>NC_089512.1:8095174-9295174 GCF_036850995.1 Saccopteryx leptura | reverse complement strand
ATCTGTGAAAATGAAGACAATAGAGGAGGTGCCATCATGAAACATCCCGTGAGTCTGCTGGGTGGGGTCTCCCCGTTTGGCAGCCTGTCTGTAGAGAGATGGCGGGAGAGAGAGGCAGGAAGGGAACCAGATTGACAGCGATGGCTACGGGCCCGGAAACGTGCCACCTTTGCACACAAAACTGGGCATGTGTGTACAGGGGTTAATGGGAAGCCACATCAGTGACAAGCCTTTCAAATCATTCCCATCACAGGTCTATGCTTTACTGACTTTGGGCTTGTTGGGTAAGCTCCCAAGTGTCTCTTTCCTCCTCTGTAAGGCAGGGTTATAATGCCAACGTTATAGAGAGGACTAAAGGAAAATACATACACACAGACATGAATGAATGGTTTGGTGCAGTGCTCAAGACATTAATGCTTCCTGTCCTAATGTGGGGTGTCCATCGAGGTGCAAACCGTGAGCCCGGATGCAGGTGCACCAGGTGCACACAGTGAGAGTGCAGGGGTTTCAGAAAACACCACAGGGGAGGGGATAGTGGGACAAGAAAAGAAAGGAGCTGAAGATGAGAGCCACAGAGTCCCTGCCACTGTGGGCAGCAGGGTTCAGCCTACTGGGAACGCAGGGGCCCTGCTGGGTCATCCACTTCAGGCCTGAGTTGTGAGGACACCAGGCAGTGTCCATAAAATCTGGACCTTTCCACACGGTTGAGGGCTGCTTCTTGTGCTATTCTGGCTTCCCGTCTACCCCGCTCACCAGACGGGGCGCCCCGTGTTGTCGGAGGGGCTGCAGCGTGTAGACGTGCATGCTGAGGGGCGTGCCCACAGGGTGATCAGGAGACTCAGATGCACGCCAGTGTTGGCACAGCTGAGCTCCCTGCCCCTCCCCCACTAGGGCACTCTGCCAAGTGGACATCAGTCAGCCCTACCCCGCAACACGAAATGAAAGGTCTGTGTGTGTCTGCTTATCTGTCGTACTCGGCTGGTGGGTCGGTTTTAGAGAGTGAGGCTACTTCCAAAAGTTAAACACCTCATGCATAAAATCCTCGACCTGAGTGGTTTGATTTTAATGAATACAAGAAAATTCTCTATAAGGGAATTTCAATGCCAATGACAGTTCCCCAATTTTATTACCCATTTGTTTCAAGTCCGTCCATCATGAGTTCTATGTTCCTCGTTTTTCCAGCAGCCTAAACCCTGTAGGTGGGCATGGAGAGTTTGGTGGAGGCAGCTGCTGCCTCCTGATTGGCTCTGGGCTCTGAACCAAGTCAGCTGTGCAAATCCCAGTTTCTAAGCCCATTGGTGGTGAGGGTAGAGGTGAGGGGAGGCTCAGTGGTTTTGTTTACAAATGTTTATGTTCGGAAATGTGAAACGCTCATTGGTCCAAGCCCTTGGCTGCCGCCCTTTATTCTTTCTTCTGGAATGACCTAGCTCACTCATTCATCTACAGGGAGAATTCACGAAAAACACTCAAGGCCCAGACGTGATCCACCTCAACTCCAGGTGGCGTTGCTGCACACTGATCAGAGGTCACAATCTTGCCATGACCCTGAAGCTGTTTCCCCTCTAGACACCGTGTCTGGCAGGTCACTCTTGCTCGGACCTGAGTCAGAACCTATCAGAGAGTTTCTGCTCCCCTGCGGATGGAGATGTGGAGCTGGCCCTGTCCTGGTTCTCGGTGTGGAAGAAGGGGAGCCGTTTCCCCGGCCTCAGGGACAGGAGCCTGTGGAACAGCTGATGGGGTACTCGTGGCACCTCTCTTCAACAAAGACGTAGATGATGGGGTTGAGACAGCAGTGCATGTAGGCGATCACCTCTGTCACTGGAATAGCTAGGGCTAGTTGGTCTTTCTGGTTACAGAAATTAACTAAAAGGATGTCATCAAAAGCATAAATAGAAATAGTCAGATTGAAGGGCATAGAAAAAAGGAAAAACATGGTCATGATGACAAAAATCAGATGGATGGCTTTTGACTTCCTCTCATTGGGCCGTCTGAGCAGAATCTTTATGATCCCCGTGTAGCAGACGATCATGATCACCAGAGGCAAGACCAGCCCCAGGACGCTTAGTTTCAGAGCCAGGATCCATTTCCACTGATTGCGATATTCAGGAGGGAAATAAACGGTGCAGCTGTAACTATAGGACTCATCTTGGGACTGATCCCGGGATGGCAGCCTGGAGGGCCAGGACCCAGCTGACTACGCTGGTGATGATACCAAATGTGATGGTCCGGGCCCGCAGGGCAAACACAGCATGGACGATGGCCAGGTACCTGTCGATGGTCAGCAGGATGATGAAGAAGATCTCGCTGTACAGACCTACGTAATAAAGCCCCGACAGCAACTTGCACATGACACTGCCGAACACCCAGTTATCTTTCCGATAGTAGTGAATCCAGTAGGGCAGCGTGAAGAGGAAGAGCAGGTCAGAAATGGCCAGGTTGAGCAGGTAGATGCTGGTCATGTTCTTGAGCCTCTTGTGTTGCAAGAGGGTCAGGACCACCAGGATGTTTCCGACCAGGCCAGTGACAAACACCAGGGAGTACAAAAAGGGCAGCAGCAGAGCTCCAAAGGACCTCCAGTCTTCATTCTGGCACAGGGTTGATTCCTGTCATCAAATTCTGTGGTCCTGTCACAGTCCACTGTACTGGCTGGAATTTCAATCCTGCTTTCTCCCAGTGGGTCCAGGAAGGTGATTTCTGTTTTTACTTTGCTGTTAGAGGCAGTGGGCTCTGGACAACAGAGACAAGGCAGAGATTATGTCTCAACCCCTTCACAACTGTTTACTGAGTGTCCACCGTGTTCCATGTCCTGGAACCCAGTGTTGAGATAGGGTTCTCTCTGCCCTTGTGAAAACTGTAGTTTACTGTAGATTGGGGGTGGAAAAGACAATTAACAAATGAGTGAACCTAGCATGATGTCAAATATTTTGGCAAAGAGGGCTATGAAGGAAACTTCTGTGGATGGAGCTCCCAGACAAGGGGAGACCTCACCACATTCTTCACCACCAACGCTTCCCTCATGCTTCCTATAGACTTAGCATTGATCTTAGTGTTAAACTATCCTGGAGGGTACAATTCACTTTTCCCATTTTAGAGGTGATGACACAGAAGTTCAGAGTGAGCGGGACACATATCCGGTGACAACCAGAGCTGAGGCTCAAACCCGGTGTGTACACTCTCACGCCTGTCCCTGAAACCACTCAAATGTCCTGCCTCCTATCACAGAGCTGTGACGTTGCCCTTGGGAGTTCGCAGAAAGACATGAGAGTAGTAATATCTTAGCTGACAGTCTAATACTTACCAATGAACCTTCATGGCATTAGAGACTAAATAGTGTCTTTGTTGGTGTGACAAATGGTACTGAGAATGTCACACTGTGTGGCCATGTGATCTTTTTGGATGTCACAAAGTCTAGTGGGTGCTCCTGTGATTTGGTAGGCATGGGCACAGATGTGGTACATTGCAGAGATCATCTCACCGTACCGCAGTACTGCCGACACAGTCCAATTCTAGGAGGCCAGCCCATCCCTTAGTTGGGGACACTGAGGACACCAGAGTTTGTGTGGCCTGGACCACGGTACTCGGTCCTGACAGGGCACAGGCAGGTCTGCAGTAGCTCTGTCATGTCAGAGCAGGTCAGAAATGGTTAGTTTGAGGACGGAAATGTGGGTCATGTCCTTGAGCCTCTTGTATTATTGCTAGAGGACCAAGATCACCAGAATGCTGCCTCAGAGAGCTCTGAGGACTCAGGAGAAACCCAGGCTGCGTGAGCGGGTGACCTGGTGAGAAGAAGGGGGTTCTCGGGAGGAATGTCTCAGACAGCTTGAAGCTATGCAGTGTTGCTCAACCAGGTGGAAGCTGGAAGGATCAGAAATGAGCTCTGGAATAATTTTACCCAACATTTCCTTGAAACAAACAAAGACAAACACAAACGAGAAAGCACCACTAGATGGCTTGCCCTACAGGACTCTGCACACCTGCTCTTCAGCCCTCTTTCCAATCCTTTCTGACCACTTACTGAAGACACCTCCCCAAATGGAGCATGGGCTTTGGTGTATCCGACCAGCTGTGTGAACTTGAAGGAGTTCATCTCTCTCCCTGAGCCTCAGTCCCTCTTCTGTAATGTGAGAAAGTATCAGTTACCCTGAAGGATTTCTGTAAGGTAAGGTATGAGAACAGCCAGCCCTGGCCCTTGCCAGTAAACATCATGTGACCTCCTTCCTAGCATTACACCTTTGCTGAGGACTCCAGCCACCAGGAATGTCCCAGTCTCCAATCCTATTCTGGCTGATGTCCCCTGTCCTCCATGTTCCCCGCCAGGTCTCTCTGTAGTTAACCTAGAAAGGGAATTCTGCTTGATGATGGACACAGCCATAGGAACTGCATTTTCAGATTGTCACTATATTGTCACCAATCTGAAAGATTTGACTGAAACACCAATCATGTAGCAGGACTTGCCTGCATCATAATTCCCTTCAACCCGGAGTCTCTGGTACTCTTCCTTATGCACCGCTGCGTAAATGTTTCCTGCTGAGAAACTTACATTTCTGCCGTGACTTTAGAAACTTAAGGCCCATAAGGGGTGGATGTTGGGCACCTCAGCTAGGGCCCTATGGTTTCCTGCCAAATCCATTTTTCTGGGTCACTTCTCCACCTCTGCCCTAGCCCTGTGACTGAGTAATCAGCCCTCTTCCTGGAAAAACCTGGGCTGGACGTCAGAAACAGAGCGGAGTCAACAATTTCTGATTTCTGCAGCCACTTTTTAGGGCCGGCAGAGCAGCTGGCAGTCAGCACGTGGGGACCACAGGGTTTGGAATGGAAGCAACAGGCAGCTTTAAACACAGGGGTGGCTCATGCAACAACGACCTCGGGAGCTCAGTCTTTGGGGAAACTTTGGCAAAGGTGAAGGCATGTTGAATCAGCATTGTCAGATGTCATTAGTGAAGTAACCTGCATCCCCCCTGTCTCTTACTCCATTCATTTTTTTTCCTACAGGTGGGCACCATGTAATAACACTGCTCTCCTAGGGATTGGGGCTGGGGCGGTCCTTGAAGGAGAATCCAAGGGCCATGTTGCAGCCAACCTGCCGGCCATGCTGTTGTCTGCCTCAAGAGTCTGCCCCAAGGTCAGTGCCCAGTGGTCAGCTCTGGCCCTGGAGCCTAGAACCTTCCAGTGCCAACATGCTGCATCCTGGGAGTAGCTGAGACTCTGGCAGGGAGCTCAGTCTGTGTGGGGAGCTCAGACACCAGGCCTGAGGTGTGGGGCAGCTGGCTTTTCCTGGGTCATAAGAACCAACTGTGTGCATGTGTCCCCAACCCCACAGTCAGCATATTGGTAGCTTGAAATCCAGCACAGTGGGCATGTTTACTTTCAAAATCAGCAACACTGGAAATCAGGGCTCTCTTTTCACAAAAGCCTGCTATGAAATAATTAGGAGCACATCAATGCTCACCCACCTCCCCACTAGTATGAATAGCCTACTAGCTGTCCTGCTGGTCAGAATGGGGACAAAAAGGTCAATGAGTGACACACAGCCTGTTGGCAGGCTATGCAAACTTCTGGGAATTTCTACTCTGGAAATGTGAGACTCTCCAGATTATTTGAGGGAGGAAACAGTTGAAGAAAATACCTCCAAGGAGCCTCAACCTCACTATTCTCAGAACAAAGTTCTGCTTCCACTTTCTTTAGTAGGACAGAATGGGTGCATCCCAAGAGCTCTCCGGGACAACTCTCCACATTCAGGGGGTGAAATCCTACCTCCTCCACAGTCAGCCAACAGTCTGAGTTTGTGAGTCCTTGGTTCTATTCTTCTTAAGAAGGTGGTTCAGTTTCAAACCATCCCGCATCTGCAAAGACTTTTCTAATTCATAGCTTCCTTCTGCTACAATGACTTTAGACACCGTGTATGATTTTCATTCACATGGGGGAAATTTTGCAAGTAATTTCCTCTTGAATAGCCTTCCACAGAAAGAAACTTTTGCCTCTTAATACTGACCCTACTTCCTAATCAGTCAGTAATGACCCATCATTCGAGACAGCTTCTCTTTTTAGCAAAATAAAAGCTTATTTCACATCTGATTACCCATCTCATAAATCTTCCCATTCTCAGCATTGCCATCTTGCTCACTGCCTGGCAGGTGCATCAAGGGCCATCAGACACACTGCGCGCACGGATTCATGCAGACTGCCCTCCAGAGAAACTGACAGGACAGAAACAACAACTGCAACTTACTCTGGTGTTGTTGTAAGGTATCCAGTCCACAATTCAACAGGTTTTTCGTAGAGACACCAAGTCCAAATGAGTTTTGAAGAGTTTTATTAAAGGAGGAAATTTATTAAATATGCCAGCCGCATATAGCTTACATAGGGCTGTCCCAAATCGTGTGTGTCTATAATATTCTAGGGGCTGGTTATGTACCCTTAATTATACATGAGCGGGGAAAAGCCTGACATCACGACATAAGCTTATACCCTTTGTTTTCCCCTATACTGGTTTGGGAAAAGGATGAAGGGTGGGGGGAATGGGACTCAATTCATGAGCAAGTTTATAACATCTGTCTACAGGATTCATAAAAAGACACTTCTATACTTTAAAACTTACCAGGCAACACAATGATAAAAATGTCACTTTATATATTAGAAGACTTTTCTATATGTTCTAGTGTTCATTTGCTATTCCTTTGTTCAGAAATACAGACATTAACTACATGCTTTCAGGAGGGGAGAGGTAGTTTTCATGGGAACAAATGCCTGTAAATGACCCATTAATATAAAAATGGTTTAATTTAATCTTTCTCTGCCTGCACCTGGCTATTCACCCATTTCCCCACAGGTGTGGTGGAAGGTCAGAGAATCCAAGACTCTTTCCCCTTTGCATTTACAACACAATGCCATCGGCCATCTTGATTTTATGCTAATCACACAAGTACAAAGATCATTTACAAAATCTCTCTGCACACCTAGCCCAAATTAATAAAATACTCTTCAAGCTTCTTAAAATGTTAATATTAATTTCGTAGCTTCTGGTACCTTACAACAGTGTCAAAGGATTCTGACTACAAAGTCTTTGTTTCTAGAGCTGTTAGAGCCTTCATTTTCAAAGTTCAATGTCCTGATGCTGTAGGAAGTCTTTCACATCCTGTGTAATGATGGAGACAGGACGCTCGGGTTCTCTGTCATTCAGAATGACAAGAAGGAGGCAAAATCTTCTTTTTACATAAGTGAGTGTGCAGGAGTAGTTAGGATTTCCTGGATGCTGAGATCCATGTAAACATTTTTCTGTGGTCACTTGGTGGCACTTTTCTCTGCGGGCTCTGTCTTAAGGGCATTGGGGGAGGGTAATGAGGTGGTGTTGTTTGTGGTGAGGGAGGTGGCAGTAAGGTGTTCCCCAGATCTTGTGGAGCAACGAAAGGCTGAGAGTGGGAGGGAGACTGATGCAGGGAGGGGGGTCTCATGGTCAGTGAGCAGCCTTTTCTTTCTATTGCTCTTTCTCTCCTTTATTTTTTCTTTCTCTCTTTCTTTTTTTCTTTCTTTCTTTCTTTCTTTCTTTCTTTCTTTCTTTCTTTCTTTCTTTCTTTCTTTCTTTCTTTCTTTCTTCTTTTTATTCCTTCTTTCTTTTTCTTTATTTATTTTTAAGATTGCAAGTGAAAGTGTTTAAACTGGAACCCGGGTCCTCTGTTCCTCAGAATGACCTGCTGGTAAACCAGGGAGAGTAGGCAGCTTCTCTTTGGCGCTCCTAGTCGTCCACTGTCACTGCTCACTGTCCCTCTGTTCTCCCCGTTCTGTGCGCCCCTCACTCCCCCAAACCACAGAGCTGATTCACCTAGAGGAGCCTCCAGACCAGAATAAATAGCGGTCTGTTGGATGGAGTTTGCCAGGTCTCTGAGCCCAGGTTTCTGTTTTCTGCATCGTATAACACAGAGCAAGTTCAAATCCCAGCACTCCACTTTAGACGGGAGGAGATCACTAGGTTTTCTATGTCCTGGCTCCTCCTCCATCAAATGAGAACACTGGATGCTTAGGCTCATAGGAGGATGCACAAGGTCAGCTTGTATGAGCATTGAGGACAAAAACATCTGTCATAAATGATGCTTCTTTCGCTTTTCCTCACAATAGCCAACACCTGCTCTGTGCTGGTGTCTCTTTGGGTCCCACCTGCTTTTCTATAAAATAAGAACTGTGCTAACCTTTCTCACAGGCATGTTGCAAAGTACCATTCAGAAATCATGTACATGCTTCGAACATTTTCTTCAGGCTCAGTTTCCTCATCTGTGAAAATAAAGACAGTAGAGGAGGTTTCATCATGGAACTTCCATGAGTCTGCTGGGTGGGGTCTCCCCTTTGGCAGCCTGTCTATAGAGAGAGGGCGGGAGAAAGAGGCAGGAAGAAAACCAGATTGACAGCGATGGCTACAGGCTTGGGAACTTATCACCTTTATACGGACTGCAGGTCGAGGGGCACACATGAGTGACGAGTCTCTCACATGTGACAGTCTTGCATCCCATCCCAGGTCTACCTTTTACTAATTTTGAGCATGTTATTTAAGCTCCCAAGTGTCTCTTTCCTCTTCTGTAAGGCAAGGTGAATAATGCCAACACTATGGAGAGGACTCAAGTTAGATACACACACACAGACACACACTCACACACAAATGAATGATTTGGTGCAGTGCTTGAGATAGTGAGTACTGTCTTAGAGTGGGGTCTTCACCCAGGTGCAAATCATGACCATGGATGCAGGTGCACACAGTGAGTCTGCAGGGGTCCCAGGAAACACCGCAGGAGAGAGGATAGTGGGACAGGAATAGGAAGGAGCTGGTGATGAGAGTGGGCAGTGGGGTTCGGTCCTACTGGGAATTCCAGGGTCAGTTCCTGTGATCCTTGACCAGCTGTCCAGTTCTGCTCTAGGCTTCTGTGGCCCCCACGACACAGAGAGGACATGCCAGGAACATGTACTTGTTCACCTCACTTATGTTACTGATTACTATGACGTGCCAGGCACTGTCAGGTACTAGGGATATAGTGGTGACAGGGAGAGACAGACATCGTTCTTCAGGTGCCCACGGGGTAGCCAGGCTCACAGACTATTAAGCAAGCCCTACAGAAGGAACAGTGTCATGGCCTGGAAAGTACCCTGGGCCAGGGAAGGTGCAGCTGGGGAGGGAGGTGGGGAGGGAACCCTGTAGAGCAGGGGTCTCAAAGCTAGGATATCAGAGCTGAATCAACACTGCTGGGAACACGCTAGTGATGCAAATTCTGGGGTCCCATTCCACACCTACTGAATCAGACAATCTGGTGCTCCTGTCATTCCGATGCTCGCTCCCGTTTGGGAACCGTGGATCTAGACTTTCACTGGCCCTTTGTCTCCAGGCCCTGAGTGATCTGTCCTCGGGAGAGCTGGGCTGGCCCACATGTGAGCGGGTAGAGGTCTTGTGCTTATAGCTGGAGGGCTAAAGAAGCTGCTGCTTAGCGGGCTGCTGTCCCCTTGGGCTTGAATGGTGAGTGGCCTGCATGCGTGCATCTGCGCGCGCACACACACAGCTTTTGTACTTTTTATTTTTAACACAGGTGGGTCATATTACACACATTGTTCTGGGCATCAAAGTAATGCAAGGAAATCACCGAAGTGTGACAGTGTTTCAAAGAAAATGCACTGAAACTTCGTTATCAAGAAAACTTTGAAAGAAGTAATAATAAAACAAGGGGCCGCTCTGGGGCAAGGGGTCTGCACAGACATCAGCTGTGTAATCCCCGTTGGCCGCTTGTGGCATCCACACAATGTAAACCACAGGTTTCCAGGAGGGGAGAGGCAGAGGCTGGGGCTCCAGGGGGAGTGAGCAGGAGGCGGTCCAGAGGGATGGGCCCTGGGTCAGTGGGGAGGGGTTTGAGCCATTAGCATGATTGACAAGGCCTTATCTCAGGTCCTTGTAGCTACCATTGTTTTAACCACATGTTTCTGTTAATGAAAAGTGAAGCTCAGACAGATGTCACACAGGCGTTCCTGGCATTTAAGTGCCCGTCTTAGGAAGCTTGTGCTTGAGTGTACGCTGGGTCATTCCCAAATGGTAATTTCAAACTCAGTATATTTGAGGGCCTCCTGCTCTCGACCGTCTCCCAGTCTTCCTGCCTCCCCGCTCTGGACACGTGGCTCCTCCTCGCCCCTCGCCCCCCACTATAGAAATCCTACCAACATTTTGTTTCCCAGATGGTGTCATGGCCCTGAGTCTTCACTGACACCACACCATCATTCTAGAACGTTCTTCCCAACTCGTTCTATTCTGAAACAACGTCTTATCTTTATACTTTTTTTGTCTCTCTTTCCTCATTTCTTCATCTATTTTCTTCCCTCTCCCTACTCTTTCTTCATTTCTTTCTTATCACAAAGAATAATTTTGTTTTAGATATGCTTGTTTAAATATATTGGTAGCACTCAAGGAGTGCACAGATGAAAAGAAGCCTCATACTTTCTGGGGATTTTGTCCAGTGTCAGTCTAGTGGGCGTGGCATGGACATTTCCCAGAATCCCTTGCCTGCAGGGGCAGGTGAGTGTCCACTGGGAGGACTAATTAGCAGTCATTTGTAAGGGTGAAGCAACAGTGTTGAGCTCAGAAGATGGAAACAGTGCCAGGCCCTGTGGTGGCTTTATGCACTGTCGCCCACCTGCAGGCTCCCGCTGCTGGAGTTGGGCAGCACCTGGACCCACAGTGACTGCCGGTTACGCTGCTGCCTGAAGTCCTGGGCCAGGAGTCCAAGCATCAGCATGGGGAAAGGGCAGGTTCCGTTCACGTCACTGTCCTTTCTACTGACACATTCTACTTTGTCCTAGCTGTCGTCCGTATCTAGTGTCCCTTCCTGACTGCTCGCTTGGCTGATCTCTAGAGACTTCCCTCCCTGTGCTTGTTGAGAGAAAACAGCGTGCACAGACTCACCCACCAGCTCCCACAATTGCAAACTATCCAGTTGCTAAACACACTCTTATTCCTCAGGATCCCAGACTTTCTCTGTTCCCGGAGCCCTTACGGTCCCAGTACTTTTCCTCAGCGCCCGGAGACAAAAGAAGAACCGAACTGTTCCCCTCAGGATGTCTTTAGATTCAAACAACTTAAGTGATCTTGCCTATAGATGCTTAAAAATACACATCTATTGAAAAATTGATATTTTATTTCATTTTTAAATAATCCATGCCAATGAGATATGTACACCTGGTGTGCAGATGTTGGAATCTATGGGACACTGTCCCCTCAGTTCCTGTTCCACACTGATTTATCTCAAATCACTGGAAACCCGACTTTGCAGAGACACGCCCACTTTGAAAGGAATGCACCACAATCTAACATTGAAACTGAACTTTCTCCTACTTGTAGTTCCCAGGGTGTCCAGGAAATGTCAGGTGCAGTGTGGAGCCCTTAAAAATTGAAACTCTGAGTTTACTGTGGCCCCCGGGTGCCTCGGCACACAGTTTGGAAACCCTAGCCTTATCTCTCGTCATGTCTGTCATTAAACTCTGAGTGATACACACATAATCCCATAGAAATTTGGGGTCTATTTTCTCCCTGTGTTTGTCTTCTTTATATATATTATAAAATATAAACCAGAAGATTCTGCATTTTTCTTTTTTATTTAACATTAACAATATAAGCATATTCACATGTCAATAAATTTTTTTAGAAGTCATTCCTATCGGTATCCTAGCTCATAATAACAACAGTTATTGAACTCTTCCTCTGTTAACGATCTTTCCAGATGTGCTGCTTTTTCCCATTATCTGTGACAGATCCTGGAAGCAGGATTATAAGGTGAGCTTTTCAAATGATATTGATACCCATTGCCAAAGCGCTTTTCAGAAACACAGCAGTGATTTACATTTCCATCAGAAATATGTGACAGGGATTGTGTCGCATCATTCTTACCTGCTTTGGGTATTTTCATTAATAAAAAAAATTGACATCTGGTTATTATCTTAGCAGGCAAAAGAAGAGGTTCACTGTCATTAGCATGTCCTTGATTACTAATGTAATTGAGATTTCATATTAAGGCTACTGCATTTTTTGATGACTTACTGGTTAATATCTTTGTTAATTGTTTGACAATTGGGCATATAGAATAATTATGGGATAGAAAAATCCAAGTGGTTTTCCTACTGATTTGTAAAATTTCCTGATACATTAGGGGAGTTGATGATAGCATCTTGGTTTAATTTTTAGTTTGTTATATACATTTTTTCTCTGTGTTAACATTTTTGTATTTTATGTTTTATAATGTGTGTCAATTATAAGTCGGGCAATTTCTTTTTCAATAAATTACTTTTTATATTCAAAATTTGCTTACACTGTTTTCCTAATTATTTTTCTAAAAGGTTTTATTTAACTTGTTAAATTAAGAGCTAAGACAGAATGCTTTGGGGGTGAACAAAAGCTACACAGTGATTTGGTGCTGGCCTTCCAAGTCCCTGCCAGGAATCTCTATTAGGTCTATTTCCCTGGTCAAACTGACCATCTCATTAGGCTCCTTCACATCTCGGCACATGGAAGGATGTGGTGCATATGTGGGTGGAAGGCTCTACTCACAGTGGTTTTATATCCCTGGTGTCAGCCCCACCCACCCCACCTGGTCTCTGTTGGCATTCTTGTGGCTGTCACCTCACTGAGCACAGGGCTCTTAGAGAACACCCCTCCCACCTGAGCCTAGTCTCGGAGGGTTGCTTTGACGGGAGCAGGTCCTCATTCACCACGTGGGAGTGAATTGATTTGTGGAATCAACAATGGGCATACGAGTCAACTTGAGTCCATCTGCCGAGGATTTCAGTGCCAACACCATAAACAATGATTAGAAATAATGTATTGAGCTTGAAACTTCATTGAATGTGCTCCTTTGAAAAACAACAAGAGCAGAAGGCTGAGAACAGTA
Source organism: Saccopteryx leptura (assembly GCF_036850995.1). Classification (NCBI taxonomy): domain Eukaryota; kingdom Metazoa; phylum Chordata; class Mammalia; order Chiroptera; family Emballonuridae; genus Saccopteryx; species Saccopteryx leptura. The sequence continues at coordinate 9,282,272 of NC_089512.1, read as the reverse complement.
GTACATCTCTTTTATAATCATGAATGTGCACAAGAGAAAACATAAAGTATAACAAAGTTCATCAACAATGAACGTTGTATGTAATAGGGTAAAGAGATTTAGAAGTGAGTTTGAAGTCTGGGGTTTTGAAACAATGACTTTACTTTTTCCATGGCTATTTCCAGATGTACAGCCTTTTATACACAAGGTCCGTATCTGGCACTAGACCTGAATTGCTTGATTTTAGTCAGTATAAAAATATTCTCTAATGAAAGTGCCATTGCCAATGACAGTTTCCCAACTCTATTTTTCATTAGGTCTCAAGTTCTGCCACCATGAGTTCTATGTTCCTGAGGGCTTCCAGCAGCCTGAACCCTGCAGGGGGGACTCAACTGTGGAAATCACTATTTCCAAGCTCACTGGTGGTGCGGATAGAGGTGAGGTGATGTTCAGTGGCTTTGTTTACAAATGTTTATAGTCACGAATATAGAACTCTGTTTGGCCCAAGCCCATGGCTGACACCCTCTGCTCTGTCATTCAGAACGACATAGCCCACTCATTCGTCTCCAAGGAGAAGTTCATGGAGAAGACTCAAGAACCAGAGATGATCTACCTCAACACCAGGTGGCGTTGCTCCACACTGGTCAGTGGTCACGATCTGGCCAGGACACCCTAAGCTGCCTCCCCTCCAGCTACAGTCACTGTGCCTGGAAGGTCACTCTAGCTGGGACCTGAGTCAGAACCCGTCAGAGAGTTCCTGCTCCCCTGCAGATGGGGAGATGGAGCTGGTCCTGTCCTGGTTCTTGGTGTGGAAGAAGGGGAGCCATTTCCCCGGGCTTAGGGACTGGAGACTGTAGAACAATTCACGCAGGTACTCGCGGAACTTCTCGCCAACAAAAACATAAATAATGGGGTTGACACAACAGTGCATGTAGGAGATCACGGCTGTCACTTTCATGGCCAGGGCTAGTTGGTCTTTGTGGTTACAGTAATTGACTGAAAGGACGTCGTCAAAAGCATAAATAGACAGAGTCAGATTGAAGGGCATCCAAAAGAGGAAAAAGATGATCATGATGACAAAAATCAGACGGACGGCTTTGCACTTCCTCTCATTGGGCCGTCTGAGCAGAATCTTCATGATCCCCGTGTAGCAGACGATCATGATCACCAGAGGCAAGACCAGCCCCAGGATGTTCAGTTTCAGAGCCAGAAACTCTCTCCAATGAGTGTAGTATGTACAAGGGATAAATGAGGTGCAGATGTAATGACCTCTAATGCTCAGGGAATGTGTAAAGAAAACGTCTGGAATTGAAGTCAGGAGGGCCAGGACCCAGCTGACTACGCTGGTGATGATACCAAATGTGACAGTCCGGACCCGAAGGGCAAACACAGCATGGACAATGGCCAGGTACCTGTCGATGGTCAGCAGGATGATGAAGAAGATCTCGCTGTACAGACCTACGTAATAAAGCCCCGACAGCAACTTGCACATGACATTGCCGAACACCCAGTTGTCTTTCCGATAGTGGTGAATCCGGAAGGGCAGTGTGAAGAGGAAGAGCAGGTCAGAAATGGCCAGGTTGAGGACGTAGATGTTGGTCATGTTCTTGAGCCTCTTGTGTTGCAAGAGGACCAGGACCACCAGGATGTTGCTGACCAGGCCAATGACAAATACCAGGGGGAACAAAGGGGGTAGCAGCCGAGCTCCTAAAGACCTTAAGGTTTCAAATAGGCACAGGGTTGTATTCCCGTGGTTGACTTCTGTGGTCCCATCATAGTCCTTTGAAATGTTTGAAATTTCTATCCTCTTTTCTCCTGCTGGTCCAGGTAGATGGTTTTTGTGTTTACTTTGGTGGTAAAGGCAGGGGGCTCTGGACAACAGAGACAAGGCTGTTATTATATGATATCAACCACATGACAACCGTTTATTGAGTGAAAAGTGCCGACTCTGAACCATGTGCTGGGACACAACCTTGAACAAAGTGACCCCAGGTCTTCTTCACTGTCATGGAAATTGTACTTTAATGGAGGGGGAGATATACGGGTGAGGGAGACAATAAACTAATGAGTGCACAAACCATGAAGTCAAATACTTAGGCAATGACTGTTGGGAAGGGAACGTCTGGTGGATGGAGCACCCAGACAAAGGGAGAGCAACCTCATTCTTCATCACCAGTGCTTCCCTCATGATTCCCACGGACCTGTCGTTGGACTCAGTGTTAAAGAATCCGGGAAGGGCATCCTTTATGTCTCCCATTTTACACATGATGACAGAGAAGTTCGCAGTGGGTAGGACACACCTGGGACAATGAGAGCTGGAGCTCACATCCAGTGTGTATCATTCTCACGTCCCCTCTTGAAACCACTTGAACTTTCAGCCTCCAGTCACAGAGCAGGGACCTTGCATTTGGAAGTGCACAGAAGAACGGGGTTGAGAAATCAGTCCTGGCTGAGTGTCAAAAACTGACCAATGGATCTTAATGGCCTTTGGAGCTAAGAAGGTTCTATTTTTTTTTTTTTTTTTGTATATATCTGAAATGAGAAACGGGGCAGTAGAGAGACAGACTCCCGCATGCACCTAATCAGGATCCACCTGCCAAGCCTATGAGACGGCAATGCTCTGCCTATCTGGGGCTCTTGCTCCAGTGCAGCCAGAATTATTCTAGCGCAGCAGTTCTCAACCTTTGGGTCGGGACCCTGGCGGGGGTCGAACGACCAAAACACAGGGGTCACGTAAAGGCATCGGAAAATACATATTTATTATACAATGCAGTTTTAAATAAAATATGTACTTTGGACGGCTTTAGGCAACCCTTCTGTTTTGGTCGTTCAATCCCCGCCGGGGTCGAGACCCACAGGTTGAGAACCGCTGTTCTAGCACCTTAGGTGGAGCCCATGGAGCCATCCTCTGCACCCAGGCCAACATTGGTACAATGGAATCCTGACTATGGGAGGGGAAGAGAGAGATAGAGAGAGGAAAGGGTGGAGAAACAGATGGGAGCTTTCCTGTGTGCCCTGACCAGGAATTGAACCCGGAACTTCCACAGGCCTGGTTGAGACTCTACCACTGAGCCAATAGGCCAGGGATTGAGGAGGTTCTTTGCTGAGGTGACATAAGACACTTGGGGCACATGACTCTGTGTGGCCATTTGATCTATTTAGTTGTCACAAAGCCTAGAGGATGTTTCTGTCACTTGGTTGTCAGGGGCAAGGATGTCCTACCATGCACAAGTTATCCCCCCAAGGCCCAGTAGTGCTGCCACAGTGCAATCCTAGGAGGCCAACTCAATTCTTAGTTGAGAACAACGAGGCCACCAGAGTGGGCTCAGCCTGGCCCACGGCACACGGCCCTAATGGCAGACACTAAGTTGGCCCCCGGGACAGCTGTGAGGACTCTCGGGAAAGCCAGGATGCGTGAATTGGTGACCTGGTGAGAAGTAGGGGGTTCTCGGGAGGACTGACTCAGAACAGCCTGAAGCCATGCGGTGTTGCATAACCAGGTGGAAGCTGGAATTCTCAGAAATGAGCTCTGGAATAGTTTACCCAACGTTGCCTTGAAACAAATAAACACAAATGAGAAAGCACCACTAGATGGTTTGCTTTACATGACTTCCCACCCTTGCTATTCAGTATTCTTTCAAATCTTTACTAAAGATGCCTCCCCAAACGGAGCATGGGCTTTGGTGTAACCGACCAGCTGTGTGAACTTGAAGGAGTTCATCTCTCTCCCTGAGCCTCAGTCTCTCATGTGTTATGTGAGAAAGTATCAGTAACCTTGAGGGAGTACTGTAAGTAAGGTAGACAAAAGCCAGGACATTAGTAAACATCAGGGAGCTCCTTACTTGAATCTACCCTTCCTACAGGACTCTATAGACACCCAGAATGTCTAGTCTCCCATCCTATTCTGGCTGATGTACCTGCCCCAAGATCCCCGCCAGGTCTCTCTGCAGTTAATCTAGAAAGGGAATTCTGCTGGATGATGTACAGTAGTGGGAGCTGCATTTTCAGATTTTCATTATGTTGCCACCAGTTTGAAAGCTTTGACTTAGACACCAATAGTGTAGCAACACTTGCCTACATCATAATTCCCTTCACCTCGGAGTGTATAGGGCTCTTCCTTATGCACTGCTGCGTGAATGTTTCCTGCTGAGGAACTTATATTTCTGCAGTGGCCTTAGAAAAACTTAAGACCCACGAGGGGGGATGTTGCACACCTCAGCTAGGGCCCTATGGTTTCCTCTCAAATCCATTTCTCTGGGTCCCTCCTCCACCTCTGGCCTAGCCCTGTGACAGAGTAGTCAGCCCTCTTCCTGGAGAAACCCAGGCTGGACATCTGTAACAAAGCTGAGTGACCATTTCTGATTTCTGCAGCCACGGCCAGGGCGGGCGGATCGGCTGGCAGTCAGCATCATGGGAACCACAGGGCTTAGAGACAAAGCAACAGGCAGCGGGAAGCACAAGGAGAAGCTCGTGCAACACTGACCCCGGGAGCCCCGTTTTGGGGAAACTTTGGTAAAAGAAAAGGCTCGTTGAGTCAGCATCATCAGATGCCATTAAACAAAGCAGCCTCCATCCCCCTGGCCTCCTACTCCATTCAATGGTTTTTCTACAGGTGCGCACCATGCAATAACAATTCTCCCCAATGGATCGGGGCTGGTGCGGGGACTTTAGGGAGAATCGAAGGACTATGTTGCAGCCAACCAGCCCACTATGCTGTCCTGTGTCTTTAGCATCTGCCCCAAGGTCATTACACAATGGTCAGTTATGGCCCTAAAGCCTGGGACCTTCCAGTGCCATCATGCTGCATCCAGGGAATAGGTGAGCCTCTGAGCAGGGAGGGCCGTCTGTGCGGGGAAAGACACCAGGCCTGAGGTGCGGGGCAGCTGGCTTTTTCTGGGTCATAAGAACCAACCGTGTGCATGTGTCCCCAACCCCACAGTCAGCATATTGGTAGCTTGAAATCCACCACAGTGGGCATGTTTACATACAAATACAGCAACACTGGAAATCAGGGCTCGCTTTATAGGAAAGCCTGCTATGGAATTTTCAGGGAAGCCCATTATAAAATATCGAGCAGCACATCAATGCCCACCTGCCACCCCACCAGTCTGAATAGCCTAAGAGCTGTTCTGCTGGTCAGAGAGGGAACAAAAAGGTCGATGAGTGACACAATGCCTGGTGGCAGGCTATGCACACTCCTTGGAATTTCTAATCTGGAAATGTGAGAACATCCAGATTTTGGGGCTGGGAAAACAGTTGAAGAAGATACCTACAAGTAGCCCCAACCCCACTATTCTCAGAACAAAATTCTGCTTCCACTTTCTCTAGTAGGACAGAAAAAATGCATCCCAAGAGGTCACCAGGACCACTCCCTAAATTCAGGGGAGGAAATCCTACCTCTTCCAAAGTCAGCTCACAATGATAGTTGGGGAATCCTTGGTTCTACTCTTCTTAAGAAGATAGTTGAGTTTCAAACCATCCCGCATCTGCAAAGACTTTTCTATTCCTAGCTCCCTCCTGCTACACCATGTATGATTTTCATTTCCATGCAGTTGATTTGCAAGTAATTTCCTCTTGAATAGCCTTCCACACAAAGTTGCTCTTGTTCCTTAATGCTCTGACAACTTTCTTAATCAGTCAGTCCCATCATTCGAGAAAGCTTTTCTTTTTTAATAACAACAAAAAATGATTATTTCACATCTGATTGCCCATCTTATAAATCCTCCCATTCTCAGCATTGCTACGCAGTTCACTGCCTTGCAGGTGCATGAAGGGGCCATCAGACGCACCGCGTGCACGGATTCATGCAGATTGTCCTCCATAGAAGCCAACTGGACAGAGAAGAGAAGTGCCACTTACTCTGATGTGTAAGGATTTTGAGCACAAATTCTTTGTTTGTTGAATTTTTAGAGTCTTTGTATTCCAGGTTCAAGGACCTGATGGAGTAGGAAGTCTTTCATTTCCTGTGTAACCATGGAGACAGGACTCTAGGGATCTCAGTCACAGAATGCAAAGTGGAGGCAAATTCTTCTTTCTTATAGGTGAGTGTGCAGAAGTAGTAAGGACACCAAACATTTCCTGGATGCTGAGTTCCATGTAAACATTTTTCTGTGGTCACTTGGTGGCACTTCTCTCTGCGGGTTCTGTCTTAAGGGCATTGGGGGCAGGTAATGAGGTAGTGTTGTTTGGGGAGAAGTAGGTGGCAGTAAGGTGTTTTCCAGAACTTGTGGAGCCACTGAAGGCTGGGAATGGGAGGGGGACTGATGTAGGGCGGGAGGTCTCTGTGCTGGCGTGCCAGCCCATGCTAAGGATCCCTGACCCAATTTACCTGAATGCTTAAGAGGAACTAGTTTATAGCTACAGCTGTAAGTGAAAAAGCTGAGGACCCAGCAGATCTAATCGTGCGTCAGCCTTGTAGATATTGCAGGAAGGCGGTTTATTCTCCTTAAAACTTTTGCAAAGATATTGTACAAATGTGCTGAAAAAATTGTAACCTTGTGGGGTTTGCCTATAAATACCCCTCTCTCCTTGGAGCTCATTGCTATTTGTTGCTTTCTCAGTGCAGCAGACAGACCACTGGCCAGTGAATAAAGCTTCTCAAATTCAATCAATTTGGGGTTTGGTTCCGTTCAGTGCAGTTGCACCACAACAGTCTCATTGCCAGTGAGCAGCCTGTTCTTTCTCTTTCATTTTTTCTTTCTTTCTCTTTCTTCCCTCTCCCTACTCTTTCTTCATTTCTTTCTTATCACAAAGAATAATCTTGTTTTAGATGTGCTTGTTTAAATATATTGGTAGCACTCAAGGAGTGCACAGATGAAAAGAAGCCTCATACTTTCTGGGGATTTTGTCCAGTGTTAGTCTAGTGGGCGTGGCATGAACATTTCCCAGAATCCCTTGCCTGCAGGGGCAGGTGAGTGTCCACTGGGAGGAGTAATTAGCAGTCATTTGTTAGGGTGAAGCAACAGTGTTGAGCTCAGAAGATGGAAACAGTGCCAGACTCTGTGGTATCTCCACGCACTGTCATCCACCTGCCGGCTCCCGCTGCTGGAGTTGGGCAGCACCTGGACCCACAGTGACTGCCGGTTCCGCTGCTGCCTGAAGTTCTGGGCCAGGAGTCCAAGCATCAGCATGGGGAAAGGGCAGCTTCCGTTCACGTCACTGTTTTTTCTACTGACACCTTCTACTTTGTCCTTGCTGTCGTCCGTATCTAGTGTCCCTTCCTGACTGCTCGCTTGGCTGATCTCTAGAGACTTCCCTCCCTGTGCTTGCTGCCAGGCAACAGCGTGCACAGACTCACCCACCAGCTCCCACAATTGCAAACTATCCAGTTGCTAAACACACTCTTATTCCTCAGGATCCCAGACTTTCTCAGTTCCCGGAGCCCTTACGTCCCAGTACTTTTCCTCAGCGCCCGGAGACAAAAGAAGAACAGAACTCTTCCCCTCAGGAAGTCTTTAGATTCAAACAACTTAAGTGATCTTGTCTATAGATGCCTAAAAATACACATCTATTGAAAAAATGATATTTTATTTCATTTTTAAATAATCCATGCCAATGAGATATGTACACCTGGTGTGCAGATGTTAGAATCTATGGGACACTGTCCCCTCAGTTCCTGTTCCACACTGATTTATCTCAAATCACTGGAAACCCGACTTTGCAGAGACACGCCCACTTTGAAAGGAATGCACCACAATCTAACATTGAAACTGAACTTTCTCCTACTTGTAGTTCCCAGGGTGTCCAGGAAATGTCAGGTGCAGTGTGGAGCCCTTAAAAATTGAAACTCTGAGTTTACTGTGGCCCCCAGGTGCCTCGGCACACAGTTTGGAAACCCTAGCCTTATCTCTTGTCATGTCTGTCATTAAACTCTGAGTGATACACACATAATCCCATAGAAATTTGGGTCTATTTTCTCCCTGTGTTTGTCTTCTTCATATATATTATAAAATATAAACCAGAAGATTCTGTATTTTTCTTTTTTATTTAACATTAACAATATAAGCATATTCACATGTCAATAAATTTTTTTAGAAGTCATTCCTATCGGATCCTAGCTCGTAATAACAACAGTTATTGAACTCTTCCTCTGTTAACGATCTTTCCAGATGTGCTGCTTTTTCCCATTATCTGTGACAGATCCTGGAAGCAGGATTATAAGGTGAGCTTTTCAAATGATATTGGTACCCATTGCCAAAGCGCTTTTCAGAAACACAGCAGTGATTTACATTTCCATCAGAAATATGTGACAGGGATTGTGTCGCATCATTCTTACCTGCTTTGGGTATTTTCATTAATAAAAAAAATTGACATCTGGTTATTATCTTAGCAGGCAAAAGAAGAGGTTCACTGTCATTAGCATGTCCTTGATTACTAATGTAATTGAGATTTCATATTAATGGCTCCTGCATTTTTTGATGACTTACTGGTTAATATCTTTGTTAATTGTTTGACAATTGGGCATATAGAATAATTATGGGATAGAAAAATCCAAGTGGTTTTCCTACTGATTTGTAAAATTTCCTGATACATTAGGGGAGTTGATGATAGCATCTTGGTTTAATTTTTAGTTTGTTATATACATTTTTTCTCTGTGTTAACATTTTTGTATTTTATGTTTTATAATGTGTGTCAATTATAAGTCGGGCAATTTCTTTTTCAATAAATTACTTTTTATATTCAAAATTTGCTTACACTGTTTTCCTAATTATTTTTCTAAAAGGTTTTATTTAACTTGTTAAATTAAGAGCTAAGACAGAATGCTTTAGGGATGAACAAAAGCTACACAGTGATTTGGTGCTGGCTTTTGAAGTCCCTGCCAGGAATCTCTATTAGGCCTGTTTCCCTGGTCAAACTGACCATCTCATTAGGCTCCTTCACATCTCGGCACATGGAAGGATGCGGTGCATGTGTGGGTGGAAGGCTCTACTCACAGTGGTTTTATATCCCTGGTGTCAGCCCCCCCCCCCCACCCGGGCTCTGTTGGCATTCTGTGGCTGTCACCTCACTGAGCACAGGGCTCTTAGAGAACACCCCTCCCACCTGAGCCTAGTCTCGGAGGGTTGCTTTGACGGGAGCAGGTCCTCAGTCACCACATGGGAGTGAATTGATTTGTGGAATCAACAATGGGCATACGAGTCAACTTGAGTCCATCTGCCGAGGATTTCAGTGCAGACACCATAAACAATGATTAGAAATAATGTATTGATCTTGAAACTTGATTGAGTGTGCTCCTTTAAAAAACAACAAGAGCAGAAGGGTGAGAACAGTAGTACATCTCTGTTATAATCATGAAGGTGCACAAGAGAAAACATAAAGTATAACAAAGTTCATCAACAATGAACGTTGTATGTAATAGGGTAAAGAGATTTAGAAGTGAGTTTGAAGTCTGGGGTTTTGAAATAATGACTCTACTTTTTCCATGGCTACTTCCAGATGTACAACCTTTTATACACAAGGTCTGTATCTGGCACTAGACCTGAATTGCTTGATTTTAGTCAGTGTAAAAATATTCTCTAATGAAAGTGCCATTGCCAATGACAGTTTCCCAATCTATTTTTCATTAGGTCTCAAGTTCTGCCATCATGAGATCTATGTTCTTGAGGGCTTCCAGCAGCCTGAACCCTGCAGGGGGGACTCAACTGTGGAAATTACTATTTCCAAGCTCACTGGTGGTGCGGGTAGAGGAGTGGGGATGCTCAATGGCTTTGTTTATAAATGTTTATAGTCAAGAATCTAGAACTCTGTTTGGCCCAAGCCCATGGCTGGTGCCCTCTCCTCCGTCATCCAGAACGACATAGCCCACTCATTCGTCTCCAAGGAGAAGTTCATGGAGAAGACTCAGGGCTAGAGATGATCTACCTCAACACCAGGTGGCGTTGCTCCACACTGGTCAGTGGTCACTATCTGGCCGGGACAACCCAAGCTGCCTCCCCTCCAGCTACAGCCACTGTGCCTGGAAGATCACTCTTGCTGGGACCTGAGTCAGAACCCTTCAGAGAGTTCCTGCTCCCCTGCAGATGGAGACATGGAGATGGCCCTGTCCTGGTTCTTGCTGTGAAAGAAGGGGAGCCATTTTCCTGGGCTCAGGGACAGGAGACTGTAGAACAACTCATGCAGGTACTCGCGGAACTTCTCGCCAACAAAAACATAAATAATGGGGTTGACACAGCAGTGCATGTAGGAGATGACGGCTGTCACTTGAATGGCCAGGGCTAGTTGGTCTTTCTGGTTACAGTAATTGACTGAAAGGACGTCGTCAAAAGCATAAATAGACATAGTCAGATTGAAGGGCGTCCAAAAGAGAAAAAATATGATCATGATGACAAAAATCAGACGGACGGCTTTGGACTTCCTCTCATTGGGCCGTCTGAGCAGAATCTTTATGATCCCCGTGTAGCAGACGATCATGATCACCAGAGGCAAGAGCAGCCCCAGGATGTTCAGTTTCAGAGCCAGAAACTCTCTCCAATGACTGTAGTATGTACGAGGGATAAATGAGGCACAGATGTAATGACCTTTAATGCTCAGGGTATGTGTAAAGAAAAAGTCTGGAATTGAAGTCAGGCTGGCCAGAACCCAGCTGACTACGCTGGTGATGATACCAAATGTCACGGTCCTGATCCGAACGGCAAACACAGCATGGACGATGGCCAGGTACCTGTCGATGGTCAGCAGGATGATGAAGAAGAGCTCGCTGTACAGACCTACGTAATAAAGCCCCGACAGCAACTTGCACATGACATTGCCGAACACCCAGCTATCTTTCCGATAGTGGTGAATCCGGAAGGGCAGTGTGAAGAGGAAGAGCAGGTCAGAAATGGCCAGGTTGAGGACGTAGATGTTGGTCATGTTCTTGAGCCTCTTGTGTTGCAAGAGGACCAGGACCATTAGGATGTTGCCGACTAGGCCAATGACAAATACCAGGGAGTACAAAGGGGGCAGCAGCTGAGCTCCTAAAGACCTTACAGTTTCATATAGGCACAGGGTTGCATTCCTGTAGTTGACTTCTGTGGTCCCATCATAGTCCTTTGAAATGTTTGAAATTTCCATCCTCCTTTCTTCTGCAGGTCCAGGTAGATGGTTTCTGTATTTACTTTGGTGGTAAAGGCAGGGGGCTCTGGACAACAGAGACAAGGCTGTTATTATATGACATGAACCACATGACAACTGTTTATTGAGTGAAAAGTGCCGACTCTGAACCATGTGCTGGGACACAACCTTGAACAAAGTGACCCCAGGTCTTCTTCACTGTCATGGAAATTGTACTTTATGGAGGGGGAGATATACGGGTGAGGGAGACAATAAACTAATGAGTGCACAAACCATGAAGTCAAATCCTTTGGCAATGACTGTTTGGAAGGGACCGTCTGGTGGATGGAGCACCCTGACAAAGGGAGATCAACCTCATTCTTCATCACCAACGCTTCCCTCATGATTCCCAAGGACCTGTCATTGGACTCAGTGTTAAAGAATCCGTGAGGGCACCATTTATGTCTCCCATTTTAAGCATGATGACAGAGAAGTTCGCAGTGTGTAGGACACATCTGGGACAATGAGAACTGGAGCTCACATCCAGTGCATATCATTCTCACGTCCACTCTTGAAACCACTTGAACTTTAGCCTTCAATCACAGAGCAGGGACCTTGCATTTGGAAGTGCACAGGAGGACATGGTTAAGAAATCAGTCCTGGCTGAGTGTCAAAAACTTACCAATGAATCTTAATGGCCTTTGGAGCTAAGAAGGTTCTATTTTTTTTTTATATATATCTGAAATGAGAAACGGGGCGGTAGAGAGACAGACTCCCGCATGCACCTAATCAGGATCCACCTGGCAAGCCCATAAGAAGGCAATGCTCTGCCTATCTGGGGCTCTTGCTCCGCTGCAACCAGAATCATTCTAGCGCAGCGGTTCTCAACCTGTGGGTCGCGACCTCGGTGGGGGTCGAACGACCAAAACACAGGGGTCGCCTAAAGCCATCGGAAAATACATATATTTTTTTGTTTTGTATTTTTCTGAAGCTGGAAACGCGGAGGCAGTCAGACAGACTCCCGCCTGCGCCCCGGATTTACCCGGCACACCCAACAGGGGGCAATGCTCTGCCCATCCGAGCGTGGCTCTGTTGCGACCAGAGCCACTCTAGCACCTGGGGCAGAGGCCAAGAAGCGTCCCCAGCGCCCGGGTCATCTTTTGCTCCATTGGAACCTTGGCTGCGGGAGGGGAAGAGAGAGACAGACAGGAAGGAGAGGGGGAGGGGTGGAGAAGCAGATGGGCGCTTCTGCTGTGTGCCCTGGCCCGTAATCGAACCCAGGATTTCTGCATGCTAGGCCGACGCTCTACCACTGAGCCAACCGGCCAGGGCCAATACATATTTATTATACAATACATTTTTAAATACAATATGTATTTCTGACGGCTTTAGGCGACCCCTGTGTTTTGGTCATTCGACCCCCGCCGGGGTCGTGACCCACAGGTTGAGAACCGCTGTTCTAGCACCTTAGGTGGAGCCCATGGAGCCATCCTCTGCACCCAGGCCAACATTGGTACAATGGAATCCTGGCTATGGGAGGGGAAGAGAGAGATAGAGAGAGGAAAGGGTGGAGAAGCAGATGGGAGCTTCTTCTGTTTACCCTGACCAGGAATTGAACCCGGGACTTCCACATGCCTGGTTGAGACTCTACCACAGAGGCAATAGGCCAGGGATTAAGGAGATTCTTTGCTGAGGTGACATAAGACACTTGGGGCACATGACTCTGTGTGGCCATTTGATCTATTTACTTGTCACAAAGCCTAGAGGATGTTTCTATCACTTGGTTGTCAGGGAAAAGAATGTCCTACAATGCACAAATTATCCCCCAAACCCCAGTAGTGCTGCCACAGTGCAATCATTTCTTAGGGAGGCCAACTCATTTCTTAGTTGACAACAACGAGGCCACCAGAGTGGGCTCAGCCTGGCCCACGGCACACAGCCCTAATCGGGTATAGGTAGGTCTGCAGAAACTAGGCTCCTGGGTCAGCTGTGAGGACTCTCGGGAAAGCCAGGATGCATGAGCGGGTGACCTGGTGGGAAGAAGGGGGTTCTTGGGAGGACTGGCTCAGAGCAGCCTGAAGCCATGCGGTGTTGCACTTCCAGGTGGAAGCTGGAATTCTCAGAAATGAGCTCTGTAGTAGTTTACCCAACGTTTCCTTGAAACAAATAAACACAAATGAGAAAGCACCACTAGATGGTTTGCTTTACATGACTCCCCACCCTTGCTATTCAGTCCTCTTTCAAATCCTTTCTAAAGATGCCTCCCCAAACGGAGCATGGGCTTTGGTGTAACCGACCAGCTCTGTGAGCTTGAAGGAGTTCATCTCTCTCCCTGAGCTTCAGTCTCTCATGTGTTACGTGAGAAAGTATCAGTAACCTTGAGGGAGTACTGTAAGTAAGGTATGACAAAAGCCAGGACATTAGTAAACATCACGGGAGCTCCTTACTTGAATCTACCCTTCCTTCAGGACTCTAGACACCCAGAATGTCCAGTCTCCCATCCTGTTCTGGCTGATGTCCCTGCCCCAAGATCCCCACCAGGTCTCTCTGTAGTTAATCTAGAAAGGGCATTCTGCTGGATGATGGACAGGAGTGGGAGCTGCATTTTCAGATTTTCATTATGTTGCCACCAGTTTGAAAGCTTTGACTTAGACACCAATCGTGTAGCAGGACTTGCCTGCATCATAATTCCCTTCACCCCGGAGTCTCTGGTGCTCTTCCTTATGCACCGCTGCATGAATGTTTCCTGCTGAGGAACTTACATTTCTGCAGTGGCCTTAGAAACTTAAGACCCATGAGGGGGGATGTTGCACACCTCAGCTAGGGCCCTATGGTTTCCTGCCAAATCCATTTCTCTGGGTCCCTCCTCCACCTCTGGCCTAGCCCTGTGACAGAGTAATCAGCCCTCTTCCTGGAGAAACCCGGGCTGGACATCTGTAACAAAGCTGAGTGACCATTTCTGATTTCTGCAGCCACGGCCAGGGCGGGCAGATCGGCTGGCAGTCAGCATCATGGGGACCACAGGGCTTAGAGACAAAGCAACAGGCAGCTGGAAGCACAAGAGCAGCTCGTGCAACACTGACCCCGGGAGCCCCGTCTTTGGGGAAACTTTGGCACAGGAGAAGGCACGTTGAGTCAGCATCATCAGATGCTATTAAACAAAGTAGCCTCCATCCCCCCGGCCTCCTACTCCATTCACTGTTTTCCCTACAGGTGGGCACCATGCAATAAAACTGCTCCCCAAGGGATTGGGGCTGGGGCGGGGACTTTAATGAGAATCAAAGGACCATGTTGCAGCCAACCAGCCCACTATGCTGTCCTGTGTCTTTAGCATCTGCCCCAAGGTCATTACACAATGGTCAGTTATGGCCCTAAAGCCTGGGACCTTCCAGTGCCATCATGCTGCATCCAGGGAGTAGGTGAGCCTCTGAGCAGGGAGGGCCGTCTGTGTGGGTAAAGACACCAGGCCTGAGGTGCGGGACAGCTGGCTTTCCCTGGGTCATAAGAATCAATCGTGTGCATGTGTCCTCAACCCCACAGTCAGCATATTGGTAGCTTGAAATCCACCACAGTGGGCATGTTTACATTCAAATATAGCAACACTGGAAATCAGGGCTTGCTTTATAGGAAAGCCTGCTATGGAATTTTCAGGGAAGCCCATTATAAAATATCGAGCAGCACATCAATGCCCACCTGCTACCCTGCCAGTCTGAATAGCCTAAGAGCTGTCCTTCTGGTTAGAGAGGGAACAGAAAGGTCGATGAGTGACACAATGCCTCGTGGCAGGCTATGCACACTCCTTGGAATTTCTACTCTGGAAATGTGAGAACATCCAGATTTGGGGGCTGGGGAAACAGTTGAAGAAGATACTTCCAAGTAGCCCCAACCCCCTATTCTCAGAACAAAATTCTGCTTCCACTTTCTCTAGTAGGACAGAAAAAATGCATCCCAAGAGGTCACCAGGACCACTCCCTAAATTCAGGGAAGAAAATCCTACCTCTTCCAAAGTCAGCTCACAATGTGAGTTGGCGAATCCTTGGTTCTACTCTTCTTAAGAAGATAGTTCAGTTTCAAACCATCCCGCATCTGCAAAGACTTTTCTATTCCTAGCTCCCTCCTGCTACACCATGTATGATGTTCATTTCCATGCAGTTGATTTGCAAGTAATTTCCTCTTGAATAGCCTTCCACAGAAAGTGGCTCTTGTCCTTAATGCTCTGACAACTTTCTTAATCAGTCAGTCCCATCATTCAAGAAAGCTTTTCTTTTTTAATAACAACAAAAAATGATTATTTCACATCTGATTGCCCATCTTATAAATCCTCCCATTCTCAGCATTGCTACGCAGTTCACTGCCTTGCAGGTGCATGAAGGGGCCATCAGACGCACCGTGTGCATGGATTCATGCAGATTGTCCTCCATAGAAGCCAACTGGACAGAGAAGAGAAGTGTCACTTACTCTGGTGTGAAAGGATTTTGAGCACAAATTCTTTGTTTGTAGAATTTTTATAGTCTTTGTTTTCCAGGTTCAAGGTTTTGATGGAGTAGGAAGTCTTTCATTTCCTGTGTAACCATGGAGACAGAAGTCTAGGGATCTCAGTCATTCAGAATGCAAAGTGGAGGCAAATTCTTCTTTTTACATAGGTGAGTGTGCAGAAGTAGTTAGGACACCAAACACTGTCATGATGCTCAGTTCCACGTAAACTTTTTTCTGTGGTCATTTGGTGGCACTTCTCTCTGTGGGTTCTGTCTTAAGGGCATTGGGGGCAGGTAATGAGGTGTTGTTGTTTGGGGTGAGGGAGGTGGCAGTAACGTGTTTTCCAGAACTTGTGGAGCCACTGAAGGCTGGGAATGGGAGGGGGACTGATGTAGGGCGGGAGGTCTCTGTGCTGGCGTGCCAGCCCATGCTAAGGACCCCTAACCCAATTTAGCTGAATGCTTAAGAGGAACTAGTTTATAGCTACAGCTGTAAGTGAAAAAGGTGAGGACCCAGCAGATCTAATCTTGCCAACAGAGGCAGGATTTGTTCCTTGTGCGTCAGCCTTGCAGATATTGCAGGAAGGCGGTTTATTCTCCTTAAAACTTTTGCAAAGATATTGTACAAAAGTGCTGAAAAAATTGTAACCTTGTGGGGTTTACCTATAAATACCCCTCTCCCCTTGGAGCTCATCGCTGTTTGTTGCTTTCTCAGTGCAGCAGACAGACCACTGGCCAGTGAATAAAGCTTTCCAAATTCAATCAATTTGGGTTTTGGTTCCGTTCAGTGCAGTTGCACCACAACAGTCTCGTTGCCAGTGAGCAGCCTGTTCTTTCTCTATCATTTTTTCTTTCTTCTTCTTTCTTTATGTTTTTCTTTCTTCCTTTCTATCTTTCTTTCTTTACATTTTCTTTTTTATCCTTTATTATTTCTCCTACAGATTGCAAGTGAAAGTGTTTAAACGAGAATCCTGTGTCCTCTGTTCCTAAATAACCTGGCTAATAAACTAGGGGGAGGTGGCAGCTTCTCTTCGGCGCCCCTAGTCCTCCACTGTCACTGCTCACTGTCCTCCACTGTCACTGCTCACTGTCCTCCACTGTCACTGCTCACTGTCCTCCACTGTCACTGCTCACTGTCCTCCACTGTCACTGCTCACTGTCCTTCACTGTCACTGCTCACTGTCCTCCACTGTCACTGCTCACTGTCCCTCTCATCTCTCCTGTCTGCCCCAAACCCACAGCGCTGTTTCACACAGAGAAAACCCCAGCCCGGAGTGAATACAGGTCTGTAGAATGGAGTTCGCTGTCTCTCTGAGCCCAGGCTCCTGTGAAGATCAAATCCCAGCTCTCTACTTGAGACCAGGGCAGATCACTAGCTTTCCTATGTCCTGGCTCCCCCTCCATCAAATGAGTACACCGGATGCTTAGGCTCGTAGGAGGATGCACAAGGTCAGCTTGTATGAGTGTTGGGTACAGGAAAAATGTCTCATAAAAGATTTTTATTCTGGTTTTCCTCACAGTAGCCAATACCTGCTCTGTGCTGGTGTCTCTTTGGGTCCCACATGCTTTTCTATAAAAGGAGGACTGTGCTAACCCCTCTCACAGGCATGTCGTAAAGTGCCATTCAGAAATCATATATGTGACCATGTTTGAACATGTCCCTTCAGGCTCAGTTTTCTCATCTGTGAAAATGAAGACAATAGAGGAGGTGACATCATGGAACAGCCCGTGAGTCTGCTGGGTGGGTCTCCCCCTTTGGCAGCCTGTCTGTAGAGAGATAGCGGGAGAGAGAGGGAGGCAGGAAGGGAACCAGATTGACAGCGATGGCTATGGGCCCGGAAACGTGCCACCTTGGCGTACAAAACAGGGCATGTGTGTACAGGGGTTAATGGGAAGGCACATCAGTGACGAGCCTTTCAAATCATTCCCATCTCAGGTCTACCCTTTATTGACTTTGAGCTTGTTGTGTAAGCTCCCAAGTGTCTCTTTCCTCCTCTGTAAGGCAGGGTTATAACGCCAACGTCATAGAGAGGACTAAAAGAAGATACAGACACAGACATGAATGAATGATTTGGTGCAGTGCTCAAGACATTAATGCTTCCTGTCCTAATGTGGGGTGTCCATCGAGGTGCGAACCATGAGCCCGGATGCAAGTGCACGCAGTGAGAGTGCAGGGGTCCCAGAAAACACCACAGGGGAGGGGATAGTGGGACAAGAAAAGAAAGGAGCTGAAGATGAGAGCCACAGCTCCCTGCCGCTGTGGGCAGCAGGGTTCTGCCTACTGGGAACGCAGGGGCCCTGCAGGGTCATCCGACTTCAGGCCTGAGTTGTGAGGACACCAGGCAGTGTCCATGGAATCTGGACCCTTCCATACGGTTGAGGGTTGCTTTTTGTGCTATTCTGGCTTCCTATCTGCCCCACTCACCAGACGGGCGCCCCGTGTTGTTGGAGGGGCTGCAGCGTGTAGACGTGCATGCTGAGGGGCGTGCCCACGGGGTGATCAGGAGACTCAGATGCACGCCAGTGGTGGCACAACTGAGCTCCCTGCCCCTCCCCCACTAGGGCACTCTGCCAAGTGGTCATCAGTCACTCCTATCCCCAACAGGAAATGGAAGGTCTGTGTGTGTCTGGTTATCTGTTGTACTTGGCTGGTGGGTTGGTTTCAGAGAATGAGGCTACTTCCAAAAGTAAAACACCTCATGCACAAGGTCCCTGTCTGGTCCTCGACCTGAATGGTTTGATTTTATTGAATACAAGAAAATTCTCTATAAGGGAATTTCAATGCCAATGACAGTTCCCCAATTTTATTACCCATTTGGTTCAAGTCCTTCCATAATTAGTTCTATGTTCCTTGTTTTTTCCAGCCGCCTAAACCCTGTAGGTGGGCGTGGAGAGTTTGGTGGAAGCAGCTGCTGCCTCCTGATTGGCTCTGGGCTCTGAACCAAGTCAACTGTGGAAATCCCAGCTTCTAAGCCCACTGGTGGTGGAGATAGAGGTGAGGGGAGGCTCAGTGGTTTTGTTTACAAATGTTTATGTTCAGAAATGTGAAATTCTTATTGGGCCAAGCCCTTGCCTGGCGCCCTTTATTCTTTCGTCTACAATGACCTAGTTCACTCATTCATCTCCAGGGTGAAGTTCACGGAGAAGACTCAAGCCCCAGAGGTGATCCACCTCCACCACAGTTGGGGTCGCAACACACTGATCGGAGGTCAAAATCTTGCCGAGACACTGAAGCTGTCTCCACTCTAGACACTGTGTCTGGCAGGTCACTCTTGCTGGGACCTGAGTCAGAACCTATCAGAGAGTTTCTGTTCCCCTGCGGATGGAGATGTGGAGCCGGCCATGTCCTGGTTCTTGGTGTGGAAGAAGGGGAGCCGTTTCCCCGGTTTCAGGGACAGGAGCCTGTGGAACAGCTGATGGGGTACTCGTGGAACCTCTCATCAACAACGACGTAGATGATGGGGTTGACACAGCAGTTCATGTAGGCGATCACCTCTGTCACTTGAATGGCTAGGGCTAGTTGTTCTTTCTGGTTACAGAAATTGACTAAAAGGATGTCATCAAAAGCATAAATAGAAATAGTCAGATTTAAGGGTATACAAAAAGAAAAAACATGGTCATGATGACAAAAATCAGATGGATGGCTTTGGACTTCCTCTCATTGGGCCGTCTGAGCAGAATCTTTATGATCCCCATGTAGCAGACGATCATGATCACCAGAGGCAAGACCAGCCCCAGGATGTTCAGTTTCAGAGCCAGGATCCATTACCACTTATTGTGATATTCAGGAGGGAAATAAATGGTGCAGCTGTAATGATAGGACTCATCTTGGGACTCAGAAAAGTAAAAACCCAGGATGGCCAGGACCCAGCTGACTAAGCTGCTGATGATACCAAATGTGACGGTCCGGACCCGCACAGCAAACACAGCATGGACGATGGCCAGGTGCCTGTCGATGGTCAGCAGGATGATGAAGAAGATCTCGCTGTACAGACCTACGTAATAAAGCACCCACAGCAACTTGCACATGACACTGCCGAACACCCAGTTATCTTTCCGATAGTAGTGAATCCAGAAGGGCAGCGTGAAGAGGAAGAGCAGGTCAGAAATGGCCAGGTTGAGCAGGTAGATGCTGGTCATGTTCTTGAGCCTCTTGTGTTGCAAGAGGACCAGGACCACCAGGATGTTGCCGACCAGGCCAGTGACAAACACCAGGGAGAACAAAAGGGCAGCAGCTGAGCTGCAAAGGACCTCCAGTCTTCTTTCTGGCATGGGGTTGATTTTCTGTCCTCAAATTCTGTGGTCCTGTCACAGTCCACTGTACTGGCTGGAATTTCAATCCTGTTTTCTCCCGTGGGTCCAGGAAGGTGATTTATGTTTTTCCTTTGCTGTTACAGGCAGTGGGCTCTGAACAACAGACAAGGCAGAGATTATGTCTCAACCACTTTACAACTGTTTATCGAGTGCCCACTGTTTATCATGTCCTTGGACCCAGTGTTGAGCTAGGGTTCTCTCTGTCCTTATGGAAACTGTAGTTTAATGTAAATTGGGGGTGGGCAAGACAATTAACAAATGAGTGAACCTATCATGATATCAAATATTTTGGCAAAGAGGGCTGTGAAGGAAACTTCTGTGGATGGAGCACCCAGACAAGGGGCGACCTCACCACATTCTTCACCACCAATGCTTCCCTCATACTTCCTATAGACTTAGCATTGATCTTAGTGTTAAACTATCTTGGAGGGTACAATTCACTTTTCCAATTTTAGAGGCAACGACACAGAAGCTTTAGAGTGAGCGGGACACATATCCGGTGACAACCAGAGCTGAGGCTCAAACCCGGTGTGTACACTCTCACGCCTGTCCCTGAAACCACTCAAATGTCCTGCCTCCATCACAGAGCTGTGACTTTGCCCTTGGGAGTTCACAGAAAGACATGGAAGTAGAAATATTCTTAGCTGACAGTCTAATACTTACCAATGAACCTTCATGGCATTAGAGATTAATAGTGTTTTTGTTGGTGTGACAAAGGGTACTGAGAATGTCACACTGTGTGGCCATGTGATCTTTTTGGATGTCACAAAGTCTATGGGTGCTCCTGTGATTTGGTAGGCATGGGCACAGATGTGGTACATTGCAGAGATCATCTCACCAAAGCGCAGTACTGCCGCCACAGTCCACTTCTAGGAGGCCATCCCATCCCTTAGTGGGGGACACTGAGGACACCAGAGTCAGCTTGGCCTGGACCATGGTACTCGGTTGTGACAGGGCATAAGCAGGTCTGCAGTAGCTCTGTCATGTCAGAGAAAGTTAGAAATCGCTAGTTTGAGGACATAAATGTGGGTCATGTCCTTGAGCCCCTTGTATTATTGCTAGAGGACCAAGACCACCAGGATGTTGCCTCAGAGAGCTCTGAGGACTCAGGGGAAAGCCAGGCTGGGTGAGCGGGTGACCTGGTGAGAAGAGGGGGGTTCTCGGGAGGACTGGCTCAGAACAGCTTGAGGCCATGCAGTGTGGCTCAATCAGGTGGAAGCTGGAATGCTCAGAAATGAGCTCTGGAATAGTTTTACCCAACATTTCCTTGAAACAAACAAAGACAAACACAAAGAGAAAGCACCACTAGATGGCTTGCCCTACAGGACTCTGCACACCTGCTCTTCAGCCCTCTTTCCAGTCCTTTCTGACCACTTACTGAAGATGCCTCCGCAAACGGAGCATGGGCTTTGGTGTAACCGACCAGCTGTGTGAACTTGAAGGAGTTCATCTCTCTTCCCGAGCCTCAGTCTCTCTTCTGTAATGTGAGAAAGTATCCGTTACCCTGAAGGATTTCTGTAAGGTAAGCTATGAGAACAGCCAGCCCTGGCCCTTGCCAGAACACCAGTAAACATCAGGTGACCTCATTCCTGGAAGTAGACCTTTCCTGAGGAGTCCAGCCACCAGGAATGTCCCAGTCTCCAATCCTATTCTGGCTGATGTCCCCTGTCCTCCATGTTCCCCGCCAGGTCTCTCTGTGGTTAATCTAGAAAGGGAATTCTGCTTGATGATGGACACAGCTGTGGGAGCTGCATTTTCAGATTGTCACTGTGTTGTCACCAATCTGAAAGCTTTGACTGAAACACCAATCATGTAGCAGGACTTGCCTACAACATAATTCCCTTCACCCTGGAGTTTCAGGTGCTCTTCCTTATGCTCCGCTGAGTGAATGTTTCCTGCTGATAACTTATATTTCTGCTGCGACTTGAGAAACTTAAGGCCCATAAGGAGTAGATGTTGGGCACCTCAGCTAGTGCCCTATGGTTCCTGCCAAATCCATTTCTCTGGGTCACTTCTCCACCTCTGTCCTAGCCCTGTGACTGAGTAATCAGCCCTCTTCCTGGAAAAACCCGGGCTGGACATCAGTAACAGAGCGGAGTCGACAATTTCTGATTTCTCCAGGCACTTTTTAGAGCCAGCGGATCACCTGGCAGTCAGCATCATGGGGACCACAGGGTTTGGAGTGGAAGCAACAGGCAGCTGGAAATACAGGGGTGGCTCATGCAACACTGACCCCGGGAGCCCAGTCTTTGGGGAAACTTTGGCAAAGGTGAAGGTACATTGAATCAGCATTGTCAGAAGTCATTAGTGAAGTAACCTGCATCCCCCTGTCTCTTACTCCATTCACTGTTTTCCCTAGAGGTGGGCACCATGTAGTAACACTGCTCCCAAGGGATTGGGGCTGGGCAGGTACTTGAAGGAGAATCCAAGGGCCATGTTGCAGCCAACCTGCCGGCCATGCTGTTGTCTGCCTCAAGAGTGTGCCCCAAGGTCATTGCCCAGAGGTCAGCTCTAGCCCTGGAGCCTAGAACCTTTTAGTGCCAACATGCTGCATCCTGGGAGTAGCTGAGTCTCTGAGCAGGGAGCATAGTCTGTGAGGGTAAAGACACCAGGCCTGAGGTGTGGGGCAGCTGGCTTTTTCTGGTTCATAAGAACCAACCGTGCGCATGTGTCCCCAACCCCACAGTCAGCATATTGGTAGCTTGAAATCCAGCACAGTGGACATATTTACATGCAAAATCAGCAAAACTGGAAATCAGGTCTCTCTCTTCACAAAAGCCTGCTTTGAAATATTTAGGAGCACATCAATGCTCACCCACCTACCCGCCAGTATGAATAGCCTACTAGCTGTCCTGCTGGTCAGAATGGGGACAAAAAGGTCAATTAGTGACATACAGCCTGTTGGCAGGCTATGCAAACTTCTGGGAATTTCTACTCTGGAATTGTAAGACTCTCCAGATTATTTGGGGGGAGGAAACAGTTGAAGAAGATACCTCCAAGGAGCCTCAACCCCACTATTCTCAGAACAAAATTCTCCTTCCAGTTTCTTTAGTAGGACAGAATGGATGCATCCCAAGAGCTCTCTGGGAGAACTCTCCACATTCAGGGGGTGAAATCCTACCTCCTCCACAGTCAGCCAACAGTCTGAGTTTGTCAGTCCTTTGTTCTATTCTTCTTAAGAAGATGGTTCAGTTTCAAACCATCTAGCATCTGCAAAGACTTTTCTAATTCATAGCTTCCTTCTGCTACAATGACTTTATACACCATGTATGATTTTCATTCACATGGAGGAAATTTTGCAAGTAATTTCCTCTTGAGCAGCCTTCCACAGAAAGAAACTTTTGCCTCTTAATACTGAGCCTACTTCTTAATCAGTCAGTAATGACCCATCATTTGTGACAGCTTTTCTTTTTAGCAAAATAAAAGGTTATTTCACATCTGAATACCCATCTCATAAATCCTCCTATTCTCAGCATTGCCATCTAGTTCACTGTGTGGCAGATGCACCAAGGGTCATCAGACGCACCGTGTGCATGGATTCATGCAGACAGCCATCCATAGAAGCCAACGGGACAGAAACAACAAGTGCAACTTATTCTCATGTTGTTGTAAAGTACCGAATCCACAATTTCACGCGTTTTTCGTACAGACACCAAGTCCAAATGAGTTTTGAAGAGTTTTATTAAAGGAGGAAATTTATTAAATATGCTGGCCGCATATATCGTACACGGGGTAGTCCCAAATCGTGTGTGACTATAATATTCTAGGGGCTGGTTATATACCCTTAATTATACATGGGCGGAGAAAAAGCCTGACATCACGACATAAGCTTATACCCTTTGTTTTCCCCTATACTGGTTTGGTAAAAGGATGAAGGGTGGGGGGATGGGACACAATTCATTAGCAAGTTTATAACATCTGTCTACAGCATTCATAAAAAGACGCTCTACACTTTAAAACTTACAAGGCAACACAATGGTAAAAATGTCACTTTACATATTAGAAGACATTCCTATATGTTCTAGTGTTCACTTGCTATTCCTTTGTCCAAAGATACATATATTAACTACATGCTTTCAGGAGGGAAGAAGTAGTTTCCATGGGGACAAATGCCTGTACATGGCCCATTAATATAGGAAAAGGTTTAATTTCATCTTTCTCTGCCCGCACCTGGCTATTCACCCATTTCCCCACAGGTGTGGTGGAAGGTCAGAGAATCCAAGTCTCCTTCCCCTTTGCATTAACAACACACTGCCATTGGCCATCTTGATTTTATGCTAATCACACAAATACAAAGATCATCTACAAAATCTCTCTGCATGCCTAGCCCAAATTAATAAAATATTCTGCAAGCTTCTTAAAATATTAATATTAATTCTGTAGCTTTGGTACCTTACAACAGTCCCCTCTGGCTCTATTTCCTAAGTCAAATCCTTGACTTAATTTACTGAAGAGCATAAGGCTGTCGTCTAGGAATACTAACTTATAACATGTAACAGATATTTAACAGACAGCATTAATAACAATACAGTTCACTAATGAAACAAATATTACTACTTGATTCTCTATAAATTGTACAATCTTTTTCAATTTACATAAAACTAATTGGCTTTTAGAATAATTTACCTTTAGTTAGAATGTTTAATTTTAAAACTCTTAACCTTTGTGACAATTAAGTTGGCTTTCTTTTTACCCTAGCTTCCCTTTTCCAAAGTCTGATTAAAAGGAGTCCTTAGTTTCTTCATACATTCACCGGACATAGACCAACCAGCTTCCAGTTTGTAGTTGGAGGAAGGCATGCTTTCTATTTTGGCAGCAGTGGGAGTTATCAGGATCACGGTATGTGGGCCTGTCCACGTGGAAACTAGTCCCTGGGTGATGCACTGGATCGCTTAATAACGCTGGGAGCACCTCTTGGACAGTCTTTTGAACAGTTTATTGAGTAACCTGTAAATCCTGCAAGTACTTAGGGAAGGGGTGGTTACGTTTTTTTTTACTATTTGATTCATGTAATTTACTTACCCTCAACCTTTGGGTACAAAGTAACTTCAAATTACTTTCCAATTAATACTGGGTTTCTTTCCTACTAGCTTTGAGGCTGTGGACACAAATGCAGGTCCAATACTAGAATGGGCAAGCTAAATGTGGAAAGAACCATATTTAGCAATTTCCTAAGAATCGTCAATTATTTAATAAAAGTCTATTTCTAAATATTCTTAAATGTTTACCTGAGAAGATAAACTTTCTTCCCATTTTTTTTTTTTTTTTTTTGCATTTTTCTGAAGCTGGAAACAGAGAGAGACAGTCAGACAGAGTCCCGCATGCGCCCGACTGGGATCCACCCGGCACACCCACCATGGGGCGATGCTCTTCCCACCAGGGGGCGATGCTCTGCTCATCCTGGGCATCGCCATGTTGCGACCAGAGCCACTCTAGCGCCTGAGGCAGAGGCCACAGAGCCATCACCAGCGCCCGGGCCATTTTTGCTCCAATGGAGCCTTGGCTGCGGGGGGGAAGAGAGAGACAGAGAGGAAGGAGAGGAGGAGGGGTGGAGAAGCAAATGGGCGATTCTCCTGTGTGCCCTGGCCGGGAATCGAACCTGGGTCCTCCGCACGCTAGGCCGACGCTCTACCGCTGAGCCAACCGGCCAGGGCTCTTCCCAGTTTTTAAATCTTTTCTAATTGGTATTGAATAAACCTTTGGCATTAAGGGTCCCAAAACCCCACTGGTTCTGGGTGGCATCTATTCATTTGAATTACTATGTTCTGATTTTGAGGCAGAGTTGAAGAATATATACAATTAATAAAATTCAAATAGCTAATGTTAACAAATACTATAACAAGTGTCTTCATACAATAAAGTGACTAAAGCCTATTAGATTATTAAACAAAACAAAGTTCTAACTAATATAACAGAATCCAAAATAAAATTCTTATGATTAAAAATGTTCTTAAAATGTTAATGTAATTTCAATAAATCTATGTTGACACTTTAAATGCTTTATATCATTTACAAATGTAACCTAATTTCTATTTCAGTCTGAGAAATGTCCTAAAGAGCACGAGTCATACATATTCAGAAAAAGTCCACAAGGCACTGGAACTGTGGTCATACTTCTACACTTTGCAATTAGAGTCCAAGTCCTAATGACCAATGTTTCTAGCTGAAATTAGAAGCAGGTCCCAGCCTACAATAGGCATGGGGCATTGGGACAAGAAGAATAAAGGAGACACTATACATTAAATAAAGCAACAGAAATCAGACTGTCATTACCCCTAGTAAAGACCTTCAAGGGATAAATAAAACTCAAATATTTAGGCAAGGCTTAGTGAACGGTCCTCGTGTTTACAAGAAATGAGATTAGTTTTACCTTCTACTTGGAAGAAATGCCTTAGGCTCATAAATGGTGTCGTGAGATGGGGCCAACCTTTAATTCTTGAGTGGCAGATCCCAGCAGGCTAGACAAGGTCAGGTCAGTGGTAGCTGGAAAGGGCTGGAAGAGACTGAACCCTCCCTCCGTGGAGCAAGGGGGCAGCTTAATTTTTGTGTCGCTTTTCTTTTCACAGCAAAAGCATGTCCCTTGGTGGGGCCAAGAAGCCTGGCAGGCCTCAGCTCAATGACCTTTCTTTCCACTCTTGAAGCAGGACCCTGATGGAATCCTATGAAGCCCCTTCGGGGTGCTTGAGCCTTTAAGGGTATAGGCCAAAAGCTGACATTTTCCTGATCTCTTTTGGGCCTTATTAGCCTTTTCTGTTTCTATTTTGGTCATTATAGACCTTAAAAACCATGGTCAGAAGATCTCGCTGAGGGACTTGAGAGCCCTTTTCTGTCTATATAATCTCTTGGAAAAAGACCAAAGCAGTGTTATTAGCTGGATTAAATCAAGAAAACAGATTTTTGGTGTCTTCTTTAGAATTCCAGAGTCTCTTTGCTGCTGAAGAACGCAGTACATTGGTATTCAAAAGAAATTTTAACAAAACCGTGATAAAATAGACTTGCAAGAGTTCCAGGATATGACTCTTTTCCTTATATTACCTCACATTGAACAATATTGTTGCAAAATGACAATAACCTAAACATTACATAGAAAGACATTATTAATAATTCCTAATATTTAAACTAAGATTTCAGTCTCACAAGGTTATAAAACAGTAAAGAATTAACAAAAGTCTTTTGAAATAACATATACATTTTAACATGGAAAAAGAAAGAAAAAAAATATATATATATATATTGTGTGTTCGTAGAGTCATGGTGCACTTTTGACCGGTCACAGGAAAGCACCGAAGACGATAGAAATGTGACTTCCCTCCCTGTGCTTGTTGCCAGGCAACAGCGTGCACAGACTCACCCACCAGCGCCCACAATTGCAAACTATCCAGTTGCTAAACACACTCTTATTCCTCAGGATCCAAGACTTTCTCAGTTCCCGGAGCCCTTACGCCCCAGTACTTTTCCTCAGCACCCGGAGACAAAAGAAGAACCAAACTCTTCCCCTCAGGATGTCTTCAGATTCAAACAACTTAAGTGATCTTATCTATAGATGCTTAAAAATACACATCTATTGAAAAATTATATTTTATTTCATTTTTAAATAATTCATGCCAATGGGATATGTACGCCTGGTGTGCAGATGTTGGAATCCATGGGACAATATCCTCTCAGTTCCTGTTCCACACTGATTTATCTCAAATCACCAGAAACCAGGCTTTACAGAGACACGCCCACTTTGAAAGGAATGCACCACAAACTAACCTTGAAACTCTGAACTTTCTCCTACTTGTAGTTCCCAGGGTGTCCAGGAAATGTCAGGTGCAGTATGGAGCCCTTAAAAATTGGAACTGTGAGTTTACTGTGGTCCCTGTGTGCCTCAGCACACAGTTTGGAAACCCTAGCCTTATCTCACGTCATGTCTCTGATTAAACTCTGAGTAATACACACATAATCCATAGAAATTTGGGTCTATTTTCTCCCTGTTTTGTCTTCCTCATATATATTATAAAATATAAACCGGAAGATTCTGTATTTTTCTTTTTTATTTAATATTAACAATAGAAGCATATTCACACGTCAATAAATTTTTTTAGAAGTCATTCATGTCAGTATCCTAGCTCATAATAACAACAGTTATTGAATTCTTCCTCAGTTATCGATCTTTCCAGATGTGCTGCTTTTTACCGTTATCTGTGACGGATGCTGGGATCAAGATTATAAGGTGAGCTTTTCAAATGATCTTGATACCCATTGCCAAATCCCTTTTCAGAAACACAGCACTGATTTACATTTCCATCAGAAATATGTGACAGGAACTGTGTCACAGCATCCTTACCTGCTTAGGATATTTTCATTAATAAAAAAAATTAACATCTGGTTATTATCTTAGCAGGCAAAAGAAGAGGTTCACTGTCATTAGCATGTCCTTGATTACTAATGTAATTGAGATTTCATATTAATGGCTACTGCATTTTTCGATGACTTACTGGTTAATATCTTTGTTAATTGTTTGACAATTGGGCATATAGAATAATTATGGGATAGAAAAATCCAAGTGGTTTTCCTACTGATTTGTAAAATTTCCTGATACATCAGGGGAGCTGATGATAACATCTTGGTCTTAATTTTTAGTTTGTTACATATCTTTTTTCTCTGTGTTAACATTTTTGTATTTTATGTTTTATAATGTATGTCAATTTATAAGCCAGGCAATTTCCTTTTCAATAAATTACTTTTTATATTGAAAATTTGCTTACACTGTTTCACCTAATTATTTTTCTAAAAGGTTTTAATTTGTTAAATTAAGAGCTAAGACAGAATGCTTTGGAGGTGAACAAAAGCTACACAGTGATTTGGTGCTGGCCTTCCAAGTCCCTGCCCAGAATCTCTATTAGGCCTGTTTCCGGGGTCAAACTGACCATCTCATTAGGCTCCTCTGCATCTCAGCACATGGAAGGATGCAGTGCATGTGTGGGTGGCAGGCTCTACTCACAGTGGTTTTATATCCCTGGTGTCAGCCCCACCCACCCCACCCGGGCTCTGTTGGCATTCTGTGGCTGTCACCTCACTGAGCACAGGGCTCTTAGAGAACACCCCTCCCAACTGAGCCTAGTCTCGGAGGGTTGCTTTGACGGGAGCAGGTCCTCAGTCACCACGTGGGAGTGAATTGATTTGTGGAATCAACAGTGGGCATACGAGTCAACTTGAGTCCATCTACCGAGGATTTCAGTGCCGACACCATAAACAATGCTTTGAAATAATGTATTGAGCTTGAAACTTGATTGAATGTGCTCCTTTGAAAAACAACAAGAGCAGAAGGCTGAGAACAGTGGTACATCTCTTTTATAATCATGAATGTGCACAAGAGGAAACATAAAGTATAACAAAGTTCATCAACAATGAACGTTGTATGTAATAGGGTAAAGAGATTTAGAAGTGAGTTTGAAGTCTAAGGTTTTGAAACAATGACTCTACTTTTTCCATGGCTATTTCCAGATGTACAGCCTTTTATACAGAAGGTCTGTATCTGGCACTAGACCTGAATTGCTTGATTTTAGTCAGTATAAAAATATTCACTAATGAAAGTGCCATTGCAAATGACAGTTTCCCAACTCTATTTTTCATTAGGTCTCAAGTTCTGCCATCAGGAGTTCTATGTTCCTGAGGGCTTCCTGCAACCTAAACCCTGCAGGGGGGACTCAACTGTGGAAATTACTATTTCCAAGCTCACTGGTGGTGCGGGTAGAGGTGAGGTGATGTTCAGTGGCTTTGTTTACAAATGTTTATAGTCACGAATATAGAACTCTGTTTGGCCCAAGCCCATGGCTGACGCCCTCTGCTCTGTCATTCAGAACGACATAGCCCACTCATTCGTCTCCAAGGAGAAGTTCATGGAGAAGACTCAAGGACCAGAGATGATCTACCTCAATACCAGGTGGCGTTGCTCCACACTGGTCAGTGGTCACAGTCTGGCCGGGACACCCTAAGCTGCCTCCCCTCCAGCTACAGCCACTGTGCCTGGAAGGTCACTCTTGCTGGGACCTGAGTCAGAACCCGTCAGAGAGTTCCTGCTCCCCTGCAGATGGGGACATGGAGCTGGTCCTGTCCTGGTTCTTGGTGTGGAAGAAGGGGAGCCACTTCCCCGGGCTCAGGGACTGGAGACTGTAGAACAACTCACGCAGGTACTCGCGAAACTTCTTGCCAACAAAAACATAAATAATGGGGTTGACACAACAGTGCATGTAGGAGATCACGGCTGTCACTTGAATGGCCAGGGCTAGTTGGTCTTTCTGGTTACAGTAATTGACTGAAAGGATGTCGTCAAAAGCATAAATAGACAGAGTCAGATTGAAGGGCATCCAAAAGAGGAAAAAGATGATCATGATGACAAAAATCAGAAGGACGGCTTTGGACTTCCTCTCATTGGGCCATCTGAGCAGAATCTTCATGATCCCCGTGTAGCAGACGATCATGATCACCAGAGGCAAGACCAGCCCCAGGATGTTCAGTTTCAGAGCCAGAAACTCTCTCCAATGACTGTAGTATGTACGAGGGATAAATGAGGTGCAGATGTAATGACCTCTAATGCTCAGGGAATGTGTAAAGAAAACGTCTGGAATTGAAGTCAGGATGGCCAGGACCCAGCTGACTATGCTGGTGATGATACCAAATGTAACAGTCTGGACCCGAAGGGCAAACACAGCATGGACAATGGCCAGGTACCTGTCGATGGTCAGCAGGATGATGAAGAAGATCTCGCTGTACAGACCTACGTAATAAAGCCCCGACAGCAACTTGCACATGACATTGCCGAACACCCAGTTATCTTTCCGATAGTAGTGAATCCGGAAGGGCAGCGTGAAGAGGAAGAGCAGGTCAGAAATGTCCAGGTTGAGGACGTAGATGTTGGTCATGTTCTTGAGCCTCTTGTGTTGCAAGAGGACCAGGACCACCAGGATGTTGCCGACCAGGCCAATGACAAATACCAGGGGGAACAAAGGGGGCAGCAGCCGAGCTCCTAAAGACCTTACGGTTTCATATAGGCACAGGGTTGTATTCCCGTGGTTGACTTCTGTGGTTCCATCATAGTCCTTTGAAATGTTTGAAATTTCCATCCTCCTTTCTCCTGCGGGTCCAGGTAGATGGTTTTTGTGTTTACTTTGGTGGTAAAGGCAGGGGGCTCTGGACAACAGAGACAAGGCAGTTATTATATGACATCAACCACATGACAACCGGTTATTGAGTCAAAAGTGCCGACTGTGAACCATGTGCTGGGACACAACCTTGAACAACGGGGCCCCAGGTCTTCTTCACTGTCATGGAAATTGTACTTTAATGGAGGGGGATGTAGGGGTGAGGGAGACAATAAACAAATGAGTGCAGAAACCATGAAATCAAATCCTTTGGCAATGACTGTTGGGAAGGGAACGTCTGGTGGATGGAGCACCCAGACAAAGGGAGAGCAACCTCATTCTTCATCACCAACGCTTCCCTCATGATTCCCACGGACCTGTCGTTGGACTCAGTGTTAAATAATCTGGGAAGGGCACCATTTATGTCTCCCATTTTATACATGATGACAGAGAATTTCGCAGTGGATAGGACACATCTGGGACAATGAGAGCTGGAGCTCACATCCAGTGTGTATCATTCTCACGTCCACTCTTGAAACCACGTGAACTTTAGCCTCCAATCACAGAGCAGCTCGTGCAACACTGACCCCGGGAGCCCCGTCTTTGGGGAAACTTTGATAAAAGAAAAGGCACGTAGAGTCAGCATCATCAGATGCCATTAAACAAAGTAGCCTCCATCTTCCTGGCCTCCTACTCCATTCAATGGTTTTTCTACAGGTGCGCACCATGCAATAACAATTCTCCCCAATGGATCGGGGCTGGTGCGGGGACTTTAGGGAGAATCGAAGGACTATGTTGCTGCCAACCAGCCCACTATGCTGTCCTGTGTCTTTAGCATCTGCCCCAAGGTCATTACACAATGGTCAGTTATGGCCCTAAAGCCTGGGACCTTCCAGTGCCATCATGCTGCATCCAGGGAGTAGGTGAGCCTCTGAGCAGGGAGGGCCGTCTGTGCGGGTAATGACACCAGGCCTGAGGTGCGGGGCAGCTGGCTTTTTCTGGGTCATAAGAACCAACCGTGTGCATGTGTCCCCAACCCCACAGTCAGCATATTGGTAGCTTGAAATCCACCACAGTGGGCATGTTTACATACAAATATAGCAACACTGGAAATCAGGGCTCGCTTTATAGGAAAGCCTGCTATGGAATTTTCAGGGAAGCCCATTATAAAATATCGAGCAGCACATCAATGCTCACCTGCCACCCCGCCAGTCTGAATAGCCTAAGAGCTGTCCTGCTGGTCAGAGAGGGAACAAAAAGGTCGATTAGTGACACAATGCCTGGTGGCAGGCTATGCACACTCCTTGGAATTTCTAATCTGGAAATGTGAGAACATCCAGATTTTGGGGCTGGGGAAACAGTTGAAGAAGATACCTCCAAGTAGCCCCAACCCCACTATTCTCAGAACAAAATTCTGCTTCCACTTTCTCTAGTAAGACAGAAAAAATGCATCCCAAGAGGTCACCAGGACCACTCCCTAAATTCAGGGGAGGAAATCCTACCTCTTCTAAAGTCAGCTCACAATGTGAGTTGGCGAATCCTTGGTTCTACTCTTCTTAAGAAGATAGTTGAGTTTCAAACCATCCTGCATCTGCAAAGACTTTTCTATTCCTAGCTCCCTCCTGCTACACCATGTGTGATTTTCATTTCCATGGAGTTGATTTGCAAGTAATTTCCTCTTGAATAGCCTTCCACACAAAGTGGCTCTTGTTCCTTAATGCTCTGACAACTTTCTTAATCAGTCAGTCCCATCATTCCAGAAAGCTTTTCTTTTTTAATAACAACAAAAAATGATTATTTCACATCTGATTGTCCATCTTATACATCCTCCCATTCTCAGCATTACTACGCAGTTCACTGCCTGCAGGTGCATGAAGGGGCCATAAGAGGCACCGCGTGCACGGATTCATGCAGATTGTCCTCCATAGAAGCCGACTGGACAGAGAAGAGAAGTACCACTTACTCTGATGTGTAAGGATTTTGAGCACAAATTCTTTGTTTGTTGAATTTTTAGAGTCTTTGTTTTTCAGGTTCAAGGTCCTGATGGAGTAGGAAGTCTTTCATTTCCTGTGTAACCATTGAGACAGAACTCTAGGGATCTCAGTCATTCAGAATGCAAAGTGGAGGCAAATTCTTCTTTCTACATAGGTGAGTGTGGATGAGCAGTAAGGACACCAAACATTTCCTGGATGCTGAGTTCCATGTAAACATTTTTCTGTGGTCACTTGGTGGCACTTCTCTCTGCGGGTTCTGTCTTAAGGGCATTGGGGGCAGGTAATGAGGTGGCGTTGTTTGGGGAGAAGTAGGTGGCAGTAAGGTGCTCTCCAGAACTCGTGGAGCCACTGAAGGCTGGGAATGGGAGGGGGACTGATGTAGGGCAGGAGGTCTCTGTGCTGGCGTGCCAGCCCATGCTAAGGATCCCTGACCCAATTTAGCTGAATGCTTAAGAGGAACTAGTTTATAGCTACAGCTGTAAGTGAAAAAGCTGAGGGTCCTAGCAGATCTAATCGTGCGTCAGCCTTGTAGATATTGCAGGAAGGCGGTTTATTCTCCTTAAAACTTTTGCACAGATATTGTACAAATGTGCTGAGAAAATTGTAACCTTGTGGGGTTTACCTTTGATACCCCCTCTCCCCTTGGAGCTCATCGTTGTTTGTTGCTTTCTCAGTGCAGCAGACAGACCACTGGCCAGTGAATAAAGCTTCTCAAATTCAATCAATTTGGGGTTTGGTTCCGTTCAGTGCAGTTGCACCACAACAGTCTCGGTGCCAGTGAGCAGCCTTTTCTTTCTCTTTCATTTTTTCTTTCTTTCTCTTTCTTCCCTCTCCCTAGTCTTTCTTCATTTCTTTCTTATCACAAAGAATAATTTTGTTTTAGATGTGCTTGTTTAAATATATTGGTAGCACTCAAGGAGTGCACAGATGAAAAGAAGCCTCATACTTTCTCGGGATTTTGTCCAGTGTCAGTCTAGTGGGCGTGGCATGGACATTTCCCAGAATCCCTTGCCTGCAGGGGCAGGTGAGTGTCCACTGGGAGGAGTAATTAGCAGTCATTTGTAAGGGTGAAGCAACAGGGTTGAGCTCAGAAGATGGAAACAGTACCAGGCCCTGTGGTATTTCCAGGCACTGTCATCCACCTGCTGGCTCCCGCTGCTGGAGTTGGGCAGTACCTAGACCCACAGTGACTGCCAGTTCCGCTGCTGCCTGAAGTTCTGGGCCAGGAGTCCAAGCATCAGCATGGGGAAAGGGCAGCTTCCGTTCACGTCACTGTCCTTTCTACTGACACCTTCTACTTTGTCCTTACTGTCGTCCGTATCTTGTGTCCCTTACTGAGTGCCCACTTGGCTGACCTCTAGAGACTTCCCTCCCTGTGCTAGTTGCCAGGCAACAGCGTGCACAGACTCACCAACCAGCTCCCACAATTGCAAACTATCCAGTTGCTAAACACACTCTTATTCCTCAGGATCCCAGACTTTCTCAGTTCCCGGAGCCCTTACGTCCCAGTACTTTTCCTCAGCGCCCGGAGACAAAAGAAGAACCGAACTCTTCCCCTCAGGATGTCTTTAGATTCAAACAACTCAAGTGATCTTGTCTATAGATGCCTAAAATTACACATCTATTGAAAAAATGATATTTTATTTCATTTTTAAATAATCCATGCCAATGGGATATGTACACCTGGAGTGCAGATGTTGGAATCCATGGCACAATATCCTCTCAGTTCCTGTTCCACACTCATTTATCTCAAATCACCAGAAACCAGGCTTTGCAGAGACACGCCCACTTTGAAAGGAATGCACCACAAACTAACTTTGAAACTGTGAACTTTCTCCTACTTGTAGTTGTCAGGGTGTCCAGGAAATGTCAGGTGCAGTGTGGAGCCCTTAAAAATTGAAACTCTGAGTTTACTGTGGCCCCTGGGTGCCTTGGCATACATTTTGGTAACCCTAGTCTTATCTCTCGTCATGTCTCTCATTAAACTCTGTGATACACACATAATCCCATAGACATTTGGGGTCTATTTACTCCTTTGCGTTTGTCTTCTTCATATATATTATAAAATATAAACCAGAAGATTCTGTATTTTTCTTTTTTATTTAACATTAACAATATAAGCATATTCACATGTCAATAAATTTTTTTAGAAGTCATTCCTATTGGTATCCTAGCTCATAATAACAACAGTTATTGAACTCTTCCTCGGTTATCGATCTTTCCAGATGTGCTGCTTTTTCCCATTATCTGTGACAGATCCTGGAAGCAAGATTATAAGGTGAGCTTTTCAAGTGATCTTGCCAAAAGCGCTTTTCAGAAACACAGCACTGATTTACATTTCCATCAGAAATATGTGACAGGGATTGTGTCGCATCATTCTTTCCTGCTTTGGGAATTTTCATTAATAAAAAAAATTGACATCTGGTTATTATCTTAGCAGGCAAAAGAAGAGGTTCACTGTCATTAGCATGTCCTTGATTACTAATGTAATTGAGATTTCATATTAATGGCTACTGCATTTTTCGATGACTTACTGGTTAATATCTTTGTTAATTGTTTGACAATTGGGCATATAGAATAATTATGGAATAGAAAAATCCAAGTGGTTTTCCTACTGATTTGTAAAATTTCCTGATACATCAGGGGAGTTGATGATAGCATCTTGGTCTTAATTTTTAGTTTGTTATATACATTTTTTCTCTGTGTTAACATTTTTGTATTTTATGTTTTATAATGTGTGTCAATTATAAGCCGGGCAATTTCTTTTTCAATAAATTACTTTTTATATTCAAACTTTGCTTACAATGTTTGACTTAATTATTTTTCTAACAGGTTTTAACTTGTTAAATTAAGAGCTAAGACAGAATGCTTTGGGGGTGAACAAAAGCTACACAGTGATTTGCTGCTGGCCTTCCAAGTCCCTGCCAGGAATCTCTATTAGGCCTGTTTCCGGGGTCAAACTGACCATCTCATTAGGCTCCTTCACATCTCGGCACATGGAAGGAGGCGGTGCATGTGTGGGTGGCAGGCTCTACTCACAGTGGTTTTATATCCCTGGTGTCAGCCCCACCCACCCCACCCGGGCTCTGTTGGCATCCTTGTGGCTGTCACCTCACTGAGCACAGGGCTCTTAGAGAACACCCCTCCCACCTGAGCCTAGTCTCGGAGGGTTGCTTTGACGGGAGCAGGTCCTCAGTCACCACATGGGAGTGAATTGATTTGTGGAATCAACAATGGGCATACGAGTCAATTTGAGTCCATCTGCTTAGGATTTCAGTGCAGACACCATAAACAGTGCTTTGAAATAATGTATTGAGCTTGAAACTTGATTGAATGTGCTCCTTTTAAAAAGAACAAGAGCAGAAGGTGAGAACAGTAGTACATCTTTGTTATAATTATGAATGTGCACAAGAGAAAACATAAAGTATAACAAAGTTCATCAACAATGAACGTTGTATGTAATAGGGTAAAGAGATTTAGACGTGAGTTTGAAGTCTGGGCTTTTGAAACAATGACTCTACTTTTCCATGGCTATTTCCAGATGTACAACCTTTTATACACAAGGTCTGTATCTGCCACTAGACCTGAATTGCTTGATTTTAGTCAGTATAAAAATATTCTCTAATGAAAGTGCCATTGCCAAGGACAGTTTCCCAACTCTAATTTTCATTAGGTCTCAAGTTCTGCCATCATGAGTTCTATGTTCCTGAGGGCTTCCAGCAGCCTAAACACTGCACGGGGGACTGAACTGTGGAAATCACTCTTTCCAAGCTCACTGTTGGTGCGGGTAGAGGTGAGGGGATGCTCAGTGGCTTTGTTTACAAATGTTTATAGTCACAAACATGAAACTCTGTTTGGCCCAAGCCCATGGCTGACGCCCTCTCCTCTGTCATCCAGAACGACATAGCCCACTCATTCGTCTCCAAGGAGAAGTTCATGGAGAAGACTCAAGCCTAGAGATGATCTACCTCAACACCAGGTGGCGTTGCTCCACACTGGTCAGTGGTCACGATCTGGCCGGGACACCCCAAGCTGCCTCCCCTCCAGCTACAGCCACTGTGCCTGGAAGGTCACTCTTGCTGGGACCTGAGTCAGAACCCGTCAGAGAGTTCCTGTTCCCCTGCAGATGGGGAGATGGAGCTGGTCCTGTCTTGGTTCTTGGTGTGGAAGAAGGGGAGCCATTTTCCTGGGCTCAGGGACTGGAGCCTGTAGAACAACTCACGCAGGTACTCGCGGAACTTCTCGCCAACAAAAACATAAATAATGGGGTTGACACAGCAGTGCATGTAGGAGATCATGACTGTCACTTTTATGGCCAGGGCTATTTGGTCTTTGTGGTTACAGTAATTGACTGAAAGGACGTCGTCAAAAGCATAAATAGACAGAGTCAGATTGAAGGGTGTCCAAAAGAGGAAAAAGATGATCATGATGACAAAAATCAGACGCACGGCTTTGGACTTCCTCTCATTGGGCCGTCTGAGCAGAATCTTTATGATCCCCGTGTAGCAGACGATCATGATCACCAGAGGCAAGACCAGCCCCAGGATGTTCAGTTTCAGAGCCAGGAACTCTCTCCAATGACTGTAGTATGTACGAGGGATAAATGAGGTGCAAGTGTAATGACCTCTAATGCTCAGGGAATGTGTAAAGAAAACGT
This sequence comes from Saccopteryx leptura, assembly GCF_036850995.1. Classification (NCBI taxonomy): domain Eukaryota; kingdom Metazoa; phylum Chordata; class Mammalia; order Chiroptera; family Emballonuridae; genus Saccopteryx; species Saccopteryx leptura. The sequence goes on along the minus strand of NC_089512.1, from coordinate 9,244,696 downwards.
CTGGAATTGAAGTCAGGAAGGCCAGGACCCAGCTGACTACGCTGGTGATGATACCAAATGTGACAGTCCGGACCCGCAGGGCAAACACAGCATGGACGATGGCCAGGTACCTGTCGATGGTCAGCAGGATGATGAAGAAGATCTCGCTGTACAGACCTACGTAATAAAGCCCCGACAGCAACTTGCACATGACATCGCCGTACACCCAGTTATCTTTCCTATATTGGTGAATCCGGAAGGGCAGCGTGAAGAGGAAGAGCAGGTCAGAAATGGCCAGGTTGAGGACGTAGATGTTGGTCATGTTCTTGAGCCTCTTGTGTTGTAAGAGGACCAGGACCACCAGGATGTTACCGACCAGGCCAATGACAAATACCAGGGGGAACAAAGGGGGCAGCAGCCGAGCTCCTAAAGATTTTACGGTTTCATATAGGCACAGGGTTGTATTCCCGTGGTTGACTTCTGTGGTCCCATCATAGTCCTTTGAAATGTTTGAAATTTCCATCCTCTTTTTTGCTGCTGGTCCAGGTAGATGGTTTTTGTGTTTACTTTGGTGGTAAAGGCAGGGGGCTCTGGACAACAGAGACAAGGCAGTTATTATATGACATCAACCACATGACAACCGGTTATTGAGTCAAAAGTGCCGACTGTGAACCATGTGCTGGGACACAACCTTGAACAACGGGGCCCCAGGTTTTCTTCACTGTCATGGAAATTGTACTTTAATGGGGGGGGTGTAGGGGTTGAGGGAGACAATAAACAAATGAGTGCATAAACCATGAAATCAAATACTTAGGCAATGACTGTTGGGAAGGGAACGTCTGGTGGATGGAGCACCCAGACAAAGGGAGAGCAACCTCATTCTTCATCACCAACGCTTCCCTCATGATTCCCACGGACCTGTCATTGGACTCAGTGTTAAAGAATCCGGGAAGGCACCATTTATGTCTCCCATTTTACACATGATGACAGAGAGTTTGACAGTGGGTAGGACACATCTGGGACAATGAGAGCTGGAGCTCACATCCAGTGTGTATCATTCTCACGTCCACTCTTGAAACCACTTGAACTTTAGCCTCCAATCACAGAGCAGGGACCTTGCATTTGGAAGTGCACAGGAGGACATGGTTGAGAAATCAGTCCTGGCTGAGTGTCAAAAACTGACCAATGGATCTTAATGGCCTTTGGAGCTAAGAAGGTTCTATTTTTTTTTTTTTTTTTTATTTCTGAAATGAGAAACAGGGAAGTAGAGAGACAGACTCCCACATGCACCTAATCAGGATCCACCTGGCAAGCCCATAAGAAGGCAATGCTCTGCCTATCTGGGGCTCTTGCTACGCTGCAACCAGAATCATTCTAGCGCAGCGGTTCTCAACCTGTGGGTTGCAACCCCGGCGGGGGTCAAACGACCAAAACACAGGGGTCGCCTAAAGCCATCGGAAAATACATATATTTTTTTGTTTTGTATTTTTCTGAAGCTGGAAACGCGGAGGCAGTCAGACAGACTCCCGCCTGCGCCCGGGATTTACCCGGCACGCCCAACAGGGGGCGATGCTCTGCCCATCCGGGGAGTCGCTCTGTCGCAACCAGAGCCACTCTAGCACCTGTGGCAGAGGCCAAGGAGCCATCCCCAGCGCCCGGGTCATCTTTTGCTCCAATGGAGCCTTGGCTGCGGGAGGGGAAGAGAGAGACAGAGAGGAAGGAGAGGGGGAGGGGTGGAGAAGCAGATGGGCGCTTCTCCTGTGTGCCCTGCCCAGAATCGAACCCAGGATTTCTGCATGCTAGGCCGATGCTCTACCACTGAGCCAACCGGCCAGGGCCAATACATATTTATTATACAATACATTTTTAAATAAAATATGTATTTCTGACGGCTTTAGGTGACCCCTGTGTTTTGGTCATTCTACCCCGGCTGGGGTCGCGACCCACAGGTTGAGAACCGCTGTTCTAGCACCTTAGGTGGAGCCCATGGAGCCATCCTCTGCACCCTGGCCAACATTGGTACAATGGAATCCTGGCTATGGGAGGGGAAGAGAGAGATAGAGAGAGGAAAGGGTGTAGAAGCAGATGGGAGATTCTTCTGTGTGCCCTGACCAGGAATTGAACCTGGGACTTCCACATGCCTGGTTGAGACTCTACCACTGAAACAATAGGCCAGGGATTGAGGAGGTTCTTTGCTGAGATGACATAAGACACTTGGGGCACATGACTCTGTGTGGCCATTTGATCTATTTAGTTGTCACAAAGCCTAGATGTTTCTATCACTTGGTTGTCAGGGGCAAGAATGTCCTACAATGCACAAATTATCCCCCAAACCTCAGTAGTGCTGCCACAGTGCAATCCTGGGAGGCCAACTCACTTCTTAGTTGAGAGCAACGAGGCCACCAGAGTGGGCTCAGCCTGGCCCACGGCACACGGCCCTAATGGGGAATAGGTAGGTCTGCAGACACTAAGTGGGCCTCCTGGGACAGCTGTGAGGACTCAGGGGAAAGGCAGGATGCATGAGTGGGTGACCTGGTGAGAAGAAGGGGGTTCTCGGGAGGACTGGCTCAGAACAGCCTGAAGCCATGCGGTGTTGCACATCCAGGTGGAAGCTGGAATTCTCAGAAATGAGCTCTGGAATAGTTACCCAACGTTGCCTTGAAACAAACGAACACAAATGAGAAAGCACCACTAGATGGTTTGCTTTACATGACTTCCCACCCTTGCTATTCAATCCTCTTTCAAATCTTTACTAAAGATGCCTCCCCTAAAGGAGCATGGGCTTTGGTGTAACCGACCAGCTCTGTGAACTTGAAGGAGTTAATCTCTCTCCCTGAGCTTCAGTGTCTCAGCTGTTACGTGAGAAAGAATCGGTAACCTTGAGGGAGTACTGTAAGTAAGGTATGACAAAAGCCAGGACATTAGTAAACATCAGGGGAGCTCCTTACTTGAATCTACCCTTCCTTCAGGACTCTAGACACCCAGAATGTCCAGTCTCCCATCCTGTTCTGGCTGATGTACCTGCCCCAAGATCCCCGCCAGGTCTCTCTGTAGTTAATCTAGAAAGGGAATTCTGCTGGATGATGGACAGTAGTGGGAGCTGCATTTTCAGATTTTCATTATGTTGCCACCAGTTTGAAAGCTTTGATTTAGACACCAGTCATGTAGCAGGACTTGCCTACATCATAATTCCCTTCACCCCGGAGTCTCTGGTGCTCTTCCTTATGTACCGCTGAGTGAATGTTTCCTGCTGAGGAACTTACATTTCTGCAGTGGCCTTAGAAACTTAAGTCCCATGAGGGGCGAGGGCATGGGGGGGTGGATGTTACACTCCTCAGCTAGGGTCCTATGGTTTCCTCCCAAATCCATTTCTCTGGATCCCCCCTCCACCTCTAGCTTAGCCCTGTGACAGAGTAATCAGCCCTCTTCATGGAGAAACCCAGGCTGGACATCTGTAACAAAGCTGAGCGACAATTTCTGATTTCTGCAGCCACGGCCAGGGCTGGTGGATCGGCTGGCAGTGAGCAGCATGGGGACCACAGGGCTTAGAGACAAAGCAACAGGCAGCTGGAAGCACAGGAGCAGCTCGTGCAACACTGACCCCGGCAGCCCCGTCTTTGGGGAAACTTTGGAGAAGAGAAGGCTCGTTGAGTCAGCATAGTCAGATGACATTAAACAAAGTAGCCTCCATCCCCCCGGCCTCCTACTCTATTCACTGTTTTCCCTACAGGTGGGCACCATGTAATAACACTATTCTCCAAAGGATTGGGGCTGTGGCGGGGACTTTAAGGAGAAACGAAGGACCATGTTGCAGCCAACCAGCCCACTATGCGGTCTTGTGTTTTTAGCATCTGCCCCAAGGTCATTACACAATGGTCAGTTATGGCCCTAAAGCCTGGGACCTTCCAGTGCCATCATGCTGCATCCAGGGAGTAGGTGAGCCTCTGAGCAGGGAGGGCCGTCTGTGCGGGGAAAGACACCAGGCCTGAGGTTCGGGGCAGCTGGCTTTTTCTGGGTCATAAGAACCAACCGTGTGCATGTGTCCCCAACCCCACAGTCAGCATATTAGTAGATTGAAATACACTACAGTGGGCATGTTTACATACAAATATAGCAACATTGGAAATCAGGGCTCACTTTATAGGAAAGCCTGCTATGGAATTTTCAGGGAGGCCCATTATAAAATATCAAGCAGCACATCAATGCTCACCTGCCACCCTGCCAGTCTGAATAGCCTAAGAGCTGTCCTGCTGGTCAGAGTGAGAACAAAAAGGTCGATGAGTGACACAATGCCTGGTGGCAGGCTATGCACACTCCTTGGAATTTCTAATCTGGAAATGTGAGAACATCCAGATTTTGGGGCTGGGGAAACAGTTGAAGAAGATACCTCCAAGTAGCCCCAACCCCACTATTCTCAGAACAAAATTCTGCTTCTACTTTCTCTAGTAGGACAGAAAAAATGCATCCCAAGAGGTCACCAGGACCAATCCCTAAATTCAGGAGAGGAAATCCTACCTCTTCCAAAGTCAGCTCACAATGATAGTTGGCAAATCCTTGGTTCTACTCTTCTTAAGAAGATAGTTGAGTTTCAAACCATCCCGCATCTGCAAAGACTTTTCTATTCCTAGCTCCCTCCTGCTACACCATGTATGATTTTCATTTCCATGCAGTTGATTTGCAAGTAATTTCCTCTTGAATAGCCTTCCACAGAAAGTGGCTCTTGTTCCTTAATGCTCTGACAACTTTCTTAATCTGTCAGTCCCATTATTCGAGAAAGCTATTCTTTTTTAATAGCAACAAAAAATGATTATTTCACATCTGATTGCCCATCTTATAAATCCTCCCATTCTCAGCATTGCTACACAGTTCACTGCCTTGCAGGTGCATGAAGGGGCCATCAGACGCACCGCGTGCACGGATTCATGCAGATTGTCCTCCACAGAAGCCGACTGGACAGAGAAGAGAAGTGTCACTTACTCTGGTGTGAAAGGATTTTGAGCACAAATCTTTGTTTGTAGAGTTTTTAGAGTCTTTGTTTTCCAGGTTCAAGGTCCTGATGGAGTAGGAAGTCTTTCATTTCCTGTGTAACCATGGAGACAGACTCTAGGGATCTCAGTCACAGAATGCAAAGTGGAGGCAAATTCTTCTTTTTACATAGGTGAGTGTGGATGAGCAGTAAGGACACCAAACATTTCCTGGATGCTGAGTTCCATGTAAACATTTTTTTGTGGTCACTTGGTGGCACTTCTCTCTGCGGGTTCTGTCTTAAGGGCATTGGGGGCAGGTAATGAGGTAGTGTTGTTTGGGGTAAGGTGGGTGGCAGTAAGGTGTTTTCCAGAACTCGTGGAGCCACTGAAGGCTGGGAGTGGGAGGGGGACTGATGTAGGGCGGGAGGTCTCTGTGCTGGCGTGCCAGCCCATGCTAAGGATCCTGACCCAATTTAGCTGAATGCTTAAGAGGAACTTGTTTATAGCTACAGCTGTAAGTAAAAAAGCTGAGGGTCCCAGCAGATCTAATCGTGCGTCAGCCTTGCAGATATTGCAGGAAGGCGGTTTATTCTCCTTAAAACTTTTGCAAAGATATTGTACAAATGTGCTGAGAAAATTGTAACCTTGTGGGGTTTACCTTTGATAACCCCCTCTCCCCTTGGAGCTCATCGTTGTTTGTTGCTTTCTCAGTGCAGCAGACAGACCACTGGCCAGTGAATAAAGCTTCTCAAATTCAATCAATTTGGTGTTTGGTTCCGTTCAGTGCAGTTGCACCACAACAGTCTCGTTGCCAGTGAGCAGCCTTTTCTTTCTCTTTCATTTTTTCTTTCTTTCTCTTTCTTCCCTCTCCCTAGTCTTTCTTCATTTCTTTCTTATCACAAAGAATAATTTTGTTTTAGATGTGCTTGTTTAAATATATTGGTAGCACTCAAGGAGTGCACAGATGAAAAGAAGCCTCATACTTTCTGGGGATTTTGTCCAGTGTCAGTCTAGTGGGCATGGCATGGACATTTCCCAGAATCCCTTGCCTGCAGGGGCAGGTGAGTGTCCACTGGGAGGAGTAATTAGCAGTCATTTGTAAGGGTGAAGCAACAGTGTTGAGCTCAGAAGAGGGAAACAGTACCAGGCCCTGTGGTATTTCCAGGCACTGTCATCCACCTGCTGGCTCCCGCTGCTGGAGTTGGGCAGCACCTGGACCCACAGTGACTGCCGGTTACGCTGCTGCCTGAAGTTCTGGGCCAGGAGTCCAAGCATCAGCATGGGGAAAGGACAGCTTCCGTTCATGTCACTGTCCTTTCTACTGACACCTTCTACTTTGTCCTTGCTGTCGTCAGTATCTAGTGTCCCTTCCTGAGTGCCCACTTGGCTGACCTCTAGAGACTTCCCTCCCTGTGCTAGTGGCCTGGCAACAGCGTGCACAGACTTACCCACCAGCTCCCACAATTGCAAACTATCCAGTTGCTAAACACACTCTTATTCCACAGGATCCCAGACTTTCTCAGTTTCCGGAGCCCTTACGTCCCAGTACTTTTCCTCAGCGCCCGGAGACAAAAGAAGAACCGAACTCTTCCCCTCAGGACGTCTTTAGATTTAAACAACTTAAGTGATCTTGTCTATAGATGCCTAAAAATACACATCTATTGAAAAAATGATATTTTATTTCATTTTTAAATAATCCATGCCAATGGGATATGTACACCTGGAGTGCAGATGTTGGAATCCATGGGACAATATCCTCTCAGTTCCTGTTCCACACTCATTTATCTCAAATCACCGGAAACCAGGCTTTACAGAGACACACCCACTTTGAAAGGAATGCACCACAAACTAACTTTGAAACTCTGAACTTTCTCCTACTTGTAGTTCCCAGGGTGTCCAGGAAATGTCAGGTGCAGTGTGGAGCCCTTAAAAATTAAAACTCTGAGTTTACTGTGGCCCTTGGTGCCTCGGCACAGATTTTGGAAACCCTAGTCTTATCTCTCGTCATGTCTCTCATTAAACTCTGTGATACACACATAATCCCATAGAAATTTGGGTTTATTTTCTCCCTGTGTTTGTCTTCTTCATATATATTATAAAATATAAACCAGAAGATTCTGTTTTTTTTTTTTTGTTTTTTTTTTAACATTAACAATATAAGCATATTCACATGTCAATAAATTTTTTTAGAAGTCATTCCTATTGGTATCCTAGCTCATAATAACAACAGTTATTGAACTCTTCCTTGGTTATCGATCTTTCCAGATGCGCTGCTTTTTACCATTATCTGTGACAGATCCTGGAAGCAAGATTATAAGGTGAGCTTTTCAAATAATCTTTTTTTTATATATATATATATATATATATTTTTTTTTTTAATAAATTTTTATTAATGTTAATGGGATGACATTAATAATTCAGGGTACATATATTCAAAGAAATCATGTCTAGTTTATCTTGTCATTAAATTATGTTGCATACCCCTCGCCCAGAGTCAGATTGTCCTCCGTCACCCTCTATCTAGTTCTCTCTGTGCCCCTCCCCCTCCCCCTAAATCTCTCCCTCCCTCCCTCCTGCGTCCTCCCTCCCCCACCCCTGGTAACCACCACACTCTTGTCCATGTCTCTTAGTCTCATTTTCATGTTCTCCAATGTATGGAATCATGTAGTTCTTGTTTTTTTCTGATTTACTTATTTCACTCCGTATAATGTTAACAAGATCCCACCATTTTGCTATAAATGATCTAATGTCATCATTTCTTATGGCTGAGTAGTATTCCATAGTGTATATGTGCCACATCTTCTTTATCCAATCTTCTATTGAAGGGCTTTTTGGTTGTTTCCATGTCTTGGCCACTGTGAACAGTGCTGCAATGAACATGGGGCTACATGTGTCTTTACGTATCAATGATTCTGAGGTTTTGGGGTATATACCCAGTAGAGGGATTGCTGGATCATAAGGTAGTTCTATTTGCAGTTTTTTGAGGAACCACCATACTTTCCTCCATAGTGGTTGTACTACTTTACATTCCCACCAACAGTGTATGAGGGTTCCTTTTTCTCCACAGCCTCTCCAACATTTGTTATTACCCGTCTTGTTGATAATAGCTAATCTAACAGGTGTGAGGTGGTATCTTATTGTAGTTTTGATTTGCATTTCTCTAATAACTAATGAAGATGAGCATCTTTTCATATATCTGTTGGCCATTTGTATTTCTTCCTGGGAGAAGTGTCTGTTCATGTCCTCTTCCCATTTTTTTATTGGATTGTTTGTTTGTTTGTTGTTGAGTTTTATGAGTTCTTTGTAAATTTTGGATATTAGGCCCTTATCTGAGCTGTCGTTTGAAAATATCAGTTCCCATTTAGTTGGCTGTCTGTTTATTTTGATATCAGTTTCTCTTGCTGAGCAAAAACTTTTAATTCTGATGTAGTCCCATTCATTTATCTTTGCCTTCACTTCTCTTGCCATTGGAGTCAAGTTCATAAAATGTTCTTTAAAACCCAGGTCCCTGAGTTTAGTACCGATGTCTTCTTCTATGTACTTTATTGTTTCAGATCTTATATTTAGGTCTATGATCCATCAAATAATCTTTATACCCATTTCTAAAGCGCTTTTCAGAAACACAGCACTGATTTACATTTCCATCAGAAATATGTGACAGGGACTGTGTCACAGCATCCTTTCCTGCTTTGGGTATTTTTATTAATAAAAAAATTTGACATCTGGTTATTATCTTAGCAGGCAAAAGAAGAAGTTCACTGTCATTAGTATGTCCTTGATTACTAATGTAATTGAGATTTCATATTAATGGCTACTGCATTTTTCAATGACGTACTGGTTAATATCTTTGTTAATTGTTTCACAATTGGGCATATAGAATAATTATGGGATAGAAAAATCCAAGTGGTTTTCCTATTGATTTGTAAAATTTCCTGATACATTAGGGGAGTTGATGATAGCATCTTGGTCTTAATTTTTAGTTTGTTATACACATTTTTTTCTCTGTGTTAACATTTTTGTATCTAATGTTTTATAATATGTGTCAATTTATAATCCGGCCAATGTTTTTTCCAATAAATTAATTTTTATATTCAAAATTTGCTTACACTGTTACACCTAATTAATTTTCTAAAAGGTTTTAATTTGTTAAATTAAGAACTAAGACAAAATGCTTCGGAGGTGAACAAAAGCTACACAGTGATTTGCTGCTGGCCTTCCAAGTCCCTGCCAGAAATCTCTATTAGGCCTGTTTCCCTGGTCAAACTGACCATCTCATTAGGCTGCTCTGCATCTCGCCACATGGAAAGGTGCGGTGCATGTGTGGGTGGCAGGCTCTACTCACAGCGGTTTTATATTCCTGGTGTCAGCCCACCTACCCCACCTGGGCTCTGTTGGCATCCTTGTGGCTGTCACCTCACTGAGCACAGGGCTCTTAGAGAACACCCCTCCCACCTGAGCCTAGTCTTGGAGGGTTGCTTTGACAGGAGCAGGTCCTCAGTCACCACATGGGAGTAAATTGATTTGTGGAATCAACAATGGGCATACGAGTCAATTTGAGTCCATCTGCTTAGGATTTCAGTGCAGACACCATAAACAGTGCTTTGAAATAATGTATTGAGCTTGAAACTTGATTGAATGTGCTCCTTTTAAAAAGAACAAAAGCAGAAGGGTGAGAACAGTAGTACATCTTTGTTATAATTATGAATGTGCACAAGAGAAAACATGAAGTATAACAAAGTTCATCAACAATGAACATTGTATGTAATAGGGTAAAGAGATTTAGAAGTGAGTTTGAAGTCTGGGTTTTTGAAACAATGACTCTACTTTTTCCATGGCTATTTCCAGATGTACAACCTTTTATACACAAGGTCTGTATCTATCAGTAGACCTGAATTGCTTGATTTTAGTCAGTATAAAAATATTCTCTAATGAAAGTGCCATTGCCAAGGACAGTTTCCCAACTCTAATTTTCATTAGGTCTCAAGTTCTGCCATCATGAGTTCTATGTTCCTGAGGGCTTCCAGCAGCCTAAACCCTGCAGGGGGGACTAAACTGTGGAAATCACTCTTTCCAAGCTCACTGTTGGTGCGGGTAGAGGTGAGGGGATGCTCAGTGGCTTTGTTTACAAATGTTTATAGTCACAAACATGAAACTCTGTTTGGCCCAAGCCCATGGCTGATGTCCTCTCCTCTGTCATCCAGAACGACATAGCCCACTCATTCGTCTCCAAGGAGAAGTTCATGGAGAAGACTCAGGGCTAGAGATGATCTACCTCAACACCAGGTGGCGTTGCTCCACACTGGTCAGTGGTCACGATCTGGCCGGGACACCCTAAGCTGCCTCCCCTCCAGCTACAGCCACTGTGCCTGGAAGGTCACTCTTGCTGGGACCTGAGTCAGAACCCATCAGAGAGTTCCTGCTCCCCTGAAGATGGGGAGATGGAGCTGGTCCTGTCTTGCTTCTTGGTGTGGAAGAAGGGGAGCCATTTTCCTGGGCTCAGGGACTGGAGCCTGTAGAACAACTCACGCAGGTACTCGCGGAACTTCTCGCCAACAAAAACATAAATAATGGGGTTGACACAGCAGTGCATGTAGGAGATCACGGCTGTCACTTTTATGGCCAGGGCTAGTTGGTCTTTGTGGTTACAGTAATTGACTGAAAGGACGTCGTCAAAAGCATAAATAGACAGAGTCAGATTGAAGGGTGTCCAAAAGAGGAAAAAGATGATCATGATGACAAAAATCAGACGCACGGCTTTGGACTTCCTCTCATTGGGCCGTCTGAGCAGAATCTTTATGATCCCCGTGTAGCAGACGATCATGATCACCAGAGGCAAGACCAGCCCCAGGATATTCAGTTTCAGAGCCAGAAACTCTCTCCAATGACTGTAGTATGTACGAGGGATAAATGAGGTGCAGATGTAATGACCTCTAATGCTCAGGGAATGTGTAAAGAAAACGTCTGGAATTGAAGTCAGGATGGCCAGGACCCAGCTGACTACGCTGGTGATGATACCAAATGTGACAGTCCGGACCCGAACGGCAAACACAGCATGGACGATGGCCAGGTACCTGTCGATGGTCAGCAGGATGATGAAGAAGATCTCGCTGTACCTACCTAAGTATAAAATCCCCGACAGCAACTTGCACATGACATTGCCGAACACCCAGTTATCTGTCCGATAGTGGTGAATCCGGAAGGGCAGCGTGAAGAGGAAGAGCAGGTCAGAAATGGCCAGGTTGAGGATGTAGATGTTGGTCATGTTCTTGAGCCTCTTGTGTTGCAAGAGGACCAGGACTATTAGGATGTTGCCGACCAGGCCAATGACAAATACCAGGGAGAACAAAGGTGGCAGCAGCCGAGCTCCTAAAGACCTTAAGGTTTCATATAGGCACAGGGTTGTATTCCCGTAGTTGACTTCTGTGGTCCCATCATAGTCCTTTGAAATGTTTGAAATTTCCATCCTCCTTTCTCCTGCGGGTCCAGGTAGATGGTTTTTGTATTTTCTTTGGTGGTAAAGGCAGGGGGCTCTGGACAACAGAGACAAGGCAGTTATTATATGGCATCAACCACATGACAACCGTTTATTGAGTCAAAAGTGCCGACTGTGAACCATGTACTGGGACACAACCTTGAACAACGGGGCCCCAGGTCTTCTTCACTGTCATGGAAATTGTACTTTAATGGGGGGGATGTAGGGGTGAGGGAGACAATAAACAAATGAGTGCACAAACCATGACGTCAAATCCTTTGGCAATGACTGTTGGGAAGGGAACATCTGGTGGATGGAGCACCCAGACAAAGGGAGAGCAACCTCATTCTTCATCACCAACGCTTCCCTCATGATTCCCACGGACCTGTCGTTGGACTCAGTGTTAAAGAATCCGGGAAGGGCACCATTTATGTCTCCCATTTTACACATGATGACAGAGAGTTTGACAGTAGTAGGACACATCTGGGACAATGAGAGCTGGAGCTCACATCCAGTGTGTATCATTCTCACGTGCACTCTTGAAACCACTTGAACTTTAGCCTCCAATCACAGAGCAGGGACCTTGCATTTGGAAGTGCACAGGAGGACATGGGAAAGGAATCTGTCCTGGCTGAGTGTCAAAAACTGACCAATGGATCTTAATGGCCTTTGGAGCTAAGAAGGTTCTATTTTTTTTTTTTTTTTTTTTTGTATATTTTTGAAATGAGAAACGGGGCGGTAGAGAGACAGACTCCCGCATGCACCTAATCAGGATCCACCTGGCAAGCCCATAAGAAGGCAATGCTCTGCCTATCTGGGGCTCTTGCTCCGCTGTAGCCAGAATCATTCTAGCGCAGCAGTTCTCAAACTGTGGGTCGCGACCCCGGCGGGGGTCGAACGACCAAAACACAGGGGTCGCCTAAAGGCATCGGAAAATACATATTTATTATACAATACATTTTTAAATACAATATGTATTTCTGACGGCTTTAGGCGACCCCTGTGTTTTGGTCATTCGACCCCCGCCGGGGTCGTGACCCACAGGTTGAGAACCGCTGTTCTAGCACCTTAGGTGGAGCCCATGGAGCCATCCTCTGCACCCAGGCCAACATTGGTACAATGGAATCCTGGCTATGGGAGGGGAAGAGAGAGATAGAGAGAGGAAAGGGTGGAGAAGCAGATGGGAGCTTCACCTGTGTGCCCTGACCAGAAATTGAACCCGGGACTTCCACAGGCCTGGTTGAGACTCTACCACTGAACCAATAGGCCAGGGATTAAGGAGGTTTTTTGCTGAAGTGACATAAGACACTTGGGGCACATGACTCTGTGTGGCCATTTGATCTATTTAGTTGTCACAAAGCCTAGAGGATGTTTCTATCACTTGGTTGTCAGGGGCAAGGATGTCCTACCATGCACAAATTATCCCCCCAAGCCCCAGTAGTGCTGCCACAGTGCAATCCTAGGAGGCCAACTCATTTCTTAGTTGAGAACAACGAGGCCACCAGAGTGGGCTCAGCCTGGCCCACGACACACAGCCCTAATGGGGTATAGGTAGGTCTGCAGACACTAAGTTGGCCCCTGGGACAGCTGTGAGGACTCTCGGGAAAGCCAGGATGCGTGAGTGGGTGACCTGGTGAGAAGAAGGGGGTTCTTGGGAGGACTGGCTCAGTACAGCCTGAAGCCATGCGGTGTTGCACATCCAGGTGGAAGCTGGAATTCTCAGAAATGAGCTCTGGAATAGTTTACCCAACGTTGCCTTGAAACAAATAAACACAAATGAGAAAGCACCACTAGATGGTTTGCTTTACATGACTTCCCACCCTAGCTATTCAGTCCTCTTTCAAATCCTTACTAAAGATGCCTCCCCTAAAGGAGCATGGGCTTTGGTGTAACCGACCAGCTGTGTGAACTTGAAGGAGTTCATCTCTCTCCCTGAGCCTCAGTCTCTCATGTGTTACGTGAGAAAGTATCAGTAACCTTGAGGGAGTACTGTAAGTAAGGTAGACAAAAGCCAGGACATTAGTAAACATCAGGGGAGCTCCTTACTTGAATCTACCCTTCCTTCAGGACTCTAGACACCCAGAATGTCCAGGCTCCCATCCTATTCTGGCTGATGTACCTGCCCCAAGATCCCCGCCAGGTCTCTCTGTAGTTAATCTAGAAAGGGAATTCTGCTGGATGATGGACAGGAGTGGGAGCTGCATTTTCAGATTTTCATTATGTTGCCGCCAGTTTGAAAGCTTTGATTTAGACACCGATCGTGTAGCAACACTTGCCTACATCATAATTCCCTTCGCCCCGGAGTCTCTGGGGCTCCTCCTTATGTACCGCTGCGTAAATGTTTCCTGCTGAGGAACTTATATTTCTGCAGTGGCCTTAGAAACTTAAGACCCACGACGGGGGATGTTGCACAACTCAGCTATGGCCCTATGGTTTCCTCCCAAATCCATTTCTCTGGGTCCTTCCTCCACCTCTGGCCTAGCCCTGTGACAGAGTAATCAGCACTCTTCCTGGAGAAACCCAGGCTGGACATCTGTAACAAAGCTGAGTGACAATTTCTGATTTCTGCAGCCATGGCCAGGGCCGGCGGATCAGCTGACAGTCAGCATCATGGGGACCACAGGGCTTAGAGACAAAGCAACAGGCAGCGGGAAGCACAAGGAGCAGCTCCTGCAACACTGACCCCGGGAGCCCCGTCTTTGGGGAAACTTTGATAAAAGAAAAGGCACGTAGAGTCAGCATCATCAGATGCCATTAAACAAAGTAGCCTCCATCCCCCTGGCCTCCTAGTCCATTCAATGGTTTTTCTACAGGTGCGCACCATGCAATAACAATTCTCCCCAATGGATCGGGGCTGGTGCGGGGACTTTAGGGAGAATCGAAGGACTATGTTGCAGCCAACCAGCCCACTATGCTGTCCTGTGTCTTTAGCATCTGCCCCAAGGTCATTACACAATGGTCAGTTATGGCCCTAAAGCCTGGGACCTTCCAGTGCCATCATGCTGCATCCGGGGAGTAGGTGAGCCTCTGAGCAGGGAGGGCCGTCTGTGCGGGTAAAGACACCAGACCTGAGGTTCGGGGCAGCTGGCTTTTCCTGGGTCATAAGAACCAATCGTGTGCATGTGTCCCCAACCCCACAGTCAGCATATTGGTAGCTTGAAATCCACCACATTGGGCATGTTTACATACAAATACAGCAACACTGGAAATCAGGGCTCGCTTTATAGGAAAGCCTGCTATGGAATTTTCAGGGAAGCCCATTATAAAATATCGAGTAGCACATCAATGCCCACCTGCCACCCCCCCTACTCTGAATAGCCTAAGAGCTGTCCTGCTGGTCAGAGTGAGAACAAAAAGGTCGATGAGTGACACAATGCCTGGTGGCAGGCTATGCACACTCCTTGGAATTTCTAATCTGGAAATGTGAGAACATCCAGATTTTGGGGCTGGGGAAACAGTTGAAGAAGATACCTCCAAGTAGCCCCAACCCCACTATTCTTAGAACAAAATTCTGCTTCCACTTTCTCTAGTAGGACAGAAAAAATGCATCCCAAGAGGTCACCAGGACCACTCCCTAAATTCAGAGGAGAAAATCCTACCTCTTCCAAAGTCAGCTCACAATGTGAGTTGGCGAATCCTTGGTTCTACTCTTCTTAAGAAGATAGTTGAGTTTCAAACCATCCCGCATCTGCAAAGACTTTTCTATTCCTAGCTCCCTCCTGCTACACCATGTATGATGTTCATTTCCATGCAGTTGATTTGCAAGTAATTTCCTCTTGAATAGCCTTCCACACAAAGTTGCTCTTGTTCCTTAATGCTCTGACAACTTTCTTAATCAGTCAGTCCCATCATTCAAGAAAGCTATTCTTTTTTAATAACAACAAAAAATGATTATTTCCCATCTGATTGCCCATCTTATAAATCCTCCCATTCTCAGCATTGCTACGCAGTTCACTGCCTTGCAGGTGCATGAAGGGGCCATCAGACGCACCGCGTGCACGGATTCATGCAGATTGTCCTCCATAGAAGCCAACTGGACAGAGAAGAGAAGTGCCACTTACTCTGGTGTGAAAGGATTTTGAGCACAAATTCTTTGTTTGTAGAATTTTTATAGTCTTTGTTTTCCAGGTTCAAGGTTTTGATGGAGTAGGAATTCTTTCATTTCCTGTGTAACCATGGAGACAGGACTCTAGGGATCTCAGTCATTCAGAATGCAAAGTGGAGGCAAATTCTTCTTTTTACATAGGTGAGTGTGCAGAAGTAGTAAGGACACCAAACACTGCCATGATGCTGAGTTCCACATAAACTATTTTCTGTGGTCACTTGGTGGCACTTCTCTCTGCGGGTTCTGTCTTAAGGGCATTGAGGGCAGGTAATGAGGTGGCGTTGTTTGGGGTGAGGGAGGTGGCAGTAAGGTGTTTTCCAGAACTTGTGGAGCCACTGAAGGCTGGGAATGGGAGGGGGACTGATGTAGGGCGGGAGGTCTCTGTGCTGGCGTGCCAGCCCATGCTAAGGACCCCTGACCCAATTTAGCTGAATGCTTAAGAGGAACTAGTTTATAGCTACAGCTGTAAGTGAAAAAGCTGAGGGTCCCAGCAGATCTAATCTTGCCAACAGAGGCAGGATGCGTTCCTTGTGCGTCAGCCTTGCAGATATTGCAGGAAGGTGGTTTATTCTCCTTAAAACTTTTGCTAAGGTATTGTACAAAAGTGCTGAAAAAATTGTAACCTTGTGGGGTTTCCCTTTAATACCCCTCTCCCCTTGGAGCTCATCGCTGTTTGTTGCTTTCTCAGTGCAGCAGACAGACCACTGGCCAGTGAATAAAGCTTCTCAAATTCAATCAATTTGGTGTTTGGTTCCGTTCAGTGCAGTTGCACCACAACAGTCTCTATGACAGTGAGCAGCCTGTTCTTTCTCTTTTTCATTTTTGCTTTCTTTCTCTTTCTTTATGTTTTTCTATCTTCCTGTCTATATTTCTTTTTTTTCATTATCTTTCTTATTCATTCTTATTTCTTCTAAAGATTGCAAGTAAAAGTGTTTAAAAGAGAATCTTGTATCCTCTGTTCTTCAATAACCTGCTAGTAACCCAGGGGGAAGCGGCAACTTCTCTTTGGCGCCCCTAGTCCTCCACTGTCACTGCTCACTGTCACTGCTCACTGTCCCTCTGGTCTCCCCCGTCTGCCCCAAACCCACAGAGCTGTTTGACACAGAGAAAACCGCAGCCCGGAGTGAATACAGGTCTGTAGAATGGAGCTTGCTGTCTCTCTGAGCCCAGGCTCCTGTCAAGATCAAATCCCAGCTCTCCCCTTGAGACCAGGGCAGATCACTAGCTTTCCTGTGTCCTGGCTCCCCCTCCATCAAATGAGAACACTGGATGCTTAGGCTCGTAGGAGGATGCACAAGGTCAGCTTGTATGAGTGTTGGGTACAGGAAAAATGTCTCATAAATGATGTTTATTCCGGTATTCCTCACAGTAGCCAACACCTGCTCTGTGCTGGTGTCTCTTTGGGTCCCACCTGCTTTTCTTTTAAAGGAGGACTGTGCTAACCCCTGTCACAGGCATGTTGTAAAGTACCATTCAGAAATCATATATGTGACCATGTTTGAAAATGTCCCTTCAGGCTCAGTTTCCTCATCTGTAAAAATGAAGACAATAGAGGAGGTGCCATCGTAGAATATCCCGTGACTCTGCTGGGTGGGGTCTCCTCCTTTGGCAGCCTGTCTACAGAGAGATGGCGGGAGAGAGAGGCAGGACGGGAACCAGATTGACAGCGATGGTTACGGGCCTGGAAACGTGCCACCTTGGTGCACAAAACAGGGCATGTGTGTACAGGGGTTAATGGGAAGGCACATCAGTGACGAGCCTTTCAAATCATTCCCATCACAGGTCTACCCTTTACTGACTTTGGGCTTGTTGTGTAAGCTCCCAAGTGTCTCTTTCCTCCTCTGTAAGGCAGGGTTATAATGCCAACGTTACAGAGACAACTAAAGGAAGATACAGACACACATATATGAATGAATGATTTGGTGTAGTGCTCAAGACATTAATGCTTCCTGTCCTAATGTGGGGTGTCCATTGAGGTGCAAATCGTGAGCCCGGATGCAGCTGCATGCAGTGAGTGTGCAGGGGTCCCAGGAAACACCACAGGGTAGGGGATAGTGGGACAAGAAAAGGAAGGAGCTGAAGATGAGAGCCACAGAGTCCCTGCCGCTGTGGGCAGCAGGGTTCTGCCTACTGGGAACGCAGGGGCCCTGCTGGGTCATCCACTTCAGGCCTGAGTTGTGAGGACACCAGGCAGTGTCCATGAAATCTGGACCTTTCCACACGGTTGAGGGTTGCTTCCTGTGCTATTCTGGCTTCCTGTCTGCCCTGCTCACCAGGCAGGGTGCCCCGTGTTTTCGGAGGGGCTGCAGCGTGTAGACGTGCATGCTGAGGGGCGTGCCCACAGGGTGATCAGGAGACTCAGATGCACGCCAGTGTTGGCACAGCTGAGCTCCCTGCCCCTCCCCCACTAGGGCACTCTGCCAAGTGGTCATCAGTCAGTCCTACCCCCAACAGGAAATGGAAGGTCTGTGTGTGTCTGCTTATCTGTTGTGCTTGGCTGGTGGGTTGGTTTCAGAGAGTGAGGCTACTTCCAAAAGTAAAACACCTCATGCACAAAGTCTGTGTCTGGTCCTCGACCTGAATGGTTTGATTTTATTGAATACAAAAAAATTCTCTAAAACAGAATTTCAATGCCAATGATAGCTCCCCAATTTTATTTCCCATTTGGTTCAAGTCCTTCCATCATGAGTTCTATGTTCCTTGTTTTTCCAGCAGCCTAAACCCTGTAGGTGGGCGTGGAGAGTTTGGTGGAGGCAGCTGCTGCCTCCTGATTGGCTCTGGGCTCTGAACCAAGTCAGCTGTGGAAATCCCAGCTTCTAAGCCCATTGGTGGTGGGGGTAGAGGTGAGGGGAGGCTCAGTGGTTTTTTTTTTTTTTACAAATGTTCACGTTCAGAAATGTGAAACCCTCATTGGGCCAAGCCCTTGGCTGGCACCCTTTATTATTTCGTCTGGAATTACCTGGCTCACTCATTCATCTCCAGGGAGAAGTTCACGAAAAACACTCAAGGCCCAGACGTGATCCACCTCAACCCCAGGTGGCGTCACTCCACACTGATCAGAGGTCACAATCTTGCCGGGACACTGAAGCTGTCTCCCCTCTAGACACCGTGTCTGGCAGGTCACACTTGCTGGGACCTGAGTCAGAACCCATCAGAGAGTTTCTGCTCCCCTGCGGATGGAGATGTGGAGCTGGCCCTGTCCTGGTTCTCGGTGTGGAAGAAGGGGAGCCGTTTCCCCGGTCTCAGGGACAGGAGCCAGTGGAACAGCTGATGGGGTACTCGTGGAACCTCTCGCCAACAAAGACGTACATGATGGGGTTGACACAGCAGTGCAGGTAGGCGATCAACTCTGTCACTTGAATGGCCAGGGATAATTGGTCTTTCTGCTTACAGAAATTGACTAAAAGGATGTCATCAAAAGCATAAATAGAAATAGTCAGATTGAAGGGCATACAAAAAAGAAAAAGCATGGTCATGATGACAAAAATCAGACGGACGGCTTTGGACTTCCTCTCATTGGGCCGTCTGAGCAGAATCTTGATGATCCCTGTGAGGCAGTCGATCATGATCACCAGAGGCTAGAACAGCCCCAGGACGCTCAGTTTCAGAGCCAGGATCCATTTCCACTGATTGCGATATTTAGGAGGGAAGTAAACGGTGCAGCTGTAATGATAGAACTCATCCTGGGACTCTGAAAAGTAAAGCCCGGGATGGCAGCCAGAATGGCAAGGACCCAGCTGACTAAGCTGGTTATGATACCAAATGTGACGGTCCGGACCCGCAGGGCAAACACAGCATGGACGATGGCCAGGTACCTGTCCATGGTCAGCAGGATGATGAAGAAGATCTCGCTGTACAGACCTACGTAATAAAGCCCCGACAGCAACTTCCACGTGACACTGCCGAACACCCAGTTATCTTTCTGATGGTAATGAATCCATAAGGGCAATGTGAAGAGGAAGAGCAGGTCAGAAATGGCCAGGTTGAGCAGGTAGATGCTGGTCATGTTCTTGAGCCTCTTGTGTTGCAAGAGGACCAGGACCACCAGGATGTTTCCGACCAGGCCAGTGACAAACACCAGGGAGTACAAAAGGGGCAGCAGCTGAGCTGCAAAGGACCTCCAGTCTTCTTTCTGGCACAGGGTTGATTTCCTGTCCTCAAAATCTGTGGTCCTGTCATAGTCTATTATACTGGCTAGAATTTCAATCCTGCTTTCTCCCGTGGGTCCAGGAAAGAGATTTCTGTTTTTACTTTGCTGTTAGAGGCAGTGGGCTCTGAAAAATAGACAAGGCACAGATTATGTCTCAACCCCTTCACAACTGTTTATCGAGTGCCCACCGTGTACCATGTCCTTGGACCCAGTGTTGAGATAGGGTTCTCTCTGCGCTTATGGAAACTACAGTTTACTGTCGATTGGGGGTGGGATAACAATTAACTAATGAGTGAACCTAGCATGATATCAGATATTTTGGCAAAGAGGGCTGTGAAGGAAACTTCTGTGGATTGAGCTCCCAGACCTCACCACATTCTTCACCACCAATGGTTCCCTCGAGCTTCCTATAGACTTATCACTGATCTTAGTCTTAAACTATCCTGGAAGGTACAATTCACTTTTCCAATTTTAGAGGTGATGACACAGAAGTTCAGAGTGAGCGGGACACATATCCGGTGACAACCAAAGCTGAGGCTCAAACTCGGTGTGTACACTCTCACGCCTGTCCCTGAAACCACTCAAATGTCCTGCCTCCTATCACAGAGCTGTGACTTTGCCCTTGGTAGTTCACAGAAAGACATGGGAGTACAAATATTCTTAGCTGACAGTCTAATACTTACCAATGAACCTGCATGGCATTAGAGATTAATGGTGTTTTTGTTGGTGTGACATAGGGTACTGAGAATGTCACACTGTGTGGTCATGTGATCTTTTTGGATGTCACAAAGTCTAGTGGATGCTCCTGTGATTTGGTAGGCATGGGCACAGATGTGGTACATTGCAGAGATCATCTCACCAAAGCACAGTACTGCCACCACAGTCCAATTCTAGGAGGCCAGCCCATCCCTTAGTGGGGGACACTGAGGACACCAGAATGGGCTTGGCCTGGACCACGGTACTCGGTCCTGACAGGACACAGGCAGGTCTGCAGTAGCTCTGTCATGTCAGAGCAGGTCAGAAATGGTTAGTTTGAGGACGGAAATGTGGGTCATGTCCTTGAGCCTCTTGTATTATTGCTAGAGGACCAAGACCACCAGAATGTTGCCTCAGAGAGCTCTGAGGACTCAGGGGAAAGCCAGGCTGGGTGAGCGGATGACCTGGTGAGAAGAGGGGGGTTCTCAGGAGGAATGACTCAGAACAGCCTGAAGCCATGCAGTGTTGCTAATCCAGGTGGAAGCTGGAATGCTCAGAAATGAGCTCTGGAATAGTTTTACCCAACATTTCCTTGAAACAAACAAAGACAAACACAAACGAGAAAGCACCATTAGATAGCTTGCCCTACAGGACTCTGCACACCTGCTCTTCAGCCCTCTTTCCAATCCTTTCTGACCACTTATTGAGGACACTGCCCCAAAAGGAGCATGGGCTTTGGTGTAACCAACCAGCTGTGTGAACTTGAAGAAGTTCATCTCACTCCCTGAGCCTCAGTCTCTCTTCTGTAATGTGAGAAAGTATCCGTTACCCTGAAGGATTTCTGTAAGGTAAGGTATGAGAACAGCCAGCCCTGGCCCTTGCCAGGACACCAGTAAACATCAGCAGACCTCCTTCCTGGCATTACCCCTTCCCTGAGGACTCCAGCCACCAGGAATGTCCCAGTCTCCAATCCTATTCTGGCTGATGTCCCCTGTCCTCCATGTTCCCCGCCAGGTCTCTCTGTGGTTAATCTAGAAAGGGAATTCTGCTTGATGATGGACACAGCCGTGGGAACTGTATTTTTAGATTGTCACTATGTTGTCACCAATCTGAAAGCTTTGACTGAAACACCAGTCATGTAGCAGGACTTGCCTGCATCATAATTCCCTTCACCCCGGAGTCTCTGGTGCTCTTCCTTATGCTCCGCTGAGTGAATGTTTCCTGCTGAGAAACTGACATTTCTGCCGTGACTTTAGAAACTTAACGCCCATAAGGGATGGATGTTGGACACCTCAGCTAGGGCCCTATGGTTTCCTGCCAAATCCATTTCTCTTTTAGGGCTGGCGGATTAGTTGGCAGTCAGCATCATGGGGACCACAGGGTTTGAAGTGGAAGCAATAGGCAGCTGGAAACACAGGGGTGGCTCATGCAACACTGACCCTGGGAGCCCAGTCTTTCGGGAAACTTTGGCGAAGAAGAAGGCACGTTGATTGAGCATCGTCAGATGTCATTAGTGAAGTAACCTGCATCCCCCCTCTTACTCCATTCACTGTTTTTCCTATAGGTGGGCACCATGTAATAACAGTGTTCCCAAGGGATTGGGGCTGGGGCGGGTCCTTGACGGAGAAATCAAGGGCCATGTTGCAGCCAACCTGCCGGCCATGCTGTTGTCTGCCTCAAGAGTCTGCCCCAAGGTCATTGCCCAGAGGTCAGCTCTGGCCCTGGAGCCTGGAACCTTCCAGTGCCAACATGCTGCATCCTGGGAGGAGCTGAGCCTCTGAGCAGGGAGGGCAGTCTTTTCGGGTAAAGACACCAGGCCTGAGGTGTGGGGCTGCTGGCTTTTCCTAGTTCATAAGCACTAACCGGGCGCATGTGTCCCCAACCCCACAGTCAGCATATTGTTATCTTGAAATCCAACACAGTGGGCATATTTACATGCAAAATTAGCAACACTGGAAATCCGAGCTTTCTTTTCACAAAAGCCTGCTAGGAAATATTTAGGAGTACATCAATGCTCACCCACCTCCCTGCCAGTATGAATAGCCTAATAGCTGTCCTGCTGGTCAGAATGGGGACAAAAAGGTCAATGAGTGACATACAGCCTGTAGGCAGGCTATGCAAACTTCTGGGAATTTCTACGCTGGAAATGTGAGACTCTCCAGATTATTTGCCAGGAAGAAACAGTTAATGAAGATATTTTCAAGGAGCCTTAACCGCACTATTCTCAGAACAAAATTCTGCTTCCACTTTCTTTAGTAGGACAGAATAGATACATCGCAAAAGCTCACCAGGACAGCTCCCCCCATTTGGGAGTGAAGTTCTACCTCCTCCACAGTCAGCCAACAGTCTGAGTTTGTCAGTCCTTGGTTCTATTCTTCTTAAGAGGATGGTTCAGTTTCAAACCATCCCGCATCTGCAAAGACTTTTCTAATTCATAGCTTCCTTCTGCTACAATGACTTTATACGTCATGTATGATTTTCATTCACATGGGGGAAATTTTGCAAGTAATTTCCTCTTGAATTGCCTTCCACAGAAAGAAACTTTTGCCTCTTAATACTGAGCCTACTTATTAATCAGTCAGTAATGACCCATCATTTCAGACAGCTTCTCTTTTTAGCAAAATAAAAGCTTATTTCACATCTGATTACCCATCTCATAAATCCTCCTATTCTCAGCATTGCCATCTTGCTCACTGCCTGGCAGGTGCATCAAGGGTCATCAGACGCACTGCGTGCACGGATTCATGCAGACTGCCCTCCATAGAAGCTGACAGGACAGGAACGACAAGTGCAACTTACTCTGGTGTTGTTGTAAAGTACCGAATCCACAATTCCATGGGTTTTTCATACAGACACCAAGTCCAAATGAGTTTTGAAGAGTTTTATTAAAGAAGGAAATTTATTAAATGCTGGCCTCATATATCATACATGGGGCAGTCCCAAATCGTGTGTGAGTATAATATTCTAGGGACTGGTTATATACCCTTAATTATACATGGGCAGGGAAAAAGCCTGACATCACGACATAAGCTTATACCCTTTGTTTTCCCCTCTACTGGTTTGGGAAAATGATGAAGGTTGGGGGGATGGGACACAATTCATTAGCAAGTTTATAACATCTGTCTACAGGATTCATAAAAAGTTGCTTCTACATTTTAAAACTTACAAGGCAACACAATGGTAAAAATGTCACTTTACATATTAGAAGACATTCCTATATGTTCTAGTGTTCACTTGCTATTCCTTTGCCCAGAGATACATATATTAACTATATGCTTTCAGGAGGGAAGAAGTAGTTTCCATGGGGACAAATGCCTGTAAATGGCCCATTAATATAAGAAAAGTTTTAATTTAATCTTTCTTTGCCCACACCTGGCTAGTCACCCATTTCCCCACAGGTGTGGTGGAAGGTCAGAGAATCCAAGTCTCCTTCCCCTTTGCATTTAAAACGCACTGCCATCGGCCTTCTTGATTTTATGCTAATCACACAAGTACAAAAATCTCTCTGCATGCCTAGCTCAAATTAATAAAATATTCTGCAAGCTCCTTAAAATATTAATATTAATTCTGTAGCTTTGGTACCTTACAACAATCCCCTCTGGCTCTATTTCCTAAGTCAAATCCTTGACTTAATTTACTGAAGAGCATAAGGCTGTCGTCTAGGAATATTAACTTATAACATGGAACAGATATTTAACAGACAGCATTAAGAACAATACAGTTCACTAAAGAAACAAATATTACTACTTGATTCTCTCTATATTGTACAATCTTTTCAAATTTACATAAAACTAATTTGCTTTTAGAATAATTTACCTTTAGTTAGAATGTTTAATTTTAAAACTTTTAACCTTTGTGACAATCAAGTTGGCTTTCTTTTTACCCTAGCTTCCCCTTTCCCAAAGTCTGATTAAAAAGAGTCCTTAGTTTCTTCATACCTTCACTGTACATAGACCAACCAGCTTCCAGTTTGTGGTTGGAGGAAGGCATGCGTTCTATTTTGGCAGCAGTGGGAGTTGTCAGGATCATGGTATGTGGGCCTGTCCACATGGGAACTAGTCCCTGGGTAATGCACTGGATCTTTTAATAACGCTGGAAGCACCTCTTGGACAGTCTTTTGAACAGTTTGCTGAGTAACCTGTAAATCCTGCAAGTACTTAGGGAAGGGGTGGTTACGTTTCTTTTACTATTTGATTCATATAATTTACTTGCCCTGAACCTTTGGGTACAAAGTAAGTTCACATTAGTTTCTAATTAATATTGGGTTCTTTTTCTACTAGCTTTGAGGCTATGGACACAAATGAAGGTCCAATACTAGAATGGGCAAGCTAAACCTGGAAAGAACCATATATATAGAAATTTCCTAACAATCATCAATTATTTAATTAAAGTCTATTTCTAAATATTCTTAAATGTTTACCTGAGAAGATAAACTTTCTTCCCAGTTTTTAAATCTTTTCTAATTGGTATTGAATAAAGCTTTGGCAATAAGGGTCCCAAAACCCCATTGGTTCTGGGTGGCATCTATTCATTTAAATTATTATGTTCTGATTTTGAGGTAGACTGGAAGAATATATACAATTAATAAAAATACTATAACAAGCATCTTAATACAATAAAGTGACTAAATCCCATTAGACTTTTAAAGGAAACAAAGCTCTAACTAATATAACAGAATTTAAAATAAAATTCTTACGGTTACAAATGTTCTTAACATGTTAATGTAATTTCACTAAATCTATGTTGACACTATAACTGCTTTATATCATTTACAAATGTAACCTAATTTCTATTTCAGTCTGAGAAATATCCTAAAGAGCACGAGTCATACGTATTCAGAAAAAGTCCACAAGGCAGTTGAACTGTGGTCATATTTCTACACTTTGCAATTAGAGTCCAAGTTCTAATGACCAATGTTTCTAGCTGGAAATAGAAGCAGGTCCCAGCCTACAATAGGCATGGGGCATTGGGAAAAGAAGAATAAAGGAGACACTATACATTAAATAAAGCAACAGAAATCAGACTGTCATTACCCCTAGTAAAGATCTTCAAGGGATAAATAAAACTCAAATATTTAGGCAAGGCATAGGGAATGGCCCTCATGTTTACAAGAAATGAGTTTAGTTTTACCTGCTACTTGGAAGAAATACCTTAGGCTCATAAATGGTGTTGTGAGATGGGGCCAACCTTTAATTCTTGAGTGGCAGATCCCAGCAGGCTGGACAAGGTCAGGTCACAGGTAGCTGGAAAGGGCTGGAAGAGACTGAACCCTCCCTTCATGGAGCAAGGGGGCAGCTTGCATTTTTGTGTCCCTTTTCTTTTCACAGTAAAAGCATGTCCCCCGGTGGGGCAGAGAAGCCTGGCCTCAGCTCAATGACCTTTCTTTCTACTTTTGAATCAGCACCTTGACAGAATCCTATGAAGCCCCTTTGGGGTGCTGGAGCCTTTAAGGGTATAGGCCAAAAGCTGGTATTTTCCTGATCTCTTTTGGGCCTTAAGCCTTTTCTGTTTCTATTTTGGTCATTATTGACCTTAAAAGCCATGCTCACAAGATCTTGCTGAGGGACTTGAGAGCCCTTTTCTATCTATATAAACTCTTGGAAAATGACAAAAGCAGTGTTATTAGCTGAATTAAATCAAGAAAAACAGGTTATTGGTGTCTCCTTTAGAATTCCAGAGTCTCTTTGCTGCTGAATAACTCAGTACATTGGTATTCAAAAGAAATGTTAACAAAACCGTGATAAGATAGACTTGCAGGAGTTCCAGGACATGACTCTTTTCCTTATATTACCTCGCATTGAACAATATTGTTGCAAAATGACAATAACCTAAACATTACATAAAAAGACATTATTAATAATTCCTAATATTTAAACTAAGATTTCAATCTCACAAGGATATAAAACAGTAAAGAATTAGCAAAAGGCGTTTAAAATAACATATATATTTTAACCTGGAAAATATATATATATTGTGTGTCTGTAGAGTCATGGTGCACTTTTTACTGGTCACAGGAAAGCAACAGAAGACGATAGAAATGTGACTTCCCTCCCTGTGCTTGTTGCTAGGCAACAGCATGCACAGACTCACCCACTAGCTCCCACAATTGCAAACTATCCGATTGCTAAACAAACTCTTATTCCTCAGGATCCCAGACTTTCTCAGTTCCCGGAGTCCTTACGTCCCAGTAGTTTTCCTCAGTGCCTGGAGATAAAAGAAGAACTGAACTCTTCCCCTCAGGATGTCTTTAGATTCAAACAACTTAAGTGATCTTGTCTATAGATGCTTAAAAATACACATCTATTGAAAAAATGATATTTTATTTCATTTTTAAATAATCCATGCCAATGGGATATGTACGCCTGATGGGCAGATGTTGGAATCCATGGGACACTGTCCCCTCAGTTCCTGTTCCAGACTGATTGATCTCAAATCACCGGAAACCCGACTTTGCAGATACACGCCCACTTTGAAAGGATGCACCACAATCTAACATTGAAACTCTCCTACTTGTAGTTCTCAGGGTGTCCAGGAAATGTCAGGTTCAGTGTGGAGCCCTTAAAAATTGGAACTGGGAGTTCACTGTGGCCCCTGGGTGCCTTGGCACACAGTTTGGAAACCCTAACCTTATCTCACGTCATGTCTCTGATTAAACTCTGTGATGCACACATAATCCCATAGATATTTGGAGGTCTATTTTCTCCCTGTCTTTGTCTTCTTCATATATATTATAAAATATAAACCAGAAGATTCTGTATTTTTCCTTTTTTTTTAATATTAGCAATATAAGCATATTGACATGTCAATAAATTTTTTTAGAAGTCATTCATGTCGGTATCCTAGCTCATAATAAGAGTAGTTATTGAATTCTTCCTCGGTTATTGATCTTTCCAGATGTGCTGCTTTTTACCATTATCTGTGACAGATCCTGGAAGCAAGATTATAAGGTGAGCTTTTCAAATGATCTTGATACCCACTGCCAAAGCGCTTTTCAGAAACACAGCACTGATTTACATTTCCATCAGAAATATGTGACAGGGACTGTGTCGAAGCATCTTTACCTGCTTTGGGTATTTTCATTAATAAAAAAATTTGACATCTGGTTATTTTTTTAGCAGGGAAAAGAAGAGGTTCACTCTCATTAGCATGTCCTTGATTACTAATATAATTGAGATTTCATATTAATGGCTACTGCATTTTTCGATGACTTACTGGTTAATATCTTTGTTAATTGTTTGACAATTGGGCATATAGAATAATTATGGGATAGAAAAATCCAAGTTGTTTTCCTACTGATTTGTAAAATTTCCTGATACATTAGGGGAGTTGATGATAGCATCTTGGTCTTAATTTTTAGTTTGTTATATACAATTTCTCTCTGTGTTAACATTTTTGTATTTTATGTTTTATAATGTGTGTCAATTTATAAGCCAGCCAATTTCCTTTTCTTTTTTTTTTTATATAATTTTATTTTTTTAATGGGGTGACATCAATAAATCAGGATACATATATTCAAAGATAACAAGTCCAGGTTATCTTGTCGTTCAATTATGTTGCATACCCACCACCCAAAGTCAGATTGTCCTCTGTCACCTTCTATCTTGTTTTCTTTGTGCCCCTCCCCACCCCCTATCCTTCTCCCATTCCCCCCTCCCCCCCGTAACCACCACACTCTTATAAATGTCTCTTAGTTTCACTATTATGTCCCACCTACGTATGGAATAATACAGTTCCTGTTTTTTTCTGATTTACTTATTTCGCTTCGTATCATGTTATCAAGATCCCACCATTTTGCTGTAAATGTTCCGATGTCATCATTTCTTATGGCTGAGTAGTATTCCATAGTGTATATGTGCCACATCTTCTTTATCCAGTCATCTATTGATGGGCTTTTTGGTTGTTTCCATGTCCTGGCCACTGTGAACAATGCTGCAATAAACATGGGGCTGCATGTGTCTTTACGTATCAATGTTTCTGAGTTTTTGGGATATATACCCAGTAGAGGGATTGCTGGGTCATAAGGTAGTTCTATTTTCAGTTTTTTGAGGAACCACCATACTTTCTTCCATAATGCTTGTACTACTTTACATTCCCACCAACAGTGTATGAGGGTTCCTTTTTCTCCACAGCCTCTCCAACATTTGCTGTTACCTGACTTGCTAATAACAGCTAATCGAACAGGTGTGAGGTGGTATCTCATTGCCGTTTTGATTTGCATTTCTCTAATAGCTAAAGAAGATGAGCATCTTTTCATATATCTGTTGGCCATTTGTATTTCTTCCTGGGAGAAGTGTCTATTCATATCCTCTTCCCATTTTTTTATTGGATTGTTTGTTTGTTTGTTGTTGAGTTTTATGAGTTCTTTGTATATTTTGGATATTAGGCCCTTATCTGAGCTGTCGTTTGAAAAAATCATTTCCCATTTAGTTGGCTTTCTGTTTATTTTGTTATCAGTTTCTCTTGCTGAGCAAAAACTTCTTAGTCTGATGTAGTCCCATTCATTAATTTTTGCCTTCACTTCTCTTGCCATTGGATTCAAATTCATAAAATGCTCTTTAAAACCCAGGTCCCTGAGTTGAGTAACTATGTCTTCTTCTATGTACTTAATTGTTTCAGGTCTTATGTTTAGATCTTTGATCCATTTTGAGTTAATTTTTGTACAGGGGGAGAGACTGTAGTCCAGTTTCATTCTTTTGCATGTGGCTTTCCAGTTTTCCCAGCACCATTTATTGAAGAGGCTTTCTTTTCTCCATTGTGTGTTGTTGGCCCCTTTATCAAAAATTATTTGACTATATATATGTGGTTTTATTTCTGGACTTTCTATTCTGTTCCATTGGTCTGAGTGTCTATTTTTCTGCCAATACCATGCTGTTTTGATTGTCGTGGCCCTATAATAGAGTTTGAAGTCAGGTATTGTAATGCCCCCAGCTTCATTCTTTTTCTTTAGGATTGCTTTGGCTATTCGGGGTTTTTTATAGTTCCATATAAATCTGATGATTTTTTGCTCTATTTCTTTAAAAAATGTCATTGGAAGTTTGATGGGAATTGCATTAAATTTGTATATTGCTTTGGGTAATATAGCCATCTTGATTATATTTATTCTTCCTAGCCAAGAACAAGGTATATTCTTCCATCTCATTATATCTTTTTCGATTTCCCTTAACAATGGTTTATAGTTTTCATTATATAAGTCCTTTACATTCTTTGTTATGTTTATTCCTAAGTATTTTATTTTTTTGTTGCAATCGTGAAGGGGATTATTCTTTTGAGTTCCTTCTCAGTTGTTTCATTGTTGGCATATAGAAAGGCTATTGACTTCTGTATGTTAATTTTGTATCCTGCGACCTTACTGTATTGGCTTATTGTTTCTAGTAGTCTTTTTGTGGATTCTTTGGGGTTTTCGATGTATAGTATCATATCATCTGCAAAAAGTGATACCATTACTTCTTCTTTTCCGATATGGATGCCTTTTATTTCTTTGTCTTGTCTGATTGCTCTGGCTAGAACCTCTAGTACCACATTAAATAAGAGTGGAGAGAGTGGACAACCCTGTCTTGTTCCTGATTTAAGGGGGAAAGCCTTCAGTTTAGTGCCATTTAATATGATGTTAGCTGATGGTTTATCATATATGGCCTTTATCATGTTGAGATATTTTCCTTCTATACCCATTTTGTTGAGAGTCTTAAACATAAAATTGTGTTGTATTTTATCGAAAGCCTTTTCTGCGTCTATTGATAAGATCATGTGGTTTTTGTTCTTTGTTTTGTTGATATGGTGTATTACATTAACCGTTTTACGTATGTTGAACCATCCTTGAGATTCTGGGATGAATCCCACTTGATCATGATGTATTATTTTTTTAATATGTTGTTGTATTCGATTTGCTAGTATTTTGTTTAGTATTTTAGCATCTGTATTCATTAGAGATATTGGTCTGTAGTTTTCTTTTTTTGTGCCATCCTTGCCTGGTTTTGGTATGAGGGTTATGTTGGCTTCGTAAAATGTGTTTGGAAGTATTGCTTCTTCTTCAATTTTTTGGAAGATTTTGAGTAGAATAGGAACCAAGTCTTCTTTGAATGTTTGATAAAATTCGCTGGTATAGCCGTCAGGACCTGGACTTTTATTTTTGGGGAGGTTTTTAATGGTTTTTTCGATTTCTTCTCTACTGATAGGTCTGTTTAGGCTTTCTGCTTCTTCTTGACTCAGTCTAGGAAGGTTGTATTTTTCTAGGAATTTATCCATTTCTTCTAGGTTGTTGAATTTAGTGGCATAAAGTTTTTCATAGTATTCTACAATAATTCTTTGTATATCTATGGTGTCCATGGTGATTTCTCCTCTTTCATTTTGGATTTTGTTTATATGAGTTCTTTCTCTTTTTTCCTTGGTAAGTCTTGCCAAGGGTTTGTCAATTTTGTTGATCTTTTCAAAGAACCAGCTTCTTGTTCTATTAATTTTTTCTATAGTTTTTCTGTTCTCTAATTCATTTATTTCTGCTCTGATTTTTATTATCTCCTTTCTTCGGCTGGTTTTGGGTTGTCTTTGTTCTTCTTTTTCTAGTTCCTTAAGGTGGGAAGTTAAGTGGTTCACTTGGGCTCTCTCTTGTTTGTTCATATATGCCTGAAGTGATATGAACTTCCCTCTTATCACTGCTTTTGCTGCATCCCATAGATTCTGATATGTCGTATTGTCATTTTCATTAGTCTGTATATATCTTTTGATCTCTGCACTTATTTCTTCTTTGACCCATTCATTTTTTAAAAGTATGTTGTTTAGTTTCCACATTTTTGTGGGATTTTTTTCCTCTTTTTTGCAGTTGAATTCTAGTTTCAAGGCTTTATGATCAGAAAATATGCTTGGTACAACTTCAATTTTTCTGAATTTGCTGATGTTGTTTTTGTGGCCCAACATATGGTCAATTCTTGAGAATGATCCATGTACACTGGAGAAAAATGTATACTCAGTCACTTTGGGATGAAATGTCCTGTAGATGTCTATCATATCCAGGTGCTCTAGTGTTTTGTTTAAGGCCACTATGTCTTTGTTGATTCTCTGTTTGGATGACCGATCTAGAGCCGTCAGCGGTGTATTGAGGTCTCCAAGTATGATTGTATTTTTGTCAGTTTTTGTTTTAAGATCAATAAGTAGCTGTCTTATATATTTTGGTGCTCCTTGGTTTGGTGCATATATATTAAGAATTGTTATGTCTTCTTGATTCAGTGTCCCCTTAGCCATTATGAAATGGCCATTTTTGTCTCTGAGTACTTTTCCTGTCTTGTAGTCAGCATTATCCGATATGAGTATTGCTACACCTGCTTTTTTTTGGATGTTATTTGCTTGGAGTATTGTTTTCCAGCCTTTCACTTTGAATTTGTTTTTATCCTTGTTACTTAGATGAGTTTCCTGTAGGCAGCATACAGTTGGATTTTCTTTTTTAATCCATTCTGCTACTCTGTGCCTTTTTATTGGTGAGTTTAATCCGTTTACATTTAGTGTAATTATTGATACTTGTGTGTTCCCTATTGCCATTTTATATCTTGCTTTCTGTTAGTTTTGTGTCTTGTTTGATCCTTCTCTTTTGTTTTTCTATCTTTTGTTTTTATTTGGTTGTATTCCATACATCTTTCCACTGTTGCTATCTTTTTTATCTCATGTGCTTCTGTGGTGGTTTTTTCAATGGTAGTTACCTTTGAATAATGAAAAGGGTCCCTACCCTGTTCATTGTAGCGAACTATTTTGTGAGTACTTTTGCACTCCATCGTCCTTTGCTACTGTTAATCTCCATCTTCTCCCCCTCTTTCTTTTTGTTGTTGTCACAGTTTAAATTTGGTTTTATTGTGTTCTTCTTGGAGCTTTTACTTGTGGCTCTGTTTTTTTTTGTTCTTTGTATCTGATTGGAGAACCCCCTTTAGTAATTCCTGGAGTGGGGGTTTTCTGATGATAAATTCCCTCATCTTTTCTGTATCAGTGAATGTTTTTATTTCTCCTTCATATTTGAAGGATAGCTTTGATGGGTATAGTATTCGTGGCTGAAAGTTCCTCTCTTTCAGGACTTTAAATATTGGGGTCCACTCTCTTCTCGCTTGTAGAGTTTCTGCTGAGAAATCTGATGATAATCTAATGGGCCTTCCTTTATATGTTGTATTCTTCTTTTCCCTGGCTGCCTTGAGAATTTTTTTCTTTGCTGTTGGTTTGTGTCAATTTCATTATGATATGCCTTGGAGTAGGTTTGTTGGGGTTAAGAAAACTTGGAGTTCTGTTTGCTTCTTGAACTTGAGGCTTTAGTTCTTTCCATAGGCTTGGGAAGTTCTCATCTATTATTTGTTTGAGTATGTTCTCCATTCCATTTTCTCTCTCTTCTCCCTCTGATATACCTATTATTTTTATGTTATTCTTTTTGATGGAGTCAGATAATTCTTGTAGGGCTATCTCATTTTTTTTAATTTTTGAGTCTCTTTCTTCTTCTCTCTGTTGTGCCTCAAGTTGCTTGTCTTCTATTTCACTAATCCTCTCTTCTATCTGACCTGTTCTATTAGCTAAGCTTGTTACTTCGTTTTTCAGCTCGTGAATTGAGTTTTTCATCTCTGTTTGATTTGTTTTTATAGTTTCAATTTCCTTGGACATATATTCTTTGTGTTCATTGAGTTGTTTTCTGAGCTCCCTAAATTGCCTTTCTGTATTTTCTTGTATATCTCGGAGGATTTTTAGGATTTCTATCTTGAATTCTCTGTCATTTAGCTCCTAGGTTTCCAATATATTAAATTTTTTCTCCATAGATTTTTCCTCATCTAGCTGTGTTACCTCTCTTTCTTTTGTATCCATGATATTCGATTTTCTCTTCCTTAATGGCATCTGAGGGTGGTTTTGTTGATAGTATTAATGAGATTTAATAAAGAATAAAAAGTTTGAAAAATAATTTAAAAAAATCAGAGTTGTTTTTTTTAAAAAAAATTAATAATGAAATAAAGAAAAATAAAATAAAATAAAAATTAAAAAAAAAAAAAAAAGAAATTATTCCCCCCCTCCTTTTTTCCTCTCCTCTCCTCTCCCCTTTTTCTTGATAAAATCTTGTGGTGGACTGTGAATTATAACAAACAATGCCTGTGATGGAGGGCCTGAATTGGGGAAAAGTAATAAAGGGGCAAAAAAAAAAAAAAAAAAAAAAAAAAAAAAAAAAAGATAAGAAAGAAAAAATAAAAAAAAAAGGGCGTATGGACCCACAAAAAGCAAATAAGGAAAAAATTTGGGTCAAGAATAAAATGATTTGCTTTTAGGTGTTGGTTGTCTAAGAGTTATGATGAGAGGATTAAGAGGAAAATGGAAAAATGGGGGGACAAATTAAAAAATTACTATTGTATTTAGTGGAACAAGAACTAGATAATATGGAGAGCCAGGGATTGGAGCACTGCTAGTGAGTTAAAAAGGTGAAGTAAAAACCCCCCAAAATGCCACAAACATGAGTTTGAGTCCCAGATAAGATAATTTGTTTGTTATTGAGGTTTGAATGAGAGGAGATGTAAAGGAGAAAGGAAGAAACTAATATAGAGGGAGAAAAGAAAGAGAGAGAGAGAGAAAAAAAGAGGGAACCACTAAAAGAAGAAAAAAGAAAGGAGAGAGAGAGAGAGAGAGAGTTAAGGGTTTTGGAGTGCAACCCTCATAGAGAGAAAGGAAGAGAAGAGAAAAGATAATGGGAGATGTAACACTTATGGGTAGTGTAGTTCAAGGAGAGGAGAGAGTAAGACCGGTAGAGAGTTAATCGGCCAAATTGGAGGAGGAAAAAAAAAGTATCAAGAATGAAGATAAGAGAAACAAACGAACAAATATAATAAAATGGGATAGGTTATAAAGTCTGCAGATTATTCTTGATTTTGAGAGGTTATCTTCTTGCTTTTTCTTTTCTCTCCCTCTTCCTGGTCGGTGACTCTGTACCCCGGGTTTTGCCCCTTTGCCACGCTCAGGTGGAGGTTTGCAGTTGATAAGTCTCTATGGCAATGTCATGTATTGTGCTTTAGTCTCGTTGGCAGTCGAGGCTATTAGCATTTATAGGCTCCGACAGTGAGAGAGTCCGTGTTCCTGGAGCCTTTCTCCTAGTCTTTCCTTCCTCAATTAGTAGCCTGATAATCCAGCTATGGGGTTGCTGCTGCCTCTGCCTGGATAGTAAGAGGCTCAAAGAGCTGGCAACTCCCCACTCTATTTCCACTCAGCACAGGGCTCTGGGTAAGGCTCAGTCAGTCAGAGCTGCTAGCATAATCAGGCGGGCTTTCCGGCCATTCAAAGACCTCTGGCTCTGCCACTCTGTCCGGTAACACAAGCGGGCGCCCACTTCCGGGGCGCTTGGAGGAAACTCTCACTCACTGGCTGCGCGCGCAGACCAGGATATCCGGCCAGCAGTCTCACGCTCTGAGTGAAACCCCCAACCGCAGGGAAAAGTTGCAGCGTTGGAACTGAGTCTCGCTCCGTCCCCGTGCGCGGCTTTTGCAAGGCGCTGGGGCGGCCCGAGATTCCGCTTTGGCCCACACAAAGGCCCCTGACTCTGCCCCTCTGTGCGATAACACGGGCGCGCACTGCCGAGGCACTCGGAGGAATCGCTCACTCCTTATCTGCTCGCGCAAACCAGGATATGAGGCCGGCCACGTTTCCCTCTGAGTGAAACACCCTCCAGTACGGAAAATCTCCACCGTTGGAATTAGTTCTCACTCTCTCCCGTGCGTGGCTTTCCCAGGGCGCTGGGGCTGCCCAGAGACTCTGCCCTCGGCCCAAAGAAAGGCCTCTGACCCTGCCTCTCCGTGGGGCAACACGGGCACCCACTTCCGGGGCTTAGGAAGAAATCTCTTGCCCACTAACTGCGCACCAACCAGGAGACCGGGTAAAATGTCCGCGCCGCTTGTCTTTCTTTGTTTGGGTTTGGCGCGAGTGTTAGCTTGTATTGCCCGGGTTGCCACAGGATCAGATTTTCCTCGGCTTGGATCTCCGTGCCACAGCCTGGTTCGGCCGTTTGTGTCGCGGCCTGGATGTATTCACCCCCTTTGCCCGCCTCAGTTTCTATATTCACAGTTACCAGAGAAAGCCGCCCTGTTTAGGTTAGTGAGGAAGGCGGAGCATTTCTTACTCCCTATTTCCTTCGGGGTTTGGTTATATATTTAGCCAATTTTTCACTCAATCATACCTTTGGGTGTATTGCGAAGCATCTGGAAGCTCCAAGTATAGGTTTTTCTGTTTCTGGTTGAAGATCTTGTTGAGTTTTGGGGGAGATTTATCGGTATCGCTTCCTACCCCGCCATTACTCTGACGTCATCCCCAATTTCCTTTTCAATAAATTACTTTTTATATTGAAAATTTGCTTACACTGTTTCACCTAATTATTTTTCTAAAAGGTTTTAATTTGTTAAATTAAGAGCTAAGACAGAATGCTTTGGGGGTGAATAAAAGCTACACAGTGATTTGGTGCTGGCCTTCCAAGTCCCTGCCAGGAATCTCTATTAGGCCTGTTTCCCTGGTCAAAGTGACCATCTCATTAGGCTCCTTCACATCTCAGCACATGGAAGGATGCGGTGCATGTGTGGGTGGCAGGCTCTACTCACAGCAGTCTTATATCCCTGGTCTCAGCCTTACCCACCACACCCGGGCTCTGTTGGCATTCTTGCGGCTGTCACCTCACTGAGCACAGGGGTCTTAGAGAACACCCCTCTCACCTGAGCCTAGTTTTGGAGGGTTGCTTTGACGGGAGCAGGTCCTCAGTCACCACATGGGAGTGAACTGATTTGTGGAATCAACAATGGGCATACGAGTCAATTTGAGTCCATCTGCCGAGGATTTCAGTGCAGACACCATAAATAATGCTTTGAAATAATGTATTGAGCTTGAAACTTGATTGAATGTGCTCCTTTTAAAAACAACAAGAGCAGAAGGGTGAGAACAGTAGTACATCTTTGTTATAATCATGAACGTGCACAAGAGAAAACATAAAGTATAATAAAGTTCATCAACAATGAACGTTGTAGGTAATAGGGTAAAGAGATTTAGAAGTGAGTTTGAAGTCTGGGGTTTTGAAATAATGACTCTACTTTTTCCATGGCTATTTCCAGATGTACAACCTTTTATACACAAGGTCTGTATCTGGCACTAGACCTGAATTGCTTGATTTTAGTCAGTATAAAAATATTCTCTAATGAAAGTGCCATTGCCAAGGACAGTTTCCCAACTCTATTTTTCATTAGGTCTCAAGTTCTGCCATCATGAGTTCTATGTTCCTGAGGGCTTCCTGCAACCTAAACCCTGCAGGGGGGACTCAACTGTGGAAATTACTATTTCCATGCTCACTGGTGGTGCGGGTAGAGGTGAGGGGATGCTCAGTGGCTTTGTTTACAAATGTTTATAGTCACAAACCTGGAACTCTGTTTGGCTCAAGCCCATGGCTGACGCCCTCTCCTCCATCATCCAGAACTACCTAGCCGATTCATTTGTATCCAAGGATAAGTTCATGGAAAAGACTCAAGGGCCAGAGATGATCTACCTCAACACCAGGTGGCGTTGCTCCACACTGGTCAGTGGTCACAATCTGGCCGGGACACCCAAGCTGCCTCCAAACCAGCCATGGCCACTGTGCATGGCAGGTCACTCTGGCTGAGACCTGAGTTAGAACCCATCAGAGAGTTCCTGCTCCCCTGCAGATGGGGACATGGACCTGGCCTTGTCCTGGTTCTTGGTGTGGAAGAAGGGGAGCCATTTCCCCGGGCTCAGGGACTGGAGCCTGTAGAACAACTCACGTAGGTACTCGCGGAACTTCTTGCCAACAATAACATAAATAATGGGGTTGACACAACAGTGCATGTAGGAGATGACGGCTGTTACTTGAATGCCTAGGGCTAGTTGGTGATTGTGGTTACAGTAATTGACTTGAAGACCGTCTTCAAAAGCAGAAATAGAGCCCTGGCCGGTTGGCTCAGCGGTAGAGCGTCAGCCTAGCGTGCGGAGGACCCGGGTTTGATTCCCGGCCAGGGCACATAGGAGAAGCGCCCATTTGCCTCTCCACCCCTCCGCCGCGCTTTCCTCTCTGTCTCTCTCTTCCCCTCCCGCAGCCAAGGCTCCATTGGAGCAAAGATGGCCCAGGCGCTGGGCATGGCTCTGTGGCCTCTGCCTCAGGTGCTAGAGTGGCTCTGGTCGCAATATGGCGATGCCCAGGATGGGCAGAGCACTCCCCCTGGTGGGCAGAGCGTCGCCCCTGGTGGGCGTGCCGGGTGGATCCCGGTCGGGCGCATGCGGGAGTCTGTCTGACTGTCTCTCCCTGTTTCCAGCTTCAGAAAAAAAAAAAAAAAAAAAAAAAAAAAAAAAGCAGAAATAGATATAGTCAGATTGAAGGGCGTCCAAAAGAGAAAAAAGATGATCATGATGACAAAAATCAGACGGACGGCTTTGGACTTCCTCTCATTGGGCCGTCTGAGCAGAATCTTTATGATCCCCGTGTAGCAGACGATCATGATCACCAGAGGCAAGACCAGCCCCAGGATGATTTGTTTCAGAGCCAGGAACTTTATCCAATGACTGTAGTTTTTTAAAGGAATGAATGAGCGGCAGATGTAACGACTTTCAGAGTTCAGGGAATCTGTAAAGAAAAAGTCTGAAATTGAAGTTAGGAAGGCCAGGGCCCAGCTGACTACACTGGTGATGATACCAAATGTGACGGTCCGGACCCGAATGGCAAACACAGCATGGACGATGGCCAGGTATCTGTCGATGGTCAGCAGGATGATGAAGAAGATCTCGCTGTACAGACCTATAAAATAAAACCCCGACAGCAACTTGCACATGACATTGCCGAACACCCAGTTTTCTCTCCGATAGTAGTGGATCCGGAAGGGCAGCGTGAAGAGGAAAAGCAGGTCAGAAATGGCCAGGTTGAGCAGGTAGATGCTGGTCATGTTCTTGAGCCTCTTGTGTTGCGAGAGGACCAGGACCACCAGGATGTTGCCGACCAGGCCAATGAGAAATACCAGGGAGTACAAAGGGGGCAGCAGCTGCACTGGATAAACCTTACAATTTCATATAGGCACAGGGCGGTATTCCCGTAGTTGACTTCTGTGGTCCCATCAGAGTCCATTGAAATGTTTGAAATTTCCATTCCACTTTCTCCCACAGGTCCAGGTAGATGGTTTATGTATTTACTTTGCTGGTAAAGGCAGTGGGCTCTGGACAACAGAGACAAGGCAGTTATTATATGACATCAACCATATGACAACCGTTTATTGAGTGAAAAGTGCCAACTCTGAACCATATCCTGGAACACAACTTTGAACAAAGTGACCCCAGGTCTTCTTCACTGTCATGGAAATTGTACTTTAATGGGGGGGGGGGTGTAGGGGTGAGGGAGACAATAAACTAATGAGTGCACAAACCATGAAGTCAAATACTTTGGCAATGACTGTTGGGAAGGGAACATCTGGTGGATGGAGCACCCAGACAAAGGGAGAGCAACCTCTTTCTTCATCACCAACGCTTCCCTCATGATTCCCCCGGACCTGTCATTGGACTCAGTGTTAAAGAATCCGGGAGGGTACCGTTTACGTCTCCCATTTTATACATGATGACAGAGAAGTTCACAGTGGGTAGGACACATCTGGGACAATGAGAGCTGGAGCTCACATCCAGTGTGTATCATTCTCACGTCCACTCTTGAAACCACTTGAACTTTCAGCCTCCAGTCACAGAGCAGGGACCTTGCATTTGGAAGTGCACAGAGGACATGGTTGAGAAATCAGTCCTGGCTGAGTGTCAAAACTTACCAATGGATCTTAATGGCCTTTGGAGCTAAGAAGGTTCTGGGTTTTTTTTGTTTTTGTTTTTTTGGTATATTTCTGAAATGAGAAACAGGGCAGTAGAGAGACAGACTCCTGCATGTACCTAATCAGGATCCACCTGGCAAGGCCATAAGAAGGCAATGCTCTGCCTATCTGGGGCTCTTGCTCCATTGCAACCAGAATCATTCTAGCACCTTTGGTGGAAGCCATTGGGCATCCTCAGGACCCAGGCCAATATTGGTACAATGGAATCTTGGCTATGGGAGGGGAAGAGAGAGATAGAGAGAAAGGAGAGTGGAAAGGGTGGAGAAGCAGATGGGTACTTCTCCTGTGTGCCCTAGAAGGAATTGAACCGGGGACTTCCACATGCTTGGTCGAGACTCTACCATTTAGCCAATAGGCCAGGGATTAAGGAGATTCTTTGCTGAGGTGACATAAGACACTTGGGGCACATGACTCTGTGTGGCCATTTGATCTATTTAGTTGTCACAAAGCCTGGAGGACGGTTTTATCACTTGGTTGTCAGGGGCAAGGATGTCCTACAATGCACAAATTATCCCCCCAAAACCGCAGTATTGCTGCCACAGTGCAATCCTAGGAGGCCAACTCATTTCTTGGTTGAGAACAATGAGGCCACCAGAGTGGGTTCAGCCTGGCCCACGGCACACGGCCCTAATGGGGTATAGATAGGTCTGCAGACACTAAGTTGGCCTCCCGGGACAGCTGTGAGGACTCAAGGGAAAGGCAGGATGCATGAGCGGGTGACCTGGTGAGAAGAAGGGGATTCTCGGGAGGACTGGGTCAGAACAGCCTGAAGCCATGTGGTGTTGCACATCCAGGTGGAAGCCGGAATTCTCAGAAATGAACTCTGTAGTAGTTTACCCAACGTTGCCTTGAAACAAACAAACACAAATGAGAAAGCACCACTAGATGGTTTGCTTTGCATGACTCCCACCCTAGCTATTCAGTTCTCTTTCAAATCCTTACTAAAGATGCCTCCCCAAACGGAGCATGGGCTTTGGTGTAACCGACCAGCTCTGTGAACTTGAAGGAGTTCTTCTCTCTCCCTGAGCTTCAGTCTCTCATGTGTTATGTGAGAAAGTATCAGTAACCTTGAGGGAGTACTGTAAGTAAGGTATGACAAAAGCCAGGACATTAGTAAACATCAGGGGAGCTCTTACTTGAATCTACCCTTCCTTCAGGACTCTAGACACCCAGAATGTCCAGTCTCCCATCCTGTTCTGGCTGATGTCCCTGCCCCAAGTTCCCCGCCAGGTCTCTCTGTAGTTAATCTAGAAAGGGAATTCTGCTGGATGGTGTATAGTAGTGGGAGCTGCATTTTCAGATTTTCATTATGTTGCCACCAGTTTGAAAGCTTTGACTTAGACACCAATAGTGTAGCAACACTTGCCTACATCATAATTCCCTTCACCCCGGAGTCTCTGGGGCTCTTCCTTATGCACCGCTGCGTGAATGTTTCCTGCTGAGGAACTTATATTTCTGCAGTGGCCTTAGAAACTTAAGACCCATGAGGGGGGATGTTACACACCTCAGCTACGTCCCTAAGGTTGCCTCCCAAATCCATTTCTCTGGGTCACTCCTGCACTTCTGGCCTAGCCCTGTGACAGGAGTAATCAGCCCTCTTCCTGGGAAAACCCAGGCTGAACATCTGTAACAAAGCTGAGTGACGATTTCTGATCTCTGCAGCCACAGCCAGGGCCGGCGGGTCTGCTAACAGTCAGCATCATGGGGACCACAGGGCTTAGAGACAAAGCAACAGGCAGCTGAAAGCACAAGGAGCAGCTCGTGCAACACTGACTCAGGGAGCCCCGTCTTTGGGGAAACTTTGGCAGAAGGCACGTTAAGTCAGCATTGTGAGATGCCATTAAACAAAGTAACCTCCATCCCCCCGGTCTCCTACTCCATTCACTGTTTTCCCTACAGGTCGGCACCATGTAATAACCTGCTCCCCAAGGGATTGGGTCTGGGGTGGGGACTTTAAGGAGAAATGAAAGACCATGTTGCAGCCAACCAGCCCACTAAGCTGTCCTGTGTCTTTAGCATCTGCCCCAAGGTCTTTACACAATGGTCAGTTATGGCCCTAAAGCCTGGGACCTTCCAGTGCCATCATGCTGCATCCAGGGAGTAGGTGAGCCTCTGAGCAGGGAGGGCCGTCTGTGCGGGGAAAGACACCAGGCCTGAGGTGCGGGGCAGCTGGCTTTTCCTGGGTCATAAGAACCAATCATGTGCATGTGTCCCCAACCCCACAGTCAGCATATTGGTAGCTTGAAATGCACCACAGTGGGCACGTTTACATACAATTACAGCAACACTGGAAATTGGGGCTCTCTTTTCAGGAAAGCTGCTATGAAATTTTCAGGGAGGCCCATTATAAAATATCGAGCAGCACATCAATGCCCACCTGCCACTCCATCAGTCTGAATAGCCTAAGAGCTGTCCTTCCAGTCAGAGTGAGAACAAAAAGGTCGATGAGTGACATACAACCTGGTGGCAGGCTATATACACTCCTGGGAATTTCTACTCTGGAAATGTGAGACCCTCCAAATTCGGGGGCTGGGGAAACAGTTGAAGAAGGCACCTCCATGTACCCACAACCTCACTATTCTCAGAACAAAATTCTGCTTCCACTTTCTTTAGTAGGACAGAAAAAATGCATCCCAAGAGGTCACCAGGATATCTCCCTAAATTCAGGGAAGAAAATCCTACCTCTTCCATAGTCAGCTTACAATGTGAGTTGGTGAATCCTTGGTTCTACTCCTTTTAAGAAGATAGTTCAGTTTCAAACCATCCCGCATCTGCAAAGATTTTTCTATTCATAGCTCCTTCTTGCTACAATGACTTCACACACCATGTATGATTTTCATTTCCATGGAGTTGATTTGCAAGTAATTTCCTCTTGAATAGCCTTCCATGCAAAGTGGCTCTTGTTCCTTAATGCTCTGACACCTTTCTTAATCAGTCAGTCCCATCATTCAAGAAAGCTTTTCTTTTTTAATAATAACAACAAAAAACTTATTTCACATCTGATTGCCCATCTTATAAATCCTCCCATTCTCAGCATTGCTACGCAGTTCACTGCCTTGCAGCTGCATCAAGGGGCCAGCAGATGCACTGCGTGCACGGATTCTGCGTGTGCAGATTGTCCTCCACAGAAGCCGAGTGGACAGAGAAGAGAAGTGCCACTTACTCTGGTGTGAAAGGATTTTGTGCACAAATTCTTTGTTTGTAGAGTTTTTAGAGTCTTTGTTTTCCAGGTTCAAGGTCCTGATGGAGTAGGAAGTCTTTCATTTC
The DNA here is from genome assembly GCF_036850995.1 of Saccopteryx leptura. Taxonomy (NCBI): domain Eukaryota; kingdom Metazoa; phylum Chordata; class Mammalia; order Chiroptera; family Emballonuridae; genus Saccopteryx; species Saccopteryx leptura. The sequence goes on along the minus strand of NC_089512.1, from coordinate 9,202,224 downwards.
CTGTGTAACCATGGAGACAGACTCTAGGGATCTCAGTCATTCAGAATGCAAAGTGGAGGCAAATTCTTCTTTCTACATAGGTGAGTGTGCAGGGGTAGAAACGACACCAAACATTGTCATGATGCTGAGTTCCATGTAAACATTTTTCTGTGGTCATTTGGTGGCACTTCTCTCTGCGGGATCTGTCTTAAGGGCATTGGGGGCAGGTAACGAGGTGGCATTGTTTGGGGTGAGGTGGGTGGCAAAGGTGTTTTCCAGAACTTGTGGAGCCACTGAAGGCTGGGAATGGGAGGGGCACTGATGTAGGGCGGGAGGTCTCTGTGCTGGCGTGCCAGCCCATGCTAAGGACCCCTGACCCTATTTAGCTGAATGCTTAAGAGGAACTAGTTTATAGCTACAGCTGTAAGTGAAAAAGCTGAGGACCCAGCAGATCTAATCTTGCCAACAGAAGCAGGATGCGTTCCTTGTGCGTCAGCCTTGCAGATATTGCAGGAAGGCGGTTTATTCTCCTTAAAACTTTTGCAAAGATATTGTACAAATGTGCTGAAAATATTGTAACCTTGTGGGATTTGCCTAGAAATACCCCTCTTCCCTTGGAGCTCATCGCTGTTTGTTGCTTTCTCAGTGCAATGTACAGACCACTGGCCAGTGAATAAAGCTTCCCAAATTCAATCAATATGGGCTCTGGTTCTGTTCAGTGCAGTTGCATCACAACATTTGGGGGCTCATCAGGGATGCACCAGATTTTTCTGGTGATCAGAACCTATTTGGGCCTTCAGGTGCCCCGCCTATGGGGAGATCTCTGAGAGACCTTCCTCAGCCCCACACAGAGGCAGCGCTCCATTGGACGTTGAGCCGCTCAGGATGTCACCAGTAAGCAACAGGGTCCAGACAGGTTGGGGCGCCCCTAGCGGGGTCGGCGGCCTTGCTGGATGCAGCATAACCTCCGGGACCCAATCCGGGCACAGGGCTGTAGCCAGTGATCTCAGGTTTGGTTGGTCAGTCAGGCTTATCCGCCACTCAGGTTTCAGGTTTGGTTTTTGTCTGGTTGTGCATTCTCTGGAGTGTTTGTCTAGTTGTCTTTCTCAGTCTAGACCTCATCAACTTCGTCAATATGGGTCAGTCTGCTTCTTGTGTTAAATGTATGCTGCTTGAATGTATTTTGAATAATATCTAGGACTTCAAGGAACGAACTGCGGATTACGGAGCTACTGTTAGCTCCGGGAGACAATGCATACTCTGTGCGAGGTAGACTGGCCAGTGCTCCCCCCAGGGGACTGGCCTTCCAAAGAATCTACTAAAATCTCTCTTACTTATCAGGTTCAATCAGTCATCTTCAGGGGTCCTGGACACCCTGACCAAATTCCGTATTCACATATTTGAATTGATGTTCTCACTGAGCAGTTAAAGTGACTCAAAGACTCCTCCCACACCTTTATTTGTCGACTCGATGGGATTAGGTGAATTCAGGGTTGTATAGAAAAGCTAATTTTAAAATTGTCTAAAGATACACCGAAAACTCTCTGAAATATAAATGGCCAACTCTAGAGCAGAATAGCCAAATCAAGAATTGCTAGACCCAGAGAAAGCTCAGGCAGGCGGTCTAGCACACTATCACCACGCACCCACCCGCAAATGGGTGGTGAGCCAGGATGCAGCCGAGTACGGCAGCAGAGGCTGCAGAGGTAGAGAAAGTAAAGGCAGCTGGGCTTCAGCTGGCTGCACGAGAAGTGGCGGAGAAAAGGAATAAAAATAGGAATGGCAGGCTCCCTTCACTGTTCCGGGCACCTGCCCCTCCCCCTTGAGCACCCGGCACCCTGACCAATTCCCTTTTATTGTATAAGAAAGAAACTTTTTTCTTTGCTCAAGGGCTGCGTTAAGTAATTAAGGCAAAAGATAATAGCGCAGTAAGCTAGAGGCACGCTACCACCACCTTGCTACAGCCTCCCCCCCTGCTTTGGCTCCAGGGAATTCCTGCCTCCTACCTAGAGTCAGACTCAGGAGATTTAGAGAATACTGCCCCTTCTAAACCCACTCCTTAAGACATAATAGTTAAGAGTTGTAAGAAAGGGTCCTCAGGGAATTAATTATAGGATTACTATGTCCCTGAGAAAATTGAAGAACTTATGTAAACTAGAATGCCCCACTGTTAGGAAAATGAGTTTGTAAAATATGAATTCTTTGAGTGTGCTACCCCGGCTCTTATATTGACTTAATGTTGTAAAGCACTGTAGGTCAAAAAAGAGAGGGTTAGCATCTCTTTGGCAGCTGGGTAGCCACGAAATAGTAACTGCATTTTGACCATTTTTTATTTTTCTCTGTAAATCAGTAGTTCATTAGGGATAGCAGTTTATAATCCTCTTATTGTAAATTGTGCTAAATTTGTACTAATAATGAGGCATATAGAATTGTATAGTCTGCCAAATACAAAGACTTCCTTTTTGTACCAAGGATCAGTTGTTATAGAAAAAATATTTTCTATGTTAGAAATGTATGTTATTTCAAGAGTCTTTTGTTAATTCTCCTTTTTATTTGCTATTTCATAGCCCTGTGATGTTGAAATCTTGGTTTGAATATCAGGGGATATGTAATGATTATTAATGTAATGACTCAGTATTGTTCAATGTTGGGTCACCAAACCCAGAGTGACAAATATTAATGTTGATTAGTTTAACAGTAAAATTCTCAACATAACAGGTAGAAAGGAGAAAAGAGAAAATAAATGACTAATTATATTAGCAGGGAACATTTCGGTTTTGTGTCCAGATAAAAGGGCTATAGCATGTGAACAGAAATCTGTCTCTCTTGAGCTTTTAGACATTATCTGTTAGGGTAAGTAAAGTTACAGCATAAATAAATAAGGTATGTTTTCTTAGAATGTAAAAGGGTTATAATTAAGTAGAGTGTAAGCTTTATTTGATGAAATATTAGTCCTTTCAGTTAGTACTTTTGACTAGATCTTTAGAACTTGAGGCATAGATGTAATAAGAAATAGTGTAAATTCTTTTTTCCAAGTGACTTATAGAATTAGAAAGCTCAGAATCCCCTTTCTTGGGGAAGCCTCAAGTCCTAACAGGACTGTTAGAATCTGTACCGCACATACACTGCCCCACTGAGGACAACCGAGACCATGTCAAAAAAGAAAAAGAACCATAAGTTTCTCTAAGGTGTCAGAAGTTATTCAGGATCCTCGAAAGACCCTTGCAGCTTTCTTAGACTATAGAAAGCTCACAGAGTCTATGCACCTCTAGACCTAGAGGCTCCAGAAGATACTAAGGCATTGAACTTAGCCTTTATATAGCATTCAGCTCTAGAAATTAAAAAGGAAATGTATTCTAAGTTTTTAAGAAGAAAAAACATTAGCTGCTAAAAATCTAAGCATTTTGGAAGGGACATTGCTCCTCCCTCACTCACATAAGTAACTCTGTTTGGCCCCTAAGATGGCCGGTTAGCCAAAGACAGGTAAGATTCCTGAAGGCAGGAACAACCTAAGCCAGGCACAGTCGAAGAGGAGCCATCAGGAGAAGGCTTAAGAACTAACAAAGGTGAGGCTCAAACCCTCGCCCCAGAGAATGCAAGAGACTGCTCCCCTGAAATAGTGGCCATAATCCACTGTCCAGAGCACCTAAAGAGGAGAACTCCATAGAAATTCTAGAAAAACCAAGCAGCTGATGGCACTACCAATAAAGTAGCCCTAAAAGCAATGGGATTTTTAGGAAATTTTAGTAACTTTACTAGAACCCAGGTTGTCAAAGGTTTTTTTTGCAACCAATTAGAAAAAGATTTTGCCGGTACAAAAGGAATGATTAAGAATAAGAAGAAATAATTAGAAAAGTCAGAATTAGAATCTAATGAAGAAGGCAGAATGTATGAGTGTTTAGTCTGCGCCCAGATAAATAGTAAGCAAAGTAAAGAAATTATAAAGAGAAACAGGCAGAGAGAAACTTTCCCAGGTGAACATTTAGAAATAGATTTTACTAAAGTAATTGACAGATAGGTAGAAGCCTTTTCTACTAGAAATGAGACTTCAGTAACAGTTGTTAAGAAATTGCTGTATGAAATGGTTTCCAGATTTAGCTTGCCCATTAATATTGGGTCTAATAATGAGCCTGCCTTTGTATCCAAGATCTCACAGCAAGTAGGAAAGGCACTCAATATTAATTAGAAATTACATTGTGCCCACAGGCCCCAAAGTTCAGGGCAGGTAAAACCCATGAATCGGATCATAAAGGAAACTAACTAAATTAATTTTGAAACCAGTAAAAAGTAGCCCACCTTACTCCCCTTAACCCTCCTTAGGGCAAGGTGCACCCCCTACAGGGAAGAATTCACTTATTTTGAAATAATGTTTAGGAGACCCCCACTTTTCCTACCGAAACTCGAGGAAGAAATAAAAGCTGAGTTAAGAGACCACTCCTTCCTTAAGTACTTACAGGGTCTACAGATGACTCAGTAGGCTGGCCAAAAGACTGTCCAAGTGACACCTCCAGCACTGCCAGGAGATCTGGTATATCCCATCCAGCCTGGGTAAAGACTCAGTCTGGGTAAGAAGTACATCACCCAAAGACTGACTTCAACGTGGACGGGTCCACCACAGCCGGTTGAAGCCTGCAGTCCCAACAGAATCACCCTCGTGGACAGCAGAGACTGACTCCGCCAACCCTTATAAGTTAAGTTGACCCTGAGAAGAACGGCATACCCAGCTGCAGCCACAAACCGGAAGCTGGCTAATACCTAGAGAAACTCACTGAGGACCTCCTTTTATTTGGACTTTGGGGAGGGAGAAAAACTAAGATCAAAGGAAAGCCAGAACAAGTTGTCTTAAGGGTTGATGCATGTACTGCTATGAGTCATACAGAGGGAGATATAAGTCCCTTTGCTAGAAGGGAAGATACAAGGTAAATGAAAAATATATATGCTTATACTTAACCTATAAATACTAGCTACTTAGAGGAAGGACATCTCCAAAAGGAAGAAAGCAAGGTGTTATGAAGCCACTTATCTCTTTAAAAGATAAGAAAGTTCATGAAAGTTGAGGGGTATGTAAGTTGCAGAAGGTTTGTACAGGTTATAACAGGGTTAGATAGGGAAGAAAAACGCAAGGAAGTAAGAAATTAGTATGAAAGTTTATTTTCCTCATCTCCTTGGCTCACTATGTTGCTTACTGCTCTTACCGGGCCCCTCATTTTACTTATAGTAGGAGTCCCCATTGGTCTGTGTATTATCAACTGCCTCTTGCAGTATGTACAAAAGAAGAATTCAAGCCTTAAAGCTTCTAGTATTAAGGGCACATTATCAGCCCATTCATACCGATAAGGAAACAATGATTTATTTTCCCGATAAAACCAGTGGGGAATGTGCTGTCATGCCAGCCCACCCTAAGGACCCCTGACCCAATTTAGCTGAACACTTAAGAGGAACTAGTTTATAGCTACAGCTGTAAGTAGAAAATTCTCACGGCCCCAGCAGATCTAATCTTGCCAACAGAGGCAGGATGCGTTCCTTGTGCATCAGCCTTGCAGATTTTGCAAGAAGGCAGTTTATACTCCTTAGAACAGTGTGTGCTTTTGCAAAGATATTGTACAAACATACTCAAAAAATTGTAACCTTGTGGGATTTCTCTATAAATACCCCTCTCCCCCGAGCTCATCACTGTTCGCTGCTTTCTGGGCACAGTGGTCGGACCACTGGCCAGTGAATAAAGCTTCTCAAATTCAATCAATTTGGGGTTTGGTTCCGTTCAGTGCAGTTGCACCACAACAGTCTCATTGCAGTGAGCAGCCTGTTCTTTCTCTTTTTCATTTTTTCTTTCTTTCTCTTTCTTTATGTTTTCCTTTCTTCCTCTCTATCTTTCTTATTTTTTCATTTTCTTTTTTATCCTTTATTATTTCTTCTAAAGATTGCAAGTAAAAGTGTTTAAACGAGAACCCTGGATCCTCTGTTCCTCCATAACCTGCTAGTAAACCAGGGTGAGGCGGCAACTTCTCTTTGGCACCCCTAGTCCTCCACTGTCACTGCTCACTGTCCTTCACTGTCACTGCTCACTGTCCTCCACTGTCACTGCTCACTTTCCCTCTCCTCTCCCCTGTCTGCCCCAAACCCACAGCACTGTTTCACACAGAGAAAACCCCAGCCCGGAGTGCATACAGGTCTGTAGAATGGAGCTTGCTGTCTCTCTGAGCCCAGGCTCCTGTGAAGATCAAATCCCAGCTCTCCACTTGAGACGGGGCAGATCACTAGCTTTCCTATGTCCTGGCTCCCCCTCCATCAAATGAGAACACTGGATGCTTAGGCTCGTAGGAGGATGCACAAGGTCAGCTTGTATGAGTGTTGGGAACATGAAAAATATCTCATAGATGATGTTTATTCCGGTTTTCCTCACAGTAGCCAACAACTGCTCTGTGCTGGTGCCTCTTTGGATCCCACCTGCTTTTCTGTAAACGAAGGACTGTGCTAACTTTTCTCACAGGCATGTTGTAAAGTACCATTCAGAAATCATATACATGACCATGCTTGAACATGTCCCTTCAGGCTCAGTTTTCTCATCTGTGAAAATGAAGACAATAGAGGAGGTGCCATCATGGAACAGCCCATGAGTCTGCTAGGTGGGGTCTCCCCCTTTGGCAGCCTGTCTATAGAGAGATGGTGGGAGAGAGGCAGGTAGGGAGCCAGATTGACAGCGATGGCTACAGGCCTGGAAACGTGCCACGTTGGTGTACAAAATAGGGCTAGTGTGTACAGGGGTTAATGGGAAGGCACATCAGTGACGAGCCTTTCAAATCATTCCCATCACAGGTCTACCCTTTACTGACTTTAGGCTTGTTGGGTAAGCTCCCAAGTGTCTCTTTCCTCCTCTGTAAGGCAGGGTTATAACGCCAACGTTATAGAGAGGACTGAAGGAAGATACAGACACACAGACATGAATGAGTGATTTGGTGCAGTGCTCAAGACATTAATGCTTCCTGTCCTAATGTGGGGTGTCCATTGAGGTGCAAACCATGAGCCTGGATGCAGGTGCACGCAGTGAGTGTGCAGGGGTCCCAGAAAACACCACAGGGGAGGGGATAGTGGGACAAGAGAAGAGAGGAGCTGAAGATGAGAGCCACAGAGTCCCTGCCGCTGTGGGCAGTAGGGTTCAGCCTACTGGGAACGCAGGGGCCCTGCTGGGTCATCTGACTTCAGGCCTGAGTTGTGAGGACACCAGGCAGTGTCCATGAAATCTGGACTTTTCCACACGATTGAGGGTTGCTTCCTGTGTTATTCTGGCTTCCTGTCTGCCCCCTCACCAGACACGGAGCCCCGTGTTGTCGGAGGGGCTGCAGCGTGTAGACGTGCATGCTGAGGGGCGTGCCCACGGGGTGATCAGGAGACTCAGATGCACGCCAGTGGTGGCACAACTGAGCTCCCTGCCCCTCCCCCACTAGGGCACTCTGCCAAGTGGACTTCAGTCAGCCCTACCCCGCAACAGGAAATGGAAGGTCTGTGTGTGTCTGCTTATCTGTTGTACTCGGCTGGTGGGTTGGTTTCAGAGAGTGAGGCTACTTCCAAAAGTAAAACACGTCATGCACAAGGTCTGTGTCTGGTCCTCGACCTGAATGGTTTGATTTTATTGAATACGAAAAAAATCTCTAAAACGGAATTTCAATGCCAATGACAGCTCCCCAATTTTATTACCCATTTGGTTCAAGTCCGTCCATCATGAGTTCTATGTTCTTCATTTTTTCCAGCAGCCTAAACCCTGTAGGTGGGCGTGGAGAGTTTGGTGGAGGCAGCTGCTGCCTCCTGATTGGCTCTGGGCTCTGAACCAAGTCAGCTGTGGAAATCCCAGTTTCTAAGCCCATTGGTGGTGGGGGTAGAGGTGAGGGGAGGCTCAGTGGTTTTGTTTACAAATGTTTATGTTCGGAAATGTGAAACCCTCATTGGGCCAAGCCCTTGGCTGCCACCCTTTATTCTTTCTTCTGGAATGACCTAGGTCACTCATTCATCTCCAGGGAGAAGTTCACGAAAAACACTCAAGACCCAGACGTGATCCACCTCAACCCCAGGTGGCGTCGCTCCACACTGATCAGAGGTCACAATCTTGCAGGACACTGAAGCTGTCTCCCCTCTAGACACCGTGTCTGGCAGGTCACACTTGCTGGGACCTGAGTCAGAACCCATCAGAGAGTTTCTGCTCCCCTGCGGATGGAGATGTGGAGCTGGCCCTGTCCTGGTTCTCGGTATGGAAGAAGGGGAGCCGTTTCCCCGGCCTCAGGGACAGAAGCCAGTGGAACAGCTGATGGGGGTACTCGTGGAACCTCTCGCCACCAAAGACGTAGATGATGGGGTTGACACAACAGTGCATGTAGGCGATCACCTCTGCCACTTGAATGGCCAGGGATAATTGGTCTTTCTGCTTACAGAAACTGACTAAAAGGATGTCATCAAAAGCATAAATAGAAATAGTCAGATTGAAGGGCATACAAAAAAGAAAAAACATGGTCATGATGACAAAAATCAGACGGACGGCTTTGGACTATCTCTCTTTGGGCCGTCTGAGCAGAATCTTGATGATCCCCGTGTAGCAGACGATCATGATCACCAGAGGCAAGACCAGCCCCAGGACGCTCAGTTTCAGAGCCAGGATCCATTTCCACTGATTGAGATATTCAGGAGGGAAATAAACGGTGCAGCTGTAATGATAGGACTCATCCTGGGACTCATCCCGTGATGGCAGCCTGGAGGGACAGGACCCAGCTGACTACGCTGGTGATGATACCAAATGTGACGGTCCGGACCCACAGGGCAAACACAGCATGGACGATGGCCAGGTACCTGTCGATGGTCAGCAGGATGATGAAGAAGATCTCGCTGTACAGACCTACATAATAAAGCACCCACAGCAACTTGCACATGACACTGCCGAACATCCAGTTATCTTTCTGATAGTAGAGAATCCAGAAGGGCAGCGTGAAGAGGAAGAGCAGGTCAGAAATGGCCAGGTTGAGCAGGTAGATGCTGGTCATGTTCTTGAGCCTCCTGTGTTGCAAGAGGACCAGGACCACCAGGATGTTGCCGACCAGGCCAATGACAAACACCAGGGAGTACAAAGGGGGCAGCAGCTGAGCTTCAAAGGACCTCCGGTCTTCATTCTGGCACAGGATTGACTCCTGTCCTCGCAATCTGTGGTCCTGTCATAGTCCACTGTAATGGCTGGAATTTCAATCCTGCTTTCTCCCGTGGGTCCAGGAAGGTGATTTGTTTTTTCTTTGCTGTTAGAGGCAGTGGGCTCTGAACAACAGACAAGGCAGAGATTATGTCTCAAACCCTTCCCAATTGTTTATCGAGTGCCCACCGTGTACCATGACCTTGGAACCAGTGTTGAGATAGGGTTCTCTCTGCCCTTATGGAAACTGTAGTTTACTGTAGGTTGGGGGTGGAAAAGACAATTAACAAATGAGTGAACCTAGCATAATATCAAATATTTTGGCAAAGAGGGCTATGAAGGAAACTTCTGTGGATGGAGCTCCCAGACAAGGGGAGACCTCACCACATTCTTCATCACCAACGCTTCCCTCATGCTTCCTATAGACTTAGCATTGATCTTAGTGTTAAACTATCCTGGAGGGTACAATTCACTTTTCCAATTTTAGAGGTGATGACACAGAAGTTCAGAGTGAGTGGGACACATATCCGGTGACAACCAGAGCTGAGGCTCAAACCCGGTGTGTACACTCTCACGCCTGTCCCTGAAACCACTCAAATGTCCTGCCTCCCATCACAGAGCTGTGACTTTGCCCTTGGGAGTTCGCAGAAAGACATGGGGAATAGAAATATTCATAGCTGACAGTCAAATACTTACCAATGAACCTGCATGGCATTAGAGATTAATAGTGTTTTTGTTGGTGTGACAAAGGGTACTGAGAATGTCACAGTGTGTTGCCGTTTGATCTTTTTGGATGTCACAAAGTCTAGTGGATGCTCCTGTGATTTGGTAGGCATGGGCACAGATGTGGTACATTGCAGAGATCATCTCACCAAAGCGCAGTACTGCCGCCACAGTCCACTTCTAGGAGGCCAGCCCATCCCTTCGTGGGGGACACTGAGGACACCAGAGTGGGCTTGGCCTGGCCCACGGTACTCGGTCCTGACAGGACACAGGCAGGTCTGCAGTAGCTCTGTCATGTCAGAGCAGGTCAGAAATGGCTAGTTTGAGGACATAAATGTGGGTCATGTCCTTGAGCCCCTTGTATTATTGCTAGAGGACCAAGACCACCAGGATGTTGCCTCAGAGAGCTCTGAAGACGCAGGAAAAAGCCAGGCTGGATAAGCGGGTGACCTGGTGAGAAGAAGTGGGTTCTCAGGAGGAATGACTCAGAACAGCTTGAGGCCATGCAGTGTTGCTCAACCAGGTGGAAGCTGGAATGCTCAGAAATGAGCTCAGGAATAGTTTTACCCAACATTTCCTTGAAACAAACAAAGACAAACACAAAGAAGAAAGCACCACTAGATGGCTTGCCTTACAGGACTCTGCACACCTGCTCTTCAGCCCTCTTTCCAATCCTTTCTGACCACTTACTGAAGACGCCTCCCCAAACGGAGCATGGGCTTTGGTGTAACCGACCAGCTGTGTGAACTTGAAAAAGTTCATCTCTCTCCCTGAGCCTCAGTCCCTCTTCTGTAATGTGAGAAAGTATCCATTACCCTGAAGGATTTCTGTAAGGTAAGCTATGAGAACAGCCAGCCCTGGCCCTTGCCAGGACACCAGTAAACATCAGGTGACCTCCTTCCTGGCATTACCCCTTCCCTGAGGAGTCCAGCCACCAGGAATGTCCGAGTCTCTAATCCTATTCTGGCTGATGTCCCCTTCCCTCCATGTTCCCAGCCAGGTCTCTCTGTAGTTAATCTATGAAGGGAATTCTGCTTGATGATGGACACAGCCGTGCAAACTGTATTTTCAGATTGTCACTGTGTTGTCACCAATCTGAAAGCTTTGACTGAATCACCAATCATGTAGCAGGACTTGCCTACATCATAATTCCCTTCACCCCGGAGTCTCTGGGGCTTTTCCTTATGCACCGCTGAGTGAATGTTTCCTGCTGAGAAACTTACATTTCCGCAGTGGCCTTAGAAACTTAAGGCCCATGAGGTGTGGATGTTGGACGCCTCAGCTAGGACCCTATGGTTTTCTGCCAAATCCATTTCTCTGGGTCACTTCTCCACCTCTGTCCTAGCCCTGTGACTGAGGAATCAGCCCTCTTTCGGGAAAAACCCAGGCTGGACATCAGAAACAGGGCGGAGTCGACAATTTCTGATCTCAGCAGCCACTTTTTAGGGCAGGAGAATCAGCTGGCAGTCAGCATCATGGGGACCACAGGTTTTGGAGTGGAAGCAATAGGCGGCTGGAAACACAGGGGTGGCTCATGCAACACTGACCCCGAGAGCCCAGTCTTTGGGGAAACTTAGGCAAAGGTGAAGACACGTTGAATCAGCATCGTCAGATGTCATTAGTGAAGTAACCTGCACCCCCCTGTCTCTTACTCAATTCACTGTTTTTCCTATAGGTGGGCACCATGTAAAAACTGCTGTCCAAGGGATTGGGGCTGGGGCAGGTCCTTGAAGGAGAATCCAAGGGCCATTTTGCAGCCAACCTGCCGGCCATGCTGTTGTCTGCCTCAAGAGTCTTCCCAAAGGTCATTGCCCTGATGTCAGCTCTGGCCCTGGAGCCTGGAACCTTTTAGTGCTAACATGCTGCATCCTGGGAGTAGCTGAGCCTCTCAGCAGGGAGCGCAGTCTGTGAGGATGAAGACACCAGGTCTGAGGTGCGGGGCAGCTGGCTTTTTCTGGTTCATAAGAACCAACCGTGCGCATGTGTCCCCAACCCCACAGTCGGCATATTGGTAGCTTGAAATCCACCACAGTGGGCATGTTTACATGCAAAATCAGCAACACTGGAAATCAGGGCTCTTTCTTCACAAAAGCCCGCTATGAAATATTTAGGAGCACATCAATTCTCACCCACCTCCCCGCCAGTACGAGTAGCCTAATAGCTGTCCTGCTGGTCAGAATGGGGACAAAAAGGTCAATGAGTGACACACAGCCTGTTGGCAGGCTATGCAAACTTCTGAGAATTTCTACTCTGGAAATGTGAGACTCTCCAGATTATTTGAGGGAGGAAACAGTTGAGGAAGATACCTCCAAGGAGCCTCAACCCCACTATTCTCAGAATAAAATTCTGCTTCCACTTTCTTTAGTCGGACAGAATGGATGCATCGCAAAAGCTCACCGGGACAGCTCCCCCCATTTGGGGGTGAAGTCCTACCTCCTCCACAGTCAGCCAACAGTCTGAGTTTGTGAGTCCTTTGTTCTGTTTCTCTTAAGAAGATGGTTCAGTTTCAAACCATCCCGCATCTGCAAAGACTTTTCTAATTCATAGCTTCCTTCTGCTACAATGACTTTATACACCATGTATGATTTTCATTCACATGGGGGAAATTTTGCAAGTAATTTCCTCTTGAATTGCCTTCCACAGAAAGAAACTTTTGCCTCTTAATACTGTGCCTACTTCTTAATCAGTCAGTAATGACCCATCATTTGAGACAGCTTCTCTTTTTAGCAAAATAAAAGCTTATTTCACATCTGATTACCCATCTCATAAATCCTCCCATTCTCAGCATTGCTATCTAGTTCACTGCCTGGCAGATGCACCAAGGGTCATCAGACGCACTGCGAGCTCAGATTCATTCAGACTGCCCTCCATAGAAGCTTTCAGGACAGAAACAACAAGTGCAACTTACTCTGGTGTTGTTGTAAAGTACCGAATCCACAATTCCACAGGTTTTTCGTAGAGACACCAAGTCCAAATGAGTTTTGAAGAGTTTTATTAAAGGAGAAAATTTATTAAATATGCTGGCCTCATATATAGTACACGGGGCAGTCCCAAATCGTGTGTGACTATAATATTCTAGGGGCTGGTTATATACCCTTAATTATACATGGACGGGAAAAAGCCTGACATCACGACATAAACTTATACCCTTTTTTTTCCCCTCTACTGGTTTTGGAAAAGAATAAAGGGTGGGGGGATGGGACACAATTCATTAGCAAGTTTATAACATCTGTCTACAGGATTCATAAAAAGACGCTTCTACACTTTAAAACTTACAAGACAACACAATGATAAAAATGTCACTTTACATATTCGAAGACATTCCTATATGTTCTAGTGTTCACTTGCTATTTCTTTGTCCAGAGATACATATATTAACTACATGCTTTCAGGAGGGAAGAAGTAGTTTCCATGGGGACAAATGCTTGTAAATTGCCCATTAATATAAGAAAAGGTTTAATTTAATCTTTCTCTGCCTGCACCTGGCTATTCACCCATTTCCTCACAGGTGTGGTGGAAGGTCAGAGAATCCAAGTCTCCTTCCCCTTTGCATTTAAAACGCACTGCCATCAGCCATCTTGATTTTATGCTAATCACACAAATACAAAGATCATTTACAAAATCTCTCTGCATGCCTAGCCCAAATTAATAAAATATTCTGCAAGCTTCTTAAAATATTAATATTGATTCTGTAGCTTTGGTACCTGACAACAGTCCCCTCTGGCTCTATTTCCTAAGTCAAATCCTTGACTTAATTTACTGAAGAGCATAAGGCTGTCATCTAGGAATATTAACTTATAACATGTAACAGATATTTAACAGACAGCATTAAGAACAATACAGTTCACTAAAGAAACAAATATTACTACTTGATTCTCTATAAATTGTACAATCTTTTTCAATTTACATAAAACTAATTGGCTTTTATAATAATTTACCTTTAGTTAGAATGTTTAATTTTAAAACTTTTAACCTTTGTGACAATTAAGTTGGCTTTCTTTTTACCCTAGCTTCCTCTTTCCGAAAGTCTGATTAAAAGGATTCCTTTGTTTCTTCATACATTCACCGGACATAGACCAACCAGCTTCCAGTTTGTGGTTGGAGGAAGGCATGCCTTCTATTTTGGCAGCAGTGGGAGTTGTCAGGATCATGGTATGTGGGCTTGCCCACGTGGGAACTAGTACCTGGGTGATGCCATGGATCGCTTAATAATGCCGGGAGCATCTCTTGGACAGTCTTTTTTTTTTTTTTTTGTATTTCTCTGAAGCTGGAAACGGGGAGAGACAGTCAGACAGACTCCCGCATGCGCCCGACTGGGATCCACCTGGCACTCCCACCAGGGGGCGATACTCTGCCCACCAGGGGGTGATGCTCTGCCCCTCCGAGGCATCGCTCTGTCGCAACCAGAGCCACTCTAGCGCCTGGGGCAGAGGCCAAGGAGCCATCCCCAGCGCCCGGGCCATTTTTGCTCCAATGGAGCCTCGGCTGCGGGACGGGAAGAGAGAGACAGGGAGGTTGAAGAGGGGGAGGGGGGAGAAGCAGATGGGCGCTTCTCCTATGTGCCCTGGCCGGGAATCGAACCCAGGACTTCTGCACGCCAGGCCAACACTCTACCACTGAGCCAACTGGCCAGGGCCTTGGACAGTCTTTTGAACAGTTTGCTGAGTAACCTGTAAATCCTGCAAGTACTCAGAAATATTACTAATTGATTCTTTATATATTGTACAATCTTTTTCAATTTACATAAAACTAATTGGCTTTTAGAATAATTTACCTTTAGTTAGAATGTTTAATTTTAAAACTTTTAACCTTTGTGACAATTAAGTTGGCTTTCTTTTTACCCTAATTTTCCCTTTCTCAAAGTCTGATTAAAGAGAGTCCTTTGTTTCTTCATACATTCATTGTACATAGACCAACCAGCTTCCAGTTTGTGGTTGGAGGAAGGCATGCGTTCTATTTTGGCAGCAGTGGGAGTTGTCAGGATCATGGTATGTGGGTCTGTCCACATGGGAACTAGTCCCTGGGTAATGCAAATCCTGCAAGTACTTAGGGAAGGGGTGGTTACGTTTCTTTTACTATTTGATTCATATAATTTACTTCCCCTAAACCTTTGGGTACAAAGTAACTTCAAATTAGTTTCTAATTAATACTGGGTTCCTTTCCTACTAGCTTTGAGGCTGTGGACACAAATGCAGGTCCAATACTAGAATGGGCAAGATAAACCTGGAAAGAACCATATATAGCAATTTCCTAACAATCGTCAATTATTTAATTAAAGTCTATTTCTAAATATTCTTAAATGTTTACCTGAGAATATAAACTTTCTTCCCAGTTTTTAAATCTTTTCTAATTGGTATTGAATAAAGCTTTGGCAATAAGGGTCCCAAAACCCCACTGGTTCTGGGTGGCATCTATTCATTTGAATTACTATGTTCTGATTTTGAGGCAGACTTGAAGAATATATACAATTAATAAAAATACTATAACAAGCGTCTTAATACAATAAAGTGACTAAAGCCTATGAGATTATTAAACGAAACAAAGTTCTAACTAATATAACAGAATTTAAAATAACATTCTTACGGTTACAAATGTTCTTAACATGTTAACGTAATTTCACTAAATCTATGTTGACACTATAACTGCTTTATATCATTTACAAATGTAACCTAATTTCTATTTCAGTCTGAGAAATATCCTAAAGAGCATGAGTCATACATATTCAGAAAAAGTCCACAAGGCACTGGAACTGTCGTCATATTTCTACACTTTGCAACTAGAGTCCAAGTCGTAATGACCAATGTTTCTAGCTGGAATGAGAAGCAGGTTCAAGTCTACAATAGGCATGGGGCATTGGGACAAGAAGAATAAAGGAGACATTATACATTAAATAAAGCAACAAAATCAGACTGTCATTACCCCTAGTAAAGATCTTCGAGGGATAAATAAAACTCAAATATTTAGGCAAGGCATAGTGAATGGCCCTCGTGTTTACAAGAAATGAGATTAGTTTTACCTCCTACTTGGAAGAAATACCTTAGGCTCATAAATGGTGTCGTGAGATGGGGCCAACCTTTAATTCTTGAGTGGCAGATCCCAGCAGGCTGGACAAGGTCAGGTCACAGGTAGCTGGAAAGGGCTGGAAGAGACTGAACCCTCCCTCCGTGGAGCAAGGGGGCAGCTTACATTTTTGTGTCCCTTTTCTTTTCACATCAAAGGCATGTTCCCCGGTGGGGGCCAGAAGCCAGGCAGGCCTCAGTTCAATGACCTTTCTTTCTACTCTTGAAGCAGGACCCTGATGGAATCCTATGAAGCCCCTTCAGGGTGCTGGAGCCTTTAAGGGTATAGGCCAAAAGCTGGCATTTTCCTGATCTCTTTTGGGCCTTATTAGCCTTTTCTGTTTCTATTTTGATCATTATAGACCTTAAAAGCCATGCTAAGAAGATCTCACTGAGGGACTTGAGAGCCCTTTTCTATCTATATAAACTCTTGGAAAAAGACAAAAGCAATGTTATTAGCTGTATTAAATCAAGAAAAACAGGTTTTTGGTGTCTCCTTTAGAATTCCAGAGTCTCTTTGCTGCTGAATAACTCAGTACATTAGTTTTCAAAAGAAATTTTAACAAAACCGTCATAAAATAGACTTGCCAGAGTTCCAGGATATGACTCTTTTCCTTGTACTATCTCGCATTGAACAATATTGTTGCAAAATGACAATAACCTAAACATTACATAAAAAGACATTATTAATAATTCCTAATATTTAAACTAAGATTTCAATCTCACAAGGCTATAAAACAGTAAAGAATTAACAAAAGGCCTTTGAAATAACATATACATTCTAACATGGAAAATATATATATATTGTGTGTCCGTAGAGTCATGGTGCACTTTTGACCGGTCACAGAAAAGCAACAAAAGACGATAGAAATGTCTTTTTATATCCTCCATGTGCTTGTTGCCAGGCAACAGCGTGCACAGACTCACCCACCAGCTCCCACAATTGCAAACTATCCAGTTGCTAAACACACTCTTATTCCTCAGGATCCCAGACTTTCTCAGTTCCTGGAGCCCTTACAGTCCCAGTACTTTTCCTCAGCGCCTGGAGACAAAAGAAGAACTGAACTCTTCCACTCAAGAAATCTTTAGATTCAAACAACTTAAGTGATCTTGTCTATAGATGCTTAAAAATACACATCTATTGAAAAAATAATATTTTATTTCATTTTTAAATAATGCATGCCAATGGGATATGTACGCAGGTGTGAAGATGTTGAAATTCATGGGACAATATCCTCTCAGTTCCTGTTCCACACTGATTTATCTCAAATCACCGGAAACCAGGCTTTGCAGAGACACGCCAGCTTTGAAAGTAATGCAGCACAAACTAACCTTGAAACTGTGAACTTTCTCCTACTTGTAGTTCCCAGGGTGTCCAGGAAATGTCAGGTGCAGTGTGGAGCCCTTAAAAATTGGAACTGGGAGTTCACTGTGACCCCTGGGTACCTCGGCACACAGTTTGGAAACCCTAGCCTTATCTCACGTCATGTCTCCGATTAAACTCTGAGTGATGCACACATAATCCCATAGAAATTTGGGTTTATTTTCTCCCTGTGTTTGTCTTCTTCATATATATTATAAAATATAAACCAGAAGATTCTGTATTTTTCTTTTTTATTTAATATTAATAATAGAAGCATATTCACATGTCAATAAATTTTTTTAGAAGTCATTCATGTTGGTATCCTAGCTCATAATAACAACAGTTATTGAACTCTTCCTCGGTTATTGATCTTTCCAGATGTGCTGCTTTTTACCATTATCTGTGACGGATGCTGGGAGCAAGATTATAAGGTGAGCTTTTCAAATGATCTTGATACCCATTGCCAAAGCGCTTTTCAGAAACACAGCACTGATTTACATTTCCATCAGAAATATGTGAAAGGGACTGTGTCACAGCATCCTTACCTGCTTAGGATATTTTCATTAATAAAAAAAAATTGACATCTGGTTATTATCTTAGCAGGCAAAAGAAGAGGATCACTGTCATTAGCATATTCTTGATTACTAATATAATTGAGATTTCATATTAATGGCTACTGCATTTTTCGATGACTTACTGGTTAATATCTTTGTTAATTTTTTGACAATTGGGCATATAGAATAATTATGGGATAGAAAAATCCAAGTGGTTTTCCTACTGATTTGTAAAATTTCCTGATACATTAGGGGAGCTGATGATAGCATCTTGGTCTGAATTTTTAGTTTGTTACATATCTTTTTTCTATGTGTTAACATTTTTTTATTTTATGTTTTATAATGTGTGTCAATTTATAAGGCGGGCAATTTCCTTTTCAATAAATTACTTTTTATATTCAAAATTTGCTTACACTGTTTCACCTAATTATTTTTCTAAAAGGTTTTCATTTGTGAAATTAAGAGCTAAGACAGAATGCTTTGGGGGTGAACAAAAGCTACACAGTGATTTGGTGCTGGCCTTCCAAGTCCCTGCCAGGAATCTCTATTAGGCCTGTTTCCCTAGTCAAACTGACCATCTCATTAGGCTCCTCCACATCACACACAGCACATGAAGGAGGCAATGCATGTGTGGGTGGCAGGCTCTACTCACAGCAGTTTTATATCCTGGTGTCAGCCCCACCCACACCACCCGGGCTCTGTTGGCATCCTTGTGGCTGTCACCTCACTGAGCACAGGGCTCTTAGAGAACACCCCTCCCACCTGAGCCTAGTCTCGGAGGGTTGCTTTGATGGGAGCAGGTCCTCAGTCACCATGTAGGAGTGAATTTATTTGTGGAATAAACAATGGGCATACGAGTCCATTTGAGTCCATCTGCCGAGGATTTCTGTGCAGACACCATAAACAATGCTTTGAAATAATGTATTGAGCTTGAAACTTGA
The DNA here is from genome assembly GCF_036850995.1 of Saccopteryx leptura. Taxonomy (NCBI): domain Eukaryota; kingdom Metazoa; phylum Chordata; class Mammalia; order Chiroptera; family Emballonuridae; genus Saccopteryx; species Saccopteryx leptura. The sequence goes on along the minus strand of NC_089512.1, from coordinate 9,183,439 downwards.
TTGAATGTGCTCCTTTTAAAAACAACAAGAGCAGAAGGGTGAGAATAGTAGTACATCTTTGTTATAATCATGAACGTGCACAAGAGAAAACATAAAGTATAACAAAGTTCATCAACAATGAACATTGTATCTAATAGGCTAAAGAGATTTAGAAGTGAGTTTGAAGTCTGGGGTTTTGAAACAATGACTCTACTTTTTCCATGGCTATTTTCAGATATACAACCTTTTATACACAAGGTCCGTATCTGGCACTAGACCTGAATTGCTTGATTTTAGTCAGTATAAAAATATTCTCTAATGAAAGTGCCATTGCCAAGGACAGTTTCCCAACTCTATTTTTCATTAGATCTCAAGTTCTGCCATCAGGAGTTCTATGTTCCTGAGGGCTTCCAGCAGCCTAAACCCTGCAGGGGAGACTCAACTGTGGAAATCACTGTTTCCAAGCTCACTGGTGATGCGGTTAGAGGTGAGGGGATGCTCAGTGGCTTTGTTTACAAATGTTTATAGTCACGAACCTGGAACTCTGTTTGGCTCAAGCCCATGGCTGACGCCCTCTCCTCCGTCATCCAGAACGACATAGCCCACTCATGCGTCTCCAAGGAGAAGTTCATGGAGAAGACTCAGGGCTAGAGATGATCTACCTCAACACCAGGTGGTGTTGCTGCACACTGGTCAGTGGTCACAGTCTGGCCAAGACACCCAAGCTGCCTCTTCCAGCTACAGCCACTGTGCCTGGAAGGTCACTCTTACTGGGACCTGAGTCAGAACCCGTCAGAGAGTTCCTGCTCCCCTGCAGATGGGGAAATGGAGTTGGCCCTGTCTTGCTTCTTGGTGTGGAAGAAGGGGAGCCATTTCCCCGGGCTCAGGGACTGGAGACTGTAGAACAACTCACGCAGGTACTCGCGGAACTTCTCGCCAACAAAAACATAAATAATGGGGTTGACACAGCAGTGCATGTAGGAGATCACGGCTGTCACTTCAATGGCCAGGACTAGTTGGTATTTGTGGTTGCAGTAATTGACTGAAAGAACATGTTCAAAAGCATAAATAGACAGAGTCAGATTGAAGGGCGTCCAAAAGAGAAAAAAGATGATCATGATGACAAAAATCAGACGCACGGCTTTGGACTTCCTCTCATTGGGCCGTCTGAGCAGAATCTTTATGATCCCCGTGTAGCAGACGATCATGATCACCAGAGGCAAGACCAGCCCCAGGATGTTCAGTTTCAGAGCCAGAAACTCTCTCCAATGACTGTAGTATGTACGAGGGATAAATGAGTTGCAGATGTAACGACCTTCAGCGCTCAGGGAATATGTAAAGAAAAAGTCTGGAATTGAAGTCAGGCTGGCCAGGACCCAGCTGACTACACTGGTGATGATACCAAATGTGACGGTCCGGATCCGAATGGCAAACACAGCATGGACGATGGCCAGGTACCTGTCGATGGTCAGCAGGATGATGAAGAAGAGCTCACTGTACCGACCTATGTAATAAAGCCCCGACAGCAACTTGCACATGACATTGCCAAACACCCAGTTTTCTTTCCAATAGTGGTGAATCCGGAAGGGCAGCGTGAAGAGGAAGAGCAGGTCAGAAATGGCCAGGTTGAGCAGGTAGATGGTGGTCATGTTCTTGAGCCTCTTGTGTTGCAAGAGGACCAGGACCACCAGGATGTTGCCAACCAGGCCAATGACAAATACCAGGAAGTACATGGGGGGCAGCAGCTGAGCTCTAAAAGACCTTACGGTTTCAAATAGGCACAGGGTTGTATTCCCGTAGTTGACTTCTGTGGTCCCATCATAGTCCATTGAAATGTTTGAAATTTCCATCCTGCTTTCTCCCACAGGTCCAGGCAGATGGTTTTTGTGTTTACTTTGGTGGTAAAGGCAGGGGGCTCTGGACAACAGAGACAAGGCAGTTATTATATGATATCAACCGCATGACAACCGTTTATTGAGTGAAAAGTGCCGACTGTGAACCATGTGCTGGGACACAACCTTGAACAAAGTGACCCCAGGTCTTCTTCACTGTCATGGAAATTATACTTTAATGGGGGAGATATAGGGGTGAGGGGGACAATAAACTAATGAGTGCACAAACCATGAAATCAAATGCTTTGGCAATGACTGTTGGGAAGGGAACGTCTGGTGGATGGAGCACCCAGACAAAGGGAGAGCAACCTCTTTCTTCATCACCAACGCTCCCCTCATGATTCCCACGGACCTGTCATTGGACTCAGTGTTAAAGAATCCAGGAAGGGCACCATTTACGTCTCCCATTTTACACATGATGACAGAAAAGTTCGCAGTGGGTAGGACACATCTGGGACAATGAGAGCTGGAGCTCACATCCAGTGTGTATCATTCTCACGTCCACTCTTGAAACCACTTGAACTTTCAGCCTCCAATCACTGAGCAGGGACCTTGCATTTGGAAGTGCACAGGAGGACGTGGTTAAGAAATCAGTCCTGGCTGAGTGTCAAAATCATACCATTGGATCTTAATGGCCTTTGGAGCTAAGAAAGTTCTATTTTTTTTCTATATTTCTGAAATGAGAAACGGGGTGGTAGAGAGACAGACTCCCACATGCACGTAATCAGGATCCACCTGGCAAGCCCATAAGAAGACAATACTCTGCCTATCTGGGGCTCTTGCTCTGTTGCAGCCAGAATCGTTCTAGCACCTTAGGTGCAGCCCATGGAGCCATCCTCTGCAACCAGGCCAACATTGGTACAATGGAATCCTGGCTATGGGAGGGGAAGAGAGAGATAGAGAGAGGAAAGGGTGGAGAAGCAGATGGGAGCTTCTCCTGTGTGCCCTGACCAGAAATTGAACCTGGGACTTCCACATGCCTGGTCGGGACTCTACCACTGAGCCAATAGGCCAGGGATTAAGGATATTCTTTGCTGAGGTGACATAAGACACTTGGGGCACATGACTCTGTGTGGCCATTTGATCTATTCAGTTGTCACAAAGCCTAGAGGATGTTTCTATCACTTGGTTGTCGGGGGCAAGGATGTCCTATAATGCACAAATTATCCCCCCAAGCCCCAGTAGTGCTGCCACAGTGCAATCCTAGGAGGCCAACTCATTTCTTAGTTGAGAACAACGAGGCCACCAGAGTGGGCTCAGCCTGGCCCACGGCACACGGCCCTAATGGGGTATAGGTAGGTCTGCAGACACTAAGTTGGCCTCCGGGACAGCTGTGAGGACTCAGGGGAAAGCCAGGATGCGTGAGCGGGTGACCTGGTGAGAAGAAGGGGGTTCTCGGGAGGACTGGCTCAGAACAGCCTGAAGCCATGCGGTGTTGCACATCCAGGTGGAAGCTGGGATTCTCAGAAATGAGCTCTGGAAGAGTTTACCCAACGTTGCCTTGAAACAAACAAGCACAAATGAGAAAGCACCACTAGATGGTTTGCTTTACATGACTCCCCACCCTAGCTATTCAGTCCTCTTTCGAATCCTTACTAAAGATGCCTTCCCAAACGGAGCATGGGCTTTGGTGTAACCGACTAGCTCTGTGAACTTGAAGGAGTTCATCTCTCTTCCTGAGCTTCAGTGTCTCATGTGGTATGTGAGAAAGTATCAGTAACCTTGAGGGAGTACTGTAAGTAAGGTATGACAAAAGCCAGCCCTGGCCCTTGCCAGGACATTAGTAAACATCAGGGGAGCTCCTTACTTGAATCTACCCTTCCTTCAGGACTCTAGACACCCAGAATGTCCAGTTTAAAATCCTATTCTGGCTGATGTCCCCTGCCCCAAGATCCCCCGCCAGGTCTCTCTGTGGTTAATCTAGAAAGGGAATTCTGCTGGATGATGTACAGTACTGGGAGCTCCATTTTCATATTTTCATTATGTTGCCACCAGTTTGAAAGCTTTGACTTAGACACCAATCGTGTAGCAGGACTTGCCTACATCATAATTCCCTTCACCCCGGAGTCTCTGGGGCTCTTCCTTATGCACCGCTGCGTGAATGTTTCCTGCTGAGAAACTTATATTTCTGCAGTGGCCTTAGAAACTTAAGACCCATGGGGAGGGATGTTGCACACCTCAGCTAGGGCCCTATGGTTTCCTCCCAAATCCATTTTTGTGGGTCCTCCCTCCACCTCTGGCCTAGCCCTGTGACAGAGTAATCAACCCTCTTCCTGGAGAAACCGGGGCTGGACATCTGTAACAAAGCTGAGTGACAATTTCTGATTTCTGCAGCCATGGCCAGGGCTGGCGGATCGACTAACAGTCAGCATCATGGGGAACACAGGGCTTAGAGACAAAGCAACAGGCAGCTGGAAGCACAAGGAGCAGCTCGTGCAACACTGACCTCGGGAGCCCCGTCTTTGGGGATACTTTGGCAAAGGAGAAGGCACGTTGAGTCAGCATCGTCAGATGCCATTAAACAAAGTGACCTCCATCCCCCTGGCCTACTAGTCCATTCGCTGGTTTCCCTACAGGTGGGCACCATGCAATAACACTATTCTCCAAAGGATTGGGGCTGTGGCGGGGACTTTAAGGAGAAACGAAGGACCATGTTGCAGCCAACCAGCCCACTATGCTGTCCTGTGTCTTTAGCATCTGCCCCAAGGTCATTACACAATGGTCAGTTATGGCCCTAAAGCCTGGGACCTTCCAGTGCCATCATGCTGCATCCAGGGAGTAGGTGAGCCTCTGAGCAGGGAGGGCCGTCTGTGCGGGGAAAGACACCAGGCCTGAGGTGCGGGACAGCTGGATTTTCATGGGTCATAAGAACCAATTGTGTGCATGTGTCCCCAACCCCACAGTCAGCATATTGGTAGCTTGAAATCCACCACATTGGGCATGTTTACATACAAATACAGAAACACTGGAAATCAAGGCTCGCTTTATAGGAAAGCCTGCTATGGAATTTTCAGGGAGGCCCATTATAAAATATCAAGCAGCACATCAATGCCCACCTGCCACCCCGCCAGACTGAGTAGCCTAAGAGCTGTCCTGCTGGTCAGAGCGGGAACAAAAAGGTCGATGAGTGACACAATGCCTGGTGGCAGGCTATGCACACTCTTTCAAATTTTACTCTGGAAACGTGAGACCCTCCAGATTTTGGGGCTGGGGAAACAGTTGAAGAGGATACCTCCAAGTAGCCCCAACCCCACTATTCTCAGAACAAAATTCTGCTTCCAATTTCTTTAGTAGGACAAAAAATGCATCCCAAGAGGTCACCAGGACCACTTTCTAAATTAAGGGATGGAAATCCTACCTCTTCCAAAGTCAGCTCACAATGTGAGTTGGCGAATCCTTGGTTCTACTCTTCTTAAGAAGATAGTTGAGTTTCAAACCATTCCGCATCTGCAAAGACTTTCTATTCCTAGCTCCCTCATGCTACACCGTGTAAGATTTTTATTTCCATGCAGTTGATTTGCAAGTAATTTCCTCTTGAATAGCCTTCCACAGAACGTAGCTCTTGTTCCTTAATGCTCTGACAACTTTCTTAATCAGTCAGTCCCATCATTCAAGAAAGCTTTTTTTTTTAAATAACAACAAAAAATGATTATTTCACATCTGACTGCCCATCATATAAATCCTTCCATTCTCAGCATTGCTACACAGTTCACTGCCTTGCCGGTGCATGAAGGGGCCATCAGATGCACCGCATGCACGGATTCATGCAGATTGTCCTCCACAGAAGCCAACTGGATGGAGAAGAGAAGTGTCACTTACTCTTGTGTGAAAGGATTTTGAGCACAAATTCTTTGTTTGTAGAATTTTTATAGTCTTTGTTTTCCAGGTTCAAGGTCCTGATGGAGTAGGAAGTCTTTCATTTCCTGTGTAACCATGGAGACAGGACTCTAGGGATCTCAGTCATTTAGAATGCAAAGTGGAGGCAAATTCTTCTTTTTACATAGGTGAGTGAGCAGAAGTAGTAAGGACACCAAATATTGCCATGATGCTGAGTTCCACGTAAACTTTTTTCTGTGATAATTTGGTGGCACTTCTCTCTGCGGGTCTGTCTTAAGGGCATTGGGGGCAGGTAATGAGGTGGCATTGTTTGGGGTGAGGGAGGTGGCAGTAAGGTGTTTTCCAGAACTTGTGGAGCCACTGAAGGCTGGGAATGGGAGGGGGACTGATGTAGGGCGGGAGGTCTCTGTGCTGGTGTGCTAGTCCATGCTAAGGATCCCTGACCCAATTTAGCTGAATGCTTAAGAGGAACTAGTTTATAGCTACAGTTGTAAGTAAAAAAGCTGAGGACCCAGCAGATCTAATCTTGCCAACAGAGGCAGGATGCGTTCCTTGTGCGTCAGCCTTGCAGATATTGCAGGAAGGCGGTTTATTCTCCTTAAAACTTTTGCAAAGATATTGTACAAATGTGCTGAAACAATTGTAACCTTGTGGGGTTTGCCTATAAATACCCCTGTCTCCTTGGAGCTCATCGCTGTTTGTTGCTTTCTCAGTGCAGCAGACAGACCACTGGCCAGTGAATAAAGCTTTCCAAATTCAATCAATTTGGGCTCTGGTTCTGTTCAGTCCAGTTGCATCACAACATTTGGGTTCTTATCAGGGATGTACCAGAATTTTCTGGTGATTGGAGCCTATTTGGGCCTTCAGGTGCCCTGCCTAGGGGGAGATCTCTGAGAGACCTGCCTCAGCCCCAGACAGAAGCAGTGCTCCATTGGACGTTGAGCGGCTCAGAATCTCACCAGTAAGCAACAGGGTCCAGACAGGTTGGGGCGCCCCAAGCAGGGTCGGCGGCCTTGCTGGATGCAGCATAACCTCCGGGACCCGATTCAGGCACAAGACGGTGGCCAGTGATCTCAGGTTTGGTTGGCCAGTCAGGTTTAGTTCGCCACTCAGGTTTCAGGTTTGGTTTTTGTCTAATTTGGTTTTTGTCTGGTTGTGCATTCTCTGGAGTGTTTGTCTAGTTGTCTTTCTCAGTCTAGACCTCATCAAGTCCATCAATATGGGCCAGTCAGTCTGCTTCTTGTGTTAAATGTATGCTGCTTGAATGTGTTTTGAATAAAACCCAAGACTTTAAGGAACGAGCTGCAGACTCCGGAGCTACTGTTAGCTCTGGGAGACTGCACACTCTGTGCAAGTCAGAATGGCCAGCGTTCCCCCCAGGGAACTGGCCTTCCAATGAATCTACTAAAATCTCTCTTACTTATCAGGTTCAATCAGTCATCTTCAGGGGTCCTGGACATCCTGACCAAATTCCATATACACATATTTGGATTGATGTTCTCACTGAGCAGCCAGAGTGGCTCAAAGACTCCTCCCACACCTCTATTTGTTGACTCCACGAGATCGGGTGAGTTCAGGGTGGTATAGAAAATCTAATTTTAAAATTGTCTAATGATACATTGAAAACTCTCTGGAAATTAAAATGGCCAACTCTAGAGCAGAGTAGCCAAATCAAGAATTGCTAGACCCAGAGAAAGCTCAGGCAGGCGGTCTAGCACACTATCACCGGGCACCCACCCGCAAATGGGTGGTGAGCCAGGATGCGGCCGAGTATGGCAACAGAGGCAGCAGAGTAGGGAAAGAAAAGGCAGGCGGGCTGCAGCTGGTTGCACAAGAAGTGGCAGGGAGAAGGAATAAAAATAGGAATGGCAGGCTCCCCTCACTGTTCCGGGCTCACCAGTTCCCTTATCTTTATTATATGCAGCTTCAGTGTCTGTTTGTCGCCAATAGCTTATTGGTTGTTTGCATAACTGTACTAGCCAATGGGGTGAAGTTGCCATGGCTGTACGCAAATTGAGCGGGTCAGGGGGAAGGTGAACATTTGTTTGCATTGGCAATCATCTGCTTTTGAAACAATTTAAGGCTGAACGGAAATTGAGCGTGTCAGGGGGAAGGTGAACATTTGTTTGCATTGGCAATCATCTGTTTTACATAAAAACTACGTCTTAATGTAATTTCTTTTAAGAATGCCTCCTAGAAAATACAGCACTGAAGAGGAGAGAAAAGGATCTAAAGCTGCACAAAAATGGCTTTCTCGACAAAAAGAAACCACTGAGCAGAGAAAGACAAGGCTTGCTTCAGTCGCAGAGCAAATGCATCTTTCTCGGCAAAATGAGACTGATGAGCATAGAGAAACAAGGCTTGCCTCAGATGCAAGACAAAAAAGCCTGTCTCGACAAAATGAGTCCCTTGAACAAAGGCAGGAGAGAAATGCAAAAAAAATGACAGAGTAATGCTGACCGAAACGCAAAAAAGATTAAAACAGTTTCAAACAGAGAAACTTTAATTTTTGAGCATTCCTCTGGTGACATGAATATTAAATGTGAACACTGTCAGTCCTTAAACTTCAAGTTAGCAACTAATCGATTTGACCGTGGCAAGAAAGGATTTTCTCAATGTTGCAAGTACGGAAACATTGTAGTTCCACTACTTGAGAATTATCTACCACTCTTGAATAAATTATTGACTAATCAGCATCCAAATAGCAAACAGTACATGGATAGCATTCGGTCCATTAATAGTTCGTTTGCTTTTGCATCCATGGGAAACAAACCAATTGACTTGCCTGGACCAGGACTTTATTGCTTTCGACTTCATGGTCAAGTTTACCATCAAACTGGAACTTTGCATCCTTCAATTGAAAAATAATGTCATAATGGCTGTCTTTGACTGGCTTTTCTAAAGATGAAATACATGTCATTCCAAGAATTGATTTGGCTCCATCTCAAACAGGGTTGCCATTTCAATTGAGACGTAGACAATTTCCTGTAAAACTTGACTTTGCTATGACCATCAATAAGTCTCAGGGCCAAACGCTTAAGCGTGTTGGCATTTTTTTACCTGAGCCTGCATTTGGACACAGTCAACTTTATGTTGCCTGTTCAAGAGTTCATGAAAGAATGGACGTAAAATTAAAAATAATTGATGGTCCTCTGCAAGGCGAGCTTAAAAATGATGGAAAGATTTACACAAGAAATGTTGTGTACAAAGAGATCTTTGACATGTGAATTAACATTTTATTATTTAAATCACCTTTATTTATTGAGCTAGGGGAGGCTCTTAGGAAATATACCACCAGTGGTTTCCTTCATTGCACTCTACTTTAAGCAATTAAGCAAGTAGAAGGGGGAAACCCCATGGGGCACTAAGCAAAGGGGAGTCCTCGCTGCCTGCCCTGGGTAATTCAGTTTGAATTAGCAGACACCTTTGCACAAATCATTTTAATTACAATTGATAATATCTAGAACAGACATTTCGTATGACCACCAGGCTTTCTAGTATTGTATAACAAAGAAACTTTTTTCTTTGCTCAAGGGCTGCGTCAAGTAATTAAGGCAAAAGATAACAGCAGAGTAAGCTAGAGGCATGCTACCACCACCTTTCTATAGCCCTCCCCCCCACCTCTGCTTTGGCTCCAGGGAATCCCTGCCTCCTACCTATAGCCAGACTCAAGGAGGAGATTTAGGGAATGCTGACCCTTCTAAACCCACTCCTTAAGCCATAATAGTCAAGAGTTGTAAGAAAGAGTCCTCTGTGAATTATAGGATTACTATTCCCTGAGAAAATGGAAGAACTTATGTAAACTAGAATACCCCACTGTTAGGAAAATGAGTTTATAAAATATGTGTTCTTTGAGTGTGCTACCTTGGCTCTTATATTGACTTAATGTTGTAAAGCACTATATGTCAAGAAAGAGAGGGTTAGCATCTCTTAGCCAGCTGGGTAGCAACAAAATAGTAACTGCATTTTGACCACTTTTTATTTTTCTCTGTAAATCAGTAGTTCATTAGGGATAGCAGTTTATAATCATCTTATTGTAAATTGTACTAAATTTGTACTAATAATAAGGCATATAGCATTGTATAGTCTGCCAAATACAAAGACATCCTTTTTGTACCAAGGATCTCTTGTTGTAGAAAAGATATTTTCTATGTTAGAAATGTATGTTATTTCAAGAGTCTTTTGTTAATTCTCTCTCTCTCTCTCTCTGTCTCTCTCTGTCTCTCTCTTTTTCTATTTCATAGCCCTGTGATATTGAAATCTTGGTTTGAATATTAGGGGATATGTAATGATTATTAATGTAATGATTCAGTATTGCTCAATGTTAGGTCACCAAACTCAGAGTGATAAATATTACTGTTGATTAGCTTAACAGTAAAATTCTCAACATAACAGGTAGAAAGGAGAACAGAGAAAATAAATGACTAATTGTAGTAGCAAGGAACATTTCAGTTTTGTGTCCAGATTAAAGGGCTTAAGGATGTGAACAGAAATCTGTTTCTCTTGAGCTTTTTAGACATTATCTGTTAGGGTATATAAAGTTACAGCATAAATAAATAAGGTATGTTTTCTTAGAATGTAAAAGGGTTATAATTAAGTAGAGTGTAAGCTTTATTTTATGAAATATTAGTCATTTCAGTTAGTACTTTTGACTAGCTCTTTAGAACTTGAGGCATAGATGTAATAAGAAATTGTTTAAATTCTTTTTTCCAGGTGACCTACACAATTAGAAAACTCAGAAACCCCTTTTCTCAGAAAAGCCTCAAGCCTTAACAGGACTGTTAGAATTTGTACAGTACATACACTGCCCCACTTAGGACGACCAAGACCACATCGAGAAAGAAAAAGAACCATAAGTTTGTCTAAGGTGTCAGAAGTTATTCGGGATCCTCGGAAGACCCTCGCAGCTTTCTTAGACTATAGAAAGCTCACAGAGTCTATGCACCTCTAGACCTAGAGGTGCCAGAAGATATAAGGCATTGAACTTAGCCTTTATATAGCATTCAGCTCTAGAAATTAGAAAGGAAATGTATTCTAAGTTTTGAAGAGGAAAAAACATACGCTGCTAAAAATCTAAGCATTTTGGAAGGGACATTGCTCCTCCCTCACTAACAAAAGTAAGTCTGTTTGGCCCCTAAGATGGTTGGTTAGCCAAAGACGGGTAAGATTCCTGAAGGCAGGAACAACCTAAGCCAGGCACAGTTGAAGAGGGGCCATCGGACAAGGCTTAAGAACTAACAAAGGTGAGGCTCAAACCCTCACCCCAGAGAATGCAAGAGACTTTTCCCCTGAAATAGTGGCCATCATTCACTGTCCAGAGCCCCTAAAGAGGGGGACTTTGAAGAAACTCTAGAAAAAACAAACAGCTGATGTTACTACCAATAAGGTAGCCCTAAAACCAGTGAGGTTTTTAGGTAATTTTAGTAACTTTACTAGAACCCAGGTTGCCAAGTTTTTTTTGTGTGTGTGTGTGTTTTGCAACCATTTAGAAAAAGATTTTGCCAGCAGGAAAGGGATGACTAAGAATAAGAAGAAATAGTTAGAAAAGTAAGAATTAGAATCTAATAAAGAAGGCAGAATGTCCAAGTGTTTAGTCTGTGCCCAAATAAATAGTAAGCAAAGTAAAGAAATTATAAAGAGAAACAGGCAGAGAGGAACTTTCCCAGGGGAACATTTAGAAATAGATTTTACTAAAGTAATGAACAGGTAGGTAGAAGCCTTTCCTACTAGAAATGAGACCACAATAACAGTTGTTAAGAAATTGCTGTATGAAATGGTTCCAAGATTTAGCTTGCGTATTATTATTGGGTCTAATAATGAGCCTGCCTTTGTATCCAAGATCTCACAGCTAGTAGGAAAGGCACTCAGTGTTAATTAGGAATTACATTGTGCCTACAGGCCCCAAAGTTCAGGGCAGGTAGAATCTATGAATGGGATCTTAAAGGAAACTTTATCTAAATTAGTTTTGAAACCAGTAAAAAGTAGCCCACCTTACTCCACTTAGCCCTCCTTAGGGTGAGGTGCACCCCCTACAGGGAAGAATTTACTTCTTTTGAAATAATGTTTAGGAGACACCCTCCCTTACCACCAAAACTTGGGAGAAGAAATAAAAGCTGAGTTAAGCGACCCTTCCTTTTTAAAGTACTTACAGGGTCTAAAGATGACTCAGTAGGCTGGCCAAAAGACTGTCTGAGGGACGTACAAAGGGGTCAGCAGCTGAGCTCCAAAAGACCTGAAGTCTTCATTCTGGCACAGGGTGGATTTTCTGTCCTCAAATTCTGTGGTCCTGTCCGAGTCCACTGTACTGGTTGGAATTTCCATCCTGCTTTCTCCCGTGGGTCCAGGAAGGTGGTTTCTGTATTCACTTTGCTGCTACAGGCAGTGGGCTCTGGACAACAGAGAGTAGGCAGAGGTTATGTCTCAATCCCTTCTCAACTGTTTACTGAGTGCCCACCGTGTACCATGTCCTGGAACCCAGTGTTGAGATAGGGTTCTCTCTGCCCGTGTGAAAACTGTAGTTTACTGTAGATTGGGGGTGCACCTAGCATGATTTCAAATATTTTGACAAAGAAGGCTGTGAAGGAAACTTCTGTGGATGGAGCTCCCAGACAAGGGGAGACCTCACCACATTCTTCACCACCAACGCTTCCCTCATGCTTCCTATAGACTTAGCATTGATCTTAGTGTTAAACTATCCTGGAGGGTACAATTCACTTTTCCCATTTTGGAGGCGATGACACAGAAGTTCAGAGTGAGCGGGACACATATCCAGTGACAATGAGAGCTGAAGCTCAAATTGGTGTGTACACTCTCACATCTGTCCCTGAAAGCACTCAAATGTCCTGCCTAATATCACAGAGTTGTGACTTTGCCCTTGGGAGATCAAAGAAAGACATGGGAGTAGAAATATTCTTAGCTGACAGTCAAATACTTACCAATGAACCTGCATGGCATTAGAGACTAAGTAGTGTTGGTGTGACAAAGGGTACTGAGAATGTGACACTGTGTGGCTATGTGATCTCTTTGGATGTCACAAAGTCCAGTGGATGCTCCTGTGATTTGGTAGGCATGGGCACAGATGTGGTACATTGCAGAGATCATCTCACCTAACCACAGTACTGCCGCCACAGTCCAATTCTAGGAGGCCATCCCATCCCTTAGTGGGGGACACTGAGGACACCAGAGTGGGCTTGGCCTGGACCACGGTACTCAGTCCTGACAGGACACAGGCAGGTCTGCAGTAGCTCTGTCATGTCAGAGCAGGTCAGAAATGGATAGTTTGAGGACATAGATGTGGGTCATGTCCTTGAGCCTCTTGTATTGTTAGTGGACCAAGACCACCAGGTTGTTGCCTCAGAGAGCTCTGAGGACTCAGGGGAAAGCCAGGCTGGGTAAGTGTGTGACCTGGTGAGAAGAAGCGGGTTCTCAGGAGGACTGGCTCAGAACAGCCTGAAGCCATGTGGTGTTGCTCAACCAGGTGAAAGATGGAATGCTCAGAAATGAGCTCTGGAATAGTTTTACCCAACATTTCCTTGAAACAAAGAAAGACAAACACAAACGAGAAAGCACCACTAGATGGCTTGCCTTACAGGACTCTGCACACCTGCTCTTCAGCCCTCTTTCCAATCCTTTCTGACCACTTACTTAAGATGCCTCGTCAAATGGAGCACGGGCTTTGGTGTAACCTACCGGCTGTGTGAACTTGAATAAGTTCATCTCTCTCCCTCAGTCCCTCTTCTGTAATGTGAGAAAGTATCCATTACCCTGAAGGATTTCTGTAAGGTAAGGTATGAGAACAGCCAGCCCTGGCCCTTGCCAGGACACCAGTAAACATCAGGTGACCTCATTCCTGGCATTACACCTTTCCTGAGGACTCCAGCCACCAGGAATGTCCCAGTCTCCAATCCTATTCTGGCTGATGTCCCCTGTCCTCCATGTTCCCCGCCAGGTCTCTCTGTGGTTAATCTAGAAAGGGAATTCTGCTTGATGATGGATACAGCCATGGGAGCTGCATTTTCCGATTGTCCCTATGTTGTCACCAATCTGAAAGCTTGGTAGGTGAGCCTCTGAGCAGGGAGGGCAGTCTGTGTGGTAAAGACACCAGGCCTGAGGTGCAGGGCAGCTGGCTTTTCCTGGTTCATAAGAACCAACCATGTGCATGTGTCCCCTACCCCTCAGTCAGCATATTGGTAGCTTGTAATCCACCACAGTGGGCATATTTACATGCAAAATCAGCTACACTGGAAATCAGGGCTCTCTTTTCACGAAAGCCCGCTATGGAATATTTAGGAGCACATCAATGCATACCCGCCTCCCGCAAGTTCGAATAGCCTAAGAGCTGTCCTGCTGGTCAGAATGGGGACGAAAAGTTTGATCAGTGACACATAGCCTATTGGCAGGCTATGCAAACTTCTGGGAATTTCTGCTCTGGAAATGTGAGACCCACCAGATTATTTGGGGGGAGGGAACAGTTGAAGAAGATACCTCCAAGTAGCCTCAACCCCACTATTCTCAGAACAAAATTCTACTTCCACATTCTTTACTAGGACAGAATGGATGCATCCCAAGAGGTCACTGGGACAGCTCCCCACATTCAGGGGATGAAATCTTACCTCCCCCACAGTCAGCCAACAGTCTGAGTTTGTGAGTCCTTGGTTCTATATTTCATAAAAAGATGGTTCAGTTTCAAACCATCCCACCTCTGCAAAGACTTTTCTAATTCATAGCTTCCTTCTGCTACAGTGACTTCACACACCATGTATAATTTTCATTCACATGGGGAAATTTTGCAAGTAATTTCCTCTTGAATAGCCTTCCATATAAAGAAACTTTTGCCTCTTAATACTGAGCCTACTTCTTAATCAGTCAGTAATGACCCATAATTCAAGACAGCTTCTCTTTTTTAGCAACATAAAGCTTATTTCACATCTAATTACCCATCTCATAAATCTTTCCATTCTCCGCATTGCCATCTAGTTCACTGCCTGGCAGGTGCGTCAAGAGGTCATCAGATGCACTGTGTGCACGGATTGATGCAGACTGCCCTCCAAAGAAGCCGACAGGACAGAGGAGACAAGTGCAACGTACTCAGGTGTCAAAGGATTCTTCCCACAAAGTCTTTGTTTCTAGAGCTGTGAGAGTCTTAGTTTTTAAGGTTCCAGGTCCTGATGCTGTAGGAAGTCTTTCAGTTCCTGTGTAATGATGGAGACAGGACGCTCGGGTTCTCTGTCATTCAGAATGACAGAAAGGAGGCAAATTCTTCTTTTTACATAGGTGAGTGTGCAGGAGTAGTAAGCACACCAAACATTTTCAGGATGCTGAGTTCCATGTAAACATTTTTCTGTGGCGAAGTGGCAGCACTTTTCTCTGCGGGTTTTGTCTTAAGGGGATTGGGGGAGGGCGAAGAGGTGGCGTTGTTTGGGGTGAGGGAGGTGACAGTAAGGTGTTCTCCAGAACTTGTGGAGCCACTGAAGGCTGGGAATGGGAGGGGGACTAATGCAGGGCTGGAGGTCTCGTGCTCAATGAGCAGCCTTTTCTTTCTCTTTCTTTTCTTCTTTTCTCTTTCTTTCTTTTTTCTTTCTTCCTTCCTTTCTTTCTCTCTTTTATTCCTTCTTTTTTTTCTTTTTCTTTAATTATTTTTATGTTTACAAGTGAAATTCTTTAAACTAGAACCCCGGGTCCTCTGTTCCTCAGAATGACCTGGCTAGTAAACCAGGGAGAGGCAGCAGCTTCTCTTTGGGGCCCCTAGTCCTCCACTCTCACTGCTCACTGTCCCTACTTCTCCCCTGTCTGTGTTCCCTCACTCCCCCAAACCACAAAGCTGTTTCATTCACATGTGCCTCCAGCCCGGAGTGAATACAGATCTGTAGAATGAAGTTTGCCGACTCTCTGAGACCAGGCTCCTGTTTTCTGCATCGTCAAACACAGTCCAGTTCAAACCCAGCTGTCTCCTTGAGACGGGGGCTGATCACTAGGTTTCCTATGTCCTGGCTCCCCCTCCATCAAATGAGAACACTGGATGCTTAGGCTCATAGGAGGATAAGCGAGGTCAGCTTGTATGAGTGTTGGAAACAAGAAAAATCTCTCATACATGATGTTTATTCCACTTTTCCCCACAACAGCCAACACCTGCTCTGTGCTTGTGTCTCTTTGGGTCCCACTTGCTTTTCTGTAGAACAGGACTGTGCTAACCTTTATCACAGGCATGTTGCAAAGTACCATTCAGAAATCATATACGTGACCATGCTTTGAACATTTCCCTTCAGGCTCAGTTTTCTCATCTGTGAAAATGAAGACAATAGAGGAGGTCCCATCATGGAACATCCCGTGAGTCTGCTGGGTGGGGTCTCCCTCCTTTAGCAGCCTGTCTATAGAGAGATGGTGGGAGAGAGAGGCAAGGAGGTAACCAGATTGACAGCAATGGCTACAGGCTGGAAACGTACCGCCTTTGTATGGACAGCAGGTCAAGAGGCACACATGAGTGACGTGTCTCTCACATGTGACAGTCCTGAACCCATACTAGGTCTACATTATAGTGACTTTGGACATACCATTTAAGCTCCCAAGTCTATTTCCTTTTCTGTATGGCAAAATTAATAATGCCACCTTTATGGAGAGGACTCAAGTTAGATACATACACACCCATGAGTGAATGATTTGGTGTATTGCTCGAGACACTGAGCACTGTCTTAATGTGAGGTCTCTCTCAAGGTGCAAACCATGAACACAATGCAGGCGCACACAGTGAGTCTTCAGGGGTCCCAGGAAACACGGCAGAGGGCGCAACATGGGACAGGACTAGGAAGAAGCTGGTGATGAGAGTCACAGAGTCCCCTCCACTGTGGACAGCAAGGTTTGGTCCTCCTGGGAACACAGAGGCCCCGCAGGGTCATTCAACTTCAGGACTGAGTGGTGAGGACACCAGGCAGTGTCCATGAAATCTGGACCTGCCCACAGCTGGTAGAGAGCTGCTTCCTGTGCTATTCTGGCTTCCCGTCTGGGAGCCCTGTGTTGTCGGAGGGGCTGCAGCGTGTCAACGTGCATGCTGAGGGGCGTGCCCACGGGGTGCTCAGGAGACTCAGATGCACGCCAGTGTTGGCACAGCTGAGCTCCCTGCCCCTCCCCCACTAGGGCACTCTGCCAAGTGGACATCAGTCAGTCCTACCCCGCAACAGGAAATGGAAGGTCTGTGTGTGTCTCCTTATCTGTCATACTTGTTGGGTGTCAATTCCAGAGAACAAAGCTTGTGACACCTGCCTCTTCCTTGATCATGTGTACAGTAAGAGACATGGCTACTACCTGTGATCCTTGGCCAGCTTTCCAGCTCTGCTCTAGGCTCCTGTGGCCCCCACGACACAGACAGGACATGCCAGGCACATACACTTGTTCACTTCACTTGTATTTATTGAGTACCCATGACATGCCAGGCACTATAAGTGATAGGGATGTAGCAGTGACCGAGAGAGACTGATACAGTTCTTCATGTACCCACGGCTTAGTCAGCCTCACAGACTATTAAGCAAGTCACTACATCAGTGGTAGTCAACCTGGTCCCTACCACCCACTAGTGGGTGCTCCAGCTTTTATGGTGGGCGGTAGCGGAGCAACCGAAATATAAATAAAAAGATAGATTTAACTATAGTAAGTTGTTTTATAAAGACTTATTCTGCCAAACTTAGTGAATATCCGATATAAAGTACTTGGTAAGTAATTATTATTATATGCTTTAACTTGCTGTAACTCTGCTTTATGAATTTTATAAAGTATAGTTACTTCTCTACTTTATAAATCACCATTACTGTGGGACCGGTGGGCGGTTAGAAAATGTTACTACTAACAGAGATAGTAAAGTGGGCATAAGGTATACAAAGGTTGACTACCCCTGCTCTACAGTGAGGAACAATGAATGTCATGGCCGGGGGATACCCTGGTCCAGGGATGAACGCCCCTGGATAGGGGGACACGGAACTATCTACAGCAGGGTTTCTCGGTGTTGGGACTCTAGAGTAGCAACATCGACACCCCCTGGAACTTGCAAGTAATGCGAATTCTGGGGTCCCTTTAAAACCTACTGAATCAGATGTTCTGGCTTTAACAGGACCTCCTCATGATTCCGATACACGCTCACGTTTGGGATCTAGACTTTCACTGGGCCTTTGTCTCAGGCTCTGAGTGATCTCTCCCCGGGAAAGCTGGGCTGGCCTGCATGAGAGCGGGAAGACGTCTTGTGCTTATAGCTGGAGGGCTAAACAAGCTGCTGCTCAGTGGGCTGTCCCCTCCCCGATTCCACACTCCGTCCCCTAGGGCGTCAATGGTGAGAGGCCTGTGCACACTCATGCATATGCACACACACACACACACACACACAGCTTTTGTACTTTTTATTTTTAACACAGGTGGGGCATATGATACACATTGTTCGGGGCATCAAAGTAATGCAGGGAAATGCAGTTCCCGGAGCCCTTAAGGTCCCAGTACTTTTCCTCAGTGACCAGAGGGCAAAGGAAGTACCGAACTGTTCCCCTCATAAGTGTTTAGGTTCAAACTACTGAAATGATTTTGTCTATAGCTGCTTGAAAATACATAATCCCATAGAATTTTGCAGTCTATTTTCTCCCTGTCTTTGTCTTCTGCATATATATTATAAAATATGAATCAGAAGATTTTGTATTTTTCTTTTTTAACATTAACAAAATAAGGATTTTCATGTCAATAAATTTTTTAGAAGTCATTTGTGCCTGTATCCTAGCTCATACTTATAGCAGTTATTTAACTCTTCCTCGGTTATCGAACTTTCCAGATGTGCTGCATGTTACCATTATCTGTGACGATTCTTGGACAGAGGACGACCAGATGTACTTTCTAAATGATCTTTACTGTCGTTAGCATTTCTTTGATTACTAATTGAGATTTCATATTAATGGCTACTGCATTTCTTCTATGACCTGTCTGTTAATATCTTTGTTAATTTTTTGACAATTGGGAATACAGAATAATTATGGGATAGAAAAATCCAAGTGGTTTTTCCTACTGATTTATAAAATATCCTGATACATTAGAGTAGTTGACATAACATCTTGTTCTTAATTTTTAGTTTGTTACATACATTTTTTTTCTGTGTTAACATTTTTGTATTTTATATTTTATAATGTGTGTCAATTTACAAACCGGCCAAGTTCTTTTCAAGTAAATTACTTTTTATATTCAACATTTGCTTACACTGTTTCACTAAATTATTTAAAAAAGGTTTTAATTTGTTATAAATTAAAAGCTAAGACAGAATGCTTTGGGGGTGAACAAAAGCTGCACAGTGATTGGTGCTGGTCTTCTGAGTCCCTGCCAGGAATCTCTAATAGGCCTGTTTCCCTGGTCAAACTGACCACCTCATTAGGCTCCTCCCCATCACGGCACATGGAAGGAAGTGGTGCATGTGTGGGTGGCAGGCTCTACTCACAGCAGTCTTATATCCCTGGTCTCAGCCCACCCACCCCACCCGGGCTCTGTTGGCATCCCTGGGGCTGTCACCTCACTGAGCACAGGGCTCTTGGAGAACGCCCCTCCCACCTGCACCTGTGTCTCCCAGGGTTGCTTTGATGGGAGCAGGTCCTCAGTCACCACGTGGGAGTGAATTGATTTGTGCAAGCACCATGGGAACACGAGTCAATCTGAGTGCGTCTGTGCCGTGGATTTCAGTGCCGACACCATAAACAATGCTCAGAAATAATGTATGGAGCCGGAAATGTGATTGAACGTGTTCCTAGTTAAAAACAACAAGAGCAGAGGCTGAGAACAGTAGTACATCTCTGTTATAATCATGAACGTGCACAAGAGAAAACGTAAACTAATAAAAAGTTCATAAAAAATGTACATTGTATGTAATGGGGTAGAGGGATTTAGATGTGATTTTGATTTCCGGGGTTTTGAAATAATGATTCTTTTTTTTCCATGACCATTTCCAGATGTACAACCTTTTATACACAAGGTGTGTGTCTGGCCATTGGCCTGAACTGTTTGATTTTAGTAAGTATAAAAATTTTCTCTAATGAAAGTTCCATTGCCAAGGACAGTTTCCCAATTCTATTTTTCATTAGGTCTCAAGTTCTGCCATCATGAGTTCTGTGTTCCTCAGGGCTTCCAGCAGCCTGAACACTGCAGGGGGGTGACTCAACTAATCATTGTTTCCAAGTTCACTGGTGGTGGGGGTACAGGTGAGGGGATGCTCAGTGGCCTTGTTTACAAATGTTCATGGACACAAATCTGGAACTCTACTTGGCCCAAGCCCTTGGCTGATGCCCTCTGTTCCATCTTCCAGAATGACCTAGCTCACTCATTCATCTCCTTGGAGAAGTTCACGGAGAAGACTCAAGGCCCAGAGGTGATCCACCTCAACCCCAGGTGGCATAGCTCCAGGCGAGTCAGTGGTCACTATCTGGCAGAAACATCCAAGATTGCTCCCCACCAGCCACGACCACTGTGCATGGCAGGTCACTCTGGCTGAGACCTGAGTCAGAACCCATCAGAGAGTTACTGCTCCCCTGAGGAGGGGGACATGGAGCTGGCCCTGTCCTGGTTCTCGGTGTGGAAGAAGGGGAGCCATTTCGACAGGCTTAGGGACAGGAAGCTGTGGAACAACTCACGTAGGTACTCGCGGTACTTCTCGCCAACAAAGACATAGAGGACAGGGTTGACACAGCAGTGCATGTAGGAGATCACCTGTGTCACTTGAACAGCCAGGAATAGCTGTTTGCTCTGCTCACAGTTCATGTTCAAAAAACTTTCTTTAAAAATAGAAATAAACAAGAACAGATTGAAGGGCGTCCAAAAGAGTAAATAGATGATCATGATGACAATAATCAGACGAATGGCTTTGGACTTCCTCTCATTGGGCCGTCTGAGCAGAATCTTTATGATCCCCGTGTAGCAGACGATCATGATCACCAGAGGCAAGACCAGCTCCAGGATGTTCAGTGTCAGAGGCTGGGACTGGATCCATTTTATGTCAGAATTAGAACGGATAAAGTAGATGCAGATGTTTCTACCTTCATACCACATGGAAAACTTGAAGTAAAACTCTGGAATTGAAGTCAGGAAGGCCAGGACCCAGCTGACTACGCTGGTGATGATACCAAATGTGACGGTCCGGACCCGCAGGGCAAACACAGCATGGACGATGGCCAGGTACCTGTCGATGGTCAGCAGGATGATGAAGAAGACCTCGCTGTACAGACCTACGTAATAAAGCCCCGACAGCAACTTGCACATGACATTGCCGAACACCCAGTTATCTTTCCGATAGTAGTGAATCCAGAAGGGTAGTGTGAAGAGGAAGAGCAGGTCAGAAAGGGCCAGGTTGAGGACGTAGATGTTTGTAATGTCCTTGAGCCTTTTATGTTGCAAGAGGACCAGAACCACCAGGAAGTTGCCAACCAGGCCAATGACAAACACCAGGGAGTACAAAGGGGGCAGCAGCTGAGCTCTAAAAGACCTTACAGTTTCATATTGGCATGGGGTTGTGTTCAGTGAGTTGGATTCTGTGGTCCGGTCATAGTCCATTGAAATGTTTGAAATTTCCATCCTGCTTTCTTCCGCGGGTCCAGGTAGATGGTTTATGTATTTACTTTGCTGGTAAAAGCAGTGGGCTCTGGACAACAGAGACAAGGCAGTTATTATATGACATCAACCACTTGACAGCTGTTTATTGAGTGAAAATTGCCGACTGTGAACCAT
This sequence comes from Saccopteryx leptura, assembly GCF_036850995.1. NCBI lineage: Eukaryota > Metazoa > Chordata > Mammalia > Chiroptera > Emballonuridae > Saccopteryx > Saccopteryx leptura. Next base: position 9,162,005 of record NC_089512.1, on the reverse strand, counting down.
GTCCTGGGACACAACCTTGAACGAAGTGGGCCCAGGTGTTCTTTACTGTCATGGAAATTGTAGTTCAATGAGGGGTGCGTCCGATGTGGGGGAGACAATAAACAAATGAGTGCACAAACCATGACGTCAAACACTTTGGCAATGACTGTGGGGAAGGGAACATCTGGTGGATGGAGCACCCAGACAAAGGGAGAGCAACCTCATTCTTCATCACCAACACTTCCCTCATGATTCCCACGGACCTGTCATTGGACTCAGTGTTAAAGAATTTGGGAGGGCACCATTTGTCTCCCATTTTAGACATGATGACAGAGAAGTTCACAGTGGGTAGGACACATCTGGTAAAATGAGAACTGGAGCTCAAATCCAGTGTGTATCATTCTCACATCCACTCTTGAAACTACTTGAACTTTCAACCTCCAATCACAGACCTGCGACCTTGCATATGAAAGTCCATGAGGATACGTGAAAGGAAGCAGTCCTGGCTGAGTTTCAAAAACTTACAAGGTATCTTCATGGCCTTTGGAGCTAAGAAGGCAGTTTTTTTGTTTTATATTTTTCTGAAGTGAGAAGCAGGGAGCAGAGAGACAGACTCCTGCATGTGACCCGACTCGGATCCACCTGGCAATCCCACTAAGGGGCAATGCTCTGTTGCTGCCAGAGCCATTCTAGCACTTGTGGCAGAGGCCATGGAGCCATCCTCAGTGCCCGGGGCCAACCTTGCTTTAATGGAGCCTTGAGTGTCATAGGGGAAGAGAGAAATAGAGAGAAAAAGAGGGGGAAGGACGGAGAAGGAGATGGGCACTTTTCCTATGCACCCTGACTGGGAATCGAACCCAGGATTTTTATATGCCAGGGCTATGCTCTACTACTGAGCCAACTGGCCAGGACTTACAAAGGTTCTTTGCTGAGTTGACATAGGACACTGGGGGCACATGACTCTGTGTGGTCATTTAATCTTTTTTAGTTCTCACAAAGCCTAGAGATGTTCCAATCATTTGGTTGTCCTGCAGTGCACCAATTATCCCCCAAACCTCAGTAGTGCTGCCACAGTGCAATCCTAGGAGGCGAACAAATCCCTTAGTTGAGGACACTGAGGACAGCAGAGCGGGCTCAGACTGGCCCACGGCACACATCCTTATGGGGCCCAGGCTGGACTATAGTAACTGTGTCAGACTCCTGGGACAGCTGTGAGGACTCAGGGGAAAGCCAGGCTGGGTGAGCAGGTGACCTGGTGAGAAGAAGGGGGTTCTCGGGAGAAATGACTCAGAATATCCTGAAGCCATGTGGTGTTGCACAACCAGGTAGAAGCTGGAATTCTCAGAAGTGAGCTCTGAAATAGTTTACTTAACGTTGTCTTGAAACAAACACAAACACAGAAGAGAAAGCACCACTAGGTGGCTTGCCTTACAGGACTCTGCACACCTGCTCTTCAGCCCTCTTTCCAATCCTTTCTGACCACTTACTGAAGACGCCTCCCCAAACGGAGCATGGGCTTTGGTGTAACCGACCAGCTGTGTGAACTTGAAGGAGTTCATCTCTCTCCCTGAGCCTCAGTCCCTCTTCTGTAATGTGAGAAAGTATCCGTTATGTAGGAAGATTTCTGTGAGATAAAGTATGAAAAAAACCGGTTCTGGCCTTTGGCAGAACATCAGTAAATGTCAGGGGACATCCTGCACTGCAAGGATGAGGACTCCAGCCACCAGAAATGTCCCAGTCTCCAATCCTATTCTGGCTGATGTCCCCTGCCCCAGAGTTCTCCCGCCAGGTCTCTCTGTGGTTAATCTAGAAAGGGAATTCTGCTTGATGATGGACACAGCCATGGGAGCTGCATTTTCAGATTGTCACTATGTTGTCACCAATCTGAAAGCTTTGATTCAAACAGCAATCATGTAGCAAGACTTGCCTACATCATAATTTTCTTCACCCCGAAGTCTCTGGGGCTCTTCCTTATGCACCGCTGCGTGAATGTTTCCTGCTGAGAAACTTACATTTCTGCAGTGGCTTCAGAAACTTCAGGCCAACAGTGGGGGGGCTGGATGTTGGACGACTCAGCTAGGGCCCTATTATTTTCTGCCAAATTCATTTCTTTGGATCACTTCTCCACCTCTGGCCTAGCCCTGTGACTGAGGAATCAGCCCTCTTCCTGGAGAAACCAGGGCTGGACATCACTAACAAAGCCAGGTTGACAACTTCTAATTTATGCTGCCACGGCCAGGGCCGGCGGATCGACTAGCAGTCAGCACAATGGCGACCACAGGGTTTGGAGAGGAAGCAACAGGCAGCTGGAAGCACAGGAGCAGCTCGGGCAACACTGACCCTGGGAGCCCCATCTTTGGGGAAACTTTGGCAGAGGAGAAGGCACCTTGAGTCAGCATCGTCAGATGCCATTAAACAAAGTAACCTGCATCACCCCTGCCTTCTAATCCATTCACTGTTTTCCCTAGAGGTGGGCACCACGCAATAACACTGCTCCCCAAAGGACTGGGGCTGGGGCGGGGCCTTGAAGGATAAACCAAGGGCCATGGTGCAGCCAACCTGCCGGCCATGCTGTCCATCTGCCCCCAGGTCATTGCACAGTGGTCAGCTCTGGGCCTGGAACCTGGGACCTTCCAGTGCCAACATGCTGCATCCTGGGAGTAGGGGAGCCTCTGAGCAGGGAGGGCCGTCTGTGCGGTAAAGACACCGGGCCTGAGGTGCGGGGCAGCTGGCTGTTCCTGGTTCATAAGAACGAATCGTGCCCATGTGTCCCCAACCCCACAGTCAGCATATTGGTAGCTTGAAATCCACCACAGTGGGCATGTTTACATGTAAAATCAGCTACACTGGAAATCAGGGCTCTCTCTTCAGGAAAGCTGCTATGCAATTTTCAGGGAAGCCCATTTTAAAATATTGAGCAGCACATCAATGCCCACCTGCTACCCCGCCAGTCTCAATAGCCTAAGAGCTGTCCTGCTGGTCAGAGTGAGAACAAAAGGTCGATGAGTGACACAATGCCTGGTGGCAGGCTATGCACACTCCTGGGAATTTCTACTCTGGAAATTTGAGACCCTCCATTTTGGGGCTAGGGAAACTGTTGAAGAAGATACCTCCAAATAGCCCCTACCCCATTATTATGAGAATAAAATTCTACCTCCACTTATTTAGTAGGAGAGAAAGGATGCATCCCAAGAGGTCACCAGGACATCTCCCTGACTTTAGGGGAAAAATCCTACCTCTTTGAAAGTCAAGCCACAGTGTGAGTTGGTGAATCCTTGGTTCTAGTCTTCTTAAGAAGATAGTTGAGTTTCAAACCGTCCCGCATCTGCAAAGACTTTTATATTCCTAGCCCCCTCCTGCTACACCATGTATGATTTTCATTTCCATGCAGTTGATTTGCAAGTAATTTCCTCTTGAATAGCCTTCCACACAAAGTGGCTCTTGTTCCTTAGTGCTCTGACAACTTTCTTAATCAGTCTTATCATTCAAGAAAGCTACTCTTTTTTAATAACAACAAAAAAGCTTATTTCACATCTGACTGCCCATCTTATAAACCCTCCCATTCTCAGCATTGCTACACAGTTCGGTGCCTTGCAGGTGCGTCAAGGGGCCATCAGACGCACTGTGTGCACAGATTCACCCAGATGACCCTCCACAGAAGCCGACAGGACAGAGAAACAAGTGCCACTTACTCTGGTGTCAAAGGATTCTGTTCACAAAGTCTTTGTAGAGTTTTTAGAGTCTTTGTTTTCCAGGTTCAAGGTCCTGATGCTGTGGGAAGTCTTTCACTTCCTGTGTTACATGGAGACAGGACTCTAGGGATCTCAGTCATGCAGAATGCAAAGAAGGAGGGAAATTCTTCTTTTTACGTAGGTGAGTGTGGAGGAGCAGTAAGGACACTAAACACTGCCATGATGCTGAGTTTCACGTAAACTTTTTTCCGTGGTCATTCGGTGGCACTTCTCTCTGTGGGCTCTGTCTTAAGGGCATTGGGGGAGGGTGATGAGGTGGTGTTGTTTGGGGTGAGGGAGGTGGCAGTCAGGTGTTCCCCAGAACTTGTGCAGCAACAGAAGACTGGGAATGGGAGGGGGACTGATGCAGAGAGGGGGGGTCTCTGTGCTGACATCCAGCCTATGCTAAGTACACCCCTGACCCAATTTAGCTCAACACTTAAGAGGAACTAGTTTATAGCTACAGCTGTAAGTAGAAAATTCTCACAGCCCCAGCAGATCTAATCTTGCCAACAGAAGCAGGATGCGTTCCTTGTGCGTCAGCCTTGCAGATATTGCAGGAAGGTGGTTTATTCTCCTTAGAACCGTGTGTACTTTTGCAAAGATATTGTATATACAAACGTGCTGAAAAAATTGTAACCTTGTGGGTTTTCCTGTAAATAACCCTCTCTCCCCGAGCTCACCGATGTTCATTGCTTTCTCAGCGCAGCAGACAGACCACTGGCCTGTGAATAAAGTTTTCCAAATTCAATCAGTTTGGGCTCTGGATCCATTCAGTGCGATTGAACCACAACATTTGGGGGCTCGTCCTGGATGCACCAGACTTGACTGGTGATCGGAGCCTATTTGGGCCTTCAGGTGCCCTGCCTAGGGGGAGATCTCTGAGCTATGTTCCTCAGCCCCAGGCAGATAGGTGGCACTCAACTGGACGTTGAACAGCTCAGTATCTCAGCGGTAAGCAACAGGGTCCGGACAGGTTGGGGCGCACCCAGTGGTGTTGGCGGCCTTGCTGGACGCAGCATAACCTCCGGGACCCGATCTGGGCACACAGAGGTGGCCAGTGATCTCAGGTTTGGTTGGCCAGTCAGGTTTAACTGGCCAGTCAGGTTTCAGGTTTGGTTTTTGTCTAGTTTGGTTTTTGTCTGGTTGTGCATTCTCTGGAGTGTTTGTCTAGTTGTCTTTCTCAGTCTAGACCTCATCAAGTCCGTCAATATGGGTCAGGCTGCTTCTTGTGCTAAGTGTATGCCACTTGAATGCTTTTTGAATAATTTCCAGGACTTTAAGGAACGAGCTGCGGACTACAGAGCAATCGTTAGCTCCAGGAACTATGCACACTCTGGGCGAGGTAGAGTGGCCAGCGCTCCCCTCAGGGAACTGGCCTTCCAAGGGAACTACTAAAATCTCTCTTACTTATCTGGTTCAACCAGTCATCTTCAGGCATCCTGGACACCCCGACCAAATTCTGTGTATACAGATTTGGATTGATGTTCTCACTGAGCAGCCAAAGTGGCTCAAGGATGCCTCCTGTTGTAAGGTACCAAAAAGCTGAAAATTGATATTGATATTCTGGGAGGGAAAGTCAGGCTTTCCTATCAGGCTTTCCTGTCCTGTCTCTCCTTTAGGGAGGGGAAGGAGAAGAATGTAGAAGTTTCTGGCTTGCAAGAACAATGGGTCATTCAGTTTTAAATCTAAGGTAAAGGTTAAAGGACAAACATCTTCTCCTTCAATAGGAGGCAGAATTTACATACCATCTTGCATTGATGGTAATTCTTCCCCCCTTCCTGGAATCTTGAGAGTAAAATATCTCTAGGCTAATGAGGGAAGAGGAACCCTGAAAGATTTGTAAACATCTTTGATTGTGTTACCTTGGAAAGTCTTAATGTTTCTGTGTATCCCCTAAACAAATGTTGTCAGCTTGTGCAGTAACATCATGCTCTCCCCCGCCCATGTGTGATCAACGGTATATAAGCAGCCCCTGAACTATTTTTGAGGCTTGCACACAATTTGGGTCTGTTGCACTTTGTCCGCAATATGCGGCCAGCATATTTAATAAATCTCCTCCTTTAATAAAACTCTTAAAAACTCATCTGGACATGGTGTCTCTAGGAGAACCTGCGGAATTAAAGATTGGGTACTTTATAACACTGTCACGCCTCCATTTGGAGACCAGATGAGATCGGGTGAGTTCAGGGTAGTTTAGAAAAATCTACTTTTAAAATTGTCTAAAGATACATTGAAAACTCTCTGGAAATTAAAATGGCCAACTTTAGAGCAGAATAGTCAAATCAAGAATTGCTAGACCCAGAGAAAGCACAGGCAGGCGGTCTAGCACACAATCACCACACACCCACCTGCAAGCAGGTGGCATAGCCAGGATGTGGCCAAGTACAGCAGCAGAGTTAGGGAAAGTAAAGGCAGGCGGGCTGCAGCTGGCTGCATGAGAAGTGGTGGAGAGAAGAAATAAAAAGAAGGATGGCAGCCTCCCCTCACAGTTCTGGCACCTTCCCCTCTCCCTCGGACACCTGGAATCCCAGGCACCCTGACCAATTTCCCTATATTGTTTAACAAAGAAACCTCTTTCTTGGCTCAAGGGCTGCGCCAAGTAATTAAGGCAAAAGAAAACAGCGCAGTAAGCCAGAGGCACACTACCACCACCTTGCAATAGCCCCCCCCCCACTTTCACTCCAGGGAATCCCTGCCTCCTACCTAGAGCCAGACCCGAGGAGAAGATTTAGGGAATACTGCCCCTTCTAAACCCACCCCTTTAGTTATAATACTCAGGAGTTGTAAGAAAGGGTCCTCAGGGAATTATAGGATTCTTATGTCCCTGAGGAAATTGAGGACCTAATGTAAACTAGAATACCCCACTGTTAGGAAAATGAGTTTGTAAAATACGTATTCTTTGAGTTTGCTACCCCAGCTCTTATATTGACTTAATGTTGTAAAGCACTGTAGGTCAAGAAAGAGAGGGTTAGCATCTCTTTGCCAGCTGGGTAGCCACGAAATAATAACAGCATTTTGATCATTCCTTATTTTTCTCTGTAAATCACTAGTTCATTAGGGATAGTAGTTTATAATCCTCTTATTGTAAATTGTACTAAATTTATACTGATAATAAGGCATATAGAATTGTATATCTGCCAAATACAAAGACTTGCTTTTTGTACCAAGGATCTGTTATTGTAGAAAAAATATTTTCTATGTTAGAAATGTATGTTATTTCAAGAGTATTTTGTTAATTCTCCTTTTTATTTGCTATTTCATAGCCCTGTGATGTTGAAATGTTGTTTTGAATATTAGGGGATATGTAATGATTACTAATGTACTGATTCAGTATTATTCAATGTTGGGTCACTAAACCCAGAGTGACAAATATTAGTGTTGATTAGTTTGACAGTAAAATTCTCAACATAACAGGTAGAAAGGAGAACAGAGAAAATAAATGACTAATTGTAGTAGCAGGGAACATTTCAGTTTTGTGTCCAGATTAAAGGGCTAGAATGTGAACAGAAATCTGTTTCTCTTGAGCTTTTTAGACATTATCTGTTAGGGTGCATAAAGTTATAGCATAAATAAGGTATGTTTTCTTAGAATATAAAAGGGTTATAATTAAGTAGAGTGTAAGCTTTATTTTATGAAATATTAGTCATTTCAGTTAGTACTTTTGACTAGATCTTTAGAACTTGAGGCAGAGATGTAATAAGAAATAGTTTAAACTCTTTTTTCCAGGTGATCTATAGAATTAGAAAGCTCAGAATCCCCTTTCTTGGGGAAGCTTCAAGTCCTAACAGGACTGTTAGAATCTGTACCGCACATACCTGCCCCACTGAGGACAACCGAGACCACGTCGAGAAAGAAAAAGAACCATAAGTTTGTCTAAGGTGTCAGAAGTTATTCAAGATTCTCAGAAGACTCCCGCAGCTTTCTAGACTATAGAAACCTCACAGAGTTTAAGTACCTCTAGACCTAGAGGCTCCAGAAGATACTAAGGCATTGAACTTAGCCTTTATATAGCATTCAGCTCTAGAAATTAGAAAGGAAATGTATTCTAAGTTTTTAAAAGGTAGAAACATAAGCTGCTAAAAATCTAAGTATTTTGGAAGGGACATTGCTCCTCCCTAACTCACATAAGTAACTCTGTTTGGCCCCTAAGATAGCTAGTTAGGCAAAGACGGGTAAGATTCCTGAAGGCAGGAACAACCTAAGCCAGGCACAGTTGAAGAGGGGCCATCGGAGAAGGCTTAAGAACTAACAAAGGTGAGGTTCAAACCCTCACCCCAGAGAATGCAAGAGACTGCTCCCCTGAAATAGTGGCCATCATCCACTATCCAGAGCCCCTAAAGAGAAACTCTAGAAAAACCAAGCAGCTGATGACACTACCAATAAGGTAGCCCTAAAACCAGTGAGGTTTTTAGGAAATTTTAGTAACTTTACTAGAACCCAGGTTGCCAAAGTTTTTTTGCAACCAATTAGAAAAAGATTTTTCCAGTAGGAAAGGGATGACTAAGAATAAGAAGAAATAATTAGAAAAGTCAGAATTAGTATCTAATAAAGAAGGCAGAATGTCCGAGTGTTTAGTCTGTGCCCAAATGAATACTAAGCAAAGTAAAGAAATTATAAAGAGAAACAGGGAGGGAGGAACTTTCCCAGGTGAACTTTTAGAAATAGATTTTACTAAAGTAATGGACAGGTAGGTAGAACCTTTCCTACTAGAAATGAGACTGCAATAACAGTTGTTTAAAAATTGCTTTATGATATGGTTCCCAGATTTATTGTAGTTTACCCATTAATATTGGGTCTAATAATGAGCCTGCCTTTGTATCCAATATCTCACAGCTGGTAGGAAAGGCACTCAATATTAATTACAAATTACATTGTGCCTACAGGCCCCAAAGTTCAGGGCAGGTAGAACCCATGAATCGTATCATAAAGGAAACTTTAACTAAATTAGTTTTGAAACCAGTAAAAAGTAGCCCACCTTACTCCCCTTAGCCCTCCTTAGGGCAAGGTGTACCACCTACAGGGAAGAATTAACTTCTTTTAAAATAATGTTTAGGGCCCTGGCCGGTTGGCTCAGCAGTAGAGTATCAGCCTGGCGTGCGGAGGACCGGGGTTCAATTCCCAGCCAGGGCACATAGGAGAAGCGCCCATTTGCTTCTCCACCCCACCCCACCCTCATTCCTCTCTGTCTCTCTCTTCCCCTCCCGCAGCCAAGGCTCCATTGGAGCAAAGATGGCCCGGGCGCTGGGGATGGCTCCTTGGCCTCTGCCCCAGGCGCTAGAGTGGCTCTGGTCACGACAGAGCGACGCCCCGGAGGGGCAGAGCATCGCCCCCTGGTGGGCAGAGCGTCGCCCCTGGTGGGCGTGCCGGGTGGATCCCAGTCGGGCGCATGCGGGAATCTGTCTGACTGTCTCTCCCCGTTTCCAGCTTCAGAAAAATACAAAAAAAAAAAATGTTTAGGAGACCCCACTCATCCTACCGAAGCTCGAGAAAGAAATAAAAGCTGAGTTAAGCGACCACTCCTTCTTTAAGTACTTACAGGGTCTACAGATGACTCAGTAGGCTGGCCAAAAGACTGTCCAAGGGACACCTCCAGCACTGCCAGGAGATCTGGTATATCAGGTCCAGCCTGGGTAAAGACTCAGTCTGGGTAAGAAGTACACCACCCAAAGACTGACTTCAATGTGAACAGGTCCACCACAGCCAGATGAAGCCTGCAGTCCCAGCAGAGTCACCCTCATGGACAGCGGAGACTGACCCCGCCAACCCTTATAAGTTGACCCTGAGAAGAACGGCATACCCAGCTCCAGCCACAAACCGGAAGCTGGCTGGTCTATGCACGGCTAATACCTAGAGAAACTCACGGAGGACCTCCTTTTATTTGGACTTTGGGGAGGGAGAAAAACTAAGATCAAAGGAAAGCCAGAACAAGTTGTCTTAAGTGTTGATGCATGTACTGCTATGAGTCATACAGAAGGGAGATATAAGTCCCTTTGCGAGAAGGGAAGATACAAGGTAAATGAAAAATATATATGCTTATACTTAACCTATAAATACTAGCTACTTAGAGGAAGGACATCTCCAAAAGGAAGAAAGCAAGGTGTTATGAAGCCACTTATCTCTTTAAAAGATAAGAAAGTTCATGAAAGTTGAGGGTTATGTAAGTTGCAGAAGGTTTGTACAGGTTATAGCAGGGTTAGATAGGGAAGAAAAACGCAAGGAAGTAAGAAATTAGTATGAAAGTTTATTCTCCTCATCTCTTAGGCTCACTATGTTGCTTACTGCTCTTACCGGGCCCCTTATTTTACTTATAGTAGGGTCACCATTGGTCTGTGTATTATTAACTGCCTCACGCAGTACGTACAAAAAAAGAATTCAAGCCGTAAAGCTTCTAGTATTAAGGGCACATTATCAGCCCATTCATACCGATAAGGAAACAATGATTTGTTTTTCCGATAAAACCAGTGGGGAATGTGCTGTCATGCCAGCCCACCCTAAGGACCCCTGACCCAATTTAGCTGAACACTTAAGAGGAACTAGTTTATAGCTACAGCTGTAAGTAGAAAATTCTCACGGCCCCAGCAGATCTAATCTTGCCAACAGAGGCAGGATGCGTTCCTTGTGCATCAGCCTTGCAGATATTGCAGGAAGGCGGTTTATTCTCCTTAGAACAGTGTGTGCTTTTGCAAAGATACTGTACAAACATGCTGAAAAAATTGTAATGTTGTAGGATTTCTTTATAAATACCCCTCTCCCCCGAGCTCATCACTGTTCACTGCTTTCTGGGCACAGTGAATGGATCACTGACCAATAAATAAAGCTTTCCAAATTCAATGAATTTGGGGTTTGGTTCTGTTCAGTGCAGTTGCACCACAACAGTCTCGTTGCAGTGAGCAGCCTGTTCTTTCTCTTTCATTTTTTCTTTCTTCCTCTTTCTTTATGTTTTTCTTTCTTCCTTTCTATCTTTCTTTTTTTTCATTTTATTTCCTATCATTTATTATTTCTTCTACAGATTGCAAGTAAAAGTGTTTAAACGAGAATCCTGTGTCCTCTGTTCCTCAATAACCTGGCTAATAAACCAGGGGGAGGCGGCAACTTCTCTTTGGCGCCCCTAGTCCTCTATTGTCACTGCTCACTGTCCCTCTGGTCTCCCCTGTCTGCCCCAAACCCACACAGCTGTTTCACACAGAGAAAACCCCAGCCCGGAGTGCATACAGGTCTGTAGAATGGAGCTTGCTGTCTCTCTGAGCCCAGGCTCCTGTGAAGATCAAACCCCAGCTCTCCCCTTGAGACCAGGGCAGATCACTAGCTTTCCTATGTCCTGGCTCCCCCTCCATCAAATGAGAACACTGGATGCTTAGGCTCGTAGGAGGATAAGCGAGGTCAGCTTGTATGAGTGTTGGAAACAAGAAAAATCTCTCATACATGATGTTTATTCCACTTTTCCCCACAACAGCCAACACCTGCTCTGTGCTTGTGTCTCTTTGGGTCCCACTTGCTTTTCTGTAGAACAGGACTGTGCTAACCTTTATCACAGGCATGTTGCAAAGTACCATTCAGAAATCATATACGTGACCATGCTTTGAACATTTCCCTTCAGGCTCAGTTTTCTCATCTGTGAAAATGAAGACAATAGAGGAGGTCCCATCATGGAACATCCCGTGAGTCTGCTGGGTGGGGTCTCCCTCCTTTAGCAGCCTGTCTATAGAGAGATGGTGGGAGAGAGAGGCAAGGAGGTAACCAGATTGACAGCAATGGCTACAGGCTGGAAACGTACCGCCTTTGTATGGACAGCAGGTCGAGAGGCACACATGAGTGACGTGTCTCTCACATGTGACAGTCCTGAACCCATACTAGGTCTACATTATAGTGACTTTGGACATATCATTTAAGCTCCCAAGTCTATTTCCTTTTCTGTATGGCAAGATTAATAATGCCACCTTTATGGAGAGGACTCAAGTTAGATACATACACACCCATGAGTGAATGATTTGGTGTATTGCTCGAGACACTGAGCACTGTCTTAATGTGAGGTCTCTCTCAAGGTGCAAACCATGAACACGATGCAGGCGCACACAGTGAGTCTGCAGGGGTCCCAGGAAACACGGCAGAGGGCGCAACATGGGACAGGACTAGGAAGAAGCTGGTGATGAGAGTCACAGAGTCCCCTCCACTGTGGACAGCAAGGTTTGGTCCTCCTGGGAACACAGAGGCCCCGCAGGGTCATTCAACTTCAGGACTGAGTGGTGAGGACACCAGGCAGTGTCCATGAAATCTGGACCTGCCCACAGCTGGTAGAGAGCTGCTTTCTGTGCTATTCTGGCTTCCCGTCTGGGAGCCCCGTGTTGTAGGAGGGGCTGCAGCGTGTCAACGTGCATGCTGAGGGGGTGCTCAGGAGACTCAGATGCACGCCAGTGTTGGCACAGCTGAGCTCCCTGCCCCTCCCCCACTAGGGCACTCTGCCAAGTGGACATCAGTCAGCCCTACCCCGCAACAGGAAATGGAAGGTCTGTGTGTGTCTCCTTATCTGTCATACTTGTTGGGTGTCAATTCCAGAGAACAAAGCTTGTGACACCTGCCTCTTCCTTGATCATGTGTACAGTAAGAGACATGGTTACTACCTGTGATCCTTGGCCAGCTTTCCAGCTCTGCTCTAGGCTTCTGTGGCCCCCACGACACAGACAGGACATGCCAGGCACATACACTTGTTCACTTCACTTGTATTTATTGAGTACCCATGACATGCCAGGCACTATAAGTGATAGGGATGTAGCTGTGACCGAGAGAGACTGATACACTTCTTCAGGTGCCCACGGCTTAGTCAGCCTCACAGACTATTAAGCAAGTCACTACATCAGTGGTAGTCAACCTGGTCCCTACCGCCACCAGTGGGTGCTCCAGCTTTTATGGTGGGCGGTAGTGGAGCAACCGAAATATAAATAAAAAGATAGATTTAACTATGGTAAGTTGTTTTATAAAGACTTATTCTGCCAAACAGCGAAAATTCGTCATAAAGAACATGGTAAGTATTATTATTATATTCTTTCATTGCTGTAACTCTGCTTTATAAATTTTAGAAAGTTACTTCCCTACTTTATAAATCACCATTACTGTGGAACCGGTGGGCGGTTAGAAAATGTTACTACTGACAGAGATAGTAAAGTGGGCGGTAGGTATACAAAGGTTCACTATCCCTGCTCTACAGTGAGGAACAATAAATGTCATGGCCGGGGGATACCCTGGTCCAGGGATGAACGCCCCTGGATAGGAGGGACACGGAACTATCTACAGCAGGGTTTCTCGAAGCTAAGACTCTAGAGCAGCAACATCAATACCCCCCAGAACTTTCAAGTAATGCGAATTCTGGGGTCCCTTTTCAAACCTACTGAATCAGATGTTCTGGCTTTAACAGGACCTCCTTGTGATTCCGATACATGCTCACGTTTGGGATCTAGACTTTCACTGGGCCTTTGTCTCAGGCCCTGAGTGATCTCTCCCTGGGAGAGCTGGGCTGGCCCGCATGTGTGCGGGAAGACGTCTTGTGCTTATAGCTGGAGGCCTAAACAAGCTGCTGCTCAGTGGGCTGTCCCCTCCCCGATACCACACTCCGTCCCCTAGGGCGTCAATGGTGAGAGGCCTGTGCACACTTGTGCATATGCACACACACACACACACACACACACACACACACACACACACACACAGCTTTTGTACTTTTTATTTTTAACACAAGTGGGGCATATGATACACATTGTTCGGGACATCAAAGTAATGCAGGGAAATGCAGTTCCCAGAGCCCTTAAGGTCCCAGTACTTTTCCTCAGTGACCAGAGGGCAAAGGAAGAACCCAACTGTTCCCCTCATAAGTGTTTAGGTTCAAACTACTGAAATGATTTTGTCTATAGCTGCTTGAAAATACATAATCCCATAGAATTTTGCAGTCTATTTTCTCCCTGTCTTTGTCTTCTGCACATATATTATAAAATATGAATCAGAAGATTTTGTATTTTTCTTTTTTAACATTAACAAAATAAGGATTTTCATGTCAATAAATTTTTTAGAAGTCATTTGTGCCTGTATCCTAGCTCATACTTATAGCAGTTATTTAACTCTTCCTCGGTTATCGAACTTCCCAGATGTGGTGCATGTTACCATTATCTGTGACGATTCTTAGACAGAGGATGACCAGATGTACTTTCTGAATGATCTTTACTGTCGTTAGCATTTCTTTGATTACTAATTGAGATTTCATATTAATGGCTACTGCATTTCTTCTATGACCTGTCTGTTAACATCTTTGTTAATTTTTTGACAACTGGGCATACAGAATAATTATGGGATAGAAAAATCCAAGTGGTTTTTCCTACTGATTTATAAAATATCCTGATACATTAGAGTAGTTGACATAACATCTTGTTCTTAATTTTTAGTTTGTTACATACATTTTTTTTCTGTGTTAACATTTTTGTATTTTATATTTTATAATGTGTGTCAATTTACAAACCGGCCAAGTTCTTTTCAAGTAAATTACTTTTTATATTCAACATTTGCTTACACTGTTTCACTAAATTATTTTTCTAAAAGGTTTTAATTTGTTATAAATTAAAAGCTAAGACAGAATGCTTTGGGGGTGAACAAAAGCTGCACAGTGATTGGTGCTGGTCTTCTGAGTCCCTGCCAGGAATCTCTAATAGGCCTGTTTCCCTGGTCAAACTGACCACCTCATTAGGCTGCTCCCCATCACAGCACATGGAAGGAAGTGGTGCATGTGTGAGTGGCAGGCTCTACTCACAGCGGTCTTATATCCCTGGTCTCAGCCCACCCACCCCACCCGGGCTCTGTTGGCATCCCTGGGGCTGTCACCTCACTGAGCACAGGGCTCTTGGAGAACGCCCCTCCCACCTGCACCCGTGTCTCCCAGGGTTGCTTTGACGGGAGCAGGTCCTCATTCACCACGTGGGAGTGAATTGATTTGTGCAAGCACCATGGGGACACGAGTCAATCTGAGTGCGTCTGTGCCGTGGATTTCAGTGCCGACACCATAAACAATGCTCTGAAATAATGTATGGAGCCGGAAATGTGATTGAACGTGTTCCTAGTTAAAAACAACAAGAGCAGAAGGCTGAGAATAGTAGTACATTTCTGTTATAATCATGAATGTGCACAAGAGAAAATGTAAACTAATAAAAAGTTCATCAAAAATGTACATTGTATGTAATGGGGTAGAGGGATTTAGATGTGATTTTGATTCCGGGGTTTTGAAATAATGATTCTTTTTTTTCCATGACCATTTCCAGATGTACAACCTTTTATACACAAGGTGTGTGTCTGGCCATTGGCCTGAACTGTTTGATTTTAGTCAGTATAAAAATTTTCTCTAATAAAAGTTCCATTGCCAAGGACAGTTTCCCAACTCCATTTTCCATTAGGTCTCAAGTTCTGCCATCATGAGTTCTGTGTTCCTCAGGGCTTCCAGCAGCCTGAACCCTGCAGGGGGGTGACTCAACTAATCATTGTTTCCAAGTTCACTGGTGGTGGGGGTACAGGTGAGGGGATGCTCAGTGGCCTTGTTTACAAATGTTCATGGACACAAATCTGGAACTCTACTTGACCCAAGCCCTTGGCTGGCGCCCTCTGTTCCATCTTCCAGAATGACCTAGCTCACTCATTCATCTCCTTGGAGAAGTTCACGGAGAAGATTCAAGGCCCAGAGGTGATCCACCTCAACCCCAGGTGGCATCGCTTCAGGCTGGTCAGTGGTCACTATCTGGCAGAAACATCCAAGATTGCTCCCCACCAGCCACGACCACTGTGCATGGCAGGTCACTCTGGCTGAGACCTGAGTCAGAACCCATCAGAGAGTTACTGCTCCCCTGAGGATGGGGACATGGAGCTGGCCCTGTCCTGGTTCTCAGTGTGGAAGAAGGGGAGCCATTTCGACAGGCTTAGGGACAGGGAGCTGTGGAACAACTCACGTAGGTACTCGCGGTACTTCTCGCCAACAAAGACATAGAGGACAGGGTTGACACAGCAGTGCATGTAGGAGATCACCTCTGACACTTGAACAGCCAGGAATAGCTGTTTGCTCTGCTCACAGTTCATGTTCTTAAAAGTGCCTTCAAAAAGAGAGATAAACAAGAACAGATTGAAGGGCGTCCAAAAGAGTAAATAGATGATCATGATGACAATAATCAGACGAATGGCTTTGGACTTCCTCTCATTGGGCCGTCTGAGCAGAATCTTTATGATCCCCGTGTAGCAGACGATCATGATCACCAGAGGCAAGACCAGCTCCAGGATTTTCAGTGTCAGAGGCTGGGACTGGATCCATTTTATGTCAGAATTAGAAATGATAAAGTAGACGCAGATGTTTCTACCTTCATACCACACGGAAAACTTGAAGTAAAACTCTGGAATTGAAGTCAGGAAGGCCAGGACCCAGCTGACTACGCTGGTGATGATACCAAATGTGACGGTCCGGACCCGCAGGGCTAACACAGCATGGACGATGGCCAGGTACCTGTCGATGGTCAGCAGGATGATGAAGAAGACCTCACTGTACAGACCTACGTAATAAAGCCCCGACAGCAACTTGCACATGACATTGCCGAACACCCAGTTATCTTTCCGATACTGGTGAATCCAGAAGGGCAGCGTGAAGAGGAAGAGCAGGTCAGAAATGGCCAGGTTGAGGACGTAGATGTTTGTAATGTCCTTGAGCCTTTTATGTTGCAAGAGGACCAGAACCACCAGGAAGTTGCCAACCAGGCCAATGACAAACACCAGGGAGTACAAAGGGGGCAGCAGCTGAGCTCTAAAAGACCTTACAGTTTCATATTGGCATGGGGTTGTGTTCAGTGAGTTGGATTCTGTGGTCCGGTCATAGTCCATTGAAATGTTTGAAATTTCCATCCTGCTTTCTTCCGCGGGTCCAGGTAGATGGTTTATGTATTTACTTTGCTGGTAAAAGCAGTGGGCTCTGGACAACAGAGACAAGGCAGTTATTATATGACATCAACCACTTGACAGCTGTTTATTGAGTGAAAATTGCCGACTGTGAACCAAGTCCTGGGACACAACCTTGAACGAAGTGGGCCCAGGTGTTCTTTACTGTCATGGAAATTGTAGTTCAATGAGGGGTGCGTCCGATGTGGGGGAGACAATAAACAAATGAGTGCACAAACCATGACGTCAAACACTTTGGCAATGACTGTGGGGAAGGGAACATCTGGTGGATGGAGCACCCAGACAAAGGGAGAGCAACCTCATTCTTCATCACCAACGCTTCCCTCATGATTCCCACGGACCTGTCATTGGACTCAGTGTTAAAGAATTTGGGAGGGCACCATTTGTCTCCCATTTTAGACATGATGACAGAGAAGTTCACAGTGGGTAGGACACATCTGGTAAAATGAGAACTGGAGCTCAAATCCAGTGTGTATCATTCTCACATCCACTCTTGAAACTACTTGAACTTTCAACCTCCAATCACAGACCTGCGACCTTGCATATGAAAGTCCATGAGGATACGTGAAAGGAAGCAGTCCTGGCTGAGTTTCAAAAACTTACAAGGTATCTTCATGGCCTTTGGAGCTAAGAAGGCAGTTTTTTTGTTTTATATTTTTCTGAAGTGAGAAGCAGGGAGCAGAGAGACAGACTCCTGCATGTGACCCGACTCGGATCCACCTGGCAATCCCACTAAGGGGCAATGCTCTGTTGCTGCCAGAGCCATTCTAGCACTTGTGGCAGAGGCCATGGAGCCATCCTCAGTGCCCGGGGCCAACCTTGCTTTAATGGAGCCTTGAGTGTCATAGGGGAAGAGAGAAATAGAGAGAAAAAGAGGGGGAAGGACGGAGAAGGAGATGGGCACTTTTCCTATGCACCCTGACTGGGAATCGAACCCAGGATTTTTATATGCCAGGGCTATGCTCTACTACTGAGCCAACTGGCCAGGACTTACAAAGGTTCTTTGCTGAGTTGACATAGGACACTGGGGGCACATGACTCTGTGTGGTCATTTAATCTTTTTTAGTTCTCACAAAGCCTAGAGATGTTCCAATCATTTGGTTATCCTGCAGTGCACCAATTATCCCCCAAACCTCAGTAGTGCTGCCACAGTGCAATCCTAGGAGGCGAACAAATCCCTTAGTTGAGGACACGGAGGACAGCAGAGCGGGCTCAGACTGGCCCACGGCACACATCCTTATGGGGCCCAGGCAGGACTATAGTAACTGTCAGACTCCTGGGACAGCTGTGAGGACTCAGGGGAAAGCCAGGCTGGGTGAGCAGGTGACCTAGTGAGAAGAAGGGGGTTCTCGGGAGAAATGACTCAGAATATCCTGAAGCCATGTGGTGTTGCACAACCAGGTAGAAGCTGGAATTCTCAGAAGTGAGCTCTGAAATAGTTTACTTAACGTTGTCTTGAAACAAACACAAACACAGAAGAGAAAGCACCACTAGGTGGCTTGCCTTACAGGACTCTGCACACCTGCTCTTCAGCCCTCTTTCCAGTCCTTTCTGACCACTTACTGAGGACGCCTCCCCAAACGGAGCATGGGCTTTGGTGTAACCGACCAGCTGTGTGAACTTGAAGGAGTTCATCTCTCTCCCTGAGCCTCAGTCTCTCTTCTGTAATGTGAGAAAGTATCCGTTATGTAGGAAGATTTCTGTGAGGTAAAGTATGAAAAAAGCCGGTTCTGGCCTTTGGCAGAACATCAGTAAATGTCAGGGGACATCCTACACTGCAAGGATTTTTCCCTGAGGACTCCAGCCACCAGGAATGTCTGAGTCTCCAATCCCATTCTGGCTGATGTCCCCTGCCCCAGAGTTCTCCCGCCAGGTCTCTCTGTGGTTAATCTAGAAAGGGAATTCTGCTGGATGATGGACACAGCCGTGGGAGGTGCATTTTCAGATTGTCACTATGTTGTCACCAATCTGAAAGCTTTGATTCAAACAGCAATCATGTAGCAAGACTTGCCTACATCATAATTTTCTTCACCCCGAAGTCTCTGGGGCTCTTCCTTATGCACCACTGCGTGAATGTTTCCTGCTGAGAAACTTACATTTCTGCAGTGGCCTTAGAAACTTCAGGCCAATAGTGGGGGGGCTGGATGTTGGACGACTCAGCTAGGGCATTATTATTTTCTGCCAAATTCATTTCTTTGGATCACTTCTCCACCTCTGGCCTAGCCCTGTGACTGAGGAATCAGCCCTCTTCCTGGAGAAACCAGGGCTGGACATCACTAACAAAGCCAGGTTGACAACTTCTAATTTATGCTGCCACGGCCAGGGCCGGCGGATCGACTAGCAGTCAGCACAATGGCGACCACAGGGTTTGGAGAGGAAGCAACAGGCGGCTGGAAGCACAGGAGCAGCTCGGGCAACACTGACCCTGGGAGCCCCGTCTTTGGGGAAACTTTGGCAGAGGAGAAGGCACCTTGAGTCAGCATTGTCAGATGCCATTAAACAAAGTAACCTGCATCCCCCCTGCCTTCTAATCCATTCACTGTTTTCCCTAGAGGTGGGCACCATGTAATAACACTGCTCCCCAAAGGACTGGGGCTGGGGCGGGGCCTTGAAGGATAAACCAAGGGCATGTTGCAGCCAACCTGCCGGCCATGCTGTCCATCTGCCCCCAGGTCGTTGCACAGTGGTCAGCTATGGCCCTGGAGCCTGGAACCTTCCAGTGCCAACATGCTCTATCCTGAGAGTAGGGGAGCCTCTGAGCAGGGAGGGCCGTCTGTGCGGTAAAGACACCAGGCCTGAGGTGCGGGGCAGCTGGCTGTTCCTGGTTCATAAGAACGAATCGTGCCCATGTGTCCCCAACCCCACAGTCAGCATATTGGTAGCTTGAAATCCACCACAGTGGGCATGTTTACATGTAAAATCAGCTACACTGGAAATCAGGGCTCTCTCTTCAGGAAAGCTGCTATGCAATTTTCAGGGAAGCCCATTTTAAAATATTGAGCAGCACATCAATGCCCACCTGCCACCCCGCCACTCTCAATAGCCTAAGAGCTGTCCTGCTGGTCAGAGTGAGAACAAAAGGTCGATGAGTGACACAATGCCTGGTGGCAGGCTATGCACACTCCTGGGAATTTCTACTCTGGAAATTTGAGACCCTCCATTTTGGGGCTAGGGAAACTGTTGAAGAAGATACCTCCAAATAGCCCCTACCCCATTATTATGAGAATAAAATTCTACCTCCACTTATTTAGTAGGAGAGAAAGGATGCATCCCAAGAGGTCACCAGGACATCTCCCTGACTTTAGGGGAAAAATCCTACCTCTTTGAAAGTCAAGCCACAGTGTGAGTTGGTGAATCCTTGGTTCTAGTCTTCTTAAGAAGATAGTTGAGTTTCAAACCATCCCGCATCTGCAAAGACTTTTATATTCCTAGCCCCCTCCTGCTACACCATGTATGATTTTCATTTCCATGCAGTTGATTTGCAAGTAATTTCCTCTTGAATAGCCTTCCACACAAAGTGGCTCTTGTTCCTTAATGCTCTGACAACTTTCTTAGTCAGTCTTATCATTCAAGAAAGCTACTCTTTTTTAATAACAACAAAAAAGCTTATTTCACATCTGACTGCCCATCTTATAAACCCTCCCATTCTCAGCATTGCTACACAGTTTGGTGCCTTGCAGGTGCGTCAAGGGACCATCAGAAGCACTGTGTGCACGGATTCACCCAGATGACCCTCCACAGAAGCCGACAGGACAGAGAAACAAGTGCCACTTACTCTGGTGTCAAAGGATTCTGTTCACAAAGTCTTTGTTTGTAGAGTTTTTAGAGTCTTTGTTTTCCAGGTTCAAGGTCCTGATGCTGTAGGAAGTCTTTCACTTCCTGTGTTACATGGAGACAGGACTCTAGGGATCTCAGTCATGCAGAATGCAAAGAAGGAGGGAAATTCTTCTTTTTACGTAGGTGAGTGTGGAGGAGCAGTAAGGACACTAAACACTGCCATGATGCTGAGTTTCACGTAAACTTTTTTCCGTGGTCATTTGGTGGCACTTCTCTCTGTGGGCTCTGTCTTAAGGGCATTGGGGGAGGGTGATGAGGTGGTGTTGTTTGGGGTGAGGGAGGTGGCAGTCAGGTGTTCCCCAGAACTTGTGCAGCAACAGAAGACTGGGAATGGGAGGGGGACTGATGCAGAGAGGGGGGGTCTCTGTGCTGACATCCAGCCTATGCTAAGGACCCCTGACCCAATTTAGCTCAACACTTAAGAGGAACTAGTTTATAGCTACAGCTGTAAGTAGAAAATTCTCACAGCCCCAGCAGATCTAATCTTGCCAACAGAGGCAGGATGCGTTCCTTGTGCATCAGCCTTGCAGATATTGCAGGAAGGCGGTTTATTCTCCTGAGAACCGTGTGTACTTTTGCAAAGATATTGTATATACAAACGTTTTGAAAAAATTGTAACCTTGTGGGTTTTCCTGTAAATAACCCTCTCTCCCCGAGCTCACCGATGTTCATTGCTTTCTCAGCGCAGCAGACAGACCACTGGCCTGTGAATAAAGTTTTCCAAATTCAATCAGTTTGGGCTCTGGATCCATTCAGTGCGATTGAACCACAACATTTGGGGACTCGTCCTGGATGCACCAGACTTGACTGATGATCGGAGCCTATTTGGGCCTTCAGGTGCCCTGCCTAGGGGGAGATCTCTGAGCTATGTTCCTCAGCCCCAGGCAGATAGGTGGCACTCAACTGGACGTTGAGCAGCTCAGTATCTCAGCGGTAAGCAACAGGGTCCGGACAGGTTGGAGCGCACCCAGTGGTGTTGGCGGCCTTGCTGGATGCAGCATAACCTCCGGGACCCGATCTGGGCACATGATAGTGGCCAGTGATCTCCGGTTTGGTTGGCCAGTCAGGTTTAACTGGCCAGTCAGGTTTCAGGTTTGGTTTTTGTCTAGTTTGGTTTTTGTCTGGTTGTGCATTCTCTGGAGTGTTTGTCTAGTTGTCTTTCTCAGTCTAGACCTCATGAAGTCTGTCAATATGGGTCAGGCTGCTTCTTGTGCTAAGTGTATGCCACTTGAATGCTTTTTGAATAATTTCCAGGACTTCAAGGAACGAGCTGCGGACTACAGAGCAACCATTAGCTCCGGGAACTGTGCACACTCTGGGCGAGGTAGAGTGGCCAGCGCTCCCCTCAGGGAACTGGCCTTCCAAGGGAACTACTAAAATCTCTCTTACTTATCTGGTTCAACCAGTCATCTTCAGGCATCCTGGACACCCCGACCAAATTCTGTGTATACAGATTTGGATTGATGTTCTCACTGAGCAGCCAAAGTGGCTCAAGGATGCCTCCTGTTGTAAGGTACCAAAGAGCTGGAAATTGATATTGATATTCTGGGAGGGAAAGTCAGGCTTTCCTATCAGGCTTTCCTGTCCTGTCCCTCCTTTAGGGAGGGGAAGGAGAAGAATGTAGAAGTTTCTGGCTTGCAAGAACAATGGGTCATTCAGTTTTAAATCTAAGGTAAAGGTTAAAGGAGAAATGTCTTCTCCTTCAATAGGAGGCAGAATTTACATACCATCTTGCATTGATGGTAATTCTTCCCCCCTTCCTGGAATCTTGAGAGTAAAATATCTCTAGGCTAATGAGGGAAGAGGAACCCTGAAAGATTTGTAAACATCTTTGATTGTGTTACCTTGGAAAGTCTTAATGTATCTGTGTATCCCCTAAACAAATGTTGTCAGCTTGTGCAGTAACATCATACTCTCCCCCGCCCATGTGTGATCAACGGTATATAAGCAGTCCCTGAACTATTTTTGAGGCTTGCACACAATTTGGGTCTGTTGCACTGTGTCCGCAATATGCGGCCAGCATATTTAATAAATCTCCTCCTTTAATAAAACTCTTAAAAACTCATCTGGACATGGTGTCTCTAGGAGAACCTGCGGAATTAAAGATTGGGTACTTTATAACACTGTCACGCCTCCATTTGGAGACCAGATGAGATCGGGTGAGTTCAGGGTAGTTTAGAAAAATCTACTTTTAAAATTGTCTAAAGATACATTGAAAACTCTCTGGAAATTAAAATGGCCAACTTTAGAGCAGAATAGTCAAATCAAGAATTGCTAGACCCAGAGAAAGCACAGGCAGGCGGTCTAGCACACAATCACCACACACCCACCTGCAAGCAGGTGGCATAGCCAGGATGTGGCCAAGTACAGCAGCAGAGTTAGGGAAAGTAAAGGCAGGCGGGCTGCAGCTGGCTGCATGAGAAGTGGTGGAGAGAAGAAATAAAAAGAAGGATGGCAGCCTCCCCTCACAGTTCTGGCACCTTCCCCTCTCCCTCGGACACCTGGAATCCCAGGCACCCTGACCAATTTCCCTATATTGTTTAACAAAGAAACCTCTTTCTTGGCTCAAGGGCTGCGCCAAGTAATTAAGGCAAAATAAAACAGCGCAGTAAGCCAGAGGCACACTACCACCACCTTGCAATAGCCCTCCCCCCACTTTCACTCCAGGGAATCCCTGCCTCCTACCTAGAGCCAGACCCGAGGAGAAGATTTAGGGAATGCTGCCCCTTCTAAACCCACCCCTTTAGTTATAATACTCAGGAGTTGTAAGAAAGGGTCCTCAGGGAATTATAGGATTCTTATGTCCCTGAGGAAATTGAGGACCTAATGTAAACTAGAATACCCCACCCACTGTTAGGAAAATGAGTTTGTAAAATACGTATTCTTTGAGTTTGCTACCCCAGCTCTTATATTGACTTAATGTTGTAAAGCACTGTAGGTCAAGAAAGAGAGGGTTAGCATCTCTTTGCCAGCTGGGTAGCCACGAAATAATAACAGCATTTTGATCATTCCTTATTTTTCTCTGTAAATCACTAGTTCATTAGGGATAGTAGTTTATAATCCTCTTATTGTAAATTGTACTAAATTTATACTGATAATAAGGCATATAGAATTGTATATCTGCCAAATACAAAGACTTGCTTTTTGTACCAAGGATCTGTTATTGTAGAAAAAATATTTTCTATGTTAGAAATGTATGTTATTTCAAGAGTATTTTGTTAATTCTCCTTTTTATTTGCTATTTCATAGCCCTGTGATGTTGAAATGTTGTTTTGAATATTAGGGGATATGTAATGATTACTAATGTACTGATTCAGTATTATTCAATGTTGGGTCACTAAACCCAGAGTGACAAATATTAGTGTTGATTAGTTTGACAGTAAAATTCTCAACATAACAGGTAGAAAGGAGAACAGAGAAAATAAATGACTAATTGTAGTAGCAGGGAACATTTCAGTTTTGTGTCCAGATTAAAGGGCTAGAATGTGAACAGAAATCTGTTTCGCTTGAGCTTTTTAGACATTATCTGTTAGGGTGCATAAAGTTATAGCATAAATAAGGTATGTTTTCTTAGAATGTAAAAGAGTTAAATTAAGTAGAGTGTAAGCTTTATTTTATGAAATATTAGTCATTTCAGTTAGTACTTTTGACTAGATCTTTAGAACTTGAGGCAGAGATGTAATAAGAAATAGTTTAAACTCTTTTTTCCAGGTGATCTATAGAATTAGAAAGCTCAGAATCCCCTTTCTTGGGGAAGCTTCAAGTCCTAACAGGACTGTTAGAATCTGTACCGCACATACCTGCCCCACTGAGGACAACCGAGACCACGTCGAGAAAGAAAAAGAACCATAAGTTTGTCTAAGGTGTCAGAAGTTATTCAAGATTCTCAGAAGACTCCGCAGCTTTCTAGACTATAGAAACCTCACAGAGTTTAAGTACCTCTAGACCTAGAGGCTCCAGAAGATACTAAGGCATTGAACTTAGCCTTTATATAGCATTCAGCTCTAGAAATTAGAAAGGAAATGTATTCTAAGTTTTTAAAAGGTAGAAACATAAGGTGCTAAAAATCTAAGTATTTTGGAAGGGACATTGCTCCTCCCTAACTCACATAAGTAACTCTGTTTGGCCCCTAAGATAGCTAGTTAGGCAAAGACGGGTAAGATTCCTGAAGGCAGGAAGAACCTAAGGCAGGCACAGTTGAAGAGGGGCCATCGGAGAAGGCTTAAGAACTAACAAAGGTGAGGTTCAAACCTCGCCCCAGAGAATGGAAGAGACTGCTCCCCTGAAATAGTGGCCATCATCCACTGTCCAGAGCCCCCAAAGAGGAGAACTCCATAGAAACTCTAGAAAAACCAAGCAGCTGATGGTACTACCAATAAAGTAGCCCTAAAACCAGTGGGTTTTTTAGGAAATTTTAGTAACTTTACTAGAACCCAGGTTGCCAAAAGTTTTTTTACAACCATTTTGAAAAAGATGTCCCTTTGCCAGCAGGAAAGGGACGAGTAAGAATAAGAAGAAATAATTAGAAAAGTCAGAATTAGAATCTAATGAAGAAGGCAGAATGTATGAGTGTTTAGTCTGTGCCCAAATAAATAGTAAACAAAGTAAAGAAATTATAAAGAGAAACAGGCAGAGAGGAACTTTCCCAGGGGAACATTTAGAAATAGAGTTTACTAAAATAATTGACAGGTAGGTAGAAGCCTTTCCTACTAGAAATGAGACCGCAGTAACAGTTTTTAAGAAATTGCTTTATGAAGTGGTTCCCAGATTTAGTAGTTTATCCATTAATATCGGGTCTAATAATGAGCCTGCCTTTGTATCCAATATCTCACAGCTGGTAGGAAAGGCACTCAATATTAATTACAAATTACATTGTGCCTACAGGCCCCAAAGTTCAGGGCAGGTAGAACCCATGAATCGTATCATAAAGGAAACTTTAACTAAATTAGTTTTGAAACCAGTAAAAAGTAGCCCACCTTACTCCCCTTAGCCCTCCTTAGGGCAAGGTGTACCACCTACAGGGAAGAATTAACTTCTTTTAAAATAATGTTTAGGGCCCTGGCCGGTTGGCTCAGCAGTAGAGCATCAGCCTGGCATGCGGAGGACCCGGGTTCAATTCCCGGCCAGGGCACATAGGAGAAGCGCCCATTTGCTTCTCCACCCCACCCCACCCTCATTCCTCTCTGTCTCTCTCTTCCCCTCCCGCAGCCAATGCTCCATTGGAGCAAAGATGGCCCAGGCGCTGGGGATGGCTCCTTGGCCTCTGCCCCAGGCGCTAGAGTGGCTCTGGTCACGACAGAGCGACGCCCCGGAGGGGCAGAGCATCGCCCCCTGGTGGGCAGAGCGTCGCCCCTGGTGGGTGTGCCGGGTGGATCCCAGTCGGGCGCATGCGGGAGTCTGTCTGACTGTCTCTCCCCATTTCCAGCTTCAGAAAAATACAAAAAAAAAAAAAAATGTTTAGGAGACCCCACCCTTCCTACCGAAACTCGAGGAAGAAATAAAAGCTAACTTAAGTGATCACTCCTTCCTTAAGTACTTACAGGGTCTACAGATGACTCAGTAGGCTGGCCAAAAGACTGTCCAAGTGACACCTCCAGCACTGCCAGGAGATCTGGTATATCCCGTCCAGCCTGGGTAAAGACTCAGTCTGGGTAAAGAAGTACAACACGCAAAGACTGACTTCAACGTGGACGGGTCCACCACAACCAGTTGAAGCCTGCAGTCCCAGCAGAGTCACCCTCATGGACAGTGGAGACTGACCCCGCCAACCCTTATAAGTTGACCCTGAGAAGAACGGCATACCCAGCTCCAGCCACAAACTGGAAGCTGGCTGGTCTATGCGCAGCTAATACCTAGAGAAACTCACTGAGGACCTCCTTTTAATTGGACTTTGGGGAGGGAGAAAAACTAAGGTCAAAGGAAAGCCAGAACAAGTTGTCTTAAGTGTTGATGCATGTACTGCTTTGAGTCATACAGAAGGGAGATATAAGTCCCTTTGCGAGAAGGGAAGCTACAAGGTAAATGAAAAATATATATGCTTATACTTAACCTATAAATACTAGCTACTTAGAGGAAGGACATCTCCAAAAGGAAGAAAGCAAGGTGTTATGAAGCCACTTATCTCTTTAAAAGATAAGAAAGTTCATGAAAGTTGAGGGGTATGTAAGTTGCAGAAGGTTTGTACAGGTTATAACAGGGTTAGATAGGGAAGAAAAACGCAAGGAAGTAAGAAATTAGTATGAAAGTTTATTCTCCTCATCTCCTTGGCTCACTATGCTGCTTACTGCTCTTACTGGGCACCTTATACTTATAGTAGGAGTCACCATTGGTCTGTGTATTATCAACTGCCTCACGCAGTACGTACAAAAAAAGAATTCAAGCCATAAAGCTTCTAGTATTAAGGGCACATTATCAGCCCATTCATACCGATAAGGAAATAATGATTTGTTTTCCCGATAAAACCAGTGGGGAATGTGCTGTCATGCCAGCCCACCCTAAGGACCCCTGACCCAATTTAGCTGAACTCTTAAGAGGAACTAGTTTATAGCTACAGCTGTAAGTAGAAAATTCTCACGGCCCCAGCAGATATAATCTTGCCAACAGAGGCAGAATGCGTTCCTTGTGCATCAGCCTTGCAGATATTGCAGGAAGGCGGTTTATTCTCCTTAGAACTGTGTGCTTTTGCAAAGATATTGTACAAAACTACTCAAAAAATTGTAACCTTGTGGGTTTTGCCTATAAATACCCCTCTCCCCCCAAGCTCATCATTGTTTGTTGCTTTCTTGGTGCAGTGGACAGACCACTGGCCAGTGAATAAAGCTTCCCAAATTCAATCAATTTGAGCTCTGGTTCCATTCAGTAAATTGTACCGCAGCAGTCTCATTGTCAGTGAGCAGTGTTTTCTTTCTCTTTTCCATTTTTTCTTTCTTTCTCCTTCTTTATAACTTTCTTCTTTTCTGTCTTTATTTTTTTTTTATTATTCTTTTTTTTTTTTTTAGTTTCTTTTTTTTTAAATTTATTTATTTATTCATTTTAGAGAGGAGAGGGAGAGAGAGAGAGAGAGAGAGAGAGGAGAGACAGAGAGAGAAGGGGGGAGGAGCTGGAAGCATCAACTCCCATATGTGCCTTGACCAGGCATACCCAGGGTTTTGAACCGGCGACCTCAGCATTTCCAGGTCGATGCTTTATCCACTGCGCCACCACAGGTCAGGCTTCTTTATTATTCTTATCGTTTATTATTTCTTCTAAAGATTGCAAGTAAAAGTGTTTAAACTAGAACCCTGTGTCCTCTGTTCCTCAATAATCTGGTTAGTAAACCAGGGGGAGGTGGCAACTTCTCTTTGGCACCCCTTGTCCTCCACTGTCACTGCTCACTGTCCCTCTCTTCTCCCCTGTCTGCCCCAAACCAATAGAGCTGTTTTACACAGAGAAAACCCCAGCCCGGAGTGCATACAGGTCTGTAGGATGGAGTTTGCCATCTCTCTGAGCCCAGGTTCCTGTTGTCTGCATCGTCCAACACAGGCCAAGTTCAAGTCCTAGCTCTCCCCTTGAAACGGGGGCAGATCACTAGCTTTTCTTTGTCCTGCATCCCCCTCCATCAAATGAGAACACTAGGTGCTTAGGCTCATAGGAGGATAAGCGAGGTCAGCTTGTATGAGCTTCTGCAAGAAGAAAAATGAGTCATAAATTATGCTTATTCTGCTTTTCCTTACAACAGCCAATATCTGCTTGGTGCTGGAATCTCCCTGGGTCCCACCTGCTTTTCTATAAAATGAGGACTGTGCTAACCCCTCTCGCAGGCATGTTGTAAAGTATCATTCAGAAATCATATACATGACCATGCTTTGAACATTTCCCTTCAGGCTCAGTTTTCTCATCTGTGAAAATGAAGACAATAGAGGAAGTGTCATTGTGGAACATCCCATGAGTCTGCTGGGTGAGGTCTCCCCACTTTGGCAGCTTGTCTATAGAGAGATAGTGGCAGGGAGAGGCAGGAAGGGAACCAGATTGACAGCGATGGCTACAGGCTTGGGAACGTGCCGCACCCCTTTGTACAGAAAACAGGACATGTATGTGTAGGGGGCAGTGGGAGGCACATCAGTGATGAGCCTTTCAAATCATTCCCATCTCAGGTCTACCCTTTACTGACTTTGGGCTTGTTGTGTAAGTCCCAAGCATCTCTTTCCTCTTCTGTAAGGCAGGGTTATAATGCCAACGTTATAGAGAGGACTAAAGGAAGATACATTCACACACACATGAATGAATGATTTGGTGCATTGCTCAAGACATTTAAGCTGCCTGTCTTTTTTTTTTTTTAAACAGAGAAATTTATATTTATTTCAGCATTATTTATAATAGTATACTGTAATTGTACAAACTAACAACATGTCCAATAATAAGTGATTGGTCAAATCAGTTAAGGTATATCCACACACCAGCATAGTATAACTAATACATTGATGGGGACAGAGATTACTTGGACATTTTGTTTGTTTGTTTCTTTGTTTGTTTACTTCAGCTCTCTCTTGTTTGTTCATATAGGCCTGTAGTGATATGAACTTCCCTCTTTTTTTTTTCTTTTCTTTTTTTTTTTTTTTGTACTTTTCTGAAGTTGGAAACAAGGAGGCAGTCTGACAGACTCCCGCATGCGCCCCACCAGGATCCACCTGGCATGCCCACCAGGGGGTGATGCTCTGCCCATCTGGGGCATTGCTCTGTCGCAACCAGAGCCATTCTAGCACCTGATGCAGAGGCCATGGAGCCATCCTCAGCTCCTGGGCGAACTCTGCTCCAATGGAGCCTTGGTTGCAGGAGGGGAAGAGAGAGAGAGAGAGGAAAGAGAGGGGGGAGGGAGGGGGGTGGAGAAGCAGATGGGCGCATCTCCTGTGTGCCCTGACTGGGAATCGAACCCGGGACTCCTGCAAACCAGACCGACGCTCTACCACTGAGCCAACCGGCCAGGGCCTGAACTTCTCTCTTATTACTGCTTTTGCTGCATCCCAGAGATTCTGATATGTCGTATTGTTACAATATTTTTGTTTGACTGCATGTATCATTTTTTAATGATTTTTATTTATTATATTTACATAGATTCTACTGTTGCCCCAAATGCATCCCTCTTCCATCGTATTTTCCTCAAAATCTCCCTTACCCCCCTCCCTATAGCTCCCTCCTCCCTTCCCTTCAGGTTTATCCCATCCAATCATCCCCTTTCTCTCTGTCCTCTTTTCCTCTGGTCCCTTTGATCTCTCCTCTGTCTCAATTCCATTTCTCAGTTGTCATTGTTCAATGGATTCCTCAAATGAGGTTATATGATATTTTTCTTTTTCTGCCTGGCTTATTTCACTTAACATAATATTTTCCAGGTCCCTCCATGTTGTTGCAAAAGGTAAGATTTCCTCCTTTTTCATGGTCCCATAGTATTCCATTGTATATATGTACCAATGCTTTTTAATCCACTCGTCCACTGATGGACACTTGGGCTGTTTCCAGATCTTTGCTATTGTGAACAATGCTGCCATAAACATAGGGTGCATTTCTCCTTTTGAAACAGTGCTATGGTGTTCTTGGGGTATATTCCTAAAAGTGGAATAGTTGGGTCAAAAGGCAGTTTGATTTCTAATTTTTTGAGGAATCTCCATACTGTTTTCTGCAGTGGCTGCATCAGTCTGCATTCCCACCGGCAGTGCAGGATGGTTCCCTTTTCTCCACATCCTCACCAGCACTTATTCTATATTGTTTTGTTGATGAGCACCATTCTGACTGGTGTGAGGTGATATGTCATTGTGATTTTAATTTGCATTTCTCTAGTGATTAGTGATGTTGAGCATTTTTTCATATGCATATTGGCCATCTCTATGTCCTCTTTGGAGAATTGTCTATTCATTTGTTTTGCCCACTTTTTGATTGGATTGTTTATCTTCCTGGTGTTGAGTTTTACAAGTTCTTTATAAATTTTGGTTATTAACCCCTTATCAGACGTGTTTGTTGAATATGTTCTCCCATTGTGTAGTTTGTCTTTTTATTCTGTTCTTTTGTCTTTAGCTGTGCAAAAGCTTTTTAGTTTGATATAGTTTCATTTGTTTATCCTGTCTTTTATTTCCCTTGCCTGTGGAGATAAATTAATAAATATATTGCTGCAGGAGATGTAGGAGAGTTTACTGCCTATGTTTTCTTCTAAGATGCTTATGCTTTCACGACTTACATTTAAGTCTTTTATCCATTTTGAGTTTATTTTTGTGAGTGGTGTAAGTTGGTGGTCTAGTTTCATTTTTTTGCAGATAGCTGTCCAAGTTTCCCAACACCATTTGTTGAAGAGGCTGTCTTTACTCCATTGTATGCTCTTATTTCCTTTGTCAAATATCAGTTGTCCATAATGGTGTGGGTTTATTTCTGGGTTCCCTGTTCTGTTCCATTGATCTATATGCCTGTTCTTATGTCAGTACCAAGCTGTTTTGAGTACAATAGCCTTGTAGAACTTGATATCCTGAAGTGTGATACCTCCAACTTTATTCTTCCTTTTCAAGATTGCTGAGGCTATTCGTGTTCTTTTTTGGTTCCATATAAATTTTTAAAATATGTGTTCTATATCTTTGATGTATATCATTGGTATTTTAATTAGTATTGCATTGAATTTATAAATTGCTTTGGGTAATATAGACATTTTAATGATGTTTATTCTTCCTAACCATGAGCACGGTATATGCTTCCACTTGTTTGTATCTTCCTTGATTTCTTTTATCCGTGTTTTCTAATTTTCCCGAGTACATGTCTTTAATCTCCTTGGTTAAATTTACTTCTAGGTACTTTATTTTTTTGGTTGCAATAGTGAAGGGGATTGCTTCCTTAATTTCTCTTTCTGACAGTTCATTGTTGGTGTATAAAATGCCTCTGATTTCTGAGTATTAATTTTATATCCTGCCACCTTGCTGATTTTATTTATCAGGTCGAGTTGTTTTTTGACTGAGATTTTAGGGTTTTCTATATACAATATCATATCATCTGCAGTAAGGATAATTTTTCTTCTCCTTTTCTAATTTGGATGTCTTTTATTTCTTCTTCTTGTCTGATTGCTGTGGCTAGGACTTTGCCTGGTTTTGTAGTCAGAATTATGCTTGCCTCATAAAAGGAGCTTGGAAGTCTTCCTTCCTCTTGAATTTTTTAAATAGGCTTAGAAGGATAGAAGTTAGTTCTTCTTTGAATATTTGGTAGAAGGCATCGGTCCCTGGGCTTTTGTTTGTTGGGAGTTTTTGATAACTGTTTTGATCTCATTTGTTGTAATTGGTCTGTTTAGGTTTTCTGATTCTTCCAGATTGATTTTTAAAAGATTATATGTTTCAAGAAATTTTTCCATTTCATCTAAGTTGTCTAATTTTTTTTGGCATATAGTTCTTCATAGTATTTTCTTACAATATTTTGTATTTCTGTTGTGTTGGTTGTTATTTCTTCACTCTAATTTCTAATTTTATTTATTTGAGTCCTCTCTCTTTTTTCTTGGTGAGTCTGGCTAAAGGTTCCTCGATGTTGTTTACCTTTTCAAAGAATCAGCTCCTGGTTTTATTAATCCTCTGCATTGTTTCTTTGATCACATTGTTAATCATTTGTTATTTAATAACATGCTTTTTAGTTTACAAGTGTTTGAGTATTTTTCAGTTTTTCTGTTGTGGTTTATTTCTAGTTTCATGCCATTGTGACCAGAGAAAATGCTTGATATGATTTCAGTCTTCTTAAATTTGTTGAGACCGCTTTTGTGCCCTAACATGTGGTCTATCCTAGAGAATGTACCATGAGCACTTGAAAAGATGTATATTCTGCTGCTTTAGGGTAAAAGGTTCTGAAGATATCTATTAAATCGAGTTGATCTAGTATGTCCTTTAAGTCTGCTGTTTCTTTGTTAATTTTCTTTCTTGAGGATCTATCTAGTGATGTTAATGGGGTATTGAAATCCCCTACTATTATAGTATTGTTGTTGATCTCGCCTTTTATATCCACCAAAGTCTGCTTTATATATTTAGGTGCTCCTATCTTAGGTGCATAGATATTAATAATGGTTATATCTTTCTGTTGAATTGCTCCCTTTATCATTATGTAGTGACCTTCTTTATCTCTAACTATGGTCTTTGTTTTCAAGTCCATTTTGTCTGATATAAGTATTGCTACCCCAGCTTTTTTTTTCATTTACATTTGCATGAAATATTTTTTCCACCCTTTTATCTTCAGTCTATGTGCATCTTTTGTTTTAAGGTGTGTCTCCTGTAAGCAGCATATGAACGGGTCCTGTTTTCTTATCCACGCAGCTACCCTATGTCTTTTTTTATTTTATTTATTTATTCCGAAGCTGGAAACGGGGAGTCACTAAGACAGACTCCCTTATGCGCCTGACCAGGATCCACCCGGCATGCCCACCAGGGGGTGACGCTCTGCCCATCTGGGCGCGTCGCTCTGCCGCAATCAGAGCCATTCTAGCACCTGAGGCAAAGGCCACAGAGCCATCCTCAGCGTCCGGGCAAACTTTGCTCCAGTGGAGCCTTGGCTGTGGGAGGGGAAGAGAGAGAGAGAGAGGAAGAAGAGAGGGAGGGGTGGAGAAGCAGATGTGCGCTTCTCCTGTGTGCCCTGGCAGGAATTGAATTTGGGACTCCTGCACGCCAGGCCGACGCTCTACCACTGAGCCAACCAGCCAGGGCATACCCTATGTCTTTTGATTGGATCATTTAATCCATTTACATTTAAGATTATTATTGATATATAGTTGTTTATTGCCATTTTATTCTTTAAAGCTGTATTCCTCTTTTGCTCTATTATTTTCACCCTTGATCTGTTTACAACAGGCCCCTTAACATTTCTTGCAGCCTTGATTTGGCTTTAGTGAATTTCTTGAGGGTTTTTTTTCTGCGAAGCTTTTTATTTCTTCTTAAATTTTAAATGATAGCCTTACTGGATAAAGTGGACTTGGTTGTAGGCTCTTGTTTGACATTACTTGAATATTTCTTGCCATTCCCTTCTGGCCTCAAGTGTTTTTGTTGAGAAGTCGAATGTCATCCTTATGGGGGCTCCTTTATAGGTGATAGTTTTTTTTTCTCTAGCAGCTTTTAATATTTTCTCTTTATCACTTAGCTTTGGTATTTTAATTATGATGTGTCTTAGTGTAGATTTCTTTGGGTTTCTCTTTAATGGAGTTCTCTGTGCTTCTTGAACTTCTGAAATTTTTTTCCTGCATCAATTTAGGAAAGTTTTCAGCTATAATCTGATTGAACAAAGTCTCTATGCCTTGTTCTTTCTCTTCTTCTTCAGGAAGCCTTATGATGCGAATGTTATTTCTCTTCATGTTGTCACAGTACTTTCTTAGAGTTTCCTCAGACTTTTTGAGTCCTTTTTTTTTTTCTGCTCTGCTTCCGTGCCTTTATCTTGTCCTCTAACTCACTGATTCAACCTCAGGTTCATTTATCCTGCTTTTAATTCCTTCCATTGTGGTCTTAATTTCTGATATTGTCTTTGTCATTTCTGACTGATTCTTTTTTTTATTATTTCAATGTTCTTTTTTATATTTGCTATCTAGTTAGGTGTTTGTAATGACCATCTATTGTTGTTCTAAGATCTTTGAGCATTTGAAAAATTGTTATTTTAAACTCTGCATCCAATAATTTGGTTGTATCTGACTCATTCAGGTCCTTTTCTGGGAATTTCTCTTGATTCATTTGGGTTACATTTCTCTGCCTTCTCATTATGTCTGTTTAGAAGAAGGTTTTGGCCACTGAAGTCCAATGGGTGCGGCCTTTGTGTTCCCTAGGTGTGGTCTGTCTGCAGGCCCACCTCCCCCTCTACTGCTGCCTAGGGCATTCGGGTGTGGGTGCGGCTGTCATGGCGGTTTCTGCCTCTCCTCCACAGGAGCGGATGTGTTCAAATGCTTGGGTCTACAAGCCTCAGCCAACTTCAGCCTTTGCCCCACCCCCACAAGTGGGGTTATGTGCCCTGTCCCGCCGCAAGCCTCTGCACCACAGGCAGGGGTGAGCACCTTTGCTTAGCTGTGGGTCTCCGCTTGTTCCCGGGCTCCCGCCCCACCACTGTGGAAGCAGCTGGCTCGCGCATTGTGCCGCAAGCCTCGGCTCCGCAGGCTAGTTGGGCTGCGTGCATATTCTCAGTCGTGGGTCTCTGCCTGTTCTCAGGCTTCTGCCCGTCCCTGTGGGAGGATCGGGCTCACATGTCAGGCCGCAAGCATCGGCTCCGCGGGCTGGGTGAGGCTGCATGCTCTGGCATCCTTACTCAGCAGTGGGTGTCCACCCATTCTGGGGCTTCCACCATTCCCCTGCAGGCAGGATTCCAGGGGGGCCTGCAGCTGGACTGGACCACTATCGTGCTGGGCAAGACTGAGCTTACGCCTGGGCCTCAGTAGTTGTGGGCTGGCTTCCACCCTCGCCGAGAAAACCGTGCTTTGGCGTCCTGCTGCTGCCCGCCCTCCGGTGAGCCCTCAGACATGTGGGTGGGGTGCTGCACGTCAGACCCTAGCACTCAATGCTGTATTCCTTAAGGCTCCCTCCTTCTAATTGACTCTGCTCTGAGTGTTGGGGGAGAGCTTGCTTGGCTAGTGTCCTGCTTCCCTTTGCTGGTATTGCTGGTTCCAGGGGAAATATTCATTTCAGATTTGGGGAGTGACTCAGCCCAGGGGTTAGGGTGGCTGTCCCTCAAAGTGTTTCTCCCTGTACCTCCTAGATTACACTCTCTTCCCACTGCTCCAGTCCTCTCCTTTCTCCCCATCCTCTGGAGCCCAGGGCAAGAGGTTGTGAAAGAGGTTTTCTGCATGGTCCCTTTAAAAAGAATCCTGGGTCTGAGAAAAATGTCTCTGTCTCACAAACAGTATTCTGTCTTGTTTCTAGGTAAATACTATCTATATGCCTCTTCTAGGCTCTGGGGAGGCAGGCTGGGGCTTTGTTCCTGGGGCTCAGGACCCTCCTGTATCCACTAAACTCACTTCCTGCCCTGCAAGTCTCTCCCAGCTGTTGTTCACACTGGGGAGCTGGGCTGTCCTCTCTGCATTTCTGCTTTTCCTACCAGTCTCAGTGTGGCTTCTTCAGTGTTCCTTGGTTGAAGAGTCCTCTTAGTTTAGTCCAAAGTTGGTTTTTCCAGATGATGGTTCTTAAAATTAGGTTGTAATCCGCTTTGGTTCTGGGAGCTGGAAGTTGGTATATTTGCCTACTCCATCACCATCTTGTCTTCTCTTAAGCTGCCTGTCTTAATATGGGGTGTCCATCGAAGTGCAAACCATGAGCCCCAGATGCAGGTGCACACAGTGAGTCTGGAGGGGTCCTAGGACACACCACAGGGGAAGGGATAGAGGGAAGGAAAGCAAAGTTGCTGGTGGGTAGAGCCACAGAGTCCCTGGCTCTGTGGGCAGCAGCATTCTGTCTTACTAGGAGCTCAGAGGCCCTTCAGGGTCATTCGTCTTTAGGACTGAGTGGTGAGGACACTAGGCAGTGTCCATAAAATCTGTACCTGCCCACAGCTGGTGGAGGGCTGCTTCTTGAACTATTCTGGCTTCCCGTCAGCCTCGCTCACCAGGCAGGGAGGCCTGTGTTGTTGGAGAGGCTGCAGCGTGTAGACGTGCATGCTGAGGGGTGTGCCCACGGGGTGTTCAGGAGACTCAGATGCACGTGAGTGTTGGCACAGCTGAGCTCCCTACCCCTTCTCCAATAGGCACTCTGCCAAGTGGACATCAGTCAGCCTTACCCTGCAATAGGAAATAGAAGGTCTGTGTATGTCTGGTTATCTGTCGTACTTCACTGGCAGGTCAGTTTCTGAGAGTGAGGCTACTTCCAAAAGTAAAATACCTCATGCACAAGGTCTGTGTCTGGTCATCTACCTGAATGGTTTGATTTTATTTAATACAAGAAAATTCTCTATAAGGGGATTTCAATGCCAATGACAGTTCCCCAATTCTATTTTCCATTTGGTTCAAGTCCTTCCATCATAAGTTCTATGTTCTTTGTTTTTTCCAGTAGCCTAAACCCTAAAGAGGGATGCAGAGACAGCTGCTGCCTCCTGATTGGCTCTGGGCTCTGAACCAAGTCAACTGTAAAAATCCCAGTTTCTAAGCCCATTGGTGGTGGGGGGGGGGAGCCTCAGTGGATTTGTTTACAAATGGTCATGGTCACAAATCTGAAACTCTCTTTGGGCCAAGCCCTTGGCTAGCACCCTTTATTCTTTCTTCCAGAATGATCTAGTTCACTCATTCATCTCCAGGGAGAAGTTTACGGAGAAGACTCAAGCCCCAGAGGTGATTCACCTCAACCTCAGGTGGGGTCGCTCCACACTGGTCAGTGGTCACAATCTGGCTGAGACACCCAAGCTGCCTCCCCTCCGGCCACCGTGCCTGCAGGACACTTGCTGGGCCCTGAATCAAAACCATCAGAGAGTTCCTGCTCCCCTGTGCAGGGGGACATGGAGCTGGCCCCGTCCTGGTTCTTCGTGTGGAAGAAGGGGAGACATTTCCCCGGCCTCAGGGAGAGGAGTCTATGGAACAGCTGACGCAGGTACACGCGGAACCTCTCACCAACAAAGATGTAGATGATGGGGTTGACACAGCAGTGCATGTAGGAGATCACCTCTGTCACCTGAAAGGTCAGGGTTAGTTGGTCATTTTGGTTACATGAATTGACTGAAAGGACGTCTTCAAAAACATAAATAGACATAGATTGAAGGGCATCCAATAGAGAAAAAAACATGATCACGATGACAAAAATCAGACGGATGGCTTTGGACTTCCTCTCATTGGGCCGTCTGACCAGAATCTTTATAATCCCCGTGTAGCAGACGATCATGATCACCAGAGGTAAGGCCAGCCTTAGATGTTCAGTTTCAGAGCCAGGATTCATTTCCACTGATTGTGGTATTCAGGAGGGAAATGAACATTGCAGCTGATACAAATGAACTCATCCTGGGACTCAAAAAAGTAAAAGCCTGGGATAGCAGCCAGTAGGGCCAGAACCCAGCTGACTACGCTGGCAATGATACCAAATGTGACAGTCTGGGCCCACAGGGCAAACACAGCATGGACGATGGCCAGGTACCTGTCAATGGTCAGCAGAATGATAAAGAAGATCTCACTGTACTGACCTACATAATAAAGCACCCACAGCAACTTGCACATGACATTGCCGAACACCCAGTTATCTTTCTGATAGTGAATCCAGAAGGACAGCGTGAAGCGGAAGAACAGGTCAGAATAGGCCAGGTTGAGCAGGTAGATGCTGGTCATGTTCTTGAGCCTCTTGTGTTGCAAGAGGACCAGGACCACCAGGATGTTGCCGACCAGGCCAATGACAAATACCAGGGAGTACAAAGGGGGCAGCAGCTGAGCTCCAAAAGACCTCAAGTCTTCATTCTTGCACAGGATTGATTTGCTGTCCTCAAATTCTGTGGTCTTGTCCCAGTTCATTATACTGGTTGGAATTCCCATCCTGCTTTCTACCGTGGGTCTTGGAAGGTGGTTTCTGTATTCACTTTGCTGTTACAGGCAGTGGGCTCTGGACAACAGAGACAAGGCAGAGACTATGTTTCAACCCCTTCACAGCTGTTTACTGAGTGCCCACTGTGTACCACGTCTTGGGACCCAGTGTTGAGCTAGGGGGTTCCAGGGCCTCTCTGCCCTTGTGGAAACTGCAGTTTACTACAGATTGGGGTTGGGGAAGACAATTAACAAATGAGTGCACCTAGCATGATTTCAAATATTTTCGCAAAGAGGGCTGTGAAGGAAACTTCTGCGGATGGAGCACCCAGACAAGGGGAGACCTCACCACATTCTTCACCACCAACGCTTCCCTCATGCTTCCTATAGACTTAGCATTGATCTTAGTGTTAAACTATCCTGGGGGGTACAATTCACTTTTCCCATTTTAGAGGTGATGACACAGAAGTTCAGAGTGAGCGGGACACATATCCGGTGACAACCAGAGCTGAGGCTCAAACCCGGTGTGTACACTCTCACGCCTGTCCCTGAAACCACTCAAATGTCCTGCCTCCAATCACAGAGCTGTGACTTTGCCCTTGGGAGTTCGCAGAAAGACATGAGAGTGGAAATATTTGTAGCTGATAATCAAATACTTACCAATAAATTGTCATGGTTTTGGGGGCTTAAAATGTCTGGGTTGGTGTAACATAGTGTACTGGGCAAGTGACACTGTGTGGCCATGTGATCTTTTTGGATGTCACAAAGTCTAGTGGATGCTCCTGTGATTTGGTAGGCATGGGCACAGATGTGGTACATTGCAAATATCATCTCACCAAACCGCAGTACTGCCACCACAGTCCACTTCTAGGAGGCCATCCCATCCCTTAGTGGGGGACACTGAGGACACCAGAGTGGGCTCAGCCTGGCCCATGGTACTCGGTCCTGACAGGGCATAGGCAGGTCTCAGTAGCTCTGTCATGTCAGAGCAGGTCAGAAATGGCTAGTTTGAGGACATAGATGTGGGTCATGTCCTTGAGCCTCTTGTATTATTGTTAGTGGACCAAGACCACCAAGATGTTCCCTCAGAGAGCTGTGTGGACTCAGGGGAAAGCCAGGCTGGGTGAGCGGGTGACCTGGTGAGAAGAAGGGGGTTCTCAGGAGGAATGGCTCAGTACAGGCTGAAGCCATGCAGTGTTGCTCAACCAGGTGGAAGCTAAAATTCTCAGATATGAGCTCTGGAATAGTTTTACCCAACGTAGCCCTGAAACAAACAAACACAAACACAAACGAGAAAGCACCACTAGATGGCTTGCCTTACAGGACTCTGCACACCTGCTCTTCAGCCCTCTTTCCAATCCTTTCTGACCACTTACTGAAGACACCTCCCCAAACAGAGCGTGGGCTTTGGTGTAACCGACCAGCTGTGTGAACTTGAAGGAGTTCATCTCTCTCCCTGAGCCTCAGTCTCTCTTCTGTAATGTGAGAAAGTATCCGTTACCCTGAAGGATTTCTGTAAGGTAAGGTATGAGAACAGCCAGCCCTGGCCCTTGCCAGGACAGCAGTACACATCAGCGGACCTCCTTCCTGGCATTACCCCTTCCCTGAGGACTCCAGCCACCAGGAATGTCCGAGTCTCCAATCCTATTCTGGACGATGTTCCCTGTCCTCCATGTTCCCCAGCCAGGTCTCTCTAGAAAGGGAATTCTTCTTGATGATGGACACAGCCATGGGAACTGCGTTTTCAGATTGTCACTATGTTGTCACCAATCTGAAAGCTTTGACTGAAACACCAGTCATGTAGCAGGACTTGCCTACAGCATAATTCCCTTCAACCCCGAGTCTCTGGTGCTCTTCCTTATGCACCGCTGCATGAATGTTTCTTGCTGAGAACCTTACATTTCTGCAGTGGCCTTAGAAATACAAGGACCATGGGGGGTGGGATGAATTTTGGACACCTCAGCTAGGGCACTATGGTTTCCTGCCAAATCCTCCACATCTCGCCTAGCCTTGACTGAATAATAAGCCTTATTCCTGAAGATACCGGGCTGGACATCAGAAACAAAGCCAAGGTGACAATTTCTGATTTCTGCTGCCACTACTGGGACCAGCGTATTGGCTGGCAGTCAGCATCATGGGGACCACAGGGTACAGAGTAGAAGCAACAGGCAGCTGGAAGCACAGGAGCGGCTTGTGCAACACTGACCCCGGGAGCCCCGTGTTTGGGGAAACTTTGGCAAAGTTGAAGGCACGTAGAGCCAGCATTGTCAGATGCCATTAAAGAAAGTAGCCTCCATCCCCCTGACCTCCTACTCCTTTCACTGTTTTCCCTACATGTGGTCACCATGCAATAACCCTGCTCCCCAAAGGATTGAGGCTGGGGTGGGGCCGTGAAGGATAAACCAAGGGCACGTTGCAGCCGCCTGCCGGCCATGCTGTTGTCTGCCTCAAGAGTCTGCCCCAAGGTTATTGCACAGTGGTCAGCTCTGGCTCTGGAGCCTGGAACAGTCCAGTGCCAACATGCTCCATCCTGGGAGTAGGTGAGTCTCTGAGCAGGAAGGGCAGTCTGTGAGGTAAAGGCACCAAGCCTGAGGGGTGTGGCAGCTGTCTAATCTATTTCATAAGAACCAACCGTGTGCACGTGTCCCCCAACTTCACAGTCAGCATATTGGTAGCTTGAAATCAACCGCAGTGGGCATGTGTATAAGCAAAATCAACAACACTGGAAATCAGGGCTCTCTCTTCAGGAAAGCCCACTATGGAATATTTAGCAGCTCATCAATCAATGCTCCCCTCACTTCCCCATGAGTCTGAATAGCCTAAGAGCTGTTCTGCTGCTCAGAGTGGAGACCAAAGAGGTCGCTGAGTGACACACAGCCTGGTGGCGGGCTATGCACACTTCTGGGAATTCAACTCCAGCAATCTAAGACTCTCCAGAGTTGAGGGGGGAACAGTTGAGGTTCAGACCTCCACGTTGCTCCAAAATTTCTCTATTCTCAAAAAAAGTTCTGCTGTGTTTTTGTTGGTTCGCCAGAACTGATGCATTCTAAGAGGTCACCTGGCCACCTCCCTGCCTTCAGAGAGTGGAATCCTACCTCCTCCAAGCAAGCCCGCGGTCTGCATCTGAGGGTTCTTAGTTCTAGTCTTCTTAAGAAGTTAGTTCTTTTTCAAACCATGCTGTATCTGCAAAGACTTTCCTAATTTATATCTCCTTCATGCTACAATAACTTCATACAACATGTATGATTTCATTTTCATGTGGGAAACTTTGCAAGTATTTCCTCTTGAATTGAAAGTGCCTCTCATCTCTTCATAACACCAGACTTTCTTCGTGAGTCACTAACAACACCATTTAAGAAAACGTCCTTTTTTAAGCATAAAATAAAAGCCTGTATCACATCTGACTGCCCATCTTATAAATCCTCCCATTCTCAGCACTGCTACACGGTTCACTGCCTTGCAGGTGCGTCAAGGGGCCATCAGACGCACTGCGTGCACGGATTTACCGGGATAGCCCTCAACAGGAGCCGACAGGACAGAGAAGACAAGTGCCACTTACTCTGCTGTCACGGGATTCTGTCCACGAAGTCTTTGCTTTTAGAGCTATTAGCGTCTTTGTTTACAAGATTCCAGATCCTGATGGAGTAGGAAGTCCTTCACTTGATAATGAGGACAGGACTCTGTTATTCAGGATGACAAAAAGGAGACAAATTCTTCTCACTATGCAGCTGGGTGTGCACAAATAGCCACAATGTCTACCAGTGGCCAATTCCTGGAGGCTGAGTTCACTCTAAGGACTTTTCTCTGGTCATTTGATGGCACTTCTGCTGGGGAGCTCTGTTTCTAGGGAACTGGGTGCAGGGGGCAAAGTAGGGTGTGGCAGGTGGGCATGAGTTGTTCCCAGAACTTGTGTAGCTGCTGAGCTGGGAATGGGGAGCAGTGACTGCTGCGGGTGTGGTCAGTGAGCAGCTTTCTCTCTCTCTCTCTCTCTTTTTCTATTTCTCTTTTTCTATTTCTCTTTTTCTTTCTTTCTCTCTCTCTCTTTTCCTTCTTCTCTCCCTCTCTGTCTCTCTTCTCCATCCTTTCTTTCTTCCTTTCTTCTTTCCCTTTTTTTATTTTTAATATAAGGAGTTGAAGGTTTTATACCAGAACTCTGGGTCCTTTGTTTTCCAAAACAAACAGACTCACAAACCAGGGAGAGGCGGCAGCTTCTCTTTGGCGCCCTTAGTCCTCCTCTTCTGATGCTCACTGTCCCCCTCTTCTCCCCTGTCTGTGCCCCATCTTTCCCCAAACCCCACAGTGCTGTTTTCCCTACAGCACCCTCCTGCCTGGAGGGAATGCAGGTCGGTCCAATGGGTTGTGGCCTGTCCTCTGAGCCGAGGCTCCTGTTTTCTGCATCGTCCAACACAGGCCAAGTTCAGATCCCAGCCCTCCACTGAGACGTGGGCAGATCACCAGCTTTTCTAAGTCAAGTGATTTAGAAATCATAAATGTAGACACTTGAAACAATGTCAACACAAAAAATTAAAAATAAATATTAAAAACAAAACACCATAATTGTGGACATTCTTTGAAAATGTCACTTGTCCCTCAGAGGTGGATTTCTCGGCAGGCGCACTGAGCATGCAGCGTGGGCCCCCACCTCTGAAGGGCCTGGAAAACCCCAACCTTACTCTTTTTTCTAATGTAAGTGGCCAATATTTTCCTTTTTGCCCAAGGTGTGGGCACAGAGGACCTTCATCCGCCTTAATGTCATGGCCTAAGGAACACACTGGTCCAGGGATGAACGCCCCTGGAGTAGGAGGGACACGGAACTATCTACAGCAGGGTTCCTCATAGTTTAGACACTAAAGCGGCAACATCGACACCTCCCGAAACTTGCAAGTAATGTGAATTCTAGGGTCCCATTTCACACCTACTGAATCAGATGTTCTGGCTTTAATAGGACCTCCATGTCATTCTGAAGCATGTTCAAGTTTGGGAACCATGGATCTAGACTTTCACTGGGCCTTTCCCTCCAGGCCCTGAGTGACCTCTCCCCGGGAGAGCTGGGCTGGCCCACATGTGAGTGGGAAGACGTCTTGTGCTTATAGCTGGAGGCCTAAACAAGCTGCTGCTCAGTGGGCTGTCCCCTCCCCCATACCACCCCCATCCCCTAGGGCTTCATGGTGAGAGGCCTGTGCACACACATGAACACACACACACACACACAGAAGCACACACACAGCTTTTGTACTTTTTATTTTTAACACAGGTGGGGCATGTGATACACATTGTTCTTCGGGGCATCAAAGTAATGCAGGGAAATGCAGTTCCCGGAGCCCTTAAGGTCCCAGTACTTTTCCTCAGCGACCAGAGGGCAAAGGAAGAACCGAACTGTTCCCCTCATAAGTGTTTCCATTCAAACAACTGCAGTGATTTTGTGTATAGCTGCTTGAAAATACACATAAATTAAAAAAATAATAATAATATTGTTTCATTTTATATAATCCATGCCAATGGGATATGTA
Source organism: Saccopteryx leptura (assembly GCF_036850995.1). Taxonomy (NCBI): domain Eukaryota; kingdom Metazoa; phylum Chordata; class Mammalia; order Chiroptera; family Emballonuridae; genus Saccopteryx; species Saccopteryx leptura. The sequence goes on along the minus strand of NC_089512.1, from coordinate 9,118,545 downwards.
TGCCTGGTGGCAGATGTTGGAATCCGTGGGAACACTGTCCCCTCAGTTCCTGTTCCACACTGATTTATCTAAACCACCGGGAACCCGGCTTTGCAGAGACACGCCCACTTTGAAAGGAATGCACCACAATCTAATATTGAAACTGTGAACTTTCTCCCACTTGTGGTTCCCGGGGTGTCCAGGAAATGTCAGGTGCAATGTGGAGCCCTTAAAATGGGAACTGGGAGTTTACTGTGGCCCCGGGTGCCTCGGCACACAGTTTGGAAACCCAAGCCTTATCTCATGTCATGTCTCTGATTAAACTCTGAGTGATACACACATAATCTCATAGAATTTGGGGTCTATTTTCTCTCTCTCTTTGTCTTCTGCGTATATATTACTAGGTATGAAACAGAAGATACCGTATTTTTATTTTTTATTTAATATTAACAATATAAGCATATTCACATGTCAATAAATTTTTTTAGAAGTCATTCACGTCTGTATCCTATCTCATACTTACAGTACTTAATTAACCCTTCCACAGTTATCAAACTTTCCAGATGTGCTGAATTTTACCATTATCTATGACAATTCCTGGGAGCAAGATAATTAGGTGACCTTTTTTTTTTTCTTTTTTTTCCACTGTGCTACCCACTTCAGTGCCTGCAGCCGATGGGCAGAGGCCAGGCAATGGTTCAGGGCCATAGTTTGCTCTGGATGGGGCACTATGAGAGACCCAGGGGGACATTAGGCGAACTTTTTAAATGATCTTGGTACCCATTTTCAAAGCGCTTTTTAGAAACACAGCACTGATTTACATTTCCATCAGAAATACGTAATAGGGACTGGGTCGCCTCATCCTTACCTGCTTTGGATATTTTCAGAAACAAAATTACATGACATCTGGTGATCATCTTAACAGGCTAAAGAAGAGGTTCACCGTCATTAGCATGTCCTTGATTACTAATGTAATTGAGATTTCATATTAATGGCTATAGCATTTCTCTTTGACTTATTGGTTAATATCTTTGTTAATTGTTTGACAATTGGGCATATAGAATAATTATGGGATAGAAAAATTTAAGTGGTTTTCCTACTGATTTGTAAAATACCCTGATATATTAAATGGGGAGTTGACAATAGCATCTTGGTCTTCATTTTTAGTTTGTTACATACATGTTTTTTCTGTTAACATTTTTGTATTTTATGTTTTATAACGTGTGTCGATTTATAAGCAGGCCAATTTACTTTCAGTAAAATATTTTTCATATTCAAAATTTGCTTACACTATTATACCTAATTGTTTTTTCAAATAGGAATTATATTTGCTAAATTAGGAGCTAAGACAGAATGCTTTGGGGGGTTGAACCAAAGCTACAAAGTGATTTGCTGCTGGCCTTCCAAGCCCCTGCCAGGCATTTTAATTGGGCCTCTTTCCCTGATCAAACTGACCATCTCACTTGACACCTGCCCCATCACAGCACATGGAAGGATGCGGTGCATGTGTGGGTACAGGCTCTACTCACAGTGGTCTTATATCCCTGGTCTCAGCCTCACCCACCCCTCCCGGGCTCTGTTGGCATCCCTGGGGCTGTCACCTCACTGAGCACAGGGCTCTTGGAGAACGCCCCTCCCACCTGCACCCGTGTCCCCCAGGGTTGCTTTGACGGGAGCAGGTCCTCAGTCACCACGTGGGAGTGAATTGATTTGTGCAAGCACCATGGGGACACGAGTCAATCTGAGTGCGTCTGTGCCATGGATTTCAGTGCCGACACCATAAACAATGCTTTGTAATAATGTATGGAGCTGGAAAAGCGATTGAATGTGATCCTACTTTTAAACAACCAGGTCAGAAGGGTGAGAACAGTAGTACATCTCTGTTATAATCATGAGTGCGCACAACAGAAAACAAAGTAAAAGAAAGTTCATCAAAAATGTACATTGTATGTAATGGGGTAGAGGGATTTAGGGGTGATTTTGATATCTGGGGTTTTGAAATAAATGACTCTTCCTTTTCCATGGCTATTTCTATATGTACAATCTTTTATTCAGAAGGTCTGGGTCAGGCCCTTGGTCTGAATTGTTTTATTTTATTGTGTAAAAAATTTCTCTAATTAAAGTTCTATTGCGAAGGAAGGTTTATCTATTCTATTTTCCATTAGATTTTAAGTTCTGCCATCATGAGCTCTATGTTCTTCAGGACTTCCAGCAGCCTGAACCCTGGCGGGGGGGGGGGGGGGGGAGTGACAGGTAGAGGCCGCTGCTGGCTCCTGATTGGCTCCTGACTTTGAGCCGAGTCAACTGTGGAAATCACTGTTTCCAAGTTCACTGGTGGTGGCAGTAGAGATGAGGGGATGCTCAGTGGCTTTGTTTATAAATCTGAAACCTTATTTGCCCAAGCCCTTGGCTGGCGCCCATTGTTCTGTCTTCTGGAATGAGCTAGTTCACTCATTCATCTCCCGGGAGAAGCTCACAGGAGACACTCAAGCCCCAGAGGTGATCTACCTCAACCCCAGGTGGCGTTGCTCCACACTGATCAGTGGTCACAATCGAGCCGGGACACTGAAGCTGCCTCCCCTCCAGCCACCGTGCCTGGCAGGTCACTCTTGCTGGGAGCTGAGTCAGAACCCATTAGAGCAGGGGTCTCCAAACTTTTTACACAGGGGGCCAGTTCACTGTCCCTCAGACCATTGGAGGGCTGCCAAATACAGTGGTCCTCTCACTGACCACCAATGAAAGAGGTGCCCCTTCCAGAAGTGCAGTGGGGGCTGGATAAATGGCCTCAGGGGGCCGCATTGCGGACTGCGGGCCATAGTTTGGGGACGCCTGCAGAGAGTTCCTGCTCCGCTGAGGATGGGGACATGGAGCTGGCCCTGTCCCGGTTCTCGGTGTGGAAGAAGGGGAGCCATATCACCTGACTCAGGGACAGGAGCCTGTGGCACAGCTGACGCAGGTATTGACAGAACTTCTCGCCAACAAAGACGTAGATGATGGGGTTGACACAGCAGTGCATGTAGGCGATCACCTCTGTCACCTGAATGGCCAGGGCTAGTTGGTCTTTCTGGTTACAGGAACTGACTGAAAGGACGTCTTCAAATGCAGAAATAGACTTAGTCAGATTGAAGGGCATCCAAAAGAGAAGAAAGATGATCATGATGACAAAAATCAGACGGACGGCTTTGGATTTCCTCTCATTGGGCCGTCTGAGCAGAATCTTCATGATCCCCGTGTAGCAGACGATCATGATCACCAGAGGCAAGACCAGCCCCAGGATGTTCAGTTTCAGAGGCGTCAACCATATCCAATGTTTGTAGTTATAAGAAATATTGAAGCTGCAGATATAACCACCTCCATACCTCTGGGAATTCATAAAGTAAAACTCTGGAATAGAAGTTAGGAAGGCCAGGACCCAGCTGACTACGCTGGTGATGATACCAAATGTGACGGTCCGGACCCGCAGGGCAAACACAGCATGGACGATGGCCAGGTACCTGTCGATGGTCAGCAGGATGATGAAGAAGATCTCGCTGTACAGACTTACATAATAAAGCCCTGACACCAACTTGCACATGACATTGCCAAACACCCAGTTTGCTTTCAAAGTGTAGTGAATCCAGAAGACCAGCGTGAAGAGGAAGAGCAGGTCAGAAATGGCCAGGTTGAGGACGTAGATGTTGGTCATGTTCTTGAGCCTCTTGTGTTGCAGGAGGACCAGGACCACCAGGATGTTGCCGACCAGGCCAATGACAAATACCAGGGAGTACAAAGGGGGCAGCACGTGAACTCCAAAAGACCTTACAGTTTCATATAGGCACAGGGTGGTATTCCCGTAGTTGACTTCTGTGGTCCCCTCATAGTCCATTGAAATGTTGGAAAGTTCCATCCTGCTTTCTGCCGCGGGTCCAGGTAGATGGTTTCTGTATTTATTTGCTGGTAAAGGCAGTGGGCTCTGGACAACAGAGACAAGGCAGTTATTATATGACATCAACCACATGACAACCGTTTATTGAGTGAAAAGTGCCCACTTGTAACCACGTGCTGGGACACAACCTTGAACAAAGTGGCCCCAGGTCTTCTTCACTGTCATGGAAATTGTAGTTCAATCGCGGGGGGTACAGGGGTGAGGGAGACAATAAACTAATGAGTGCACAAACCATGAAGTCAAATACTTTGGCAATGACTGTTGGGAGGGCACCATTTATGTCTCTCATTTTAGAGGTGATGACAGAGAAGGTCGCAGTGGGTAGGACACATCTGGTGACAATGAGAGCTGGAGCTCACATCCAGTGTGTATCATTCTCACGTCCACTCTTGAAACCACTTGAACTTTCAGCCTCCAATCACAGAGCAGGGACCTTGCATTTGGAAGTGCACAGGAGGACATGGGAAAGGAATCCGTCCTGGCTGAGATTCAAAAACTTGCTAATGGATCTTCATTTGGAACTCAGAAGGTTCTATGTTTTTTGTTTGTTTGTTTTGGTTTTGTATATTTCTGAAGTGAGAATCGGGGCAGCAGAGAGACAGACTCCCACATGTGCCTAATCAGGATCCACATGGTAAGCCCATAAGAGGGCGATGCTATGCCCATCTGCAGCCCTTGGTCTGTTGCAACCAGAACCGTTCTAGCACCTGCGGTGGAGGCCATGGAGCCATCCTCAGCACCTGCGGCAACTTTGCTCCAATGGAGCCTTAGCTACAGGAGGGGAAGAGAGAGACAGAGAGAAAGGAGAGAGGGAAGAGTGGAGAAGCAGATGGTAGCTTCTACTGTGTGCCCTGGCTGGGAATCAAACCCGGGACTTCCACATGCCAGGCCAGGGCTCTACCACTGAGCCAACCAACCAGAGCTTATGGAAGGTCTTTGCTTAGGTGACATAGGACACTTGGGGCACATGACTCTGTGTGGCCATTTGATCTATTTAGTTGTCACAGAGCCTAGAGGATGTTTCTATCATTCGGTTGTCAGGGGAAAGGATGTCCTACAATGCACAAATTATTCCCCCCAAACCCTAGAAGTGCTGCCACAGTGCAATTCTAGGAGGCCACCTATCCCTTAGTTGAGGGCACCAAGGCCACCAGTGTGGGCTCAGCCTAGCCCACATCACTCAACCCTAATGGGACACAGGCAGGTTGACAGAAACTCTGTCAGCCTCCTGGGACAGCTGTGAGGACTCAGGGGAGAGCCAGGCTGGGTGAGCGGGTGACCTGGTGAGAAGAAGGGGGTTCTCGGGAGGACTGGCTCAGAACAGCCTGAAGCCATGCGGTGTTGCACAACCAGGTGGAAGCTGGAATTCTCAGAAAGGAGCTCTGAAATAGTTTAGCCAATGTTGCCGTGAAACAAACAAGCACAAACACAGAAGAGAAAGCACCACTAGGTGGCTTGCCCTACAGGACTCTGCACACCTGCTCTTCGCCCTCTTTCCAATCCTTTCTGACCACTTACTGAAGACGCCTCCCCAAACGGAGCATGGGCTTTGGTGTAACCGGCCAGCTGTGTGAACTTGAAGAAGTTCATCTCTCTTCCTGATGCTCAGTCCTTCTTCTGTAATGTGAGAAAGTATCAGTTACCTTGAAGGATTTCTGTAAGGTCAGGTATGACAAAAGCCAGCGCTTGCCCTTGCCAGGACATTAGTAAACATCAGGGGAACTCCTTCCTGGCATTACCCCTTCCCTGAGGGCTCTAGCCACCAGGAATATCCCAGTCTTCAATTTTATTCTGGCTGATGTACCCTGTCCCCAAGATCCCCTGCCAGGTGTCTCTGTGGTTAATCTAGAAAGGGAATTCTGCTTGATGATAGACACAGCTGTGGGAACTGCATTTTCAGATTTTCATTATGTTGTCACCAATCTGAAAGCTTTGACTGAAACATTAATCATGTAGCAGGACTTGCCTACGTCAAAATTCTTTCCACTCCGGAGTCTCTGGTGCTCTTCCTTACGCATTCGTCATGAATATTTCATGCAGAGAAACTTCCATTTCTGCTGTGGCCTTAGAAACTTAAGGCCCATGGGGGAGGGGGGGTTGGATGTTGGACACCTCAGCTAGGGCCCTATTATTTCCTACCAAATGCATTTCTCTGGGTCACTCATCCACTGCAGGCCTAGCCCTATAACTAATAGCCCTCTTCCTGGATAAACCCAGGCTGAACATCTGTAACAAAGCTGAGCTGACAATTTCTGATTTCTGCTGCCACTGCTGGGACCAGTGAATCAGCTGGCAGTCAGCATCATGGGGACCACAAGGTTTAGAGTGGAAACAACAGGCAGCTGGAAGTACAAGGAGAGGCTCGTGCAACACTGACCCCGGCAGCCCAGTTTTGGGAAACGTTGGAAAACGTGAAGGCATGTTGAGTCAGCATCGTCAGATGCCATTAAACAAAGTAACCTGCATTTCTCTGACCTCTTACTCCATTCACTGTTTTCCCTACAGGTGGGCACCTTGCAATAACACTGCTCCCCAAGGGACTGGGGCTGGGGCGGGGCCTCGAAGGAGAATCCAATGGCCATGTTTCATGCAACTAGCCATTCTTGTTGTCGTCTGTCTCAAGAGTCTCCCCCAAGGTCATAGCACTATGGTCAGCTCTGCTCCTGTAGCCTGGAACCTTCTAGTGCCAACATGCTCCAGCCTGGTATTAGGTTAGTCTCTGAGCAGGGAGGGCAGTCTGTGTGGTAAAGACACCAGGCCTGAGGTGCTTGGCAGGGGCTTTTCCTGGGTCATAAGAACCAATCGTTTCCATCTGTCCCCAACCCCACAGTCAGCATATTGGTAGCTTGAAATCCACCACAGTGGGCATGTTTACACGCAAAATCAGCAACACTGGAAATCAGGGCTCTCTCTTCAGGAAAGCCCACTATGGAATTTTCAGGGAGGCCCATTATAAAATATTTAGCAGCAAATCAATGCTCACCCACCACCCTGCCAGTCTGAATAGCCTAAGAGCTGTCCTACTGGTCACAATGAGGACAAAAAAGTCGATGAGTGACACACAGTCTGGTGGGAGGCTATGCACACTCCTGGGAATTTCTGCTCTGGACATGTGAGATCCACCAGATTATTTTGGGGACTGGGGAACAGTTGAATAGATACCTCCAAGTTGCCTCAACCCCACTATTCTCAGAGAAAAATTCTGCTGCCACTTTCTTAATTAGGACAGAATGGATACAACCCAATAGGTCACATGGCCAGCTCTCTGCCTTCAGGGGATAATATCCTACCTTCTCCAAAGTCAGCTCGCAGTCTGTGTTTTAGGATCCTTGGTTCTAGTTTTCTTAAGAAGTTGTTTTAGTTTCAAACCTTCCTGCATCTGCAAGGACTTGTCTAATTCAAAGCTCCCTCCTACTACAATGACTTCACACACCATGTATGATTTTCCTTCACATGGGGAAACTTTGCAAGTAATTTTCTCTAAAATGGCCTTCCAAGAAAGTGCTTCTTGTCCCTTAATGTTGCGCCAACTTTCTTAATCAGTCAGTCCCATTATTCTCTTTCTTAACATCAACAACAACAACAACAACAAAAGCTTATTTCACATCTGATTGCCCATCTTATAAATCCTCCCATTCTCAGCATTGCTACGCAGTTCACTGCCTTGCAGGTGCGTCAAGGGGCCATCAGACGCACTGCGTGCACGGATTCACCCGGATGACCCTCCACAGAAGCCGACAGGAGAGAAAAGACAAGTGCCACTTACTCTGCTGTCAAAGGATTCTGTCCACGAAGTCTTTGTTTGTAGAGTTTTTAGAGTCTTTGATTTCAGTGTTCAAGGTCCTGATGTTGTAGGAAACCTTTCACTTCCTGTGTAACAATACAGCCAGGACACCAGGGATCTCAGTCACTGAGGATGCAAAGAAGGAGGCAAATTCCTCTTTTTACAGGTGAGTGTGCGGGAGCAGTAAGGACACCAAACATTTCCTGGACGCTGAGTTCCATGTAAATGTTTTCCTGTGGTCACTTGGCGGCACTTCTCTCTGCGGGCTCTGTCTTAAGGGCATTGCGGGAGGGCAATGAGGTGGTGTTGTTTGGGGTGAGGTAGGTGGCAGTCAGGTGTTCCCCAGAACTTGTGGAGCCACTGAAGGCTGGAAATGGGAGGGGGACTGATTTAGGGAGGAGGGGTCTCCTTTTCAGTGAGCAGCCTTTTCCCTTCCTTCCTTCCTTCCATCCTTCCTTCCTTCCTTCCTTCCTTCCTTCCTTCCTTCCTTCCTTCCTCCCTCCCTCCCTCCCTCCCTCCCTTCCTCCCTCCCTTCCTCCCTCCCTCCCTCCCTCCCTTCCTTCCTTCCTTCCTTCCTTCCTTCCTTCCTTCCTTCCTTCCTTCCTTTTTTTCTTTCTTTCATTCTTTCTTTCCTTCTTTTTTTTCTTTTTCTTTCTCTTCTTTCTTTTTTTTAAGATTGCAAGTGAAAGTGTTTAAACTGGAACCATGGGGCCTCTGTTCCTAATAACCTGGCTCAGAGGTCCCCAAACTACAGCCAGTGGACCGCATGCGGCCCCCTGAGGCCATTTATCTGGCCCCGCCGCACTTCCGGAAGGGGCACCTCTTTCATTGGTGGTCAGTGAGAGGAGCTCAGCATCCTGTGCTCCTGGAGCACTGTGTGTGGGGGTGCCGCAAAGCGCAGCGTCGCTCAGTTACAGTACTACTTCCGGTGATGCAGGACGCACGAGTCATGGCTCCGGAAGCGGGTCATATCACTTGTTAGGGCTAGCAGTGACAAATATGGAACCAGACATTGACCATCTCACTAGCCAAAAGCAGGCCCATAGTTCCCATTGAAATACTGGTCAGTTTGTTGATTTAAATTTACTTGTTCTTTATTTTAAATATTGTATGTGTTCCCGTATTGTTTTTTTACTTTAAAATAAGATATGTGCAGCGTGCATAGGAATTTATTCATAGTTTTTTTTATAGTCCGGCCCTCCAATGGTCTGAGGGACAGTGAACTGGCCCCCTGTGTATAAAGTTTGGAGACCCCTGACCTAGCTAGTAAACCAGGGGGAGGTGGCAGCTTCTCTTTGGCGCCCCTAGTCCTCCACTGTCACTGCTCACTGTCCCTACTTCTCCCCTGTCTGTGCGCCCCTCACTCCCCCAAACCACAGAGCTGTTTCATCCAGAGGAGCCTCCAGCCCAGAGTGAATACAGGTCTGTAGGATGGAGTTTGCCGTCTCTCTGAGCCCAGGCTCCTGTTTTCTGCATCGTCCAACACAGGCCAAGTTCAAATCCCAGCTCTCTTCTTGAGACCGGGGCTGATCACTAGCTTTCCTATGTCCTGGCTCCCCCTCCATCAAATGAGAACACTGGATGCTTAGGCTCATAGGAGGATGTGTGAGGTCAGCTTGTATGAGCGTCTGGGACAAGAAAAATGTCTCATAAATGATGCTTATTCCGCTTTTCCCCACAACAGCCAACACCTGCTCTGTGCTGGTGTCTCTTTGGGTCCCACCTACTTTTCTGTAAAACTTGGAGTCTGCTAACCTTTCTCACAGGCATGTTGCAAAGTGCCATTCAGAAATCATATAGGGGACCATGCTTTGAACATTTCCCTTCGGGCTCAGTTTCCTCTTCTGTGAAAATGAAGACAATAGAGGAGGTCCCATCATGGAACATCCCGTGAGTCTGCTGGGTGAGGTCTCCCCCTTTGGCAGCCTGTCTGTAGAGAGATGGCGGGAGAGAGAGGCAGGAAGGGAACCAGATTGACAGCAACGGGTACAGGCCTGAGAACATGGCGTCTTTGTACGAACAGCAGGTTGAGGGGTGCACATTAGTGACGTGTCTCTCACATGTGACAGTCCTGCATCCCATCCCAGGTCTACCCTTTACTGACTTTGGACATGTTATTTAAGCTCCCAAGTGTCTATTTCCTCTTCTGTAAGGCAAGGTTAATAATGCCAAATTTATGGAGAGGACTCAAGTTAGATACACATACACACCCATGAATGAATGATTTGGTGCAGTGTTTGAGATATTAAGCACTGTCCTAATGTGCGGTCTCCCTCCCAGTTGCAAACCATGAGCCACGGATGCAGGTATATGCAGTGAGTCTGCAGAGGTCCCTGGAAACAGTGCTGGGGAGAGGATAGTGGAACAGGAATAGGAAGGATCTGGTGAGGAGAGTCACTGAGCACCTGCAGCTGTGGGCAGCGGGGTTCAGTCCTACTGGGAAATCCATGGTCACTACCTGTGATTGTTGACAGGCTGTCCAACTCTGCTCTAGGCTTCTGTGGCCCCCACGACACAGAGCGGACATGCCAGGCACATATACTTGTTCACCTCACTTATATTACTGATTACTATGACGTCCAGGCACTGTCAGGTACTGGGGATATAGCGGTGACAGGGAGAGACAGACATCGTTCTTCAGGTGCCCACGGGGTAGCCAGGCTCACAGACTATTAAGCAAGTCCTACAGAAGGAACAATGTCATGGCCTGGAAAGTACCCTGGGCCAGGGAAGGTGCAGCTGGGGAGGGAGGGGGTGAGGGAGCCTGTAGAGCAGGGGTCTCAAAGCTAAGATATCAGAGCAGCATCACACCGCCGGGAACACGCCATGATGCAAATTCCCATTCCACACCTACTGAATCAGACGTTCTGGCTTTACCGTGTGCGCCTGTCATTCCGATGCTCGCTCACATTTGGGAAGCAGGGATCTAGACTTTCACTGGCCTTTGTCTCCAGGCCCTGAGTGATCTCTCCCCGGGAGAGCTGGGCTGGCCCACACGTGAGCAGGAAGACATCTATGCTTATAGCTGGAGGCCTAAACAAGCTGCTGCTCAGTGGGTTGTCCCCTCCCCGATGCCACACCCCGTCCCCTAGGGCTTCATGGTGAGAGGCCTGTGAGCGTGCACGCACACACACATACACAGAGCTTTTCAACTTATTTTTAACACAGGTGGGGCACGTGATATAAATTGATTTGGACACTGAAGTAATGCAAGAGAATCACTGAAGTGTGACAGTGTTTCAAAGAAAATGCACTGACATTTCGTTTTCAGGAAAACTTTGAAAGAAGTAAAAATAAAACAAAGGGCCGCTCTGGGGCACGGGCTCTTCACTGACATCAGCTATGAGATCCCCGTGGCTACTTGTGGCATCCACACGGTGTGAGCCGCAGGTTTCCAGGAGGGGAGAGGCAGAGGCTGGGGCTCCCTGGGGGAGTGAGCAGGAGGCGGTCCAGAGGGATGGGCCTGGGTCCTGTGGGGAGGGGTCTGAGCCATTAGCACGACTGACAGGCCCTATCGCAGGGTCTTGTAGCTACCATTGTTTTAACCACGCGTTTCTGTTAATGAAAAGTGAAGCTCACACAGATGTCACGCAGGTGATCCTGGCATTTAAGTGCCCGTCCTTGGAAGCTTGTGCTTGACTGTACGCTGAGTCAATTCCCAAATGGAAATTTCAACCTCAGTATATTTGGGGGCTTCCTGACCTTGACCATCTCCCAGTCTCCCTGCTCTGGGCATGTGGCCCCCCCACTATGGAAATCTACCAACATTTTGGTTCCCAAATGGTGTCGAGATCCTTGTTCTTCACTGGCACCACACCCTCATTCTAGAATGCTCTTCCCAACTCGTTCTATTCTGAAACATCTTCTTATCTTATTCTTTCCCTCTCTTTCCTCAACATTTCCCCATCTCTTTTCTTCCCTCTCCCTACTCTTTCTTCATTTCCTTCTTTTCACAAAGAATAGTTTTGCTCATGATGTGCTTGTTTAAATATATTGGTAGCACTCAAGGAGTGCACAGTGAAAATAAGCCTCACGCTTCCTGGGGCTTCTGTCCAGTGTCAGCCTAGTGGGCCTGGACTGACATTTCCCAGAATCCCTTGCCTGCAGGGGCCAGGTGAGTGTCCACTGTAAGGAGTAATTAGGAGTCATTTGTAAGGGTGAAGCAACAGTGTTGTGTTCAGAAGATGGAAATGGTGCTAGGTCCTGTGGTCCTCCATGCACTGATGTCACCTACTGGCTCCCGCTGCTGGAGTTGGGCAGCACTTGGACCCACAGTGCCTGCCGGTTCCGCTGCTGCCCAGAGTCTGGGGTCAGGAGTCCAAGCATCAGCATGGGGAAAGGGCAGGTTCCGTTCACGTCACTCTCCTTTCTACTGACACCTTCTACTTTGTCCTTGCTGTCGTCTGTATCTAGTGCCCTTCCTAAGTGCTCACTTGGCTGACCTCTAGAGACTTCCCTCCTTGTGCAATTGGCCAGACAACAGCGTGCACAGACTCACCCACCAGCTCCCACAATTGCAAACTATCCAGTTGCTAAACACACTCTTATTCCTCAGGATCCCAGACTTTCTCAGTTCCCGGAGCCCTTACGGTCCCAGTACTTTTCCTCAGCGCCCGGAGACAAAAGAAGAACCGAACTCTTCCCCTCAGGAAGTCTTTAGATTCAAACAACTTAAGTGATCTTGTCTATAGATGCTTAAAAATACACATCTATTGAAAAAATAATATTTTATTTCATTTTTAAATAATCCATGCCAATGGGATATGTACTCCTGCTGGGAATCCGTGGGTCACTGTCCCCTCAGTTCCTGTTCCACACTGATTTATCTCAAATCACTGGAAACCCGACTTTGCAGAGACACACCCACTTTGAAAGGAATGCACCACAAACTAACCTTGAAACTCTGAACTTTCTCCTACTTGTAGTTCCCAGGGAGTCCAGGAAATATCAGGTGCAGTGTGGAGCCCTTAAAAATTGGAACTGTGGCCAGGGCCAGTTGGCTCAGTGGTAGAGCATCGGCCTGGTGTGCGGGGGACCCGGGTTCGATTACCAGCCAGGGCACATAGGAGAAGCGCCCATTTGCTTCTCCACCCCCCCCCCTCCTTCCTCTCTGTCTCTCTCTTCCCCTCCCGCAGCCAAGGCTCCTTTGGAGCAAAGATGGCCCGGGTGCTGGGGATGGCTCCTTGGCCTCTGCCCCAGTTGCTAGAGTAGCTCTGGTTGCAGCAGAGCGACGCCCCAGAGGGGCAGAGCATCGCCCCTGGTGGGCGTGCCGGGTGGATCCCGGTCGGGCGCATGCGGGAGTCTGTCTGACTGTCTCTCCCTGTTTCCAGCTTCAGAAAAATACAAAAAAAAAAAAAAAAAAAATGGAACTGTGAGTTCACTGTGGCCCCTGGGTGCCTCAGCACACAGTTTGGAAACCCTAGCCTTATCTCACATCATGTCTCTGATTAAACTCTGTGATACACACATAATCCCATAGACATTTGGATTTATTTTATCCCTGTGTTTGTCTTCTTCATATATATTATAAAATATAAACCAGAAAATTCTGTATTTTTCTTTTTTATTTAATATTAACAATATAAGCATATTCACATGTCAATAAATTTTTTTAGAAGTCATTCATGTCGGTATCCTACCTCATAATAAGAGTAGTTATTGAACTCTTCCTCGGTTATCGATCTTTCCAGATGTGCTGCTGTTTCCCATTATCTGTGACAGATCCTGGGAGCAGGATTATAAGGTGAGCTTTTCAAATGATCTCGGTACCCATTGCCAAATCCCTTTTCAGAAACACAGCACTGATTTACATTTCCATCAGAAATATGTGACAGGGACTGTGTCGCAGCATCCTTACCTGCTTTGGATATTTTCATTAATTAAAAAAATTGACATCTGGTTATTATCTTAGCAGGCAAAAGAAGAGGTTCACTGTCATTAGCATGTCCTTGATTACTAATGTAATTGAGATTTCATATTAATGGCTACTGCATTTTTCGATGACTTATTGGTTAATATCTTTGTTAATTGTTTGACAATTGGGCATACAGAATAATTATGGGATAGAAAAATCCAAGTGGTTTTCCTACTGATTTGTAAAATTTCCTGATATATTAGGGGAGTTGATGATAGCATCTTGGTCTTAATTTTTAGTTTGTTACATATCTTTTTTCTCTGTGTTAACATTTTTGTATTTTATGTTTTATAATGTGTGTGGATTTATAAGCCGGGCAATTTCCTTTTCAATAAATTACTTTTTATATTGAAAATTTGCTTACACTGTTTCACCTAATTATTTTTCTAAAAGGTTTTAATTTCTTAAATTAAGAGCTAAGACAGAATGCTTTGGGGTGAACAAAAGCTACACAATGATTTGGTGCTGGCCTTCCAAGTCCCTGCCAGGAACCTCTATTAGGCCTGTTTCCCTGGTCAAACTGACCATCTCATTAGGCTCCTTCACATCTCGGCACATGGAAGGATGCGTTGCATGTGTGGGTGGCAGGCTCTACTCACAGTGGTCTTATATCCCTGGTGTCAGCCCCACCCACCACATCCGGGCTCTGTTGGCATTCTTGTGGCTGTCACATCACTGAGCACAGGGCTCTTAGAGAACACCCCTCCCACCTGAGCCTAGTCTTGGAGGGTTGCTTTGATGGGAGCAGGTCCTCAGTCACCACGTGGGAGTGAATTGTTTTGTGGAATAAACAATGGGCATACGAGTCAATTTGAGTCCATCTGCCTACAATTTCAGTGCCGACACCATAAACAATGCTTTGAAATAATGTATTGAGCTTGAAACTTGATTGAGTGTACTCCTTTTAAAAACAACAAGAGCAGAAGGGTGAGAATAGTAGTACATCTCTGTTATAATCATGAACGTGCACAAGAGAAAACATAAAGTATAACAAAGTTCATCAACAATGAACATTGTATGTAATAGGGTAAAGAGATTTAGAAGTGAGTTTGAAGTCTGGGGTTTTGAAACAATGACTCTACTTTTTCCATGGCTGTTTCCAGATGTACAACCTTTTATACACAAGGTCTGTATCTGCCACTAGACCTGAATTGCTTGATTTTACTCAGTATAAAAATATTCTCTAATGAAAGTGCCATTGCCAAGGACAGTTTCACAACTCTATTTTTCATTAGGTCTCAAGTTCTGCCATCATGAGTTCTATGTTCCTGAGGGCTTCCAGCAACCTAAACTCTGAAGGGGAAACTAAACTGTGGAAATCACTGTTTCCAAGCTCACTGGTGGTGCGGGTTGACATGAGGGGATGCTCAGTGGCTTTGTTTACAAATGTTTATAGTCACGAACCTGAAACTCTGTTTGACTCAAGCCCATGGGGACGCCCTCTTCTCCATCATCCAGAACGACATAGCCCACTTATTCGTCTCCAAGGAGAAGTTCATGGAGAAGACTCAAGGACCAGAGATTATCTACCTCAATACCAGGTGGCGTTGCTCCACACTGGTCAGTGGTCACGATCTGGCCGGGACACCCAAGCTGCCTCCCCTCCAGCTACAGCCACTGTGCCTGGAAGGTCACTCTTGCTGGGACCTGAGTCAGAACCCGTGAGAGAGTTCCTGCTCCCCTGCAGATGGGGACATGGAGATGGCCCTGTCCTGGTTCTTGGTGTGGAAGAAGGGGAGCCATTTCCCTGGGCTCAGGGACTGGAGACTGTAGAACAACTCACGCAGGTACTCGCGGAACTTCTCGCCAACAAAAACATAAATAATGGGGTTGACACAGCAGTGCATGTACGAGATCACGGCTGTCACTTCAATGGCCAGGGCTAGTTGGTCTTTGTGGTTACGGTAATTGACTGAAAGGACGTGTTCAAATGCATAAATAGACAGAGTCAGATTGAAGGGCGTCCAAAAGAGAAAAAATATGATCATGATGACAAAAATCAGACGGAAGGCTTTGGACTTCCTCTCATTGGGTCGTCTGAGCAGAATCTTTATGATCCCCGTGTAGCAGACGATCATGATCACCAGAGGCAAGACCAGCCCCAGGATGTTCAGTTTCAGAGCCAGAAACTCTCTCCAATGACTGTAGTAAGTACGAGGGATAAATGAGGTGCAGATGTAATGACCTTCAGTGCTCAGAGATTGTGTAAAGAAATAGTCTGGAATTGAAGTCAGGCTGGCCAGGACCCAGCTGACTACGCTGGTGATGATACCAAATGTGACAGTCCGGACCCGCAGGGCAAACACAGCATGGACGATGGCCAGGTACCTGTCGATGGTCAGCAGAATGATGAAGAAGATCTCGCTGTACAGACCTACGTAATAAAGCCCCAACAGCAACTTGCACATGACCTCGCCGAACACCCAGTTATCTTTCCAATAGTGGTGAATCCAGAAGGGCAGCGTGAAGAGGAAGAGTAGGTCAGAAAGTGCCAGGTTGAGAACGTAGATGTTTGTAATGGCCTTGAGCCTCTTGTGTTGCAAGAGGACCAGGACCACCAGGATGTTGCCGACCAGGCCAATGACAAACACCAGGGAATACAAAAGGGTCAGCAGCTGAGCTCTAAAAGACCTTAAAGGTTCATATTGGCACGAGGTTTTGTTCAATGAGTTGGATTCTGTGGTCCCCTCATAGTCCATTGAAATGTTGGAAATTTCCATCCTGCTTTCTTCCGCGGGTCCAGGAAGATGGTTTCTGTATTTATTTGCTGGTAAAGGCAGTGGGCTCTGGACAACAGAGACAAGGCAGTTATTATATGACATCAACCACTTGACAGCTGTTTATTGAGTGAAAATTGCCAACTGTGAACCATGTCCTGGGACACAACCTTGAACAAAGTGACCCCAGGTGTTCTTTACAGTCATGGAAATTGTAGTTCAATGAGGGGTGCGTCTAATGTAGGGGAGACAATAAACAAATGAGTGCACAAACCATGAAGTCAAATATTTTGGCAATGACTGTTGGGAAGGGAACGTCTGGTGGATGGAGCACCCAGACAAAGGGAGAGCAACCACATTCTTCATCACCAATGCTTCCCTCATGATTCCCACAGACCTGTCGTTGGACTCAGTGTTAAAGAATCCAGGAAGGGCATCATTTATGTCTCCCATTTTACACATGATGACAGAATAGTTCGCAGTGGGTAGGACACATCTGGGACAATGAGAGCTGGAGCTCACATCCAGTGTGTATCATTCTCACGTCCACTCTTGAAACCACTTGAACTTTCAGCCTCCAATCACAGAGCAGGGACCTTGCATTTGGAAGTGCACAGGAGGACATGGTTGAGAAATCAGTCCTGGCTGAGTGCCAAAAACTTACCAATGGATCTTAATGGCCTTTGGAGCTAAGAAGGTTCTATTTTTTTTTTTTTTTTTTTTTTTTATATTTCTGAAATGAGAAACGGGGCAGTAGAGAGACAGACTCCCGCATGCACCTAATCAGGATCCACCTGGCAAGCCCATAAGAAGGCAATGCTCTGCCTATCTGGGGCTCTTGCTCTGCTGCAACCAGAATCATTCTAGGACAGTGGTTCTCAACCTGTGGGTCACGACCCCAACGTAGGTCGAATGACCAAAACACAGGGGTTGCCTAAAGCCATCGAAAAATACATATATTTTTTGTTTTGTATTTTTCTGAAGCTGGAAACACGGAGGCAGTCAGACAGACTCCTGCCTGCACACGGGATTTACCCGGCATGCCCACCAGGGGGCGATGCTCTGCCCATCCGGGGCATCGCTCTGTCGCAACCAGAGCCACTCTAGCACCTGGGGCAGATCCAAGGAGCCATCCCCAGCGCCCGGGTCATCTTTTGCTCCAATGGAGCCTCGGCTGCAGGAGGGGAAGAGAGAGACAGAGAGGAAGGAGAGGGGGAGGGGTGGAGAAGCAGATGGGCGCTTCTCCTGTGTGCCCCGGCCAGGAATCAAACCTGGGAATCCTGCACGCCAGGCCGACGCTCTACCACTGAGCCAACCGGCCAGGGCCAATACATATTTATTATACAGTACATTTTTAAATAAAATATGTATTTTCGATGGCTTTAGGCGACCCCTGTGTTTTGGTCGTTTGACCTCCACCGGGGGCGCGACCCACAGGTTGAGAACCGCTGTTCTAGCACCTTAGGTGGAGCCCATGGAGCCATCTCTGCACCCAGGCCAACATTGGTACAATGGAATCCTGGCTATGGGAGGGGAAGAGAGAGATAGAGAGAGGAAAGGGTGGAGAAGCAGATGGGAGCTTCTTCTGTGTACCCTGACCAGGAATTGAACCCGGGACTTCCACATGCCTGGTTGAGACTCTACCACTGAGCCAATAGGCCAGGGATTAAGGAGGTTCTTTGCTGAGGTGACATAAGACACTTGGGGCACATGACTCTGTGGCCATTTGATCTATTTAGTTGTCACAAAGCCTAGAGGATGTTTCTATTACTTGGTTGTCAGGGGCAAGGATGTCCTACAATGCACAAATTATCCCCCCAAACCCCAGTAGTGCTGCCACAGTGCAATCCTAGGAGGCCAACTCATTTCTTAGTTGAGAACAACGAGGCCACCAGAGTGGGCTCAGCCTGACCCACGGCACACGGCCATAATCGGGTATAGTTAGGTCTGCAGAAACTAAGTTGTCCTCCAAGGACTGCTGTAGGACTCAGAGGAAAGCCAGGATGCATGAGCGGGTGACCTGGTGAGAAGAAGGGGGTTCTCGGGAGGACTGACTCAGAACAGCCTGAAGCCATGCGGTGTTGCACATCCAGGTGGAAGCTGGGATTCTCAGAAATGAGCTCTGGAATAGTTTACCCAACGTTGCCTTTAAACAAACAAACACAAATGAGAAAGCACCACTAGATGGTTTGCTTTACATGACTCCCCACCCTTGCTATTCAATCCTCTTTCAAATCCTTACTAAAGATGCCTCCCCTAAAGGAGCATGGGCTTTGGTGTAACCGACCAGCTCTGTGACCTTGAAGGAGTTCATCTCTCTCCCTGAGCCTCAGTCTCTCATGTGGTATGTGAGAAAGTATCAGTAACCTTGAGGGAGTACTGTAAGTAAGGTATGACAAAAGCCAGGACATTAGTAAACATCAGGGGAGCTCCTTACTTGAATCTACCCTTCCTTCAGGACTGAAGACACCCAGAACGTCCAGTCTCCCATCCTGTTCTGGCTGATGTACCTGCCCCAAGTTCCCCGCCAGGTCTCCCTGTAGTTAATCTAGAAAGGGAATTCTGCTGGATGGTGTATAGTAGTGGGAGCTGCATTTTCAGATTTTCATTATGTTGCCACCAGTTTGAAAGCTTTAACTTAGACAACAATAGTGTAGCAGGACTTGCCTACATCATAATTTCCTTCACCCCAGAGTCTCTGGGGCTCTTCCTTATGCACCGCTGCGTGAATGTTTCCTGCTGATAAACTTACATTTCTGCCATGACTTTAGAAATTTAAGACCCACAGGGTGGCGGGGGGGGGGGGGGGGATTTCAGAAACCTCAGCTAGGGCACTATGGTTTCCTGCCAAATCCATTTCTCTGGGTCCCCCCTCCACCTCTGGCCTAGCCCTGTGACAGAGTAATCAGCCCTCTTCCTGGAGAAACCCAGGCTGGACATCTGTAACAAAGCTGAGTGACCATTTCTGATTTATGCAGCCACGGCCAGGGCGGGCAGATCGGCTGACAGTCAGCAGCATGGGGACCACAGGGTTTAGAGACAAAGGAACAGGCAGCTGGAAGCACAGGAGCAGCTCGTGCAACACTGACCCCGGGAGCCCCGTCTTTGGGGAAACTCTGGCAGAGGAGAAGGCACGTAGAGTCAGCATCGTCAGATGACATTAAACAAAGTAGCCTCCATCCCCCCGGCCTCCTAGTCCATTCACTGTTTTCCCTACAGGTGGGCCCCATGTAATAACACTGCTCCCCAACGGATTGGGGCTGTGGCGGGGATTTTAAGCAGAAACGAAGGACCATGTTGCAGCCAACCAGCCCACTATGCTGTCCTGTGTCTTTAGCTTCTGCCCCAAGGTCATTACACAATGGTCAGTTATGGCCCTAAAGCCTGGGACCTTCCAGTGCCATCATGCTGCATCCAGGGAGTAGGTGAGCCTCTCAGCAGGGAGGTCAGTCTGTGCGGGGAAAGACACCAGGCCTGAGGTGCGGGGCAGCTGGCTTTTTCTGGGTCATAAGAACCAATCATGTGCATGTGTCCCCAACCCCACAGTCAGCATATTGGTAGCTTGAAATCCACCACATTGGGCATATTTACATACAAATACAGCAACATTGGAAATCAGGGCTAGCTTTATAGAAAAGCCTGCTATGGAATTTTCAGGGAAGCCCATTATAAAATATCAAGCAGCACATCAATGCCCACCTGCCACACCGCCAGTCTGAATAGCCTAAGAGCTGTCCTGCTGGGCAGAGCGGAAACAAAAAGGTCGATGAGTGACACAATGCCTGGTGGCAGGCAATGCACACTCCTTGGAATTTCTACTCTGGAAATGTGAAACCCTCCAGATTTTGGGGCTGGGGAAACAGTTGAAGAAGATACCTCCAAGTAGCCCCAACCCCACTATTCTCAGAACAAAATTCTGCTTCCACTTTCTCTAGTAGGACAGAAAAAATGCATCCCAAGAGGTCACCAGGACCACTTTCTAAATTCAGGGGAGGAAATCCTACCTCTTCCATAGTCAGCTCACAATGTGAGTTGGTGAATCCTTGGTTCTACTCTTCTTAAGAAGATAGTTGAGTTTCAAACCATCCCGCATCTGCAAAGACTTTTCTATTCATAGCTCCCTCCTGCTACACCATGTATGATGTTCATTTCCATGCAGTTGATTTGCAAGTAATTTACTCTTGAATAGCCTTCCACACAGAGTGGCTCTTGTCCTTAATGCTCTGACAACTTTCTTAATCAGTCAGTCCCATCATTCAAGAAAGCTTTTCTTTTTTAATAACAACAAAAAATGATTATTTCCCATCTGATTGCCCATCTTATAAATCCTCCCATTCTCAGCATTGCTACGCAGTTCACTGCCTTGCAGGTGCATGAAGGGGCCATCAGACACACCGCGTGCACAGATTCATGCAGATTGTCCTCCACAGAAGCCAACTGGACAGAGAAGAGAAGTGTCACTTTGGTGTGAAAGGATTTTGTGCACAAATTCTTTGTAGAGTTTTTAGAGTCTTTATTTTCCAGGTTCAAGGTACTGATGGAGTAGGAAGTCTTTCATTTCCTGTGTAACCATGGAGACAGGACTCTAGGGATCTCAGTCATTCAGAATGCAAAGTGGAGGCAAATTCTTCTTTTTACATAGGTGAGTGTGCAGAAGTAGTAAGGACACCAAACACTGCCATGATGCTGAGTTCCACATAAACTTTTTTTGGTGGTAATTTGGTGGCACTTCTCTCTGCGGGTTCTGTCTTAAGGGCATTGGGGGCAGGTAATGAGGTGGCGTTGTTTGGGGTGAGGTATGTGGCAGTAAGGTGTTTTCCAGAACTTGTGGAGCCACTGAAGGCTGGGAATGGGTGGGGGACTGATGTAGGGCGGGAGGTCTCTGTGCTGGCGCGCCAGCCCATGCTAAGGACCCCTGACCCAATTTAGCTGAATGCTTAAGAGGAACTAGTTTATAGCTACAGCTGTAAGTGAAAAAACTGAGGACCCAGCAGATCTAATCTTGCCAACAGAGGCAGGATGCGTTCCTTGTGCGTCAGCCTTGTAGATATTGCAGGAAGGCGGTTTATTCTCCTTAAAACTTTTGGAAAGATATTGTACAAATGTGCTGAAAAAAATTGTAACCTTGTGGGGTTTGCCTATAATCCCCCCCTCCCCTTGAAGCTCATCGCTGTTTGTTGCTTTCTCAGTGCAGCAGACAGACCACTGGCCAGTGAATAAAGCTTTCCAAATTTAATCAATTTGGTCTCTGGTTCTGTTCAGTCCAGTTGCATCACAACAGTTGGGTGCTCATCAGAGATGTACCAGAGTTTTCTGGTGATCGGAGCCTATTTGGGCCTTCAGGTGCCCTGCCTAGGGGGAGATCTCTGAGAGACCTGCCTCAGCCCCAGACAGAGGCGGCGCTCCATTGGACATTGAGCCGCTCAGGATCTCACTGGTAAGCAACAGGGTCCATACAGGTGGGGCGCCCCTAGCTGGGGTCAGCGGCATTGCTGGACGCAGCATAACCTCCGGACCCGATCCGGGCACAGGGCGGTGGCCAGTGATCTCAGGTTTGGTTGGCCAGTCAGGTTTAGTCCGCCACTCAGGTTTCAGGTTTGGTTTTTGTCTAGTTTGGTTTTTGTCTGGTTGTGCATTCTCTGGAGTGTTTGTCTAGTTGTGTTTCTCAGTCTAGACCTCATCAAGTCCGTCAATATGGGTCAGTCTGCTTCTTGTGTTAAATGTACGCTGCTTGAATGTGTTTCGAATAATGCCCAGGACTTTCAGGAACGAGCTGCGGACTACGGAGCTATGTTAGCTCCAGGTTACCCTGTGTGAGTTAGAATGGTCAGTGCTCCCCCCTAGGGAACTGGCCTTCCAATGAATCTACTAAAATCTCTCTTACTTATCAGGTTCAATCAGTCATCTTCAGGGGTCCTGGACACCCTGACCAAATTCCATATACACATATTTGGATTGATGTTCTCACTGAGCAGCCAGAGTGGCTCAAAGACTCCTCCCACACCTCTATTTGTTGACTCCACGAGATCGGGCGAGTTCAGGGTGGTATAGAAAATTTAATTTTAAAATTGTCTAATGATACATCAAAAACTCACTTGGAAATTAAAATGGCCAACTCTAGAGCAGAATAGCCAAATCAAGAATTGCTAGACCCAGAGAAAGCTTAGGCAGGCGGTCTAGCACACTATCACCGGGCACCCACCCGCAAATGGGTGGTGAGCCAGGATGCGGCCGAGTATGGCAACAGAGGCAGCAGAGTAGGGAAAGAAAAGGCAGGCGGGCTGCAGCTGGTTGCATAAGAAGTGGCAGGGAGAAGGAATAAAAATAGGAATGGCAGGCTCCCCTCACTGTTCCGGGCTCACCAGTTCCCTTATCTTTATTATATGCGGCTTAAGTGTCTGTTTGTCGCCGATAGCTTATTGGTTGCTTGCATAACTGTACTAGCCAATGGGGTGAAGTTGCCACGGCTGAACGCAAATTGAGTGGGTCAGGGGGAAGGTGAACATTTGTTTGCATTGGCAATCATCTGCTTTTGAAACAATTTAAGGCTGAACGCAAATTGAGCGTGTCATGGGGAAGGTGAACATTTGTTTGCATTGGCAATCATCTGTTTTACATAAAAACTACGTCTTAATGTAATTTCTTTTAAGAATGCCTCCTAGAAAATACAGCACTGACGAGGAGAGAAAAAGAGCTAAAGCTGCACAAAAATGGCTTTCTCGACAAAAAGAAACCACTGAGCAGAGAAAGACAAGGCTTGCTTCAGTCGCAGAGCAAATGCGTCTTTCTCGGCAAAATGAGACTGATGAGCATAGAGAAAGAAGGCTTGCCTCAGATGCATGACAAAAAATCCTGTCTCAACAAAATGAGTCCCTTGAACAAAGGCAGGAGAGAAATGCAAAAAAAACGACAGAGTAATGCTGACCGAAACACAAAAAAGATTAAAACAGTTTCAAACAGAGAAACTTTAATTTTTGAGCATTCCTCTGGTGACATGAATATTAAATGTGAATACTGTCAGTCCTTAAACTTCAAGTTAGAAACTAATCGATTTGACCGTGGCAAGAAAGGATTTTCTCAATGTTGCAAGTACGGAAACATTGTAGTTCCACTAATTGAGAATTATCTACCACTCTTGAATAAATTATTGACTAATCAGCATCCAAATAGCAAACAGTACATGGATAGCATTCGATCCATTAATAGTTCATTTGCTTTTGCATCCATGGGAAACAAACCAATTTTCTTGCCTGGACCAGGACTTTATTGCTTTCGACTTCATGGTCAAGTTTACCATCAAACTGGAACTTTGCATCCTTCAATTAAAAAATAATGTCATAATAGCTCCTCTAAAGGTGAAATATATGTCATTCCAAGAATTGATTTGGCTCCATCTCAAACGGGGTTGCCATTTCAATTGAGACGTAGACAATTTCCTGTAAAACTTGACTTTGTTATGACCATCAATAAGTCTCAGGGCCAAACGCTTAAGCGTTTTGGCATTTTTTTATCTGAGCCTGCATTTGGACACAGTCAACTTTATGTTGCCTGTTCAAGAGTTCATGAAAGAACGGAAGTAAAATTAAAAATAATTGATGGTCCTCTGCAAGGCGAGCTTAAAAATGATGGAAAGATCTACACAAGAAATGTTGTGTACAAAGAGATCTTTGACATGGGAATTAACATTTTATTATTTAAATCACCTTTATTTATTGAGCTAGCGGTGGCTCTTAAGAAATGTACCGCCAGTGGTTTCCTTCATTGCACTCTACTTTAAGCAATTAAGCAAGTAGAAGGGGGAAACCCCGTGGGGCAGTAAGCAAAGGGGCGTCCTCACCGCCTGCCCTGGGTAATTCAGTTTGAATTAGCAGACACCTTTGCACAAATCATTTTAATTACAATTTATAATATCTAGAACAGCGGTCATTTCGTATGACCGCCAGGCTTTCTAGTATATATATATATATATATATATATATATATATATATATATATATATACATTAACTACATGCTTTCAGGAGGGGAGAGGTAGTTTCCATGGGGACAAATGCCTGTAAATGACCCATTAATATAAGAAAAGGTTAAATTTAATCTTTCTCTGCCTGCACCTGGCTATTCACCCATTTCCCCACAGGTGTGGTGGAAGGTCAGAGAATCCAAGTCTCCTTCCCCTTTGCATTTACAACACACTGCCATCCACCATCTTGATTTTATGCTAATCACACAAATACAAAGATCATTTACAAAATCTCTCTGCATGCCTAGCCCAAATTAGTAAAATATTCTTCAAGCTTCTTAAAATATTCATATTAATTCTGTAGCTTTGGTACCTGACAACAGTCCCCTCTGGCTCTATTTCCTAAGTCAAATCCTTGACTTAATTTACTGAAGAGCATAAGGCTGTCATCTAGGAATATTAACTTATAACATGTAACAGATATTTAATAGACAGCATTAAGAACAATACAGTTCACTAAAGAAACAAATATTACTAATTGATTCTCTATATATTGTACAATCTTTTTCAATTTACATAAAACTAATTGGTTTTTATAATAATTTACCTTTAGTTAGAATGTTTAATTTTAAAACTTTAAACCTTTGTGACAATTAAGTTGGCTTTCTTTTTACCCTAGCTTCTCCTTTTCCAAAGTCTGCTTTAAAAGAGTCCTTAGTTTCTTCATACATTCACCGTACATAGACCAACCAGCTTCCAGTTTGTGGTTGGAGGAAGGCATGCCTTCTATTTTGGCACCAGTGGGAGTTGTCAGGATCACGGTATGTGGGCCTGTCCACATGGGAACTAGTCCCTGGGTGATGCACTGGATATTCTAATAACGCTGGAAGCACCTCTTGGACAGTCTTTTGAACAGTTTGCTGAGTAACCTATAAATCCTGCAAGTACTTAGGGAAGGGGTGGTTACATTTCTTTTACTATTTGATTCATGTAATTTACTTGCCCTGAACCTTTGGGTACCTGTGGGTACAATGTAACTTCAAATTAGTTTCTAATTAATAATGGGTTTCTTTCCTATTAGCTTTGAGGCCGTGGACACAAATGCAGGTCCAATACTCGAATGGGCAAGCTAAACCTGAAAAGAACCATATATAGCAATTTCCTAACAATTGTTAATTATTTAATTAAAGTCTATTTCTAAATATTCTTAAATATTTACCTGAGAAGATCCCTTTCTTCCCTGTTTTTAAATCTTTCTAATTGGTATTGAATAAACCTTTGGCAATAAGGGTCCCAAAACCCCACTGATTCTGGGTGGCATCTATTCATTTGAATTACTATGTTCTGATTTTGAGGCAGACTGGAAGAATATACAATTAATAATAAAATTCAAATAGCTAATGTTAAGAAATACTATAACAAGCGTCTTGATACAAAAAAGTGACTAAAGCCTATTAGATTATTAAACAAAACTAAGTTCTAACTAATATAACAAAATCCAAAATAAAATTCTTAGTTACAAATGTTCTTAACATGTTAACATAATTTCACTGTCTATGTTGCCCCTATAACTGCTTTATATCATTTACAAATGTAACTTAATTTCTACTTCAGTCTGAGAAATGTACTAAAGAGTACGAGTCATACATATTCAAAAAAAGTCCACAAGGCACTGGAACTGAGGTCATATTTCTACACTTTGCAACTAGAGTCCAAGTCCTAATGACCAATGTTTCTAGCTGGAATTAGAAGCAGGTTCCAGCCTACAATAGGCATGGGTCATTGAGACAAGAAGAATAAAGGAGACAGGAGACACTATACATTAAATAAAGCAACAAAAAATAGACTGTCATTACCCCTAGTAAAGATCTTCAAGGGATAAATAAAACTCAAATATTTAGGCAAGGCATAGTGAATGGCCCTCATGTTTACAAGAAATAAAATCAGTTTTACCTGCTACTTGGAAGAAATAGCTTAGGCTCATAAATGGTGTCATGAGATGGGGCCAACCTTTCATTCTTGAGTGCAGATCCCAGCAGGCTGGACAAGGTCAGGTCACAGGTAGCTGGAAAGGGCTGGAAGAGACTGAACCCTCCCTCCGTGGAGCAAGGGGGTAGCTTACATTTTTGTGTCTCTTTTCTTTTCACAGCAAAGGCATGTTCCCCGGTGGGGGCCAGAAGCCAGGCAGGCCTCAGTTCAATGACCTTTCTTTCTACTCTTGAAGCAGGACCCTGATGGAATCCTATGAAGCCCCTTCAGGGTGCTGGAGCCTTTAAGGGTATAGGCCAAAAGCTGGTATTTTCCTGATCTCTTTTGGGCCTTATTAGCCATTTCTGTTTCTATTTTGGTCATTATAGACCTTAAAAGCCATGCTCACAAGATCTCGCTGAGGGACTTGAGAGCCCTTTTCTATCTATATAAACTCTTGGAAAAAGACAAAAGCAATGTTATTAGCTGGATTAAATCAAGAAAAACAGGTTTTTGGTGTCTCCTTTAGAATTCCAGAGTCTCTTTGCTGCTGAATAACTCAGTACATTAGTTTTCAAAAGAAATTTTAACAAAAGCGTGATAAAATAGACTTGCAGGAGTTCCAGGATATGACTCTTTTCTTTATATTACCTCACATTGAACAATATTATTGCAAAATGACAATAACCTAAACATTACATAAAAAGACATTATTAATAATTCCTAATATTTAAACTAAGATTTCAATTTTACAAGGCTATAAAAGAATTAACAAAAGGCCTTTGAAATAACATATACATTTTAACACAGAAAATATATATATATATATTGTGTGTCCGTAGAGTCATGGTGCACTTTTGACCGGTCACAGGAAAGCAACAGAAGACGATAGAAATGTGACTTTCCTCCCTGTGCTTGTTGCCAGGCAACAGCATGCACAGACTCACCCACCAGCGCCCACAATTGCAAACTATCCAGTTGCTAAACACACTCTTATTCTTAGGATCCCAGACTTTCTCAGTTCCCGGAGCCCTTACCGTCCCAGTACTTTTCCACAGCGCCCGGAGACAAAAGAAGAACTGAACTCTTCCCCTCAGGAAGTCTTTAGATTCAAACAACTTAAGTGATCTTGTCTATAGATGCTTAAAAATACACATCTATTGAAAAAATGATATTTTATTTCATTTTTAAATAATCCATGCCAATGGGATATGTACGCCTGGTGGGAATCCATGGGACAATATCCTCTTAGTTCCTGTTTCACACTGATTTATCTCAAATCGCGGGAAACCTGACTTTGCAGAGACACGCCCACTTTGAAAGGAATGCACCACAAACTAACCTTGAAACTGTGAACTTTCTCCTACTTGTAGTTCCCAGGGTGTCCAGGAAATGTCAGGTGCAGTGTGGAGCCCTTAAAAATTGGAACTGTGGCCCTGGCCGGTTAGCTCAGCGGTAGAGCGTCGGCCTGGTGTGCGGGGGACCCGGGTTCGATTCCCAGCTAGGGCACATAGGAGAAGCGCCCATTTGCTTCTCCATCCCCCCTCCTTCCTCTCTGTCTCTCTCTTCCCCTCCCGCAGCCAAGGCTCCTATGGAGCAAGGATGGCCCGGGCGCTGGGGATGGCTCCTTGGCCTCTGCCCCAGGCGCTAGAGTGGCTCTGGTCGCGGCAGAGCGACGCCCCAGAGGGGCAGAGCATCGCCCCCTGGTGGGCAGAGCGTTGCCCCTGGTGGGTGTGCCGGGTGGATCCCGGTCGGGCACATGCAGGAGTCTGTCTGACTGTCTCTCCCCGTTTCCAGTTTCAGAAAAATACACACACACAAAAAAAAAAAAGAAAAGAAAAGAAAAAAAAAAAAAATTGGAACTCTGAGTTAACTGTGGCCCCTGGGTGCCTTGGCACACAGTTTGGAAACCCTAGCCTTATCTCACGTCAGGTCTCTGATTAAACTCTGAGTGATACACACATAATCCCATAGAAATTTGGATCTATGTTCTCCCTGTCTTTGTCTTCTTCATATATATTAGAAAATATAAACCAGAAGATTCTGTATTTTTCTTTGTTATTTAATATTAACAATATAAGCATATTCACACGTCAATAAATTTTTTTAGAAGTCATTCATGTCGGTATCCTAGCTCATAATAACAACAGTTATTGAACTCTTCATCGGTTATCAATCTTTCCAGATGTGCTGCTTTTTCCCATTATCTGTGACAGATCTTGGAAACAGGATTATAAGGTGAGTTTTTCAAATGATCTTGATACCCATTGCCAAAGCGCTTTTCAGAAACACAGCACTGATTTACATTTCCATCAGAAATATGTGACAGGGACTGTGTCGCAGCATCCTTACCTGCTTTGGATATTTTCATTAATAAAAAAATTGACATCTGGTTATTATCTTAGCAGGCAAAAGAAGAGGTTCACTGTCATTAGCATGTCCTTGATTACTAATGTAATTGAGATTTCATATTAATGGCTACTGCATTTTTCGATGACGTACTGGTTAATATCTTTGTTAATTGTTTGACAATTGGGCATATAGAATAATTATGGGATAGAAAAATCCAAGTGGTTTTCCTACTGATTTGTAAAATTTCCTGATACATTAGGGGAGTTGATGATAGCATCTTGGTCTGAATTTTTAGTTTGTTACATATCTTTTTTCTCTGTGTTAACATTTTTGTATTTTATGTTTTATAATGTGTGTGGATTTATAAGCCGGGCAATTTCCTTTTCAAAAAATTACTTTTTATATTCAAAATTTGCTTACACTGTTTCACCTAATTATTTTTCTAAAAGGTTTTAATTTGTTAAATTAAGAGCTAAGACAGAATGCTTTGGGGATGAACAAAAGCTACACAGTGATTTGGTGCTGGACTTCGAAGTCCCTGCCCGGAATCTCTATTAGGCCTGTTTCTGGGGTCAAACTGACCATTTCATTAGGCTCCTTCACATCTCGGCACATGGAAGGATGCGGTGCATGTGTGGGTGGCAGGCTCTACTCACAGCAGTCTTGTATCCCTGGTCCCAGCCTTACCCACCACACCCGGGCTCTGTTGGCATTCTTGTGGCTGTCACCTCACTGAGCACAGGGCTCTTAGAGAACACCCCTCCCGCCTGAACCTAGTTTTGGAGGGTTGCTTTGACGCGAGCAGGTCCTCAGTCACTACGTGGGAGTGAATTGATTGGTGGAATCAACAATGGGCGTACGAGTCAATTTGAGTCCATCTGCCGACGATTTCAGTGCAGACACCATAAACAATGCTGTGAAATAATGTATTGAGCTTGAAACTTGATTGAGTGTACTCCTTTTAAAAACAACAAGAGCAGAAGGGTGAGAACAGTAGTACATCTTTGTTATAATCATGAACATGCACAAGAGAAAACATAAAGTATAACAAAGTTCATCAACAATGAACATTGTATGTAATAGGGTAAAGAGATTTAGAAGTGAGTTTGAAGTCTGGAGTTTTGAAACAATGACTCTACTTTTTCCATGGCTATTTCCAGATGTGCAACCTTTTAAACACAAGGTCTGTATCTGGCACTAGACCTGAATTGCTTGATTTTAGTCAGTATAAAAATATTCTCTAATGAAAGTGCCATTGTCAAGGACATTTTCCCAACTCTATTTTTCATTAGGTCTCAAGTTCTGCCATCATGAGTTCTATGTTCCTGAGGGCTTCCAGCAATCTAAACTCTGAAGGGGGGAGTCAACTGTGGAAATCACTATTTCCAAGCTCACTGGTGGTGCGGGTAGAGGTGAGGGGATGCTCAGTGGCTTTGTTTACAAATGTTTATAGTCACGAACCTGGAACTCTGGCCCAAGCCTATGGCTGACACCCTCTCCTCCTTCATCCAGAACGACATAGCCCACTCATTCGTCTCCAAGGAGAAGTTCATGGAGAAGGCTCAAGGACCAGAGATGATCTACCTCAAGAACCAGGTGGCGTTGCTCCACACTGGTCAGTGGTCACAGTCTGGCCAAGACACCCAAGATGCCTCCTCCAGCTACAGCCACTGTGCCTGGAAGGTCACTCTTGCTGGGACCTGAGTCAGAACCCGTCAGAGAGTTCCTGTTCCCCTGCAGATGGAGACATGGAGATGGCCTTGTCCTGGTTCTTGGTGTGGAAGAAGGGGAGCCATTTCCCTGGGCTCAGGGACTGGAGACTGTAGAACAACTCACGCAGGTACTCGCGGAACTTCTCGCCAACAAAAACATAAATAATGGGGTTGACACAGCAGTGCATGTAGGAGATGACGGCTGTCACTTGAATGGCCAGGGCTAGTTGGTCTTTGTGGTTACAGTAATTGACTAAAAGAACGTGTTCAAATGCATAAATAGACAGAGTCAGATTGAAGGGCGTCCAAAAGAGAAAAAAGATGATCATGATGACAAAAATCAGACGGAAGGCTTTGGATTTCCTCTCATTGGGTCGTCTGAGCAGAATCTTTATGATCCCCGTGTAGCAGACGATCATGATCACCAGAGGCAAGACCAGCCCCAGGATGTTCAGTTTCAGAGCCAGAAACTCTCTCCAATGACTGTAGTAAGTACGAGGGATAAATGAGTTGCAGATGTAACAACCTTCATTGCTCAGGGTATGTGTAAAGAAAAAGTCTGGAATTGAAGTCA
The DNA here is from genome assembly GCF_036850995.1 of Saccopteryx leptura. NCBI lineage: Eukaryota > Metazoa > Chordata > Mammalia > Chiroptera > Emballonuridae > Saccopteryx > Saccopteryx leptura. The sequence goes on along the minus strand of NC_089512.1, from coordinate 9,087,661 downwards.
GGCTGGCCAGGACCCAGCTGACTATGCTGGTGATGATACCAAATGTGACAGTCCGGACCCGCAGGGCTAACACAGCATGGACGATGGCCAGGTACCTGTCGATGGTCAGCAGGATGATGAAGAAGATCTCGCTGTACAGACCTACGTAATAAAGCCCCGACAGCAACTTGCACATGACCTCGCCGAACACCCAGTTATCTTTCCAATAGTGGTGAATCCAGAAGGGCAGCGTGAAGAGGAAGAGTAGGTCAGAAAGTGCCAGGTTGAGAACGTAGATGTTTGTAATGGCCTTGAGCCTCTTGTGTTGCAAGAGGACCAGGACAACCAGGATGTTGCCGACCAGGCCAATGACAAACACCAGGGAATACAAAAGGGGCAGCAGCTGAGCTCTAAAAGACCTTAAAGGTTCATATTGGCACGAGGTTTTGTTCAATGAGTTGGAGTCTGTGGTCCCCTCATAGTCCATTGAAATGTTGGAAATTTCCATCCTGCTTTCTTCCGCGGGTCCAGGAAGATGGTTTCTGTATTTATTTGCTGGTAAAGTCAGTGGGCTCTGGACAACAGAGACAAGGCAGTTATTATATGACACCAGCCACTTGACAGCTGTTTATTGAGTGAAAATTGTCAACTGTGAACCATGTCCTGGGACACAACCTTGAACAAAGTGGACCCAGGTGTTCTTTACAATCATGGAAATTGTAGTTCAATGAGGGGTGCGTCTAATGTAGGGGAGACAATAAACAAATGAGTGCACAAACCGTGAAGTCAAACACTTTGGCAATGACTGTTGGGAAGGGAACGTCTGGTGGATGGAGCACCCAGACAAAGGGAGAGCAACCACATTCTTCATCACCAATGTTTCCCTCATGATTCCCATGGACCTGTCATTGGACTCAGTGTTAAAGAATCCAGGAAGGGCACCATTTGTGTCTCCCATTTTACACATGAAGACAGAAAAGTTCGCAGTGGGTAGGACACATCTGGGACAATGAGAGCTGGAGCTCACATCCAGTGTGTATCATTCTCACGTCCACTCTTGAAACCACTTGAACTTCCAGCCTCCAATCACAGAGCAGGGACCTTGCATTTGGAAGTGCACAGGAGGACATGGTTGAGAAATCAGTCCTGGCTGAGTGTCAAATACTTACCAATGGATCTTAATGGCCTTTGGAGCTAAGAAGCTTCTATTTTGTGTGTGTGTGTGTATGTGTGTGTATATTTCTGAAATGAGAAACGGGGAGGTAGAGCGACAGACTCCCACATGCACCTAATCAGGATCCACCTGGCAAGCCCATAAGCAGGCAATGCTCTGCCTATCTGGGGCTCTTGCTCCGCTGCAGCCAGAATCATTCTAGCACAGCGGTTCTCAACCTGTGGGTTGCAACCTCGGCGGGGGTCAAACGACCAAAACACAGGGGTCGCCTAAAGCCATCGGAAAATACATATATTTTTTTGTTTTGTATTTTCTGAAGCTGGAAACGCGGAGGCAGTCAGACAGACTCCCGCATGTGCCCGGGATTTACCCGGCATGCCAACCAGGGGCGACGCTCTGCCCACCAGGGGGCGATGCTCTGCCCATCTGGGGCGTCGCTCTGTAGCGACCAGAGCCACTCTAGCACCTGGGGCAGAGGCCAAGGAGCCATCCCCAGCGCCCGGGCCATCTTTTGCTCCAATGGAGCCTTGGCTGCAGGAGGGGAAGAGAGAGACAGAGAGGAAGGAGAGGGAGAGGGGTGGAGAAGCAGATGGGCACTTCTCCTGTGTGCCCTGGCCGGGAATCAAACCCGGGACTCCTGCACGCTAGGCTGACGCTCTACCACTGAGCCAACCGGCCAGGGCCAATACATATTTATTAAACAATACATTTTTAAATAAAATATGTACTTCCGACGGCTTTAGGCGACCCCTGTGTTTTGGTCGTTAACCCCTGCCGGGGTCGCGACCCACAGGTTGAGAACCGCTGTTCTAGCACCTTAGGTAGAGCCCATGGAGCCATCCTCTGCACCCAGGCCAACATTGGTATAATGGAATCCTGGCTATGGGAGGGGAAGAGAGAGATAGAGAGAGGAAAGGGTGGAGAAGCAGATGGGAGCTTCTTCTGTGTACCCTGACCAGGAATTGAACCCGGGACTTCCACATGCCTGGTTGAGACTCTACCACTGAGCCAATAGGTCAGGGATTAAGGAGGTTCTTTGCTGAGGTGACATAAGACACTTGGGGCACATGACTCTGTGTGGCCATTTGATCTAGTTCGTTGTCACAAAGCCTAGAGGATGTTTCTATCACTTGGTTGTCAGGGGCAAGGATGTCCTACAATGCACAAATTATCCCCCCAAACCCCAGTAGTGCTGCCACAGTGCAATCCTAGGAGGCCAACTCATTTCTTAGTTGAGAACAACGAGGCCACCAGAGTGGGCTCAGCCTGGCCCACGGCACACGGCCCTAATGGGGTATAGATAGGTCTGCAAAAACTAGGCCTCCCGGGACAGCTGTGAGGACTCAGGGGAAAGGCAGGATGCGTGAGCGGGTGACCCGGTGAGAAGTAGGGGGTTCTCGGGAGGACTGACTCAGAACAGCCTGAATCCATGCGGTGTTGCACATCCAGGTGGAAGCTGGAATTCTCAGAAATGAGCTCTGGAAGAGTTCACCCAACGTTGCCTTAAAACAAACGAACACAAATGAGAAAGCACCACTAGATGGTTTGCTTTACATGACTCCCCACCCTAGCTATTCAGTCCTCTTTCAAATCCTTACTAAAGATGCCTCCCCTAAAGGAGCATGGGCTTTGGTGTAACCGACCAGCTCTGTGACCTTGAAGGAGTTCATCTCTCTCCCTGAGCCTCAGTCTCTCATGTGTTACGTGAGAAAGTATCAGTAACCTTGAGGGAGTACTGTAAGTAAGGTATGACAAAAGCCAGGACATTAGTAAACATCAGGGGAGCTCCTTACTTGAATCTACCCTTCCTTCAGGACTCAAGACACCCAGAATGTCCAGTCTCCCATCCTGTTCTGGCTGATGTACCTGCCCCAAGATCCCCGCCAGGTCTCTCTGTAGTTAATCTAGAAAGGGAATTCTGCTGGATGATGTACAGGAGTGGGAGCTGCATTTTCAGATTTTCATTATGTTGCCACCACTTTGAAAGCTTTGATTTAGACACCAATCATGTAGCAGGACTTGCCTGCATCATAATTCCCTTCACCCCGGAGTCTCTGGGGCTCTTCCTTATGCACCGCTGTGTGAATGTTTCCTGCTGAGGAACTTACATTTCTGCCATGACTTTAGAAACTTAAAACCCACAGGGTGGGGGGGGGGGTGTGTCAGAAACTTCAGCTAGGGCCCTATGGTTTCCTGCCAAATCCATTTCTCTGGGTCCCTCCTCCACCTCTGGCCTAGCCCTGTGACAGAGTAATCAGCCCTCTTCCTGGAGAAACCCGGGCTGGACATCAGTAACAAAGCTGAGTGACAATTTCTGATGTCTGCAGCCACGGCCAGGGCTGGTGGGTCAGCTGGCAGTCAGCATCATGGGAACCACAGGGCTTAGAGACAAAGCAACAGGCAGCTGGAAACACAAGGAGAAGCTCGTGCAACACTGACCCCGGGAGCCCCGTCTTTGGGGAAACTTTGGCAAAGGAGAAGGCACATTGAGTCAGCATCGTCAGATGCCATTAAACAAAGTAACCTCCATCCCCCCGGCCTCCTACTCCATTCACTGTTTTCCCTACAGGTGGGCACCATGCAATAACACTATTCTCCAAGGGATTGGGGCTGTGGCGGGGACTATAAGGAAAAACGAAGGACCATGTTACAGCCAACCAGCCCACTATGCTGTCCTGTGTCTTTAACATCTGCCCCAAGGTCATTACACAATGGTCAGTTATGGCCCTAAAGCCTGGGACCTTCCAGTGCCATCATGCTGCATCCAGGGAGTAGGTGAGCCTCTCAGCAGGGAGGGCCGTCTGTGCGGGTAATGACACCAGGCCTGAGGTGCGGGGCAGCTGGCTTTTCCTGAGTCATAAGAACCAATCGTGTGCATGTGTCCCCAACCTCACAGTCACCATATTGGTAGCTTGAAATCCACCACAGTGGGCATGTTTACATGCAAATATAGCAACACTGGAAATCAGGGCTCGCTTTATAGGAAAGCTTGCTATGGAATTTTCAGGGAAGCCCATTATAAAATATCGAGCAGCACATCAATGCCCACCTGCCACCCTTCCAGTCTGAATAGCCTAAGAGCTGTTATGCTGGGCAGAGCGGGAACAAAAATGTCGATGAGTGACACAATGCCTGGTGGCAGGCTATGCACACTCCTTGGAGTTTCTACTCTGGAAATGTGAGAACATCCAGATTTTGGGGCTGGGGAAACAGTTGAAGAAGATACCTCCAAGTAGCCCCAACCCCACTATTCTCAGAACAAAATTCTGCTTCCACTTTCTTTAGTAGGACAGAAAAAATGCATCCCAAGAGGTCACCAGGAGCACTCCCTAAATTCAGGGGAGGAAATCCTACCTCTTCCAAAGTCAGCTCACAATGTGAGTTGGCGAATCCTTGGTTCTACTCTTCTTAAGAAGATAGTTGAGTTTCAAACCATCCCGCATCTGCAAAGACTTTTCTATTCCTAGCTCCCTCCTGCTACACCATGTATGATTTTCATTTCCATGCAGTTGATTTGCAAGTAATTTCCTCTTGAATAGCCTTCCACAGAAAATGGCTCTTATCCTTAATGCTCTGACAACTTTCTTAATCAGTCAGTCCCATCATTTAAGAAAGCTTTTCTTTTTTAATAACAACAAAAAATGATTATTTCCCATCTGATTGCCCATCTTATAAATCCTCCCATTCTCAGCATTGCTACGCAGTTCACTGCCTTGCAGGTGCATGAAGGGGCCATCAGACGCACCGCGTGCACGGATTCATGCAGATTGTCCTCCACAGAAGCCGACTGGACAGAGAAGAGAAGTGCCACTTACTCTGGTGTGAAAGGATTGTGTGCACAAATTCTTTGTTTGTAGAGTTTTTAGCGTCTTTATATTCCAGGTTCCAGGTACTGATGGAGTAGGAACTCTTTCATTTCCTGTGTAACCATGGAGACAGGACTCTAGGGATCTCAGTCATTCAGAATGCAAAGTGGAGGCAAATTTTTCTTTTTACATAGGTGAGTGTGCAGAAGTAGTAAGGACACCAAACACTGCCATGATGCTGAGTTCCACGTAAACTTTTTTCTGTGGTCACTTGGTGGCACTTATCTCTGCAGGTTCTGTCTTAAGGGCATTGGGGGCAGGTAATGAGGTGGCGTTGTTTGGGGTGAGGTAGGTGGCAGTGAGGTGTTTTCCAGAACTTGTGGAGCCACTGAAGGCTGGGAATGGGAGGGGGACTGATGTAGGGCGGGAGGTCTCTGTGCTGGCGTGCCAGTCCATGCTAAGGATCCCTGACCCAATTTAGCTGAATGCTTAAGAGGAACTAGTTTATAGCTACAGCTGTAAGTAAAAAAGCTGAGGACCCAGCAGATCTAATCGTGCGTCAGCCTTGCAGATATTGCAGGAAGGCGGTTTATTCTCCTTAAAACTTTTGGAAAGATATTGTACAAATGTGCTGAAAAAAATTGTAACCTTGTGGGGTTTGCCTATAATTCCCCCCCTCCCCTTGGAGCTCATCGCTGTTTGTTACTTTCTCAGTGCAGCAGACAGACCACTGGCCAGTGAATAAAGCTTTCCAAATTTAATCAATTTGGTCTCTGGTTCTGTTCAGTCCAGTTGCATCACAACAGTTGGGTGCTCATCAGAGATGTACCAGAGTTTTCTGGTGATCGGAGCCTATTTGGGCCTTCAGGTGCCCTGCCTAGGGGGAGATCTCTGAGAGACCTGCCTCAGCCCCAGACAGAGGCGGCGCTCCATTGGACATTGAGCCGCTCAGGATCACACTGGTAAGCAACAGGGTCCATACAGGTGGGGTGCCCCTAGCGGGGGTCAGCGGAATTGCTGGACACAGCATAACCTCTGGACCCGATCCGGGCACAGGGCGGTGGCCAGTGATCTCAGGTTTGGTTGGCCAGTCAGGTTTAGTCCACCACTCAGGTTTCAGCTTTGGTTTTTGTCTAGTTTGGTTTTTGTCTGGTTGTGCATTCTCTGGAGTGTTTGTCTAGTTGTCTTTCTCAGTCTAGACCTCATCTAATCCGTCAATATGGGTCAGTCTGCTTCTTGTGTTAAATGTACACTGCTTGGATGTGTTTTGAATAATACCCAGGACTTTAAGGAACGAGCTGCGGACTACGGATCTATTGTTAGCTCTGGGAAACTATGCATACTGTGTGTGAGTTAGAGTGGCCAGCGCTCCCCTCAGGGAACTGGCCTTCCAAGGGAGCTACTAAAATCTCTCTTACTTATTGTTGGGCAGATAAAATATATTATGCTCACTTTGTTGAGGATGGCGCTGCCCACATGGAAGCTGTCGCCCAGGTGATATTAATGTGTGTTGGGGGCAGGCTGTGGGCAGGCAGGATCCTTGTAGCCTGGGGCTTGGTTTTAGGACTAAGCCTATCCCACCCTTTTTGATGTGGGGTGGTACAATTCCATCATCCACTGTCCAGAGCCCCTAAAGAGGAGGACTCTGTAGAAACTCTAGAAATACCAAGCAGCTGATGGCACTATCAATAAGGTAGCTCTAAAACCAGTGAGATTTTTAGGTAATTTTAGTAACTTTACTAGAACCCAGGTTGCCAAGTGTTTTGTTGTTGTTTTTTTGCAACCATTTAGAAAAAGATTTTGCTAGCAGGAAAGGTACGACTAAGAATAAGAAGAAATAATTAGAAAAGTCAGAATTAGAATCTAATAAAGAAGGCAGAATGTCCAAGTGTTTAGTCTGTGCCCAAATAAATAGTAAGCAAAGTAAAGAAATTATAAAGAGAAACAGGCAGAGAGGAACTTTCCCAGGGGAACATTTAGAAATAGATTTTACTAAATTAATGGACAGGTAGGTAGAAGCCTTTCCTACTAGAAATGAGACCGCAATAACAGTTGTTAAGAAATTGCTGTATGAAATGGTTCCAAGATTTAGCTTGCCTATTATTATTGGGTCTAATAATGAGCCTTCCTTTGTATCCAAGATCTCAGCTAGTAGGAAAGGCACTCAATGTTAATTAGGAATTACATTGTGCCTACAGGCCTCAAAGTTCAGGGCAGGTAGAATCTATGAATGGGATCTTAAAGGAAACTTTATCTAAATTAGTTTTGAAACTGGTAAAAAGTAGCTCACCTTACTTCACTTAGCCCTCCTTAGGGCGAGGTGCACCCCCTACAGGGAAGAATTTACTTCTTTTGAAATAATGTTTAGGAGGCACCCTCCCTTACCACTGAAACTTGGGAGAAGAAATAAAAGCTGAGTTAAGAGACCACTCCTTTCTTAAGTACTTACAGGGTCTACAGATGACTCAGTAGGCCGGCCAAAAGACTGTCCGAGGGACATACAAAGGGGTCAGCAGCTGAGCTCCAAAAGACCTCAAGTCTTATTCTGGCACAGGGTTGATTTGCTGTCCTCAAATTCTGTGGTCCTGTCATAGTCCACTGTACTGGTAGGAATTTTCATCCTGCTTTCTCCCGTGGGTCCAGGAAGGTGGTTTCTGTATTCACTTTGCTGCTACAGGCAGTGGGCTCTGGACAACAGAGAGTAGGCAGAGGTTATGTCTCAACCCCTTCTCAACTGTTTACTGAGTGCCCACCGTGTACCATGTCCTGGAACCCAGTGTTGAGATAGGGTTCTCTCTGCCCTTGTGAAAACTGTAGTTTACTGTAGATTGGGGGTGGGGAAGACAATTAACAAATGAGTGAACCTAGCATGATTTCAAATATTTTGGCAAAGAGGGCTGTGAAGGAAACTTCTGCGGATGGAGCACCCAGACAAGGGGAGACCTCACCACATTCTTCACCACCAACGCTTCCCTCATGCTTCCTATAGACTTAGCATTGATCTTAGTGTTAAACTATCCTGGGGGGTGCATTCACTTTTCCCATTTTACAGGTGATGACACAGAAGTTCAGAGTGGGCGGGACACATATCCGGTGACAATGAGAGCTGAGGCTCAAACCCGGTGTGTACACTCTCACGCCTGTCCCTGAAACCACTCAAATGTCCTGCCTCCTATCACAGAGCTGTGACTTTGCACTTGGGAGATCAAAGAAAGACATGGGAGTAGAAATATTCTTAGCTGACAGTCAAATACTTACCAATGAACCTTCATGTCATTAGAGACTAAATAGTGTCTTTGTTGGTGTGACATGGGTACTGAGAATGTCACACTGTGTGGCCATGTGATCTTTTTGGATGTCACAAAGTCTAGTGGATGCTCCTGTGATTTGGTAGCCATGGGCACAGATGTGGTACATTGTAGAGATCATCTCACCAAAGCGCAGTACTGCCGCCACAGTCCAATTCTAGGAGGCCAGCCCATCCCTTAGTGGGGGACACTGAGGACACCAGAGTGGGCTCAGCCTGGCCCACGGTACTCGGTCCTGACAGGACACAGGCAGGTCTGAAGTAGCTCTGTCATGTCAGAGCAGGTCAGAAATGGCTAGTTTGAGGACATAGATATGGGTCATGTCCTTGAGCCTTTTGTATTGCTAGAGGACCAAGACCACCAGGATGTTGCCTCAGCGAGCACTGAGGACTCAGGGGAAAGCCAGGATGTGTGAGCGGGTGACCTGGTGAGAAGCAGGGGGGTCTCGGGAGGACTGGCTCAGAGCAGCCTGAAGCCATGCGGTGTTGCACATCCAGGTGGAAGCTGGAATGCTCAAAAATGAGCTCTGGAATAGTTTTACCCAACATTTCCTTGAAACAAACAAAGACAAACACAAACGAGAAAGCACCACTAGATGGCTTGCCCTACAGGACTCTGCACACCTGCTCTTCAGCCCTCTTTCCAGTCCTTTCTGACCACTTACTGAAGACACCTCCCCGAACGGAGCATGGGCTTTGGTGTAACCAACCAGCTGTGTGAACTTGAAGAAGTTCATCTCTATCCCTGAGCCTCAGTCTCTCTTCTGTAATGTGAGAAAGTATCCGTTACCCTGAAGGATTTCTGTAAGGTAAGGTATGAGAACAGCCAGCCCTGGCCCTTGCCAGGACACCAGTAAACATCAGGTGACCTCCTTCCTGGCATTACCTCTTCCCTGAGGAGTCCAGCCACCAGGAATGTCTGAGTCTCCAGTCCTATTCTGGCTGATGTCCCCTGACCTCCATGTTCCCAGCCAGGTCTCTCTGTGGTTAATCTAGAAAGGGAATTCTGCTTGATGATGGACACAGCCGTGGGAACTGCATTTTCAGATTGTCACTATGTTGTCACCAATCTGAAAGCTTTGACTTTTTGACTTAGACACCAGTCATGTAGCAGGACTTGCCTACATCATAATTCCCTTCACCCCGGAGTCTCTGGTGCTCTTCCTTATGCACTGCTGAGTGAATTGCTCCTACTGAGAAACTTACATTTCTGCCATGACTTTAGAAACTTAACGCCCATGAGGGGTGGATGTTGGACACCTCAGCTAGGGCACTATGGTTTTCTGCCAAATCCATTTCTCTGGGTCACTCCTCTAGCCTAGCCTGTGACTGAGGAATCAGCCTTCTTCCTGGAGAAACCCGGGCTGGACATCAGTATCAAAGCCAAGTTGACAATGTCTGATTTCTTCAACCACTTCCATCTTCATGCAAATGAGGACTCTAAATCCTTGAAGTTTGATTGGTCCAAAAATCACGGCCTTCTTGGTCAGAATGGAGCTGCTCTGATTGGTTGATGAAGATGTTGAGGGAGTTAAAGCTGCACTGCTTTAATTAGACAGGGAAGCCTCAGTCCAACATTTTCAGGATTCTGAGTTCCATGTAAACATTTTTCTGTGAATCCTGGCGGATTCACTGGGGACCACAGGGTTGGAGAGGAAGCAACAGGCAGCAGGAAGCACAGGAGCAGCTCATGCAACACTGACCCCGGGAGCCCCGTCTTTGGGGAAACGTTGGCAAAGGTAAAGGCACGTTGAATCAGCATCGTTAGATGACATTAAACAAAGAAACCTGCATCTCCCTTGCCTCCTACTCCATTCACTGTTTTCCCTACAGGTGGGCACCATGTAATAACACTGCTCCCCAAGGGATTGGGGCTGGGGTGGGTCCTCAAAGGAGAAACCAGGGACCATGTTGCAGCCAACCTACCGGCCATGCTGTCATCTGCCTCAAGAGTTTTCCCCAAGGTTGTTGCATAGTGGTCAGCTCTGGCCCTGGAGCCTGGGCCCTTCCAGTGCCAACATGCTCCATCCTGGGAGTAGGTGAGTCTCTGAGCAGGTAGGGCAGTCTGTGTGGTAAAGACACCAGGCCTGAGGTGCGGGGCAGCTACTGTTCCTGGTTCATAAGAACCAACCGTGTGCATGTGTCCCCAACCCCACAGTCAGCATATTGGTAGCTTGAAATCCACCACAGTGGGCATGTTTACATGCAAAATCAGCAACACTAGAAATCAGGGCTCTCTTTTCACGAAAGCCCGCTATGGAATATTTAGGAGCACATCAATGCATACCCGCCTCCCACCAGTCCGAATAGCCTAAGAGCTGTCCTGCTGGTCAGAATGGAGACGAAAAGTTTGATCAGTGACACACAGCCTGTTGGCAGGCTATGTAAACTTCTGTGAATTATTCTCTGGAAATGTGAGACCCACCAGTTTACTTGGGGGGAGGGAACAGTTGTAGAAGATACCTCCAAGTAGCCCCAACCCTACTATTTTCAGAACAAAATTCTACTTCCACTTTCTTTAGTAGGACAGAATGGATGCATCCCAAGACGTCACTGGGACAGCTCCCCACATTCAGGGGATGAAATCCTACCTCCCCCACAGTCAGCCAACAGTCTGAATTGGTGAGTCTTTGGTTCTATTTTTCATAAAAAGATGGTTCAGTTTCAAACCATCCCGCATCTGCAAAGACTTTTCTAATTCATAGCTCCCTTCTGCTACAATGACTTCACACACCATGTATGATTTTCATTCACATGGGGGAAAATTTGCAAGTAATTTCCTCTTGAATAGCCTTCCACATAATGTAACTTTTACCTCTTAATACTGAGCCTACTTCTTAATCAGTCAGTAATGACCCATCATTCAACAGCTTCTATTTTTTAGCAAAATAAAGCTTATTTCACATCTGATTACCCATCTCATAAATCCTCCTATTCTCAGCATTGCCATCTAGTTCACTGCCTGGCAGGTGCATCAAGGGCCCTCAGACGCACTGCGTGCACGGATTCATGCAGACTGCCCTCCGTAGAAGTCGACAGGACAGAAACAAGTGCAACTTACTCTGGTGTCAAAGGATTCTGCCCACGAAGTCTTTGTTTCTAGAGCTGTGAGAGTCTTAGTTTTTAAGGTTCAAGGTTCTGATGCTGTAGGAAGTCTTTCACATCCTGTGTAATGATGGAGACAGGACTCTCGGGTTCTCTGTCATTCAGAATGACAGAAAGGAGGCAAATTCTTCTTTTTACATAGGTGAGTGTGCAGGAGTAGTAAGGACACCAAACATTTTCAGGATGCTGAGTTCCATGTAAACATTTTCTGTGGCGAAGTGGCAGCACTTCTCTCTGCGGGTTTTGTCTTAAGGGGATTGGGGGAGGGCGAAGAGGTGGCGTTGTTTGGGGTGAGGGAGGTGACATTAAGGTGTTCCCCAGAAGTTGTGGAGCCGCTGAAGGCTGGGAATGGGAGGGGGACTGATGCAGGGCTGGAGGTCTCGTGCTCAATGAGCAGCCTTTTCTTTCTCTTTCTTTTCTTCTCTTCTTTTCTCTTCTCTTTTCCTTCTTTCTTTCTTTCTTTCTTTCTTTCTTTCTTTCTTTCTTTCTTTCTTTTATTCCTTCTTTTTTCTTTCCTTTTCTTTGTTTATTTTTTTTTTTTTTAAAGTATATTCTTTTTTTTTTTAAGATTTTATTTATTCAATTTCAGAGAGGAGAGAGAGAGAGAGAGAGAGAGAGAGAGAGAGAAAGGGGAGGAGCAGGGAGCATCAACTCCCATATGTGCCTTGACCAGGCAAGCCCATGGTATCGAACAGGTGACCTCAGTGTTCCAGGTCGACGCTTTATTCCACAGCGCCACCACAGGTCAGGCTATTTTTATGTTTACGAGTGAAAGTGTTTAAACTGGAACCCCGGGTCCTCTGTTCCTCAGAATGACCTGGCTAGTAAACCAGGGAGAGGCGGCAGCTTCTCTTTGGCGCCCCTAGTCCTGCACTGTCACTGCTCACTGTCCTTACTTCTCCCCTGTCTGTGCGCCCCTCACTCCCCCAAACCACAGAGCTGTTCCATCCAGAGGAGCCTCCAGCACAGAGTGAATACAGGTCTGTAGGATGGAGTTTGCCGTCTCTCTGAGTACAGGCTCCTGTTTTCTGCATCGTCCAACACAGGCCAAGTTCAAATCCCAGCTCTTCATTTGAGACGGGGCTGATCACAAGTTTTCCTATGTCCTGGCTCCCCCTCCATCAAATGAGAACACTGGATGCTTAGGCTCATGGGAGGATGTGTGAGGTCAGCTTGTATGAGCGTCGGAGACAAGAAAAATCTCTCATACATGATGTTTATTCCGCTTTTCCCCACAATAGCCAATACCTGCTCTGTGCTGGTGTCTCTTTGGGTCCCACCTGCTTTTCTGTGAAACAGAGAGTCTGCTAAACTTTCTCACAGGCAGGTTGCAAAGTATCATTCAGAAATCATATACGTGACCATGCTTTGAACATTTCCCTTCAGGCTCAGTTTTCTTATCTGTGAAAATGAAGACAATAGAGGAGGTGCCATCACAGAACATCCCGTGAGTCTGCTGGGTGGGGTCTCCCTCCTTTAGCAGCCTGTCTGTAGAGAGATGGCAGGAGAGAGAGGCAAGAAGGTAACCAGATTGACAGTGATGGCTACAGGCCCGGAAACGTACCGCCTTTGTACAGACTGCAGATCGAGAGGCGCACATGAGTGACGTGTCTCTCACATGTGACAGTCCTGAACCCATCCTAGGTCTACATTTTAGTGACTTTGGACATGTTATTTAAGCTCCCAAGTGTCTATTTCCTCTTCTGTAAGGCAAGGTTAATAATGCCACCTTTATGGAGAGGACTCAAGTTAGATACATACACACACCTATGAATAAATGATTTGGTGTATTGCTCGAGACACTGAGCACTGTCTTAATGTGGGGTCTTTCTCGAGGTGCAAACCATAACCACAAATGCAGGTGCACACAGTGAGTCTTCAGGGGTCCCAGGACACACGGCAAGGGGCGCAACATGGGACAGGACTAGGAAGAAGCTGGTGATGAGAGTCACAGAGTCCCCTTCACTGTGGACAGCAAGGTTCTGTCCTACTGGGAATGCAGAGGCCCCGTAGGGTCATTCAACTTCAGGCCTGAGTGGTGAGGACACCAGGCAGTGTTCATGAAATCTGGACCTGCCCACAGCTGGTAGAGAGCTGCTTCCTGTGCTATTCTGGCTTCCCGTCTGCCCTGCTCCCTGGGCTGGGAGCCCCGTGTTGTCGGGGGGGCTGCAGCGTGTAGACGTGCATGCTGAGGGGCGTGCCCACGGGGTGATCAGGAGACTAAGATGCACGCCAGTGTTGGCACAGCTGAGCTCCCTGCCCCTCCCCCACTAGGGCACTCTGCCAAGTGGACATCAGTCAGCCCTACCCCGCAACAGGAAATAGAAGGTCTGTGTGTGTCTGGTTATCTGTCGTACTTGTTGGGTGTCAATTCCATAGAACAAAGCTTGTGACATCGGCCTCTTCCTTGGTCATATCTACAGTAAGAGACATGGTCACTACCTGTGATATTTGTACAGCTTTCTAGCTCTGCTCTAGGCTTCTGTGGTCCCCACGACACAGACAGGACATGCCAGGCACATATCCTTGTTCACTTCACTTGTATTTATTGAATACCCATGACATGCCAGGCACTATAAGTGATAGGGATGTAGTGGTGACCGAGAGAGACTGATAAAGTTCTTCAGGTGCCCAAGGCTTAGCCAGTCTCACAGACTATTAAGCAAGTCACTACATCAGTGGTAGTCAACCTGGTCACTACCACCCACTAGTGGGCATTCCATCTTTTATGGTGGGCAAACAGCGGAGCAACCAAAATATAAATAAAAAGAGATTTTACTATAGTAAGTTGTTTTATAAAGACTTATTCTGCCAAACAGCGAAAATTCGTCATAAAGAACATGGTAAGTATTATTATTATATTCTTTCATTGCTGTAACTCTGCTTTATAAATTTTAGAAAGTGACTTCCCTACTTTATAAATCACCATTACTGTGGAACCAGTGGGCGGTTAGAAAATGTTACTACTAACAGAGATGGTAAAGTGGGCATAAGGTATAAAAAGGTTGACTACCCCTGCTCTACAGTAAGGAACAATGAATGTCATGGCCGGGGGATACCCTGGTCCAGGGATGAACGCCCCTGGGTAGGGGGACACGGAACTATCTACAGCAGGGTTTCTCGAAGTTAGGACTCTAGAGTGGCAACATCGACACCCCCCAGAACTTGCAAGTAATGTGAATTCTGGGGTCCATTCCAAACATACTGAATCAGATGTTCTGGCTTTAACAGGACCTCCTCGTGATTCCGATACATGCTCACATTTGGGATCTAGACTTTCACTGGGCCTTTCCCTCCAGGCCCTGAGTGATCTGTCCCAGGGAGAGCTGGGCTGGCCGGCATGAGAGCAGGAAGGCGTCTTGTGCTTATAGCTGGAGGGCTAAACAGGCTGCTGCTCAGTGGGCTGTCCCCTCCCTGATACCACACCCCGTCCCTGAGGGCTTCAATGGTGAGAGGTCTGTGCGTACACATACACACACACACACATACACACACACAAGCATACACACAGCTTTTGTACTTTTTATATTTAACACAAGTGGGGCATGTGATACACATTGTTCGGGGCATCAAAGTAATGCAGGGAAATGCAGTTCCCGGAGCCCTTAAGGTCCCAGTACTTTTCCTCAGCGACCAGAGGGCAAAGGAAGAACTGAACTGTTCCCCTCATAAGTGTTTACATTCAAACAACTGAAGTGATTTTTGTCTATAGCTGCTTGAAGATACACATAAATTAAAATATATATATATTGTTTCATTTTTAAATAATCCATGCCAATAGGATATGTATGCCAGGTGAGTAGATGTTAAAATCCGTAGGACACTGTCCCCTCAGTTCCTGTTCCACACTGATTTATCTCAAACCACCAGAAACCCAGCTTTGCAGAGACACACCTGCTTTGAAAAGAATGCACCACAATTTAGTATTGAAACTGTGAACTTTCTCCTACTTGTAGTTCCCAGGGTGTCCAGGAAATGTCAGGTGCAGTGTGGAGTCCTTAAAAATTGGAACTGTGAGTTTACTGTGGCCACTGGGTGCCTCGGCACACAGTTTGGAAACCCTAGCCTTATCTCACGTCATGTCTGATTAAACTCTGAGTGATACACACATAATCCCATAGAATTTTAGGGTCTATTTTCTCCTTGTCTTTGTCTTCTGCGTATATATTACTGTTAAGCCTAATCCGGAGGGACCCGAAACATGGAATACACGAACAAAGTCCGTCAATTACACATCAAAGCTTTATTGTCTAGCTTGGCCAAGCGGCGGCAACTCTGACAGAAATCTGAGGGAGAGCGCACCGGCCCTTTGTTCTACTTAGTTTTTATAGTTTTGTAAGTGGGAAGTACAGAAGCAAAAAATTGTAATTAGGAGCCCCTTACCACTATTGGTTATAGTCATATGTCCTTTAACAGGATAGGACCACGTTCAATTTGCAAGCTATACATCATTTTGGAGAAAACAAAATTTACAAGTCAACACAATGGTAGAAAGATGTCTTTTTACATATTAAAGGCACTCCTATATTATCTAGTGTTTATCTGCCATCTCTTTGTAGAAAGATGTCTTTTTACATATTAAAAGGCATTCCTATATTATCTAGTGTTTATCTGCCATCTCTCTGTCCAGAGTCACAAGTGTTATCCACACGTATTTATTTACATAGGAGAGGTAGTTTCGGTGGGGACAAATGCCCGCAAATGGCTCATTGCTATAAGAAAAGGTTTATTTTGGCTTTTCTCTTCCTGCACCTGGCTAGCCATTCACCCCTTTCCCCACAGGCGTGGTGGAATATCTGGGAATCCATGTTTTCCTCCCCTTTGCATTTACAATACAATGCCAAGGGCCATCCTGGTCATGCCAATCACACAGTACAGAGACTATTTCTCACAATTTCTCTGCACACCTTAACCCAAATTAATAAAACGTTCTTCAAGCCTCTCAAAATATTGATATTAATTCCGTAGTTTTTGGCACCCTACAATACCTGCGGGTGAAGAGGCGCAGTGGCTCCTCAGGGCTCCTCAATTACCAGGTGTGAAACAGAAGATACCGTATTTTTCTTTTTTATTTAACATTAACAATATAATCATATTCACATGTCAATAAATTTTTTTAGAAGTCATTCATGTCTGTATCCTATCTCATACTTACAGTACTTAATTAACTCTTCCTCAGTTATCAAACTTTCCAGATGTGCTGCATTTTACCATTATCTATGACAATTCCTGGAAGCAGGATTGTTGGGCGGATAAAATGTATTATGCTCACTTTGTTAAAGATGCCATCGCCCAGGTGATATTAATGTGTGTTGGAGGCAGACAGGATCATTGTAGCCTGGGGCTTGGTTTTGGGATTAAGCCTCTCCCACCCGTCTTGATGTGGGGTGGTACAATCCAATCATGCCTCAGAGAAGTGACTTTGTATTAGAGACTTCCCTGTTATGTATATTGGATTAAGGGTTTGGATTTCTACACTATAAAATGGGGACGGAACGAGAGTTTGGGCTTTTGGTTCCTGAGGTTAGCATGAGAGAGCAGAGAGAATAGAGCCAGCAGCGGAAGGAGGCCACGTGGAGGAGGCCAGGAAAAGCAGCCAAGATGGTGGAGTGCTGAGTGAGATGCCAGTTTGTACAGAGTTTGTATCTGGGATAAGGCAGGAGATGGGGAACTGAGGAGAAGAAGGCTGGTGAGCTAGAAACCTTTGATTCTAGGAAACTCGGATAAGTCAGTGGCTTTGTGAGCACTGAGTGTGACTGGGTTTTGGAGCCCAGTGTGTATTTTTACTTGCCCGCCGGGTGCAAGGTAGGATTAAAGGCTATGGCCCACCAGTTTTTGGCTCCATGGTTTCTTTACCGACTGTCCGAATCAAATGCGAACCTGCATGGGCCGGGCTGCTGTGTTAGTGGCCCCAGCCCTGCCTGCTGGCTTTACAAGGATAATTAGGTGAGCTTTTTAAATGATCTTGGTACCCATTTCCAAAGCGCTTTTTAGAAACACAGCACTGATTTACATTTCCATCAGAAATACGTAACAGGGACTGGTTCGCCGCATCCTTACCTGCTTTGGATATTTTCAGAAACAAAATTACATGACATCTGGTTATCATCTTAGCAGGCAAAAGAAGAGGTTCACTGTCATTAGCATGTCCTTGATTACTAATGTAATTGAGATTTCATATTAATGGCTATTGTATTTCTCTATGACTTATCGGTTAATATCTTTGTTAATTGTTTGACAGTTGGGCATAGAGAAAGAATAATTATGGGATAGAAAAATCCAAGTATTTTCCTACTGATTTGTAAAATATCCTGATATATTAAATGGGGAGTTGACAATAGCATCTTGGTCTTAATTTTTAGTTTGTTGCATACATTTTTTTTTCTGTGTTAACATTTTTGTATTTTATGTTAATGTGTCGATTTATAAGCAGGCCAATTTCTTTTCCAGTAAAATATTTTTCATATTCAAAATTTGCTTACACTATTATACCTAATTGTTTTTTTCAAATAGGCATTACATTTACTAAATTAAGAGCTAGAACAGAATGCTTTCAGGGTTGTACAAAAGCTACAAAGTGATTTGGTGCGGGCCTTCCAAGTCCCTGCCAGGTATTTTAATTAGGCCTATTTTCCCTGATCAAACTGACCATCTCACTTGGCACCTGCCCCATCACGGCACGTGGAAGTGTGCGTGTGGTGCATGTGTGGGTGGCAGGCTCTACTCACAGAGGTCTTATATCCCTGGTCTCAGCCCCACCCACCACACCCGGGCTCTGTTGACATCCCTGGGGCTGTCACCTCACAGAGCACAGGGCTCTTGGAGAACACCCCTCCCACCTGCACCCGTGTCTCCCAGGGTTGCTTTGACGGGAGCAGGTCCTCAGTCACCACGTGGGAGTGAATTGATTTGTGCAAGCACCATGGGGACACGAGTCAATCTGAGTGCGTCTGTGCCGTGGATTTCAGTGCTGACACCATAAACAATGCTTTGTAATAATGTATGGAGCTGGAAACGCGATTGAATGTGATCCTACTTTAAAACAACCAGATCAGAAGGGTGAGATCAGTAGTACATCTCTGTTATAATCATGAATGTGCACAACAGAAAACAAAGTAAAAGAAAGTTCATCAAAAATGTACATTGTATGTAATGGGGTAGAGGGATTTAGGGGTGATTTTGATATCTGGGGTTTTGAAATAAATGACTCTTCTTTTTCCATGGCTATTTCTATATGTACAATCTTTTATTCACAAGGTCTGGGTCAGGCCCTTGGTCTGAATATTTTGAATTTATTGTGTATAAAATTTTCTCTAATGAAAGTTCCATTACGAGGAAAGTTTACCTATTCTATTTTCCATTAGATTTCAAGTTCTGCCATCATGAGCTCTATGTTCTCCAGGGCTGCCAGCAGCCTAAACCCTGTGGGGAGTGTGGAGGCGGCAGGTAGAGGTCACTGCTGGCTCCTGATTGGCTTCTTGCTCTGAGCTGAGTCAACTGTGGAAATCACTGTTTCCAAGTTCACTGGCGGTGGCGGTAGAGGTGAGGGGATGCTCAGTGGCGTTGTTTAAAAAAATGATCATTTTCACAAATCTGAAACCTTATTTGCCCAAGCCCTTGGTTGACGCCTTTGTTCCGTCTTCTAGAATGAGCTAGTTCACTCATTCATCTCCGGGGAGAAGCTCACAGGAGACATTCAAGCCCCAGAGGTGATCCACCTCAACCCCAGGTGGCGTTGCTCCACACTGGTCAGTGGTCACAATCTGGCTGGGACACTGAAGCTGCCTCCCCTCCAGCCACCATGCCTGGCAGGTAACTCTTGCTAGGAGCTGAGTCAGAACCCATCAGAGAGTTCCTGCTCCCCTGAGGATGGGGACATGGAACTGGCCCCGTCCTGGTTCTCGGTGTGGAAGAAGGGGAGCCGTATCACCTGACTCAGGGACAGGAGCCCATGGAACAGCTGACGCAGGTATTGACAGAACTTCTCGCCAACAAAGACGTAGATGATGGGGTTGACAGCGCAGTGCATGTAGGCGATCACTTCTGTCACCAGACTGGCTAGGGCTAGTTGGTCATTCTGGCTACAGGAATTGACTGAAAGAAAGTCTTCAAAAGCATAAATAGACATAGTCAGATTGAAGGGCATCCAAAAGAGAAAAAAGATGATCATGATGACAAAAATCAGACGGACGGCTTTGGACTTCCTCTCATTGGGCTGTCTGAGCAGAATTTTTATGATCCCCGTGTAGCAGACGATCATGATCACCAGAGGCAAGACCAGCCCCAGGATGTTCAGTTTCAGAGGCTGCAACAGTAACCAGAGTTTGTAGTACTTAGAAGAAATATTGAACCAGCAGATGTAACCACCTCTATACCTCTGGGAATCCATAAAGTAAAACTCTTGAATTGAAGTTAGAAAGGCAAGGACCCAGCTGACTATGCTGGTGATGATACCAAATGTGACGGTCCGGACCCGCAGGGCAAACACAGCATGGACGATGGCCAGGTACCTGTCGATGGTCAGCAGGATGATGAAGAAGATCTCACTGTACAGACCTACGTAATAAAGTCCAAACACCAACTTGCACATGACATTGCCAAACACCCAGTTTGCTTTCAAATAGTAGTGAATCATGAAGACCAGAGTGAAGAGGAAGAGCAGGTCAGAAATGGCCAGGTTGAAGACATAGATGTTGGTCATGTTCTTGAGCCTCTTGTGTTGCAAGAGGATCAGGACCACCAGGATGTTGCCAATTAGGCCAATGACAAATACCAGGGAGTACAAAGTGGCCAGCAGCTGAGCTCCAAAGTACCTTATACTTTCTGATAAGCACAGGGTTGTGTCCCCGTAGTTGACTTCTGTGGTCCCATCAAAGTCCATTGAAATATTTGAAATTTCCATCCTGCTTTCTGCCACAGGTCCAGGTAGATGATTTCTGTATTTATTTGCTGGTAAAGACAGTGGGCTCTGGACAACAGAGACAAGGCAGTTATTATATGATATCAACCACATGACAACCGTTTATTGAGAGAAAAGTGCCTACTTGTAACCATGTCCTGGGACAGAACCTTGAACAAAATAGACCCAGTAGTTCTTCACTGTCATGGAAATTGTAGTTCAATGGGGGGGGGGATGGTGTAGGGGTGAGGCAGACAATAAACAAATGAGTGCACAAACCATGAAGTCAAATACTTTGGCAATGACTGTTGGGAAGGGAACGTCTGGTGGATGGAGCACCCAGACAAAGGGAGAGCAACCTCATTCTTCATCACCAACGCTTCCCTCATGATTCCCACGGACCTGTCATTGGACTCAGTGTTAAAGAATCTGGGAGGGTACCGTTTACGTCTCCCATTTTAAACATGATGACTGAGAAGTTCGCAGTGTGTAGGACACATCTGGGACAATGAGAGCTGGAGCTCACATCCAGTGTGTATCATTCTCACGTCCACTCTTGAAACCACTTGAACTTTAGCCTCCAATCACAGAGCAGGGACCTTGCATTTGGAAGTGCACAGAGGACATGGTTAGGAAATCAGTCCTGGCTGAGTTTCAAAAACTTACCAATCGATCTTCATGGCCTTTGGAGCTAAGAAGGTTCTATGTTTTTTATCGTTTGTTTGGTTTGGTTTTGTATATTTCTGATGTGAGAAACGGGGCGGCAGAGAGACAGACTCCCACATGCGCCTAATCGGGATCCACCTGGCAAGCCCATAAGAGGGCAATACTTTGCCCATTGCGGCCCTTGCTCCTTTGCAACCGGAACCGTTCTAGCACCTGAGGTGGAGGCCATGGAGCCATCCTCAGTGCCCGGGCCAACTTTGCACCAATGGAGCATTAGCTACAGGAGGGGAAGAGAGAGATAGAGAGAAAGGAGAGAGGGAAGGGTGGAGAAACAGATGGGAGTTTCTCCTGTGTGCCCTGGCTGAGATGGAACCTGGGATTTCCACAAGCCGGGCCAAGGCTCTACCACTGAGCCAACCGACCAGGGCTTAATGGAAGTTCTTTGCTGAGGTGACATAGGACACTTGGGGCACATAACTCTGTGTGGTCATTTGATCTATTTAGTTGTCACAAAGCCTAGGCAGGGGTCTCAAACTCGCAGCCTGCGAGTTTGAGACCCCTGGCCTAGGGGATGATTCTGTCATTTGGTTGTCAGGGGCAAAGATGCCCTACAATGTACAAATTATCACCCCAAACCCCAGTAGTGTTGCCACAGTGCAATTCTAGGAGGCCAACCCATGCCTTAGTTGAGGACACCAAGGCCACCAATGTGGGCTCAGCCTAGCCCACATCACTCAACCCTAATGGGACACAGGCAGGTCTACAGAAACTCTGTAGGCCTCCTAGGACAGCTGTGAGGACTCAGGGGAAAGCCAGGCTGGGGGAGCAGGTGACCTGGTGAGAAGAAGGAGGTTCACAGGAGGAATGACTCAGAGCAGCCTGAAGCCATGTGGTGTTGCACGTCCAAGTGGAAACTGGAATTCTCAGAAATGAGCTCTGAAATAGTTTACCCAACATTGCTGTGAAACAAATAAGCACAAACACAGAAGAGAAAGCTCCACTAGATGGCTTGCTTTATAGGACTCTGCACCAGTTCATTTCAGACCTCTTTCCAATCCTTTCTGACCACTTACTGAAGATGCCTCCCCAAACGGAGCGTGGGCTTTGGTGTAACCGACCAGCTGTGTGAACTTGAAGGAGTTCATCTCTCTCCCTGAGCCTCAGTCCCTCTTCTGTAATATGAGAAAGTATCAGTTATCTTGAGGGACTACTGTAAGGTCAGGTATGACAAAAGCTAGTGCTTGCTCTTGCCAGGACATTAGTAAACATCAGGGACCTCCTTCCTGGCATTACCTCTTCCCTGAGGACTCTAGCCACCAGGAATGTCCCAGTCTCCATTCCTATTCTGGCTGATGTCCCCTGTCCCCAAGATCCCCCACCAGGTCTCTCTGTGGTTAATCTAAAAAGGGAATTCTGCTTGATTATGGACACAGCCTTGGAAACTGCATTTTCTGATTGTCACTATGTTGTCACCAATCTGAAAGTTTTGACTTAGACACCAGTCATGTAGCAGGACTTGCCTACATCATAATTCCCTTCACCCCGGAGTCTCTGGTGCTCTTCCTTATGCACCGCTGCGTGAAAGTTTCCTGCTGAGAAACTTACATTTCTGCAGTGGCCTTAGAAACTTCAGGCCAATAGTGGGGGCTGGATGTTGGATGCCTCAGCTAGGGCCCTATTATTTCCTGCCAAATCCATTTCTCTGGGTCACTCATCCACTGCAGGCCTAGCCCTATAACTAATAGCTCTCTTCCTGGATAAACCCAGGCTGAACATCTGTAACAAAGCTGAGTTGACAATTTCTGATTTCTGCAGCCACTGCTGGGACCGGTGAATCAGCTGGCAGTCAGCATCATGAGGACCACAGGATTTAGAGTGGAAGCAACAGGCAGCTGGAAGCACAGGAGCGGCTCGTCCAACACTGACCCCGGGAGCCCAGTTTTGGGGAAACGTTGGCAAAGGTGAAGGCACGTTGAGTCAGCATCGTCAGATGCCATTAAACAAATTAACCTGCATCCCCCTGACCTCCTACTCCATTCACTGGTTTCCCTACAGGTGGGCACCATGCAATAACACTGCTCCCTAAGAAATTGGGGCTGGGACGGGGCCTCGAAGGAGAAACCAACGGCCATGTTTCATGCAACCAGCCGTTCATGCTGTCGTCTGTCTCACGAGTCTCCCCCAAGGTCATAGCACTATGGTCAGCTCTGGCCCTGGAGCCTGGAACCTTCCAGTGCCAATATGCTCTATCCTGGGAGTAGCTGAGTCTCTCAGCAGGGAGGGCAGTCTGTGTGGTAAAGACACCAGGCCTGATGTGCTTGGCAGTGGGCTTTTCCTGGTTCATAACAACAAATCATTTCCATCTGTCCCCAACCCCACAGTCAGCATATTGGTAGCTTGATATCCACCACAGTGGGCATGTTTACATACAAATACAGCAACACTGGAAATCAGGGCTCTCTCGTCAGGAAAGCCCGCTATGGAATTTTCAGGGAGGCCCATTATAAAATATTTAGCAGCAAAGCAATGCTCACCTGCCACCCTGCCAGTCTGAATAGCCTAAGAGCTGTCCTGCTGGTCAGAATGAGGACAAAAAAGTCAATGAGTGACACACAGACTGGTGGGAGGCTATGCACACTCCTGGGAATTTCTTCTCTGGACATGTGAGATCCACCAGATTATTTTGGGGGTGGGTAAACAGTTAAATAGATACCTCCAAGTAACCTGAACCCCACTATTCTCAGAACAAAATTCTGCTGCCACTTTCTTAATTAGGACAGAATGGATACATGTGACCAATAGGTCACATGGCCACCTCCCTGCCTTAGGAGGATAATATCCTACCTTCTCCAATGTCAGCTCACAGTCTGTGTTTTAGGATCCTTGGTTCTAGTTTTCTTAAGAAGTTGGTTTAGTTTCAAACCTTCCTACATCAGCAAGGACTTGTCTAATTCATAGCTCTCTCCTACTACAATGACTTCACACACAATGTATGATTTTCCTTCACATGGGGAAACTTTGCAAGTAATTTCCTCTAAAATGGCCATCCAAAGAAAGTGCTTCTTGTCCCTTAATGTTGCGCCAACTTTCTTAATCAGTCAGTCCCATTATTCTCTTTCTTAACAACAACAACAACAAAAAGCTTATTTCACATCTGATTACCCATCTTATAAATCCTCCCATTCTCAGCATTGCTACGCAGTTCACTGCCTTGCAGGTGCGTCAAGGGGCCATCAGACGCACTGCGTGCACGGATTCACCCGGATTGCCCTCCACAGAAACCAACAGGAGAGGAAAGACAAGTGCCACTTACTCTGGTGGCAAAGGATTCTGTCCATGAAGTCTTTGTTTGTAGAGTTTTTAGAGTCTTTGTTTTCAAGGTTCAAGGTCCTGATGTTGTAGGAAGTTTTTCAGTTCCTGTGTAACTATACAGACAGGACACTAGGAATCTCAGTCACTAAGAATGCAAAGAAGGAGGCAAATTCTTCTTTTTACATAGGTGAGTGTGCGGGATTAGTAAGGACACTAAATATTTCCTGGATGCTCAGTTCTATGTAAATGTTTTCCCTTGGTCACTTGGCGGCACTTTCTCTGCGGGTTTTGTCTTAAGGGCATTGGGGGAGGGCGATGCTGTGGTGTTGTTTGGGGTGAGGGAGGTGACAGTCAGGTGTTCCCCAGAACGTGTGGAGCCATGGAAGGCTGGAAATGGGAGGGGGACTGATTTAGGGAGGTGAGTCTCCTTTCAGTGAACAGCCTTTTCTTTCTTTCTTCCTTTCTTCCTTTCTCTATCTCTCTCTCTCTCTTTTTCTTTCTTTCTTTCTCTCATTCTTTCTTTCTTTTCTTATTTTTTCTTTTTCTTTCTTCTTCTTTCTTTTTTTTTTAAGATTGCAACTGAAAGTGTTTAAACTAGAACCCTATGTCCTCTGTTCCTCAGAATGACCTGCTAGTAAACCAGGGGGAGTTGGCAGCTTCTCTTTGGCGCCCCTAGTCCTCCACTGTCACTGCTCACTGTCCCTCTCTTCTCCCCTGTCTGTGTGCCCCTCACACCCCCAAACCACAGAGCTGTTTCATCCAGAGGAGCCTCCAGCCCGGAGTGAATACAGGTCTGTAGGATGGAGTTTGCCGTCTCTCTGAGCCCAGGCTCCTGTTTTCTGCATCGTCCAACACAGGCCAAGTTCAAATCCCAGCTGTCTCCTTGAGACGGGGGCAGATCACTAGCTTTCCTATGTCCTGGCTCCCCCCCATCAAATGAGAACACTGGATGCTTAGGCTCAAAGGAGGATGCGCGAGGTCAGCTTGTATGAGCATTGGAGACAAAAAAAAATGTGTCATAAATTATGCTTATTCCGCTTTTCCCCACAACAGCCAACACCTGCTCTGTGCTGGTGTCTCTTTGGGTCCCACCTGCTTTTCTGTAAAACTTGGAGTCTGCTAACCTTTTTCACAGGCATGTTATAAAGTACCATTCAGAAATCATATACGTGACCATGCTTTGAACATGTCCCTTCCGGCTCAGTTTTCTCATCTGTGAAAATGAAGACAATAGAGGAGGTGCCATCATGGAACATCCCGTGAGTCTGCTGGGTGGGGTCTCCCCCTTTGGCAGCCTGTCTATAGAGAGATGGCGGGAGAGAGAGGCAGGAAGGGAGCCAGACTGACAGCGATGGGTATGGGCCCGGGAACTTGGCGTCTTTGTACAGACAGCAGGTCAAGGGGCGCACATGAATGACGTGTCTCTCACACATGAGAGTCCTGCGTTCCATCCCAGGTCTACCTTTCACTGACTTTGGACGTGTTATTTAAGCTCCCAAATGTCTATTTCCTCTCTGTAACGCAAGGTTAATAATGCCAACTTTATGGAGAGGACTCAAGTTAGATACATACACACCCATGAATGAATAATTTGGTGCAGTGCTTGAGACATTAAGCACTGTCTTAATGTGCGGTCTCCCTCCCGGTTGCAAACCATGAGCCACGGATGCAGGTGTATGCAGTGAGTCTGCAGAGGTCCCAGGAAACACCGTAAGGGTTCCAGGAAACAATGCCGGGGAGGGGATAGTGGGACAGGAATAGGAAGGATCTGGTGAGGAGAGTCACTGAGCACCTGCCGCTGTGGGCAGCGGGGTTCAGTCCTACTGGGAATTCCATGGTCACTACCTGTGATTGTTGACAGGCTGTCCAACTCTGCTCTAGGCTTCTGTGGCCCCCACGACACAGAGCAGACATGCCAGGCACATATACTTGTTCACCTCACTTATGTTACTGATTACCATGACATGTCAGGCACTGTCAGCTACTACGGATATAGTGGTGACAGGGAGAGACGGACATCATTCTTCAGGTGCCCACGGCTTAGCCAGGCTCACAGACTATTAAGCAAGCTCTATAGAAGGTACAGTGTCATGGCCTGGAAGAAACCCTGGGCCAGGGAAGGTGCAGCTGGGAGGGAGGGGGTGAAGGGAGCCTGTAGAGCAGGGGTCTCAAAGCTAGGATATCAGAGCAGCATCACACCACCAGGAACACGCCAGTGATGCAAACTCTGGGGTCCCATTCCACACCTACTGAATCAGACAATCTGACTTTTACATGTCCTCCTGTCATTCCGATGCTCGCTCACTTTGGGAACCAGAGATCTCGACTTTCACTGGACTTTCCCTCCAGGCCCTGAGTGATCTCTGCCCGGGAGAGCTGGGCTGTCCCGCATGTGAGTGGGAAGACATCTTGTACTTATAGCTGGAGGGCTAAACAAGCTGCTGCTCAGTGGGCTGTCCCCTCCCCGATTCCACACCCTTGAGCGCACACGCGCGCGCGCGCGGCCACACACACACACACACACACACACACTGGGATTTTCAACTTCTTATTTTTAACACAGGTGGGGCATGTGATATAAATTGATTTGGACACTGAAGTAATGCAGGAGAATCACTGAAGTGTGACAGTGTTTCAAAGAAAATGCACTGACATTTCATTTTCAGGAAAACTTTGAAAGAAGTAAAAGTAAAACAAGGGGCCGCTCTGGGGCACAGGCTCTTCACTGACATCAGCTATAAGATCCCCGTGGCTACTTGTGGCATCCACAGGGTGTGAGCCGCAGGTTTCCAGGAGGGGAGAGGCAGAGTCTGGGGCTCCAGGGGGAGTGAGCAGGAGGCGGTCCAGAGGGATGGACCCTGGGTCCTGTGGGGAGGGGTCTGAGCCATTAGCATGACTCATAGGCCCTATCTCAGGTCCTTGTAGCTACCATTGTTTTAACCACGCGTTTTTGTTAATGAAAAGTGAAGCTCGGACAGATGTCACCCAGGCGATCCTGGCATTTATGTGCCTGTCCTTGGAAGCTTGTGCTCGAGTGTACGCTGAGTCATTCCCGATTAGAAATATCAGACTCAGTATATTTGGAGGCCTCCTGCTCTTGACCGTCTCCCCGTCTCCCCACTCTGGACACATGGCTCCTCCTTCACCCCCCACTATGAAAATCCTATCAACATTTTGGTTCCCTAATGGTGTCAAGATCCTTGTCCTTCACTGGCACCACACCCTCATTCTAGAATGGTCTTCCCAACTCGTTCTATTCTGAAACATCTTCTTTATTCTTTCCCTCTCTTTCTTCAACATTTCCCCATCTCTTTTCTTCCCTCTCCCTACTCTTTCTTCATTTCCTTCTTTTCACAAAGAATAGTTTTGCTCATGATGTGCTTGTTTAAATATATTGGTAGCACTCAAGGAGTGCACAGATGAAAATAAGCCTCACACTTCCTGGGGATTTTGTCCAGTGTCAGTCTAGTGGGCGTGGACTGACATTTCCCAGAATCCCTTGCCTGCAGGGGCTAGGTGAGTGCCCACTGGGATGAGTAATTAGCAGTCATTTGTAAGGGTGAAGCAACAGTGTTGAGCTCAGAAGATGGAAACAGTGCCAGGCCCTGTGGTATCTCCACGCACTGTAATCCACCTGCTGGCTTCCGCTGCTGGAGTTGGGCAGCACCTGGACCCACAGTGACTGCCGGTTCCGCTGCTGCCCAGAGTCCTGGGCCAGGAGTCCAAGCATCAGCATGGGGAAAGGGCAGCTTCCGTTCAAGTCACTGTCCTTTCTACTGACACCTTCTACTTTGTCCTTGCTGTCGTCCGTATCTAGTGTCCCTTCCTGAGTGCCCACTTGACTGACCTCTAGAGACTTCCTTCCCTGTGCTAGTTGCCAGGCAACAGCGTGCACAGACTCACCCACCAGCTCCCACAATTGCAAACTATCCAGTTGCTAAACACACTCTTATTCCTCAGGATCCCAGACTTTCTCAGTTCCCGGAGCCCTTACGTCCCAGTACTTTTCCTCAGCGCCCAGAGACAAAGGAAGAACCGAACTCTTCCCTCAGGAAGTCTTTAGATTCAAACAACTTAAGTGATTTTGTCTACACTGCTTGAAAATACACATTTATTGAAAAAAATGATATTTTATTTCATTTTTAAATAATCCATGCCAGTGGGATATGTAGGCCTGGTGGCAGATGTTGGAATCTGTGGGACATTGTCCCCTCAGTTCCTATTCCACACTGATTTATCTCAAACCACCGGAAATCTGGCTTTGCAGAGACACGCCCGCTTTGAAAGGAATGCACCACAATCTAACATTGAAACTGTGAACTTTCTCCCACTTGTAGTTCCCAGGGTGTCCAGGAAATGTCAGGTGCAGTGTGGAGCCCTTAAAAATTGGAACTGGGAGTTCACTGTGGCCCTGGGTGCCTCGGCACACAGTTTGGAAACCCTAGCCTTATCTCATGTTATGTCTCTGATTAGACTGTGACTGATACACACATAATCCCATAGACATTTGGGGTCTATTTTCTCCCTGTCTTTGTCTTCTGCATTTATATTATAAAATATGAACCAGAAGATTCCGTATTTTTTTTTATTTAACATTAACAAAACAAGGATATTCATGTCAATAAATTTATTTAGAAGTCATTTGTGCCTGTATCCTAGCTCATACTTACAGTACTTAATTAACCCTTCCTCGGTTATCGAACTTCCCAGATGTGCTGCATGTTACCATTATCTGTGACGATTCTTGGACAGAGGATGACCAGATGTACTTTCTAAATGATCTTCACTGTCGTTAGCATTTCTTTGATTACTAATTGAGATTTCATATTAATGGCTACTGCATTTCTTCTATGTCCTATCTGTTAATATCTTTGTTAATTTTTTGATAATTTTGGGGGTATATAGAATAATTATGGGATAGAAAAATCCAAGTGGCTTTCTTATTGATTTGTAAAATATTCTGATACATTAAGGGAGTTGATAGTGGCATCTTGGTCTTAATTTTTAGTCTGTTACAAATGTTTTTTTTTCTGTTACCATTTTTTGTTTTTTGTTTTATAATATGTGTCAATATATAACCAGGTTAGTTTCTTTTCCAGTAAAATACTTTTTATATTCAAAATTTGCTTACACTGTTTCACCTAATTATTTTTTCAAATAGGTTTTGAATTTGCTAAATTAATAGATAAGACAGAATGCTTTTAGGTTGAATAAAAGCTACACAGTGACTTGGTGCAGGCCTTCCCAGTCCCTGCCAGGAATCTCTATCACAGTGATTTTCAACCTTTTTTGAAGCGTGGCACATTTTTTTCCTTTACAAAATCCTGGGGCACACCACCTACCAAAATGACACAAAATGACACTCTAACACAGTACATATTATACATATAGTTAATAATATAGTTTCTAAATGTACTTATACTCACTTAGTGTGAAACCTGGGCCTGTTTCGATGAACACAAAAGGGATATCCTGGCAGGAATGGTAGAAAGACACACACGAAGCTCTTCCTCAACAGTTCTCAGTCTCTCTCTGTTTTTAGTTTTTATCGCAGTCAAGCCTGAGAAGCTCAGCTCACACAGATATGTGGTTGAAAACAGGAGCAATGTCAAAATAGCTTTCTTGGCCAGAATGGGGAACTCCTTGGCAACAGATAACCAAAAACTGTCCAAAGGAAGATCAGCAAACTTTAGCTTTAAAGTTAGATAATATCGTGATGCATTGTGATGCATTGTATATCACCCTCTGCGGGGGCCTCTTTTAAAAAGAAAAAGGTCAAATATCTATATACACCATCAGGATAGACATAACCAGCTGAGGCTGAGGCTTCATCTAGTGGTAGCAACATTTACCTCCAGTCCTGAAAAGGATTAGAAATCGGGACCATGGGGAGGAGTAGCAGCTTCAACTATTGCTGCAGCCACACAATGACAAGTGCGCGGCAGCTCGAGCGGGGACCTTCCTGGGTGTGGATGAAAGGCGGCCTGCTATTGGTTCATCCCTAGTGGTCGGGATGAATCCTAGAAGGTGATTGGTCAGTGAGCGTTCCCTGTGCCTCCACTCTTCCTGTTGCTGATAGCTGGAGGGATTGTGAGGGGAATGTTTATGTTCAGATGGAGGTAGCTGGCGGCGGGCCGGATAAATAGCCTCCGCAGGCCGTATCTGGCATGCAGGCCATAGTTTGGGACCCATGTTTAACTTCCCCATGGTACACCTGACCATGTCTCACGGCACACTAGTCTGTCGCGACACACTGGTTGAAAAATACTGCTCTATCAAACCTGTCTCCCTGGTCAAACTGACCACCTCGTTAGGCTCCTCTGCATCTCGGCACATGGAAGGATGCGGTGCATGTGTGGGTGGCAGGCTCTACTCACAGTGGTCTTATATCCCTGGTCTCAGCCCCACCCACCCCACCCGGGCTCTGTTGGCATCCCTGGGGCTGTCACATCACTGGGTGACACAGGGCTCTTGGAGAACACCCCTCCCACCTGCACCCGTGTCTCCCAGGGTTGCTTTGACGGGAGCAGGTCCTCAGTCACCACGTGGGAGTGAATTGATTTGTGCAAGCACCATGGGAACACGAGTCAATCTGAGTGTGTCTGTGCCGTGGATTTCAGTGCCAACACCATAAACAATGCTCAGAAATAATGTATTGACCTGGGAAAGTGATGGAACATGCTCCTACTTAAAACAACAGGAGCAGAAGGGTGAGAATAGTAGTACATCTTTGTTATAATCATGAATGTGCATGAGACAAAACATAAACTAAAGGAAAATTCATCAAAAATGTACATTAACTGTAAAATGCGGTAGAGGGATTTAGGAGTGATTTTGATGTCTGGATTTTTGAAATACTAACTGCTTTATTTCTATGGCTATTTCCAAAAGTACAACACATTATACATGAGGTCTGTGTCTGGTCCTCAGCCTGAATGTTTTTATTTTAGTGAGTATAAGATAATTCTGTATAAGGCAAGTTTTGGTGCCAATGAAAGTTCCCCAATTCTGTCTCTCCTTTGGTTCAGGTACTTCCATCATGAGTTCTAGGCTCCTCAGGGTTTCCAGCAGCCTAAATCCCTGCTGGGGGCTGTGGAGGGGGTGGGAGACGCAGCTGCTGGCTCCTGATTGGCTCCTGGCTCAGAGCTGAGCCAATGTGTAAATCACTGTTTCCAAGCTCACTGGTGGTGGGGGTGGAGGTGAGAGGATGCTCACTGGCTTTGTTTACAAATGTTCATGTTTACAAATCTGAAACCCTGTTTTGCCCAAGCCCTTAGCTATCGCCCTTTGTTCCATCTCAGGAATGACCTCGCTCACTCATTCATCTCCGAGTAGAAGCTCGCTGGAAACCATCAAGCCCCAGACGTAATCCACCTCAACCCCAGGTGGCGTCGCTCCACACTGGTCAGTGGTCATAACTGAGCCAGGACACTGAAGCTGCCTCCCCTCCAGCCACTGTACCTGGCAGGTCACTCTTGCTACGCATGAGTCTGATCCCGTCAGAGAGTTCCTGCTCCCCTGTGCAGGGGGACATGGAGCTGGCCTTCTCCTGGTTCTCGGTGTGGAAGAAGAGGAACCGTTTCCCGGGGCTCAGGGACAGGAGCCAGTGGAACAGCTGACACAGGTACTCGCGGAACCTCTCGCCAACAAAGACGTAGATGATGGGGTTGACACAGCAGTGCATGTAAGCGATCACCTCTGTCACTTGAATGGCCAGGTCCAGCTGTTCATTCTGCTCACAGTTATTGTCCAAAAACACGTCTGCAAAAGCTGCAACAAACTTAGTTAGATTGAAGGGCGTCCAAAAGAGAAAAAAGATGATCATGATGACAAAAATCAGACGGACGGCTTTGGACTTCCTCTCATTGGGTCGTCTGAGCAAAATCTTTATGATCCCCGTGTAGCAGATGATCATGATCACCAGAGGCAAGACCAGCCCCAGGATGTTCAGTTTCAGAGCCAGAAACCATTTCCAGTGATTGTGGTATTCATGGGGGAAATAAACAGTGCAGGAGTAACGACTGAACTCTTTCTGGGACTCAGAAAAGTAAAAGCCCGGGATGGCAACCAAGATGGCCAGGACCCAGACGACTAAGCTGGTGATGATACCAAATGTGACAGTCCGGGCCCGCAGGGCAAACACAGCATGGACGATGGCCAGGTACCTGTCGATGGTCAGCAGGATGATGAAGAAGATCTCGCTGTACAGACCTACGTAATAAAGCCCTTCCAGCAACTTGCATGTGACAGTGCCGAACACCCAGTAATCTGTCCGATAGTGGTGTATCCAGAAGGGCAGCGTGAAGAGGAAGAGCAGGTCAAAAATGGCCAGGTTGAGGACGTAGATGTTGGTCATATTCTTGAGCCTCTTGTGTTGCAAGAGGACCAGGACCACCAGGATGTTGCCGACCAGGCCAGTGACAAACACCAGGGAGTACAAAGGGGGCAGCAGCTGAGCTGCAAAAGACCGCAAGTGTTCTTTCTGGCATGGGGTTGAGTCCCCATAGTCAAATTCTGTGGTCCTGTCATAGTCCATTGTACTGGTTGGAATTTCCATCCTGTTTTCTCCTGTGGGTCCAGGTAGATGGTTTCTGTATTCACTTTGCTGTTACAGGCAGTGGGCTCTGGACAACAGAGACAAGGCAGAGATTATGTCTCAACCCCTTCACAACTGTTTACTGAGTGCTCACCGTGTACCATGTCCTGGGACCCAGTGTGGAGCTAGGGGGTTCCAGGGTCTCTCTGCCCTTGTGGAAACTGCCGCTTATTGGGGACTGTGGGTGGGAAGGCAATAAACAATGACTGCACCTAGCTTGAATTCAAATTCTGCGGCAATGACTGTCGTCAAGGAAACCCGTGGTGCTCTGCCCTGTGCCCTGTTGCATGAATGTTTCTTGCACAGAAATGTTTATGTCTGCAGTGGCCTTAGAAACTTAAAGCCAATGGGGAAGGTTGTTTGGACACGTCACCAAGGGCATTATTATTTTCTGCCAAATCTATTTTTCTATGTCGCTTGTCCTCCTCTGGCCTAGCTTTGTGACTGAGTTTTCATCGTTCTTTTTCGAGAAACCCGAGCTGGACATCAGAAACAAAGCAGAGTTGACAATTTCTGATTTCTGCAGTCACGGCCAGGGCCGGCAGATCAGCTGGCAGTCAGCAGCATGGGGACCACAGGGTTTAGAGAGGAAGCAACAGGCAGCTGGAAGCCCAAGAAGCGGCTCGTGTGACACTGACCCCTGGAGCCCAGTGTTTGGGGAAACTTTGGCAAAGCAGAAGGCACATTGAGTCAGCATTATCAGATGCCATTAAACAAAGTAACCTGCATCCCCCCTGCCTCCTACTCCATTCACTGTTTTCTCTACAGGTGGGCACCATGCAATAATACTGCTCCCCAAGGGATTAGGGCTGGGGTGGGGCCTCGAAGGAGAAACCAAGGGCCATGTTGCAGCCAACCTGCCGGCCATGCTGTTGTCTTCCTCAAGAGTCTGCTCCAGGGTTGTAGCAGAGTGGTTAGATCTGGCCCTGGAGCCTGCCAGTGCCAACATGCTGCATCCTGGGAGTAGGGGGGGTCTCTGAGCAGGGAGGGCAGTCTGTGTGGTAAAGACACCAGGCCTGAGGTGCGGGGCAGCTGGCTTTTCCTGTTCAGAGGAACCAACCATGTGCATGTGTCCCCAACCCCACAGTCAGCATATTGTAGCTTGAAATCCAGCACAGTGGGCATGTTTTCATGCAAAATCAGCCACACTGGAAATCAGGGCTCTGTCTTCAGGAAAAGATGTTATGGAATATTTAGCAGCACATCAAAGTCCTTCCCCGCCAGTCCTTCAATAGCCTAAGAGCTGTCCTGCTGGTCAGACTAGAGACTAAATCCATGATTGCCCCAGAACCTGGTGGCTGGCTATGCACACTCCTGGGAATTTCTAACCTTGGAAATCTAAGACTCTCCTGACTTTGGAAGAAAACAGTTAAAGTACGGAACTTCGTGTAGCCCTCAAATCACTGTATTCTCAGAAAAATATTCTGCTGCCTCTCTCTTGGTACGCCAAAATGGATGTATCCGAAGAGGTCACCTGACCAGGTCCCTGCGTTCAAAGGGTGAAATACTACCTCCTCCCAGTCAGCCCGCAGTCTGAGTATGAGGACCCTCGGTTCTAGTCTCCTTAAAAAGTTAGTTCAGTTTCAAACCATACTACATCTGCAAAGACTTTTCGAATTTATATCTTCCTCTTACTACAATGACTTCACACACCATGCATGATTTTCATTCACATGGGGGAAATTTTGCAAGTAATTAGCTCTTCAATAGCCTTCCATAGAATGTGCCTCTTGTCTCTTAATTCTGAGCCAGCTTTCTTAAGCAGTCAGTAATGATCCATCATTCAAGACAGCTTTATTTTTATAAGAAATAAAAGTTTATTTCACATCTGATTGCCCATCTTATAAATCCGCCCATTCTCAGCATTGCTACACAGTTCACTGCCTTGCAGGTGCGTCAAGGGACCAACAGACGCACTGCGTGCACAGATTCCCCCGGATAGCCCTCCACAGAAGCCAACAGGACAGAAAAGACAAGTGCCACTTACTCTGCTGTCAAGGGATTCTGTCCACGAAGTCCTTGTTTCTAGAGCTGTTAGTGTCTTCGTTTACACGGTTCCAGGTCCTGATAGAGTGGGAAGTTTTTCACTTGATGATGAGGACAGGACTCTGGGGTTCTCCGTCATTCAGGTTGACAAGAAGGAGACAAATTCTTCTCGCTATGCAGCTGGGTGTGCATCAATTGCCACAATGTCTACCAATGACCAGTTCCTGGAGGCTGAGTTCACTCTACGGATTTTTGTCTGGTCATTTGATTGCACTTCTGCTGGGGAGCTGTTTCAAGGGAACTGGGTGCAGGGGGCAAAGTGGGGCGTGGTAGGTGGTCATGAGTTGTTCCCAGAACTTGTGTAGCTGCTGAGCTGGGAATGGGGAACAGTGACTGATGCGGGGTGTGGTCAGTGAGCAGCTTTCTCTCTCTCTCTCTCTTCTTTTCTCCATCTGTCTCTCCCTCCCTCACTCCCTCACACCATCCCTTGCTCCTACTCCCCCATCTCCTCTATTCTTTTCTTCCTTCCTTTTTTTTTTTATTTTGAAGATGGGGACTGGAAGAATTTACACCAGAACTCTGGGTCCTTTTTCCCAAAATGACCAGACTCACAAACCAGGGAGAGGCGACAGCTTCTCTTTGGCGCCCTTAGTCCTCCACTTCTGATGCTCACTGTCCCTCTCTTCTGCCCTGTCTGTGCCCCGTCTTTCCCCAAACCCCACAGCGCTGTTTTCCCTCCAGCACCCTCCAGCCTGGAGGGAATGCAGGTTGGTCCAATGGACTGTGGCCTGTCCTCTAAGCCGAGGCTCCGGTTTTATGCAATGGTCCCACACAGGCCAAGTTCAGATCCCAGCCCTCCACTGAGACGTGAGCAGATCTCTACCTTTTCCAAGTCATGGCTCCTCTTCATCAAATGATTGAGAAATCATAAATGCAGACACTGGAATCCATGTCAACACAATACATTAAAAACAAATATTAAAAAAACAGAAATCATAAATGTGGGCTTGCTTTGAAAAATGTCATTTGTCCCTTCAGGCTCACTTTCCTCATCTGTGAAAATGAAGACAATAGAGGAGGCGCCATCACGGAACATCCCGTGAGTCTGCTAGGTGGGGTCTCCCCCTTTGGCAGCCTGTCTGTAGAGAGATGGCGGGAGAGAGAGGCAGGAAGGGAACCAGATTGACAGCTTCGGCGAAGGTCCCGGGAACTTGCTGCGTTTGTACGGACAGCAGGGTGAGGAGCCAATCAGTGACAAGCCTCTCACATCTGACAGTCCTGTGTCCCATCCCAGGTCTACGTTTTACTGACTTTGGGCGTGTTATTTCTGCTCCCAAGTGTCTCTTTCCTCCTCTGTAAGGCAGGGTTACAATGCCAATGTTATAGAGAGGATTAAAGAAAGATACATAGATACACATGAATAAATAAATGATTTGGTGCAGTACATGAGACACTATAGCTGCCTGTCTTAATGTGGGGTCTCCCTCCCAGGTGCAAACCATGAGCCACGGATGCAGGTGCACGCAGTGAGTGTGCACGGGTCCCAAGAAACACCGCAGGGGTGGGTATAGCGGGACAGAAATAGGAAGCAGCTGATGATGAGAGTCACAGAGTCCCGGCTGCTGTGGGCAGCGGGGTTCGGTCCTACTGGGAACGCAGGACCCCGCAGGGTGATCAGACTTCAGGTTAAATGGTGAGGACACCAGGCAGTGTCCATGTAATCTGGACCTGCCCACAGCTGGTCGAGAGCTGCTTCCTGTGCTATTCTGGCTTCCCGTCTGCCCCGCTCACCAGGCAGGGAGCTCCGTGTTGTTGGAGGGGCTGCAGCGTGTAGACGTGCATGCTGAGGGGCGTGCCCACGGGGTGCTCCGGAGACTCAGATGCACGCCAGTGTTGGCACACCTGAGCTCCCTGCCCCTCCCCCACTAGGACACTCTGACAAGTGGACATCAGTCAGCCCTATCCCGCAACAGGAAATGGAAGGTCTGTGTGTGTCTGCTTATCTGTCATACTTGGCTGGCGGGTCTGTTCCTGAGAACAAAGCTTGTGACACCTGCCTCTTCCTTGGTCATATCTACAGTAAGAAACATGGTCACTACCTGTGATCCTTGACCAGCTTTCCAGCTCTGCTCTAGGCTTCTGTGGCCCCCACGACACAGACAGGACATGCCAGGCACATATCCTTGTTCACTTCACTTGTATTTGTCGAGTACCCATGACATGCCAGGCACTATAAGTGATAGGGATGTAGCTGTGACCGAGAGACACTGATACAGTTCTTCAGGTGCCCACGGCCTAGCCAGTCTCACAGATTATTAAGCAAGTCACTGCAGTAAGGAACAATGAATGTCATGGCCGGGGGATACCCTGGTCCAGAGATGAACGTCCCTGGATAGGAGGGACACGGAACTATCTACAGCAGGGTTTCTCGAAGTTAGGACTCTAGAGCGGCACCATCAAAACCTCCTGGAATTTGCAAGTAATGCAAATTCTGGGGTCCCATTCCCCACTTACTGAATCAGACAGAAGTTCTGGCTTTAACAGGACCTACACGTGATTCCGATGTTCACTCATGTTTGGGATCTAGATTTTCACTGGCCTTTGTCTCAGGCCCTGAGCGATCTCTCCCCAAGAGAGCTGGGCTGGCCCGCATGTGAGCGAGAAGACATCTTGTGCTTATAGCTGGAGGGCTAAACTAGCTGCTGTTTAGTGGACTGTCCCCTCCCTGATACTCACAACCCGTCCCCTACGGTTTCAATGGTGAGAGGCCTGTACGCAAACGTGTGTGTGCACGGACACAAACATACACATACAGACACACACAGCTTTTATACTTTTTATTTTTAACCCAGGTGGGGCGTATGATACACATTGTTCGGGGCATCAAAGTAATGCAGGGAAATGCAGTTCCCGGAGCCCTTAAGGTCCCAGTACTTTTCCTCAGCGACCAGAGGGCAAAGGAAGAACCCAACTGTTCCCCTCATAAGTGTTTACATTCAAACAACTGAAGTGATTTTGTCTATAGCTTCTTGAAAATACATAATAATTGAAAAAAAATAATGTTTAATTTCACTTTTAAATAATCTATGCCAATGGGATATGTATGCCTGCTGTATCCCATACATATTCAATGGGATATGTATGTTGGAATCCGTGGGACATTGTCCCCTCAGTTCCTGTTCCACACTGATTTATCTCAAACACCGGAAACCCGGCTTTGCAGAGACACGCCCGCTTTGAAAGGAATGCACCACAATCTAACATTGAAACTGTGAACTTTCTCCCATTTGTAGTTCCCAGGGTGTCCACGAAATATCAGGTGCAGTGTGGAGCCTTTAAAATTTGGAACTGTGAGTTTACTGTGGCCCCTGGGTGCCTCGGCACACAGTTTGGAAACCCTAGCCTTATCTCACGCCATGTCTCTGATTAAGCTCTGAGTGATACACACATAATCCCATAGAATTTGGGGTATATTTTCTCCCTGTTTTTTTCTTCTGTATATATATTGCACAATATGTGCCAGAATAATTCTGTATTATTTTTATTTGACATTACCAATACAAGGATATTCTCATATCAATAAACTTTTTAGAAGTCATTCATGTCTGTATCCTAGCTCCTAATAACAGCAGTTTTTTAACCCTTCCTCAATTATTGATCTTTTCAGATGTGCTGCATTTTACCATTATCTGTGACAGATCCTGGGAACAGGATTAGAAGGTGAGGTTTTTAAATAATCTTTATAGCCATTTTCAAAGCGCTTTTCAGAAACTGAACGCTGATTTACATTTCCATCAGAAATATGTGACAGGCACTGTGTTGTCGCATCCTTATCTGCTTTGGATATTTTCAAAAATAAAATTAAATCACATCCGGTTATCATCTTAACAGGAAAAGAACTGTTTCATGTCTTTAGCGTATCTTTGATTATTAATGTAATTAAGATTTCATATTAATGGCTACTGCATTTCTTCTATGACTTATCTGTTAATATCTCTGTTAATATTTTTATAATAGGGCATATGGAATAATTATGAGATAGAAAAATCCAAGTGGTTTTCCTATTGATTTGTAAAGTTTCCTGATACATTAGGGGAGTTGATAGTATCATCTTGGTCTTAATTTTTAGTTTGTTACATACATTTTTTTTCTGTTACCATTTTTGATCTTATGTTTTATAATGTGTGTCGATTTATAAGCAGGTCAATTTCTTTCCAGTAAAATACTTTTCATATTCAAAATTTGCTTACACTGTTTCAACTAATTATTGCTTCAAATAGCTTTTATATTTGCTAAATTAAAAGCTAAGACAGAATGCTTTCAGGTTGAATAATAGCTATAAAGTGATTTGGTGCTGGCCTTCCAAGTCCCTGCCAAGAATCTCTATTAGGCCTGTTTTCTTGGTCAAACTGACCACCTCATTAGGCTCCTCCCCATCACGGCACATGGAAGGATGCGGTGCATGTGTGGGTGGCAGGCTCCACTCACAGCGGTCTTATATCCCTGGTGTCAGCCCCACCCACCCCACCCGGGCTCTGTTGGCATTCCTGGGTTGTCACCTAACTGAGTACAGCGCTCTTGATGAACAACCTCCCACCTGCATCCATGTCTCCCAGGGTT
The DNA here is from genome assembly GCF_036850995.1 of Saccopteryx leptura. NCBI lineage: Eukaryota > Metazoa > Chordata > Mammalia > Chiroptera > Emballonuridae > Saccopteryx > Saccopteryx leptura. Next base: position 9,048,211 of record NC_089512.1, on the reverse strand, counting down.
GCTTTGACGGGAGCAGGTCCTCAGTCACCACGTGGGGGTGAATTGATTTGTGCAAGCACCATGGGGACACGAGTCAATCTGAGTGCGTCTGTGCCGTGGATTTCAGTGCCGACACCATAAACAATGCTCTGAAATAATGTATTGAGCTGGGAAAGTAATTGAATGTGCTACTCCTTAAAAACAACCGGAGTAGAAGGATGAGAATAATAATACATCTTTGTTATACTCATGAATGTGCATAAGAGAAAACATAAACTAAAAAAAAGTTCATCAAATATTGTCATTACCTGTAATGGGTTAGAGGGATTTAGGGGTGATATTGATGTCTGGGTTTTTGAAATAACTGCTTTCCTTCTATGGCTATTTCCAAAAGTACAACACATTATACACAAGGTCTGTGTCTGGTCCTCGGCCTGAATGTTTTTATTTTAGTGAGTTTAAGATAATTCTGTATACGACAAGTTTTGGTGCCAATGACAGTTCCCCAATTCTGTCTCTCCTTTGGTTCAAGCCCTTCCATCATGAGTTCTAGGCTCCTCAGGGTTTCCAGCAGCCTAAATCCCTGCTGGGGGCTGTGGAAGGGGTGGGAGACGCAGCTGCTGGCTCCTGATTGGCTCCTGGCTCAGAGCTGAGTCAATGTGTAAATCACTGTTTCCAAGCTCACTGGTGGTGGGGAAGGCAGTGAGGGGATGCTCGGTGGCTTTGTTTACAAATGTTCATGTTTACAAATCTGAAACCCTGTTTTGCCAAGCTCTTAGCTATCGCCCTTATTCCGTCTCAGGAATGACCAGCTCACTCATTCATATCCAGGGAGAAGCTCACAGGAAACCGTCAAGCCCCAGAGGTGATCCACTTCAACCCCAGGTGGCGTCGCTCCACACTGGTCAGTGATCACTATCTGGCCAGGACACGGAAGCTGCCTCCCCTCCAGCCACCTTGCCTGGCAGGTCGCTCTTGCTACGCATGAGTCTGATCCCGTCAGAGAGTTCCTGCTCCCCTGTGGATGGGGACATGGAGCTGGCCCTGTCCTGGTTCTCGGTGTGGAAGAAGGGGAGCCATTTCCATGGGGTCAGAGACAGGAGCCAGTGGAACAGCTGACGCAGGTACTTACGGAACCTCTCGCCAACAAAGACGTAGATGATGGGGTTGACACAGCAGTGTATGTAGGCGATCACCTCTGTCACTTGAATGGCCAGGTCCAGCTGTTCATTCTGCTTACAGTTATTTTCCAAAAACACGTCTGCAAAAGCTGCAACAAACTTAGTCAGATTGAAGGGCGTCCAAAAGAGAAAAAAGATGATCATGATGACAAAAATCAGACGGACGGCTTTGGACTTCCTCTCATTGGGCCGTCTGAGCAGAATCTTTATGATCCCCGTGTAGCAGACGATCATGATCACCAGAGGCAAGACCAGCCCCAGGATGTTCAGTTTCAGAGCCAGAAACCGTTTCCAGTGATTGTGGTATTCATAGGGGAAATAAACGGTGCAGGAGGAACGATCGGACTCATTCTGGGACTCAGAAAAGTAAAAGCCCGGGATGGCAGCCAGGAAGGCCAGGACCCAGCTGACTACGCTGGTGATGATACCAAATGTGATGGTCCGGACCCGCAGGGCAAACACAGCATGGACGATGGCCAGGTACCTGTCGATGGTCAGGAGGATGATGAAGAAGATCTCGCTGTACAGACCTACGTAATAAAGCCCTTCCAGCAACTTGCACATGACGGTGCCGAACACCCAGTTATCTTTCAGATAGTGGTGAATCCAGAAAGGCAGCGTGAAGAGGAAGAGCAGGTCAGAAATGGCCAGGTTGATGATGTAGATGCTGGTCATGTTCTTGAGCCTCTTGTGTTGCAAGAGGACCAGGACCACCAGGATGTTGCCAACCAGGCCAATGACAAACACCAGGGAGTACAAAGGGGGCAACAGCTGAGCTCCAAAAGACCGCAAGTCTTCTTTCTGGCATGCGATTGAGTCCCCATAGTCAAATTCTGTGGTCCTGTCCCAGTCCACTGTACTGGTTGGAAGTTCCATCCTGCTTTCTCCCGTGGGTCCAGGAAGGTGGTTTCTGTATTTTCTTTGCTGTTACAGGCAGTGGGCTCTGGACAACAGACAAGGCAGAGATTATGTCTCAACTTCTTCAGAACTGTTTACTGAGTGCCCACCGTGTTCCATGTCCTGGAATCCAGTATTTAGCTAGGGAGTTCCAGGTTCTCTCTGCCCTTCTGGAAACTGCTGCTTATAGGGGACTGTGGGTGGGAAGACAATAAACAGTGAGTGCACCTAGCATCAATTTCAATACTGTGGCAATGACTGTTGTCAAGGAAACCTGTGGTGCTCTGCCCTGTGCCCTGTTGCATGAATGTTTCCTTCATAGAAATGTTTATGTCTGCAGTGGCCTTAGAAACTTAAAGCCTACGGGGAAGGCTGTTTGGAACCTTCCGCCTGGGCACTATTATTTCCTGCCAAATCCATTCATCTGTGTTGTTTGTCCACCTCAGGCCTCGCCCTGTGACTGAGTTATCAGTCCTCTTTTTGGAGAAACCCGAGCTGGACATCAGAAACAAAGCAGAGTTGACAATTTTTGATTTTTGCAACCACGGCCAGGGCTGCTGGTAGATCAAGTGGGAGTCAGCACGTGGGGACCACAGGGTTTTCAGTAGAAACAACAGGCAGCTGGAAGCACAGGAGCGGCTCGTGCAACACTGACCCCGGGAGCACCGTCTTTGGGGAAACTTTGGCAAAGGTAAAGGCACGTTGAGTCAGCATCGTCAGATGACATTAAAAAAAGTAACCTGCATCCTCCTGACCTCCTACTCCATTCACTGTTTTCCCTACGGGTGGGCACCATGCAATAACCCTGCTCCCCAAGGGATAGGGGCTGGGGTGGGGCCTTGATAGAGAAACCAAGGGCCGTGTTGCAGCCAACCTGCCGGCCATGCTGTCATCTGCCTCAAAAGTCTGCCCCAAGCTCGTTACAGAGTGGTCAGCTCTGGCCCTGGAGCCTGGAACCTTCCAGTGCCAACATGCTGCAACCTGGGAGTAGCTGAGCCTCTGAGCAGGGAGGGCAGTCTGTGCGGGTAAAGACATCAGGCCTGAGGTGCGGGGCAGCTGGCTTTTCCTGGTTCATAAGAACCAACCGTGTGCATGTGTCCCCAACCCCACAGTCAGCATATTGGTAGCTTGAAATCCACCACAGTGGGCATGTTTACATGCAAAATCAGCAACACTGGAAATCAGGGCTCTCTCTTCAGGAAAGTCTGTTATAGAATATTTAGCAGCTCATCAAATCTTTCCCCATCAGTCTGAATAGCCTAAGAGCTGTCCTGCAGGTCAGACTAGAGACAATAAGGTCAATGAGTGCCCCAGAGCCTGGTGGCAGGCTATGCACACTCCTGAGAATTTCTAACTCTGGAAATCCAAGACTCTCCTGACTTCGTGGGGAAACAGTTGAAGTACAGACCTTCGTGTAGCCCCAAATCACTCTATTATTAGAAAAATATCCCGCTGCCTCTCTCCTGGTACGCCAGAATGGATGCATCTGATGAGGTCACCTGACCAGCTCCCTGCCGTCAGAGGGTGAAATACTACCTCTTCCCAGTCAGCCCGCAACCTGAATTTGAGGATCCTTGGTTCTAGTCTTCTTAAAAAGTTGGTTCAGTTTCAAACCATTCTGCATCTACAAAGACTTTTCTAATTCATATCTTCCTCTTACTACAATGACTTCATACACCATGTATGATTTTCATTCACATGGGGGAAATTTTGCAAGTAATTTCCTCTTGAATAGTCTTCCATAGAATGTGCCTCTTGTCTCTTAATTCTGAGCCAGCTTTCTTAAGCAGTCAGTAATGATCCATCATTCAAGACAGCTTTATTTTAATAAGAAATAAAAGCTTATTTCACATCTGATTGCCCATCTTATAAATCCGCCCATTCTCAGCATTGCTACGCAGTTCACTGCCTTGCAGGTGCGTCAAGGGACCATCAGACGCACTGCGTGCACGGATTCACCCGGATAGCCCTCCACAGAAGCTGACAGGACAGAAAAGACAAGTGCCACTTACTCTGCTGTCAAGGGATTCTGTCCACGAAGTCTTTGTTTCTAGAGCTGTTAGTGTCTTCGTCTACACGGTTCCAGGTCCTGATGGAGTAGGAAGTTATTCACTTGATGATGAGGAAGGACTCTGGGGTTTTCTGTCACTCAGGATGACAAGAAGACAAATTCTTCTCTCTATGCAGCTGAGTGTGCACAAAAAGCCATAATGTCTATCAGTGGGCAATTCCTGGAGGCTGAGTTCACTCTAAGAATTTATTCTGGTCATTTGACTGCACTTCTGCTGGGGAGCTCTGTTTCAAGGGAACTGGGTGCAGGGGGCGGAGTGGTGCATGGTAGGTGGTCATGAGTTGTTCCCAGAACTTGTGTAGCTGCTGAGCTGGGAATGGGGAGCAGTGACTGATTCAGGGTGTGGTCAGTGAGCAGCTTTTTCTCTTTCTCTCTCTTTCTTTCTTGTTCTTTCTTTCTCTCTCTCTCTCCTTTTCTCTCTCTGTCTCTCCCTCCCTCACTCCATCCCTTGCTCCTACCCTTCCACCCTCCTCTATTTTTTTCTTCCTTTTTTTTCTTTTATTTTGAAGATGGGGAGTGGAAGGTTTTATACCAGAACTCTGGGTCCTTTGTTCCCCAAAATGACCAGACTCACAAACCAGGGAGAGGCGGCAGCTTCTCTTTGGCGTCCTTAGTCCTCCACTGTCACTGCTCACTGTCCCTCTCTTCTGCTCTGTCTGTGCCCCGTCTTTCTCCAAACCCCACAGCGCTGTTTTCCCTACAGCACCCTCCAGCCTGGAGCTAATACAGGTCGGTCCAATGGACTGTGGCCTGTCCTCTGAGCCGAGGCTCCGGTTTTATACAATGGTCCCACACAGGCCAAGTTCAGATTCCAGCCCTTCACTGAGACGTGAGCAGATCTCTACCTTTTCCAAGTCATGGCTCCTCTTCATCAAATGATTCAGAAATCATAAATGCAGACACTGGAATCCATGTCAACACAATACATTAAAAACAAATATTAAAAAAACAGAAATCATAAATGTGGGCTTGCTTTGAAAAATGTCACTTGTCCCTTCAGGCTCAGTTTCCTCATCTGTGAAAATGAAGACAATAGAGGAGGTGCCATCATGGAACATCCCGTGAGTCTGCTGGGTGGGGTCTCCCCCTTTGGCAGCTTGTCTATAGAGAGATGGCGGGAGAGAGGCAGGAAGGGAGCCAGATTGACAGCGACGGCTACAGGCCCGGGAACTGGCTGCCTTTGTACGGAGAGCAGGGCGAGGAGCACAACAGTGACGAGCCTCTCACATCTGACAGCCCTGTGTCCCATCCCAGGTCCACCTTTTACTGACTTTGCGCATGTTATTTATGCTCCCAAGTGTCTCTATCCTACTCTGTAAGGCAGGGTTATAATGCCAATGTTATAGATAGGATTAAAGAAAGATACATAGACACACATGAATAAATGAATGATTTGGTGCAGTGCTTGAGACATATTGTTGCCTGTCTTAATGTGGGGTCTCCCTCCCAGGTGCAAACCATGAGCCACGGATGCAGGTGCACGCAGTGAGTATGCACGGGGTCCCGGGAAACACTGCAGGGGAGGGGATACTGAAACTGGAATAGGAAGGAGCTGAAGATGAGAGCCACAGAGTCCCTGCTGCTGTGGGCAGTGGGGTTCGGTCCTACTAGGAATCAGGGGCCTGCAGGGTGATCAGACTTCAGGTTAAGTGGTGAGGACACCAGGCAGTGTCCATGTAATCTGGACCTGCCCACAGCTGGTCGAGAGCTGCTTCTCGTGCTATTCTGGCTTCCCGTCTGCCCTGCTCGCCAGGCAGGGAGCCCCGTGTTGTTGGAGGGGCTGCAGCGTGTAGATGTGCATACTGAGGGGCGTGCCCACGGGGTGCTCCGGAGACTCAGATGCACGCCAGTGTTGGCACAGCTGAGCTCCCTGCCCCTCCCCCACTAGGGCACTCTGCCAAGTGGACATCAGTCAGCCTACCCCACAACAGGAAATGGAAGGTCTGTGTGTGCCTGGTTATCTGTCGTACTTGGCTGGCGGGTCAGTTCCAGAGAACAAAGCTTGTGACACCTGCCCCTTCTTTGGTCATGTGTACAGTAAGAGACATGGTCAGTACCTGTGATCCTTGACCAGCTTTCCAGCTCTGCTCTAGGCTTCTGTGGCCCCCACGACACAGACAGGACATGCCAGGCACATATACTTGTTCACTTCATTTATATTTATCGAGTACCCATGACATGCCAGGCACTATAAGTGATAGGGAAGTAGCTGTGACTGAGAGAGATTGATACACTTGTTCAGGTGCCCACGGCTTAGCCAGCCTCACAGACTCTTAAGCAAGTCACTGCAGTAAGGACCAATGAATGTCATGGCCGGGGGATACCCTGGTCCAGGGATGAACGCCCCTGGATAGGAAGGACACGGAACTATCTACAGCAGGCTTTCTCGGTGTTGGGACTCTAGAGCGGCAACATCAATACCCCCCGGAACTTGCAGGTAATGCGAATTCTGGGGTCCCATTCCCCAGCTACTGAATCAGACATTCTGGCTTTAACATGTCCTCCACGTGATTCTGATGCTCGCTCATGTTTGGGATCTAGATTTTCACTGGCCTTTGTCTGCAGGCCCTGAGTGATCTCTCCCCGGGAGAGCTGGCCTGGCCCACACATGAGTGGGAAGATGGCTGGTGCTTATATTTGGTGGCAAGCTTATATTTAAACAAGCTGCTGCTCAGTGGGCTGTCCCCTCCCTGATACCACACCCCGTCCCCTAGGGCTTCAATGGTGGGAGGCCAGTGCGCGTGCACACGCACGCACACACACACACACACACACACACTGCTTTTGTATTTTTTATTTTTAACACAGGTGGGGCATGTGATACACATTGCTCGGGGCATCAAAGTAATGCAGGGAAATGCAGTTCCCGGAGCCCTTAAGGTCCCAGTACTTTTCCTCAGCGACCAGAGGGCAAAGCAAGAACCCAACTGTTCCCCTCATAAGTGTTTACGTTCAAACAACTGAAGTGATTTTTTTCTATAGCTGCTGGAAAATACATAATAATAGAAAAAAAATAATATTATATTTTACTTTTAAATAATCCATGCCAACAGGATATGTACACCTGGTGGGCAGATGTTGGAATCCGTGGGACACTGTCCCCTCAGTTCCTGTTCCACACTGATTTATCTCAAACCACCAGAAACCTGGCTTTGCAGAGACACGCCTGCTTTGAAAGGAATGCACCACAATCTAACATTGAAACTGTGAACTTTCTCCCACTTATGGTTCCCAGGGTGTCCAGGAAATGTCAGGTGCAGTATGGAGCCCTTAAAATGGGAACTGGGAGTTCACTGTGGCCCCTGGGTGCCTCGGCACACAGTTTGGAAACCCTAGCCTTATCTCACGTCATGTCTCTGATTAAACTCTGAGTGATACACACATAATCCCATAGAATTTTGCGGTCTGTTTTCTCCCTGTTTTTGTCTTCTGCATATATATTATAAATTATGAACCAGAAGATTTTGTATTTTTCTTTTTTATTTAACATTAACAATTTAAGGATATTCACTTCAATAAATTTTTTTAGAAGTCATTCATGTCTGTATCCTAGCTCATACTTACAGCACTTATTTAACCCTTCGTCGGTTAACGAACTTCCCAGATGTGCTGCATGTTACCATTATCTGTGACGATTCTTGGACAGAGGACGACCAGATGTACTTTCTAAATGATCTTGATACCCATTGCCAAAGTGTCTTTCAGAAACGCTGCACTGATTTACATTTCCATCAGAAATACGTGACAGGGACTGTGTTGCCGCATTCTTACCTGCTCTGGGTATTTTCATCAATAAAATTAAATGACATCTGGTTATCATCTTAACAACTAAGAAGAAATGTTCATTGTCATTAGCATTTCTTTGATTACTAATTGATACTGCATATTAACAGCTATGGCATTTCTTCTATGACCTATCTGTTAATAATTTGTTAATTTTTTTATATTTGAGTATATAAAATAATATATGTGATAGAAAAATCCAAGTGGGTTTCCTATTGATTTCTAATATTTCCTGATATATTAGTGGAGTTGACAGTAGCACCTTGGTCTTAATTTTTAGTTTGTTACATACGTTTGTTTTCTGTGTAACATTTTTGTATTTTATGTTTTATAATGTGTGTGGATTTATAAGCCGGCCAATTTCTTTTCCAGTAAAATATGTTTCATATTCAAAATTTGCTTACACGGTTTCACCTAATTATTGTTTCAAATTGGTTTTAAATTGCTAAATTAAGAGCTAAGACAGAATGCTTTGGGGGTTGTACAAAAACTACAAAGTGATTTGGTGCTGGCCTTCCAAGTCCCTGCCAACCATGTTAATAGGCCTGTTTCCCTGGTCAAACTGACCATCTCATTTGGTACTTGACCCATCACAGCACATGGAAGGATGCGGTACATGTGTGGGTGGCAGGCTCTACTCACAGCGGTCTTATATCCCTGGTCTCAGCCCCACCCACCCCACCCGGGCTCTGTAGGCATCCCTGGGGCTGTCATCTCACTGAGCACAGGGCTCTTGGAGAACACACTCCCACCTGCACCCGTGTCTCCCAGAGTTACTTTGACGGGAGCAGGTCCTCAGTCACCACGTGGGAGTGAATTGATTTGTGCAAGCACCATGGGGACACGAGTCAACCTGAGTGCGTCTGTGCCGTGGATTTCAGTGCCGATACCATAAACAATGCTTTGAAATAATGTATGGAGCTAGAAACTTGATTGAATGTGCTACTACTTAAAAACAACAAGAGCAGAAGGGTGAGAATAGTAGTACATCTCTGTTATAATCATGAATGTGCACGAGAGAAAACATTAAACTAGAAAGTTTATGAAAACTGTACATTGTCTGTAATTGGGTAGAATGATTTAGGGGAGATTTTGATTTCTGGGTTTTTGAAATAATGACTTTACTTTTCCATGGCTTTTCTAGATGTACAACTTTTTATACACAAGGTCTTTGTCTGGCCCTTGGCCAGAGTTGTTTGATTAAAAATTTTCTTTAATGAAAGTTCCATTGCCAAGGACAGTTTCCAATTCTATTTTCCATTAGGTCTCAAGTTCTGTGTTTCTCAGGGCTTCCAGCAGCCTGAACCCTGCAGGGGGGCAACTCAATTATGGAAATCACTGTTTCCAAGCTCACTGGTGATGGGTGTGGAGTTGAGGAGATGCTCAGTGGCCTTGTTTACAAATGTTCACATTCAAAAATCTGGAACTATTTTGCCTAAGCCCTTCGCTGGTGCCCCTTTTTCTGTCTTCCAGAATGACCTAGTTCACTCATTCATCTCTGGGGAGAAGTTCACAGAGAAGACTCAAGGCCCAGAGGTGATTTACCTCAACCCCACGTGGCGTTGTTCCACACTGGTCAGTGGTCACAATCTGGCCGGGACACTGAAGCTGCCTCCCCTCCAGCCACCGTGCCTGGCAGGTAACTTTTGCTGGGAGCTGAGTCAGAACCCAACAGAGAGTTCCTGCTCCCCTGCAGATGGGGACATGGAGCTGGCCCTGTCCTGGTTCTCGGTGTAGAAGAAGGGGAGCCTATTAATCGAGCTCAGGAACAGGAGCCTATGGATCAACTCATGTAGATACTCACAGAACCTCTCGCCAGCAAAATGTAGATAATGAGGTTGACACAGCAGTGCATGTAGGAGATAACCTCTGTCACCTGAATGGCCAAGGCTAGTTGGTCATTCTGGCTACAGATACTGACTGAAAGGATGTCTTCAAATGCAGAAATAGACTTAATCAGATTGAAAGGCATCCAAAATAGAAAAAAAGATGATCGTAATGACAAAAATCAAAAGGACGACTTTGGACTTCCTCTCATTGGGCCGTCTGAGCAGAATCTTTATGATCCCCGTGTAGCAGACGATCATGATCACCAGAGGCAAGACCAGCCCTAGGATGTTCAGTGTCAGAGGTGGCAACCCTATCCAATGTTTGTAGTTATAAGAAATATTGAACCAGCAGATGTAACCACCTCCATACCTCTGGGAATCCATAAAGTAAAACTCTGGAATTGAAGTTAGAAAGGCAAGGACCCACCTGACTATGCTGGTGATGATACCAAATGTGACAATCCAGACCCGCAGGGCAAACACAGCATGGACGATGGCCAGGTGCCTGTCGATGGTCAGCAGGATGATGAAGATCTCGCTGTACAGACCTACATAATAAAGCCGTGACACCAACTTGCACATGACATTGCCGAACACCCAGTTTGCTTTCAAATTGTAGTGAATCCAGAAGGGCAGCGTGAAGAGGAAGAGCAGGTCAGAAATGTCCAGATTGAGGACATAGATGTTGGACATGTTCTTGAGCCTCTTGTGTTGCAGGAGGACCAGGACCACCAGGATGTCACCGACCAGGCCAATGACAAATACCAGGGAGTACAAAGTGGCCAGCAGCTGAACTCCAAAAGACCTTACAGTTTCATATAGGCACAGGGTTGTGTCCCCGTAGTTCACTTGTATGGTCTCATCATAGTCCATTAAAACATTGGAAATTTCCATCCTGCTTTCTGCTGTGGGTCCAGGTAGATGGTTTCTGTATTTATTTGCTGGTTAAGATAGTGGGCTCTGGACAACAGAGACAAGGCAGTTGTTATCTGACATCAACAACTTGACAGCTGTTTATTGAGTGAAACGTGCCTACTTGTAACCATGTGCTGGGATGCAACCTTGAACAAAGTGGCCCCAGGTCTTCTTCACTATCATAGAAATTGTACTTTAATGGGGGAGATATAGGAGTGAGGGAGACAATAAACAAATGAGTGCACAAACCATGAAGTCAAATACTTTGGCAATGACTGTTGGGAAGGGAACGTCTGGTGGATGGAGCACCCAGACAAAGGGAGAGCAACCTCATTCCTCATCACCAACACTTCCCTCATGATTCCCATGGACCTGTCGTTGGACTCAGTGTTAAAGAATCCAGGAGGGTACCATTTATGTCTCCCATTTTACACATGATGACAGAGAAGTTTGCAGTGTGTAGGACACATCTGTGACAATGAGAGCTGGAGCTCAAATCCAGTGTGTATCATTCTCACGTCCACTCTTGAAACCACTTGAACTTTCAGCCTCCAAACACAGAGCAGCGACCTTGCATTTGGAAGTGCACAGGAGGACATGGTTGAGAAATCAGTCCTGGCTGAGTGTCAAAAACTTACTAATGGATCTTCATTTGGAGCTAAGAAGGTTCTATGTTTTTTGTTTGTTTGTTTGTTTGTTTTGGTTTTGTATATTTCTGATGTGAGAAACGGGGCGGCATAGAGACAGACTCCCACATGCGCCTAATCGGGATCCACCTGGCAAGCCCATAAGAGGGCGATGCTATGCCCATTGTGGCCCTTGCTCCATTGCAACCGGAACCGTTCTAGCACCTGCGGTGGAGGCCATGGAGCCATCTTCAGCGACCGGGCCAACTTTGCTCCAATGGAGCATTAGCTACAGGAGGGGAAGAGAGAGATAGAGAGAAAGGAGAGAGGGGGTGGAGAAGCAGATGGGAGCTTCTCTTGTATGCTCTGGCTGGGAATTGAACCCGGGACATGCCGGGCCGAGGCTCTACCACTGAGCCAACCGACCAGAGCTTATGGAAGTTCTTTGCTGAGGTGACATAGGACACTTGGGGCACATGACTCTGTGTGGTCATTTGATCTATTTAGTTGTCACAAAGCCTAGGGGATGATTCTATCATTTGGTTGTCAGGGGCAAGGATGTCCTGCAATGCACAAATTATCCCCCAAACCCCAGTAGTACTACCACAGTGCAATTCTAGGAGGCCACCCATTTCTTGGTTGAGGACATTGAGGCTACCCGTGTGAACTTAGCCTGGCCTACTTAACACACCCTGAAGGGACACAGGCAGGTTGACAGAAACTCTGTCGGCCTCTTGGGACAGCTGTGAGGACTCAGGGGAAAGCCAGGCTGGGCGAGCGGGTGACCTGGTGAGAAGAAGGGGGTTCTCAGGAGGAATGACTCAGAACATGCTGAAGCCATGCGGTGTTGCACAACCAGGTGGAAGCTAGAATTCTCAGATATGAGCTCTGGAATAGTTTACCCAACGTAGCCCTGAAACAAACAAGCACAAACACAAAGGAGAAAGCTCCACTAGATGGCTTGCCCTACAGGACTCTGCACACCTGCTCTTCAGCCCTCTTTCCAATCCTTTCTGACCACTTACTGAGGACACCTCCCCAAACGGAGCATGGGCTTTGGTGTAACCGACCAGCTGTGTGAACTTGAAGGAGTTCATCTCTCTCCCTGAACCTCAGTCTCTCTTCTGTAATGTGAGAAAGTATCAGTTACCTTGAGGGACTACTGTAAGGTAAGGTATGACAAAAGCCAGCGCTTGCCCTTGCCAGGACATTAATAAACATCAGGGGACCTCCTTCCTGGCATTACCCCTTCCCTGAGGACTCTAGTCACCAGGAATGTCCCAGTCTCCAATCCTATTCTGGCTGATGTCCCCTGTCCCCAAGATCCCCCACCAGGTATCTCTGTGGTTAGGTACTGGAGGGGAACAGAGAATTCTAGAAAGGGAATTCTGCTTGATGATGGACACAGCCATGGGAACTGCATTTTCAGATTGTCACTATGTTGTCACCAATCTGAAAGCTTTGACTTAGACACCAGTCATGTAGCAGGACTTGCCTACATCATAATTCCCTTCACCCTGGAGTCTCTGGTGCTCTTCCTTATGCACTGCTGAGTGAATGTTTCTTGCTGAGGAACTTACATTTCTGCCGTGGGCTTAGAAACTTAAGGCTCATGGGGTGAATGTTGGATGCCTCAGCTAGGACCCTATGGTTTCCTGCCAAATCCATTTCTCTGGGTCCCTCTTTCACCTCGGGCCTAGCCCTGTGACTGAGTAATCAGCCTTTTTCCTGGAAAAACCCGACTGTGCACCATTAACAAAGCCGAGTTGACAAATTCTGATTTCTGCTCCCACTTCCAGTCAGCATCATGGGGACCACAGGGCTTAGAGAAGAAGCAACAGGCAGCTGGAAGCACAGGAGCAGCTCGTGCAACACTGACCCCGGGAGCCCAGTCTTTGGAGACACTTTGGCAAAGGTGAAGGCACGCTGAGTCAGCATCGTTAGATACCATTAAACAAAGTAACCTCCATCCCCTTGACCTCCTACTCCATTCACTGTTCTTCCTACAGGTGGGCACCATGCAATAACACTGCTCCCCAAGGGACTGGGGCTGGGGCGGGGCCTTGAGGAGAAATCAAGGACCATGGTGAATGCCACCAGCCAGCCATGCTGTCGTCTGTCTCTCGATTCTGCCCCAAGGTCATTGCCCAGTGGTCAGCTATGGCCCTGGAGCCTGGACCTTCCAGTGCCAACATGCTGCATCCTGAGAGTAGCTGAGTCTCTGAGCAGGGAGGGCAGTCTGTGCGGGTAAAGACACCAGGCCTGAGGTGTGGGGCAGCTGGCTTTTCCTGGTTCATAAGAACCAACCGTGTGCATGTGTCCCCAACCCCACAGTCAGCATATTGGTAGCTTGAAATCCAGCACAGTGGGCATGTTTACATGCAAAATCAGCTACATTGGAAATCAGGGCTCTCTCTTCAGGAAAGCCCGCTATGGAATTTTTAGGGAAGCCCAGTATAAAATATTTAAGAGCACATTAATGCTCACCCACCGTCCCGCCAGTCTGAATAGCCTAAGAGCTGTCTTGCTGGTCAGAATGAGGACGAAAATGTCAATGAGTGACACATAGCCTGGTGGCAGGCTATGCATACTCTTGGGAATATCTACTCTGGAAATGTGTGTCTCTCCAGATTTGGGGGCAGGAGAAACAATTGAATAGATACCTCTAAGTAGCCTCAACCCCACTATTCTCAGAACAAAATTCTGCTGCCACTTTCATTATTACGACAGAATGGATACAACCAAATACATCACCTGGCCACCTCCCTGCCTTCAGGTGGTGATATCCTACCTTCTCCAAAGTCAGCCTGCAGTCTGTGTTTTAGGATCCTTGGTTCTACTTTTCTTAAGAAGTTGGTTTAGTTTCAAATCTTCCTGGATCTGCAAAGACTTGTCTGATTCATATCTTCCTCCTACTACAATGACTTCACACACCATGTATCATTTTCATTCATATGAGGGAAATTTTGCAAGTAGTTTCCTCTAGTATAGCCTTCAACATAAAGTGCTTGTTTTGTCCCTTAATGTTGCGCCAATGTTCTAAATCAGTCAGTCCCATCATTCAAGACAGCTTTTCTTTTTTAACAACAACTAAAAGAACTTATTTCACATCTGATTGCCCATCTTATAAATCCTCCCATTCTCTGCACTGCTATGTAGTTCACTGCCTTGCACATGGGTCAAGGGGCCATCATGTCAGAGGATTCTGTCCACAAAGTCTTTATATGTAGAGTTTTTAGAGTCTTTGTTTTCAAGGTTCAAGGTCCCGATGGAGTAGGAAGTCTTTCAGTTCTGTGTAACGATGGAGACAGAACACTAGGGATCTCAGTCATTCAGAATGCAAAGAAGGAGGCAAATTCTTCTTTTTACAAAGGTGAGTATGCAAGAATAGTAACGAGACCAAACTGTTGTAGACTGCAAGTGGCAAAAAGCCTTTGTAAATTCAAGGCTCAGCAAAAGGCTATGTTCTCCCCCCTCCACCTCCATATTGGCTGTGATGCTGAGTATTTGCACCCACTTCACTTGCTGCTTAAGTTGCTGGAAGCAGTTTACATGCCCTTCCTCTCCCTCTCTGTTTGTTCCGATGTTGGTTGGTTTTGCTTATGCATGGTGGGGGATTCCTGGTTATGCCTTGGGAGAGTTCCTGTTTTTGCCTCAGATGTGTAAGTTTGTATCAAGGACTTCCTTGATTTGCATACAGCTATATAATAAAGCAAACTGGGGCTATGGGGCACTCTGATATTGCCATCAGCATTGAAGAGGCCTCCCAATCCCATCCATTTTTCTTAATGAGTCTGTTTTCTTAATTCCGCATCATTCTCCCTCAGGACCAGAATTACGAGCCGCGCTGTTCTGCAGGACCAAACATTTCCTGGATGCTGAGTTCCATGTAATTGTTTTCCTGTGGTCATTTGGTAATACTTCTTCTCTCTGCGGGCTCTGTCTTAAGGGCATTGGGGAAGGCGATGAGGTGGCATGGTTTGGGGTGAGGCAGGTGGCACTAAGGTGTTCCCCAGAACTTGTGGAGCCATGGAAGGCTGGAAATGGGAGGGGGACTGATGCAGGGAGGGGGGTCTCCTGGTCAGTGAGCCGCCTTTTCTTTCTTTCTTTCTTTCTTTCTTTCTTTCTTTCTTTCTTTCTTTCTTTCTTTCTTTCTTTCTTTCTTTCTTTCTTTCTTTCTTTCTTTCTTTCTTTCTTTCTCTTTCTTTCTTTTTCTTTCTTTCTTTCTTTCTTTCTTTCTCTCTCTCTTTCCTTCCTTCCTTTTTTCCTTCCTTCCTTCTTTTCTTTCCTTCCTTCCTTCCTTCCTTCCTTCCTTCCTTCCTTCCCTCCCTCCTTCCTTCCTTCCTTCCTTTCTTCCCTCCTTCCCTCCCTCCCTCCCTCCCTGCTTCCTTCCTTCCTTCCTTCCTTCCTTCCTTCCCTCCCTCCCTCCCTCCCTCCCTCCCTCCCTCCCTCCTTCCTTCCTTCCTTCCTTCCTTCCTTCCTTCCTTCCTTCCTTCCTTCCTCTTTCTTTCTTTCTTTCTTTCTTTCTTTCTTTCTTTTTTCTTTCTTTCTTTCTTTTTTATTAAGATTGCAAGTGAAAGTGTTTAAACTGGAACCCCGGGTCCTCTGTTCCTCAGAATGACCTGCTAGTAAACCAGGGGGAGGCGGCAGCTTCTCTTTGGCACCCCTAGTCCTCCACTGTCACTGCTCACTGTCCCTCTCTTCTCCCCTGTCTGTGCCCCCTTCACTCCCCCAAACCACAGAGCTGTTTCATCCAGAGGAGCCTCCAGCCTGGAGTGAATACAGGTCTGTAGGATGGAGTTTGCCGTCTGTCTGAGCCCAGACTCCTGTTTTCTGCATCGTCCAACACAAGCCAAGTTCAAATCCCAGCTCTCCACTTGAGACGGGGCTGATCACTAGCTTTCCTATGTCCTGGCTCCCCCTCCATCAAATGAGAATACTGGATGCTTACGCTCATAGGAGGATGCACGAGGTCAGCTTGTATTAGCGTCTGGAACAAGAATAATGTGTCATAAATGATGTTTATTTTGCTTCTCCCCACAACAGCCAACATCTGCTCTGTGCTGGTGTCTCTTTGGGTCCAACCTGCTTTTCTGTAAAACTTGGAGTCTGCTAACCTTTCTCACAGGCGTGTTGTAAGTACCATTCAGAAATCATGTACGTGACCATGCTTTGAACATTTCCCTTCCGGCTCAGTTTCCTCATCTGTGAAAATGAAGACAATAGAGGAGGTGCCATCATGGAACATCCCGTGAGTCTGCTGGGTGGGGTCTCCCCCTTTGCCAGCCTGTCTGTAGAGAGATGGCGGGAGAGAGAGGCAGGAAGGGAACCAGATTGACATCAATGGGTACAGGCCTAGGAACTTGGTGCCTTTGTACGGACAGCAGGGCGAGGGGTACACAAGAGTGACGAGCCTCTTAAATCTGACAGTCCTGCATCCCATCTCAATCCTACCTTTTACTTATTTGGGG
The DNA here is from genome assembly GCF_036850995.1 of Saccopteryx leptura. Lineage (NCBI taxonomy): Eukaryota > Metazoa > Chordata > Mammalia > Chiroptera > Emballonuridae > Saccopteryx > Saccopteryx leptura. The sequence continues at coordinate 9,031,459 of NC_089512.1, read as the reverse complement.
CGTGTTATTTTAGCTCCCAAGTGTCTATTTCCTCTTCTGTAAGGCTGTGTTATAATGTCAGCTTTATGAAAGGGACTTAAGTTAGATACATACATACACACCCATGAATGAATGATTTGGTGCAGTGCTCGAGACATGGAAGCTGCCTGTCTAAATGTGGGGTCTCCCTCTCAGGTGCAAACCATGACCACGGATGCAGGTGCACACTCACGTTTGGGAACCCTGGTTCTACATTTTCACTGGGCCTTTGTCTCCAGGCCCTGAGTGATCTGTCCCAGGCAGAGCTGGGCTGGCCCACACGTGAGCAGGAAGACGTCTGTGCTTATAGCTGGAGGCCTAAACAAGCTGCTGCTCAGTGGGCTGTCCCCTCCCTCATACCCACACCCCATATCCTAGGGCTTCAGTGGTGAGAGGTCTGTGAGTGTGCGCGCACACCCACACACTCACACACACACACACACACAGCTTTTCAACTTCTTATTTTTAACACAGGTGGGGCATGTGATATAAATTGATTTGGACACTGAAGTAATGCAGGAGAATCACTGAAGTGTGACAGTGTTTCAAAGAAAATGCACTGACATTTCGTTTTCAGGAAACTTTGAAAAAAGTAAAAATAACACAACAGGCTGCTCTGGGGCACAGGGTCTGCACAGACATCAGCTATGAAATCCCCCTTGGCCGCTTGTGGCATCCACACGGTGTGAGCCGCAGGGTTACCAGGAGGGGAGAGGCAAAGGCTGGGGCTCCAGGGGGAGTGAGAGGAGGCGGTCCAGAGGGATGGGCCCTGGGTCCTGTGGGGAGGGGTCTGAGCCATTAGCACGATCGACAGGCCCTATCTCAGGTCCTTGTAGCTACCATTGTTTTAACCACATGTTTCTATTAATGAAAAGTGAAGCTCAGACAGATATCACCCAGGCGCTTCTGGCATTTAAGTGCCCAACTTAGGAAGCTTGTGCTCGAGTGTACGCTGAGTTATTCCCGAATGGAAATATCAGACTCAGTATATTTGGAGGCCTCTTGTTCTTGACCATCTCCCAGTCTCCCCGCTCTGGGCATGTGCCCCCCCCCCCCACTATGAAAATCCTACCAACATTTTGGTTCCAGATGGTGTCATGGTCCTGGGTCGTCACTGACACCACACCTCATTCTGGAATGCTCTTCACAACTCGTTCTATTCTGAAATAATGTCTTATTTTTATTCTTTCTCTGTCTCTCTTTCCTCAACATTTCCTCATCTATTTTCTTCCCTCTCCCTACTCTTTCTTCATTTCTTTCTTTTCACAAAGAATAGTTTTGCTCGTGATGTGCTTGTTTAAATATATTGGTAGCACTCAAGGAGTGCACAGTGAAAATAAGCCTCACACTTCCTGGGGATTCTGTCCAGTGTCAGTCTAGTGGGCCTGGACTGACATTTCCCAGAATCCCTTGCCTGTAGGGGCCAGGTGAGTGTCCACTGGGAGGAGTAATTAGCAGTCATTTGTAAGGTGAAGCAACAGTGTTGAGCTAGAAGATGGAAACAGTGCCAGGCCCTGTGGTATCTCCACGCACTGTCATCCACCTGCTGGCTCCCGCTGCTGGAGTTGGGCAGCACCTGGACCCACAGTGACTGCAGGTCCGGCTGCTGCCCGGAGTCCTGGGCCAGGAGTCCAAGCATCAGCATGGGGAAAGGGCAGCTTCCGTTCACGTCACTGTCCTTTCTACTGACACCTTCTACTTTGTCCTTGCTGTCGTCTGTATCTACTGTCCCTTCCTGAGTGCCCACTTGGCTGATCTCTAGAGACTTCCCTTCCTGTGCTTGTTGCCAGGCAACAGCATGCACAGACTCACCCACCAGCTCCCACAATTGCAAACTATCCAGTTGCTAAACACACTCTTATTCCTCAGAATCCCAGACTTTCTCAGTTCCCGAAGCCCTTACGGTCCCAGTACTTTTCCTCAGCGCCCGGAGATAAAAGAAGAACTGAACTTTTCCACTCAGGAAGTCTTTAGATTCAAGGAACTTAAGTGATCTTGTCTATAGATGCTTAAAAATACACATCTATTTTAAAAAATGATATTTTATTTTATTTTAAATAATCCATGCCAATGGGATATGTACGCCTGGTGGGCAGATGTTGGAATCCATGGGACACTGTCCCCTCAGTTCCTGTTCCACACTGATTTATCTCAAATCACCAGAAACCCAGCTTTGCAGAGACACGCCCGCTTTGAAAGGAATGCACCACAATCTAACATTGAAACTGTGAACTTTCTCCCACTTGTAGTTCCCAGGGTGTCCAGGAAATGTCAGGTGCAGTGTGGAGCCCTTAAAAATTGTAACTGTGAGTTTACTGTGGCCCCTGGGTGCCTCAGCACACAGTTTGGAAACCCTAGCCTTATCTCACGTCATGTCTCTGATTAAACTCTGAGTGATACAAACATAATCTCATAGAATTTGGGGTCTATTTTCTCCCGTTTTTCTCTTCTGTATATATACAGTGTGTCTGTAAAGTCATGGTGCACTTTTGACCGGTCACAGGAAAGCAACAAAAGATGATAGAAATGTGAAATCTGCACCAAATAAAAGAACCCTCCCAGTTTCTGTAGGATGATATGGCAGCGTGTGCGCCTGCGCAGATGATGACATCACACCCGTGTATAGAGCGGAGCAGCCCACGGCCATGCCAGTTGAGATATGGACGATACAGAGGAAAGTTCAGTGTGTTCTGTGGCTCGCTAAATTCGAATCCGTGAACAAAGTGCAACGTGAATATCGGGGTGTTTATAACAAAGCTCACCATATAGGAATAACATTATTCGGTGGGATAAGCAGTTGAAGGAAACCGACAGTTTGGTGGAGAAACCCCGTTCTGGTAGGCCATCAGTCAGTGATGAGTCTGTAGAGGCTATACAGGATAGCTACCTAAGGAGCCCTAAAATATCTGTGCGTGAGCCCACATTGAACTGCACTGAATAGGTATGAAACTGGGAGTGTTTTTCTTTTATTTGGTGCAGAATTCACATTTCTATCGTCTTTTTGTTGCTTTCCTGTGACTGGTCAAAAGTGCACCATGACTTTACAGACACACTGAGCCAGAAGAATTCTGTATTATTTTTATTTGACATTAACAATACAACAATATTCACATGTCAATAAATTTTTTAGAAGTCATTCATGTCGGTATCCTAGCTCATAATAACAACAGTTATTGAACTCTTCCTCAAGTATCGATCTTTCCAGATGTGCTGCTTTTTACCCTTATCTGTGACGGATCCTGGAAGCAGGATTATAAGGTGAGTTTTTCAAATGATCTTTATACCCATTTCCAAAGCGCTTTTCAGAAACACAGCACTGATTTACATTTCCATCAGAAATATGTGACAGGGACTGGGTCACAGCATCCTTACCAGCTTTGAATATTTTCAAAAATAAAATTAAATGACATCTGGTTATCATCTTAACAGGCAAAAGAACTGTTTCACTGTCTTTAGCGTATCTTTGATTACTAATGTAATTGAGATTTCATATTAATGACCACTGCATTTCTTCTATGACTTATCTGTTAATATATTTCCTAATATTTTTATAATAGGGCATATAGAATAATTATGAGATAGAAAAATCCAAGTGGTTTTCCTATTGATTTATAAAATTTTCTGATACATTAGGGGAGTTGATAGTAGCATATTGGTCTTAATTTTTAGTTTGTTACATACATTTTTTTTCTGTTACCATTTTTCGATTTTATGTTTTATAATGTGTATCTATTTATAAGCAAGTCAATTTCTTTTCCAGTAAAATACTTTTCATATTCACAGTTTCACCTAACTATAGTTTCAAATAGGTTTTATATTTGATAAATTAAAAGCTAAGACAGAATGATTTTAGAATGAATAAAAGCTACACAGTGATTTGGTGCTGGCCTTCCCAGTCCCTGCCAGGAATCTCTATCAGACCTGTTTCCCTGGTCAAACTGACCACCTCATTAGGCTCCTTCCCATCATGGCACATGGAAGGATGCGGTGCATGTGTGAGTGGCAGGCTCTACTCACAGTGGTCTTATATCCCTGGTCTCAGCCCCACCCACCCCGCCCAGGCTCTGTTGGCATCCCTGGGGCTGTCACCTCACTGAGCACAGGGCTCTTGGAGAACGCCCCTCCCACCTGCACTTGCGTCTCCCAGGGTTGCTTTGACGGGAGCAGGTCCTCAGTCACCACGTGGGAGTGAATTGATTTGTGCAAGCACCACGAGTCAATCTGAGTGCGTCTGTGCCGTGGATTTCAGTGCCGACACCATAAACAATGCTTTGTAATAATGGATTGAGCTGGGAAAGTGAATCAACGTGCTACTACTTAAAAAGAACAAGAGCAGAAGGATGAGAACACAAGTCTATCTTTTTTTTTTGTATTTTTCTGAAGCTGGAAACGGGGAAAGACAGTCAGACAGACTCCCGCATGCGCCCGACCGGGATCCACCCGGCACGCCCTCCGGGGCGTCGCTCTGCCGCGACCAGAGCCACTACAGCGCCTGGGACAGAGTCCAAGGAGCCATCCCCAGAGACCGGGCCATCTTTGCTCCAATGGAGCCTTGGCTGCGGGAGGGGAAGAGAGAGACAGAGAGGAAGGGGGGGCGGTGGAGAAGCAAATGGGCGCTTCTCCTATGTGCCCTGGCCGGGAATCAAACCCGGGTGGGAATCAAACCCGGGTCCCCCGCACGCCAGGCCGATGCTCTACCGCTGAGCCAACCGGCCAGGGCCAAGTCTATCTTTCTTATACTCATGAATGTGCACAAGAGAAAACATAAACTAAAAGAAAGTTCATCAAAAATGTACATTGTCTATAATGGGGTAGAGGGATTTAGGGGTGATTTTGATGTCTGGGTTTTTGAAACAATAACTACTTTCCTTCTATGGCTATTTTCTAAAGTACAACACATTATACACAAGGTCTGGGTCTAGTCCTCAGCCTGAATGGTTTGATTTTAGTGACTAACATAATTCTCTATAAGGGAAGTTTTGATGCCAATGACAGTTCCCCAATTCTGTCTCTCCTTTGGTTCAAGCCCTTCCATCATGAGTTCTAGGCTCCTCAGGGTTTCCAGCAGCCTAAATCCCTGCTGGGGGCTGTGGAGGGGGTATGGATGCAGCTGCTGGCTCCTGATAGGCTCCTGGCTCAGAGCTGAGTCAATGTGTAAATCACTGTTTCCGAGTTCACTGGTGGTGGGGGTGGAGGTGAGAGGATGTTCACTGGCTTTGTTTACAAATGTTCATGTTCACAAATCTGAAACCCTGTTTGGCCCAAGCCCTTGGCTGGCGCCCTTTGTTCCGTATTCTGGAATGACCTAGCTCACTCATTTATCTCCAGGGAGAAGCTCACAGGAAACCGTCTAGCCCCAGAGGTGATCCACCTCAACCCCAGGTGGCGTCGCTCCACACTGGTCAGTGCTCACAATCCGGCCGAGACACTGAAGCTGCCTCCCCTCCAACCACTGGGCCTGGCAGGTCAGTCTAGCTACGCATGAGTCTGATCCCATCAGAGAGTTCCTGCTCCCCTGTGCAGGGGGACATGGAGCTGACTCTGTCCTACTTCTGGGTGTGGAAGAAGGGGAGCCGTTTCTCCGGGCTCAGGGACAGGAGCCTGTGGAACAGCTGACGCAGGTACTCGCGGAACCTCTCGCCCACAAAGACGTAGATGATGGGGTTGACACAGCAGTGCATGTAGGAGATCACCTCTGTCACCTGAATGGCCAGCTCCAGCTGTTTGCTCTTCTCACAGTTATTATCGAAAGGCACGATTTCAAAAGCATAAATAGACATAGTCAGATTGAAGGGCGTCCAAAAGAGAAAAAAGATGATCATAATGACAATAATCAGACGGATGGCTTTGGACTTCCTCTCATTGGGCCGTCTGAGCAGAATCTTTATGATCCCCGTGTAGCAGACGATCATGATCACCAGAGGCAAGACCAGCCCCAGGATGTTCAGTTTCAAAGCCTGGATCCGTTTCCACTGATTGAGGTATTTATAAGGGAAATAAATGCTGCAGGAGTAACGATTGAACTCTTTCTGGGACTTAGAGAAGTAAAAGCCCGGGATGGCAGCCAGGAAGGCCAGGACCCAGCTGACTACGCTGGTGATGATACCAAATGTGACGGTCCGGACCCGCAGGGCAAACACAGCATGGACGATGGCCAGGTACCTGTCGATGGTCAGCAGGATGATGAAGAAGATCTCACTGTACAGACCTACGTAATAAAGCCCCGACAGCAACTTGCATGTGACAGTGCCGAACACCCAGTTATCTGTCCGATAGTAGTGAATCCAGAAGGGCAGCGTGAAGAGAAAAAGCAGGTCAGAAATGGCCAGGTTGAGGACGTAGATGTTGGTCATGTTCTTGAGCCTCTTGTGTTGCAAGAGGACCAGGACCACCAGGATGTTGCCGACCAGGCCAATGACAAATACCAGGGAGTACAAAGGGGGCAGCAGCTGAGCTCCAAAAGACCTCAAGTCTTCTTTCTGGCATGGGGTTGAGTCCACATACTCAAATTCTGTGGTCCTGTCCCAGTCCACTGTACTGGTTGGAATTTCCATCCTGCTTTCTCCCGTGGGTCCAGGAAGGTGGTTTCTTTTTTTACTTTGCAGTTACAGGCAGTGGGCTCTGGACAAAAAAGACAAGGCACAGATTATGTCTCAACCCCTTCACAACTGTTTACTGAGTGCCCACCGTGTACCATGTCCTGGGACCCAGTGTGGAGCTAGGGGGTTCCAGGGTCTCTCTGCCCTTGTGGAAACTGCCGCTTATTGGGGACTGTGGGTGGGAAGACAATAAACAGTGAGTGCACCTAGCATGATCCAATACTGTGATAATGACTGTTGTCAAGGAAACCTGTGCCCTGCTGCATGAATGTTTGCTGCCTAGAAATGTTTATGTCTGCAGTGGCCTTAGAAACTTAAAGCCTATGAGGAAGGTTGTTTGGACGCCTCAGCTAGGGCACTATTATTTCCTGCCAAATCCATTCATCTGTGTTGCTTGTCCACCTCTGGCCGAGCCTGTGACTGAGTAATCAGCCCTCTTCCTGGAGAAACCCAGGCTGGACATCAGAAGCAGAGCCAAGTTGACAATTTCTGATTTCTGCTGCCAGTGCCAGAGCCAGCTGATTGGCTGGCAGTCAGCATCATCGGGACCACAGGGCTTAGGGTGGAAGCAACAGGCAGCTTGGAAACACAAGGAGCGGCTCGTGCAACACTGACCCCGGGAGCCCAGTTTGGGGAAACTTTGGGAAAGAAGAAGGCACGTTGAGTCAGCATCGTCAGATGCCATTAAACAAAGTAACCTGCATCCCCCTGACCTCTTAATCCATTCACTGTTTTCCCTACAGGTGGGTACCATGCAATAACACTGCTCCATAAGGGATTGGGGCTGGGGTGGGGCCTCGAAGGAGAAACCAAGGGCCATCGTGAGCCAACCTGCTGGCCATCCTGTCATCTGCCTCAAAAGTCTGCCCCAAGGTTGTTGCACTATGGTCAGCTCTGGCCCTGGAGCCTGGAACCTTCCAGTGCCAACATGCTCCATCCTGGGAGTAGCTGAGTCTCTGAGCAGGGGGGGCAGTCTGTGTGGTAAAGACACCAGGCCTGAGGTGCGGGGCTGCTGGTTTTTCCTGGGTCATAAAAACCAACCGTGTGCATGTGTCCCCAACCCCACAGTCAGCTTATTGGTAGCTTGAAATCCAGCACAGTGGGCAAGTTTACATGCAAAATCAGCTACACTGGAAATCAGGGTTGTCTCTTCAGGAAAGCCTGTTATGGAATATTTAGCAGCACATCAAAGTCCTTCCCCGCCAGTCTGAATAGCCTAAGAGCTGTCCTGCAGGTCAGACTAGAGACTGAAATGTCAATGAGTGCCCCAGAGCCTGTTGGCAGTCTATGCACACTCCTGGGAATTTCTAACTCTGGAAATCCAAGACTCTCCTGACTTTGTAGGGAAACCGTTGAAGTATAGACCTTCGTGTAACCTCCATACCACTCTGTTCTCAGGAAAATATTCTGCTCTCTCTCTCTTGGTACGCCAGAATAGATAAATCCCAAGAAGTCACCTGACCAGCTCCCTGCCTACAGGGGTGAAATACTACCTCCTCCCAGTCAGCCTGCAGTCTGCGTTTGAAAACCCTTGGTTCTAGTCTTCTTAAGAAGTTGTTTGGTTTCAAACCATTCTGAATCTAAAAAGACTTTTCTAATTCATATCTTCTTCTTACTACAGTGACTTCATTCACCATGTATGATTTTCATTCACATGGGGGAAATTTTGCAAGTAATTAGCTCTGGAATAGCCTTCCACAGAATGTGATTCTTGTCTCTTAATACTGAGCAAACTTTCTTAATTAGTCAATAAGATCCATCATCAAGATAGCATTTTTTTATTCAGAAATGAAAGCATATCTCACATCTGACTGCCCATGTCATAAATCTGCCCATTCTCAGCATTGCTATGCAGTTGACTGCCTTGCAGGTGCATCAAGGGACCATCAGACCCACTGTGTGCACAGATTCACCCAGATGACCCTCCACAGAAGCCGACAGGACAGAAGAGACAAGTGCCACTTACTCTGCTGTCAAGGGATTCTGTCCACGAAGTCTTTGTTTCTAGAGCTGTTAGTGTCTTTGTTTACAAGGTTCCAGGTCCTGCTGCAGTAGGAAGTTCCTTACTTGATGATGAGGAAGGACTCTGGGGTTCTCCGTCATTCAGGATGACAAGAAAGAGACAAATTCTTCTCGCTATGCAGCTGGGTGTGCATCAATAGCCACAATGTCTATCAGTGGCCAGTTCCTGGAGGCGGAGTTCACGCTAAGAATTTATTCTGGTCATTTGACTGCACTTCTGCTGAGGAGCTCTGTTTCAAGGAAATTGGGTGCAGGGGGCGGAGTGGGGCGTGGTAGGTGGTCATGAGTTGTTCCCAGAACTTGTGTAGCTGCTGAGCTGGGAATGGGGAGCAGTGACTGATGCGGGGTGTGGTCAGTGAGCAGCTTTCTCTCTTTCTCTCTCTCTTTTTTTCTCTTTCTTCCTTTCTTTCTCTGTCTCTTTCTCTCTTTCTCTCTCTCTCCCTCTTTACTTCTGTCTCTTTCTTCCTCACTCCCTCGCTCCATCCCTTTCTCCAACCTTCCCACCCTCCTCCATCCTTTCTTTCTTCCTTTTTTTTTTATTCTGAAGATGGGTAGCGGAAGAATTTATACTAGAACCCTGGATCCTATATATTCAAAAATGATCAGACTCACAAACCAGGGAGAAGTGGCAGCTTCCCTTTGGCGCCCTTTGTCCTCCACTTCTGATGCTCACTGTCCCCCTCTTCTGCCCTGTCTGTGCCCCATCTTTCCCCAAACCCCACAGCGCTGTTTTCCCTACAGCACCCTCCAGCCTGAATACAGGTCGGTCCAATGGACTGTGGCCTGCCCTTCTGAGCCCAGGATCTGGTTTTATACAATGGTTTCACACAGGCCTAGTTCAGATCCCAGCCTTCCACTGAGACGTGAGCAGATCACTACCTTTCCCAAGTCATGGCTCCTCTTCATCAAATGATTCAGAAATCATAAATGCAGACACTGGAAACCATGTCAACACAATACATTAAAAACAAACATTAAAAAAAAATCAGAAATCATGTACATGACCATGCTTTGAAAATGTCCCTTCAGGCTCACTTTCCTCATCTGTGAAAATGAAGACAACAGAGGAGGTGCCATCGTGGAACATCCCGTGAGTCTGCTGGGTGGGGTCTCCCCCTTTGGCAGCCTGTCTATAGAGAGATGGCGGGAGAGAGAGGCAGGAAGGGAACCAGATTGACAGCTTCGGCGAAGGTCCCGGGAACTTGCTGCGTTTGTATGGAGAGCAGGGTGAGGGACGCATCATTGATGGGCCTCTCACATCTGACAGTCCTGTGTCCCATCCCCGGTCTACCTTTTACTGACTTTGCATGTGTTATTTAAGCTCCCAAGTGTGTCTTTCCTATTCTGTAAGGCAGGGTTATAATGTCAACATTATAGAGAAAATTAAAGAGACATACATACACACACCCAAGAATGAATGATTTGGTGCAGTGCTCGAGACATTAAAGCTGCCTGTCTTAATGTGGGGTGTCCATCGAGGTGCAAACCATGAGCCTGAAATGCGGGTGTACGCAGTGAGTCTGCACGGGTCCCAGAAAACACCGCAGGGTGGCGCGATAGTGGAACTGGAATAGTAAGGAGCTGATGATGAGAGTCACAGAGACCCAGCAGCTGTGGGTAGCGGGTTCAGTCCTACTGGGAACGCAGGGGCCATGCAAGGTCATCCGACCTCAGGCCTGAGTGGTGAGGACACCAGGCAGTGTCCATGTAATCTGGACCTGACCACCATGGGTCAACGGCTCCCTCCTGTGCTATTCTGGCTTCCTGTCTGCCCCGCTCACCAGGCTGGGAGCTCCGTGTTGTTGGAGGGGCTGCAGCGTGTAGACGTGCATGCTGAGGGGCGTGCCCACGGGGCGCTGAGGAGACTCAGATGCACGCCAGTGTTGGAGCAGCTGAGCTCCCTGCCCCTCCCCCACTAGGGCACTTTGCCAAGTGTTCATCAGTCAGCCCTACCCCGCAACAGGAAATGGAAGGTCTGTTTGTGTCTGCTTATCTGCCGTACTTGGTTGGTTGTCAGTTCCAGAGAACAAAGCTTGTGACACCGGCCTCTTCCTTGGTCATGTGTACAGTAAGAAACATGGTCACTACCTGTGATTCTTGGCCAGCTTTCTAGCTCTGCTCTAGGCTTCTGTGGCCCCCACGACACAGACAGGACATGCCAGGCATATATACTTGTTCACTTCACTTGTATTTATCGAGTACCCATGACATGCCAGGCACTATAAGTGATAGGGATGTAGCGGTGACCGAGAGAGACTGGTACAGTTCTTCAGGTGCCCACGGCTTAGCCAGCCTCACAGATTATTAAGCAAGTCGCTGCAGTAAGGACCAATGAATGTCATGGCCGGGGGATACCCTGGTCCAGGGATGAACGCCCCTGGATAGGGGGACACGGAACTACCTACAGCAGGGTTTCTCGAAGTTTGGAACCCAGAGCGGCAACATCGACACCCCCTGAAAATTGCAGGTAATGCAAATTCTGGGGTCCCATTCCACACTTACTGAATCAGACAGAAGTTCTGGCTTTAACAGGACCTACACGTGATTCCGATGTTCACTCACGTTTGGGATCTAGATTTTCACTGGCCTTTGTCTCAGGCCTTGAGTGATCTTTCCCCGGGAGAGCTGGGCTGGCCTGCATGTGAGTGGGAAGACGTCTTGTGCTTATAGCTGGAGGCCTAAACAAGCTGCTGCTCAGTGGGCTGTCCCCTCCCCGATACCACACCCTGTCCCCTAGGCTTCATGGTGAGAGGCCTGTGCACACGCGTGCATGCACACACACACACACACACTCACTCACTTTTATACTTTTTATTTTTAGCAGAGATGGGTCATATGATACACATTGCTCGGGGCATCAAAGTAATGCAGGGAAATGCAGTTCCCAGAGCCCTTAAGGTCCCCGTACTTTTCCTCAGCGACCAGAGGGCAAAGGAAGAACCGAACTGTTCGCCTCATAAGTGTTTACATTCAAACAACTTAAGTGATTTTTGTCTATAGCTGCTTGAAAATACATACAAATTGGAAAATATTTATATTATTTCATTTTAAATAATCCATTCCAATGGGATATGTAGGCAGGGTGGGCAGATGTTGGAATCCGTGGGACACTGTCCCCTCAGTTCCTGTTCCACACTGATTTATCTCAAATCACTGGAAACCCGGCTTTGCAGAGTCACGCCCGCTTTGAAAGGAATGCACCACAATCTGACATTGAAACTGTGAACTTTCTCCTACTTGTAGTTCCCAGGGTGTCCAGGAAATGTCAGGTGCAGTGTGGAGTACTTAAAAATGGGAACTGTGCCTGACCTGTGGTGGCGCAGTGGATAAAGCATCTACCTGGAACGCTGAGGTCACTGGTTCAAAACCCTGGGCTTGCCCGGTCAAGGCACATATGGGAGTTGATGCTTCCTGCTTCTCCCCCCTCTCCTCTCTCTCTCTCTCTCTCATCTCTAAAATGAATAAATAAATAAAAATAATTTTTTAAAAATTGGAACTGTGAGTTTACTGTAACCCCTGGGTGCCTCGGCACACAGTTTGGAAACCCTAGCCTTATCTCATGTCATGTCTCTGATTAGACTGTGAGTGATACACACATAATCCTATAGAATTTGGGGTCTATTTTTTCCCTGTCTTTGTTTTCTGCGTATATATTACAAAATATAAGCCAGAAGAATTCTGTATTATTTTTATTTGACAGTAACAATACAAGGATATTCACATGTCAACAAATTTTTTTAGAAGTTATTTTTGCCTGTATCCCACCTCATACTTACAGCACATATTTATCCCTTCCTCGGTTATCGATCTTACCAGATGCGCTGCATTTTACCATTATCTGTGACAGATCCTGGAAGCTGAATTATAGGTGTGGTTTTTAAATGATCTTGATACCCATTGCCAAAGTGCTTTTCAGAAACGGAGCACTGATTTACATTTCCATCAGGAATATGTGACAGGGACTGTGTCGCCGTAGCTTTACATGTTTTGGATATTTTTTAAAATAAAATTAAATGACATCTGGTTATCATCTTAACAGGCAAAAGAACTGTTTCACTGTCTTAAGCATTTCTTTGATTAGCAACGTAATTGAGATTTTATACTAATGGCTACTGCATTTCTTCTATGACTTATATGTTAATATCTTTGTTAATTTTTTTATATTTGGGCATATAGAATAATTATGGGATAGAAAAACCCAAGTGGTTTTCCTATTGATTTGTATAATATCCTGATACATTAGGGGAGTTGATAGTATCATCTTGGTCTTAATTTTTAGTTTCTTACATACATTTTCTTTCTGTTTTAACCCTTTTGTATTTTAGGTTTTACAATGTATGTCGATTTATAAGTGGACGAATTTCCTTTCAAGTAAAATACCTTTTATATTGAAAATTTGCTTACACTGTTTTACCTAATTATTTTTTCAAATAGGTTTTATATTTGCTAAATTAAGAGCTAAGACAGAATGCTTTGGAAGGTGAACAAAAGCTACACAGTGATTTGGTGCTGGCCTTCCAAGTCCCTGTCCAGCATCTTTATAGGGCTGTTTCCCTGGTCAAACTGACCACCTCACTAGGCTCCTCCCCATCACAGCATGTAGAAGGATGCGGTGCATGTGTGGGTGGCAGGCTCTACTCACAGCGGTCTTATATCCCTGGTCTCAGCCCCACCCACCCCACCTGGGCTCTGTCAGCATCCCTGGGGCTGTCCACCTGGCTGAACAGAAGGCTTTTAGAGAACGCTCCTCCCACTTGCACCCGTGTCTCCCAGGGTTGCTTTGACGGGAGCAGGTCCTCAGTCACTATGTGGGAGTGAATTGATTTCTGCAACCAACAATGTGGATACCAGTCAATTTGAGTGCATCTGTGCCATGGATTTCAGTGCCAACACCATAAACAATGCTTTGAAATAATAGATTGAGCTGGGAAAGTGATTGAAAGTGCTCCTACTTAAAAACAATAAGAGCAGAAAGGTGAGAACACAAGTCTATCTTTCTTATACTCATGAATGTGCACAAGAGAAAACATAAACTAAAAGGAAGTTCATCAAAAATGTACATTTTCTGTAAGGGGGTAGAGGGATTTAGGGGTGATTTTGATGTCTGGGTTTTTGAAATAATAACTACTTTCCTTCTATGGCTATTTTCTAAAGTACAACACATTATACACAAGTTCTGTGTCTAGTCCTCAGCCTGAATGGTTTGATTTTAGTGACTATAACATAATTCTCTATAAGGCAAGTTTTGGTGCCAATGACAGGTCCCCAATTCTGTCTCTCCTTTGGTTCAAGCCCTTCCATCATGAATTCTAGGCTCCTCAGGGTTTCCAGCAGCCTAAATCCCTGCTGGGGGCTGTGGAGGGGGTGGGAGACGCAGCTGCTGGCTCCTGATAGGCTCCTGGCTCAGAGCTGAGTCAATGTGTAAATCACTGTTTCCGAGTTCACTGGTGGTGGGGGTGGAGGTGAGAGGATGCTCAGTGGCTTTGTTTACAAATGTTCATTTTTTAAAATCTGAAACCCTGTTTTGTTAAAGCCCTTGGCTTGTGCCCTTTCTTCAATCTTCTGGAATGACCTAGCAGCTCACTCATTCATCTCCAGGGAGAAGCTCACAGAAAACACTCAAGACCCAGAGGTGATCCACCTCACACCAGGTGGCATTGCTTCATGCTGGATCAGTGGTCACAATCGGGCCGGGACACTGAAGCTGCCTCCCCTCCAGCCACTGTGCCTGGCAGGTCACTCTTGCTACGCATGAGTCTGATCCCATCAGAGAGTTCCTGCTCCCCTGTGCAGGGGGACATGGAGCTGACCCTGTCCTGGTTCTGGGTGTGGAAGAAGGGAAGCCTTTTCCCTGGGCTCAGGGACAGGAGCCTGTGGAACAGCTGACGCAGGTACTCGCGGAACCTCTCGCCCACAAAGACGTAGATGATGGGGTTGACACAGCAGTGCATGTAGGAGATCACCTCTGTCACCTGAATGGCCAGGTCCAGCTGTTTGCTCTGCTCACAGTTATTGTCCATAAGGACATGTTTAAAAGCAGAAATAGCCGTAGTCAGATTGAAGGGCGTCCAAAAGAGAAAGAACATGATCATGATGACAAATATCAGACGGACGGCTTTGGACTTCCTCTCATTGGGCCGTCTGAGCAGAATCTTTCTGATCCCCTTGTAGCAGACGATCATGATCACCAGAGGCAAGACCAGCCCCAGGATGTTCAGTTTCAGAGCCAGGAACCGTTTCCAGTGTTTGTGGTATTCAAGACGGAAATAAATGGTGCAGGAGTAACGATTGAACTCGTTCTGGGACTTAGAGAAGTAAAAGCCTGGGATGGCAGCCAAGATGGCCAGGACCCAGCTGATTACGCTGGTGATGATACCAAATGTGAGGACCTGGGCCCGAGGGGAAACACAGCATGGACGATGGCCAGGTACCTGTCGATGGTCAGCAGGATGATGAAGAAGATCTCGCTGTACAGACCTACGTAATAAGGCCCCGACAACAACTTGCACATAACATTGCCGAACACCCAGTTATCTGTCAGATAATAGTGAATCCAGAAGGGCAACGTGAAGAGGAAGAGCAGGTCAAAAATGGCCAGGTTGAGGATGTAGATGTTGGTCATGTTCTTGAGCATCTTGTGTTGCAAGAGGACCAGGACCACCAGGATGTTGCCGACCAGGCCAATGACAAACACCAGGGAGTACAAAGGGGGCAGCAGCTGAGCTCCAAAAGACCGCAAGTCTTCTTTCTCGCATGAAGTTGTGTTTCTATATTTATATTCTGTGGTCCTGTCCCAGTCCACTGTACTGATTGGAATTTCCATCCTGCTTTCTCCCGTGGGTCCAGGAAGATGGTTTCCGTATTTTCTTTGCTGTTACAGGCAGTGGGCTCTGGACAACAGACAAGGCAGAGATTATGTCTCAACCCCTTCACAACTGTTTACTGAATGCCCACCATGTACCATGTCCTGGGACCCAGTGTGGAGCGAGGGGGTTCCAGGTTCTCTTTGCCTTTATAAAAAATGCAGCTTATTGGGAACTGTGGGTGGGAAGACAATAAACAATGAGTGCACCTAAGCTTGAATTCAAATTCTGTGGCAATGACTATTGTCAAGGAAACCCATGGTACTCTGCCCTGTACCCTGTTGCATGAATGTTTCCTGCATAGAAATTTTTATGCCTGCAGTGGCCTTAGAAACTTAAAGCCTATGGGGAAAGTTGTTTGGACGCCTCACTATCATTTTCTGCCAAATCCATTTATCTGGGTCACTCCTCTCCACCTCTGGCCTAGCCCAGTGACTGAGTAATCAGACCCCTTTTTAGAGAAACCCAGGATGGATATCAGAAACAAAACCGAGTTGACAACTTCTGATTTCTGCAGCCACTTCCAGGGCCGGCTGATCAGCTGGCAGTCAGCATGTGGGGACCACAGGGTTTAGAGTGGAAGCAACAGGCAGCTGGAAGCACAAGTGCAGCTTGTGCAACACTGACCCCGGGAGACCAGTATGTGAAGAAACGTTGGCAAGTAAGAAGGCACGTTGTATCAGCATCGTCAGATGCCATTAAACAAAGTAACCTGCATCCCCCTGACCTCCTACTCCATTCACAGTTTTCCCTACAGGTGGGCACCATGTAATAACACTGCTCCCCAAGGGACTGGGGCTGGGGCGGGGCCTTGAAGGATAAACCAAGGGCCATGTTGCAGCCAACCTGCCGGCCATGCTGTTGTCTGTCTCCACAGTCTGCCCCAAGGTCGTTGCACAGTGATTAGATCTGGGCCTGGAGCCTGGGACCTTCCAGTGCCAACATGCTGCATCCTGGGAGTAGGGGAGTCTCTGAGCAGGGAGGGCCGTCTGTGCGGTAAAGACACCAGGCCTGAGGTGCGGGGCAGCTGGCTTATTCTGGTTCATAAAAACTATTTGTGTACATATGTCGCTAACTCCACAGTCAGCATACTGGTAACTTGAAATCCACCACAGTGGGCATGTTTCCATGCAAAATCAGTAACATTGGAAATCAGGGCTTTCTCTTCAGGAAAGCCTGTTATGGAATATTTAGCAGCTCATCATAGTCCTTCCCCACCAGTCTGAATAGCCTAAGAGCTGTCCTGCAGGTCAGACTAGAGACTGAAAAGTCAATGAGTGGCCCAGAGCCTGGTGGCTGGCTATGCACACTCCTGGGAAATTCTAAATCTGGAAATCTAAGACTCTCACGATTTGGGGGGGAAACAGTTGAAGTACAGACCTTCGTGTAGCCCCCAAACCACTCTGTTCTCGGAAAAATATTCTGCTGCCTCTCTCTTGGTACGCCAGAATGGACGCATCGAAGAGGTCACCTGACCAGCTCCCTGCCGTCAGAGGGTGAAATACTACCTCCTCCCAGTCACCCGCAGTCTGAGTATCAGGACCCTTGGTTCTAGTCTCCTTAAGAAGTTGTTCAGTTTCAAACCATTCTGCATCTACAAAGACTTTTCTAATTCATATCTTCCTCCTGCTACAATGACTTCATACACCATGTATGATTTTCATTCACATGGGGGAAAACTTGCAAGTAATTTCCTCTAGAATAGCCTTCCACAGAAACAGCCTCTTGTCTCTTAATATTGAGCCAACTTTCTTAATCAGTCAATAATGATCCATCATTGAAGACAGTTTTTATTGTTTAATCAGAAATAAGAACCTTTTTCAGATATGACTGCCCATCTTATAATACTTGCCAATTCAGCACTGCTACGCAGTTCACTGCCTTGCAGGTGCATCAAGAGGCCAACGGACGCACTGCGTGCACAGATTCACCTGGATTGCCCTCCACAAAAGCCGTAAGGACAGAAAAGACAAGTGCCACTTACTTTGTTGTCACAGGATTCTGTCCATGAAGTCTTTGTTTCTAGAGCTGTTAGTGTCTTCGTTTACACGGTTCCAGGTCCTGATGCAGTAGGAAGTCCCTCACTTGATGATGAGGACAGGACTCTGGGATTCTCCGTCATTCAGAATGACAAGAAGGAGACAAATTCTTTTCTCTATGCAGTTGGGTGTGCACAAATAGCCACAATGTCTACCAATGACCAATTACTGGAGGCTGAGTTCACTCTATGGATTTTTGTCTGGTCATTTGACTGCAATTCTGCTGGGGAGCTCTGTTTCAGGGAAATGGGTGCAGGGGGCGGACTGGGGCATGGTAGGTGGTCATGAGTTGTTCCCAGAACTTGTGTAGCTGCTGAGCTGGGAATGGGGAGCAGTGACTGATGCGGGGTGTGGTCAGTGAGCAGCTTTCTTTCTCTCTCTCTCTCTTCTCTCTCTTTCTTTCTCTTTCTTCCTTTCTTTCTGTGTCTCTTTCTCTCTCTCTCTCCCTCTTTACTTCTGTCTCTTTCTTCCTTACTCCCTCACTCCATCCCTTTCTCCAACCTTCCCACCCTCCTCCATGCTTTTCTTTCTTCCTTTCTTTTTTATTTTGAAGATGGGGAGTAGAGGAATTTATACCAGAACCCTGGATCCTATATTTTCTAAAATGATCAGACTCACAAACCAGGGAGAGGCAGCAGCTTCTCTTTGGCACCCTTTGTCCTCCACTTCTGATGCTCACTGTCCCTCTCTTCTGCCCCTGTCTGTGCCCCGTCTTTCCCCAAACCCCACAGCGCTGTTTTCCCTACAGCACCCTCCAGCCTGGAGGCAATATAGGTCGGTCCAATGGGGTGTGGCCTGCCCTTCTGAGCCCAGGCTCCGGTTTTATGCAATGGTCCAACACAGGCCTAGTTCAAATCCCAGCTTTCCACTTGAGACGTGAGCAGATCACTACCTTTTCCAAGTCATGGCTCCTCTTTATCAAATGATTCAGAAATCATAAATGCAGACACTAGAAACCATGTCAACACAATATATTAAAAACAAATATAAAAGAAAACAGAAATCATGTACATGACCATGCTTTGAAAATGTCCCTTCAGGCTCAGTTTCCTCATCTGTGAAAATGAAGACAATAGAGGAGGTGCCATCACAGAACATCCCGTGAGTCTGCTGGGTGGGGTCTCCCCCTTTGGCAGCCTGTCTATAGAGAGATGGCGGGAGAGAGAGGCAGGAAGGGAACCAGATTGACAGCTTCGGCGAAGGTTCCGAGAACTTACCGCCTTTGTACGGACAGCAGGGTGAGGAGCCAATCAGTGACAAGCCTCTCACATCTGACAGTCCTGTGTCCCATCCCCGGTCTACCTTTTACAGACTTTGGGCGTGTTATTTAAGCTCCCAAGTGTCTCTTTCCTATTCTGTAAGGCAGAGTTATAATGCCAATGTTATAAAAAAAAATTAAAGAGAGATACATTCACACACCCAAGAATGAATGATTTGGTGCAGTGCTCGAGACATTAAAGCTGCCTGTCTTAATGTGGGGTGTCCATCGAGATGCAAACCATGAGCCCCAAAAGCAGGTGCTCGCAGTGAGTCTGCATGGGTCCCAAAAAACATTGCAGGGTGGCGTGATAGTGGAACAGGAATAGGAAGGAGCTGATGATGACAGTCACAGAGTTCCAGCCGCTTTGGGTAGAGGGTTTGGTCCTACTGGGAACGCAGGGGCCATGCAAGGTCATCCAACTTCAGGCCTGAGTGGTGAGGACATCAGGCAGTGTCCATGAAATCTGGACCTGCCCACCATGGGTCGAGAGC
Source organism: Saccopteryx leptura (assembly GCF_036850995.1). Taxonomy (NCBI): domain Eukaryota; kingdom Metazoa; phylum Chordata; class Mammalia; order Chiroptera; family Emballonuridae; genus Saccopteryx; species Saccopteryx leptura. Next base: position 9,012,166 of record NC_089512.1, on the reverse strand, counting down.
TGCTTCTTGTGCTCTTCTGGCTTCCCGTGGGCCCCAATCGCCAGGCTGGGAGCTCCGTGTTGTTGGAGGGGCTGCAGCGTGTAGACGTGCATGCTGAGGGGTGTGCCCACGGGGTGATCAGGAGACTCAGATGCACGCCAGTGTTGGCACAGCTGAGCTCCCTGCCCCTCCCCCACTAGGGCACTCTGCCATGTGGTCATCAGTCAGTCCTATCCCGCAACAGGAAATGGAAGGTCTGTGTGTGCCTGGTTAGCTACCATACTTGGCTGGGTGTCAATTCCATAGAACAAAGCTTGTGACACCGGCCTCTTCCTTGGTCATGTGTACAGTAAGAGACATGGTCACTACCTGTGATCCTTGACCAGCTTTCCAGCTCTGCTCTAGGTTTCTGTGGCCCCCATGACACAGACAGGACATGCCAGGCACATATCCTTGTTCACTTCACTTGTATTTATCGAGTACCCATGACATGCCAAGCACTATAAGTGATAGGGATGTAGCGGTGACCGAGAGAGACTGGTACAGTTCTTCAGGTGCCCACGGCTTAGCCAGCCTCACAGACTATGAAGCAAGTCACTGCAGTAAGGAACAATGAATGTCATGGCCGAGGGATACCCTGGTCCAGGGATGAACGCCCCTGGATAGGAGGGACACGGAACTATCCACAGCAGGGTTTCTCGAAGTTAGGACTCTAGAGCGGCAACATCGACAGCCACCAGAACTTACAAGTAATGTGAATTCTAGGGTCCCATTCCACACCTACTGAATCAGATGTTCTGGCTTTAACAGGACCTCCCTGTGATTCTGATGCTCGCTAAGGTTTGGGAACCGTGGATCTAGACTTTCACTGGCCTTTGTCTGCAGGCCCTGAGTGATCTCTCCCCGGGAGAGCTGGGCTGGCCCGCATGTGAGCGGGAAGACATCTTGTGCTTATAGCTGGAGGCCTAAACAAGCTGCTGCTCAGTGGGCTGTCCCCTCCCCGATACCACACCCCGTCCCCCAGGGCTTCATGGTGAGAAGCATATGCGCACACACACACACACACACAGACATACACTTTTGTACTTTTCATTTTTAACACAGGTGGGGCATGTGATACTCATTGTTCTTCGGGGCATCAAAGTAATGCAGGGAAATGCAGTTCCCAGAGCCCTTAAGGTCCCAGTACTTTTTCTTAGTGACCAGAGGGCAAAGGAAGAACCGAACTGTTCCCCTCATAAGTGTTTACATTCAAACAATTGAAGTGATTTTCTCTATAGCTGCTTGAAAATACATACAAATTGAAAAATATATATATATTATTTCATTTTAAATAATCCATGCCAATGGCATTTGTAGGCCTGGTGGGAGGATGTTGGAATCCGTGGGACACTGTCCCCTCAGTTCCTGTTCCACACTGATTTATCTCAAATCACCGGAAACCCGGCTTTGCAGAGACACGCCCACTTTGAAAGGAATGCACCACAATCTAATATTGAAACTGTGACCTTTCTCCTACTTGTAGTTCCCAGGGTGTCCAGGAAATGTCAGGTGCAGTGTGGAGCCCTTAAAAATTGAAACTGAGTTCACTGTGGACCTGGGTGCCTCGGCACACAGTTTGGAAACCCTAGCCTTATCTCACGTCATGTCTCTGATTAAACTCTGAGTGATACACACATAATCCCATAGAATTTGGGGTCTATTTTCTCCCTGTCATTGTCTTCTGTATATATATTATAAAATATGAACCAGAAGATTACATATTTTTTCTTTTTTATTTAACATTAAAAATACAAGGATATTCCCGTCAATAAATTTTTTAAGAAGTCATTCATGCCTGTATCCTAGCTCATACTTATAGCATTTATTTAACCCTTCCTCGGTTATCAAACTTTCCAGATGTGCTGCATGTTACCATTATCTGTGACGATTCTTGGACAGAGGATGACCAGATGTACTTTCTAAATGATCTTGATACCCATTGCCAAAGTGCCTTTCAGAAACGCTGCACTGATTTACATTTCCATCAGAAATACGTGACAGGGACTGTGTTGCCACATTCTTACCTGCTCTGGGTATTTTCATTAATAAAATTAAATGACATCTAGTGATCATCTTAACAACCAAAGGAAATGTTTCACTGTCATTGGCTTGTCTTTGATTACTAATTGAGATTTCATATTAATAGCTATGGCATTTCTTCTATGACCTATCTGTTAATATCTTTGTAAATATTTGATAATTGGGCATATAAAATAATTATATATGATAGAAAAATCCAAGTAATTATCCTATTGATTTGTAAAATTTCCTGATATATTAGAGGAGTTGACAGTAGCATCTTGGTCTTAATTTTTAGTTTGTTACATACATATTTTCTCTGTGTTAACATTTTTGTATTTTATGTTTTATAATGTGTGTAGATTTATAAGCAGGCCAATTTCTTTTACAGTAAAATACTTTTCATATTCAAAATTTACTTACACTCTTTCACCTAATTATTTTTTCGAATTGGTTTTAAATTTGCTAAAAATTAAAAGTTAAGACAAACTGCTTTCAGGGTTGTACAAAAGCTACAAAGTGATTTGGTGCTGGCCTTCCAAGTGCCTGCCAGGCATTTTAATTAGGCCTGTATCCCTGGTCAAACTGACCATCTCACTTGTCACCTGACCCATCACGGCATATGGAAGGATGCAGTGCATGTGTGGGTGGCAGGCTCTACTCACAGCGGTCTTATATCCCTGGTCTCAGCCCCACCCACCACACCCGGGCTCTGTTGACATCCCTGGGGCTGTCACCTCACTGAGCACAGGGCTCTTGGAGAACACCCCTCCCACCTGCACCCGTGTCTCCCAGAGTTGCTTTGACGGGAGCAGGTCTTCAGCCACCACGTGGGAGTGAATTGATTTGTGCAAGCACCATGGGGACACGAGTCAATCTGAGTGCGTCTGTGCCGTGGATTTCAGTGCCGACACCATAAACAATGCTTTGTAATAATGTATGGAGCTAGAAACTTGATTGAACATGCTTCTACTTAGAGCAGAAGGGTGAGAATAGTAGTACATTTCTGTTATAATCATGAATGTGCACAAGAGAAAACATTAAACTAATCAAAAGTTCATGAAAAATATACATTGTCAGTAATGGGATAGATGGATTTAGGGGAGATTTTGATTTCTGGGTTTTTGAAATAATAACTGTACTTTCTCCATCACTATTTATAAATGTACAATTTTTTATACACAAAGTCTGTGTCTGGCCCTTGGCCTGAACTGTTTGATTTCAGTAAGTATAAAAATTTTCTCTAACAAAAGTTCCATTGCCATTCCTAATTCTATGTTCCATTAGGTCTCAAGTTCTGCCATCATGAGTTCTATGTTCCTCAGGGCTTCCAGCAGCCTGAACCCTGCAGGGGGGTGACTCAACTGTGGAAATCACTGTTTCCAAGCTCACTGGTGGCGGGAGAGAGGTACATGGATGCTCAGTGGCTTTGTTTACAATTGTTCATAGTCACAAATCTGAAACTATTTGGCCAAAGCCCTTGGCTGGCACCATTTGTTCCATCGTCCAGAATGACCTAGTTCACTCATTCATCTCTGGGGAGAAGTTCACAGAGAAGACTCAAGCCCCAGAGGTGATCCACCTTAACCCCAGGTCCTGTCACTCCACACTGGTCAGTGGTCACAATCTGGCCAAGACACCCAAGCTGCCTCCCCTCTAGATATAGTCACCGTGTCTAGAAAGTCATTCTTGCTTGGACCTGAGGCAGAACCCATCAGAGAGTTCCTGCTCCACTGTGGATGGGGACATGGAAATGGCCCTCTCCTAGTTCTTACTGTGGAAGAAGAGGAGCCATTTCCCCGGGCTCAGGGACAGGAGCCTGTGGAACAGCTGACGCAGGTACTCGCGGAACCTCTTGCCAACAAAGACGTAGATGATGGGGTTGACACAGCAGTGCATGTAGGCGATCACCTCTGACACTTGACCGGCCAGGATTAGCTGTTTGATCTGCTCACAGTTACTGTTTAACAAAATGTCTTCAAAAGCAAAAACAAACATACTCAGATTGATGGGCGTCCAAAATAGAAAAAAAATGATTATAATGACAAAAATCAGACGGACCGCTTTGGACTTCCTCTCATTGGGTCGTCTGAGCAGAATCTTTATGATCCCCGTGTAGCAGATGATCATGATCACCAGAGGCAAGACCAGCCCCAGGATGGTTCGTTTCAGAGGCAGGAACCGTTTCCAATGTTTGTAGTACTTATAAGGAATATTGAAGCTGCAGATGTAACCACCTCCATATCTCTTGGAATCCATAAAGCAAAAGTCTGAAATTGAAGTCAGGAAGGCCAGGACCCAGCTGACTACACTGGTGATGATACCAAATGTGACGGTCCGGGCCCGCAGGGCAAACACAGCATGGACGATGGCCAGGTACCTGTCGATGGTCAGCAGGATGATGAAGAAGACCTCACTGTACATACCTACGTAATAAAGCCCCGACAGCAACTTGCACATGACATTGCCGAACACCCAGTTATCTTTTCGATAGTAGTGAATCCAGAAGGGCAGCGTGAAGAGGAAGAGCAGGTCAGAAATGGCCAGATTGAGCAGGTAGATGCTGGTTATGTTCTTGAGCCTCTTGTGTTCCAAAAAGACCAGGACCACCAGGATGTTGCCGACCAGGCCAATGACAAATACCAGGGAGTACAAAGGGGGCAACACTTGAGCTCTGAAAGACCTTACGGTTTCATATAGGCACGGGGTTGTGGCCCCGTAGTTCACGTCTGTGGTCCCATCATAGTCCATTGAAATGTTGGAAATTTCCATCCTGCTTTCTGCTGTGGGTCCAGGTAGACGGTTTCTGTATTTACTTTGCTGGTAAAAACAGTGGGCTCTGGACAAAAGAGACAGGGCAGTTATTATTTGACATGAACCACTTGACAACTGTTTATTGAGTGAAAAGTGCCGACTGTGAACCATGTGCTGGGACACAACCTTGAAGTAAGTGGCCCCAGGTCTTCTTCACTGTCATAGAAATTAAAGTTTAATGGTGTGTGTGTGAGGTGAGGGGGGAGGTGATGACAGTAAACAAATGAGTGCATAAACCATGAAGTCAAATACTTTGGCAATGACTGTTGGGAAGGGAACGTCTGGTGGCTGGAGCACCCAGACAAAGGGGGAGCAACCTCATTCTTCATCACCAACGCTTCCCTCATGATTCCCACGGACCTGTCATTGGACTCAGCGTTAAAGAACTGGGAGGGCACCATTTATGTCTCCCATTATACACATGATGACAGAGAGGTTCACCGTGGACCAGATACATCTGGGGACAATGAGAGCTGGAGCTCAACTCCTGTGTGTATCGTTCTCACGTCCACTCTTGTAAATACTTGAACTCTTTGCTTCTAATCACATACAGGGACCTTGATATGAAAGTCCACAGAAGGACATGACAAAGGAATCAGTTTTGGCTGAAAGACAAAAGCTTACTCATGGATCTTCATGGCCTTTGGAGCTAAGAAGATTTTTTTTTTCTGAGGTGAGAAGTAGAGAGGCAGACAGACAGACTCCCACATTCGCCCAACTAGAATCCAATCAGCAAGCCCACTAGATGGTGATGTTCTTCCCATCGAGGGCATTGCTCCATTGCAACCAGAGCCATTCTAGCACCTGAGGTAGAAGCATGGAGCCATATTCAGCACCTGGGTCAATTTTGCTCCCATGAAACATTGGCTGTGGGAGGGGAAGAGAGGGAGAGAGAGAAAGGAGAGAGAGAATGGTGGAAGAAGCTGATGAGTGCTTCTCCTGTGTACTCTGGCTGGGAATCGAACTCAGGACTTTCACACACGGGGCCAACACTGTACCAATGACACAACTGGCCAGGGCTCAAGAAGATTCTTTGCTGAGGTGATATAGGGCACTGCAGGCACATGAAACTGTGTGGCTATTTGACTCTTTTTAGTTGTCACAAAACCTAGCAGATGTTCCTATCATTTGGTTGGCGGGGCAAGGATGTCTGACAATACACATATTATCCCGCCCAATCCTGGTAGTGCAGCCACAGTGAAATTCTAGGAGGCCAATCCATCCCGTAGTTGAAACACTGAGGACACCAGAGTGGGCTCAGTCTGGCCCACTGCACGTAGCCCAGACAGGACACAGGCAGGACTACAGTAACTCTATCGGCCTCCTGGGAGAGAGGTGAGGACTCAGTGGAGAGCCAGGCTGGGGGAGCGGGTGACCTGGTGAGAAGCAGGGAGTTCTCGGGAGGACTGACTCAGAACAGCCTGAAGCCATGCGGTGTTGCACATCCAGGTGGAAGCTGGAATTCTCAGAAATGAGCTCTGGAACAGTTTTACCCAATGTTACCATGATGCAAATCAACACAAACGAGAAAGCACCACTAGATGGCTTGCCTTACAGGACTCTGCACACCTGCTCTTCAGCCCTCTTTCCAATCCTTTCTGACCACTTACTGAGGACACCTCCCCAAACAGAGCATGGGCTTTGGTGTAACCGACCAGCTGTGTGAACTTGAAGGAGTTCATCTCTCTCCCTGAGCCTCAGTCTCTCTTCTGTAATGTGAGAAAGTATCAGTTACCTTGAAGGACTTTTGTAAGGTATAATAGGAGAAAAGCCACCTCTGATCCTGGCCAGGACATTAGTACATGTAAGGGGAACTGCTTCATTACAATGACCATTCGCTGTGGACTCCAGCTGCCATGAATGTCCGAGTCTCCAATCCTATTCTGGCTGATGTCCCCTGTCCTCCATGTTCCCCCACCAGGTGTCTCTGTGGTTAATCTAGAAAGGGAATTCTGCTTGATGATGGACATAGCCGTGGGAACTGCATTTTCTGATTCTCACTATGTTGTCACCAATCTGAAATCTTTGACTTAGACACCACTCATGTAGCAGGACTTGCCTGCATCATAATTCCCTTCACCCCGGAGTCTCTGGTGCTCTTCCTTATGCACCGCTGAGTGAATGTTTCCTGCTAAGGAACTTACATTTCTGCAGTGGCCTTAGAAACTTAAGGCCCATGTGGGGTTGGGTGTTGGACACCTCAGCTAGGGCCCTATGGTTTCCTGCAAAATTCATTTCTCTGGGTCACTCCTCCACCTCTGGCCTAGCCTGTGACTGAGGAATCAGCCCTCTTCCCAGAGAAACCTGGGCTGGACGACACTAACAAAGCCAGGTTGACAACTTCTGATTCCTGCTCCCACTTTCAGGGCCAGCGGATCAGCTGGCATTAGCATCATGGGGACCACAGGGCTTAGAGTGGAAGCAACAGGCAGCTTGAAGTACAAGGAGCAGCTCGTGCAACACTGACCCCAGGAGCCCCGTCTTTGGGGAAACTTTGGCAAAGGAGATGCCACGTTGAGTCAGCATCGTCAGATACCATTAAACAAAGTAACCTGCATCACCCCTGCCTCCTACTCCATTCACTGTTTTCCCTACAAGTGGGCACCACGCAATAACACTGCTCCCCAACGGATTAGGGCGTTGGTGGGGCCCTGAAAGAGAAACCAAGGCTCATGTTGTAGTGAACCAGCCGGCCATCCTGTCTTCTAAATCTAGAGTCTGCACCAAGGTCGTTGCACAGTGGTCACCTATGGCCCTGGAGCCTAGAACCTTCCAGTGCCAACATGCTGCATCCTGGGAGTAGGTGAGCCTCTGAGCAGGGAGCGCAGTCTGTGTGGTAAAGACACCAGGCCTGAGGTGCGGGGCAGCTGGCTGTTCCTGGTTCATAAGAACCAACCGTGTGCATGTGTCCCCAACCCCACAGTCAGCATATTGGTAGCTTGAAATCCACCACAGTGGGCATGTTTACATGCAAAATCAGCTACACTGGAAATCAGGGCTCTCTCTTCAGGAAAGCCCGCTATGGACATTTCAGGAGAGCTCATTGCAAAATATTTAGGAGCGCATCAATGCTCACCCATCGCCCTACCAGTCTGAATAGCCTAAGAGCTGTCCTGCTGGTCAGAGTGGGACAAAAATGTCAATGAGTGACACACAGCCTGGTGACATGCTATGCAAACATCTAGGAATTTCTACTCTGGAATGTGAGACCCTCCAGATTTTGGGGGAAAGCTATTTAAGAAGATAACTCCAAGTAGCTGCAACCCCCGTATACTCAGAACAAAATTCTGCTTCCACTTTCTTTAGTAGGACAGGAAGGATGCATTCCAAGAGGTCACCAGGCCACTTCTCTGCCTTCAGGGGATGAAATCCTAGCTCCTCCAAAGGCAGGTTCCAGTCTGCTTTTTAGGATCCTCAATCCTAGTCTTCTTAAGAAGGTGGTAATGTTTCAAACCATCCCACATCTGCATAAACTTTTCTATTCATCTCTCCCTCCTCCTACAATGACTTCACACACCATGTATGATTCTCATTCACAGGGGGAAATTTTTCAAGTTATTTCCTCTAGAACAGCCTTCCACAGAAAGTGCCTCTTCTCCTTAACGCTGCGCCAACGTTCTTAATCAGTCAGTCCCGTCATTCAAGAATCTTTCTCTTTCTTAACAACAACAACAGAAACTTATTTCACATCTGATTGCCCATCTTATAAATCCTCCCATTCTCAGCATTGCTATGCAGTTCAGTGCCTTGCAGGTGCGTCAAGGGACCATCAGAGGCACTGCGTGCATGGATTCACCCAGATGACCCTCCACAGAAGCCGACAGGACAGAGGAGACAAGTGCCACTTACTCTGGTGTCAAAGGATTTTGACCACGAAGTCTTTGTTTCTAAAGCTTTTAGGGTCTTTGTTTTCCAGGTTCCAGGTCCTGATGTTGTAGGAAGTCTTTCACTTCCTGTGTTACATGGAGACAGGACTCTAGGGATCTCAGTTACTGAGAATGCAAAGAAGGAGGCAAATTCTTCTCTTTACATAGGTGAGTGTGCGGGAGCAGTAAGGACACCAAACATTTCCTGGATGCTGAGTTCCATGTAAACGTTTTACTGTGGTCACTTGGCAGCACTTCTCTCTGTGGGCTCTGTCTTAAGGACATTGAGGGAGGGCGATGAGGTGGCGTTGTTTGGGGTGAGGCAGGTGGCAGTAAGGTGTTCCCCAGAACTAGTTGAGCAAATGAAGGCTGGGAAAGGGAGAGGGACTGATGCAGGGAGGGGGGTCTCCTGGTCAGTAAGCAGCCTTTTCTTCTTCTCCTTTTTTTTTTTTTTAAGATTGCAAGTGAAAGTGTTTAAACTGGAACCCTGGGTCCTCTGTTCCTCAGAATGACCTGCTAGTAAACCAGGGGGAGTTGGCAGCTTCTCTTTGGCGCCCCTAGTCCTCCACTGTCACTGCTCACTGTCCCTCTGTTCTCCCCTGTCTGTGCGCCCCTCACTCCCCCAAACCACAGAGCTGTTTCATCCAGAGGAGCCTCCAGCCCGGAGTGCATACAGGTCTGTAGGATGGAGTTTGCCGTCTCTCTAAGCCCAGGTTTCTGTTTTCTGCATCGTCCAACACAGGCCAAGTTCAAATCCCAGCTCTCCACTTGAGATGGGGGCAGATCACTAGCTTTCCTATGTCCTGGCTCCCCCTCCATCAAATGAGAACACTGGATGCTTAGGCTCAAAGGAGGATGCACGAGGTCAGCTTGTATGAGCGATGGGGACAAGATACATGTCTCATAAATGATGGTAGTTCTGCTTCTCCCCACAGCAGCCACCAACTGCTCTGTGCTGGTGTCTCTTTGGGTCCCAGCTGCTTTTCTGTAGAACCGAGAGTCTGCTTACCTTTCTCACAGGCGTGTTTCAAAGTACCTTTCCGAAATAATATGTTACCATGCTTTGAACATGTCCCTTAAGGCTCAGTTTTCTCATCTGTGAAAATGAAGACATTAGAGGAGGTGCCATCGTGGAACATCACGTGAGTCTTCTGGGTGGGGTCTCCCACTGTGGCAGCTTGTCTATAGAGAGAGGGCAGGAGAGAGAGGCAGGAAGGGAACCAGATTGACAGCGACGGCTACAGACCTGGGAACTTACCGCCTTTGTACGGACAGCAGGGCAAGGGGCGCACATGAGTCACGAGAATCTCACATGTGACAGTCCTATTTCCCATCCCAAGTCTAAACTTACTGATTGTGGCATGTTATTTAATCTCCCAAGTGTCTCCTTTTTTTCTTTTGTAAGGCAGGGTTTTTATGCCAACGTTACAGAGAAGACTCAAGTTAGATACACACACACACAACATGAATGAATGATTTGGTGCAGTGCTTGAGACATTAAAGCTACCTGTCTTAATGTGGGGTCTCCCTCACAGGTGCAAACCATGACCACGAATGCAGGTGCATGCATTGAGTCTTCAGGGGTCCCAGGAAACACGGCAGGGGGCGCAATATGGGACAGGAACAAGAAGGAGCTGATGATGAGAGTCACAGTGTCCCCTCCACAGTGGACAGCAAGGTTTGGTCCTACTGGGAACTCAGCAGCCCCGCAGGGTCATCGGACTTCAGGTCTGAGTGGTGAGGACACCAGGCAGAGTCCATGTAATCTGGACCTGCCCAAAGCTGGTCGAGAGCTGCTTCCTGTGCTATTCTGACTTCCTGTCTGCCCTGCTACCCGGGCAGGGAGCCCTGTGTTGTCGGAGGGGCTGCAGCGTGTAGACGTGCATGCTGAGGGGCGTGCCCACGGGGTGCTCAGGAGACTCAGATGCACGCCAGTGTTGGCCCAGCTGAGCTCCCTGCCCCTCCCCCACTAGGGCACTCTGCCACGTGGTCATCAGTCAGTCCTACCCCGCACCAGAAAATGGAAGGTCTGTGTGTGTCTGGTTAGCTACCGTACTTGGCTGGGTGTCAATTCCATAGAACAAAGCTTGTGACACCAGCCTCTTCCTTGGTTATGTCTACAGTAAGAGACATGGTCAGTACCTGTGATCCTTGACCAGCTTTCCAGCTCTGCTCTAGGCTCCTGGGGCCCCCACGACACAGACAGGACATGCCAGGCACATATACTTGTTCACTTCACTTGTATTTATCGAGTACCCATGACATGCCAGGCACTATAAGTGATAGGGATGTAGTGGTGACCGAGAGAGACTGATACAGTTCTTCAGGTGCCCACGGCCTAGCCAGTCTCACAGACTCTTAAGCAAGTCAATACAGTAAGGACCAATGAATGTCATGGCCGGGGAATACCCTGGTCCATAGATGAATGCCCCTGGAGTAGGAGGGGACACAAACTATCTACAGCAGGGTTTCTCGAAGTTAGGACTTTAGAGCAGCAACATCTACAGCCACCAGAACTTGCAAATAATGTGAATTCTGAGATCCCTTTCCAAACATACTGAATCAAATGTTCTGGCTTTAACAGGACCTCCTCGTGATTCGGATACACGCTCACATTTGGAAACCGTGTATCTAGACTTTTACTAGGCCTTTCCCTCCAGGCCCTGAGTGATCTCTCCCCAGGAGAGCTGGGCTGGCCCGCATTTGAGCGGGAGGACGACTCGTGCTTATAGCTGGAGGCCTAAACAAGCTGCTGCTCAGTGGGCTGTCCCCTCTCCCATACCCACACCGCGTCCCCTAGGGCTTCATGGTGAGAGGCCTGTGCACACACACACAGACACACAGACACACACACGCACACAGAAGCACACACAGCTTTTGGACTTTTATTTTTAACACAGGTGGGGCATATGATACACATTGTTCGGGGCATCAAAGTAATGCAGGGAAATGCAGTTCCCAGAGCCCTTAAGGTCCCAGTACTTTTCCTCAGCAACCAGAGGGCAAAGGAAGAACCGAACTGTTCCCCTCATAAGTGTTTACATTCAAACAACTGAAGTGATTTTCTCTATAGCTGCAGGAAAATAAATACAAATTGAAAAATACATATATTTTATTTCATTTTAAATAATCCATGCCAATGGGATATGTACGCCTGGTGGGCAGATGTTGGAATCCGTGGGACACTGTCCCCTCAGTTCCTGTTCCACACTGATTTATCTCAAATCACCGGAAACCCAGCTTTGCAGAGACACGCCCGCTTTGAAAAGAATGCACCACAATCTAATATTGAAACTGTGAACTTTCTCCTACTTGTAGTTCCCAGGGTGTCCAGGAAATGTCAGGTGCAGTGTGGAGCCCTTAAAAATTGAAACTGGGAGTTCATTGTGGCCCCGGTGCCTCGGCACACAGTTTGGAAACCCTAGTCTTATCTCATGTCATGTCTCTGATTAAGCTCTGAGTGATACACATATAATCTCATAGAATTTTGCAGCTTTTTTCTCCCTGTTTTTGTCTTCTGCATTATAAAATATGAACCAGAAAATTCTGTATTTTTCTTTTTTATTTAACATTAACAATTCAAGGATATTCACTTCAATAAATTATTTTAGAAGTCATTCGTGCCTGTATCCTAGCTCATACTTACAGCACCTATTTAACCCTTCCTCGGTTATTGAACTTTCCAGATGTGCTGCATGTTACCATTATCTGTGACGATTCTTGGACAGAGGACGACCAGATGTACTTTCTAAATGATCTTGATACCCATTGCCAAAGTGCCTTTCAGAAACGCTGCACTGATTTACATTTCCATCAGAAATACATGACAGGGACTGTGTTGCCGCATTCTTACCTGCTCTGGGTATTTTCATCAATAAAATTAAATGACATCTAGTGATCATCTTAACAACCAAAGGAAATGTTTCACTGTCATTAGCATGTCTTTGATTACTAATTGAGATTTCATATTAATAGCTATGGCATTTCTTCTATGACCTATCTGTTAATATCTTTGTAAATATTTGATAATTGGGCATATAAAATAATTATATGTGTTAGAAAAATCCAAATAATTATCCTATTGATTTGTAATATTTCCTGATATATTAGGGGAATTGAAAGTAGCATCTTGATCTTAATTTTTAGTTTGTTACATACATATTTTGTCTGTGTTAACATTTTTATATTTTATGTTTTATAATGTGTGTCAAATTATAAGCAGGCCAATTTCTTTTACAGTAAAATACTTTTCATATTCAAAATTTACTTACACTCTTTCACCTAATTATTTTTCAAATTGGTTTTAAATTTGCTAAAAATTAAAAGCTAAGACAAACGGCTTTTAGGGTTGTACAAAAGCTACAAAGTGATTTGGTGCTGGCCTTCCAAGTCCCTGCCAGGCATTTTAATTAGGCCTGTTTCCCTGGTCAAACTGACCATCCCATTTGGTACTTGACCCATCACGGCAAATGGAAGGATGCGGTGCATGTGTGGGTGGCAGGCTCTACTCACAGCGGTCTTATATCCCTGGTCTCAGCCCCACCCACCACACCCGGGCTCTGTTGACATCCCTGGGGCTGTCACCTCACAGAGCACAGGGCTCTTGGAGAACGCCCCTCCCACCTGCACCTGTGTCTCCCAGAGTTGCTTTGACGGGAGCAGGTCCTCAGACACCACGTGGGAGTGAATTGATTTGTGCAAGCACCATGGGGACACGGGTCAATCTGAGTGTGTCTGTGCCGTGGATTTCAGTGCCGACACCATAAACAATGCTCTGAAATGATGTATTGAGCTAGAAACTTGATTGAACGTGCTCCTACTTAAAAACAACGAGAGCAGAATGGTGAGAATAGTAGTACATTTCTGTTATAATCATGAATTTGCATGAGAGAAAACATAAAATAATAGAAAGTTCATGAGAAATGTACATCGTCTGTATTGGGGTTGAGGGATTTAGGGGAAATTTTGATTTCTGGGTTTTTGAAATAATGACTGTACTTTCTCCATCACTATTTATAAATGTACAATTTTTTATACACAAAGTCTGTGTCTGGCCCTTGGCCTGAACTGTTTGATTATAGTGAGTATAAAAATTTTCTCTAACAAAAGTTCCATTGCCAAGGACAGTTTCCTAATTCTATGTTCCATTAGGTCTCAAGTTCTGCCATCATGAGTTCTATGTTCTTCAGGGCTTCCAGCAGCCTGAACCCTGTAGAGCGGGCGACTCAACTGTAGAAATTACTGATTCCAAGCTCACTGGTGGTGGGGGAAGAGGTATGTGGATGCTCAGTGGCTTTGTTTACAATGGTTTTTCGTTACAAATCTGAAACTATTTAGCCCAAGCCCTTGGCTGGCGCCCTTTGTTCTGTCTTCCAGAATGACCTAGCTCACTCATTCGTCTCCGGGGAGAAGTTCACGGAGAAAATTCAAGCCCCAGAGGTGATCCACCTCAACCTCCGGTGGCGTTGCTCCACACTGGTCTGTGGTCACAATATGACCAAGACACCCAAGCTGCCTCCCCTCCAGCTATAGTCACCGTGTCTGGCAAGTCATTCTTGCTGGGACCTGAGTCAGAACCCATCGAAGAGTTCCTGCTCCCCTGTGGATGGGGACATGGAGATGGCCCTGTCCTGGTTCTATGTATGGAAGAGGTTGAACCGTTTCCCGGGCTCAGGACAGGAACCTGTGGAACAACTCACGCAGGTACTTGCGGAACCTCTCGCCAACAAAGACGTAGATGATGGGGTTGACACAGCAGTGTATGTAGGCGATCCCCTCTGTCACTTGACTGGCCAGGATTAGCTGTTTGATCTGCTCACAGTTATTGTTTAACAAAGTGTCTTCAAAAGCAAAAACAAACAGAGTCAGATTGATGGGCGTCCAAAATAGAAAAAAAATGATCATAATGACAAAAATCAGACGGACCGCTTTGGACTTCCTCTCATTGGGCCGTTTGAGCAGAATCTTTATGATCCCCGTGTAGCAGACGATCATGATCACTAGAGGCAAGACCAGCCCCAGGATGATTCGTTTCAGAGGCAGGAACCATATCCAATGTTTGTAGTACTTATAAGGAATATTGAAGCTGCAGATGTAACCATCTCCAAATCTCTGGGAATTCATAAAGCAAAAGTCTGGAATTGATGTCAGGAAGGCCAGGACCCAGCTGACTATGCTGGTGATGATACCAAATGTGACGGTCCGGACCCGCAGGGCAAACACAGCATGGACGATGGCCAGGTACCTGTCGATGGTCAGCAGGATGATGAAGAAGAGCTCGCTGTACAGACCTAAGTAATAAAGCCCCGACAGCAACTTGCACATGACATTGCCGAACACCCAGGTAGCCTTCCGATAGTAGTGAGTCCAGAAGGGCAGCATGAAGAGGAAGAGCAGGTCAGAAATGGCCAGATTGAGGATGTAGATGCTGGTCATGTTCTTGAGCCTCTTGTGTTCCAAGAGGACTAGGACCACCAGGATGTTGCCAATCAGGCCAATAACAAATACCAGGGAGTACAAAGAGGGCAACACTTGAGCTCCGAAAGACCTTAAGGTTTCGTATAGGCATGGGATTGTGTCCCCGTAGTTCACTTCTGTGGTCCCATCATAGTCCATTGAAATGTTGGAAATTTCCATCCTGCTTTCTGCTGTGGGTCCAGGTAGATGGTTTCTGTATTTATTTGCTGGTAAAGGCAGTGGGCTCTGGACAACAGAGACAAGGCAGTTATATGAAAAGATGCTCAGCTTCATTAGTTATTAGAGAAATGGAAATCAAAACTACAATGAGATACCACCTCACCCCTGTTAGATTAGCTATTATCAACAAGACGGGTAATAGCAAATGTTGGAGAGGCTGCGGAGAAAAGGGAACTCTCATCCACTGTTGGTGGGACTGTAAAGTAGTACAACCATTATGGAGGAAAGTATGGTGGTTCCTCAAAAAACTGAAAATAGAACTACCTTATGACCCAGCAATCCCTCTACTGGGTATATACACCAAAACCTCAGAAACATTGATACGTAAAGACACATGTAGCCCCATGTTCATTGCAGCACTGTTCACAGTGGCCAAGACATGGAAACAACCAAAAAGCCCTTCAATAGAAGACTGGATAAAGAAGATGTGGCACATATACACTATGGAATACTACTCAGCCATAAGAAATGATGACATCAGATCATTTACAGCAAAATGGTGGGATCTTGATAACATTATATGGAGTGAAATAAGTAAATCAGAAAAAAACAAGAACTACATGATTCCATACATTGGTAGAACATAAAAACAAGACTAAGGCCCTGGCCGGTTGGCTCAGCGGTAGAGCGTCGGCCTAGCGTGGGGAGGACCCGGGTTCGATTCCCGGCAAGGGCACACAGGAGAAGCACCCATTTGCTTCTCCACCCCTCCGCCGCACTTTCCTCTCTGTCTCTCTCTTCCCCTCCCGCAGCCAAGGCTCCATTGGAGCAAAGATGGCCCGGGCGCTGGGGATGGCTCTGTGGCCTCTGCCTCAGGCGCTAGAGTGGCTCTGGTAGCAACATGGCGATGCCCAGGATGGGCAGAGCATCGCCCCCTGGTGGGCGTGCCGGGTGGATCCTGGTCGGGCGCATGCGGGAGTCTGTCTGACTGTCTCTCCCCGTTTCCAGCTTTTATAAAAGAAAAAAACAACAACAACAAAAAACGAGACTAAGAGACATGGACAAGAGTGTGGTGGTTACCAGGGGTGGGGGGAGGGAGGACATGGGAGGGAGGGAGGGAGAGAGTTAGGGGGATGGGGAGGGGCACAGAGAACTAGATAGAGGGAGGTGGAGGACAATCTGACTTTGGGCGAGGGGTATGCAACATAATTTAATGACAAAATAACCTAGACATGTTTTCTTTGAATATATGTACCCTGATTTATTAATGTCATCCCATTATCATTAATAAAAATTTATTAAAAAAAAAAAAAAAAGATCTTTTTCATTGTCATAGAAATTGTAGTTTAATGGTGTGTGTGTGAGGCCGGGGGGAAGGGCAGACAATAAACAAATGAGTGCACAAATCATGAAGTCAAATACTTTGGCAATGACTGTTGGGAAGGGAACGTCTGGTGGATGGAGCACCCAGACAAAGGGAGAGCAACCTCATTCTTCATCACCAACGCTTCCCTCATGATTCCCACGGACCTGTCATTGGACTCTGTGTTAAAGAATCCGGGAGGGTGCCGTTTATGTCTCCCATTTTAGACATGATGACAGAGAGGTTCACCGTGGATCAGATACATCTGGGGACAATGAGAGCTGGAGCTCAACTCCTGTGTGTATCGTTCTCACGTCCACCCTTGTAAACACTTGAACTCTTTGCCTCCAATCACAGAGCAGGGACCTTGCATATGAAAGTCCACGGAAGGACATGGCAAAGGAATCAGTCCTGGCTGAGAGTCAAAAACTTACCCATGGATCTTCATGGCCTTTGGAGCTAAGAAGATTCTTTTATTTTCTTTTTTCTGAGGTGAGAAGTGGAGAGGCAGACAGACAGACTCCCACATTTGCCCAACTAGGATCCTCCCAGCAAGCCCACTAGAGAGTGATGCTCTACCCATCGGGGGCATTGCTCCATTGCAACCAGAGCCATTCTAGCACCTAAGGTAGAGGCCATGGAGCCATATTCAGCGCCTGGGTCAATTTTGTTCCCATGAAACATTGGCTGCAGGAGGGGAAGAAAGAGGTAGAGAGAAAGGAGAGGGAGAATGGTGGAGAAGCTGATGGGTGCTTCTCCTGTGTACTCTGGCTGGGAATCAAACTCGGGACTTTCACATACCAGGCTGACACTGTACCAATGACACAACTGGCCAGGGCTCAAGAAGGTTCTTTGCTGAGGTGATATAGGGCACTGCGGGTACATGAAACTGTGTGGCTATTTGACTTTTTTTAGTTGTCTCAAAGCCTAGCAGATGTTCCTATCATTTGGTTGGCAGGGCAAGGATGTCCGACAATACACATATTATCCCACCCAATCCTGGTAGTGCAGCCACAGTGAAATTCTAGGAGGCAAATCCATCCCATAGTTGAAGACACTGAGGACACCAGAGTGGGCTCAGTCTGGCCCACTGCACGTAGCCCAGACGGGACACAGGCAGGACTACAGTAACTCTATCGGCCTCCTGAGAGAGGTGAGGACTCAGTGGAGAGCCAGGCTGGGGGAGCGGGTGACCTGGTGAGAAGCAGGGAGTTCTCGGGAGGACTGACTCAGAACAGCCTGAAGCCATGCGGTGTTGCACATCCAGGTGGAAGCTGGAATTCTCAGAAATGAGCTCTGGAACAGTTTTACCCAACATTACCATGATGCAAATCAACACAAACGAGAAAGCACCACTAGATGGCTTGCCTTACAGGACTCTGCACACCTGCTCTTCAGCCCTCTTTCCAATCTTTTCTGACCACTTACTGAGGACACCTCCCCAAACAGAGCTTGGGCTTTGGTGTAACCGACCAGCTGTGTGAACTTGAAGGAGTTCATCTCTCTCCCTGAACCTCAGTCCCTCTTCTGTAATGTGAGAAAGTATCAGTTACCTTGAAGGACTACTGTAAGGTATATTATGAGAAAAGCCACCTCTGACCCTGGCCAGGACAATAGTAAGTGTAAGGGGAACTGCTTTCTTACACCGACCATTTCTAAGGACCCCAGCCTCCAGGAATGTCTGAGTCTCCAATCCTATTCTGGCTGATGTCCCCTGACCTCCATGTTCCCCACCAGGTCTCTCTGTAGTTAATCTAGAAAGGGAATTCTGCTTGATGATGGACACAGCCATGGGAACTGCATTTTCAGATTGTCACTATGTTGCCACCAATCTGAAAGCTTTGACTCAAACCCCAGTCATGTAGCAGGACTTGCCTGCATCATAATTCCCTTCACCCCGGAGTCTCTGGTGCTCTTCCTTATGCACCGCTGTGTCAATGTTTCCTGCTGAGAAACTTACATTTCTGCAGTGGCCTTAGAAACTGAAGCCCCATGTGGGGTTGGGTGTTGGACACCTCAGGTAGGGCCCTATTATTTCCTCCCAAATCCATTTATCTGGGTCATTCCACCACCTCAAGCTTAGCCTGTGACTGAGGAATAGCCCTCTTCCTAGAGAAACCCGGGCTGGATGTCAGAAACATAGCTGAGTTGACAACTTCTGATTCCTGCTCTCACTTCAAGGGCTGGCGGATAGGCAAGCAGTCAGCATCATGGGGAACACAGGGTTTAGAGTGGAAGCAACAGGCAACTTGGAAACGCAAGGAGCAGCTTTTGCAACACTGACCCTGGGAGCCCCTTCTTTGGGGAAAATTTGGCAGAGGAGAAGGCACGTTGAGTCAGCATCGTCAGATGCCATTAAACAAACTAACCTCCATCTCCCTGGCCTCCTACTCCATTCACTATTTTCCCTACCAGTGGGCAACATGCAATAACACTGCTCCCCAAGGTATAGGGGCTGGGGCGGGGCCTTCAAGGATAAACCAAGGGCCATGTTGGAGCCAACCTTTCGGCCATGCTGTTGTCTGCCTCAAGAGTCTGCTCCAGGGTCGTAGCAGAGTGGTTAGATCTGGTCCTGGAGCCCGGAACCTTCCAGTGCCAACATGCTACATCCTGGGAGTAGGGGAGTCTCTGAGCAGGGAGGGCAGTCTGTGCAGTAAAGACACCAGGCCTGAGGTGCGGGGCAGCAGGCTTTTCCTGTTCAGAAGAACCAACCATGTGCATGTGTCCCAAACCCCACAGTCAGCATATTGGTAACTTGAAATCAACCACAGTGGGCATGTTTACATGCAAAATCAGCTACACTGGAAATCAGGGCTCTCTTTTCGGGAAAGCCCGCTATGGACATTTCAGGAGAGCCCATTACAAAATATTTAGCAGCACATCAATGCTCACCCACCACCCTGCCAGTCTGAATAGCCTAAGAGCTGTCCTGCTGGTCAGAGTGGGACAAAAATGTCAATGAGTGACACACAGCCTGGTGACATGCTATGCAAACTTCTAGGAATCTCTACTCTGGAATGTGAGACCCTCCAGATTTTGGGGAGAAGCTATTTAAAAAGATGACTCCAGAGATGACGTCAGAGTAATGGCGGGGTAGGAAGCAATACCAATAAATCTCCCCCAAAACTCAACAAGATCTTCAACCAGAAACAGAAAAACCTATACTTGGAGCTTCCAGATGCTTCGCAATACACCCAAAGGTATGATTGAGTGAAAAATTGGCTAAAAATATAACCAAACCCCGAAGGAAATAGGGAGTAAGAAATGCTCCGCCTTCCTCACTAACCTAAACAGGGCGGCTTTCTCTGGTAACTGTGAATATAGAAACTGAGGCGGGCAAAGGGGGTGAATACATCCAGGCCGCGACACAAACGGCCGAACCAGGCTGTGGCACGGAGATCCAAGCCGAGGAAAATCTGATCCTGTGGCAACCCGGGCAATACAAGCTAACACTCGCGCCAAACCCAAACAAAGAAAGACAAGCAGCGTGGCCATTTTACCCGGTCTCCTGGTTGGTGCGCAGTTAGTGGGAGAGATTTCTTCCTAAGCCCCGGCAGTGGGTGCCCGTGTTGCCCCACGGAGAGGCAGGGTCAGAGGCCTTTCTGTGGGCCGAGGGCAGAGTCTCTGGGCAGCCCCAGTGCCCTGGGAAAGCCACGCATGGGAGGGAGTGAGAACTAATTCCAACGGTGGAGATTTTCCGTGCTGGAGGGTGTTTCACTCAGAGGGAAACGCGGCCGGCCTCATATCCTGGTTTGCGCGTGCAGATAAGGAGTGAGCGATTCCTCCGAGTGCCTCGGCAGTGCGCGCCCATGTTATCGCACAGAGGGGCAGAGTCAGGGGCCTTTGTGTGGGCCAAAGCAGAATCTCGGGCAGCCCCAGCGCCTTGCAAAAGCCACACACGGGGACGGAGCGAGACTCAATTCCAATGCTGCAACTTTTCCCCGCGGTTGGGGGTTTCACTCAGAGCGTGAGACTGCTGGCCGGATATCCTGGTCTGCGCGCGCAGCCAGTGAGTGAGAGTTTCCTCCAAGCGCCCCGGAAGTGGGCGCCCGCTTGTGTTACCGGACAGAGTGGCAGAGCCAGAGGTCTTTGAGTGGACGGAAAGCCCGCCTGATTATGCTAGCAGCTCTGACTGACTGAGCCTTACCCAGAGCCCTGTGCTGAGTGGAAATAGAGTGGGGAGTTGCCAGCTCTTTGAGCCTCTTACTATCCAGGCAGAGGCAGCAGCAACCCCATAGCTGGATTATCAGGCTACTAATTGAGGAAGGAAAGACTAGGAGAAAGGCTCCAGGAACACGGACTCTCTCACTGTCGGAGCCTATAAATGCTAATGAGCTTCGACTGCCAACGAGACTAAAGCACAATACATGACATTGCCATAGAGACTTATCAACTGCAAACCTCCACCTGAGCGTGCCAAAGGGGCAAAACCCGGGGTACAGAGTCACCGACCAGGAAGAGGGAGAGAAAAGAAAAAGCAAGAAGATAACCTCTCAAAATCAAGAATAATCTGCAGACTTTATAACCTATCCCATTTTATTATATTTGTTCGTTTGTTTCTCTTATCTTCATTCTTGATACTTTTTTTCTCCTCCTCCAATTTGGCCGATTAACTTTCTACCGGTCTTACTCTCTCCTCTCCTTGAACTACACTACCCATAAGTGTTACATCTCCCATTATCTTTTCTCTTCTCTTCCTTTCTCTCTATGAGGGTTGCACTCCAAAACCCTTAACTCTCTCTCTCTCTCTCTCTCCTTTCTTTTTTCTTCTTTTAGTGGTTCCCTCTTTTTTTCTCTCTCTCTCTCTTTCTTTTCTCCCTCTATATTAGTTTCTTCCTTTCTCCTTTACATCTCCTCTCATTCAAACCTCAATAACAAACAAATTATCTTATCTGGGACTCAAACTTATGTTTGTGGCATTTTGGGGGGTTTTTACTTCACCTTTTTAACTCACTAGCAGTGCTCCCATCCCTGGCTCTCCATATTATCTAGTTCTTGTTCCACTAAATACAATAGTAATTTTTTAATTTGTCCCCCCATTTTTCTGTTTTCCTCTTAAACCTCTCATCATAACTCTTAGACAACCAACACCTAAAAGCAAATCATTTTATTCTTGACCAAAATTTTTTCCTTATTTGCTTTTTGTGGGTCCATACGCTCTTTTTTTTTTTTTTTTTTTTTTTTTTGCCCCTTTATTACTTTTCCCCAATTCAGGCCCTCCATCACAGGCATTGTTTGTTATAATTCACAGTCCACCACAAGATTTTCTCAAGAAAGAGGGGAGAGGAGAGGAGAGGAAAAAAGGAGGGGGGAAATAATTTCCTTTTTTTTTTTAATTTTAATTTTATTTTATTTTTCTTTATTTCATTATTAATTTTTTTTTAAAAAAAACAACTCTTTTCGATTTTTTATTTTTTTTATTATTTTTTTTTAAACTTTTTATTCTTTATTAAATCTCATTAATACTATCAACAAAACCACCCTCAGATGCCATTAAGGAAGAGAAAATCGAATATCATGGATACAAAAGAAAGAGAGGTAACACAGCTAGATGAGGAAAAATCTATGGAGAAAAAATTTAATATATTGGAAACCTTGGAGCTAAATGACAGAGAATTCAAGATAGAAATCCTAAAAATCCTCCGAGATATACAAGAAAACACAGAAAGGCAATTTAGGGAGCTCAGAAAACAACTCAATGAACACAAAGAATATATGTCCAAGGAAATTGAAACTATAAAAACAAATCAAACAGAGATGAAAAACTCAATTCACGAGCTGAAAAACGAAGTAACAAGCTTAGCTAATAGAACAGGTCAGATAGAAGAGAGGATTAGTGAAATAGAAGACAAGCAACTTGAGGCACAACAGAGAGAAGAAGAAAGAGACTCAAAAATTAAAAAAAATGAGATAGCCCTACAAGAATTATCTGACTCCATTAAAAAGAATAACATAAGAATAATAGGTATATCAGAGGGAGAAGAGAGAGAAAATGGAATGGAGAACATACTCAAACAAATAATAGATGAGAACTTCCCAAGCCTGTGGAAAGAACTAAAGCCTCAAGTTCAAGAAGCAAACAGAACTCCAAGTTTTCTTAACCCCAACAAACCTACTCCAAGGCATATCTTAATGAAATTGACACAAACCAACAGCAAAGAAAAAATTCTCAAGGCAGCCAGGGAAAAGAAGAATACAACATATAAAGGAAGGCCCATTAGATTATCATCAGATTTCTCAGCAGAAACTCTACAAGCTAGAAGAGAGTGGACCCCAATATTTAAAGTCCTGAAAGAGAGGAACTTTCAGCCACGAATACTATACCCATCAAAGCTATCCTTCAAATATGAAGGAGAAATAAAAACATTCACGGATACAGAAAAGATGAGGGAATTTATCATCAGAAAACCCCCACTCCAGGAATTACTAAAGGGGGTTCTCCAATCAGATACAAAGAACAAAAAAAAACAGAGCCACAAGTAAAAGCTCCAAGAAGAACACAATAAAACCAAATTTAAACTGTGACAACAACAAAAAGAAAGAGGGGGAGAAGATGGAGATTAACAGTAGCAAAGGACGATGGAGTGCAAAAGTACTCACAAAATAGTTCGCTACAATGAACAGGGTAGGGACCCTTTTCATTACTCAAAGGTAACCACCATTGAAAAAACCACCACAGAAGCCCATGAGATAAAAAAGATACCAACAGAGGAAAGATGTATGGAATACAACCAAATAAAAACAAAAGGTAGAAAAACAAAAGAGAAGGATCAAACAAGACACAAAACTAACAGAAAGCAAGATATAAAATGGCAATAGGGAACTCACAAGTATCAATAATTACACTAAATGTAAACGGATTAAACTCACCAATAAAAAGGCACAGAGTAGCAGAATGGATTAAAAAAGAAAATCCAACTGTATGCTGCCTACAGGAAACTCATCTAAGTAACAAGGATAAAAACAAATTCAAAGTGAAAGGCTGGAAAACAATACTCCAAGCAAATAACATCCAAAAAAAAGCAGGTGTAGCAATACTCATATCGGATAATGCTGACTACAAGACAGGAAAAGTACTCAGAGACAAAAATGGCCATTTCATAATGGCTAAGGGGACACTGAATCAAGAAGACATAACAATTCTTAATATATATGCACCAAACCAAGGAGCACCAAAATATATAAGACAGCTACTTATTGATCTTAAAACAAAAACTGACAAAAATACAATCATACTTGGAGACCTCAATACACCGCTGATGGCTCTAGATCGGTCATCCAAACAGAGAATCAACAAAGACATAGTGGCCTTAAACAAAACACTAGAGCACCTGGATATGATAGACATCTACAGGACATTTCATCCCAAAGTGACTGAGTATACATTTTTCTCCAGTGTACATGGATCATTCTCAAGAATTGACCATATGTTGGGCCACAAAAACAACATCAGCAAATTCAGAAAAATTGAAGTTGTACCAAGCATATTTTCTGATCATAAAGCCTTGAAACTAGAATTCAACTGCAAAAAAGAGGAAAACACCCCCACAAAAATGTGGAAACTAAACAACATACTTTTAAAAAATGAATGGGTCAAAGAAGAAATAAGTGCAGAGATCAAAAGATATATACAGACTAATGAAAATGACAATACGACATATCAGAATCTATGGGATGCAGCAAAAGCAGTGATAAGAGGGAAGTTCATATCACTTCAGGCATATATGAACAAACAAGAGAGAGCCCAAGTGAACCACTTAACTTCCCACCTTAAGGAACTAGAAAAAGAAGAACAAAGACAACCCAAAACCAGCCGAAGAAAGGAGATAATAAAAATCAGAGCAGAAATAAATGAATTAGAGAACAGAAAAACTATAGAAAAAATTAATAGAACAAGGAGCTGGTTCTTTGAAAAGATCAACAAAATTGACAAACCCTTGGCAAGACTTACCAAGGAAAAAAGAGAAAGAACTCATATAAACAAAATCCAAAATGAAAGAGGAGAAATCACCACGGACACCGTAGA
The DNA here is from genome assembly GCF_036850995.1 of Saccopteryx leptura. Classification (NCBI taxonomy): domain Eukaryota; kingdom Metazoa; phylum Chordata; class Mammalia; order Chiroptera; family Emballonuridae; genus Saccopteryx; species Saccopteryx leptura. Next base: position 8,987,421 of record NC_089512.1, on the reverse strand, counting down.
TATACAAAGAATTATTGTAGAATACTATGAAAAACTTTATGCCACTAAATTCAACAACCTAGAAGAAATGGATAAATTCCTAGAAAAATACAACCTTCCTAGACTGAGTCAAGAAGAAGCAGAAAGCCTAAACAGACCTATCAGTAGAGAAGAAATAGAAAAAACCATTAAAAACCTCCCCAAAAATAAAAGTCCAGGCCCTGACGGCTATACCAGCGAATTTTATCAAACATTCAAAGAAGACTTGGTTCCTATTCTACTCAAAGTCTTCCAAAAAATTGAAGAAGAAGCAATACTTCCAAACACATTTTATGAGGCCAACATAACCCTCATACCAAAACCAGGCAAGGATGGCACAAAAAAAGAAAACTACAGACCAATATCTCTAATGAATACAGATGCTAAAATACTAAACAAAATACTAGCAAATCGAATACAACAACATATTAAAAAAATAATACATCATGATCAAGTGGGATTCATCCCAGAATCTCAAGGATGGTTCAACATACGTAAAACGGTTAATGTAATACACCATATCAACAAAACAAAGAACAAAAACCACATGATCTTATCAATAGACGCAGAAAAGGCTTTCGATAAAATACAACACAATTTTATGTTTAAGACTCTCAACAAAATGGGTATAGAAGGAAAATATCTCAACATGATAAAGGCCATATATGATAAACCATCAGCTAACATCATATTAAATGGCACTAAACTGAAGGCTTTCCCCCTTAAATCAGGAACAAGACAGGGTTGTCCACTCTCTCCACTCTTATTTAATGTGGTACTAGAGGTTCTAGCCAGAGCAATCAGACAAGACAAAGAAATAAAAGGCATCCATATCGGAAAAGAAGAAGTAAAGGTATCACTTTTTGCAGATGATATGATCCTATACATCGAAAACCCCAAAGAATCCACAAAAAGACTACTAGAAACAATAAGCCAATACAGTAAGGTCGCAGGATACAAAATTAACATACAGAAGTCAATAGCCTTTCTATATGCCAACAATGAAACAACTGAGAATGAACTCAAAAGAATATTCCCCTTCACGATTGCAACAAAAAAAATAAAATACTTAGGAATAAACATAACAAAGAATGTAAAGGACTTATATAATGAAAACTATAAACCATTGTTAAGGGAAATCGAAAAAGATATAATGAGATGGAATAATATACCTTGTTCTTGGCTAGGAAGAATAAATATAATCAAGATGGCTATATTACCCAAAGCAATATACAAATTTAATGCAATTCCCATCAAACTTCCAATGACGTTTTTTAAAGAAATAGAGCAAAAAATCATCAGATTTATATGGAACTATAAAAAAACCCGAATAGCCAAAGCAATCCTAAAGAAAAAGAATGAAGCTGGGGGCATTTCAATACCTGACTTCAAACTCTATTATAGGGCCATGACAATCAAAACAGCATGGTATTGGCAGAAAAATAGACACTCAGACCAATGGAACAGAATAGAAAGTCCAGAAATAAAACCACATATATATAGTCAAATAATTTTTGATAAAGGGGCCAAGAACACACAATGGAGAAAAGAAAGCCTCTTCAATAAATGGTGCTGGGAAAACTGGAAAGCCACATGCAAAAGAATGAAACTGGACTACAGTCTCTCCCCCTGTACAAAAATTAACTCAAAATGGATCAAAGATCTAAACATAAGACCTGAAACAATTAAGTACATAGAAGAAGACATAGGCACTCAACTCAGGGACCTGGGTTTTAAAGAGCATTTTATGAATTTGACTCCAATGGCAAGAGAAGTGAAGGCAAAAATTAATGAATGGGACTACATCAGACTAAGAAGTTTTTGCTCAGCAAGAGAAACTGATAACAAAATAAACAGAAAGCCAACTAAATGGGAAATGATTTTTTCAAACAACAGCTCAGATAAGGGCCTAATATCCAAAATATACAAAGAACTCATAAAACTCAACAACAAACAAACAAACAATCCAATAAAAAAATGGGAAGAGGATATGAATAGACACTTCTTCCAGGAGGAAATACAAATGGCCAACAGATATATGAAAAGATGCTCATCTTCTTTAGCTATTAGAGAAATGCAAATCAAAACGGCAATGAGATATCACCTCACACCTGTTCGATTAGCTGTTATTAGCAAGTCAGGTAATAGCAAATGTTGGAGAGGCTGTGGAGAAAAAGGAACCCTCATACACTGTTGGTGGGAATGTAAAGTAGTACAACCATTATGGAAGAAAGTATGGTGGTTCCTCAAAAAACTGAAAATAGAACTACCTTATGACCCAGCAATCCCTCTACTGGGTATATATCCCAAAAATTCAGAAACATTGATACGTAAAGACACATGCAGCCCCATGTTTATTGCAGCATTGTTCACAGTGGCCAGGACATGGAAACAACCAAAAAGCCCATCAATAGATGACTGGATAAAGAAGATGTGGCACATATACACTATGGAATACTACTCAGCCATAAGAAATGATGACATTGGAACATTTACAGCAAAATGGTGGGATCTTGATAACATGATACGAAGCGAAATAAGTAAATCAGAAAAAAACAGGAACTGTATTATTCCATACGTAGATGGGACATAATAGTGAAACTAAGAGACATTGATAAGAGTGTGGTGGTTATGGGGGGGAAGGGGGAATGGGAGAGGGATAGGGGGTGGGGAGGGGCACAAAGAAAACAAGATAGAAGGTGACAGAGGACAATCTGACTTTGGGTGGTGGGTATGCAACATAATTGAACGACAAGATAACCTGGACTTGTTATCTTTGAATATATGTATCCTGATTTATTGATGTCACCCCATTAAAAAAATAAAATTATTAAAAAAAAAAAAAAAAAATGACTCCAAGTAGCTGCAACCCCCGTATACTCAGAACAAAATTCTGCTTCCACTTTCTTTAGTAGGACAGGAAGGATGCATTCCAAGAGGTCACCAGGCCACTTCCCTGCCTTCAGGGGGTGAAATCCTAGCTCCTACAAAGTCAGCATGCAGTCTGCGTTTTAGGATCCTTGATCCTAGTCTTCTTAAGAAGGTAGTAACCTTTCAAACCATCCCACATCTGCATAAACTTTTCTATTCATCTCTCCCTCCTCCTACAATGACTTCACACACCATGTATAATTCTCATTCACAGGGGGAAATTTTTCAAGTTATTTCCTCTAGATCAGCCTTCCACAGAAAGTGCCTCTTCTCCTTAACGCTGTGCCAACGTTCTTAATCAGTCAGTCCCATCATTCAAGAAAGCTTCTCTTTCTTAAAAACAACAACAAAAAGCTTATTTCACATCTGATTACCCATCTTATAAATCCTCCCATTCTCAGCATTGCTATGCAGTTCGGTGCCTTGCAGGTGCGTCAAGGGACCATCAGACGCACTGCGTGCATGGATTCACCCAGATGACCCTCCACAGAGGCCAACAGGACAGAGGAGACAAGTGCCACTTACTCTGGTGTCAAAGGATTTTGACCACGAAGTCTTTGTTTCTAGAGCTGTTACAGTCTTTGTTTTCCAGGTTCCAGGTCCTGATGCTGTAGGAAATCTTTCACTTCCTGTGTTACATGGAGACAGACTCTAGGGATCTCAGTCACTGAGAATGCAAAGAAGGAGGCAAATTCCTCTTTTTACATAAGTGAGTGTGCGGGAGCAGTAAGGACACCAAACATTTCCTGGATGCTGAGTTCCATGTAAACGTTTTCTGTGGTCACTTGACAGCACTTCTCTCTGCGGGCTCTGTCTTAAGGGCATTGGGGGAGGGCGATGAGGTGGCGTTGTTTGGGGTGAGGCAGGTGGCAGTAAGGTGTTCCCCAGAACTAGTTGAGCAAATGAAGGCTGGGAATGGGAACGGGACTGATGCAGGGAGGGGGGTCTCCTGGTCAGTAAGCAGCCTTTTCTTCTTCTTCCTTTTTTTTTTAAGATTATAAATGAAAGTGTTTAAACTAGAACCCTATTTCCTCTGTTCCTCAGAATGACCTGTTAGTAAACCAGGGGGAGGCGACAGCTTCTCTTTGGCGCCCCTAGTCTTCCACTGTCACTGCTCACTGTCCCTCTGTTCTCCCCTATCTGTGCGCCCCTCACTCCCCCAAACCACAGAGGCGTTTCATCCAGGAGCCTCCAGCCTGGAGTGAATACAGGTCTGTAGGATGGAGTTTGCCGTCTCTCTGAGCCCAGGTTTCTGTTTTCTGCATCGTCCAACACAGGCCAAGTTCAAATCCCAGCTCTCCTCTTGAGATGGGGGCTGATCACTAGCTTTCCTGTGTCCTGGCTCCCCCTCCATCAAATGAGAACACTGGATGCTTAGGCTCAAAGGAGGATGCACGAGGTCAGCTTGTATGAGCATCAGGGACAAGAAAAATGTCTCATAGATGATGGTAGTTCTGCTTCTCCCCACAGCAGCCACCAACTGCTCTGTGCTGGTGTCTCTTTGGGTCCCAGCTGCTTTTCTGTAAAACAGAAAGTCTGCTTACCTTTCTCACAGGCGTGTTTCAAAGTACCTTCCCGAAATAATATGTTACCATGCTTTGAACATGTCCCTTAAGACTCAGTTTTCTCATCTGTGAAAATGAAGACAATAGAAGAGGTGCCATCATGGAACATCCCATGAATCTGCTGGGAGGGGTCTCCCCTGTGGCAGCCTGTCTGTAGAGAGATGGTGGGAGAGAGAGGCAGGAAGGGAACCAGATTGACAGCGACTGCTACAGGCCTGGGAACTTGTCACCTTTGTACGGACAGCAAGGCGAGGGGCGCACATCAGTGACGAGAATCTCACATGTGACAGTCCTGTTACCCATCCCAAGTCTAACTTTTACTGATTTTGGCATGTTATTTAATCTCCCAAGTGTCTCTTTTTATCTTTTGTAAGGCAGGGTTTTTATGCCAACTTTACAGAGAGGACTCAAGTTAGATACACACACACACAACATGAATGAATGATTTGGTGCAGTGCTTGAGACATTAAAGCTGCCTGTCTTAATGTGGGGTCTCCCTCCCAGGTGCAAACTATGACCATGAATGCAGGTGCACGCAGTGAGTCTTCAGGGGTCCCAGGATACACAGCAGGGGCCTAATACAGGACAGGAATAGGAAGGAGCTGATGATGAGAGTCACAGTGTCCCCTCCGCTATGGGCAGCATGGTTTGGTCCTGCTGGGAACTCAGTGGCCCCGCAGGGTCATCGGACTCCAGGCCTGAGTGGTGAGACACCAGGCAGTGTCCATGTAATCTGGACCTGCCCACAGCTGGTCAAGAACTGCTTCCTGTGCTATTCTGGCTTCCTGTCTGCCCTGCTCCCTGGGCTGGGAGCCCCATGTTGTCGGAGGGGCTACAGCGTGTAGATGTGCATGCTGAGGGGCGTGCCCACGGGGTGCTCTGGAGACTCAGATGCACGCCAGTGTTGGCACAGCTGAGCTCCCTGCCCCTCCCCCACTAGGGCACTCTGCCAAGTGGACATCAGTCAGCCCTACCCCGCAACAGGAAATGGAAGGTCTGTGTGTGCCTGCTTATCTGTCGTACTTGGCTGGCGGGTCAGTTCCAGAGAACAAAGCTTGTGACACCGGCCCCTTCTTTGGTCATGTGTACAGTAAGAGACATGGTCACTACCTGTGATCCTTGACCAGCTTTCCAGCTCTGCTCTAGGCTTCTGTGTCCCCCACGACACAGACAGGACATGCCAGGCACATATACTTGTTCACTTCATTTATATTTATCAAGTACCCATGACATGCTGGCACTATAAGTGATAGGGATGTAGCTGTGACCGAGAGAGACTGATACAGTTCTTCAGGTGCCCACAGCCTAGCCAGCCTCACAGACTATTAAGCAAGTCACTGCAGTAAGAAACAATGAATGTCATGGCCGGGGGATACCCTGGTCCAGGGATGAACGCCCCTGGATAGGAGGGACACGGAACTACCTACAGCAGGGTTTCTCGAAGTTAGGGCTCTAGAGCGGCAACATCAATACCCCCCAGAACTTTCAAGTAATGCGAATTCTGAGGTCTCTTTTCAAACCTACTAAATCAGATGTTCTGGCTTTAACAGGACCTCCTCGTGATTCCGATACACGCTCACATTTGGGATCTAGACTTTCACTGGTCCTTTGTCTGCAGGCCCTGAGTGATCTCTCCCAGGGAGAGCTGGGCTGGCCCTCATTAGAGTGGGAAGACTTCTCGTGCTTATAGCTGGAGGCTTAAACAAGCTGCTGCTCAGTGGGCTGTCCCCTCCCCGATATCACAACCTGTTCCCTAGGGCTTCAGTGGTGAGAGCCCCCCCACACACACACACACAGAAGCACACACACAGTTTTTGTACTTTTTATTTTTAACACAGGTAGAGCATATGATACACATTGTTCGGGGCATCAAAGTAATGCAGGGAAATGCAGTTTCCGGAGCCCTTAAGGTCTCACTCAGTCCTTTTTCTCAGCGACCAGAGGGCAAAGGAAGAACCGAACTGTTCCCCTCATAAGTGTTTAGGTTCAAACAACTGAAGTGATTTTGTCTATAGCTGCTGGAAAATAAATACAAATTGAAAAATACATATATTTTATTTCATTTTAAATAATACATGCCAATGGGATATGTACACCTGGTGGGTAGATGTTGGAATCCGTGGGACACTGTCCCCTCAGTTCCTGTTCCACACTGATTTATCTCAAATCACCGGAAACCCGGCTTTGCAGAGACACGCCCACTTTGCAAGGAATGCGCCACAATCTAATATTGAAACTGTGAACTTTCTCCTATTTGTAGTTCCCAGGGTGTCCAGGAAATGTCAGGTGCAGTGTGGAGCCCCTAAAAATTGGAACTGTGAGTTACTGTGGCCCCTGGGTGCCTCGGCACACAGTTTGGAAACCTTACCCTTATCTCACGTCATGTCTCTGATTAAGCTCTGAGTGATCCACACATAATCCCATAAAATTTTGCGGTCTATTTTCTTTCTGTTATTGTATTCTGCATATATATTATAAAATATGAACCAGAAGATTCTGTATTTTTCTTTTTTATTTAACATTTAAAAAACAAGGATATTCATGTCAATAAATTTATTTAGAAGTCATTTGTGCCTGTATCTTAGCTCATACTTACAGCACTTATTTAACCCTTCCTCGGTTAACAAACTTCCCAGATGTGCTGCATGTTACCATTATCTGTGACGATTCTTGGACAGAGGATGACCAGATGTACTTTCTAAATGATCTTGATACCCATTGCCAAAGTGCCTCTCAGAAACGCTGCACGGATTTACATTTCCATCAGAAATACGTGACAGGGACTGTGTTGCCGCATTCTTACCTGCTCTGGGTATTTTCATCAATAAAATTAAATGACATCTAGTTATCATCTTAACAACCAAAGGAAATGTTTCACTGTCACTAGCATGTCTTTGATTACTAATTGAGATTTCATATTAATAGCTATGGCATTTCTTCTATGACCTATCTGTTAATATCTTTGTAAATATTTGATAATTGGGCATGTTAAATAATTATATGTGATAGAAAAATCCAAGTAATTTTCTTATTGATTTGTAAAATTTCCTGATATATTAGGGGAGTTGACAGTAGCACTTTGGTCTCAATTTTTAGTTTGTTACATACATATTTTGTCTGTGTTAACATTTTTGTATTTTATGTTTTATAATGTGTGTAGATTTATAAGCAGGCCAATTTCTTTTACAGTAAAATACTTTTCATATTCAAAATTTACTTACACTGTTTCACCTAATTATTTTTTCAAATTGGTTTTAAATTTGCTAAATTAAGAGCTAAGACAAACTACTTTCAGAGTTGTACGGAAGCTACAAAGTGATTTGGTGCTGGCCCTCCAAGTCCCTGCCAGGCATTTTAATTAGGTCTGTTTCCCTGATCAAACTGACTATCTCACTTGGCACCTGACCCATCACAGCACATGGAAGGATGTGGGTGGCAGGCTCTACTCACAGCGGTCTTATATCCCTGGTGTCAGCCCCACCCACCCCACTCGGGCTCTGTTGACATCCCTGGGGCTGTCACGTCACTGAGCACAGGGCTCTTGGAGAGCACCCCTCCCACCTGCACCCGTGTCTCCCAGGGTTGCTTTGACGGGAGCAGGTCCTCAGTCACCACGTGGGAGTGAATTGATTTGTGCAAGCACCATGGGGACACGAGTCAATCTGAGTGCGTCTGTGCCGCGGATTTCAGTGCCGACACCATAAACAATGCTTTCAAATAATGTATTGAGCTGGAAACGTAATGAACATGATCCTAATTAAAAACACCAGAGCAGGAGGGTGAAAATAGTAATATATCTCTGTAATAATCATGAATGTGCACAAGAGAAAACATAAACTAATACACCTAGTGCTCGCCTTACTATCACGATTGGTTCCCACAGACTGGTCGTAACACTATTTGGTCATAAGTTGAGTAGACTATATGTACAGTACTGTGAAATGATGTTATAAAAATCTTTAAGTCATATTTTATCATAAATTTCTTTCATTATTGTTATACATATATGATATATATATTGCTACAAATTCTTGACTGTAATCTTCTCCAGCATGTTTCTTCAGAGTCTGAAATAGACTTCTCGCCTTCATCTGCACAGTAAAAACACTTAATGGTGTCCATTTTTGAATTTGATCTTCCATCCAAATATATAGCAATTTCTCTATTTCGTGGATGGGTCTGCTTCGTTGCTTTGTTCTAACTGTTGATCACATGGGTGCAGAACCTTTCACAGATTCACAAATTCTTTATCTTTCAAAATTGTCGACACAGTTGAGTGTGATAACTTTGTATCACGTGCAATCACATTCACTTTCTTTAGTCCTTCGTACTGCTTAATTACCTTCATTTTCGTGTCGAGATCGATGGCCTTTCTTTTCTTCTTGGCAGGCTGAGGCATAGACAAAGACAATTTCCTCTTGGTAGACATCTTGGGAGGGGTTTGATGAAAAATATCCAAGACACAAAACACAAATTGCTGTACCGAGTCTGGTATAACAGTTGAAATGGTGCATGCGGAGTTGGTAGTGCTGCCGGAAACTGGTCAGCACTGTATCTAATGGGGTAGAGGGATTTAGGGGAGATTTTGATTTCTGGGTTTTTGAAATAATGATTCTTCTTTTTCCATGGCTATTTCTATATGTACAACCTTTTATACACAAGGTCTGTGTCTGGCCCTTGGCCTGAACTGTTTGATTATATGGAGTAAAGAATTTTCTCTAACAAAAGTTTCATTGCCAAGGACAGTTTCCCAATTCTATTTTCCATTAGGTCTCAAGTTCTGCCATCATGAGTTCTATGTTCCTCAGGGCTTCCAGCAGCCTAAACCCTGCAGGGGGGTGACTCAACTGTGGAAATCACTGTTTCCAAGCTCACTGGTGGTGGAGTGGAGTTGAGGGGATGCTCAGTGGCTTGGTTTACAAATGTTTATGATCACAAATCTAGAACTCTGCTTGGCCCAAGCCCTTGGCTGGTGCTCTCGGCTCTCTCATCCAGAATGAACTAGTTCACTCATTCATCTCCAGGGAGAAGTTCACGGAGAAGACTCAAGCCCCAGAGGTGATCTACCTCAACCCCAGGTGGCGTTGTTCCACACTGGTCAGTGGTCACAATTTGAACGGACACTCAAGCTGCCTCCTCTCCAGCCATTGTGCATGCAGGACACTTTCAGGGAGCTGAGTCAGAACCCATTAAAGAGTTCTTGCTCCCCTGAGGATGGGGACATGGAGCTGGCCCTGTGCTGGTTCTCTGTGTGGAGAAGGGGAGCCATTTCCCCAGGCTCAGAGACAGTAGCCTGTGGAACGACTCATGTAGGTACTCACGGAACCTCTCACCAACAAAGACATAGATAATGGGGTTGACACAGGAGTGCATGTAGGCAATCAACTCTGTCACTTGAAAGGTCAGGAGTAGCTGTTTCTTCTGCTCACAGTTATAGATCAATAAAGTGTCTTCAAAAGCATAAATAGACAGAGTCAGATTGAAGGGCGTCCTAAAGAGAAAAAAGATGATCATGATGACAAAAGTCAGACGGACGGCTTTGGACTTCCTCTCATTGGGCCGTCTGAACAGAATCTTTATGATCCCCGTGTAGCAGACGATCATGATCACCAGAGGCAAGACCAGCCCCAGGATGTTCAGTGTCAGAGTCAGGATCCCTTTCCCAGGTTTGTAGCATTCAAGAGGGAAATAAACAGTGTGGGAGGAACGATTGAACTCATCCTGGGACTCAGAAACGAAAAAGTCTGGGATGGCAGCCAGGCTGGCCAGGACCCAGCTGACTACGCTGGTGATGATACCAAATGTGACGGTCCGGACCCGCAGGGCAAACACAGCATGGACGATGGCCAGGTACCTGTCGATGGTCAGCAGGATGACGAAGAAGATCTCGCTGTACAGACCTACGTAATAAAGCCCCGACAGCAACTCGCACATGACATCGCCGAACACCCAGTTATCTGTCCGATAGTAGTGAATCCAGAAGGGCAGCGTGAAGAGGAAGAGCAAGTCAGAAATGGCCAGGTTGAGAAGGTAGATGCTGGTCATGTTCTTGAGCCTCTTGTGTTGCAAGAGGACCAGGACCACCAGGATGTTGCCAACCAGGCCAATGACAAATACCAGGGAGTACAAAAGGGACAGCACCTGAGCTACAAAAGACTGCAAGTGTTCTTTCTGGCATTTGGTTGTGTCCCCATGGTCCAATTCTGTGGTCCTGTCCCAGTCCACTGTACTGGTTGGAAGTTCCATCCTGCTTTCTCCCGTGGGTCCAGGAAGGTGGTTTCTGTATTCACTTTGCTGTTACAGGCAGCGGGCTCTGGACAACAGACAAGGCAGATACTATGTCTCAACTTCTTCACAACTGTTTACTGAGTGCCCACCAGTGTGGAGCTAGGGGGTTCCAGGGTCTCTCTGAGCTTGTAGAAACTGTAGTTTACTGTAGATTGGGGGTGGGGAAGACAATTAACAAATGAGTGCACCTAGCATGATATCAAATATTTTGGCAAAGAGGGCTGTGAAGGAAACTTCTGCGGATGGAGCACCCAGACAAGGGGAGACCTAACCACATTCTTCACCACCAACGCTGCCCTCATGCTTCCTATAGACTTAGCATTGATCTTAGTGTTAAACTATCCTGGAGGGTACAATTCACTTTTCCCATTTTAGAGGCGATGAACAGAAGTTCAGAGTGGGCGGGACACATATCCAGTGACAATGAGAGCTGAGGCTCAAATCCGGTGTGTACACTCTCACGCCTGTCCCTGAAACCACTCAAATGTCCTGCCCCCTATCACAGAGTTGTGACTTTGCCCTTGGGAGTTCGCAGAAAGATGTGGGAGTGGAAATATTCTTAGCTGACAAATACTTACCAATGAATCTTTTTGGTTTTCGGGGCTAAAAATGTCTTGGTTGGTGTGACATAGGGTACTGGGCAAGTGACACTGTGTGATCATGTGATCTTTTTGGATGTCACAAAGTCTAGTGGATGCTCCTGTTATTTGGTAGGCAGGAGCAAGGGTGTCGTACATTGCAAAGATCATCTCACCAAAGCGCAGTACTGCCGCCACAGTCCAATTCTAGGAGGCCAGCCCATCCCTTAGTGGGGGACACTGAGGACACCAGAGTGGGCTCAGCCTGGTCCACGGTACTCGGTCCTGACAGGACACAGGCAGGTGTGCAGTAGCTCTGTCATGTCAGAGCAGGTCAGAAATGGCTAGTTTGAGGACATAGATGTGGGTCATGTTCTTGAGCCTCTTGTGTTGCAAGAGTACCAGGACCATCAGGATGTTGCCTTAGAGAACTCAGGAGAAAGCTAGGCTGGGGGAGCTGGTGACCTGGTGAGAAGAAGGTGGTTTTCGGGAGGAATGACTCATAACAGCCTGAAGCCATGTGGTGTTGCACAACCAGGTGGAAGCTGGAATGCTGAGAAATGAGCTGTGGAATATTTTTACCCAAAGTTACCTTGAAACAAACAAACACAAACGAGAAAGCTCCACTAGATGGCTTTCCCTACAGGACTCTGCACACCTGCTCTTCAGCCCTATTTTTAATCCTTTCTGACCACTTACTGAAGACATCTGCACAAATGGAGCATGGGCTTTGGTGTAACCGACCAGCTGTGTGAACTTGAAGGAGTTCATCTCTCTCCCTGAGCCTCAGTCTCTCTTCTGTAATGTGAGAAAGTATCCGTTACCCTGAAGGATTTCTGTAAGGTAAGGTATGAGAACAGCCAGCCCTGGCCCTTGCCAGGACACCAGTAAACATCAGGTGACCTCTTTCCTGGCAGTACACCTTTCCTGAGGAGTCCAGCCACCAGGAATGTCCGAGTCTCCAATCCTATTCTGGCTGATATTCCCTGTCCTCCAAGACCCCCCGCCAGGTCTCTCTGTGGTTAATCTAGAAAGGGAATTCTGCTTGATGATGGACACAGCCATGGGAACTGCATTTTCAGATTGTCACTATGTTGTCATCAATCTGAAAGCTTTGACTCAAATGCCAATCGTGTAGCAGGACTTGCCTACATCATAATTCCCTTCACCCCGGAGTCTCTGGTGCTCTTCCTTATGCACCGCTGCGTGAATGCTTCCTGCTGAGAAACTTACATTTCTGCCGTGGCCTTAGAAACTTCAGGCCAATAGTGGGGGGCTGGATGTCGGATGCCTCAGCTAGGGCCCTATGGTTTCCTGCCAAATCCATTTCTCTGGGTAACTTCTCCACCTCAGGCCTAGCCTACGACTGAGGAATCTCCCCTCTTCCTGGAGAAACCTGGATTAGACGTCAGAAACAGAGATGAGTTGACAATTTCTGATTTCTGCCGCCACTTCCAGGGCCAGCTGATCAGCTGTCAGTCAGCACGTGGGGACCACAGGGTTTGGAGAGGGAGCAACAGGCAACTAGAAGCACAGGAGTGGCTCGTGCAACACTGACCCCGGGAGCCCTGTCTTTGGAGAAACGTTGCAAAGGTGAAGGCACGTTGAGTCAGCATTGTCAGATGCCATTAAATAAGTAACTTGCATCCCCTCGACTTCCCACTCCATTCACTGTTTTCCCTACAGGTGGGCACCATGCAATAACACTGCTCCCCAAGGGACTGGGGCTGGGGATGGCCTTGAAGGATAAATCAAGGGCCATAGTGCAGCCAACCTGCCGGCCATGCGATTGTCTGCCTCAAGAGTCTGCCCCAAGGTTGTTGCACTATGGTTAGCTCTGGCCCTGGAGCCTGGAACCTTCCAGTGCCAACATGCTGCATCCTGGGAGTAGCTGAGTCTCTGAGCAGGGAGGGCAGTCTGTGTGGTAAAGACACCAGGCCTGAGGTGCGGGGCAGCTGGCTTTTCCTGGTTCATAAGAACCAACCGTGTGCATGTGTCCCCAACCCCACAGTCAGCATATTGGTAGCTTGAAATTCACAACAGTGGGCATGTTTATATGCATAATCAGCTACACTGGAAATCAGGGCTCTCTTTTCACGAAAGCCCGCTATGGAGTATTTAGGAGCACATCAATGCATACCTGCCTCCCACCAGTCTGAAGAGCCTAAGAGCTGTCCTGCTGGTCAGAATGGGGACGAAAAGTCAATGAGTGACACACAGCCTGGTGGCAGGCTATGCAAACTTTGGGAATTTCTGCTCTGGAAATGTGACAGCCTCCAGATTATTTGGGGGTAGGGAACAGTTGAAGAAGATACCTCTAAGTAGCCCCCACCCCACTATTCTCAGAACAAAATTCTGCTTCCACTTTCTTTAGTAGGACAGAATAGATGCATCGCAAAAGCTCACCGGGACAGCTCCCCACATTTGGGGGTGAAGGTCTACCTCCTCCACAGTCAGCCAACAGTTTGAGTTCGTTAGTCCTTGGTTCTATTCCTCTTAAGAAGATAGTTCAGTTTCAAACCATCCCGCATCTGCAAAGACTTTTCTAATTCATAGCTCCCTCCTGCTACAATGACTTCACACACCATGTATGATTTTCATTCACATGGGGAAATTTTGCAAGTAATTTCCTCTTGAATAGCCTTCCACAGAATGTGCCTTTTGCCTCTTAATACTGAACCTACTTCTTAATCAGCCAGTAATGACCCATCACTCAAGACAGTTTCTCTTTTTAGAAAAATAAAAGCTTATTTAACATTTGATTACCCATTTCATAAATCTTCCCATTCTCAGCAGTGCCATCTAGTTCACTGCCTGGCAGGTGCGTCAAGGGGCCATTGGACACACTGTGTGCACGCATTCGTGCAGACTGCCCTCCATAGAAGCCAACAGGACAGAAACGACAAGTGCCACTTACCCTGGTGTCAAAGGATTCTGACCACGAAGTCTGTTTGTAGAGCTGTTAGAGTCTTCATTTTCAAGGTTCAAGGTCCTGATGTTATCGAATATCTTTTCTTTTTGTGTAATGACTGAGACAGGACTCTCAGGTCCTCTGTCATTAAGAATGACAAGAAGGAGACAAACTCTTCTTTTTATATAGGTAAGTGTGCAGGAATAGTAATGACATCAAAGATTTCCTGGATGCTGAGTTCCATGTAAATGTTTTCCTGTGGTCAATTGGTGGCACTTCTCTCTGCGGGCTTTGTCTTAAGGGCATTGGGGAGGGCGATGAGGTGGTGTTGTTTGGGGTGAGGGAGATGGCAGTTAGGTGTTCCCCAGAACTTGTGAAGCAACAGAAGGCTGGAAATGGGAGGGGGACTGATGCAAGGAGAGGGGTCTCCTGGTCAGTGAGCAGCCTTTTCTTCCTTCCTTCCTTCCTTCCTTCCTTCCTTCCTTCCTTCCTTCCTTCCTTCCTCCCTCCCTCCCTCCCTCCCTCCCTCCCTCCCTCTCTCTTTCTTTCTTTCTTTCTTTCTTTCTTTCTTTCTTTCTTTCTTTCTTTCTTACCTTACTACTTTTTCTTTCTTCAGTTTTCTTTTTTTTTAAGATTGCAGTGAAAGTGTTTATACTACAAACCCAGGTCCTCTGTTTCTCAATAACCTGGCTAGTAAACCAGGGGGAGGCGGCAGCTTCTCTTTGGCGCCCCTAGTCCTCCACTGTCACTGCTCACTGTCCCCCACTGTCACTGCTCACTGTCCCTACTTCTCCCCTGTCTGTGCGCCCCTCACTCCCCCAAACCACAGAGCTGATTCATCCAGAGGAGCCTCCAGCCCAGAGTGAATACAGGTCTGTAGAATGGAGTTTGCCGTCTCTCTGAGACCAGGCTCCTGTTTTCTGCATCGTCCAACACAGGCCAAGTTCAAATCCCAGCTCTCCACTTGAGACAGGGGCAGATCACTAGCTTTCCTATGTCCTGGCTCCCCCTCCATCAAATGAGAACACTGGATGCTTAGGCTCATAGGAGGATGCACAAGGTCAGCTTGTATGAGCATCGGGGACAAGAAAATGTCTCATAAATGATGTTTATTCTGCTTCTCCCCACAACAGCCAACAGCTGCTCTGTGCTGGTGTCTCTTTGGGTCCAACCTGCTTTTCTGTACAACGGGGACTCTGCTAACCTTTCTCACAGGCGTGTTGCAAAGTGCCATTCGGAAATCGTATACGTGACCATGCTTTGAAAATGTCCCTTCAGGCTCAGTTTTTTCCTATGTGAAAATGAAGACAATAGAGGAGGTGCCATCATGGAACATCCCGTGAGTCTGCTGGGTGGGGTCTCCCCCTTTGGCAGCCTGTCTGTAGAGAGAGGGCGGGAGAGAGAGGCAGGGAGGGAACCAGATTGACAGTGACGGCTATGGGCCCGGGAACTTACCGCGTTTGTACATAAAGCAGGGCGAGGGGCACAACTGTGACGAGCCTCTCACATGTGACAGTCCTGCGTCTCATCCCAGGTCTACGTTTTACTGACTTTGGATGTCATATTTAAGCTCCCAAGTGTCTATTTTCTTTTCTGTAAGGCAGTGTTATAATGCCAACTTTACAGAGAGGATTGAAGTTAGATACATACACACATACACATGAATGAATGATTTGGTGCAGTGCTCGAGACATTAAAGCTGCCTGTCTTAATGTGGGGTCTCCCTCCCAGGTGCAAACCATGATCATGGATGCAGGTGCTCACAATGTGTCTGCAGGGGTTCCAGGAAACACCTCAGGGGAGAGGATAGTGGAACAGGAATAGGAAGGATCTGGTGAGGAGAGTCACTGAGCACCTGCCGCTGTGGGCAGCAGGGTTCAGTCCTACCGGGAATTTCAGGGTCACTACCTGTGATTGTTGGCAGGCTGTCCAACTCTGCTCTAGGCTTCTGTGGCCCCCACGACACAGAGCGGACATGCCAGGCACATATACTTGTTCACCTCACTTATAGTACTGATTACCATGACATGCCAGGCACTGTCAGCTACTAGGGATATAGCGGTGACAGGGAGAGACAGACATCGTTCTTCAGGTGCCCACGGGGTAGCCAGGCTCACAAACTATTAAGCAAGTCCTACAGAAGGAACAATGTCATGGCCCGGAAAGTACCCTGGGCCAGGGAAGGTGCAGCTGGGGAGGGAGGTGGGGAGGGAACCCTGTAGAGCAGGGGTCTCAAAGCTAGGATATCAGAGCAGCATCACACCGCCGGGAACACGCTAGTGATGCAAATTCTGGGGTCCTATTCCACACCTACTGAGTCAGACAATCTGGTGCTCCTGTCATTCCTATGCTCGCTCATGTTTGGGAACCGTGGATCTAGACTTTCACTGGCCTTTGTCTCCAGGCCCTGAGTGATCTCTCCCTGGGAGAGCTGGGCTGGCCCACACATGAGCAGGAAGACGTCTTGTGCTTATAGCTGGAGGGCTAAACAAGCTGCTGCTCAGTGGGCTGTCCCCTCCTTGATTCCGTCCCCCGTCCCCTAGGGCTTCAATGGTGGGAGGCCAGTGCACACACGTGTGTGTGCACACACGCACACACACACACAAACTTTTCAGTTTTTTATGTTTAACACAGGTTGGACATATGATGCACATTGTTTTTCATTTTGCTTTTGTCAATCAGCCCAGGAGACTCTCACACACCAGCACCCAGGACTGGCTTTAGGCAGGGTCTATAGCCCCCCAATCGGTATGAATGGATGGACATATCAGAAGGTGTACTTGAGATCCATGATTCGGACCCTGACTCCATCTAGGACTCTGATTCCTTTACTCGACTCCCTCCCCCCTGCCGGCACGTGACCCGGCCCGCTGGCCCCGCCCCTTTCACCTCCCAGACTTCCGTTCTGCACCTCAACTGCGTCTGATCCTGTCCCGACCCTGCTTCGACTTCTCCTTTTCTATCTCCACCTCAGAATGCCGGGAACCTTGCGTTGTGTGTGACTAATACAGGACAGGGCTCCTTGACGTCACGCAGCCCTGTTGTCCTCGAGGCTCGCCGTTCAGTCTCCACTTCTGCGACAGGAGGGCCCTTTCCCAGAGCGGGGACGGAGGCGCCAGGGCCAGGGCGAGCTCCCCGCTGCCTAACTTAGGACACACTGTCTGGCTACAAGGCAGAAGAGGTGGTTTCTGACCCCAGGCCACTTTCCAGGTGCGGAAGCCCAACTGGCGAGTGTCCCACAAATAGACCAGAGGGGCTTTGGGAGACACAAGTGACCCTCACTCAGCAGCTCTCCCGTGTCCCCTCCACACTGCCTCACTTCCTCCCCACCTGATCCTCCCGCTCCACACCTCTCACCTTGTCTAATTTCCTCCCCTGCCTCTCTGTCCGCCCCTCCTGATTCCTGACTCTGTGTTCCCTAATCCAGGTGGTCATTTTTTCTTTATAATCTGCTTCTCCTAGCCTGCCTGGCCTTTTACAGCCATTAAAGACACACACACCCCCCAACATACTACAAACTCCAACCTGATAAACCAAAGGAAATGGGTCCAACAGTCCCTGGTCTCTCTCTCGGTTCTGCTCAGCTGCCCCGTTGTGCTGGGTCACGTCCCAAAGTGAGAGGGTACTGGGCATATCCACGTCAGATCCTTCTCCTCCTGCCTGGATCGTCCAAGCGGCCCCTTCCTCCCTGTAGCCTTCCCCCAGCCCCCACCCCCCGCCGCAGGGAGACATCAGGGAGAGGCAGAGGCTCTCTGAGGGTGTAAGCTTTTGGGGGTGCGGGAGGAAGTAGAGGTTCTTTTCTCACACCTAATTGTATGTCAGATACTTTTCATAGTAAATAATGAGGCAGTTCACTCAAAATAACGTGAACAACTAAAAAGAATAGAAACATCTTCTCACAAACCTGAATGTCAGCTCGGGTTTGGTATTACTCTACCATTCTTATAACAATTCACGATGGTTTCAGGATCCCCCTAGGTCTGCCTTCGCAGCCTACCAAACAACCTCCACCTTCGGGGGCTTAAAATCACCATGACGTGAATTTGTGATTTTGTGGATCAGGTGAATGGTTCACAGGGGCTTCACTCCCGTGTGTGGCCGTTGGTGCCTGGTGTCTCAGTTCTCCTGTGACCTCTCACCCTCCAGCTGGCCAGACCGGCTTCGCTGCCTGGCCGTCTCAGACAGAAGCAGGGACGGCAAAGTATCTTAAAGCATAGCCTCAGAAGTCACATCATGTCGCTTCTGCTCATTCTGGCACTCACAGAGCAAGTCACAATCAAAGAGTCGGGAAATAGTACCTAACTGTGTAAGAGGAGCGATCGAGTCACACTGTAGCAGGTTGCGTGTGCCTGGGTGGGAGGACTCTGAAACCACATACCCCTTCCACTGAAAGCACGAGTCTTCCTGGGCTTCCCCACCTGGACTCCTCCCCCCTGATGGTCCTGCCTTCGCCATCCCCGGCCACTCATGCCCGTGACCCTGACCTCTGCATCTTTCCGTCTCCCACATGTGCAGCCCTTCACATCTCGGCTCCCGTTATCCCGGCCTCTGACTCCACTTCCACCTTCACTGCCCACCCCTCTAGAACCTCAACGCCAATGGGGTTTGGTTTTTTTTTTTAATTCCAGTGAGACCACTGATATTTCCATTTTCCAGTAAGCCCGGGCATACTCATGCCCTTGTTTTACATCATGTTAAAATCCACGGGCCATCCTGACAGTTCGTCCCTTAAGCAAATCCTTGACTGCTTTACTCTCTTCTGATCTTGCCATGTTCACCTGCTAACATCCCAGCCCTGGTTCGATCCAATTCCCACCCTCCGCCCATGAAGTGGAATGGGGCTCGAGTAAGCCACACCACGGTACTGACTGGGGTCCCTCTGTATCAGTGAGAGCTGACTGGGCTTCTCTCTCTTAGGCATCCCACACACACACCTTGAACCTCTAACTCAGTGGTTCTCAACCTTTCTGATGCCGTGACCCCGCAATACAGTTCCTCATGTTGCGGTGACCCCAAACCAAAAAATAATTTTGGTGGCTACTTCATAACTGTAATTTTGCTACAGTTATGATTTGGAATGTAAATACCTGATATGCATTATGTATTTTCCGATGGCTTTAGGCGGCCCCACCGGGGTCGTGACCCACAGGTTGAGAACCCCTGCTCTAACTCCACCCGTCATGCTCATTCTTAGCTGGTGACCTTGTTTGTATGTCACCGAGGAAACAGAGGCCATAAGAAGAGAGCTTTGACACCCCCCCCCCCACCTCCTTCGTCCCATCCACCTTTCCTGGCCCTCTACTCTTCCTTTCCTCTCTCCCATGGGTGGATTCCCCACGCCCCATCTGAGTCCACCCCTTCCGCTTTGCACGGAATCCCACCCCCTCACCGGCTCGGGCACAGTGGTCAGTCGCTTTCTCCTGTATCATGTTTCTCCTGCTCTGCTGTAGCATCCCATCTGCACACACACACACACACACACACACACACACACACACACCTGCACTTCTTCTATCTTAAACAAACAAGCTAACAAATAAGTAAACAAAGTCTCCATTCCACTTCCACCTCTAATTATTGACTCATTTCCTGTTTTAACAAAAATTTTATTGAAAGGGTTGTGTTGACTTGTCGACGCAGGCTGTCTGGAACCCATTACCCCACTGCTCTTGTCAAGGTCACCAGTGACCTCCCCGTGGCTAACCCCAGTGGTCGAGGCTCAGGCGTCGCTGGACCTGACCGCTCAGCACACTTGACCTATTATCCCTCCCTCTTCTTGACCGCCTCTCGTCCTGCGTGCGGGATGCGGGACATCACACGCTCCCAGTTTCCTCTTATCCACCAGCAGCTCCTTCTCACTTCCCATGCGTGCGGGATGCGGGACCCCACACGCTCCCATTTTCCTCTTATCCACCAGCAGCTCCTTCTCACTTCCCACGCGTGCGGGATGCGAGACATCACACGCTCCCAGTTTCCTCTTATCCACCAGCAGCTCCTTCTCACTTCCCACTGCTGCTTCCTGCTCAATATTCCAACTGCTTAGACTTGGCATGCTCCGGGGCACAGCCCCTGATGCCCTGTTCTCTCCCATCTACCCTCGGTGACACCATTCTCTCTCATGGCTCCAAAAGTCATATTCATGCTAAAGTCGCCCAAATGTACATCTTCAGCCCCCCCCCCCCCCCCGCCCTCAAATCCAGACTCATGGCCCAGTACGCTGCTCGTGTCTCCACTCAGGTTTCTAACGGATGTTGCAAGTTGAACTGATCTCTCTTCAAAACTCTTGGCTGTCACTCTCATCCTCACCTAGAGGTAAAGGGTGGCTCCATCTTTCCATGGACTGTACCAACCCTTGGAGTTATGCTTACTCAGCTTTTTCAGACCTGACATGTAATGTTTTTATAAAGCCTGTTGGTTTTATCTTCAAAACAAATAAAGAATGTAATTTCTGTTTGCATCTACTACCCCTACTTTGGTGCAAACCATCCAAAGCCCACAGTCTCTTTCCAACCTAGTGGCCAGAGAGATTCTTTGAGAGCTATTTCAGGTCAAGCTCTTCTCTTCCAGTCTGTTACGTTAGTCTGCAAGGTGGTACCACCTGGTCCTCATTCCCGCTCTGACCTCATCTCCTTTTTTGCTTACTTTGCTCCAGCCAAACTGACCTGAGGATATTCTTGAATACACCAGGACCTCAGGTCCTTTGCACTTGCTGTTTGCTTTACCTGGATGCCTTTCCCCCTAGATGCCTGCACAGCCTGCTGCCTCGCTTTCTTTATTTTCATATGCATATATTACTTTTTCAGTGAGGTATTCCCTAATTAACTTATTTAAAATTAAGTATCCTCCTCCCTCCCCCTAAAGACATCTAGGACTCCAATTTCTGATTTACCTTTCACCACCTGACATATATATTTACTTATTGCCCACTGTTTTCCTCCAATGCAATGCCAGCTTCCTGAGGGCTGAAATGCTCCCTCTTCTGTTCGCTGCTGAGTCCCCAGTTCCCGCGTGATAGGTGCTCAATAAGCATTTTGAATAGATAAACCACAAGAAGTTCAAAGTTAGGGTTAGTTGATTACTTTAGAGCAGGGGTTGGGAACCTATGGCTCACGAGCCGGATGTGGCTCTTTTGATGGCTGCATCTGGCTCGCAGACAAATTTTTAATTAAAAAAAAATAATAACATTAAAAATATAAAACATTCTCATGTATTACAATCCATTCATTTCTTACCACTCATGGTCATGGTTGTGGGTGGCTGGAGCCAATCACAGCTGTCCTCCGGGACAACACCAAATTTTTATTGGATAATGCATAATGTACACGGGTCGTTGTATGGCTCTCACGGAATTACATTTTAAAATATGTGGCGTTCATGGCTCTCTCAGCCAAAACGGTTCCCGACCCCTGCTTTAGAGGCTCTCCAGCTCCATGCAGGACCCGGCTTCTTCCCATCTTTCTAACATGCTCAGACCAACTCTGCTAATGGCCACAAGGTGGCCACTGGTGTCACATGCAGACATGATGATATCCAACAGAAAAAGGGGCTGCCCTTTTTTTTTTTTTTTTTTTTTTTTTTTTTTTCTGTCAATTCACAGAAACAAGGAAGCTCTGACTGGCCCTGTGAGAAAACAGCCACTTGAGAGGCAGATTCTCAGCAGTGAGACCAGGAGCTAGCTCCTCCACCTGGCCTTCCTGAGCAGAGCCTGGGTGACAGTGACAGGGCGGGGGGTGGGGGGCGCTGCTCTCTGCAATTCTTCTGCCACTGGGGGATGCTTAGCAGGAACCAGACATAAGGGGGGGGGGGTAGGAGGCAAGATTTGAGGACCTATGAGAGCATTACCCCCTCCACGCCTCCTTCCTCTCACCCTCCCACCTGCCCAAATACATGGTCTCTGTGGGTGGCCTCTGCTGGTGGGGGGCCCAGAGCATAGCCCCTGAGCCTGCGCAGCTGGTGCCGAGAGCTGCTAACCAGACCACAGCAGGTTTGTGAGCTCAGCGTGGGTTGAGCCTGGCGGGAAGGCAGGCAGGGGTGGAAGAGGTTGATAGTGAGTGATCCTCTGTACCTCAGGCACAAGCTGCAAACAGTGACGCGTATGTCCCTGTAAAGGACACGGTCGGCCCATGCTGGTATTCATCCCTCCCCACCTGATTCATCACCCGTCTAGAGGGTGCCCTCTCTCTGTTGCACACTGGGCAGTTCGGGGCCTCCGGAGTGTGTTAGGCAAGGTGCAAAATTGGTGTTAATTCCCAGTGAGGTCTGTGGGCCGGCAGCATCAGCAGCTGCACCCAGGAGCTTCCTGGAAAGAGGTTCCCAGGCTCTGGCTGAGACCTGCCAAATCAGAGCCCCGGGAGTGGGGTTAGACCCAGGAGGCTGTGTTTGAATAGACCTCCCAGATGCATCTTATTTATCCTGTAGTTTGAGACTCATTGCTAGACTGCTGCTGTCTAATGTGGCAAGGACGGAGCACTTGACAGAAATGCAGACCACAAGTCTACGAAACAGGAACCAGCACCTTCACCCGACCCCCAGGGGTTTGTCTGCACACCGTGGTGAGAGACACTCTGGTCCAGAAGGTTACGGTCTGGTGGGCTAGACATCGGTGTAGGGTTCAGAAGATGCACAGAGGAAGGCGGGTGCGGTCAAAAACACTCTGCAGAGACGTGTACACTGAATCCAGATTAGAGAGAGGGGTTGGGGTCCATCAGAGAGACGCTGAGGAACAAACCGCCCACACCCGGCACCCTGCAGGGTGCAGATGTTCAGGAAACATCGGTTGCCTGGTTACAGGATGTAGGGAGCACACTTGCAGGGCTGCCCCGGTAGATGGCGACTTCCGAGACCCAGCCTGAAGCTTAGTGGGGAGGCCCCAGGTCCTAGAGCCAGAGGCCTCACTTCACAGCTGGTGCCCGCACTGAGTTGGGGAGGGTGTGGAGAAAGAGCCGCCGCCTCTCCACGGCTGGTGGGACAGGAAGTCAGGTCCCCTTCACGGAGGGCTGCTTGGCCGTGTCTATCAGAATGGAAACGGGGCATCTTCTGTTCTCATTCTACCCCTGGGAATTTATCTTACAGATATTTACACACGTGGCAGAAGATGCAGGATGTTCCCAGTGCTGTGAGGCCTGGTTAAAGCCCTGGAGTACTATGCAAACCTGTATGTTCATTTGAAGGAGGCAGGAGGCCGCGGGCGACCAGCTGGGAGGCGCTGGCTCCGGAGGCACCTGACTTTGGAAGGGGTCACAGCAAACCACTAAAATGTGTGGCCTCAGGTGAGGGTGGGGCAGAGACAAAGACTTGCTTTTCACCACATGTTCTTTTGTACCATTTGACTTTTTTTTTTTTTTTACCAAATGCAACTATTATCTATATCAGCGGTTCTCAACCTATATGGGTCGCGACCCCAGCGGGGTCGCCTAAAACCATTGGAAAATACATAATGCATATCAGGTATTTACATTCCAAATCATAACTGTAGCAAAATTACAGTTATGAAGTAGCCACCAAAATTATTTTTTGGTTTGGGGTCACCGCAACATGAGGAACTGTATTGCGGGGTCACGGCATTAGAAAGGTTGAGAACCACTGATCTATATAGTTGTTCTCCAAATGTGGCCCAAGGACCCCTGGGAGCCCACCATACCCATCCAAGAGGTCCCGAGTGTTTCCCTATTCCAACTACTATCTGTGAGGCCGGTTTCCCTTCATAGACTTCAGCCAGAGCAGCAGCCAGAGGCCCAGGCAGCCACGG
Organism: Saccopteryx leptura; assembly: GCF_036850995.1. Taxonomy (NCBI): domain Eukaryota; kingdom Metazoa; phylum Chordata; class Mammalia; order Chiroptera; family Emballonuridae; genus Saccopteryx; species Saccopteryx leptura. The sequence continues at coordinate 8,963,382 of NC_089512.1, read as the reverse complement.
GATGCAGCCAATTCCTACTATTAAGCCAGGCATTAGAAGTTTGCAAAACCAAAAACACAATGACACTCTTCCCACTAACCTTTTTTCATTTTGGAAAATATAATTATTTTCCTGAAAGTATTATGTCAACATGTAACAGTTTTATTATTGTTCCTTTAAGTGAAGGACTGAATTTTTTTAAAGTTCTCCGTTTTTAATTCCACTAGAGTAAATATTAAGTAAATGCACATACACAGAAGCTCTTTGGTGTCCTCAAGGATACTGAGGATCATAAAACTTCCAGGAACTGAAAAACTTAGGAACCACTGGGCTAGGCCAGGCCAGACCAATATATTTCATTTATTTTAAACTTCTAGTTCCACCAAATAGTAGCAAATGACCCAGGGTGAATTCACTGTTTTTCTGAGCCTCATTTAATCTTAATAAAGTAATGCACGGAAAGCATTTAGCACAGCGCATGTACTCAGTGGGTATTGCTATTGTGCTTGTCCAAACTTGGCAGTAAACGCAGGCTTCCCAATTGCACATTTGGGGACCTTAAGCTAGCAGCATGAACTAGGCCATGGGGGGAGTCTTCACACCAGGAAATGCTGCAGGTCAGTGCCTCTTTGCCACTACCCCCCCCCCCCACACACACACACCCAGAGAGCTGACACCCTCTACCAGCACCCACTGCAGGGCACCTACAGGCCAGGACTGGACAGAAAAGGTGTTTGCATCTCAGAGGGATCCAATAACAGAACAAATTTTGCATCTGAGTTTGCACAGACCTCTGGTTTGTGCAGAAACTCACTTTTATTTGAATACCTGCCTTTCACACAACTAGCTGGGACCCAGCTGCCTGACAGCAGGAGTATTCTCTTACATTCGGGATGCCCCCCCAATCCCCACTTCCCCACAGGGCTGCCACAGCCCTGTTCTCCCCATGGGGTGAGGCCAGCTTGACCCCTCTGCCTGCTGGTTCATGCCACACAAACAGAAGTTTGAGCCTTTGATGGGGGCACCTTGTACCCTATTTCTACTTCCCTTTTCAGTCTCACTACTGTCTTCCTTTCCCCTGTGGGTTTTTCTGCGGGGAGTGAGAAAGGGATGGTGATATTTTGTTCTGTTTTCTGGCCTTCATTTTTGGTGGCCCTACCCAAGCCCCACTTGGCAGTTTTCTTTAATTTACTGATTTAAAGAGAGGAGAGAGAGAGAGAGAGAGAGAGAGAGAGAGAGAGGCAGGGGGGAGGAGCAGGAAGCATTAGTTTGTGGTTGCTTCCACCTGTACCTTGACCAGGTAAGCCCTGGTTTTTGAACCAGCGACCTCAGCATTCCAGGTAGTTGCTTTACCCACTGCGCCACCACAGGTCAGGTGGCAGCTTTGTTGTTATTGAAACGTGCATTCAAATCTTTCATGTGATAATCTGGCTTTCTTTTAGCCCTTGCAGACCAGACCTACCCAGGTCCCTGAAGACAATGAAGGGGTGGGTCCATGAAGGAATGCATCTTCTGGGATGTAACTGACCTCCTACGTCCTGTGCTGACCTCTGGCACAGAGTTTCCCCTTCCAGAGTACCACCTCCAGTGTTCCCCCACTCTGTGCTCCAGTCCTCTCTTCCCCGGCAGCATGCTCCTTCTCTATTCCAGTTCCTCCCCCGACCCAGCATACTCCGTTCCCTACTCCAGGCCTCCATTTCTCCTTTTTCACTGCTGTCCAGACCGTGTTTTCTTCCTATCTTTAATTCCCATTTTGAACATTTTTTCTTCTTTATGATGCTTTCTGGCATACCTCTTTTATAAGATCCCTCCCTATAAAGGGGACCCAGAGTCTTTTACAAAGGATGCTCATTCCAGGGCCTCCACAAGTTAATCATTTGGGTAGTGCAAATTAAGGCTACAATGATTAAAGCAGATACCCACCAAAATGATTGAAGTGAAAAAGCAAGAAAAAACAAAACTCAACTAACAACAGACAATGTCAAGTGGTCAAGGGTTGGCAAGAATGTGGATCAAATAGAATGCTCAGACATTGCAGGTGGAAGTATAAACTGTTACAACCACTTGGAAAACTGTTTAACAGTAGGTAAAGTGATACATAGGCCTTTTTTATGACCCCAAACCTCACCAATGTGCTGGCTACATAAATCCTTCCACTGACTTCATGGGGAAAAAGTTAGTGGAAGGAGGTGCTGGCTTGAGCCCAACCTTCCTGCCCCAGGTAGGACCCAAGACCTTGCCCACAAGAGCTGGGAACAGGATAGGTCTAATTAAAGAAAGCTGTGGCCCTTATTTTTTTTATCATAAAAAGGATAATAAAATTGGATATAAGTAGAATGTACTGTAATGGCTAATAATAGGAAGACTATATATATTCAAATCTAGGACCACATTTGAATTTTAGGAAAAGACACCTGGTTCATTTGGCACGAAGTACTAGATAAATACAGCCAATTCAAGAACACTCACCCTGAATAGCCACATGAGGACTAGCTGAAGAAAAATCTTATAACCTAGGATTTACAGAAGAAGCCGCATCAAGGCTGCTCCAAACAGTTTGTCAAGGGCCAGCCCCAGGCAGTGTCTTACCCTGGCTGGCACCAGAGTCCCCCCCCAAGAGGCCCAGTACCAACACATCCAGTGGCCACTTCAGACAATGTCAGAGCAGGATCCAATAAGCCTCACAAGCAGTATATCCAGAGGGAGATTTCAGAAGGCACCAAACCCCACTGAAGCAAATTTTTCTAAGTGTGGGCAGCATCTGCACAGCAGCTCACATGCCATGGTTGAGGTTGAACCTCACAGTCAGCCAAGCTGAGGGTCGATCCAATACACAAATGGACTGATAGCAATCAGGCCTCAATTACAACAGCGGGGCTCACATAACCCACTCAAGGCATATTCCTGGAGTGCCCAGCTCAGGTGATCAAGGAGACATAGCCACCAGGTCCAACAGGATACTTACTATACAAGCCACTTCATGGACACTGGGAGTAATAGCAAATCTATCTAATACATAGAAAGAAACACAAAGATGCAGCCATAATGGAGTGACAAATAAACAGGCCCTGAATGAAAGAACAGGAGAAATCTCTAGAAAAAGAGTTAAATAAAATGGAGGCAAGCAACTTATCAGAGAGTTCAGAGTAGTGGTAATAAGGATGCTCAAGGAACTTAGTGAGAACTACAACCGTATAAAAAAAAAAAAGGACATAGAAACCATAAAAAAGAACCAGTCAGAAATGAGGAATACAATATCTGAAATCAAAAATACACTGGAAGGAATAAACAAGTTAGATGAAAAAGAGGATTCAATTAGTGATTTGGAAGACAAGGTTGGGAAAAGCACCCAATCAGAGCAGAAAAAAATAATTAAAAATAATGAAGATAGGTTTATGGGACCTTTGGAACATCATGAAGTATAACAACATCTGCATCATAGGGGTAACAGAAGGAGAAGAGAGAGAGCAAGAAATCAAGAAACTATTTGAAGAAATAATGACTAAAAACTTCCTTAATTTAGTGAAGAAAAAAGACATACAAGCCCAGGAAGCACAGAAAGTCCCAAATCAGATGAACCCAAAGAAGCCCACATCAAGACACATCATAGTTAAAGTGGCAAAGATTAAATACAAAGAGAGAATCTTAAAAGCCACAAGAGAAAGACAGTTATTAACTTACAAGAGAGCTCCCATAAGACTGTCAGTTGATTTCTCAATGAAACATTTCAGGCCAGAAGGGATTGGCATGAAATATTCAAAGTGATGAAAAGAAAGGACTTACAACCAAGAATACTTTACCCAGCAAAGCTACCATTTAAAATTGAAGAAGAAATATAGAGCTTCCCAGATAAGAAAAAGCTAAAGGAATTTTTTTTTCTTTTTATATTTTTCTGAAGCTGGAAACAGGGAGAGACAGTCAGACAGACTCCTGCATGCGCCCGACCGGGATCCACCCGGCATGCCCACCAGGGGCAATGCTCTGCCCACCAGGGGGCGATGCTCTGCCCCTCCGGGGCGTCGCTCTGCCGTGACCAGAGCCACTCTAGCGCCTGGGGCAGAGGCCAAGGAGCCATCCCCAGCGCCCGGGCCATCTTTGCTCCAATGGAGCCTTGGCTGCGGGAGGGGAAGAGAGAGACAGAGAGGAAGGAGGGGGGTGGAGAAGCAAATGGGCGCTTCTCCTGAGTGCCCTGGCTGGGAATCGAACCCGGGTCCCCCGCACACCAGGCCAACGCTCTACCGCTGAGCCAACCGGCCAGGGCCTAAAGGAATTTGTTACCACCAAATTAATATTACCAGAAACATTAAAGGGCCTGCTTTGAGAAGAAATAAAAGAGAAAAGAGAAGAAGAAATGAAAAAAACCTAGAGGAGCATAGTTTAAAGAATAAAATATCAACAAATATGTACCTATCAAAAATCATTTTAAATGTAAAAGGCTTCAAATGCTCCAATCAAAAGGCATAGGGTAGCTGAATGGATTAAAAAAAAATCAAGATTTATATACATGCTACTACAAAAGACTCACCTCAAAATGAAAGATACCCACAGCATAAAAGTAAAGGGATAGAAAAAGATATTTTATGCTAACGAAAGGGAAAAAGCTGGGGTAGCAATACTTACATCTGACAAAATAGACTTTAAAACAAAGGCTATAGTTAGAGACAAATAAGGATACAATATAATGAAAAAGGAAGCAATCCAAAAAGAGGGTATAACCTTTGTAAAAATTTATGCACCCGGAAGACAGGATGGCGATGGAGTAGGCAGATGTACCAACTTCCACCTCCCAGAACCAAAGTGGATTACAAACTAATTTTGGTTTTTACATCATCTAGAAAAACCAACTTTGGACTAAACTAAGAGGATAGTATACTGTTTGTGAGAAAGAAACTGATTTCTCAGACTCAGGATACTTCTTAAAGGAACTGCACAGAAAACCTCTCTCACAACCACTCACCCGGGGTTCCAGGGGACAGGGAGAGAGGAGAGGACCGGAGTAGCAGGAAGAGAGTGTAAACTAGGAGGCACAGGGAGAAACATTTTGAGAGACAGCCACCCTAACCCCTAGGTTAAGTCACTCCCCAAATCTGAAGTGAATATTTCCCCAGGAAACAGCAATACCAGCAAAGGGAAGCAGGACACCAGCCAAACAAGCTCTCCCGCAGCACTCAGAGCAGAGTCGCTTAGAAGGAGGGAGCTTTCGGGACTACAGTAGTGAATATTAGGGTCTGAGCTGCAGCGCCCCCACCCACATGGCTGAGGGCTCACCCGAGGGCGGGCAGTAGCGAGTCACAGAAACACGGTTCTGTTGGCAAGGGCAGAAGCCGGCTGACCACCACTGAGGCCCAGGTGTGAGCTCAGTCTTGCCCGGCTGGGGAGGAGAGGATGTGCAAAAGTGGTCAGGCCCAGCTGCAGGCTGCCTGCATTCCAGCCTGCGGGGGAAGGGCAGGAGCTCCGGAAGGGGCGGAGACCCGCCCTTGAACAAGGCACAGGAGCACAGCCTTGCCCCGCCCCTGGAACCAAGGCTTGTGGCCTGACTTGGGAGCTGGTTCCTCCCGCAGGGGTGAAGCCGAAAGCCCAGAACAGGCGGAGTTCCGCTACTGAGTGTGGGCACGCAGTCCTGCGCAGCCTGTGGAGCCAAGGCTTGCAGCTGTCCCACCAGTGGGCTCCTCCTGAAAGGGCAGGGTGAAAGCCTGGAATCAAGAGGAGACCCGAAGCTGAGCAAAGGTACTCACCCCTGCCCTCAGGGCCAAGCATAACGCCACCCATGGGGGTGGGGTGAACACCAAGGCCACTGAGGCTTGTACACCCGAGCATGTGATCACAGCCACTCCCATGAAGGAGAGGCGGAAACCACAGCAACAGACCCAGTGGGCAGGCACTAGCAACACCCATACCTGAATGCCCTAGGCAGCAACAGCACAGGGGGTGGTGGGCCTGCAGACAGACCACACCTAGGGAACACAGAGGCCACACCCAGTGGACTCCAGTGTCCAATACCTTCTTTTACACAGACAAAATGAGAAGGCAGAGAAATGCAACACAAATGAATCAAGAGAAATCCCTAGAAAAGGACCTGAATGAGTCAGATATAACCAAATTACCAGATGCAGAGTTTAAAATAACGATTGTTAGGATGCTCAAAGATATTAGAACAACAATAGATGGTCATTACGAACACCTAAATAAAGAGATAGCAAATATAAAAAAGGATATTGAAATAATAAAAAGGAATCACTCAGAAATGACAAATACAATATCAGAAATGAAGAACACAATGGAAGGAATTAAAAGCAGGGTGGATGAAGCTGAGAATCAAATCAGCAAGTTAGAGGACAAGATAAATAAAGGCACAGAAGCAGAGCAGAGAAAAGAAAAGAGCCTCAAAAAGTCTGAGGAAACTCTAAGAGAGCTCTGTAACAACATGAAGAGAAATAGCATCTGCATCATAGGGGTTCCAGAAGAAGAAGAGAAAGAACAAGGCATAAAGACTTTGTTCAAACATATCATAGCTGAAAACTTCCCTCAATTAAGGCAGGAAAACATCTCACAAGTTCAAGAAGCACAGAGAACTCCATTAAAGAGAAACACAATGAAATCTACACCAAGACACATCATAATTAAAATACCAAAGCTAAGTGATAAAGAGAAAATATTAAAAAGCTGCTAGAGAAAAAAAGACTATCAGCCACAAAGGAGCCCCCATAAAGATGATTTCCGACTTCTCAACAGAAACACTTGAGACCAGAAGGGAATGGCAAGAAATATTCAAAGTAATGCAGAACAAGAGCCTACAACCAAGACTACTTTATCCAGCAAGGATATCGTTTAAAATTGAAGGAGAAATAAAAAGCTTTCCAGACCAAAAAAAAACTCAAAGAATTCACTACAATCAAACAAAGGCTGCAAAAAATGCTAAGGGGCCTGTTGTAAACAGATCAAAGGAGAAAAACAATATAGCAAAAGAAGAATACAGCTTTAAAGAATAAAATGGCAATAAACAACTACATATCAATAATAACCTTAAATGTAAATAGATTAAATGATCCAATCAAAAGACATAAGGTAGCTGCATGGATAAGAAAACAGGACCCACACATATGCTGTCTACAAGAGAAACACCTTAAAACAAAAGATGCACATAGACTAAAGATAAAAGGATGGAAAAAAATATTTCACACAAATGGAAATGAAAAAAAAAGCTGGGGTAGCAATACTTATATCAGACAAAATGGACTTTAAAACAAAGGCTAAGAGATAAAGAAGGGCACTACATAATGATAAAGGGAGCAATTGAACAGGAAGATATAACCATTATAAATATCTACGCACCTAATATAGGAGCACCTAAATATATAAAGCACACTTTGATGGATTTAAAGGGCGAGATCAACAGCAATACTATAATAGTAGGTGATTTCAATACCCCACTAACATCACTAGATAGATCCTCAGGAAATAAAATTAACAAAGAAACAGCAGACTTAAAGGACATACTAGATCAACTCGATTTAATAGATATCTTCAGAACCTTTCACCCTAAAGCAGCAGAATATACATTCTTTTCAAGTGCTCATGGTACATTCTCTAGGATAGACCACATGTTAGGGCACAAAAGCAGTCTCAAAATTTTAAGAAGATTGAAATCATATCGAGCACTTTCTCTGATCACAATGGCTTGAAACTAGAAATCAACCACAACAGAAAAACTGAAAAATACTCAAACACTTGGAAACTAAATAGCATGTTATTAAATAATGAATGGGTTAACGAGATCAAAGAAGAAATAAAACAATTCCTAGAAACGAACGATAACGAGCATACATCAACTCAAAATTTATGGGATACAGCAAAAGCAGTCCTAAGAGGGAAGTCCATAGCATTACAGGCATACCTTAAGAAGCTAGAAAAAGCTCAAATAAACAACTTGACCCTGCATCTAAAAGAACTAGAAAAAGAACAGCAAGTTTACTTGCTGAGCTAGTAGAAGGAAGGAAATAATAAAGAGCAGAGCAGAAATAAATGACATAGAGGCTAAAGAAACAATACAGAGGATCAATGAAACCAGGAGCTGGTTCTTTGAAAAGGTAAATAAGATCGATGAACCTTTAAGCAGACTCACCAAGAAAAAAAGAGAGAGGACTCAAATAAATAAAATTAGAAATGAGAGTGGAGAAATAACAACTAACACAACAGAAATACAAAATATTGTAAGAAAATACTTTGAAGAACTGTACGCCAAAAAACTAGACAACCTAGATAAAGTGGACAAATTCCTTGAAACATATAATCTTCCAAAAATTAATCTGGAAGAATTAGAAAACCTAAACAGACCGATTACAACAAATGAGATCAAAACAGTTATCAAAAAAACCCCAAAAAAGAAAAGTTCTGGGCCTGATGGCTTCACAAGTGAATTCTACCAAATATTCAAAGAAGAACTAACTCCTATCCTTCTCAAGCTATTTCAAAAAATTCAAGAGGAAGGAAGACTTCCAAGCTCCTTTTATGAGGCGAGTATAATTCTGATTCCAAAACCAGGCAAAGACAACACAAAAAAGAAAATTATAGGCCAATATCCCTGATAAATTTAGATGCTAAAATCCTCAACAAAATATTAGCAAACTGGATCCAGCAATATATGAAAAAAATTATACACCATGATCAAGTGGGATTTATTCTTGGGAGGCAAGGCTGGTACAATATTCGCAAATCAATCAATGTGATTCATCACATAAACAAAAGGAAGGAGAAAAACCACATGATAATTTCAATAGATGCAGAAAAAGCATTTGATAAAATCCAGCACCTATTCATGATCAAAACTCTCAGCAAAGTGGGAATACAGGGAACATACCTGAACATGATAATGGCCATCTATGACAAACCCACAGCTAACATCATACTCAACGGGAAAAAATTAAAAGCAACACCCTTAAGATCAGGAAAAAGAAAGGAGTGCCCCCTTTCACCACTCTTATTCAACATAGTTCTGAAAGTTCTAGCCACAGCAATCAGACAAGAAGAAGAAATAAAAGGCATCCAAATTGAAGAAAAACAAGTAAAACTATCATTATTTGTAGATGATATGATATTGTATATAGAAAACTCTAATGTCTCAGTCAAAAAAACTACTGGACCTGATAAATGAATTCAGCAAGGTGGCAGGATATAAAATTAATACTCAGAAATCAGAGGCATTTTTATACACTAACAATGAACTCTCATAGAAATTAAGGGAGCAATCCCCTTCACCATTGCAACCCAAAAAATAAAGTACCTAGGAATCTATTTAACCAGGGAGATTAAAGACTTGTACTCGGAAAATTATAAAACATTGACAAAAGAAATCAGGGAAGATACAAACAAGTGGAAGCATATACCGTACTCATGGTTAGGAAGAATAAACATCATTAAAATGTCTATATTACCCAAAGCTATTTATAAATTCAATGGAATACCGATTAAAATACCAATGACTTACTTCAAAGATATAGAACACATATTTCAAAAATTTATATAGAACCAAAAGAGAACACGAATAGCCTCAGCAATCTTGAAAAGGAAGAATAAAGTGGGAGGTATCACACTTCCGGATATCAAGTTATACTACAAGGCCATTGTACTCAAAACAGCCTGGTACTGACATAACAACAGGCATATAGATCAATGGAACAGAACTGAGAACCCAGAAATAAATCCACACTTTTATGGACAACTGATATTTGACAAAGGAGGTAAGAGCATACATTGGAGTAAAGACAGCCTCTTCAACAAATGGTGTTGGGAAAATTGGACAGCTACCTGCAAAAAAAATGAAACTAGACCACCAACTTACACCATTCACAAAAATAAACTCAAAATGGATAAAAGACTTAAATGTAAGCTGTAAAACCATAAGCATCTTAGAAGAAAACATAGGCAGTAAGCTCACCAACATCTCTTGCAGCAATATATTTGCCGATTTATTCCACGGGCAAGTGAAATAAAAGACAGGATAAACAAATGGGACTATATCAAACTAAAAAGCTTCTTCACAGCTAAAGACAATAAGAACAGAATAAAAAGACAAACTACACAATGGAGAATATATTTGACAATACATCTGATAAGGGGTTAATAACCAAAATTTATAAAGAACTTGTAAAACTCAACACTAGGAAGACAAACAATCCAATCCAAAAATGGGCAAAAGAAATGAATAGACACTTCTCCAAAGAGGACATAGAGATGGCCAATAGGCATATGAAAAAATGCTCAACATCACTAATCATTAAAGAAAAGCAAATTAAAACCACAATGAGATATCACCTCACACCAGTCAGAATGGCGCTCATCAACAAAACAACACAGAATAAGTGCTGGCGAGGATGTGGAGAAAAGGGAACCCTCCTGAACTGCTGGTGGGAATGCAGACTGGTGCAGCCACTGTGAAAACAGTATGGAGGTTCCTCAAGAAATTAAAAATCAAACTGCCTTTTGACCCAGCTATACCACTGCTAGGAATATACCCCAAGAACACCATAGCACTGTTTCAAAAGGAGAAATGCACCCCCATGTTTATGGCAGCATTGTTCACAATAGCAAAAATCTGGAAACAGCCCAAGTGTCCGTCTGTGGACGAGTGGATTAAAAAGCTTTGGTACATATATACTATGGAATACTACTCAGCCATAAGAAATGATGAGATTGGATCATTTACAACAACATGGATGGACCTTGATAACATTATACTGAGCGAAATAAGTAAATCAGAAAAAACTAAGAAATATATGATTCCATATATAGGTGGGACATAAAAATGAGACTCAGAGACATGGACAAGAGTGTGGGGGTTACAAGGTGGGGGGGAGGAGAGGGAAGGGGTTGGGGGAGGGGAGGGGCACAAAGAAAACCAGTTAGAAGGTGACGGAAGACAATTGGACTTTGGGTGATGGGATTGCAGCATAATCAAATGTCAAAATAAACTAGAGATGTTTTCTCTGAACATATGTACCCTGATTTATCAATGTCACACAATTAAAATTAATTAATAAAAATTTTTTTTTAATTTATGCACCCAACATAGGTGCACCTAAACATGTAAAGCAAATCTTGATGGACATAAAGGGAGAGATTGACAGTAATACATACAGTCATTGTAGGGGATTTTAATACCCTGTAATATATCAATGGATAGATCTTCCATACAAAAAAATTAACAAAGAAACAGTGATCTTAAATGACACAGTAAATCAGACAGATTTAATTGATATCTTCAGAGTATTTCACCCCAAAACAGCAGAATACACATTCTTTTCAAGAGCACATGGAATATTTTCTAGGAAAGACCACATGTTAAAACACAAAACAAGTTTCAATAAATATAAGACTAAAATCATAGTAAACAGCCTTGGCCAGTTAGCTCAGTGGTAGAGCATCAGCCTGGCATATGGATGTCCTGGGTTTGATTCCTGGTCAGGGTACACAGGAGAAGTGATGATCTGCTTCTCCACCCATATCCCTCCCCTTCTCTCTTTCTTTCTCTCTCTTTTCCCTTTTTGTAGCCATGGCTCAATTGATTCAAGCAAGTAAGCCTCAGGAGCTGAGGATGGCTACGTGGCCTCCACCTCAAGTGCCAAAAAAATGGCTCGGTTGCTGAGCAACAGAGCAACAGCCCCAGATGGGCAGAGCATCACCCCCAAGTGGGCTTGCTGGGTGGATCCCAGTCGGGGTGCATATGGGAGACTGTCTCTCTTCCTCCCTTCCTCTCACTAAAAAGTTTTTAAAAATTAATAATAAATAAAAAATAAAATAAAACCATAACAAGCATATTCTCTGATCATAATAGTGTGAAACTAGAAATCAAACACAGGATAAAACTGAAAAACACACAAACCCATGGAGGCTAAATAACAGGCTACCAAACAATAAATGGGCTAACAATGAGATAAAAGAAGAAGTCAAAAAATAGCTTGAAACAAATGAAAATGAGAATACAACAACCCAAAATCTATGGGACACAGTAAAAGCAGTCTTAAAAGGGAAATTCATAGCATTACAGAACTGTCTCAAAAAAAAAAAAAAAACAAGAAAAATTTCAAATCAACACTCTAACTTTACACTTAAAGGAACTTGAAAAAGAAAAACAAACAAAACCCATAGTGAGTAGAAGGAAAAAGACAATAAAGATCAGAGCAAAAATAAACAAAATAGAGTCTAAAAACCAATGCAAAATGATCAATGAAACCAAGAGCTGATTTTTTGAACAGATAAACAAGATTGACAAACCTTTAACAAGACTCATCAAGAAAAAAAGAGACTCTAAATAAATAAAAGTAGAAATGAAAGAGTAGAAGTAACAACTGACACCAAAGAAATAAAAAAATATTTAGAACTATATGCCAAAAAATTGGACAGTCTGGACAAAATGGATAAATTCCTAGAAACATACAATCTTCCAAAACTGAATCAGGAAGAATCAGAGAATCTGAATAGACAGATTACAAGTAGTGAAATTGAAGCAGTAATCAAAAGACTCCCTACAAACAAAAGTCCTGGACCAAATGGCTTCACAGGTGAATCTTTCCAAACTTTCAAAGAAGAACTAACACTTATCCTTCTCCAACTATTCCAAAATATTCAAGAGGAGGGAAGACTCTCAAGCTCATTTACAAGGTCAGTATTATCAAAATAAAACAGATAAAGACATTACAAGGAAAGAAATTATAGGCCAACATTCCTGATGAACATAAATGCAAAAATCCTCAACAAAATATTAGCAAACTGAATTCAACAAACATTAAAAAGATCATACACTGTGATCAATAGAAAAGAATAAAGAGTCTAGAAATAAACCCACACTTACATGGTCAATTAATATTTGACAAAGGAGGCAAGAACATACAGTGTGTAAAGACAGTCTATTCAATAAATGGAGTTGGGAAAATTGGACAGATACATGTAAAAAAAGAAAGAGTAAAAAAGAGAAAGGAAGGAAAGAAGGAAGAAAGGAAGAAAGGAAGGAGGGAGGGAGGGAGGGAGGGAAGGAAGGAAGGAGGGAGGGAAGGAAGGAAGGAAGGAAGGAAGGAAGGAAGGAAGGAAGGAAGGAAGGAAGGAAGGAAGGAAGGAAGGAAGAAAAGAAAGAGGGAGGGAGGGAAACTAGACCACTTTCTAACATCATACACAAGTATAAACTCAAAGTGGATTAAAGACTTAAATGTTAGACTCAAAATCATAAAAAATCCTAGAAGAAAATATAGACAGTAAAATCCTAGAAGAAAACATAGACAGACAAAGAGTAATATTTTTTCTGATATAGCTCCTTAGATAAGGGAAACAAAACAAAAAATAAACAAATAGAGCTACATCAAACTAAAAGTTTCTGCACAGTAAAGGAAGGCATGAGTAAAATAAAAAGACAACCCACTGAATGAAAAACATTTTTGTGGATACATCCAATAAGGGGTTAATATCCAAAATTTAGAAAGAACTTATACAACTCAACACCAAAAAAACCCACAAACAATTCAATTTAAATAATGGCAAAGAACCTGTACAGACACTTCTCCAAAGAAGACATATAAATGGCCAGTAGACAGATGAAAAGATACTGAACATCACTAATCATCAGAGAAATGCAAATTAAAACCACAATGAGCTATATCACCTCACACCTGTCAGAATGGCTGTCGTCAATAAATCAACAAACAAGTGTTGGCGAGAATGTGGAAAAAAAGCCACCCTCACGCACTGTTGATGGGAATGCAAGTTGGTGCCTACTGTGGAAAACAGCACAGAGTTTCCTCAAAAACATTAAAAATGGAACTGCCTTTTGACCCAGTGATCCCACTTCTGGGAATATATCCTTAAGTATCCCAAAAACACTAATTCAAAAGAATATATGCATACCTATATTCATTGTTGCATTATATACAACAGCCAAGATCTGTAAATAGCCCAAGTGTCTGTCAGTAGATGAGTGGATAAAACCATGTAACATAATGGAATACTATAATACTTGGCCATAAAAAGAAGGAAATCTTACCTTTTGCAACAGCATGGATGGCCCTGGAGAGCATTACGCTAAGTGAAATGACCAACCAGTCAGAGAAAGACAAGTACCCTACCATTGTACTCATCTGTGTAATCTAACGAACAAAATGAACTAACAAGCAAAATAGAGACAGATTCATAGATAGAGAGCAGGCTGACAGCCATCAGAGAGGGGGCTGGAAGGTGGGATTGAGCAAAAGAGGAAAAAAAGAGAAAAAAACTCATGGACACGGACAACAGTGTGGTTATTGCTGGCCGGGGTTGGGTATAGAAGGGGGTGCAGGAAGGTACAGGGGGATAAATAGCCATGGACCCAAACTTGACTTGGGGGTATGAGCACACAATACAGTGTCCAGGTGACGTGCTGTGGAGTGCTGCCCCCCAAACCTGTATCATTCTGTGAACCAGTGCTGCCCCAATAAATTCAATAGAAAGGGGAAAAAAGAAAAAGGAAGCTGTGCACTTCTGCCCAGCGCTCTAGTAATCACTTCCTTTCTCACGCTCAAAGCCACAGGTGACCTGAGCTCTCCTGCAAGAAATTTCATCACTTCTGAAGGTTCTTTGTTTGTCTGCTTGCTTATCACATGCTCCTATATTCCTAATCTATCTGCTGTGTGGTTTGTTGTTGTTGTTTTGGTTGTCTCCGTCCGAGATATTTCTGCTTCAGGCTACGTGACATTGAGACTGGAGGGTGCTTGTGTTCTGGGTCAGGCTGTCCCACATACCTGGGTATGCCTGTGAGCTGAGTACCTTGGGGCGCCTGAAAAAAGCTCCAAAAATCTCTGGCCCACCTTGGGAAGGGCCAGGACAGAACAAGCCACTGTAGACCTCAGGGAAACCACTTGGGGCCCTGCCTTCACATTTGGTCATGATGCCATCCTCATCTTCAGCTGAGGGACAGCGAGCACCTGTCTTTCCAACGGCAGGCAGGTACAGCTCAGCTCTGCGGCCTTTGCCAAGTCCCTGCTGAATCTCTGTTTCCTCGTCTACAATATGGGGTAACAAGCACATCCCAGCCACCCTCGCGGGGCTGCTGCGGAGAGCCCGGTCACAATGACAGCATGTGCCAGATGTCAGTTTGTAACTGTATTGTGCTGACCATGCATTAGCGCCGTGTTTCCTGGGGGACTCAAGGAATACTCATCCGAGGGATGTTAATAGGTGTTATTTGAAAAATAACTTTTTTCAATGTTAAAAATGGGCTTGGGAAGCTCTGGGTTAACAAAGTATGAATCGGTTCTTCACCGCAGGATTTCTCAGAGACGTGAGTATGCTCTGAGTCTCCATGAGGGTTTTCCAAACAGTGTAGGAAGGAATCCTTATGCAGAAAACTGTGAAGTTCCACACGACACCCTCTATTAAAAATGGAGGATGAGATACCACAATAGTCCTTCAGTGGAGGACACAGACATCAAATTTCTTGCCAGCTATCATGCTAATGCTTGGATCATACAAGACATCAAATACCATGGATGGATTAGTTAGTCTAACCCAGGGGTAGTCAACCTTTTTATACCTACGGCCCACTTTTGTATCTCTGTTAGTAGTAAAATTTTCTAACCACCCACCGGTTCCACAGTAATGGTGATTTATAAAGTAGGAAAGTAACTTTATAAAATTTATAAAGCAGAGTTACAGCAAGTTAAAGCATATAATAATAATTACTTACCAAGTACTTTATGTTGGATTTTCGCTAAGTTTGGCAGAATAAATCTTTATAAAACAACTTCCTATAGTTAAATCTATCTTTTTATTTATACTTTGGTTGCTCCACTACCGCCCACCATGAAAGCTGGAACGCCCACTAGTGGGCGGTAGGGACCAGGTTGACTACCACTGCTCTAACCAATGAACAATGAAAGAAGAGCCACAACCTGAAAAGCACTCTCATGGCCCAGGAGAAAGCTTCGGGCCACATGTGAAGAACCTGACAAGATCTCCCAGGGTCACCACATACCCTCAGAGTGCACTCCGGTTCCGGAGTTATTTTTCTATCAAGAATTGTATGTGAGCCTGACCAGGCGGTGGTGCAGTGGATGGAGTGTCGGACTGGGATGCAGAGGGCCCAGGTTCAAGACCTCAAGGTCACCAGCTTGAGCGTGGGCTCAGCTGGTGTGAGCAAGGCTCACCAGCTTGAGCCCAAGGTCGCTGGCTTGAGCAAGGGGTTACTCAGTCTGCTGAAGGTCAAGGCACATATGAGAAAGCAATCAATGAACAACTAAGGTGCCACAACTAAAAACTGATGATTGATGCTTCTCATCTCTCTTCATTCCTGTCTGTCTGTTCCTATCTATCCCTCTCTCTGACTCTCATTCTGACTCTGTAAAAAAAAAAAAATGGTTGTGTTTATCCTCACATACATTAACCCCCGCTTTAACTTTTTCTGGAGCTTAGTCTCTCGGTTGGTGAGAAAATCTGCCCTGACCAGGGCACTCAGTTGAAGTACCCCATAACGCCTTGCTCCACACGGATCACGCAGCAGAGTCACCCCCGTGAAGATCCGACTCACGCCTGAACTCAACACGCCTCCATTCCTTTATCCCGAACCTTTATTTTTTGCCCCAGAATGATTGCCTTTTTATTTAGATCTCTTCATTTTGGCATTTCTTTACCACCATTACCAGCAGTTAGCTTGTTTCATAAAGAAATGAAGTCCTTGGGTTGGAGAATTCTAAGTCTTCTGTGAGTAATGAAGACTGAGTTAGGAGGCAGAGGACGAGGCCCGCGCACTGGATAGAGGGAGTGGTTTTGAGTTGGTCGAGTCTGGACAGACGAGGCTTGGCTCAGCTCTGTCCACTTTCCTCTTGAAAGAGAGCTGCCTGGGGGGGTCTGGGTGTTGGCTTTGCTTCCGTAGATACGTCTGTCCAGTTCTGGTTTGCTTACCAAGCTCATTCTTGGCCCTTCAATTTCTTAATTTGCTCAGAACCGAGGCAGTAAAGGGGGCGGGGGAGAGGTGAATGCTTATCTTAGGCGATACTGAGCACTGAAAACTAAGGAGACCGTAAATGCTGCAGGGTTTTAGAGGAGGAGTGAGTCCCAAGGGCCGGCACTGTAAGACACCACCATCGTGGTTAACGTGGGGCGAGCACGTCCTACAACCAGGCACTGTGTGTGCAAAGCTCTTTCCACGTGTTCCCGCCCCTGCTCCTCACGTCAGTGTTGGTGCTATGACAACCTCCATTTACAGGATTCTGGAATTTTCTAATTCAATCTCTCACCTATGGAGAAAGATTTCCATATTCTTATATAAAATTTTCATTATAGAAATGCTGGTTCTTCCTTCTTTCATTTGTTCAGTAAGTACCTGGTGTCCGTGGTGTGCAGGTGTGGGGAGGTGGCGGCAGGCGGGGAGGGCCCGGCCCCCGGCCCCCGGCCCCCAGCCCAGAGTCCTCCCCGGGGCTGAGCGCTCAGCACACAGTGGGCCACGCAGGCTCCATCGGCAGGATTCCACAACGGGCCCTTTGCTGACACTGCTCTTGTTCAAGGGGCTAGAAATCTACCTCCTGGTAACCTCTCCTCCCTGGAAAGCCTCCTAGAACGAACCCATGGCAAAGGCCAGTTCTCTGATAACATAGAACTAAGGATATCTTAGCTTCTCTTTTCCAGACCAGAAACTTTCAGTTCCTCCCCCTCTTCTCTGCCAGGGGTTCTCCTGACCCAGATAGCCAAAGGCTCCCCCAAGCTGGGGTCCCAGGATGCCCACACACCCTTCTGACAGTGGCCTTGTCCTTTCTTCCTGTCTTTTCTGTGTCATTTGAAGCATACAGCGCAACCCCACAGACGTAGAAGATGTTCATAGACACGTGGTGAATTTCATTGACTTACCCACTTAGCCACTTTATCAAAGATCACACCAAACGTGGTCAGAACTCTTCCCGCAAACACTGGCCGAGCACCTGCTCTGTGCCCAGTACCATGCGAGGTCCCCTGGACACATCAGCACGTCCAGCAGGCACTCGGTTCTGCCCTGTGAAGCCTACGTCACAGTGGTTCTCTACCCACACCTTATGCTTGCTTAGCCCTTTTACGCATTTACGCAGTTGCTTCCACGACACCTCTATGATGTAGTTACTATTATTTTCAGTTTACAAGTGAGAAAGCTGGGGCCCAGCAAGCTTAGAGAGTTAGCCCAAGGTCATGCAACGATTGGTGCTACAACTGAAACTCAAACTCCCGTTCTCTTGCGGGATATGGACCTGCGCTCCACCCTGCCTCCTTGAAGTCTCCTGTGGAGCTCTGTAAAACAGCTAAATTATGCCCCGGGACATCATTCTTCCCTTCGCAAGGAAATTCCTGTATTGGTTTATAAATCCTGTCTCCCCATGGGTTAAAACAATCCTCCTTCAAGAATTATCCACCTTTCCTCAAAAGTGAGCAATGCCCAGCAAAAGCAGAACCCCTAAAAAAAACCTGCTACATGTCAGCAGCATTCGGGCCCAGGATTACCCAACTGAAACACTAGCCTGTGCAGAAAAGGAAGTTGGGCGGTTCCCTACCTTTCTAATGTCTCTGAACAGATGCTATCTGCACTGCACTGGTGGCGAGGCCCGAGCGACCGCTGGGTGCGTGAAGGACTTCGCTGCATTAGCAGGTACCGCTCGTCTTCTCTTTATTCTCATCCGGGGGAGAGAACTCATTCAAACGCAGCAGAAGTTGCTTATTTGGAAGAGACTTCCAGGTATAGACTGTTGGGTTTTTAGGGATAAGGAGATGGAGCGAGGGGTCTAGGCAGCTGGCAGCAATACCTCCCAGGAGTGCTCATGGATCAAGGAGGCAGAGAGGGGAAGGAGGGCCACCCCCATTTAGCAGGTAGGCTGAGGCTGAAGGCGGAGACTGTGGTGAAGCACGCCCAGTGTCTTCTTGCTTCCTCCCATTTTCCCTGTCTTGCTCCCACCCATACGGTGGTACATCTGCCTCTTCCACCCATCCCAGCTCGGCCTTATGCCTCTTCGGTCCATACGCCCCTAACTGTGACCATGCTGCCTTCCTTGGGCTCCCACAAATTCTCAGTTGAGAAGATGACCACGCCGAAAGGGTTACCCTTAGTAGTTTTGCATTTTTCAATACTGACTTCCAAAAAAACCAGCGAGAACATGTGTTACATGTATGTGTGTACAAACACTTATGTATTACATTTGTATATGTACATCTGTGTTTCAAGTTTTCGTTGGAAATCCACGCTGAGTCAGACTGTTAGATAATCGGTTGGCTGATTCGGCACCCTTTTGTCTGGGTAGCTGTGTCAGAGGGTAGGGGACAGAATGCTTTTTGAATCTGGGAAACTTCGGGCTGCTTGGAGATGGAAGTAAACTGTTGTCTGACGGGTGTTTGGGGGGGAGGAAGGTGGAAATACGGGGCTTTTAGCCTGTGGAAGCAACAGGAGTTGGGACACACTGCCGTTCCAGTGATGTTAACATTGAATCATGAGGCCTGAGTCACTTCTGCTGGGGGAAGAATTTTATGACTCAGTAAGAAAAAAGAGATATACTAAACAGAAAAAAAAAATGGGTAAGGGGCACAAATAGATAATTCACAGTAAAGGAAATACTAGTAATTTCAGCTTAAAAGAAAATTAAATAAATACTGACATCCCTTTGCTCAAATAATTGGCCAAACAATTATTTTTTTTTAGATATTCTCAGTGTTGACAGATGCTTGCTAAGATGAGCGTCATTACCTACTAGGGTCAAGAGTATATATATTGTCACACACTTTCTGGAAGAATTTGGCAAGATGCATCAACAGCCTTAGAAATGATTGCAAGTAGAAATGGTGCTTTGGGAAATCTACTTAAAGGGAATAATTTTTAAAAATGAAGACAAATATGTTTATTGCAGCATTATTTCTAAAAAGCACAAATTGGCAACAACTTAATTATGCATCAATAAGATAATGATTAAATAACTATAGCCCTGGCCGGTTGGCTCAGCGGTAGAGCGTCGGCCTAGCGTGCAGAGGACCCGGGTTCGATTCCCGGCCAGGGCACACAGGAGAAGCGCCCATTTGCTTCTCCACCCCTCCGCCGCACTTTCCTCTCTGTCTCTCTCTTCCCCTCCCGCAGCCAAGGCTCCATTGGAGCAAAGATGGCCCGGGCGCTGGGGATGGCTCCTTGGCCTCTGCCCCAGGCGCTAGAGTGGCTCTGGTCGCAATATGGCGATGCCCAGGATGGGCAGAGCATCGCCCCCTGGTGGGCAGAGCGTCGCCCCATGGTGGGCGTGCCGGGTGGATCCCGGTCGGGCGCATGCGGGAGTCTGTCTGACTGTCTCTCCCCGTTTCCAGCTTCAGAAAAATGAAAGAAAAAAAATAAATAAATAAAAAATAACTATAAATATCTATAGTTCCAACTATAAATATGTTGGAATCGTTACAAATTATATTTTCTAATAATTTTTAACCACACGAAACCAGGTGCAGGATATAAAATCCAAACTACCCGAATACAAAATATTCTACAAGGGTGATTATCAGTTATAACACACATGGTAGGCAGAAAGGAGACAGTGGTTCTTCTTTCTTCACGGCATAGGTCGGGGTGGGCGGACCAGAGGGGCCAGAAATCTGAACCCTCTGGTCATGCGGAACGCCCTGTTACCACATTATTTTGACAGCATACGCATACATTCCCTATGAAAACATACTCTTCCCGATCATCTCTTTCAATTAAGTAATATATCAGCCTATATACAAATACTAAAAATCAGCCACATTCGAAACACCTGTTAATGAAACATAAAGAGTAATATGTTTGGACAAGGAAGCCGGTAAGAATATTCAAAATTGCTTGTCAGGTGGAAGAAAGCAAGCAACTTGAAATGAACTGATCACACTCCCCCTGATTTCTAATTGTCTTCAATTTGCCAGAAATTCTAATTCTAATTCTATCTATCTATCTATCATCTTTGTGAAAGATAAGCCACCTGTGATGTGTCTTTGTTGGACACGTCATTAAGTAAGCGGATAAATATAATCCTGGATTCCCATTAGGTTATTTCATTTGCTTACGACCCCAACCCATCGGCAGAAATTCAAACTTCTCATTTACCGTAACTAAAGATTTTTAACGAAGGCTGCAATGTCTTGTTAAAACAAATTGTTAGATACCAATCATTGCAGGTTTTCTATAATTTTGGGTGATGGGCTACAGACTGGTTGTTCGTGGGAAGATAAGAATTTCTCTCTACGCTGAGGAGTTATTTCCTTCTCTAGAGTCACACAAAGTTATCTTGAACAAGATCTAAGAAAATTTTAGAAGGCCTGAAAACTTAAAAAAAAAATAAAATAAAGATGGTCAGCGGGTAGAGGAAGGAAGGGAAGAACTAGCGCACATCTGTCTGGCTCTGGGCATGTTCTCACGTGGTTCGTGCGTTATCCTCACGCCAGCCCTTCCTCTTCACGACACTGTCTGCCCTGGGCTTCCGGGACACCAGCTCTCCTGCTTTCCCACCCACCTCGCTGTCCACTCCTTCTCGGTCTCCTTTGCTGTGTCCTCCTTATTCCTCTGGCCTCGGATTTTTGGCAAGCCCAGGGACACCATCCTCTAGCAGGGGTCGTCAAACTTTTTATAAAAACCGCCCACTTTTGCAGTGCTGGTCGACCTGGTCCCTACCGCCCACTAGTGGGCGTTCCAGCTTTCATGATGGGCCAATCACAGCGCTGTTTGTTTGTACGGTAGGGACCAGGTTGACCAGCGCTGCAAAAGTGGGCGGTTTTTATAAAAAGTTTGACGACCCCTGCTCGGTGTTCTAACCCAATGCCATGGACTTTAAACACCATTGATGTGATGGAAAAAGTCCATTTTGTATCTTTGGCCAAGAGTTCTCTCCTGGAGCTATGTATCCCCTGCCTGCTGGACCTCTCCACTTGGCTGGCTTGTAGGCATCTCCGACCTCACACGCCCCAGACCAGGCTTATTCCTCGTCCCCTCCCCTCCCCCGTCCTTATCCTGGCTGATGGCAACTCCTTCCTGCCAGTTGCTCAGGTCCAAACTCTTGGCGTCACACTTGACTGTGTCTCCCTTACTCACATCCCAGCTGCCAACAAGTCCCATGGTGCTGCTGTCTGCATTCATACGGAACCCACCCACTTCCTGCCCTTTCTACCCCTCCAGCCACGTCCAATCCAGAGTCAGACCATGCCTGGATGATCATAACAGCCTCCTTACTGGTCCCGTCTTCCCAACTCTGCTTCCATGGTCTATTCTTACAGGCCTTTTAGAACAGTCCTTATAAAATATCAGTCGGATCATGTCCTGCCTTTAATGAGAATTCTCCGATTGTCCTCCACCTCCTTCGGAGGAGAGCCAAAGTTCTTTCACGGCGGCACGACTGCCTGGAACCCGTGCCTGACCCCAACTCAGATATCCCTGGCACCTCGCTCTTCTCTGGCCACAATGGCCTTCTTGCTCTCCCACAAACATGCCCAGGTGTTCCCCCATCTCAGGGTATCCGCACCTGTGGTTTCTCTGCCTGGTCACTGGAGTGGAGTGTAAAGCACACAGCAGAATCAAGAACATTAGAGAATACAGGGTGGGACAAAAGTAGGTTTACAGTTGCTCGTATGGAAAATAACAAGTAATAACTAGCAATACAAGAATAAACTGTGTTTTGCATCCTTGCAAGTGTAAACCTACTTTTTCCCCACCCTGTACATAACAAAGGAGGTGTTTCGAGCCCAAGGAGGAGAGGACGCTTATTCAACATACGATGTCTTTAAATTGGTTAACCATGTAGAGAGAAATAAATTAGAAATGCATTTCATGCCATATATCAAACTAAATTGAAACTGTACTAGAGATTTATATATATACATATATGGAACAAAGAGATACTAAAATATAGAAAAAGGTTTATGTAATTTGGGGGGTGTGGAGGCCCTTCCTTCAGAGAACCCTATGGCAATAATAGTGTGGGCTTTGGAGCCAAAGGTCGCAGGTCCCAGCTCTGCCCAGCACTAACCACACAGTAGTGACCGAGCCTTGCCAAGCCTCTTCCTGTTCATCTGTAAAATGGGGACAGAAACACCCATGCTGCAAGGTTGTGAAAACAAGCGAACATTCACACAGTGCCTGGCCTAAGGAAGACACAATTATTTTTGACTCTTAGCTCACATTGGTTATGTGCAAAGAATTCAAACTTCCCGAACTCAGAGACCATTTTCTTGCCAGTAATTTTCCCTTTATTGTTTACAATAAAGAAAAATCACATCATACAAAGGAAGTGTTTGACCATATCGCGCGTTATCCGGTCCACACTGAAAACAGAGCGCTTCTTCCATTCAGAGGCGCTCTGTGGGCTGTGGCTCCGCACGGAGGAGTTGGAGTCGCGCTGCGCTGGTTTTGGTTGGAACACCTGGAGTTCAACAAGCCTCTCTGAGTTGATGCGCTGGTTTTGGTTGGAACACCTGGAGTTCAACAAGCCTCTCTGAGTTGATGCGCTGGTTTTGTTTGGAACACCTGGAGTTCAACAAGCCTCTCTGAGTTGATGCTCTGGTTTTGTTTGGAACACCTGGAGTTCAACAAGCCTCTCTGAGTGGATGCGCTGGTTTTGTTTGGAACACCTGGAGTTCAACAAGCCTCTCTGAGTTGATGCGCTGGTTTTGTTTGGAACACCTGGAGTGGAGTTCAACAAGCCTCTCTGAGTTGATGCTCTGGTTTTGTTTGGAACACCTGGAGTTCAACAAGCCTCTCTGAGTTGATGCGCTGGTTTTGTTTGGAACACCTGGAGTTCAACAAGCCTCTCTGAGTTGATGCTCTGGTTTTGGTTGGAACACCTGGAGTTCAACAAGCCTCTCTGAGTTGATGCGCTGGTTTTGGTTGGAACACCTGGAGTTCAACAAGCCTCTCTGAGTTGATGCGCTGGTTTTGTTTGGAACACCTGGAGTTCAACAAGCCTCTCTGAGTTGACGCTCTGGTTTTGGTTGGAACACCTGGAGTTCAACAAGCCTCTCTGAGTGGATGCTCTTTGGGAGGAGCTCTGGCTTGCATAAGGGGAGGTGCTGGAGGGTTCAGGGGAACGGTCTCCGGTCTTCAAAGACAGGAAGGTTTGAAAGATTGTAACGCCCTAGGGATTCCCTTCCGATGTGCACTTCAGGCTATCTTAGCCCAGTGCCCAGCCACTCAAGCTGAAAGTCTGGGGCCCACCAAGAAACGTGCAGAGGTCCGGTGCTTGTCCTCCAACTTCAGGATCTGCCCAAAGCAGACTAAGAGTCGCAGAAGAGGAAGGAGAAGAGAGAATGCGGATGTGAGAGTACCACGTAGAGCAGTGGTCCCCAACCTTTTATGGGCCACGGACCGGTTTAATGTCAGAAAATATTTTCACAGACCGGCCTTTAGGGTGGGATGGATAAATGTATCACGTGACTGAGACAAGCGTCAAGAGTGAGTCTTAGACGGATGTAACAGAGGGAATCTGGTCATTTTTTAAAAATAAAACATTGTTCAGACTTAAATATAAAGAAAATGAAAATAATGTAAATTATTTATTCTTTCTCTGCGGACCGGTACCAAATGGCCCACGGACCAGTACCGGACCGCAGCCCGGGGGTTGGGGACCACTGACGTAGATAATTTGGAGGCACTCCAGAGCTGGTGTCCGCATACCCACATGCCACGTGGAGGGGTATTCCACGGGCATCTGAAGGGCCTTCTCAGTCCTCCAGTGGAGGCTGCTCACCCCCAGCCAGCTCGGGTCTCAAGGCCCTAAGAGAAGTCTCCCCTCCCCTTGTCTGGGAGTTGTAAGTCAGCTCCACCCAAGATTGAAAAAGAGAGCCAAGCTGCTGACATTTCCAAACAAAGTTCAAATGCCTTACCTGGAGTGGCCTCTACTTCAGTTCACTTCGGTTTTCTTAGATCTCCGTTGTGGTTTCAAGTTCTGATGGGGAACCCAATTACCTTTAGAGCAGGGGTCGGGAACCTATGGCTCACAAGCCAGATGTGGCTCTTTTGATGGCTGCACTGACTCACAGACAAATCTTTAATAAAAAATAATAATAACGTTAAAAATATAAAACATTCTCATGTATTACAATCCAGTCATTTTCTACCGCTCATGTTCATGTCTGCGGGTGGCTGGAGCCAGTCACAGCTGTCCTCTGGGACAACACCAAATTTTTATTGGATAATGCATAACGCGTACATGGGTCGTTGTGAGGTCAGGAAGTAAACTTCCCTCCTTTTAATCAAGTAGTCAGCTAGCTAATTGAAACCCTTTTGACAAAGAAGATGGCTAAAAGAAAAAAAATGAGGAGTATTCTGTTTTCAGCAGGAATGGACAGAGGAATTCGCCTTTGTGGAGAGAGTAGGTTCTGCAGTGTGTCTAATATGCAATGATAAAATTACATTGATGAAACGGTCAAATATAAAGCGGCACTTCGACCACGACATACTACATTTGCATCGAAATATCCAGCGGGGCACAGCAGGAAGAAAGCATGTCAAGAGCTACTGTGCAGAGTGCAAGCTAGTCAGCAGCAACGCCATGTTTGGACCCAACAAGGTGACTGGAATTCAGCTAGCTTTGCTGATGCTTTAGCAATTGTGAGAAATGGAAAGCCATTCACAGATGGGGAGTATGCTAAAACATTCATGCTTGATGTTGCCAATGAACTTTTTGACGACTTTTCGGATAAAGACAAGATAATCAAACGAATAAAAGACATGCCTCTGTTGGCAAGAACTGTTCACGATCGTACCATCATCATGATGGCAAATCAAATTGAGGCAACACAAGTGAAGGACATAAATGCAGCACCATTCTTTTCTCTCGCTTTGGATGAGTCAACAGACGTAAGCCATTTATCCCAGATCAGCGTGATTGCAAGGTATGCTGTGGTGACACACTACTACGTGAGGAAAGTCTTGCTGTTTTGCCTATGAAAGAGACAATAAGAGGGGAGGATTTATTCAAGTCTTTCACTGAGTTTGCTAAAGAAAAAAATCTACCGATGGATAAACTTATTTCGGTGTGTACTGATGGTGCTTTGTGCATGGAGGGGAAAAACAGAGGATTCGTAGCACTTCTTCGTGAACATGAAAAGAGACCCATCCTAAATTTTCACTGCATCCTACATCAGGAGGTGCTTTGTGCTCAGATGTGTGGCGAGCAGCTTGGTGAGGTGATGTCGCTGGTCATTCGGGTGGTCAACTTTATTGTTGCCTGAGCTTTAAATGATCGCCAGTTTAAAACACTGCTGAATGAAGTTGGGAATAATTATCCTGGTCTGCTTCTGCACAGCAATGTGCGTTGGTTGTCAAGAGGAGAGGGAAGGTGCTCAGCCATTTCGCGGCTTGTTTGAGTGAAATCTGGACTTTTTTGAAATGAAAAACATTGAGCATCCTGAATTAGCTAACACTGAGTGGCTCCTGAAGTTCTACTATCTCATGGACATGACTGAACATCTGAACCAGCTCAATGTGAAAATGCAAGGCATTGGAAATACAGTCTTATCCCTTTAACAAGCAGTGTTTGCATTTGAAAACAAGCTGGAACTCTTCATCGCGGACATTGAAACAGGTCGTTTAATACACTTTGAAAAACTGGGAGAGTTTAAAGATGCATGCACAGCAAGTGACCCTGCTCAACATCTTCATCTCCAGCAGCTAGCGGGCTTCACATCTAATCTCCTGCAGTCATTCAAAGCGCGCTTTGAAGAATTTCATGAGTGCACTTGTCTTTTTAAGTTCATCACCCATCCACACGAGTGTGCAGTGGACAGCGCCGACTTGAGTTATATCCCCTGTGTCTACGTCAGAGATGTTGAGCTGCAAGCTGCTGACCTGAAGGCCTCAGACATGTGGGTGAATAAGTTCAAGTCACTGAATGAAGATTTGGAAAGACTTGCACAACAGCAAGCAGAGTTGATGAGCAAACACAAGTGGGGAGAAATGAAAAAACTTCAACCTGCGGACCAGCTGATTGTCAAAACTTGGAACACGCTTCCCATCACATACCACACACTGCAGCGTGTGAGTATTGCTGTACTGACAATGTTTGGCTCTATGTATGCATGTGAGCAGTCTTTCTCACATCTAAAGAACGTTAAGACCAACCTACGATCACGTTTAATGGATGGAAGTCTCAACACCTGCATGAAGCTTAACCTCACCACGTATCAACCAGACTACAAAGCCATCAGCAAAACCATGCAGCACCAGAAGTCGCAGTAATGATAAGAAGTACTTTATTCATCATTGGTTAACAACAGCGTAACAACGTTATTAAAAAGAATTCAGAGACTTATTGTACTTTAAAAGTGTTGGTCTTACATAAAATGCACACATTTACTTGTATTTAGTGTTAAACATACTGTATGGCTCTCACGGAATTACATTTTTAAATATGTGGCGTTCATGGCTCTCAGCCAGAAAGGTTCCCTGCCCCTGCTCTAGAGGGTGTGTCGGCACAGCCTTCCAGCTGTCGCAGCTGATAGCACTTGCCTTCAGTTACAATTTTAACGTAAGGGAGCGCAGAAAACTTTCAAATTTTACAACTTTAAAAATTTGCATTTCCCTGCCACAACTTTTTTTTTATTTTTTGTCCATTGCCTTTTATGAATATATATAGTTCCATGTTGCAGTTTCTGCACTGTTCATTTGCTCCAATTTTTGTTAACATTTATCTGTGATCCTGCTGGTCCCTGGACCTGGCTTTCATCACTACATGGACTACAGTTATTCAGTTAGCTTTCATGTGTCAAAACGTTTAGACTGTTTTCCATTTCTTTGTCTTTCTATAATAAAAATGATGCCACAATGATCACCTTTGTGCACATTTGTGTTTTGGGTGGTTGACCTTTTCCCCTAAGGGTAAATTCCTAGGAGTTGAACTACTCAATCTTGATGGTCCTTGTTATGGATAAAATTTCTAAAAACTGGCCCTGGCTGGTTGGCTCAGTGGTAGAGCATTCACCTGGTGTGTGGATGTCCCAGGTTTGATTCCTGGTCAGGGCGCACAGGAGAAGAGCCCATCTGCTTCTCCACCCTTCCCCCTCCTTTCTCTTTATCTCTCTCTTCCCCTCCTGCAGCCAAGGCTCCATTGGAGCAAAGTTGGCCCAGGCACTGAGGACGGCTCCATGGCCTCCGCCTCAGGCGCTAGAATGGCTCCAGCCACAACAGAGCGATGCCCCAGATGGGCAGAGCATTGCCCCCTGGTGGGCATGCCAGGTGGATCCTGGTTGGGCACATGCAGGAATCTGACCGCCT
This sequence comes from Saccopteryx leptura, assembly GCF_036850995.1. Classification (NCBI taxonomy): domain Eukaryota; kingdom Metazoa; phylum Chordata; class Mammalia; order Chiroptera; family Emballonuridae; genus Saccopteryx; species Saccopteryx leptura. Next base: position 8,935,172 of record NC_089512.1, on the reverse strand, counting down.
CCCTGCTTCTAACTTTGGAAAAATACAAAACAAACAAAAATTTTCTAAAACTCTTACTGAACTAAGTTACATTGCATTGGCAAGGAGCAGCATGTCTGCCTGGGTGCCAGCCCGTTCCATAGGTGCACAGGTCCTGGGCCAGGACCCTGATGGAGATGTGGCAGCGACAGAGCTAAGGTCACAATGCCCAGGGAAGACCGAGACACAATGGACCATGAGGCTATTAATTACAAACCACTGCAGCACATGGCGGCCAAAGGCTCGGGGTTGGGACTAGGTCTCCCCACCTCAGCAGACAGCAGCCACATACACCAGGGAGGGCCAGGAGCCCAGGGCAGCCCCTTCCCACTCTGCCCATGCCTCAGTCATGCCGGCCCCTTCCCCACCTCACCACTGCCATTTAGAAAGGACCAATGAGAGAAGACAAGAGACTGAAATAACAAGCTGGTGACAGCTTCAGGTTTTAATCATTCTCTATGCGTTATCAGGCTAAGTTTAAACCACTTTGACTCAAATTTGTGGATCCTTTTTCTGGCTACCCAGCAGGTACAGAGGTAACAGAGATCCCAACAGTTGGAGACACTAAAGAAGCTTCAGCCCTGGCCGGTTGGCTCAGCGGTAGAGCGTCGGCCTAGCGTGTGGAGGACCCGGGTTCGATTCCCAGCCAGGGCACACAGGAGAAGCGCCCATTTGCTTCTCCACCCCTCCACTGCGCCTTCCTCTCTGTCTCTCTCTTCCCCTCCCGCAGCCAAAGCTCCATTGGAGCAAAGATGGCCCGGGCGCTGGGGATGGCTCTGTGGCCTCTGCCTCAGGCGCTAGAGTGGCTCTGGTCACAACATGGCGATGCCCAGGATGGGCAGAGCATCGCCCCCTGGTGGGCAGAGCATCGCCCCATGGTGGGCGTGCCGGGTGGATCCCGGTCGGGTGCATGCGGGAGTCTGTCTGACTGTCTCTCCCTGTTTCCAGCTTCAGAAAAATGCAAAAAAAAAAAAAAAAAAAGGAAGCTTCATTTGCATGGCACAGCTGAGCTATACAACGGGCCATTTTACTGAACCAGCTAAAATCGTATCATTTTATTTGGTTTTGTAAAATTTATATACATGTCTGCATAGAGAAGTGTCATTCCACTGGTAAATTAGTGGTCATATTAGTGGTAAACTCTGCATGGTGAGATTTGGGGTACATTTTAACTTTTGGGCTTTTTTTTAGTGTTGATGCTGTTTGTTTCTTTACTCATACTGTCTCATTTTTCCAAAATGTAAAAATGTCAGTTTTTAAAAGCCTAATTCAAACCTCTTAACTATTTCAGAGTTATATATTCATTTTCATTAGGACTGTGTAGACTGATGAAAATGATTTCAAGCTACATGGGTTCAGTTTTCATACCTCTGACTCCACGTACCTAGTCATCCAGGACTTGGCTCCTCAGGCGAGAGGACCGGCATGCATGCTCCCCTGTGCTCTGCCCTCCAGCGCCCCCAGAAGTGTATTTAATGTTAACATACAGATCATGTTAGTTTTACAGAAGTAATACATGAATTGAGGGCACGGTCATGCAGTTGAAAAATACTTCAGGAAGTTCAATCAGACGAACCCAGTGCAGACAGCCGGTCACACAGCAGCTCAGCGTCTGGTCCAGGATCACCCAGTTTGAAGTTCAGTCTTCTTGAGGAGCCCACGGTCTTGCAAACACCCACCACTATCAACACCGGAGTTCAAGAACTGAATCCTAGAAGTTGGGTCTCTGAGAAATAGTACCAAGAATGGATTTAGACTTCAGAATATCATTTCTATCTGAACTGTACAGGGGTGACTGTGGGTCAGAAAATATGGACTTTAATCGCAGCCAAAGGCGTGCTGTCTGAAAGACCAGGAGGGTGGGTCCTCTGGGTCCAGCTCAGCTTGTCTCAAAGCAGCACGAACTCGTGTGCAGGCAGGAACTGCGAAGACTCTGTAAGTCATCTCATTTGTGGCAGCAGCCAGACAGACACGGCAAGGACAAAATTATTTTCAAGTGGCCCTGGACCAGTTTATGAGCAATAGGTACTGCGGTGACAGGTCCATGTCCAAGGAGAAATGGAAACCAGTGACAGAGACCGGGCAACATTCAAGAAAGACCTGGGTGATGATTGCATGAAGCCGCCCAGCTTGGCCCACATCCACACAGGGACAGGAAGCCCTCTTTCCCGAGAATATGCCCTTGAGAGAAGTCACTGTTCATCTAAGAACAAAACAATTGTCAAGAGGATCCCCAACAGAGGCAAACGTCGGGACACCCTCCTGCACTCCCCAAGATACTTCTCTGCAAACAGGACAAGAAGATAAGAAAATGGTGTCAACATTTCTTTGAAAACTCTTCACATAAACGGCAGTGTGACTAGTCGAGGCAATCAAACCCCCTCCCTACTCCGTATCCAGGGAGAGAACCGCCCCAGCCTGGAGAGGGAGGACTTTCTTTAGAGAATCCACTCAGCTCCCAAAGAGTAAGTCTGGGCACCTCCAGGTCCCAGGGAGGGTCTCTGAAAGAACACTCTTATCAAGATGTCCTCATGGAGGAGGGACCAACGTTTCTCTCCAGGCTGGACCAGGTCACCCCTGAACCTGTCCCCACCCACCAGAGCAATGCAGGAAACCCCATGTGCAGGGACACCAAGAAAGAGTCCACGGAGCCCAAAAGTCATACACATGTGAGAACTGTCCCAAATCTTTAGGTATTTCTCTCAGCTAAAATTCCATCGGAGAAGACACAATCATGAGAGGACATTGATTCATGCCGCACGTGACAAAGGCTTATGTATCAGAAGATTCATGCAGGAGAGAAGCCGGTCAGGTGTAGCACGTGTACCAAGTCCTTCAGCCACAGAACCAACCTGCTGGTGCCATGAGAGGATCCACCCAGGAGGGAAGCCCTAGGAGTGTTCCGTGGGCCAGAGACACTACCGCCAGTCCTCCACCGACAGCGCCACCTGAGGATGCACCAGACACCTGCCTTCAGACCTGCTTCCTTCCCACCAGGAGCTTCCTCGATGTAAATATGTCTGCCAGTCCCTATATTCCCACAGTACTTCTCTATTTAGAATGTACTTGATTCTTCCCGATTATATATTCTATTCATTGTCTCCCCCACTAAACTGTAAGTTTAAGGAGGGCAGGGCACTTCTGTTTTATTCACCAAAGAATCTTGGCCCTGGCCGGTTGGCTCAGCGGTAGAGCGTCGGCCTGGCGTGCGGGGAACTCAGGTTCGATTCCCAGCCAGGGCACATAGGAGAAGCACCCATTTGCTTCTCCACCCCCCCCCCTTCTTCCTCTCTGTCTCTCTCTTCCCCTCCCGCAGCCAAGGCTCCATTGGAGCAAAGATGGCCCGGGCGCTGGGGATGGCTCCTTGGCCGCTGCCCCAGGCACTAGAGTGGCTCTGGTTGTGACAGAGCGACGCCCCGGAGGGGCAGAGCATCGCCCCCTGGTGGGCAGAGCATCGCCCCTGGAGGGCGTGCCGGGTGGATCCCGGTTCGGCGCATGCGGGAGTCTGTCTGACTGTCTCTCCCCATTTCCAGCTTCAGAAAAATACAAAAAAAAAAAAAAAAAGGATCTCCGGTGCCTAGGAAGTGGCTGGCACATTTCAATTAACCAATAAATACCTATTGAACAAAAAAAAAAAAAAGAAAAGAAAAAGCTTCAGAATTTTTTTGATTGACAGGATTTTAGATCAGTCTGGGAGAGAAGGAAAGAAAACACAATGGATGCTGAGTAGCGAGCGGCTCTACACCTTGCGTCCATCTGAAGTGGGCAGCTCTGTCCCTTGCTGAGACATTCAGGTTTAGAGGGACATTCTCTGGGGTTGTAAATGCATAACAGTTCAAACAATGGGGATTTTTTGTTTTCTCCGCTGCTGTGGGGTATGCTGTTAGGAATAAGAATGCTGCTACGATCCCACAAGCCGGCCGTTGCTCCACGCTCCACCTCAAAGCCTGAGTGTGTCGCTGTTGCACTGAGACAGAGCCGTAAAAACAGTCAGCATGTTCCCTCCGAGAGACCCCCTTTCCTAATTTCCTGTGAAATGGCTTCTTTCACTTCTGCTTCTTACCAATTTTACAGCTTTTTTTGAGTTTCAAATGTGACCTCACGAGCACTGTCTCATCTGGTCCTCACCGGAACCTCAAGTGGTATCATGATCTCCATTTTGGAGATGAGTCAATGAGGCTCAGAGGTGAGGGCTTGGGCCGGTCCTACAGCTGGAGAGAGGGCGGGCCAGGGCTGGCCGCTGCGCCTCCCGTCCACACAGAAGCCTGGCAGACTGACCCCTGGGGGCTCGGTTCTCCGTTAGGGAGCGAGGACGAGGCCCTGCCGTTGGCTCCGATGATTGCATTTCTAGGACTTTCTCTGAAAAATGTCCATTGACTTTATCTACCCATGTCCTTCCCCAACTTCTCATAGAAAGAACGAAGCCAGCAGGAGTCCTTCCAAGGACGTCTGCAGGGATTAACTGACCTTCCTAGGAGTCCCTCCCTGTCTGTTTTTCATTCCTAAGAAAAGCAGGCACGGAGCCTAGGGGTCCTGGTCTTAAAAATGTCAAACCTGGTAAGAATCCTATTGGCCTCCTCTTCCTGGTCAGCCCCTTTATGAAGGAGAAATCCAAGGGCTTTGCATTTGGTACATGACAGGCTTGTCTCAGTATTGGGAGGAGAAAGAGGGTCAATTAATCCAAGTTAACAATGTTTATACAGTAATTGCAATGGCTACCGTAGTTAATAATTCTAATACCTACATCATCCAACTTTAAACTTAAGAGTCACTGCATTTGAATCTAGTGATGAGAAAATTAGACAAAGCTACTGAAGATCTAGCCTGAACTTTTTTGCATTTACTGGTTAGAGAGTTTGGGGTAAATTACCAAATTTCTTCAAGGTCCAATTTCCCCAGTAGCTATGGTGAACAGCACATTCTTACAAGGCCATGAGAGGGGTCATTATTTCTAATAATAATAATAATCACTGGCCCTGGCCGGTTGGCTCAGCGGTGGAGCGTCGGCCTGGCGTGCGGGGGCGATTCCCGGCCGGGGCACATAGGAGAGGCGCCCATTTGCTTCTCCAACCCCCTCCCTTCCTCTCTGTCTCTCTCTTCCCCTCCCGCAGCCAAGGCTCCATTGGAGCGAGGATGGCCCGGGCGCTGGGGATGGCTCCTTGGCCTCTGCCCCAGGCGATAGAGTGGCTCTGGTCACGGCGGAGCAACGCCCCGGAGGGGCAGAGCATCGCCCCCTGGTGGGTGGAGCGTCGTCCCTGGTGGGCGTGCCGGGTGGATCCCGGTCGGGCGCATGCGGGAGTCTGTCTGACTGTCTCTCCCAGTTTCCAGCTTCAGATTTAAAAAAAGAAAAATAAATAAATAATAATCACTATTAGTATTTAAATTTTGGTTTTTAAATACGAAAGATGATTTTTGAAAGTCATATATAAATAGTAAAAATGCATAATTCCTTAAAAAGTTACAGAAATAAGAATTTCTATTACATGATTTATTAGTATCCAGACTGTTTTTTCCTGTTTTGTACTTCTTCTTCCAAATACGTTCAGACGTCAACATCCCCATTTTCACCGCCCGTTTTCACCGCCACCCATTTCTGTCTCTCATCGTGCGTCACACTGACTTTCAAAACTTCCATCTTTCATTTCTGACTCCTCCCCTCCAGCAGCTGCAGCACACACACCAAAGAACCTTCCAGGGTCTATGGGCTGTCTAGCACATGCGGTTCTGTGGGAAAATAATAAATCACCTGGGATTCAGAAACAGTGGTCGGTGCCTAATTGTGGGGTTGTTTTTATCTTCTCTCGCAGGGACAAGAAAAATGGCCACCACCATCATCGATGCGCCCGAGATTGAGGAGGGGGCCATCGGGACCACATCCTATGAGTATCTGTTCACCATGCCATGTGAAAAAGTCAACATCCACGAGCTGGCCACCCACATGCTGCCCCCGCTGTACGCCCTGGTGTTCGGGGTCGGGCTGCTGGGCAACGTGATGGTGGTGGTGATCCTCACCAAATACAAACGCCTCTGCAGCATGGCCAACATCTACCTGCTCAACCTGGTCATTTCGGACTTGCTCTTTCTGTTCACGCTGCCCTTCTGGATTCACTCTCTGCTGTGGGATGAGTGGGTTTTTGGCAATTTCATGTGCAAGCTGCTGTCGGGGCTTTACTGCATCGGCTTGTTTGGGGAGGTCTTCTTCATCATCCTGCTGACAATGGACCGCTATCTGGCCATCGTCCATGCCGTGTTTGCCCTTCGAGCCCGGACCGTCACTTTTGGTATCGTAAGCAGCGTCTGCACCTGGGTCCTGGCAGGGCTGGCTGCCCTCCCTGAATTTATCTTCCTAAAGACCCAAGAAGGGAATGAAAAGTTGTACTGCAGCATCATTTACCCAGAAGATGAAGGAGACGCCTGGAAGCGTTTTCACGCCGTGAGGGTGAATGTCTTCAGCCTGGCTCTGCCTCTGCTCGTTATGGCCTTCTGCTACTCCGGCATCATCAAAACCCTGGTGCGGTGCCCCAATCAGGTCAAGTACAAGACGATCCGGCTCATTTTTGTCATCATGGTGGTTTTTTTCATTTTCTGGACACCCTTCAACCTGGTTCTCCTTCTCTCCACTTTTCAAACCATCTTCTTTGAGACCAGCTGTGAGCGGAGCAAACAGCTGGACGTGGCCATGCTGGTGACAGAGGTGGTCTCCTTCACGCACTGCTGCGTCAACCCCGTCATCTACGCCTTTGTGGGCGAGAGGTTCCAGGAGCACCTGCGCCACTTCTTCCGCAGGCACGTGGCTCTGCCCCTGGGCCAGTGCACCCTACTCCTTTCTAACGACCACCTGGAAAGAGTCAGCAGCTCTGGCTCCCGGTCAACGGGGGAGCAGGAACTCTCCGCTGTGTTTTAGGTCAGATTGGGGAAAACTGCCCGCAGCAAATGCTCTGGGCACATGAAGTGAACACACTGAGCCAAGCACAGTGACCTCTAGACCAGTCTTTTAAACTTCCAGTGCTACACTGAAAAAGCTCTTGAAGACATTAAAATATATACACAATGGTTGCATCTATCCATGCACCCCAATGTCATTAGCAGAGGTCAACGGCTGGGCAGCTCACTTATCGTCAACCCCGAAAAGCACAGCTTTGCTTGATTCTCTGAAGAGTTATATCCATTTTAGTGCACCTGAATGTTAGATAGTTAGTATGTCCAGCTACAAACAGGTAAAACTTAGTGTATTTTAAATCTTAACTTCAGCCAGCTATGGATATAAGCAAAACTTATTTCACAAAATACAATAAATCGATTACATTACTTCTTAATGTGCCTAGCTCTTTCCTTGCTTATCTGAATAATCTTAATATTAAATTGATTTCCTGTTCACAGCAAATGCCCACATTTCCCATGAGTGACTCCATGGAAGAAGAGCAAGTTAGTATCTTCAGTACCAAGAATAGAGGCCCCACTCATAGACATGTCTTAGCCCAAAACGCGCGGACCCTGTCCTCCTAAATGCCCATCTCATCATTCATTCAACAACCGCGTGTGCGGGGACACAGGCAGGATGCACAAATGTTGCTTTTGGTTAAGTGAGGAACACAAAAATGTATAAGACAAACACAATCCTTGCTTCCACAAAACCTTCCACTGAGTAGGGGGTGTGAGGCAGGAGCAAGTAACTCCAGGGCAAAGAAGAACCCTCCGTGCTATGCCCGGTGCAGGAAGGAAGAAAGTATTTCCAGCTAGAATCTGAGAGAGGAAGACTTCATGGAGGAAGTGGCTTTTGAGCAGGTCCATGAAGGAGGAACAGGGTCGGAAAGGCAGGGGGGTTGAGGCGGCACCTTAAGCCAACGAAAGACCCGAGACGAAGGGGAGAGGGGAGAGGACGAACATACGTGGGTGGAAGGGTGGGCTGGGAAGGGCCACGGACTTCAGACAAAGCATCCTGGGCTTTGTCAGGAAGGCGAGGGGAGCTAGAGAGGGGTTGCAGGCAGGGGAGTCAAACAGTCGACACGGTGCCCTCGGGAGACGAATCCGCTAACACGCAGGGGATGGAGCGGAAGCCCAGAACCATGCAGAGAGGTGAGTCGGGAGACAAGGTCAAGTGTGGAGGCCAAGTAAGACCAAGAGCTGGACAGAGGGGTGCCAGGGGCACCCAGCGAAGAGTTTGGCCAAGAGACAGTGTGAAGAGTCAAAGTACCAGGAGCGATATCTGGCAGATTGAAGGGGGAAAAAAAAAATCAAAGGCCAAAAAGTACACCGTATGTAAAAAAGAGAGAGAGAGATTAGTATTGTGAAGTGACGTCTGCCTTTAGATACCGTATTTTTCGCTCCATGAGATGCACTTTTTTTCCCCCAAAAGTGGAGGGGGAAATGCCCACGCATTTTATTAAATATTTTAACACACCATGTGGTTCAGAATATTTTTTTTTTCTTCTTTTCCTCCTTAAAACCCTAGGTGTGTCTTTGGGGTCAGGTGTGTCTTATGGAGCAAAAACTATGGTAACCACCATGCAGGATAGAGGCGCTTGTTCATGCCCCCACCCCACCTCATCCTCACCCCCCCATCCCTGAACGCTTTTAGGAGTTTTGTGACCCACACAAACCTGCCCATAAGCAAATCAGGAATTCAGGCTGCTCCATTTCTGTCCCCAGCCCAGCCCAGCTGTACCATCCGGTAGGGTCACTACCGGCACATGCAGCTATGAGCACCTGAAATATGGCTAGTGTGACTGAGGAACTGATACTTTAATTTTATTCTGTTTTAATAGCCACATGAGGCAAGTGGCTGCTACATGTGGTTTGTGGTGAAACACCAGCCCCTTTGGACCTGGCCCTCCACCTCTCCTCTACCTACGCAACCAGCTTCCTGTATTCAGCAACCACGTGACCTGAACACCGTGTCACAGACGAGAGAAGATGCCTAATGATGCAAAGTCCAACAGGACCCATTTCGAGAAAACTCACTCGTTGTTCAGTGCAAGAGACCCATCCGACTCAAATGACTGCAATAAGACGTGACGGGTGCCCCAGGGACCGTGTTGCGGAAAGCAGACATTTCAGAAAGGACACGGAGAAAGTGACATTCTGCTCAGGTTGGGTTCCCCCAAGAGCAATACCTGAGCAAGGATATGAGAGCAAAGGGTTTATTTGGAAAGTACAGGAAACTCCAGCAGGGACCAGGGAAGGGAAACAGGAAAAGCAAGATGCCAGCCAGGGGTACCTTTACCGAGCTGACTTCCACGGGGTGCACCTGGAGCTCGAAAATGCTAGAAAACTCCAAGAAACATGCAACTCGCGGCTCCATGATCCTTCTCCAGGAGTAAGGGAGTTGGGGTATTTCCCGGCACTCCGGTAGGTCACTGGCTGATGGCTGCTTCCAGGGGACACTGAGTCCCCAGCACTCAGGCCCGTCTTGGCTGTGACAGAGAGGCCCTCCCAGTTTGGAGGAAACTGGGTGTTGGAAGCCAACTGGGCACACTCAGTTAAGGCTTGGTGGCTAAAGCATCTGCTACATATTTGAACTGGTTTGTGAACCATGTTCTCATGAAGCAAAGGGTGGAAGGGAGGGTGGTGTCCAGGCAGGTGGGTCAATTTGTTGGAAGGCAAAGTTGCTGCGGGGAAGCCACAGTGACCTTGACCACGGCAGTTGGTCATGAGCATGCCTCAGTGTGGACTTTCCTGCTCCTCTTCCTTTGTGTTGAGCCTCATACTCTGCTACGTTAAAAAGATGATTCTTGCCTGACCAGGCAGTGGCTCAGTGGATAGAGCATCGGACTGGGATGCAGAGGACCCAGTTTCGAGACCCTGAGGTCACCAGCTTGTGCGCGGGCTCATCTGGTTTGAGCAAAGCTCACCAGCTTGGACCCAAGGTCGCTGGCTCGAACAAGGGGTTACTCGGTCTGCTATAGCCCCCTGATCAAGGCACATATGAGAAAGCAATCAATGAACAACTAAAGTGCCACAACAAGAAACTGATGATTGATGTTTCTCATCTCTCTCCGTTCCTGTCTATCCCTATCTATCCCTCTCTCTGACTCTCTCTCTCTCTCTGTCTTTGAAAAAAAAAAAAAGATGATCCTTTTCCAGCTTGAATTTCTGAGTTTTCTTCAAATTCCGGAGCCAAAATTTTAAAGTCTTTACATCTCCTGAACAAAGCAAGCCTGTGTCCTTCATAGCCTAGGGGCTGTCAGTAACTTCACTGGGGTGCTCTTTGTGGTCTGCCCCTGGGTAAATCCCCAGTACGGTTGGAGTCACCATCCTCTTTCTCTAGTCACTGATCAAATCCAGGGGTTAGGTTCAATGTGACCCCCCGGGCCAAGTCCAGCCCACGTCTGCTCTGTGAACTCACCAGAACACAGCCACACTCAATGGTTCATGAATTGTCTGAAGTGGCTTTGCACCACCACAGACTTGAGTCATTGTGACAAAGGCTGTATGGCCCACAAATTCTAAAATATTAACTTTCTTGTCCCTCACAGAAGACATTTCCTGACCCTGACAACCCACACCCCACAGGATCCGGGGCTCCAGTAGTCATATGTTGACACAGGAGACCAGATTGCGGAGGGAAGTTCAGGATGTGAGGTCTATAGACAAGCTTCTGGGATCCCCAGGTAGCTCTACCTGGACCCTGGGCGCAGTTCCAAACAAACCCAATAGGGTTAAATGGGGGAGTAGACTAGTGTTGCTCACTTATGCCAAACACTGACAGGATGTCCCAAGAGAGCAAATTGGCACTTGTCATTGAAGCAGCAGGACATCCATAGTTTCCAATATACAGAAATTATAAAGGAATTGTAAAAGCCGGTGCCGTGACTCTCAGGACCCCCACCTCTTCTGGGGACAAAAAGATTAGATGAACAACAATTAGAAAGATCCTTCTTTGTTGAGGGTTGCTGGCGCCGCCTACCCCAGATGGGCAGGGAGGAAGGTGTCGTGGGTGCGAGTCTCTCAAGCCTGGGAAGAGCGACGCCAAAGCCCCCAATGACATAGTTGTCATATAAGCCTGATACAAGTCACCATGGCTACGAAATCAGAGGACAAGAGACAGGCCAGCCAGCTGTTTTGGAGGTGAAGTAAAGAAAAACCGTCACTATTTTGAGATGGATCTAGACTTTCAGAGTTGATTTGGGGGGAATTTCTTTTTCCAGGGGCCAGATGAGAGGGAGCTGACTGGAGGAATTCTAACCTTGCCCCAGCACCCAGAAGACTGCCTGGGTGGAGCTCGTCTGTGGGACCCCGGGAGCGAATGTGAGTCCAGGGAATTGCTGAAAAAAACAGAGGTAATGGGAAGCTGTCAGCCAGGAAAAGGGCTTTTTTTTTTTAAATCCCAGATTATGTTAAATATTCCCAAGGATGCCTCCAATGACTACAAGAGCAGTCCATGAAAGAAAGAATCAACTTCTAGATTCCTGCCAGCCCCAAGGGGTGATATCTTCTTATGACGGGGCCAAGAACTATTCTAACCCCAGCTTCCCTTCCCTGGCCAGTGTCCACCCCGCTGGAAGACTGGATGCCATGCTTAGCAAGCTGGACGAGGGGAGAAACGCCAGGGAGGAAGAGAGTTAAGTAGGACGGCACCCCCCACTTCTCTCCCCTGAAGATGACTCATCCTTCAGCCAGCTGGGGGTGGGGGAGGGAGCAAAATTTAAATGTCAAATCAAGTTGAGTTTTGATATTCATATGAGGATCAGTTCTTCTATTTCTGCATTGAAACTCTGTCCTTTTGTGACCTCAAGTGATGAGGGGGCTTCTTCGTACCTAAGTGTGATGACTAAAGTCATGGGGACTGCCCAAGGGTTCATTGGGGCTAGGAGGGCTTCACCCTCTAATTCCATTTAAAGGGATATGAGACACAAAAGTAAAGATTCTTTCTGTTTGTACCCCATGGAAGTTGTGGTTTTATAGACTGGGGGGCCAATTCCAAGCCCCCAGATTTCAGCCCTCTGAGGTCCACAGAGAGCTCACAGGAACTTTCAGGACAGTCCTGCAGGATTTAAAAGGATGTTAGAGACCCAGATCCTGGCTGAGAAATAAGGCAGAGGGGGGGAAAAAAGCAATGATATTATATATAATACATTTAGATATAAACACATCCATCAGAAGAAGCACGGCCTCCAGCAATCTGGACTTTCTGAACTGAGGAAAGCCTCTCAGTTTTCAGGTAGGACAAGATTCTTCCTGGCTTGGTTTGTGGTCCTGGCAAATTGGCCCCAACTCTCCAATGGGTCCCTTACTTGCTAACACCAGCTTTAGTTACAGTTGCAGTGGGAAATGTGAACAGTAGGGGGCGTTCGCCAATGCTGGAGCCGCAGCCTGCCCTGTGCAGATTAGGTCAAACTGAGAAACATGCCCGCACCCTAGGGGGAGGGGCAGGTTTTGAAGATATTACAGCAAGAAACTCAAGAATGTCTACATCTGAATCTTCTCCAGCTGAGTTATAAAATTCTAGGAGATGCCATTCATACTCCTGGGAATTGTCATTTATGGAGTTAGGGGTGTGGGGTACTCTGTCACCCCTCCTAACCCAGACCCACTCTCTGCCTCTCTCCCCCCCACTCTGTGCCTGAGCAGCCACTCCCTACGAGCCACATCAGTATTCTCTTTGCTCTCTGGATTAAGCCCATGGAGGCTGATATCTCTGAAGTCACCCTTCTAAATGGTCCCTTTGTTCAACTCTCCTCAAACAGCCCAATTTGAGTGTGTTGTTTCCTGCTGGGACCTTGTATGATACAGGAGCCCATATATAGCACAGGAAAACAAGTTGGCAATAAAAGAAAAAAAATATGGAAAGTGCCAAGGGAAGTGTTCAGGGAAGACTTCCTGAAGGAGGAGGCACTAGGCTGGATCCTAAAGACAGGAAACTACACCTCTGAAGAGAGCTATGGAAAGGGGTTCAGGCAAAAGCCGAGTTGGGAGTGAACCGAGAAAGTACAGAACACAGAGACTAACAGTCAATGCGGAAGGCAGAAATCAGCAGATTTGGAGTCAGAGGTCTGAAAGTAAGAGCCCTTGATGCCTGAATTGAGAACCTTAAATGCCAAGGGTCTGGACATACCCTGCTAGCAGCGGAGAGTGACACTGCTATAGACACAAACTGCAGGGTTTGCTCGGCTCGCGATGATTCCTCCAGTCCCATCCTCAGGCCCCTCCCCCGTCCCCTTTGACTTCTCTGACCCACACGGATCCTATCCTGACCTGAGCGAGGCCAGCTGAAATTTGAAAACACACAGAAAATTGATCCTATGGCCGCAGTCTAGAGAGAGGCTCCGGGACCTCCTCCTGAAGTCTACTTACTCTTCCTGCTTCCGTTTTGCCAGCTGCCCAAACCACCCCGTGCGGTCGTTCCTGGCTGCAGGTAGGCTGTTTCTAATCACGAAGATGAACTGATGTGGAAATGAAAGCTGGAGAGCAGCCTGCAGACACCAGACTCCCAGGGAGGGGAGCCTCGCGTCCATACCCAGCATGGGGCAGTGTGTGCAGCCCGTGTGCCAGGGACAGTGAGTCCAGTTACCACCTCGGACTGCATGCCCGGTGAGGACAGCGCCTGGGCAGGCGCGCGGGGGCGGGGCGGGGCGGGGGGTGGGGGGGTAGGTGGCCGGGAGATGTTGCTCACCGATCGAATGACGAAAATGAGGGATGCTGGAACCAGAGGGTAGGATGGTTGCTTCGAAAGGCACTGAGCAACTTAAATCAAAACAAAACAACAACAACGAAAACCTCGAAGACTGAAATTTTCATCTTCCAGTTACAGTGAAACTTAGAGCTTTTCTGTGACCAGGTTGGGGGGAAGAAAAATCTTACTACTTGAAGCTGCTGGGTTATGACATTTGGAAACCAATCTAGAGCCTGAATTGGCAGGTGTCTTTAATTATAAGTTGAATCCACACGTTGGCAGAAAACCATGTATGGAGAGGCATTGAGACAGAGCGAGAACCGTGGGGACAGGAATATGTAGAAGGATCCGGAGGACCTGGGACCTGCTCCTCTTTGGCCCTGTGACACCCTGTCATCCACCTTTCATTCCCAAGAAGACACTTTCCTGCGCATGATGATAAAGCTAACAGCTCACCCCATGAACCACTCTTCAGGGTTGCTCACCTAGTAAACAGGACTTGGATTTGACACGGCCCAGAAGATAAAATGCAGAATCAGCGTAGGGAAGAAGAGTCTGTAAGGAATTACAGAAATTGTTTAATACGTAGTATCAAAAATCTGAGTTTGGATTTTGAGAACGCTTCATAAAAGAGGGCAGAACAGAACTTAGGGTTGGGCTGTACTTAGTGGTAGTTGCACTCGTCAGCAATACTGAACTCAGTGGCTAAGGTTCTAAGACTTTTCTGATGGGGGCTACAACAGATTGGGACCAAATGTAGGTCCATGCTTGAGGAGTGTGAAAAGCCAGGAATCCCTTGGAATAACCAAGATGAAGATTGAAAGGTTCTATCACCTCTATCTTGTGGGTTCTGACCAGCCTGCCGCACTGTGTTCTCTCTACAACGGAGAATACCTTCCTCTTCTTCATCATGAGGACAGGATTGGAGTGGAAGAAGGGCTGGAATGGTGGTGGGAGGAGCTGTAATGGAAACACAGTCCTTGACCTCGGGGCGCTAGGGAGCATACTAAGTGTGAGTGCTTTACCTGCCAGAAACCACCTAGGTGTGGCCATTCTAAAAGCCAACAGGAAAAGGCTGGTGATCAGGGCGCCATCCAGACCCCCTGACTGTGCTCACCCCCCCGTGGGAATCCCAGGAATTATATCATGCCTCAGTCAAGAAAATCTTATATCTGGCAAAAAGCCAGGCCTGTTCTGAGTTGCTTTAGAGAGAATATGGTCTCTCCAAATTCTCAGAAGTGAGTCATTTCACAAAACCAGGGCCTTTTCATGATGGGGAAATCACACATCTTTGAGGAAGAGCTATATCATGTCACCGCCCACGGGAACCTTCACCCTCGCCTTTCCCAAACGGACCTGCTGCCACTCCGCTGGACTAACATGCCCAGGGGGTCCTCGGGTTACGACACAGTTCCGTTCCTACGATAGTGACGTAACCCGAATTTTGGTGTTAAGTCAAAACACACCTTAGCCTAAGTCACTTCTCCATCCTAACACCGTTGTAAAATCATAATCTAGAGCAGGGGTCCCCAAACATTTTACACAGGGGGCCAGTTCACTGTCCCTCAGACCGTTGGAGGGCCAGACTATAAAAAAAAAAACTATGAACAAATCCCTATGCACACTGCACATATCTTATTTTAAAGTGAAAAAAACAAAATGGGAACAAATACAATATTTAAAATAAAGAACAAGTAAATTTAAATCAACAAACTGACCAGTATTTCAATGGGAACTATGGGCCTGCTTTTGGCTAATGAGATGGTCAATGTCCGGTTCCATATTTGTCACTGCTAGCCGTAACAAGTGATATGACGTGCTTCCGGAGCCGTGGCGCGTGCATCCCGCGTCACTGGAAGTAGTACTGTACGTGAGCAACACCACACTTTGCGGCACCACCACATACAGTACTCCAGGAGCACAGGATGCACCTCTCACTGACCACCAATGAAAGAAGTGCCCCTTCCAGAAGTGCGGCAGGGGCCGGATAAATGGCCTCAGGGGCCACAGTTTGGGGACCCCTGATCTAGAGCATAAAAACACAACTAAGCCACAGAAAAAGGAAAAGGACATAAATATACTGTGCTGTACACTGTACTGTAGTAACAGGAAAAAATATGTGTAAAAAATATTTCTTACCTTTATTCCTGTGGCTGGCTGGCACACTGGCAGGGGCATTGCAAGGTGGGAGAGAGTGACCTACTGGGAGGAGGAAGCTGGAGAGGCAGGAGAACCTGCAGAAGATGCTAGAGACACTGGGTCAGGTGAATCAGTCACCAAACAAAGCAACACAAACAGAACACTTGTGCTTTTAACAATCTGAAATGGCGTGGATAAGCGTACCGGTAGATGCCAATTCCCTCACTTATAGCCAAGTTACTGCGCATTCTTCCGCCCTGCGCAACCAAACTACGTAGTTCACCCACGTAGTCCGTAAGTAGGATGCTAACAGTATAAGCCAAAACACTCACCTCTCAATCTTTTTTGCGTTTTTATGGGAATGAGTGTCGTAAACTCGAAACATATGTCGAGACTGTCGTAACCTGAGGAGCCCCTGTATTGGGAAACGTGATACTCAGACTTGTTCGGGATCATTGAATGCCAGCTGTAAGTCACAGTGATCCTAGAAAAACCCAGGAAATCACTGAGGTCAGCCTCAGAGCAAATACTCACGAGAGCCAGGTGATAGAATTTTGATGTGAATTTGTGTCATTATGGACCGAATAGGGCCCTGAACCCACCTTGTGCTTTTTTTCACCAGTTCCCAAGCACAGTGCGGGGATAGATACGCTCAGCAGAGGGTGGGATTCCCGCACTGGCTTCCAGACAGTAGAGAAAGGTTACTCAGAGAGCGAGGTCCGAGTGAAATCCACCGGAGGCCTCCTGTCCTGCCAATCAAAACTCACACACTATCCTCCAAGGAAGATAGCAGAGATTAATAATTAGTGTCCCCTCACAGGGAAGAAAGATGCAGACCTAGCCGTTCTTGTCACACTGCTTTGTAATTCTCCAGGTGGCCGACATAAAAGACTGATCGATGGGTCTTAGAAAATAACAGGAGAGTATTGCAACTACCTCAGCCAGTGACTTCAATTGTGTGTGTGTTCTTCTCAGTTTGGTTCCCCTGCTGAAGCAAATCATTCCACTCCTGTATTAGTTCCAGGTCAAGAATTCAGTCAGGATACAGTGGGAGCAATCAAAAAAAACAAAACAAAACAGAAAACTACTTTTGGAAATTAAACATATAATATCAGAAATTTTAAAAGAAAGTCAACAGAAGGTTTGAAAGACAAAGATGAATAGGAAAACAAGAACAGGAAATCAACAAATAGTGTCAATAATCGATACCCCATGATGTCACAATATAAATATATTACATAACAACTCCGGAGATCAGCCCCAGGAGAAATGGCCGATAGAAATGAAAGCAGTTGCCTCGGAGGAGTGGGCAGGGGCGGCGCGGGAGATGTTACTTCTAGTTTCTTACTATGTTCTACTATAACGTTCACAAAAAACAACTTTAAAAATGTGATGTTATCGGATGAGGAAATAAGAGCAAAAGGAAA
Organism: Saccopteryx leptura; assembly: GCF_036850995.1. Taxonomy (NCBI): domain Eukaryota; kingdom Metazoa; phylum Chordata; class Mammalia; order Chiroptera; family Emballonuridae; genus Saccopteryx; species Saccopteryx leptura. The sequence continues at coordinate 8,917,976 of NC_089512.1, read as the reverse complement.
ATAAGACCAGAAGAGTGAGATTCAACCATAAACAGAATTCCTTATTGCATATTCTAGAACCCTGATGATTGAAAGAAGTAAACACAAACTTGACCGTGTGCTTCTTAGTAACCTAAACAAAGCACAAAAACACTGTCCAGCACGGCCACTAAAAGATGGTCAGATTGTTAGAACAATATTAAATTAGAGGCCAACCAACTGCACTGTTAGGTAAATGCTGAACGGTCCAGTGTTAGCTAAAACTCAGTACCTGGCCACACCTAGGGCCAAAACTGACGGTCACCATCGCAGAAAAAACATCGCTGGGACGTGAGAACAATCTGAAACCTCATTTAAACATGTAATTATCATTGCAACTGTATTATTAAAAGCGAGCACTCTAACTTGTAAAGTGTGACACCAGGGTGCAGAGATGATCACTTCTTGGCCCCTGTCAGTGTTCGGTGGCTCCTGGGGTCACTATTCGACCTCTGTGAGATACTGACTGCACAGTTTCCTGCTTCCAACCGGGGCTGGTGGGGTAGCAGTTTTGTGTTTACTGCGCCAGCATGGGACAGAGCTCACGGTGATGTTGTCACTGTTACTAAGCTCTCCTTTCTTTATCTCTTGTGGTGATCAACTAAGGTGATAGTTTGTCTCCAGCTCCTAGAATTAAAGATACCATCGCTGGTGGTAATGCGATTTCAATGTGCACTGCTTAAAGAAGACACCTTATGATTAGTGTTCTCGGGAGCTGACCCCCCTGAGGAGCCACTTCCCGTCCTCTCGGCCTTTTCCGCCATGGGCTCCCATCACCTCGCACACAGGTGCAGCTTGATGGCACATGGCCTGGGCCGGCCGGGGCCACACCTCCCTTATCCCAGCAGTCCTCTGTTGACACTCAGCACCCACGTGTGCAAACTGAAGAACAGGGGCTGATGCTCTGACCAGAGGGAGCCCGTAGCTAATGAAGAAATGCGTCTGCCTCCGGCCTCCAGGTGGACAGTCCTGAGAGGCACCTCATAGCTTCCAGCACCCGTGGTAGCGGCCACCACACGTCCTTGTCCTGGCCCTCTCGCCCTCCCTGCTGACTGCACTGGCCCTCGCCTCTGCGGCCCGAGAGCACCCACCCAGTGGAAGTTCTGGCACTCAGGCCTCGATCGTGGGCGCTGCCTCCTGAGGAACACGCCGAGATACAGGACTGTGCTCGCTGCCTTCTCCTTCATCTTCATTCCTCGGAGTTTCCTGCGCACTGGGGGTTCCATACAAACACTTGAGAAAAGTTTGCTCTTAAACCTTGAATCTAAGAATGTCCATGGAGTGATGTGACCAGCATCAAATGCTTTTAAAAACTGTCTCAGCCCTGGCCAGTTAGCTCGGTTGGTTAAGAGCGTCATTCTGAAACAACAAGGTTGCGGGTTCAATCCCCGGTCAAGGGCACACACGGGAAGCAACCAAAAAGCGCATGACTGAGTGGAACAACAAATGCTTCTCTTCCCCCTCCCTCTCTCTCCCTTCCTCTCTCTGTGTCTCTAAAAATGAATAAACACTAAGCCCTGGCTGGATAGCTCAGTTGGTCGGAGCGTCGTCCTGGAGTGCAGAGGTGCCAGTTTGATCCTCAGTCAGGGCAGGTACAAGAGCAGCTTGATGTTCCTGTCTCTCTCTCTCCCTGCCTCTCCCATAAAATGGAAATAAAATAAATTGTCTCGCCTGCATCTCAGCTTTCACGACGTGCTCAGCTGTGGAGTGCAGGACTGCGGCTCTCCCAGTGCACTGACTCAGCGGTACGGCGCTTTCAAGATGACTCCTTCAGTGGATTCCCGTAAACGGGCTATTTTTCCCCCACAACTGTCAGTTGTTAGCCAGTCCTGTTATCCGTAAAATGTATGACACCCTGTTTTCATCAAACAGCGTCTCTAACGCCTGTGCCATTGGTCTGAGCCTTTGGGATAAATGTGTTACGAAGCAGTTTCACTCTGCTCCGGGTCATGCAGTTTACCTTCAGCTAAAGATTGGCCTCACCTTTCTGCTTGTGACCAGGATTTCTGCTACATGATGCCCTGTTGCAGGCACTTTCCGAGAGCCCAGCCGAAAGGTGCGAACAAAACAACGCGTGTTTGTTGATCCCCGAATCACTCATCGCTTCACTGTGTGTTTTCTGTCTTCAGTGACAGCTGCAGAACAGTTTTGCCTTATTGATTTTTCATTCAATACGTATTTGTTTCCTTTAGATTCACCCTGTTGCTATCTGTTTGAGACCCAAACATCTGACAAGCAAATAAGTAAACGTCTAATATATTTCCATGTGATTCCTCTGGGCTCTCAGAGTTTAAAGACGAGTCACCTGGTTGCCCCGGCACGTCCAACACCGGGTGCGCCAGACACAAGGCCGGCACGGTTAGTGTGGTCAGGAGCCCTTCTGCGCACAGAACCACAACGGTCAAATGTCTTCTAGAAGGATCTTTGCATCTAGAATTCACAGCCGGCACAAATCTCCCAAATCCTTCAACTTCTGAAAAGGGCTGGCAGCCTCTAGCGATCATTTAGATGAGGTTTCTCTTTTTGAAAACAAAGACTGTGTCTTTGTAAAACATTCTAGTGAGATCGATTGTTTCAAGGATTGATTAGGGAAATGAATACATTTTGCGGTTTGCCTTTTTCCTCAACATTTTTTTTTCTTCTTTATGCCTTATATTCTCTTTTATGTCTGGCTCTAGGATTGATTATGGATATTTTTGTACGTTCTTCTGGAGCCTGGGAAATTCTGAGAAGGAACTCTTAGCAGTCTGCTCTTACTTTGTCCTCACAGGGTTAGAAGAATCCTCAAATAGAAAATCTTCTGGAAAGATTCCTGGCTAAATTTGAATCGACTAAACTAAAAATTAATTACAGTTCTTAAAGGTCATTTTGTTTAATTTTATGACCAAGACTAGCAAGGCAAACAACTACAAAAAAAAATGAAAATTATATAATTGAAGCTTCATAATCTCTATTCTCTCTAGTCTACCTTTTAATGTTATTTATGTCTTTATAAACCTCTCTCGGCCCGATGCTGATACAATGAGCTTCCTACAGCATCCACATAACATACGCTGTCTCTTATTATTTGTTATAACTCCAGCCCATTTCCTATTTATTTAACCATTTGGAGCATCTTAATTTTAGGCAGATAATATGGACAGCTTAGACTAGCACTAGTTCTGCAGCCTTTTACTCTTGCAATATTTAATGTACATTTATGTTTCAATTGGTTGATAGAATTTCAACACATAAAACTCATAAGGAGATGTTTTACTCTAAGTTACACCTAAATGCTTAGTTACATTTGGAGCTGAATATTCAGTTATTTACAATAACCTGTGCTTGTGTTACATACATTGAAATAATGGGACCTACATGACCACTGATCATGCGTAAGTTCAGAAGTCCCAAAAATAGCATTGACACAGGCATCTAGTTTTATTTGCCCCTCTGATGACTAAGTTCAAAGCTGAAGCCAAGGTTAGACTCTTTGAACTGCATTTTTTACCTATCTCCTATTATCTCAACTCCATTTTTGAATAGCACTGAATTCTTATATAAATTACATCTCCACTGGGTACTTGTAAAAAGTCCATGTGCTCTTTTGTCTGGTGACTCATAAGAGGTTAAAACAGAAAAGAAAAAAGCTACATTAGTGAGGTTATTTCGAGAACTATAAATACTCCATGAAGTCTTAGAAGAAGCCTTCATATGCATTGGTAGAATGCTCTTCTTTTTCTTACCACGTCTGAAAAGCCAATCGCTTTTTTTTTAAATTTTGTAAACATTTAGCTAAACTACCAGCTGAGACAACATCTTGAAGATTGAGCTGATCTGGCCTCCGAACCAGAGCCTGTCACGCAGGTCCAGGAAGACAGGTGGAGGGGGGAGGGGGGTGCCGGGAGGTAGTGACACATCTCACATTCTTACTTAACAATCAGAAATGTTACTTCCTGTCTTCACACCTCTAAGCTTCACTGCTATCAAGATTTTAGTGCCCAAAGTACCCCCAAAAGTTCTCCTTAATTGGAAACTGAGAATACCACCTGAGGACACTGTCACGTCCTTACTCAGTTAGTGAAATGGCAACAAGAAGAAAGGAGGAAAAAAAAAGAAAAGAAAACATATGTATTCAAGAAGAATGTATTTCATCCGTGAGAAATGTAGAATGACATTTTAGGCACCTATGTGTACTCTTCTACCCCAAAGTAGGAGTTAACAGAAGCTATTGCCGTCCTATGCAGGTGGGTTTATCAGGGTCTCAGATGGCTGAGGAATAACAGATCGGTCACCTCTAAGGACTCCACCCATGGAGGTGGTGGCCGAAAGATAGGAAAACTTGAAGCAGGAGTGGAGGATGGATCTTAAATACTGGTTGCAAAATAATTATTATTATTCTTGCATGTAATTCTCTTTCCTCTTTACTTCTGTTATTGTGCATAAGTTATGCTAGTTACAGTTGAATGTTTTTAAATGTTTACTTATTGATTTTAAAGAGAGGAGAGAGAGAGAAAGGCAGAAGGAGGAGCAGGAAGTATCGATTCATAGTTGCTTCTTGCATGTGCCTTGACCAGGCAAGCCCACAGTTTTGAACCAGTGACCTCAGCGTTCCAGGTGAATGCTTGATCGACTGTGCCACCACAGGTCAGGCTATAGTCAAGTTTAATATCGGTTCATAGGCTGCAGATTATCAATATGGGCTCACAGTGAAACTCCAGTAGAAATTCACACCACCTGGGCGTGCATGGGCTTGGATGACAGTGAACTTGAGAACTCATTTCTAGGTGCAGCAGTTGGTGACGACTTTGGCTGTTTCCCCTGCCACTCCCACAGAGGGGCTGGGGGCTGAGTGCTTTTGCATTTATCCGAGTACCCAGGTCACCTTCGGATAATCAGCGAAAAAAGTTCCAGTGTGTGTTTGCACATGGCCAAGGAGTGGACAGTGATAAACACCCAGAGGGCTGTCCATCAGCTCACAGAAATTCCCACAGTGACCATGTTCACTTACTCTGCTCCCTGGCCTTGGAGCTGACCCACACAGCATGATCAGACTGGAAATTTTCAAATAAAATAATTTTGAACCTTTTGATGAAACAATCTGGAACCAAAAGTAGGTAGAACTGAGTTATCTCCAGACAAGTCTTTAACGAGCGGGTCCATGACGTCCTGCTGCTGAAGTCCCCAGAGTTTCCACAGTCCCTGTTCTTCCTGATGCCAGGCTGCCCCACTTAGCCTTCCATCCCATGAGCTTCCTGTGCACCCTTCCAACAAATCCACTTCGAGCATAAGCATCAGCTTTAGTAACTTTCTGAAGAGACCTAATTGATGTGGATATAAACATAGGAAGTTAGATTCAGCAGCAGAGGACAAAGTGGATTGAACTGGAGATGCAAGAGAAGCTAGTTAAGAACTGTTCTAGGAGAGCCTGACCAGGCGGTGGTGCAGTGGATAGAATGTCCGACTGGGATGCGGAGGACCCAGGTTCGAGACCCCGAGGTCGCCAGCTTGAGTGCGGACTCATCTGGTTTGAGCAAGGCTCACCAGCTTGGACCCAAGGTCGCTGGCTGGAGCAAAGGGTCACTTGATCTGCTGTAGCTCCCTGGTCAAGGCACATATGAGAAAGCGATCAATGAACAACTAAGGTTCCACAACGAAGAATTGATGCTTCTCATCTCTCTCCCTTCCAGTCTGTCTGTCCCTATCTGTCCCTCTCTCTGTCTCTGTCTCTGTCTCTGTCACACATACAAAAAAAGAGAAATATTCTGGGGGTCTGGGTGAAGGGATTAAGCAAAGAAGAAACTCAGAAACAGACAGCAGTTTGAGGGTTACAAGAGAGAAAGGCGAGTGGGGAGGTAGAAGAGGGTAGTGAGGGACTAAATGGTGATGGAAGGAGACTTGACTTGGGTTGGTGAACCCACAATACAATATACAGATGAAACCTATATGATTTTATTAATTAATGTCACCCCAACAAATTCAATAGAACATTTTTTTAAAAAATAAAAAAGAACTATTCTGAGATAGGTAACAAAGATTTGGTCAAGTATGCTGCTCAGACAAGAGTTCGTTCAAAATCTAAAACTTTCTAAGGAACAGTGTTGAATGACGTATGCATCTGTTTGTTGTGTTCCCCAAAGCCACATAATAAGTGACCCCCAAAGCTTAGTGGATGAAGACAGTAAACTTTGTATTATATCTCACAGTTTTGTGGGTCAGGAGCTCGATAAGGGCTTGGATGAGCAATCCTTCTCCACTTGACATTGATTGGAGTGTCAGCTGGTGGCCCTGCTGGTCTGGAGGATGCAGTCCAGCCCCTCCAAGGGGGTGGCTAAGAGGCCAGGCTCTCCCTGATGGTCTTAGTGCTCCTCTGCCTGCTGTCTCCAGCAGAGTAGCCGGACTTCTTACATAACTTCCCCCCGGTCTGAGAGCAACTCTTCCAAGAGATAAGCCCGCAGTCTCTGAAGGCCTGGGCCCAGAAACTGGCATAGTATCACTTCTGCCCTAGTCTATTGGTCCAAGCGGTGACAGAGCCCACTCAGATTCAAGGGAGGGGACACAGATCTCATCTCTCAGTGGGGGAGATGTCAAAGAATCTCCAGCCACCTCTAATCTACCACCGTGCATGTGTGTGCGTAGAGACTAAATCTTGACTTTTGCTGCAGCAAGAGTTTTTAACCAGCATGGTTCTTAAAATTACTATTGCAATCAGATAGTAGATGAGAGAAAATTACTCTTTATAGAAGTTATCCAGCTAATTAGCAAAGAAAAAACAATAGAATAGTAATATTATCACTTTTTAACCTCTAATGAATTAATACATCCAGGCACAAGTCGTCAGTGGCTACCTGCATCCCAGGAAGAGGGACAACCAACCATTCTCAGTCAGAATGTGAAAGACTTGGATTGAAAAAGGACCAGAAGCCTGTATTTATACATGTTCATATAATTAATTACCTGTTTGGCTCGAGGTGGTGAACACACAATGCAATCTACAGGTGACGTGTTGTAGAACTGTGCACCTGAAACCTGGATACTTTTATTACCAAATGTCACCCCAATAAACTCAATTAAAAATTTTTTGAAATAATAATAATAATAATAATAATTACCTGATTAGTTTACTTTCTTCTTTGTGTGTTTCTTTTCCTCTTTTGATGGTTTTCAATTACAAAAATAATTCGTGTATGTTGCAGCAAGGGAAATCTTAACGGATAACGGTGTATAAGAGCAGAGGCAGTGTGGCCTTCTCTCCCCTGCTTCTCTGTGTCTCAGGCAGAAAGAAACACCAGCCGGATAAGTGTTCCCCACAGACCCAGGTTCCTCTGCTCGCTTTCGCCGTGTCATTGCATGGGAAGTTTTCACTTTATTGTAAATGATCGACATCCTTCCATTCAATAGTCAACTCTCCATCTTTCTTCCTACTTTCATTATGCAAAAATACATATTTGCATATGTAATTTTACATTCATTGGGTCGAATTCTATATATTTATAGTTATATATATATATGTCCGTATGAGGGTATATTTTTCTTTTTAGTGTAATTTTTGTTTCTCTCTTTTTTTTTCTACTGGCCTGTCCATTCCCTCTTTTCCCTCTGTATCTGCTGTCCCCCAAGTCTCACAAATGACCTGTGTCCATGCCCTAATGCACCATAGCCATACCTGGAGTTTTAGAGGGGTTTTGTCCATTGTTCATGACACACAATACACAGTTCTTTGGATCTTACTTTTTCATCCAACAATACCTCGTGGAAATTCTTCCAAATCAGTGAGTTTAGCGCGAATTCCTTCTTTTTTAATAGCAAAATAATATTCTAGGGTGCGGACAAGTCATAATTTACTAACCTTTCTAATATTTAGGATTAATCACTTTCTAGGATTTTTTGTTTTAACTTCAATATTGATACACACCAGTCCCTGGTACTTGATGGGGCACCAGATACACACTTTCCATGGGGAAGGCCCCGCCATATCGTGTTCTGAAACAAAGCTCTTCCTCTGCCTGCCCCTCACCAGCTCATCACACCAGCTGCTTCCTCCCTTCACACATGGTTCGGCTGATGGGCTCGGAGCGAGAGTTCACTTTTAATGGAGTTTGTGTGGTTGGGCACATTTGTTTATATTTTTAACCATTTGGATTTGTTCTTCGAGGAACTGATCCCTCATTAGGGACCAGACAGGAGACACACCCACAGATGTGGAGGGAATGAACAAGGAGGGATGAAGTCTGCACCCAGCACTGTCCTGACACATTTGAAAACCGTGAGAAAATGGGAGATCTAGAAAACTTGAAATGATCAAAACTCACCCAAGGAGAAGTAGAACTACGAATAGACTAACTAACATAGAAAAAAATAGAAAAGTCAACTAATATCTACTTTTAAAAAAGTTACCAGAACCAAATGATTTTATAGCTTAGTTTTATAGCTAAGCTCTACCTGATCTTTAAAGAACAGGTCATTTTTGTGATATTTACATTATTGCAGCACATAGAAAAAGATGGAAAAACTTTCTACTTAATTTTGGGGGAGGCCAGCCTATTTTAGAGATAGAATTCAACTATATATCAAGCATACTTATGTAAGTAAACATCTAAACATTAGCAAGTAAAAGCCAGCAGTATAGCAAAAAGAATAATAAACTACAGTCAAGTTATGTTATCTGAACAGAAATAGGGGATCCAAATTAGAAGCTCTCTTCTCTAAATGCATTTCAGCAGGTGTGCTAAAAGGATTTTTAAACATGCAATACGTGACTATTTATTCAGGGGCACTGGCCTCTTTTCCCTCAGATTGTCAAATAAAAAAAATGGCAACAGCCAACACAACAATAGCTGTCCTGTGTGAATGAACCAAAAGTATACTTATTTTTTGTGTCAGATCAGCAAAAAAAATGTATTTTTTGGTGTACTATAGAATTTTAGTAATTGGTTATGTGTGCCATGAGATGGAAAAGGTAGAAAATTGCTGCATTCAATTAACAAGTAAAAGAACAAAAACCAAATGATTGCATTAAGAGCCACTGAAAAAATTATTTCATAAAATAGCAGCAATGATTTTTAAAACAGGGGAATTTGTAGAACAATTTGTAACGAAACCTGTTGCCAAAATCTTCTAAAAACATCACCCCAAATGATAAAAATATTAAATCAGCCAATCATTTTCAGGACCCATATATAGATGCCTGCCACCGGCATGATAGCAATATTATCTTAGAGGGTCTAACAAGTAGAGTGAAAAAAAAACAAAAAACTGGTAAAACTTTGCATGTTCGCATGTCTCAAAAACCCAAGAGAGGGAAAAAAAATAAAAGTGTGGAAATATCAGTAGCTTTTCCTTCTACTCACAACAGTGACACCGAAACCCCAAAACTATAAAAGATAAACATATTTGATTAAATACGTTTTTTCAAAACGTTACAGAGCAAAATAGACTAGAAAAGAAATCCAATAGAATGTGTTGCAAGCCACACCTCGATGAGATAAGGAACTGAACTTTATCCCACAGTCGGCAGGCTTTCCCTGAGAAGCACTGTGTCCCAGATTAACAACCAGATTACAAAGATGCTTTCAGCGCAGCCTGAAAAGTAATCATCTAAAGGCAAAGCGTATGGACCTCCTTTTCAAACCCCACCACCGCCTCGTGCACCTCGTGCCAGGCTGCCTGCGTGGGGAGGAGAGGGGAACTCGGCCCCCTCTTGGGCTCTGGAGCAGCGGTTTCCGGCTCTGCCTCAGTAGTACCCCCTGCGAGTTCTCGTTCATCGATGTGGGACTCTGAAACCCTGCCGAGCTGTGGAAGATGCTGTGCCCTTGCCCTAGGTGTCCTCAGCCTTCCCCATCTGCAGCTCGTCCCTAGAGGACAGACTGGCTGAACTCTGGATGCCAGTTAAGTGATATCTGTCATTTTCCTACCAGGCCCCACCCAATGGATTGAACAATCTGAATGGAATCAGGCCGCAGGGCCAGGACACCCCATGGGGCCCTGTGTTAGATGCTACATATGGCACCTACTCCTTCAGGTGAAATTCTGCAGCCCTGCCGCCTGGTCCAGGCCAGTCCCTAGCGTCTCCCGTTACCAGCTGATCAGCATGTGCCACTTATGATGACTTAGACCAGGGGTCCCCAAACTTTTTACACAGGGGGCCAGTTCACTGTCCCTCAGACCGTTGAAGGGCCGGACTATAAAAAAAAAAACAACTATGACCAAATCCCTATAAACACTGCACATACCTTATTTTAAAGTAAAAAAAAAAACAAAACAGGAACAAATACAATATTTAAAATAAAGAACAAGTAAATTTAAATCAACAAACTGACCAGTATTTCAATGGGAACTATGCTCCTCTCACTGACCACCAATGAAAGAGGTGCCCCTTCCAGAAGTGCGGCGAGGGCCGGATAAATGGCCTCAGGGGGCCGCATGCGGCCCGCGGGCCGTAGTTTGGGGACCCCTGACTTAGACATTGCCTGGTGACCTGGAGTGACGTGACCAGCCATAAAGAGTCCACCAGTTTCTGAGCTGTGCCATGGTCCCAGTCCGTGTGTGTGTGTGTGTGTGTGTAGCCTCCACGACCTTTCTGCTGGAGCGCGTGTGGGTCTCCTGCTGAGAGCACACAGCTGAGGACGTGTGCGGAAACAACCATGAGGAGGCTGGGAAGGTGTGGGCGTGGGAGGCATCCAGCAGTCCCTCGGGCCCAGGGAGAAGGTCAGTAAGACGGAGTCAGGTGGGGAGTCCCTCAGAGAAACTGACAGGCAACTCTGACACATCCCGGGAGTGAGTGGGCTTGGGGGGCACGCAGGCGCCAGGGAAATACAGACTTTCAAACAGCAGGTGAGAGAGATGAGTCATGCAGATCATTCAAACCCTGCGAGAAGGGAATTATTCTAAGGACTTAAACTCAAAGGTTGTTAGTTTCGGTCCTGCTGCAGAAGCTATGACGAAAAGGCAAAAGAACAGGTGAGGAGAGGGGATTTCAACACAGGCATCGAAACGGGGGCAGCGGGGAGCTAGCTGAGAGAGGGGCCACGCCGTGTCCTTCCCTCCGACTTCCCGTGATCCTGGCTCCCGTCCCCGAAGCTCTGAGGGGTCAGGTTGGTTTTTGTAGCTTTCTGATAGCTCCCACGGTGGCCACCAAACATTTAGAAAGCAGTGCCAGGAATGCCGTAACTGAGCAAAGAAAGCACGGTGGGATATACGGGGGAAATGTAAGACCTAGTCTCCACACAAAGCGACAGTGGCAGCTACTCTGATATGGAGTCTCGCTGGTCAACGTGAGATCGGGGACCAGCAACGTCCACCTCGCCTGGTTGCTCATCAGAAAGGCTGAGTATCAAACCCCACCCCAGACCTGCTGAGTCAGAATCTGTACTTCTAGCAAGAATCCCCAGATAACATGGAGGCACATTAAATTCGAGAAACACTGATAGAGACAATAGGGCAGAAGGTAGACGACTCCCGTGGAGTCGGGTTGTCACTGAACGCTTCACGGACAAGCTGGGTCTTGGACAAATCTTGAACACGGATGTCGAGCGGATTCAAGAGAAGTGCTGGGGATGGAAGAACAGGCGGAAGCCTTCAGGGCCCATTTCAGGTGCTTCCCACGCAGAAAGTCAGGAGGACACCGCCAGCCTGCCTGCCCCTCTGCCCAGGAAACTTCCTCGAGATAATTCAAGCCAAGACGCGGCTCTGGTTATCAGGCGTGAAGCATCATGGAGAGGCTTCTTCACAGCAGGGGTAAGGAGCAGGATGTCAAGCCCTCAGGCCTGCCCAGTCATAAGAAAATACAGATTCCCAGGATCCGCCCCTGAAAATTCATATGCAGGAAAGTTTGGGGTGCAGCCTGGCTACCTGAATTTTTACCAAGTACTCCAAGAGTTTTATACCTTCAAGGCAACACTGTTTGAGGTCTTCAGTTCCCTGGACAGGAATGGTCATCCAACTTCCCACTTCTCTCCTACCCAAGAGCCGTAAGGCTTCCGCCCCAGCCTCACGCTCCAAAGACTGAAGAAGAATCTTCTCAGAAGCCCAGAAAGATAGTGAGTGAGTGGAGGCCACTTTGAGAGGCAGCCTCTTGGTCCTATAGAACTTATTACAACACTGACCCCACTCCAAGAAACTAACCCGGGCTGCGAAGGCCAAAGCTCCAGACAACCGTTCCTCTGGCTGCGGTCCGCAGTGAGGCCAGGGTTCCTGCAGGAGGCCACGGGAACGGCCAGCCGCACCAGGCCGTTCTTCCCCTCGTTCGTGTGACCTTCCCGCTGGGGAAAACGTGTTCGGTTACAAGTAATGCACTTCCTCTCCATTAAGCTGTCCAGGACTATTACTTTTGCTTTTTAGAAACCCATAAAGGGGAATTTTGACTTGTGTAATCCAGAAAGAAAGGAAAAGCTCAGACACTGAGAATGGCCCTAGTCTCTGAGCAAAAGACTAATTTCTTTCTTTTCTTTTTTTTATTAAGGGAGAGGTGAGGAGACAGAGATAGACTCCCACATGCATTGCACCCTGACCAGGATCCACAGGGCAAATCCCCTGCAGAGCCGTGCTCCGCCCAGCTGGAGCTGCTGCTCTCTTGCTTGGCAACAAGCTATTTGAGCACCTGAGGCGAGGCCATGGAGCCATCCTCAGCACCCAGAGACAACTTGCTCAAACTGAGCCATGGCTGCGGAAGAAGAAGAAGAAGAGAGAGGGATGGGGGAGGGGTTGAAGCAGATGGGCACTTCTCCTGTGTGCCCTGACCGAGAATCGAACCTGGGACTTCCACACAATGCTCTACTGCTAAGCCAACCGGCCAGGGCCAAAAGACTAATTTCTATTGATAGTTCTAGAAAGGGGAGATTGATCTATGCATACTGACATATATTCTTTTATTTTTTTATTACAGTTTGCAGTTTGTTTTTGTACGAGCTTCAGATGTACTCTATATCCAAAATATTATCTTTTTAACAGGTAATTAATACAGATTCCCAGTATCTGCCCCTGAAAATTCATATTCAGGGAAGTTTGGGGTGCAGCCTCCTCTGTCTGGCTTCGGAAGCCTTGCCTGTCTCGCTCTCCCTCTCTCCCCCTCCACCTACCAACGCCCCTCTCTCCCACTGTGCTGAATTATTCGCAGGTCCTCAGCACAGCAGTGCCTCTTACGTCTAAGCTTTTACAGTGGTCCACCTGGTTCCCTCTGCCTAGAATGCCTTTGTTTTTGTTTAGTTTCGGTTCTTTATTCATTTTTTATTTTTCAATTACAGTTGACCTACAATATTATATTAGCTTCAGGTGGACAACCCAGTGATGAGACATTATATAACTTCCTAAGTGATCATTCTGATAAGTCTTATACTCATCTGATACCATACATGGTTATTAGAGAATCGTGGACTCGATTCCTTCTGCCGTTACTTCACAGCCCTGTGACTGACTATTCTGTTAACAACCAATTTGTACTTCTTAATCCCTTCATCTTTCCTGCCCATCCTCCACCCCCTTCCTACCTGGCAACCCTCAAAATGCTTCCTGTATCTATGAGTCAGTTTCTGTGCTGCTTATTTGTTTATTTTGTATTTTAGATTCAATTGTTGATAGATAGGTATTTATTGCCATTTTATTGTTCTTTTTTTTTCTTCTTCTTCTTCTTCTTCTTAAAGAAGACTCTTTAACATTTCATCTAATACTGGTTTGGCGGTGATGAACTTCTTTAGCTTTTTCTCATCTGGGAAGCTCTTTAATATGTTCTTCGGTTCTGAATGATAGCGTTGCTGGGTGGAGTAATCTTGGTTGTAGGTCTTTGCTTTTTATCACTTTGAATATTTCTTGCCACTCCCTTCTGGTCTACAAAGTTTCTGTTGGGAATTTTTCTGTCATTATTTTTTCAAATAAGTTTTCGATTTCTTGCTTTTTCTTCTCTCCTTCCAGCACCCCCATGATGCAAATGTTGCTACACGTGAAGTTGTCCCAGACGCTCCTTACACTACCTTCAATGTTTGGTTTGGTTTTGGTTTGGTTTGGTTTGGTTTCTGTTCTGATTGGGTGGTTTTTTGCCTCCTTGTATTCCAAATCGCTGATTTGATTCCAGATTCCTCTATTCTACTGTTGATTCCCTGTAAATTATTCTTCGTTTCAGTTAGCGTATCCTTCATTTCTGACTGGTTCTTTTTTGTGGTTTCTAAGTCCTCGTTAAGTTCCTTGAGCATTCTTATCATCATTGTTTTGAACTCTGTATCTGATAGCTTGCTTATCTCCATTTCATTTCGTTCTTTTTCTAGAAATTTCTCTTATTCTTTCACTTGGGACATGTTTCTTTGTCTCTGCATTTTGGCTACTTTCCTATGTTTGTTTCTAGATATAAGGTAGAGCTGCTACATTCCTCAGACTTGGTGGAGTGGCCTTGTGTCATAAGTAACCTGTAGGGCCTAGTGGCACAGCCTCCCCAGTCACCTGAGCGGGGCACTCCAGGGGCACCCCTGTGTGGGCCGTGTGCACTGTCCTGTTGTAGTTGAGCCTTGATTGCTGATGGCATCACTGAGAGGTATTGACCCCTGTGCCCATCGGCTGTGAGGACTGGCTGCTGCTATTACAGCAGAGGAGCCGCTGTGCAGGAGTCAACCCTACAGAGGAGGAGTTGCTTCCATGGGACTTTGGTGCTCTCCGAGTCCGTCCTGCTGGGTCCGCCCGGCAAAACCACTGGAAACCTCTTGGGTGGGCCGGCAAGTTGAGTGGAGCTAGGTCTCCGGGAATCACAGGGTGGAGCGAACAGTGTGAGCCAAGTCTACTGAGACTCAGACATGGCGCTCACCTTCAGATGAGAGGAAGGGAGGGGCGTCTCAGAAAAGGAACAATGGCCTCTGTCAGCACTTTTAACTGGCAGAAAGCTACCCCTCCCCCAGTTCTTGCTTGATGCCAGACAACCCAGTTCCTCCCTGTCTGTCCCTGGTTCCTTTCAGGTTGCTGCAGCTAGAGGTCAGAGGGAGTGAGTCCAAATAAGTTTGTGTGGGGTCCTTTAAGAGGCGCTGCTTGGTACTATGGCAGCTCTGTCTCACTCGGCCACAATCCCCATTGTTTCTGCAGCCAGAAGTTATGGGAACTTCTCTTCCTGGCACTGGAACCCTGGGCTGGGAGGCCTGATGTGGGGCTGGGACCCCTTCCTCCTCAGGGGGAGCCTCTGCAGCCAAGATGTCCCCCTCAACTTTATTTATTTATTGTATTTTTCTGAAGTGAGAAGCAGGGCAGCAGAGAGACAGACTCCCGTATATGCCTGACTGGGATCCACCCAGCATGCCCACCAGGGGGTGATGTTCTGCCCATCTGGGGCGTTGCTCCTATGCAACCAGAGCCATTCTAGCACCTGAGGCAGAGGCCATGAAGCCATCCCCAGCGCCCGGGCCAACTTTGCTCCAAAGGAGCCTTGGCTGCGGAAAGGGAAGAGAGAGATAGAGAGGAAGGAGAAGGGAAAGGGTGGAGAAGCAGATGGGCGCTTCTCCTGTGTGCCCTGGCCAGGAATCGAACCCGGGAGTCCCGCATGCCAGGTCAACGCTCTACTACTGAGCCAACCGACCAGGGCCCCTCCCAATTTTAAACTGTCACACGTGGTTGTGGGACCAGCCTGTTCCATGTCCCCACCCTTCCTACTGGTTTCCGTGTGGCTTCTTCTTTAAATCCCTAGCTGTAGGACTTCCATTTAGCTAGAGTTCAGGCGGTTCTCAATGACGGCTGTTTTCTAGTGTAGCTGTCATTTTGATGTGGTTGTGAGTATGCACATACTGAATGCCCGGGGTGAGGCAGATGCTCGCTCCACTCCCCACCTCCCCCCACTCAAAACACCTCTTCCTGAACTGTGCTTCAACCTACATCACTGACATACACTGAGGAAGGAGTGTTTCACTTTAAAATGACTCTTCTAAGGACGCTGCTGTATCCACTCCATGGATCTTGTTAAGGACGTTGACTGCATGGCCCCAGGAGTTGCCATCGTGTGCTCCAGGATATGCTGGTTAACAGCTGCTCCAGAGAAACGGGAACAAGAGGAAGAAGAAGTCAGAGGTACTTTTCTGTGCCCCAGAAGCTCTGGACGCTAGTTTGTTTACTGTGAGATGTACGGAGCCTTTCCATTGATGCGGACGCTCCAAGAAGGTCTGGTGCATGGGGCTTTCCAAACTCAGTCGACCCTTCTTTGCAAGATAGTCTTGTGTAACACACTTCAGAACAGGCTTTGCCACGCCTGTCTTCCCAAAGAAGACCCATGGACGACACTTCTCTCCTTGAGTCCAGTACTGAGAACGGCTGTGTGTTCACTGGGGAACTACCTTGACTCATTTTGTGAGGCCTGAGAATCCAGAAGTACATGTGTTTTTCTCTTTTTATGGGCTGCTGGGCTGAGAGCCAAATCGTTGGCGGGCCTCCGGCAAGTGTGCTGAACCGTGGAGCACACCCTCTGTGGCCTGACCCACCGGTGACCACTGGTTTCCCTCCATTTCCTCACCAATTTGAATTTTTTTTTTCTTGCTATAGCTCTGCAAGGCACTATAAGTCTTTTCCCAGAGAAGAGTTCAGAGAGGCCAAGTGGCTCGCCCATGGCCACACAGCTCATCAGTGAGGAATCCAAGATTCAGATGCAAGTTCTGCCGATCTTTGAGGCCTGCGCTTTCCCATGCCACCACCCCAGTCCTGAGGGGGGCCCATAAAAGACCTGGGTGTGTGGCTGACACTGGGGGTTGGTAGGAAATGACCATTATCGAACAACGACGATGTGACTTCGTCTTTCCCTCCTCTTGGGCGTGTTCCTTGCTGCCTAGCCTCTTTCACACACACACCTCCCTTTAGGACCCCTTTCCTATTTCCTACGACTCCTCATCAGCTCCCCAAGGCCAAGACCACAATCTGGGATGCACAGCTCCAGCCCACGGATTTCTAGACAACCACGTGTACCAGAACAACACACTGAGCGGTCAGCGCAGGCACCGGCCACAACAACAGGGGTGAGCGTTCCAGCATCTTCCAGCTGGGTCTCCCCCACCTGCACACAACAGAAACTCAGCCACAGGGCCAGCTTCACTAATTATGGCCTTGTCTCACCCACCCACCAACACCCCAGCTGCTGCATCCGGCTCTCTGCTCTGCCATCCTGAAGTGAAGCTTTCATCTCCATGGTTGCCACATGGGTCACAGATGGCTGGTCCACTGCCAGCTTCTTATTTGCATTCTAAGCTGGAAGAAAAAAGGAAGAAATCAACTAAGACAAGGAGGAAGGGGCAGCGGCAATGTGAGGAAAGAGAAACTCCCCGGGGACCCCCAGCAGACATGCACTTGGGTCTCACTGGCCAGAACGGAACCACGTAGCCACCTCTAGCTGCAAGGGAGGCTTGGTATCATGGTATGCCATCGCACAGTATACGGCATAACATAATCACAGCGGGTGAGGAAGGAGGGGACACGAGTGCGAGCGGTCGGCTGGTGTGGTCTGCCAGGCAGGACCGCCCCGAGTGCCTGCGTTGGGAACAAGCTGCAGAAAGCAGGCAGCAGGGCTGGGAGGGGGGCACCAGGACCGAGAGGAAGGGCAGAGGCATCCAAGGGAATGTGTGACGCGGGGCTGCACCCGAGGGTCCCCTTTGGAGCTGAAGGCTCCGTGCCCTCTGCTGCGGGGCGTGCTGCCAACACAGCCCCAGCCGTCAGCCTTTAGTGGGAATCACTCCAGCTAAAAAGAGTCACCTTGCCCAGAGCCGCGCCACCTTCTCCAACCTTCGTTTGTTCCTCCCCATGGACTCCGTTTAGACTGCACGGCTGCCCAGCTCCTCTCTCTTTTCCTGCTCTTATTCTCCTGTCCGTCCTCCCACCCAAAACACTCTGAATAAATCTCCCTAAACACTCCCAGTGAACACCGCGTGCTCAGTTGCCAGACGCACGTCCTGTACCAAGTTGAACATGACGGACGCCTGCTGAGTGCCCGTGTGCCTGAGCTCCGGGCTGGTGCTGGGTCGGGGGGTGGGGACGGGCGAACACAAACCCAAACACGCATCAGTCCCCACCTTGCCGGAGCTCCCAGGCTCGTGCAGCGGAGCTGGGGAAACAAGCAGCTAAGATACGAGACAAAATACGGTCAGGACAAATACAAAGTGCTCAGAATGCGCCAAGGAGGAAGGAGTCATCAACAGCCTGGACTGGGAGGAGGGAGACAGCGGGAAACCTGCAGGGGCTTCGTGGGCGAGAGAGCCTGGGAAATGGCCTCTGAGGGTGACAGAGCAGAGCCGTGGCCGGGAAGCACGCCAGACGGGGCCGGCGCGTGCAAAAAGGCACAGAGGGCGATGTGGCCGCCCTGTCCAGAGAGTGGCAACGGATCGGTGTGGCCAGAACGGGAAGTGAAATTAAAGTGCCCGTTAGGAACACGTGCTTCCAAGTCAGAGAGAGGGGCATCGGGCATGTTACTCACCTCTCACCACCACGGCTTTCTCATCTGTAAACCAGTAATTATACGGCCCTTTGGGGACATTGAGGAGTTAAAATCTGCCGGTCACTCCAGAGACGGCTGGGGCACCATGAGGCTGAAGTGACAGTGTGGTTGTGGGCACAAGAGCAGACCCATGGAGGAGGCTGCTGGGTAAGCCAGTGGTTCTCCAAGTTCGCTTCCCAGCTGCCTCCAATTAACTGGGAACTTGCTAAAGATGCAGAGTCTCAGAGCCCCGCCCCAGACCTCCAGAATCAGAAATTCAAATGACAGCCAGGGGTGAGTTTTAACAAGCCCACCAGGGAGAGCTGGGGGCCATTAAAACTTGACAGCTGCTGATGTAAAGCCACGAGGAATTTATCTGAAGATAGAGGTGCGGCAGGACCGCAGACAGGAGCGGCCAACAGCTGGGCGCCCGGAACAATGGGAGTCTCCCTTCTCCTTCGCTCTCTGACCTTCTCTCTTACCCCCTGCCCTGCTCTTCCTGTGGCTGCAAATGAGATTCTTTTTTTTGTTTCTACTTCCACAAGCTGAGGTTTCTGCCATAGAGAGCTGCCAGGCTCAGAGTCTGAAATCTCTTGGTCTCAACTCCAGTTCCCCTGGAAGCGGTTCAGTGGCCCAGCGAGAGTCAGGTGCCCACACCTGGACCTGTGCTTCGGGGGCTGAGGCCCCGAGTCTGATCACAGGTGCCCTTCCCCTACCCCAGGGGGCATGGAAGCGAGGTGCTGGGAACGCCGGTCAGGCACATGGCAAAGAGGTTATGGTGAGAATATGAAATTTTGGAGTTACAAGCTTTGAACCCGGTCCCACAGAGCCACGGTTCTCAAAGAGTGACGCCCAGACCGGCAGTATCAGCCACACATTGATAGAAACGCTGTCACTGTCGTGGGCTCCCACCCCCACCCACCCACCCACTCAGACCTCCGGAGCCAGAAGTTCTCTGGGGATAGGCTTGCCAATCTGCGCGTTAGCCAGGACCAGAACCACCCTCAGGCAGGGCTCAGAAACAGTGCAAACCCCCATTTAATGAAAAAGACAATCATTTCCGCGACTGCCTTCACTCCACTTCCGTCGAGTCATAATGAAATAGGCAAAAGAGACATGAGAAGAAAAGACACCCAGGGTGGTGGCTCCCCCTTCACTTTTCTTTCTTTAATGCAGGGTATGCAGAAAGAGGCAACTTCCTGATTCCACAGACTGTTTGAGCTGGAAGAGAGCCCGACCCTCCCTCTTTGTTTTGGGGGAAACCGAGGCCCGGTGGGGTAACAAGCCATGGCCAGTGTCTCCCATTCAGTGGAAGAAGAAAAAAAAAAAAAATGAACCTTTCCTAGGTCAAAGAGAAAAGTAACCAAGAAAGTAGAGAGAAATGAAGCCAAACAACAATTATTCTGTGTGAATAATTAAGACCAACTCGGAACCAGCCAGGGGAGTTGGGTCACATGAACGGTTGCATCTACAGTGTCTTTTTGTGGAATCCCTAATCAAAATCATCAAACCCAATTGTTCATAGCCAAGCCTCAAATTCCACCATTATCATTAGCAAGAGTAGTCCACGTACCACAAACCACCCAAGCCCAATCCCACCTTACAATTCGAATATTCATTAGGCTTTAATAAGTAAGGGAAGGAGGAGGGAAAGAAGAAGACAAGACGTGTTAAAGAGGCCCAACAAAAGAAAATGACATCTCCTAACTTCTTATATTTAAATGGGTCTATGAAGTATCCCACAGGGGGGGAATAGCTAACATATTGTGCAGAGCAGAGAACTGTGTGCTTTAGAGACTGAACTTTGTGGAACTGCACACAGAAAGAGGCTCTTGGCAGTTAACATGTCAGTCTTAAGAAAAGGAAGTGGTGAGTCCAGCTTGAACTGGGGGTGGGGGGTGGGGGGGGGATGGATGTGGCCTGTGTAGGATGCAGAAAGAGGCGAACAGACAACAAAAACAAGTTCATAAAGATTTATAAAAGGGGAACCAAGGCGGAACCAAAACGAAGACATCCTTGCTTGCTCTTAGCTCTGGGTTTGACCAGCATGTGGACTGCAGGAGGGGTGGGCAAGGACCGTTGGGCAGGCTGTGCACACGGTGCTGCTCCGGCTCACACGGCCGTGCTCAGACCAGCCCAGTGTGGTGCCCGATCCTGACCTCACAGGCCAAATGACAGGATCACGTAGCTGAGTGGCCTTTTGATAGCTGTCATTTGATATGTGTGTACATTCAAAATATCTGATACCTGCTTGGCAACCCACACATTTCAAAGTATGACTTGGGTTCTTTTCAAATAGTTTATTTTCTCTATAGAGTCCCAGACTCAGGAGATCCGGCCAGCCGTTTAGAGCCACTATCTTGGCGTCTAGACAGAGCAAAGTGAGAACAGGATGGGTGAGCAGGTCCTTCTGTGGAGAGGCACCGGCAACCATGCCGACCTGCTCTGCCTCTGGAGCCGGCCATAATCCCCGTGTTTTGTTTTGTTTTTTTAAAGTTTGATTTTTATTTGTTTCTGCAAATACTTTTCTCAAGATCTTAGGGATTTTGATGATACTGCGTTTAGAGATTTGCTTTCTTACTCCTTTCTACGACACCGCCATGCTTTATGTGACTAGAAATGTCAGACCACTTCACTTGTAGAAGTCCTTCCCAAGCACCAGTTCCTTCGACAGTCACCACGACCCTCACAGAAATAGCAGGGGCCGCCTCACTTCCACAGGGAACTAGAAGGCAGCGCGGCTCGCTGGAGAGAAGCTGGTTTCCACCGAGTACAAACTAAAGGCTGTGGGAAATTTTCCACCCCAACCGGACAGTGCGGGAGCGAGGACGGTGCTAAGCGTGTGTGCTTGGCATCAGTCATGGGCCCCGGGCTAAAGCCAGGACCTGACCCCTCATCTCCACCTCCTGGCCACCGTCCTTGCCCAGGCACTGTCATGGGCGGGGCTCTTGCCTGCCCTGTTTCTCTGCTTCTCTCTGCTTTAACAGGCGATGCTCAGCGCAGCTGCCAGAGTGATCCTGTTAGGACCTCAGTCCCTCCACTCTGCAGAGTCCTCCACTAGCTCCCCAGCAGGTGTGCCCAGTGAAGGGCAAAGCCCTGCCCAAGGCCTGCCATGCCCCACAGAACATGGCTCCCAACTACATCTCCACCGTGGGTCTCCGCGGTGGGTCCCACCCACCCCCCTCACTCCCTCTGCTCCGGCGCCTCTGGCCGCCTTGCTGTTCCTTTGTGCACAAAACATGTTGACATATCTCTGGGCCTGCTGGATACCTAAGAATGAAACTTCTAAATCAGAGCATCTGCACATTTTCTAGATGATATTGCCAAACTGCTCTCCCAATGGGCTTGCCAATCTATACTCCCACCCACGTTTGGGGAGGGTTAGGGTTCCCTCTTCCTCTGCGATGTTCAGGATTGCCAGACTGTTGAATCTCTTCCAACTGGATGGGTGGGAAGTGTTGGCCCAATACAGTTTCAGTTCACGTTTTCTTCAATATGACAGAAGTGCAGCGTATTTTGTGTTTATTGGCCATTTGTATTTCTTATTCTGGGAACCTACTGGGGGAAAGAAGATATTTTTTAATAATTCAATTTCTTAAAAAGTTTATTCAGCTTCTCTACTTTTCATGAGTCAGCTTTGACGATGTATGATTTTCTAGAAACGTGTCCAGATTTCCAAATGTGTGGGTTGTCCTCTGTTCTGTTTGGTTATGGTGTCTTTTGCTGTGGTTCTTGCCGTTGTTGCCAATTTGAGCCTTTTCCCTCGATTCTCCTCCGCCCGTCCGGCGGGAGGTGCAATCACTAAGGCGGTAAGGAGCCCCACGCGGGGGCGGGGCTTTGCCGCGTGCGTTCTGAACCGAAGCTTCCGTTCAGAGTCCTTTGGATTTCCGAAGGCGGACTGTGGACCCCGGAGCCCGTGTTCAGTCTCATCCAGCTCTCATTTCCCTCTAATTTCTGTTCTGCTTTCATTTTTAAAGCATACGGCACGTAGAAATCTATTTTTCAGTTTCAAAAACTTTGTTGGTTGTTTCTAATTTATATAAAAAATCATATTTAATTTGATCAATTATGGTCAGAGAATGTGGTCTGTGTGATACCATTGCTCTCCTATTTGCTAATAACTCGATTATGAACTTGAGGCGTGGCCAGCTTTGACCAAAGTTCCCTCTATAGTCTCGGTTTCAGAACCTCTGGGCGGGCGAGCCATGAATGGGCTCCGGCGTGTTGTGCCATATTGATTTGTTCAGTCCTGAGGATGACCGGGCGGGGGTCTCATCATCAGCCACCTTATCTGAGCTTTCTGGAGAGCAGCCCCTCACTCAGGAAGCTCACGTGGTTGCCCCCGTGACCGACATCCGGCCCTGTGTCTATGCTAATGCACTAAGCCCAGCCAAGGAGGCACCTCTTGGTGGACACCCATGTCACCAGCCAACTCAGAGCTCACCGCTGTCCACCAAGGACAAGGGGTCTGGTGGCCTTGCAGAAGGAGTCTGTGCATGCTCCAGGTGCCCACGGAATGGAGCAAGGCCAAGGCCAAGGCCTCTGATAGAGGCTGGGGCCAGGGAGTCGCAGCCGTAGCTCCAGGAAGCAGCGTCCGCTCTCTACTGTACATATTTTGGCCACTTCTGTCCATCTGTGGCATCCAGAGCAGCTGCAGAGGTGACTGTTCTAACAACATATGTATGATTGGTAAACATAGAGCTATATCAGTTTTTAAACTGAACATAAAGCATTTGGTTGCCTTTAATATTCCTTTTTATATATTTTGATATGACAAGAAACGTCAACATTACATTTGTTAATGAAAGAGAAAGAACTGTTAGATTCTTCAAATATAGTTTCAACTGTTGCAAGATTTTGTATGGTTGTACACAGTTTGCTTTAAGAACTTGAAATTATTGTCATTAAAAATCTTCACCTGCCTGACCAGGCGGTGGCACAGTGGATAGAGCGTCGGACTGGGATGCCGAGGACCCAGGTTCGAGACCCCCGAGGTCACCAGCTTGAGCACGGGCTCATTTGGTTTGAGCAAAAAGCTCACCAGCTTGGACCCAAGGTTGCTGGCTCAAGCAAAGGGTTACTCAGTCTGCTGTAGCCCCACAGTCAAGGCACATATGAGAAAGCAGTCAATGAACAACTAAGGTGTCGCAACGAAAAACTAATGATTGATGCCTCTCATCTCTCTCCGTTCCTGTCTGTCTGTCCCTGTCTATCCCTCTCTCTGACTCTCTCTCTGTCTCTGTAAAAAAAGAAAAAAAGAATCTTCACCTGAAATATGTCCAGAAATTTCCAGCATTATATATGATAAAGATTTATGTCTGCGGGCGCAACCTCATTTCTCATTTAAAAATGGAGAGATATTTTATTTGTAAAATGTATTTTAAAAAATCAGTATGTGATATTTTACAATATTGGGAATTTTATATTTCTTATTATGACTATAATATTAGCAAAATGAAAAGAATTATAATTTCCTACTAGATTATTTCTTTAACGTCATGTTGTTTTTCTATTTGGCGTTACGCCTCAGCATTCTTTCGGTTCATCTTTTTTCTAGAATACCTCTTTCCATCTCTTCATTTCCATCCTCTGAGGCTTTCTTACAGGGGTTCTTGTGTAAGCAGCAAAGTCATCGTCTGTCTTTTAACAAATGACGGTAATCCGTTTACATTATACCTTT
Organism: Saccopteryx leptura; assembly: GCF_036850995.1. Lineage (NCBI taxonomy): Eukaryota > Metazoa > Chordata > Mammalia > Chiroptera > Emballonuridae > Saccopteryx > Saccopteryx leptura. Next base: position 8,893,887 of record NC_089512.1, on the reverse strand, counting down.
TCTGCAATTATTGATATAATCAGACTTACTTTAGCCACCTTGGTTTTTCTGTTTGCCACCTTTCTCTCTCTCTTAAATCTCTTTCCCTGCCTTTAGCCCACCCTCGCTATTTCTGCCACGTGGCGGTCAATGCTTTCATGCTATAGGTTGCAGTCAATTCTCTTTGCAGTTACTCTTATTTTTTAGCATGCATATTTAATAACAGATTTTTCTCAAAGATTCTGAAGTCATGTACTATCTATGTTTTCCTCCCAAACACAGCCTGAATTTTTGCACACTGCACCCAGTGAGTATCACCTCCCTACCATCTAGTCATCGCTGCCTTGTGGTTTGGTTTGGTTTGGTTTTTATATTCTCAACAACAACAGCAAAGCTTTCTTCCATCAGCAGTTAAATTTACCAAGATATTTCATCAGTTTTTATCCTTACAGCTGTGTTTTGTATCCCCTGATTTCTTTCCAGGTTTACTTTTCTCTTGTTGAGGCACATTTTTTTTTTTTTTTTGTATTTTTCTGAAGCTGGAAACTGGGAGAGACAGTCAGACAGACTCCCGCATGCGCCCGACCGGGATCCACCCGGCACGCCCACCAGGGGCGATACTCTGCCCACCAGGGGGCGATGCTCTGCCCCTCCGGGGCGTAGCTCTGCCGCGACCAGAGCCACTCTAGCGCCTGGGGCAGAGGCCAAGGAGCCATCCCCAGCGCCCTGGCCATCTTTGCTCCAATGGAGCCTTGGCTGCGGGAGGGGAAGAGAGAGACAGAGAGGAAGGAGGGGGGGGGTGGAGAAGCAGATAGGCGCTTCTCCTGTGTGCCCTGGCCGGGAATCGAACCCCCCGGGTGCTCCGCATGCCAGGCCGACGCTCTACCGCTGAGCCAACCGGCCAGGGCCAGAGGCACATTTTTTAATCATTCTTTTATTGAGTGTCAATAGATGGTAAAATGCCCTAATCCTTGTCTTTCTTAAGATTGCTCATTTGACTTCACTCTTCTTTTTTTTTTTACTTTATTTATTGATTTTTAGAGAGAGAAGGGGGGAGAAGCAGGAAGCATCAACTCCTATATGTATCTTGACCAGGCAAACCCGGGGTTCTAAACCAGCAACCTCAGCATTCCAGGTTGACGCTTTATCCACTGCGCCTCCACAGGTCAGGCTTGTCTTCACTCTTGAATGACAAAAGGGCAGGGTATAAACTCTCTAGGTTGACAGTCATTTTCCTTGAATGCTTTGGTGATATTCTCCTTTGTCATCTGGCATAAAACCAATCTTTTCTCTTTGACAACTTTGAAGTGTCTACATGACTGATTGGCTACAGTTTCACAATAGGTTTAGATATATCTTAGCTCCATTTAAGATATGCCTACATATATTATTGTGAACTGCTAAATATAGTTGCCATATTGTCAATTAATTAATAATTAATTTCATTTGGAGTAAATTGGATTCATTTTTATTTTGGACACAACTAATAAAAAAGCCTGTTTGTTTGTTTGTTTGTTAGGGAACTGCCTTTAACCATTCTCTTCTGGTGTTTTGCTGGTGACAAATTCTCTTTTATCTGATAATTCTTTGATTTTATTGGAGACTGTCATTCTGACGAGTATGTCCACTGGATTCTGAATTAATAGTTCTTCTTTTTTCAGCCCTTGAAAATGTTGTGACACTACCTTTGGGCTTTTGCAGTTTCTGTTGAGAAATTCACTGTCATTCTGTTTGCTCCCTATAGATAATGCATTTCACAAATAATTTTTTTTTTGGTCTTTAATTTTCAGAAGCTTGACAATATAATGTGTCTTGGTGTGGATTTCTCTAGGTTTACCTTTTTTGAAAGTTTTTCAGCTTTTTTAATCTGTAGGTTTATGTCTTTTGCGAAGTCTATAAAACTTTTACTGGTTATTGAGGATATTTGCAGCCTCGTCCTCTTTCCCACAGGTTCCTGAGGCTAAGTTCTTCTTTTTTCTTAGGATTTTTTTTATTTAGGTTTCTCTCTCTCTCTCTCTCTCTCTCTCTCTCTCTGCTGTTCAGTCTAGGTCTCTGGTCGGCAAACCGTGGCTCGCAAGCTACGTGCAGCTCTTTGGCTCCTTAAGGGTGGCTCTTCCACAAAATACCACATGCAGGCGCTACCTCGATAAGGAATGTGCCTACCTATATAGTTTAAATTTTAAAAATTTGGCTCTCAAAAGAAATTTCAATCGTTGTACTGTTGATATTTAGCTCTGTTGACTAATGAGTTAGGTCATTTCCGTTGCTGATTCCAGTTCACTGATTGTTTTTCTGCCGTCCCTTCCATTCTGCTGTTGAGCCCAGCCAGCAATATTCTTGTTTTTGTATTTTTTCAGTCCTATGATTTTTGTGTGTTTCCTCTTTATATCTTCTCTTTCTTTGCTGAGATGTTTAATTCACTCATACGTTTCAAGTGTGTTCACAATTGCTCACCAAAACTTTTATATGACGGCTGCTTTCAAATATTTGTAATTGGAACCTCTCGGCCATTTTGGTGCTAGAAGCTACTGATTGTCTTTTTTTCATTCATGTTAAATTTTTACTGGTTCTTGTTATAACAAGTAACTTTCTATTGAAACGTGGATATTTCGAGTAGCTGCTAGGAAACTCTGGATTTTATTTAAACCCTCTGTTTTAACTGGCTTCTTTTGACACTACTCTTGTAAGGGAGAGGGTAGTTTGCTTTGTGAAATCCAGGGACGGGTGGAAGTCCAGATATTCCACTGGGCCTCCATTGACACCCAAGGGGGGACAGGGCTCCTGTTACTGCTTGGTAAAAGTGGGAGTCCCCACTAGATTTCTGCTAATACATTCTGGATGGAAGGGCTGGGAGTGCCTTGTGACAGCACCCAGTCTGCAATAGATGAGACACAGGAAAACCCAGGGAACTCACTGCCAGCTTCCTCGGGTCCCTAAGTCCTCCGCTGCTTTGCCTGCTTCTCTCCACCTCTCACAGTTTCCTGTGTTTGTTCTGTATATGATGATCAGGGGTTTTAATCATACTAGTAGGAGGAATAGGAAGTAGTACTTTTACTCCATCTTCCTGGACGTTTCTGTTTGTTTATTTTATGTCCTTTTTCCACAGTTAAACCGTAAGAGCCATGTCTGTTTTTGCTTACCACAGCAATTCCAGGAACTGGTACGATGCCCAAGTGATTGTGGTCACTCAGTAATAGATGTGTGAAGAGAAAACTACTGAAAGAAAATACAACTAAACCTCACCTGACCAGGCAGTGGCGCAGTGGATAGAGCATCGAACTGGGATGTGGAAGGACCCAGGTTCTAGACCCCGAGGTCACCAGCTTGAGCCCAGGCTCATCTGCTTTGAGCAAAAGCTCACCAGCTTGGACCCAAGGTCGCTGGCTCGAGCAAGGGGTTTTGCTGAAGGGGTTTTGTGGTCTGCTGAAGGCCTGCGGTCAAGGCACATATAAGAAAGTAATCAATGAACAACTAAGGTGTCCGAAAAACTAATGATTGATGCTCTTATCTCTCCGTTCCTGTCTGTCTGTCCCTGTCTATGCCTCTTTCTGACTCTCTCTCTGTCCTTGTAAAAATAATAATAATAAATAAATAAATAAATAGAAAATACAACTAAATCTCTATGGTAAGATAGACTTTTGATGGTAGAACTATAGATTTTCCTCCCTCTCTATATATTAATCAATTATTCTAAAAGGAGTATGTATCACCTTCATAATGAAAGAAACAGACATTTTAATTAATAGAAGAAATTAAAGCCCAAGATAGGTGAAAATATATTAAAAGTACTCATTTTTTTTCCAAAAAAACTTTATTCTTTAGACTCAGAGAAATCACAATAGAGGTTATGAAAGAATTTTCAGGTACGACTGGAAGATTGTTGTCAATATTTAGAGAATAAGAAAGGCAAAGGAGTGGAATTGAGTCGATATCCTTGCTTCCATTACATAAAAAAAGGAAAATCTGGGCCCTGGCTGTTTGGCTCAATGGTAGATCATCAGCCCAGTGTGTAGAAGTCTCAGGTTCAATTCCCAGTCAGGGCACACAAGAGAGGTGACCATCTACTTCTCCAACCCCTCTCCCTGCCTTTTCTCTCTCTCTCTCTCTCTCTCTCTCTCTCTCTCTCTGTCTTCCTGTCCCACAGTCATGGCTTGAATGGTTTGAGCAAGTTGGCCTTGAGCACTGAGGATGGCTCTTTGGCTTTGCCTCAGGTGCTCAAATAGCTGAGTTGCCAAACAATGGAGCAACAGCCCCAGATGGGCAGAGCATCGCCAGAGGGGGCTTCCCAAGTGGATCCTGGTCAGGGCACATGCAGGATTCTGTTTCTCTGCCTCCCTGCCTCTCACTTAATATAAAAAAGAAGAGAGAGAGAGAGAAATTCTGGAGTGTTAACTTAGAGACATCGGTACTGACCTTTCACAAATGCTAAGCAGAATAATGAAATTCTAGTTTGTGAATATTAAAAGACATAATCATGAAGGGTCAGCCCTGCCAAGGGGCAGTGGTAAGGTGGGCCCTGGACATGGTAAGGATGGACAGCAGGGTAAAAAGTGGTAGGGGTTTTGCAAAGCAAATACTTGCTAACTCTGGTAAACTCAATGTCCAAAGTTCACAAATTTTTTTAGTATCACTCCTGTATTTCCACTCTCAATCTTTGACCTAAATTCCCTCACAGTTAGTTCGCCGTTCATAGGAACTTCTGGTTTACCCCCTCTCCTGTTGCTTAAGCAACTTCTCAGTTCCACCTCACTTGCCCACCCCTAGTTTTGTTGTTGCTTCATCCCTTGGCCTCTCGCCATCCCATTCCCCTGACAGAGCAACCACTAAAGGACAACATAAACCACTCATAATAATTTATGCCATACCAACCATATTTCCCTTTTTTTACAAAGTCACTCAATTGGCAAATCCAGGAATGCCTGGTTAAACTCATTACCAACAAGAAATTTGGCAGACTACTACCTAGTATATATTTTGGCATTTGGAACTCAAATAATGAGAAATAAATGTAACTGGACTGGACTGGATTGAATGGAGACCGATGAAATACTTAGTTAAACAAGAAAGGAAGACTGGTTCAACAGTGGTATCCAACTGTTGGTTAATAGGTTCATATTAGGGGAGAGTTAAAATGCATCACATTAAACTTTTTTCTAATCAATGGTTTACCAAGTCCTTGAGTGAGGACCCTAAAGCTATGCATTATTAGAATGTGAATTGGCATGAAATTGAGTGACAGCTAGTGAGCTAAATAACAGAATCAGACTTCAAAAACCTCTCAACAGCATAAAATAACTAGTTAAAACTAAGAGGATAAAATTTAATAGAAATAAGTATATAAAGTCTTGTTTTTAGATGCATATGAACTACATCTCAAAGATGTCAAATGATAATAGCTAGTGTTCATAAGTTTATAGTAAACATGACCCATTCATATTTTATAAATTGCCATAATACTGCTGGACCCTGCTGAAACAACTGGGCAATTGTTTCAACAGTCATAAACTATTTTTCCTATTTGACATAATAACTCCACCTTGGGGGTTTGTTCTGAATTGGTTATACATCAGAAAGAAATTAAGTTAAATTCTTCATACCATACATAAAAGAATAAATTCCAGATGGATTAAATATATAAATGTAAAATTTTAAACTCCATAAGTCCTAGAAGAAAATACAGAAGAATATTTTTATTCCTTTGGGATGAAAAAGGCCTTACTAAATAAAAATGCAAAATCATAGCAATAAAAAAAGACAGTCAGACACAATAAATCAAGTTAAAAGATAGGCAACAGAGCAGAAGAAAGTATTTACCCTAGATCAGTGGTCACCAACCATTTTGGGGCCATGGACCGGTTTAATGTCAGAAAATATTTTCAGGGACCGGCCTTTAGGGTGGGACGGATAAATGTATCACGTGACCGAGACAAGCGTCAAGAGTGAGTCTTAGACGGATGTAACAGAGGGAATCTGGTCATTTTTTAAAAATAAAACATCGTTCAGACTTAAATATAAATAAAACGGAAATAATGTAAGTTATTTATTCTTTCTCTGCAGACTGGTACCAAATGGCCCACGGAGCAGTACCGGTCCGCGGCCCAGGGGTTGGGGACCACTGCCCTAGATTATTAACAGCCCAAAGATTATTATCCAGCCTCATATGATAACAGCTCCTCAAAATAAAGGTACTTCTTTATTTTGTCCCACAGACTCTGCAAAGCAAGCCAACAGCCTCCTCTTCAGCCAAATGAAAAAGCAATGACCTGTTCCACAGTGAAGGGAAACGCTGGCAGAGCAGCTGTAGGGCACCCTCGGGCAAATTAGAAAAATTCCTTCTAAGGAGCCGCAATTGGCATTCGGCTTGATAAGCAGAGGTTGGCCTGTATCTCAGCCTCCAGTAGCATCCCAACCACACAACTACTCTCAAGTCCTGAATGACTATGTTGTATTTACCAATAGATTGATTGTCCATCCCTTGTGTTGGACTTGTGCGATAAGGTGATGTAATAAGAATAAATATGTTGGGTCTTCTTTCCAGCTCCTGCTCAGAGCTCCTAAAACCTTTCCAATTCCCTAAGTGATAAGAGTAAAGGGATATTTTTTCCCTCTATTCTTCAAATAGCTCAGGGATACTAAAGGTGGGGGGGGGGATCATGTTTTGTTATCTACAAGTGCCTTTCAACCATACCTGAGTTTATGTTGATGAACTGGCTTTTGGTAAGCCTCTAAGGATGGGGGGATATTGGTCAAGGAACCAACCATGGTTCCCTGGGTTAGAAGGTTGGAACTTTCTGTCTCACCCCTCCATATACTCCCTTTCTTCCTTCCCATGCACCTCTAGGAAGGGGGGAAAGGGCTGGAGAATAAGTTCCATCAGTAGTGGTCAATGACTTAATCAATCATGCCCACATACTAAAGCCTCCAAACAACCCTGTCTAAGAGGCTCAGAGAACTTATAGATTGGTGGCTGCATTGAGGGGTAGGAGGGCAGCACCACCAGAAAGGGCACAGAATCTTCACTCTCCTTCCTCAGGCCTTGCTCTAGGAATCTCTTTCATCTGGCTGTTGCTGAGTTATGTTTTTTATAAATAACTGGTAATCTAGTAAGTGATCCACTTTTCCAAGTTTTGTGAGCTGTTTTAGCAAATTATCAAACCAAAGGAGGAGGTTGTGGAATTCCCCCAATTTATAGCCGGTCAGTCACAAGTATGAGAGATGTGATATTGCGATTGGTGTCATAAGTGGGAGACAGTTTTGTATCAATAGAACCAAGTCCTGAACCTGTGAGGTCTCTGCTAAATTTAAGTAGTAAGGGTCAGAATGAATTGTAGGATACTCAGTTGGTGTCTGGAGTGCAGAAATGGTTGATGTAGGAACAACCTCCACACATTTAGTGTCAGAAGTATTCTGTGGGAAGAGAAAACAGGATGTTCCTTTAGTTAAAGCATTGTGAGCAGAGTACAAAAAAAACAAGATTTTTTTTCTTTTTAGTATTTTTAAGGACTTTTAAGGATAATATGTTTTTGCTTTTATTTAGTTTTTGCTTTGCTCTACATTGCAATCTATTGGTGGGATGAAGCTAGGGTAATGATTAGAAGGAAATTGATAAAACTAAACTCCTATATTAGAAAAGAAAAAAATTCTACACCTTAAGAAACTAGAAATAGTAGGACAAGCTTAACCCAAAATAAACAGAAGAGAGAAAATAATAAAGATAAAAGCATAAGTCATTACAATAAAAAAAAGGCAAAAATACAGAGAAAGGCCAAGGAAAATCTAGTTTTTTGAGAAAATAAAAATAAGTTAATAAATTTAAAAAATAAATTAATAGTCAATAAAAAAATTAAAAAGGGACAAATTGCCAATATCAAGAATGAGAGAGGTAACATCACTACAAATTCTACAGATAGTATGGAAATACTATGAACAATTTTATACCAATAAATTAGGCAACTTGGACAAACAAATTCCTTGAAAGATACAAACAACCAAAATGCACCTAGAAAGAAACAAGTAAACTGAATATCCCTATAGGTATTAAAAGAATTTAAATTGTGTGTGGGGGGGGAACCTTCCACAAAGAAAACTTTAGACCCAGATGGCATCAATTCTACTAGACATTTAAAGAAGAAATAATAGCAATTCTTAACAAACTCTTCCATAAAATTGAAGAGGAGGGAGTACTTCCCCACTCATTCTATCATACCCTGATACCAAAACCATACAAAGACAGTATAAGAAAACAATAGCTCAAAATCATTCACGAACATAAATAAAATACAATCTAACCCCATGCATAAATTGAGACATTTTTTTCTTTTTTTATTGAATTTATTAGGATGGCACTGGTTAATAAAATTATCATATATAGGTTTCGGGTGGACAGTCCTATATTACACCATCTATATATTGTATTGTATGTTCACCATCCCAAGTCAAGTCTCTTTCCATTGCCATTTATCCCCCCTTTACCCTCTTCTACCAAACTGGGACTTTCATTTCTAGAAAATAAGCAATCCAGTGTTTGGGCTGCCCTTCTAGGTCTGTTAAATCTTGCCACTTTTATCAGAAAGCATCTTTCTTGGGCACAGGTAGCATCAAGATTTCTCTCCTCACAGCATCTCTCTCTCTCTGCTCAGCCCTTGCTGACCCATCACCACATGGAGAAAATGTTGAATAATTTCATGAATTACCAAACACACAGACATAATGAGAAGACAGAGAAGTGCAATCCAAATGAAACCACAAGAGAAACCTCCAGAAAATGAACTGAGTGATATGAAAATAACCAAACTACCGGATGCAGAGTTTAAAATAATGATTGTTAGGATGTTTAGGGATCTTAGAACAACAATGGATGGTCATTATGAACACCTAAATAAATAGATAGCAAGTATAAAAAAGAACATTGAAATATTAAAAAAGAATCAGTCAGAGATGACAAATATAATATCAGAAATGAAGACCACAGTGGAAGGAATTAAAAGCAGGATGGATGAAGCTGAGGATTGAATAAGCGAGTTGGAGGACAAGATAAACAAAGGCATGGAAGCAGAGCAGAAAAGAAAAGAGACTCAAAAAGTCTGAGGAAACTCTAAGAGAGCGCTGTGACAACATGAAGAAAGAACATCCACATCATAGGGGTTCCTAAAGAAGAAGAGAAAGAACAAGGGATAAAAACTTTACTCAATCAAGTCATAGCTAAAAACTTCCCCAAATTGATGCAGGGAAGGGTCTCACAAGTAAAAGAGAACTCCATTAAAGAGAAACCCAAAGAAACATACACCAAGACACATCATAATTAAGTGATAAAGAGAAAATATTAAAAGCTGCTAGAGAAAAAAAGGCTATCATCAACAAAGAAGCTCCCATAAGGATGACATTTGACTTTTCAACAGAAACACTTGAGGCCAGAAGGGAATGGCAAGAAATATTCAAAGTAATGCAGATCAAAAGCCTACAACCAAGACTACTTTATCCAGTAAGGCTATCATTTAAAATTGAAGGAGAACTAAAAAGCTTCCCAGAAAAAAAAAAAAAAAATCAAGGGATTCATTACAATCAAACCAATGCTTCAGGAAATGTTAAGGGGCCTGTTGTAAACAGATCAAAGTGGGAAAAGAATATAGCAAAAGATGAATACAGCTTTAAAGAATAAAATGGCAATAAACAACTACATATCAATAATAACCTTAAATGTAAATGGACTAAATGATCAAATCAAAAGACATAGGATAGCTGCATGGATAAGAAAACAGGACCTGTACATATGCTGTCTACAAGAGACACACTTTAAAACAAAAGATGCACATAGACTGAGGGTAAAAGGATGGAAGAATATATTTTATGCAAATGGAAATGAAAAAAAAGCTGGGGTAGCAATACTTATATCAGACAAAATGGACTTTAAAACAAAGGCTATAGTAAGAGATAAAGAAGGTCACTACATAATGATAAAGGGAGCAATCCAAAAGGAAGATATAACCATTATAAATATCTATGCACCTAATATAGGAGCACCTAAATATATAAAGCAGACTTTGATGGATATAAAGGGCGAGATCAATAGCAACACTATAATAGTAGGGAATTTCAATACCCCATTAACATCACTAGATAGATCCTCAAGAAAGAAAATTAACAAAGAAACAGCAGACTTAAAGGACACACTAGATCAACTTGATTTAATAGATATCTTCAGAACCTTTCATCCTAAAGCAGCAGAATATACATTCTTTTCAAGTGCTCATGGTACATTCTCTAGGATAGACCACATGTTAGGACACAAAAGTGGTCTCAACAAATTTAAGACAATTGAAATCATATCAAACATTTTCTCTTATCACAATGGCATGAAACTAGAAATCAACCAGAATAGAAAAACTCAAAAATTCTCAAACACATGGAAACTAAATAGCAGGTTGTTAAATAATGAATGCATTAACAATGAGATCAAAGAAGAAATAAAAAAATTCCTAGAAACGAACAATAATGAGCACACAAGAACTCAAAATTTATGGGACACAGCAAAAGCAGTACTGAGAGGGAAGTTCATAGCATTACAGGCATACTTTAAGAAGCTAGAAAAAGCTCAAATAAACAACTTAACCCTGCATCTAAAAGAACTAGAAAAAGAACAGCAAGTAAAGCCCAGAGGTAGTAGAAAGAAGGAAATAATAAAGATCAGAGCGGAAATAAATGACATAGAGGCTAAAGAAACAATACAGAGGATCAATAAAACCAAGAGCTGGTTCTTTGAAAGGGTAAACAAGATTGATGAACCCTTAACCAGACTCACCAAGAAAAAAAGAGAGAGGACTCAAATAAATAAAATTAGAAATGAGAATGGAGAAATAACAACCAACACAACAGAAAATACTATGTAAGAAAATACTATAAAGAACTGTATGCCAAAAAATTAGACAATCTAGGTGAAATGGAAAAATTCCTTGAAACATATAATCTTTCAAAAATCAATCTGGAAGAATCAGAAAACCTAAACAGACCGATTACAACAAATGAGATCGAAACAGATATTAAAAAATTCCCAAAAAACAAAGCCCTGGGCCAGATGGTTCACAGGGGAATTCTGCCAAATATTCAAAGAACTAATTCTTATCCTTCTCAAGCTATTTCAAAAATTTCAAGAGGAAGGAAGACTTCTAGCCTCCTTTTATGAGACAAGCATAATTCTGGTTCCAAAACCAGGCAAAGACAACACAAAGAAAGAAAATTATAGGCCAATATCCCTGATGAATTTAGATGCTAAAATCCTCAACAAAATATTAGCAAACCAGATCCAGCAATACATGAAAAAAATCATACATCATGATCAAGTGGGATTCATTCTGAGGAGGCAAGGATGATACAATATTTGTAAATCAATCAATGTGATTCATCACATAAAAAAAAAAGGAGAAAAACCACACGATAATTTCAATAAATGCAGAAAAAGCATTTGATAAAATACAGCACCCATTCATGATCAAAACTCTCAGCAAAGTGGAAATACAAGGAACATATGTCTATGTGATAAAGGCCATCTATGACAAACCCACTGCCAACATCTTAATCAATGGGCAAAAGTTAAAAGCAATCCCCTTAAGATAAATAACAAGACAGGGGTGCCCCCTTTCACCACTCTTATTCAACATAGTACTGGAAGTCCTAGCTACAGCAATCAGACAAGAAGAAGAAATAAAAGGCATCCAAATTGGAAAAGAAGAAGTAAAACTATCATTATTTGCAGATGATATGATACTGTATATAGAAAACCCTAAAGTCTCAGTCAAAAAAACTACTTGACCTGATAAATGAATTCAGCAAAGTGGCAGGATATAAAATTAATACACAGAAATTAGAGGCATTTTTATACACCAACAATGAACTGTCAGAAAGAGAAATTAAGGAAGCAATCCCCTTCACTGTTGCAAAAAATAAATAAATAAAGTATCTAGGAGTAAATTTAACCAATGAGGTTAAAGACTTATACTTGGAAAATTATAAAACATTAATAAAAGAAATCAAGGAAGATACAAACAAGTGGAAGCATAAACTGTGTTTGTGGTTAGGAAGAATAAACATCATTAACATGTCCATATTACCCAGAGCAATTTATAAATTCAGTGCAATACCAATTAAAATACCAATGATATACTTCAAACATATAGAACACATTATCCAAAAATTCATATGAACCAAAAAAGAAAATGAATAGCATCAGCAATCTTGAAAAAGAAGAATAGAGTGGGAGGTATCACACTTTCTGATATCAAGTTATACTACAAGGCCATTGTACTCAAAACAGCCTGGTATTGGCATAAGAACAGGCACAGGGGTCTCAAACTTGCGGCCATGCGGCCCACCCACCAATTTTGTGCGGCCCGCAGACTAATCAAACTTCTTGGATTAATCCGCGGGCCAGTCTGCGGCTGCACAAAATTGGTGGGCGGGCCGCATGCAGCCCGCGGGCCGCGAGTTTGAGACCCCTGATATAGATCAATGGAACAGAACAAAGAACCCAGAAATAAACCCACACTTTTATGGACAACTGGTATTTGACAAAGGAGGTAAGAGCATAAATGGAGTAAAGACAGCCTCTTCAACAAATGGTGTTGGGAAAATTGGACAGCTACCTGCAAAAAAATGAAACTAGACCACCAACTTACACCATTCACAAAAATAAACTCAAAATGGATAAAAGATTTAAATGTAAGTCGTGAAACCATAAGCATCTTAGAAGAAAACATAGGCAGTAAGCTCTCCGACATCTCATGCAGCAATATATTTGCCGATTTATCTCCACAGGCAAGTGAAATAAAAAACAGGATAAACAAATGGGACTATATCAAACTAAAAAGCTTTTGTGCAGCTAAAGACAATATGAACAGAGTAAAAAAACAAACCACAGAGTGGGAGAACATATTCGACAATATGTCTGATAAGGAGTTAATAACCAAAATTTATAAAGAACTCATAAAACTCAACACCAGGAAGATACAGTCCAATCAAAAAAAAAAATGGGCAAAAGAAATGAAGAGACGTTTCTCCAAAGAGGACATACAAATGGCCAATAGATGAAAAAATGTTCAACATCACTAATCATTAGAGAAATGCAATTAAAACCACAATGAGATACCACCTCACACCAGTCAGAATGGCGCTCATTCGCCCATTTGCTTCTCCACCCCTCCGCCGCGCTTTCCTCTCTGTCTCTCTCTTCCCCTCCCGCAGCCAAGGCTCCATTGGAGCAAAGATGGCCCGGGCACTGGGCATGGCTCTGTGGCCTCTGCCTCAGGCGCTAGAGTGGCTCTGGTCGCAATATGGCGACGCCCAGGATGGGCAGAGCATCGCCCCCTGGGGGGCAGAGCACCACCCCTGGTGGGCGTGCCGGGTGGATCCCGGTCGGGCGCGTGCGGGAGTCTGTCTGACTGTCTCTCCCTGTTTCCAGCTTCAGAAAAAATGAAAAAAAAAAAGAATGGCGCTCATTAACAAAACAACACACAATAGGTATTGGCGAGGATGTGGAGAAAAGGGAACCCTCCTGCACTGCTGGTAGGAATGCAGACTGGTGCAGCCACTGAGGAAAACAGTATGGAGATCCCTCAAAAAATTAAAAATGGATCTGCCTTTTAACCCAGCCATACCACTTTTAGGAATATATCCCAAGAACACCATATCACTGACTGAAAAAAAAAATGCATCCACATTTTTATGGCAGCATTGTTCACAATTGCGAAGATCTGGAAACAACCCAAGTGTCCGTCAGTGGACGAGTGGATTAAAAGGCACATATTAAAGGTACATATACACAATGGAATACTATGGGGCCATGAAAAAGAAGGAAATATTACACTTTTGCAACAACATGGATGGACCTGGAAACTATTATGTTAAGTGAAATAAGCCAGGCAGAGAAAGAAAAATATCATATGACCTCACTCAATTAAGGAATCCAAGAAACAATGAGAACTGAGGAACGGAATGGAGACAGAGGAGGGATCAAAGGGACCAGAGGAAAAGAGGACAGAGGGAAAGGGGGTGATAGGGTGGGATAAGCCTGAAGGGAAGTGGGGGGAGGGTGCTGTAGGGAGGGGGACAAGGGAGATGTTGAGGGGAATACGGGAGAGGGGGGATGCATTCAGGGTGACCCTAGAATCTATGTAAACACAATTAAATAAATAAATAATAAATAAATTTTTAAAAATTTTATGAATTACTTTAGAGAAAAAGCAAGGGGACAAAGGGAGCTTGGTCTGGGAGAAGATGGAGGAATTTGCTTTGGGTTTTGTGCCTAGGGCCAAGAGAAAAGTTTAAATGTAAAGAGAAAGAGTGTGTGAGACAGTGTCCTTGGTACTCACAAATGCAATGGTTTCATCCTTTTTTTGAAAATGTCAGCTATCTCAATGCTTGGTGGTAATGCTTTAATGAAAGTCTAACAGACGTGTGTCCTCATTCCTGAGGTTGGGAGATGACAATTTCCTCTTTTAACTTAATTATATATGGTGGGACAATTTAATAAGACTTAAACACATTATATTAAGGTCTACCGGAAAGTTCTGTCCATTTTTGGAATAAAACAAAATACAAATTTTTCTTACCATCAATAAACTTTATTAAATAATATAATTGCCATTATTATTAATGATTTCTTGCCAGCATGAGGGCAATTTGTATATCCTATTTTTGAAAAATGTTTTATCTTTCGATGTGAAAAATTGAACTAGTGCTTGTTTGATATCTTCTTCATTTTTGAATTTTTTGCCCTTCAAAAAATTTTGTAAGGACAAAAACAAGTGATAGTCGGAGGGTGCTAAGTCCGGGGAATATGGTGGATGCAACAGACATGCTTCTGTAGCATTTCTTCCTTGTTGAAATTTGTAAAAATTACAGTGGCGTAAATGCATTTTAGCAGTAGCCATGGGTACACTATCGCTTCACACATAAGACTAACGTGAATCAACTTTGTTTTAGTTAATTTGCTACGTCAGTATGTATGCATTAAGTGATAAAAATAGACAGGCACACATACGCCAAATAAACATGTGCTTACGTGTCGAAACTTGTTGTGATAGAAACGGACAGAACTTTCCGGTAGACCTTATATTTCAGGTGCAGGACCTTCCTACTGGGCTGGTTACAGAACAACTGCAGCTGTAGTCACCTGAGTCTTATCAGCCAAACTTTTCTCACAATCCTGACTTTTGCCATGTTGTTCTGGACTTTAACATCAAAGCAGAGGTAGGGAAGTGACTCATTTCTGCTCGAAAACAAGTTGCATGCTTCTAATGAGGAAAAGCAAGATATGCATCTCTGGTTTGTAAACTCTGTGACTCCTCCATGGATTTGAAATATCAAGCATTGGCACTAGATCAGTTGCAGAAAACACTGGTGCTATTGTTGGCCACGGAATGTCAAAAGAAGAAGGTGGAACCCTGTTAAGATTAAGCGTCAAAATCCTACCACCTTCCAGTTTCCTGTGGGATGTGGATTATGATTATGGATGGGACATAGCTGGGATGCAACAGGAGAAAATAGTATCAATTAGGCACTTAAAAATATCTGTGAGAGATAGCTGCCTTGAATGAGTTCCCATCCGATTTCCACAGTGACCCACTAGGCATCAATGTCAAGAATCTGTGAGTCAGCCGAGTCCTTGTCTTGTCTGAGCTGTATTACCCAGGACTCCAAGGAAGCCCAGCACACTAAACTTTACAGGTTTCCTTTCTGCACCTAGCCTAGGAGTTTCTAGGGGACAGGATTCTGTTTTATTCATCTTGGTAGCCTAGCCACTGACCCAGAAGAGCTGCTCCAGAGACCTGTTTTAGCACCTGTCTTCTCACTAAACTGTAAACTTCTTGAGAGCAGAATTCACGTCAGACTTATCTCTGTGCTCCCAGGATCCCTGTGTTCAAAACCATGCCTAAATCAGTGTGTTTGTTGAACGACCTAATGCATAACTGAATGAATGAACAAAAATAAGCCCCCCCCCCAACTTATCTGTCAATTATACCTCAATAAAGCTTGGGGACAAGTGAGATTCTCTATTCCTCACAAGTAGGTCAGTTGCTTTGCTCTCTTCCTACAGCCTAGACCTTATTACATTACCTACGGCTACTAAAGTCATCTATTCGTGCAGGGGTCCTCACACTTTGGTATCAGAATAATCTAGAAGAGTGGGTTCCTTGATGTAGGATAAGGTACAGGCCTTTGTAGGTTTACCAAGTTCCCCAGATATTCTAACACCTACCCAACCAGCAGACCCAGTGCTTTCGTGCAGTGCGCTGCAACCTTTTTCATGTTGCACCGTCTTAGAAAATGATTCTTATCCAGTCTATTGGTGTCAACAAGATGGTGCTACAGGCAGCCTGGGGACTCAACCTCTTGGCTTCCTGGGGAATCCTTTCATTCACCAGAAATACCACTTGAAAAGCTCTCTGCAGAACTGTAATTCTTGCCCTGTTGTCTGTTATAAATGCGGATCTCAGGCCTTTCCCAGACCTGCTGATGCGGAGTCAGCATTCTAACAAGATCTCCAGCGGACTCGTGCGCACACTGAAGATTGAGAAGCACTGGTTTCAACACCGCTAACCTCGAAACTCCAACTCCTCCTTGACCTACAGAAAATGTATGTGTGTCCAGGAAAAAGCATGACTCCTCCCTCCCTGGAGCTGACTCAGAGAAGCAGGGGAAGTGGAGCAGAAATCTGCCGAGCTCAGAGGCAATCACTATCGATGCTGGAGGCTGGGGGGGGGGGGGGGGGTATGGGTGTATGTGGGGCGGGGGTAGGTGGGTGTGTGTGTGTGTTTGTGTGGTGTGTGGGGTATGGGTGTGTGTGGGGCGGGGGTAGGTGGGTGTGTGTGTGTGTGTGTGTGTGTGGTGTGTGGGGTATGGGCGTGGGGCGGGGGGGGTAGGTGGGTGGGTGTGTGTGTGTGTGTGTGTGGTGTGTGGGGTATGGGCGTGGGGGGGTAGGTGGGTGAGTGGGTGTGTGTGTGTGTGTGTGTGGTGTGTGGGGTATGGGCGTGGGGGGGGGTAGGTGGGTGAGTGGGTGTGTGTGTGTGTGTGTGTGTGTGTGGTGTGTGGGGTATGGGTGTGTGGGGGGGGGTAGGTGGGTGGGTGTGTGTGTGTGTGTGTGTGGTGTGTGGGGTATGGGCGTGGGGGGGTAGGTGGGTGAGTGGGTGTGTGTGTGTGTGTGTGTGGTGTGTGGGGTATGGGCGTGGGGGGGGTAGGTGGGTGAGTGGGTGTGTGTGTGTGTGTGGGTGTGTGCGTGCATTCCAATCCTGTCAGCACTGTTGAGCAGAAGAATATAATGAGCACAGTCTTAGATGCTAGGAAGAATAAAAGTCGAATTGTAAACAATGCTAATGGAAATCTTGCATTGACTCTTGAGCTCACTGTCTGCAGTTGAGATGAAATCGAGGACAAAATTGTCCACTCCATTCCTTCTGTCATGATTCCAGTTCACTGATGCACTGATTCGTTCATTCCTTTATTGAGCACCTGTGTTGTATCCAGCCCCATTATTAGGCAGCCGGAATACAAATATGAAGCAGCTCTTACTATCCTCATCCAACCCTCTGCCCACAGCCCCCACCCCTCCCGGGTCATACTGCCTACTGCCCCAGTCTCACCACCTTAGAGTGCACCCTTCAGGCGGCTCTCCTCTGGACCACATCCTCCCCTGGTGCCAACCTTCTCTAGTTTCTGGCCTTGCTCCCATTTTCCTATAGTATAAACCTACCAGTCCCTGAAGTTGGCCGTTCAATGTCCCCCAAATGTGCTGCGCCCTTCGCTGGAATCTGACTCAGCAGGTCTAGGGAGAGGCCTGAGCACCTGTGTTGTTGAGCAGTTCCTTGACGGGGGCTAGCACACAGCCATGACTGCCCGTTAACCAGATCAGAGACTGTCCTCTGGACGCTCGTGGTCCAGCGATGCAGGGTGCAAAGGCAGTGATGGCGGGAGGTGAGAGGAGTCTTGCTCCGTACAGTGTTGCCATCAACATGGGTGGGGCTGATCCTGGACAGGGCACCCAGGAGGCTGCCTGGAGGAGAGGACATTTGAAACGGTGTCTTGTAGGTAGGTGAGGTGGGGAAAGGCACTGGGCAGGAGACACTGGGAAGCTGGCTGATGCCTTCGGAGAATTAACTACAGAATGGGTGG
The DNA here is from genome assembly GCF_036850995.1 of Saccopteryx leptura. Taxonomy (NCBI): domain Eukaryota; kingdom Metazoa; phylum Chordata; class Mammalia; order Chiroptera; family Emballonuridae; genus Saccopteryx; species Saccopteryx leptura. The sequence goes on along the minus strand of NC_089512.1, from coordinate 8,875,749 downwards.
GTTTTGCTGCAACTGGAGCAGGGTGAGGAGGCAGAGGGCCAGCTCTCAGGTCTGCTATGCCACACTAGAAATTTTGATTTTAATCACATCAGAGAGCGCAAGGGAGTGGCATGGAAGATTTTAATCAGGGGAAAACACATCTGAACTTTCATCTCACGTGCTCAATCTGGAGGTTTTACAGGGGATGTGCGATAAGGGAAGGGTGGGACTAGGGGCAGCAGAATCAAGTGCAAGGTGGCTCGTTGGGGAAGCCACTTAGGAGCTGAGTGCAGTGTGATAGAAAGAAGACTGTCACAACCTGGCTGTGCCACTGACGGCTCTGCAGCCTCGACCAAGTTGTGCCATTTGTCAGGGCTTAGGTCTCTTCCACTGTAACATGGGGGCGGGCTTGCCCCCCGATAACCAGATGATCACGCCCAGCTTTACAAGCTCATGAGGTGATGGAATTCAGTATGAGACACATTTCTTTTTATTGTGGTAAAAGAAACATAACATAAAATTGATCATTTTAACCCAGTGGTATTAAGTACATTCACATTGTTGTGCAACCATCACCACTGTCTACCTCCAGAACCGTCTTATCCTGCTCAGCTGTAACTCTGGACCCATTAAGCACTAGCTCCCCACTGCCCCTCCTCCCAGCCCCTGGCAACCACTGTGCTACGTTCTGCATCTACGAATTTCACTATTCTAAGAACCTCATATAAGTAGAGTCCCATATGTGTCCTTTCATGACTGGCTTATTTCATTTTAGCACAACTTCAAAGTTCACCCACGTTGTAGCATGTGTCAGAATTGCCTTCTTTTTTAAGGCAGAATAATATCCCATTGTATGGACAGACCACACTTTGTTTATCCGTTTCTTGGTTAATGAACACCGGGTTGCTTCTACCATTGGCTATGCTACATGGATGTAAACACATCGATTTGGGCATCGGGGAATATGTTTTCAATTCTTGAAGTGGAATTGCTGGATCATGTGGTAATTCATATTTATCTGTTTGAGGAATTGTCACACTGTTTTCCACAGTGGCTACAGCATTTTACATTCCCACCAGCAAAGCAAAGTGTTCCCATTTCTCCACATCCTTGTTATTTTCTGGGGATTTTTTTTTTCAAATAATAATATCATTCAAATAGGTTGATAGTGGTATTTGCATTCTGATTTGCATTTTTCTAATGCTTAGTGGTGTAGGATAGTAACCCTTTTTATAGGGTTACTGGCCCTTTTCTTCTTTGGAAATATATCTATTCAAGTCCATTTTTAAATAGAGTTATTCAGTATTTTGTTGTTGAGTTGTACTAGTACTTTATATATTATACTAATCCCTTATCAGATATATAATTCATAATTTTTTTTCATTCAGTGGATTGCTTTTTCATTCTGTTGAGAATGTTCTTTGATGGAGAAAAAAAAAAGCTTTAATCTTGATGAAGTCCAATTTGCCTATTTTTTTCTTTCGTCACCTGTGCCTTAGTGTCAGACCCAAGAAGTCACTGCCCAAATTTAATGTTATGAAGTTTTTCCCCTGTTTTTCTTCTAAGAGTTTTATAGTTTTAACTCTTGCATTTAGGTCTTTGACTTATTTTGAGTTAATTTTTTATGTGATGTGAGATAACTGTTCATTTTTATTCTTGGACATGTAGATATCTAGTTTTCCCGACACCAGATTTAAAAATACTGTCCTTTCCCCACTGAATGGTCTTGGTGTCTTGTCAACAGTCATTTGACCATATATGTGAGGGTTTGTTTCTGAGCTCTCCATGCTATTCCATTGATTTAAATGTTTGTCTTTATGGCAGAACCACTGTTTTTGATTACTGTAACTTTACTTAAATTGAAAATTAGGTAATGTGAGACTTCTATTTTGTTCTCTGTCAGGATTATTTCGGCTATTTAGGGTCTTTTGAAATTCTATATAAATTTTAGGGTGGACTTTTCTGTTTCTAAAAATCAACATTTATTGGGATATTTTATGAGGATTGCATTGAATGTGTAAGTCACTTTAGTCAGTTTTAACATTTTAACACAATATTTAGTGTTTCAATCTATGAACACAAACTATTTTTCCATTTATTTTTGTCTTTTTTTAAGTGCATTGTAGCTCCAGTTTACAAGTCTTTCACTTCCTTGGTCAAGTTTATTCCTAAATATTTTACTCTTTTTGCTGTTCCTGTGAATAAAATTATTTTCTTAACTTTCTTTTTGGTTTGCTCACTTACTGTATAAAAATGCAACTGATTTTTGGCCTGGCCTGTGGTGGCACAGTGGATGGAATGTCAATATGGAACACTAAGGTCACTGGTTTGAAGCTCTAGGCTTGCCTGGTCAAGGCACATACGACAAGCAACAAGCAAACAACAAAAGTGAAGTAACTATGAGTCAATAATTCTCACTTCATCCCCCTCCTCTCTCTGCAAAATTAGTAAAGTCTTTTTTTTTTTACTGCAACTAGTTTTTGTGTATTTATTTTGTATCCTACCACTTTGCTGAATTCATTTATTAGTTATAACAGATTTTTTTTTGAGGAATCATTAGGGTTTTCTACATACAATATCATCTCATCTACAACAGGATAATTTTACTTCTCTCTTTCCAGTTTCAATGTCTTTAATATTCTTTTCTTGCTTAATTGCTCTGGCTATGACTTCAAGTACTAGGCTGAGTTGAAGTGCTAAAATTAGGCATCCTTATCTCTTCCTAATCTTAGAGGGAAAGCTTTGAGTTTTCAACAGTCTGAAATTGATTTAAATTTATTCTGGGGGTGAAAGAAATTCAGACATTTGCTAAGTAAGAAACCATTTTATAAATTTAATTAGCAATAATACTAAGAGGTCAGAAAAGAAAGAGAGAGAGAGAGAAGTATCTGGTGGGCATAAGGTATTGTCTGCATATACTTGTATTTTTTCATAAGTGTTCAATAGTTCACAAAAGAATGAAAAATAAAGCAAAACACTAGGAGAGGCAAAAAGTCATTATTGGAGTTGACTGAACATCACTGAATAAAATGGTTTTGCCCTTACTCTCATGAGTGGCTTCCAGGAAGATTCCAGCCCTCCAGCTTGAGTGTAAGCCAAAAACAAACAAAATATACTTAGAGCCAGAAGCCTTGAAGATATTTGAGGACCTACTTCATGTCTATTCCAGAAAGGGTCTTCTTCTTCTGGGTCCTGACCCCTAAAGAGCTATGCAAAAAATACCCTTGCACCTACCCTGTTGAAAAAAATATTGAGTTGGTCTAAAAATATGAGAGAGGGAACTGAAACATTTTAGAAAAGGCAGGGCTCCGGACCAAAAAACAAAAGAGGAAGATAAATCCTTAGTTACAAAAAAAAAAAAGAGGAATGGAAATTGAATATTTTTTACAAAGAAAGTCTAGAAGCTTCCCCTTCTTCCCTGATACTCCATCCAAAAAAAGGGGAAAAATAGTCAATGGGAAACAGTTCTAAGAAAAATAAGTCTCTGCACTGTTAGAGTTGAGAATTCAAATCATCTGAACTGGAGAGCTGGGCAGATTTTTGACCAGTGGTGTGTTGGAGCTGAAAGAGCTGTTCTCAAGAATGCCCATCCCTCCCATCGCAGGGAGGGAAACTGAGACAAGGAGGCCTCTGAAGCTCTCTCAGGGTCACAAAGTTAACTAGGGTCAGAGACAGGTTGGAAAGTGACTTTCTGACATCTGTCCTGTGCCCTATTCACTGGACCCCGGATCAATATGACGTATTCATTCTGTCGACTTGGCATCTCTCCATTGAGGTTTTCTCAGCACTAAGTTTACATCTAACTAAGTCCGTGGTTCTCAGAGCGAGGTCCCCAGGCAGCAGCCTCACCTGGGAACCTATCAGAAATTTGCATTCTTTTCCTCACCCCAGACCTATGGTATCAGGAACACCGTGGGTAAAGGTTGGTCTTCATAAAAACCCAGCAGAGAATTCTGATGCACCAAGGTTGGAGAATCACTAGTATAAGATGTAATATTCCTTTTATTCCTTATAACAGCAGAATAATAGCATGTACATCATGATTTACAAAAGAGCTTTTAACCTGCATTCTTTTTTATTGGTGGGGAGCGGGGGCGTTCTATTAATATCTCTGTGAAACTAGGAAGCCAGGTTCTGATGGAACTATTTTATGACTTCCAAGGTGAGGTTCAAGGAGGGTAACTGATTGCTGGCTTGGCAGGTCTCGAGAGAAAAGAGCCAAAACTGTAACTAAGTCCTCTGCTTTGAAAATCAGCATAGTTACCCCCAAGGTACTCTTAGATAAAACTTAGCACTTATCAGCTCTAGACAAAATGGTGTCAACAGGGTAACTTTTCAGAGCATTTATAAAAGCACAGACTGCCAGGTCTATGTGTCATTGTACAGATAAAGAAATAATACTAGGAGCCCCCATAATCTGAGGCCTACATATGACCTCACCAGGTGGGACGGAAGAGCTGGAATCCAAATGTATGCTATCTCCAGAGCCTGCCTGCCCAGGAAGTCTGCATGGATTGTACTTAGTCACCCAGATCATTAGGGGGCAGCACTGGACCCATAAGCCATGTTCTCCACTGCATATCTAGTGCCCCGTCTACTACAGAAACCTCTTTCTCTATAAACCAATGGTTTTCTAACACGCTCCCAGGTGATGTTGATGCTATCAGTCTGTGGACCACACTGTGTATAGCAAGGCTCTACACATCCCTAATTTGAAGACTGATCAAGCTGGTGTGGCAAATGAATAAGAATCAAAGTTCTGAACCAAATGTCTTCACTGCCACTCCCAGCTGATGACGCACAGACCATGCCATCCCTTTCCCCGCCAGCTCTCTCCTCGACGTTCGCAGGTCCTTTCCGCTCCATCACCTTCTCTTCGATTACTTCCCACCAGGTCCTCTTGTAATGGCGTCCCCACTCAGTCACCATGTAGGTTTCTCTGGTCTGAATCTCTACTACCCCCATCCATCAGATCTACCTTATCAAAACACCAACTCATTTAAGGCAGTTTGGGGATTAAAACTATTCTTTTCTTCCTCAGGACCTGAAAGTTCTTGAAGTTATCGTTCAAGGTCATCCGTGACTTCCATAAACCAACCTAGCAGTTTAGCCTCATCCCCAATGACTACAATGGCATTTCTAGGCATAGAGTCTAGAGAAATTCTGCTCAATATCTAAAGAGGGTTTGTTGTTGCATTGTTTAAATAGTGAAAAACTGAAATCAATTGAATATCTCCATCAACAAGAGAAAAAAATTTTTTAAGTGTGGTGTATTTATGCTTTGAAAAATTGCATGAGGTAGTTGGTGTTTCATTTCACCAGATGAAAACCTTCTGCACCAGGACCATCGCAACCATGGTCTGATTACTGGGCTTCTCTACTTTAGGTGAACATATTATTTGAGATAGTGCTCCTACTTTTAATAATTTGCCCCCAAAAGACAATAATACGAGTGAGATAAATATTTAAATCATAAAATTACAAATGACACAAGCAGTATATCACTTCTTATTTTAAAACACATAAAACAATACTACCAATATAGCAAAAATAAGTAAATCATGCATGAGAAGGATGAACATTCAATTCAGAACAGCATTGACACTGGGAAGGCAAGAGAATGAGAGAGATGAACGGGGACTAGGGGCAGGTCCGCAGGTCATTTCCATTGTAGCTCCAAATGTTTGCTTCTTAAAAATAGAGTGAATATGGCAAAATATCATTGCTAAAGTTGGGCAGAAGGTACACAGGCATTCTGTCATTATTATTTGAATCCTTCTGTATATTTAAATTTACAAAAAAAAAAAAAAGGTTTTTTAACTCACACATAGTTTTTCTGACTAGCTCTTTTCTATTTTCCGACCTTCAGCTGTGCGGCTCTCTCTGCCTGGAACGCTCTGTGCCGTGGTAAGAGTGATGGGTAGAGCCAGCTTGGCTCAGCACCGAGTTGACCTCAGGAGAAACTCTAAGTCTCTTCGTGCTTGGGTTTCTCTTTCAAAAATTGGGCCTAATAATAGTATTGAGCTCATAGAGTTGTTATAAAGATTGAGTGTGTTCATTATATGTGAAGCACTAGAACAGAGCCTATAAGAATTTAATAAATGTCTAGATATATTTTATTTAACTTTTTATGCCCATTGGGCGGCCTAAACCGGTTCAGTCTCGGCATATTCATTTGTTGAATGAATAAATAAATAAATAAACTATTTTATCATTTAACCAGTGTGCAGCCATTAAAATTGTGTTTATGAAGAATTTGAAACATGGAAAAAATTTATTCTGTTTAGTGGAAAGACTAAAAGGTACAAAATTATACATACACGTATGGTATGACTTCAATGCCATACAAACAATAACAACAAAAGCAAACCTATAAATCGAGGGAAATGGGGGAGATGGACTTTCATGATGTTCTGCAACCACCACCTCGATCAACTTTCAAACATTTCATCACCCCAAAATAACACCCTGTACCCATTAAGCTGTCACTCCCCGTTCTTCCCTCCCTCAACCCCAGCTACCACCAGGTTGCTTTCTGACTCTATAGATTTACTTATTCTGGGTGTTCCGTACAGAGTCACACAATATGCAACTTCTGATGTCCTTTCCTTCCCTTAACATGATGTTTTTGGGGCTCACCCACATTGCAGCATGTATCAGCCTTTTGTTTCTTTTTATGAATAATTGCACAGACCAAACTTTGTTTATCCATTCATCCACTGATGAACATTTGAGTTGTCTGCATCGTTTGGCTACTGTAGTGTTCTGTACACTAGTGTAGCAGTATTTGATTATCTGTTCTCAGCTTTGGGGGCTAGATATCTAGGACTGGAATTGCAGGGTCATACGATGATTCTGTTTCGTTTTCCTAAGGAACTGTGGGACTGGTTTCCACATCTGATGCACCATTATACATTCCCACCAGCAACAGAATTCCTTCACATGTGGAGATTTAGGCATTCTTTACAATGTTTGAATACTAGACCCTTAGCAGTCACAGGATTTAAAAATATTTCCTTTTCACTTTATTGGTAATGTCTTTCAATGCATAAAGATCTTTAATTTTGATCAAGTCCAATTTATCTTTTTCTTTTCCTGTATTAATCATGCTTTTGGTGTCATACCTAAGAAGTCATTTCAAATCAAAGGTCTTAAAGATTTACTTCTTTATTTTTGTCTAAGAATTGTATTGTTTTAGCTCTTATCATTCCATCATTGATCCGTTCTGAGTTAATTTTTGTATGCGGTGTGAGGTAAGGGTCCAACTTCATTCTTTTCTATGTGGATATCCAGTTGTCCCATCACTATTTGTGGAAGAGAATATTCTTTCCCCATTCAATGGTCTTGGCATCCTTGTTGAAAATCAATTGGCAATAGATGTTGGGGTTTATTTCTGGTCTCTCGATTCTATTCCACTGATCTATATACCTCTTCCAATGGTAGCATTGCACTGCTTTTATTACTGTAGACTTGTAGCAAGTTTTGGAAATCAGGAAGTTTAAGTACTCTGAAGTTGTTGTTTTAAGACTGTTTTGGCTCTTCAGGGTCCCTGGAAATTCCCTTTTCTATTTCTGCAAAAGGCCATTGGAATTTTGATAGGGATTGAATTAAATCCATTAGACAGCTTTGGGCAATGTTGCCATTTCAACCATTCTAAGTTTTCCAATTTAGGAACATGTACTATTCTTCCATTTATTTAGGTGTTCTTGAATTTCTTTTGGTTATATTTTATAGTTTTAGTATACAAGTCTTTCACCTCTTTGGTTAATGTATTCCTATCATTTAATTCCTTTTCCTGCTATTATGAATGGAATTGTTTACTTAATTTCCTTTTTGGATTCCTTCTTTGCTGGTGCGTAAAACCACAACTAGTTTTTGTACATTGGTTTATTTTCTGCAACTTTTCCAAATTTATTAGTTCTAGTAGATTTCTTATGGATTCTTGGGTTTTCTATCTATAAGATCGTGTCATCGGTGAATGGGGGTAGTTTTACTTCTTCTTTTCTAATTTGGATGCCATTTATTTTCTTGCCTTGCCTGTTGGCTCTGGCCAAAACTTCCAATAAAGCGCTGACAAGAAGTGGTGAAACTGGAGATATTTATTTCATTCCTGATCTTAGGATTCTGAAAAGGTTTTAGTCTTTTATCATTAAGTATGATGTTAGCTGTGGGGCTTCACAAATATCCTTTATCATGCTAAGAAAATTTCCTCACATTCCTATTTTTTTTTAGTGTTTTTGTTATGAAAGGATGTTGGATTTTGTCCAATGCTCCTCCTGTGTCAAGCAAAATGATCATATTTTTCTGTCCTTCACTCTTTTAATGTTGTGTGTTACATGGTTGATTTTCTTATATTGAACCACCCTTGCATTCTTTAGATAAAGCCCACTTGGCCATAATGTCTAATCCTTTTTAGTGTACTGTTAGGTTAAGTTTGCTAGCATTTTGCTGAGAGTCTTGCATTTGTATTTATAAGGAATATTGGTCTGTAGTTCTCTGTGGTGTCTTTGTCTGGGTTTGCTCTCAGGTAATGCTGGTTTCAGAGAATGAGTTAGAAAATATTCCCCTCCTCTTCTATTTTTAGGAAGAGTTTGAGAAGGGTTGATATTCATTTTTCTTTAAATGTTTGGTGGCACTTACCAGTGAGGCCTGGACGTTTTTCTGTTGGGAGGTTTTTAGTTTCTGATTCAATCTCTTTATTTTCTACAAATTTTTTTCTATTTTAAATTTCTTTTTGAGTGGGTTTTTGTAATTTGTGTGTTTCTAGGAATTTTTCATTTCATCCATTATTAAATTTTTAGGTGGATCTTATTCATAGTATTCTTTTATCTTCTTTATTTCTGTAAAGTCAGTAGTAATATCCCCATTTTTATCTGATTTTAGTCACTTTTGTCTTTTCTTTTTTCTTAGTTTAGGTAGAGGTTTGTCAACTTTGTTGTCTTATAAAAGAACAGACTTTTGTTTTTAACATGCATTATTTTAAAATATATATCTGCATGTACAAATGAATTGTTCTTCCTAATCTGGTTCTTTCCCCACCACCAAGAATTTATGATTTCTGCAAAGCCAATAGTAGCTGGCCACATCTCCCACTAGCCAGACGTGGTTAAATTCTCCTCCACTATCTTCCATCTCCTGTTGCCCACCCGGGATGCGGCCTCAGTTATGTCCTCCAATTAAAATCTGGCTAGTGGGAGATGTGGCCAGCTACTATTGGCTTTGCAGAAATCATAAGTTCTTGGTGGTGGGGAAAGAACCAGTTTAGGAAGAACAATTTGCCACAGCCAGCTTCCTGGGTTTCTCCCCATGACACCTGTACCCAAAAAAAAGAGCACTATGTGGGTTGCTTGCAGTGGGCTACAGTATTGTGCCCCCTCTGGGACACCTCAGAAGCCACACGCAAATGGTACGTGACGTCAGAAGTGTCCGCCTATGGCCCCCGTGCCATGCATGAAACCGCATCCTGCTGGTCCTCACGCCTTCCTCCTCCTACTCACCTGCCTCGGGCAGGGGAAGGAGAGAGGATGGCAGATAATGGTGGTAAGAGTGAATTCTAGCTTCTCCCTTCCCAGAACAGCCCCAGGCCACGACTGTCATGTCCTGAGATTACCTGAAAATGCCTGGCAAACACTCTGTCCTGACCCACCCCAGCCAAGGCTTCCTTCCCAGAACAGGTCACTCCTGAGACATCTAAACTGAGATCTAAGTCTAGTCACAGAGCAATTTAAAACATCTGGGCTATGGAAGAACACAGGATTATCTTCCTACTGCAGGGTTCAAACGACACCCTTACTTGAGAAGGCTTTTCAGCAAGTGAATGTATTAAAAATCCTGACTTGACCTCTATTTCCCCAAAGTTTAAGGCCTGAAGGTATAGAAACTTCCAGACTGCTACCTCAACATTCTCAGTTAATAAAGCTATAAGACTATTGCTGATGCCATTTTTATTTGTATTTTTCATTACATATTCTTGTCTGGTTTGGGTTCACTTGGAGATGGAGATAAACTGGGAGGATGCCGGAGAGAATCCTACCTGACTTCTGTTATTTCACACTGCCTTTTCAAAAATCATTTGCAGTTTCTGAGCTTTGTTGCTGTGACTGTATGTACTGTTGTGTTATTTTGTCACATGCAACAAAAACAGTGGTGATGGTTTGCATTATTTTTATTATGAAAGCATGCTTTTTCATAACTGTACTTTTCCTATAGGCATCATATTCGTCCAGATCATTGTTTCTAACCCAAACTGAAGATGTAAAATCCTAGAACTCACTCATCTATTTTAGTAGGTCACAGGAAGCATGCAAACCATAGAAACCACAATCACCAAAAGCATCTGTATTGGAAAAAAAAAAAAGAAAGAAAGCAAGAATTTATCTTCTGAAGGTGTCAACTGAAAAAAAAATCCATCATATAAGAAGTTACAAGGGACATGGAAGTATAGTTAATAAACCTTGCCTGTCTTCTTGCTTAGACAGCAATTCTCTTCAGCCATGCTCTTTCCTGTGTTTTCATTTAGTTGAGTATTGCCATCCATGGAGGGGCAGAGAGGTTCTTAGAACAAACCTAACTTTCAGCTTCAATGGTCTAACCCCCCAGCTCAGCTGCTGGCCTTCAAAATACAAATAAACAAGGATTTTAAACTTCTTGTGGCTGGTGGAGGTCTGTATCTTCCCTTCATTCAGGAAGCATGAACTATTTTTATTCCATCGATTTATGAAAGAATTGAGTCAACCTTGCTTTGCAAGCGACCCATCTCAGTCAGCAGGCACACGAGAGATAGGAGGCTGGTCACATGCTTTCCCCCAAGACTGCTCAAAGGGCTCTCCTCCTCTTTCAGACTGAGAACTTCAGGGACTGCAAACCCTGTGCCACAGGTAGATGGGGGGGGGGGGTCTCAAACTTATGAAAAAGCATCTTTCCTAACTCTGTTCATGTATATAAAGAATTTTCAGATGCACTTACCCAGATTCCAAATTTCCTAACTATCTACATGGACCAGGTGGGAACAAATGGACAAATTTATTGACTCTGTAGTTGTGTGGTTATTCGCCATTCTCCCCCAGATCCACTCTGAGCCCCAGGAAGCAATGTCTATGGGCTACATCACCTAGACTCCCCACTGCTCCCTCTGCCTGTTGGGGTCAGTCACTTGCAGGCACTGGCAGGAGATCAGAGTGGGAGCCAAAAGTTAGGATACTTTCAATTCCTGCTTTTCTCCTGTGTCAACAGTATTCTAGTAGTGGCTGAGTCCTTCAACCTTTAACTCTCAACTCTAGTTCTCAACAGGACTCCAGGGATATTGTTTACTCTATAACCCTTGAAGCATAGGACGTAAAGCTCCCAATTTTGCTGCTAGTCACTGGGTACCTCATGACCCTGAGCATTCTCTCAGGGCAGGTCTAGTAGTAACAAGTTTCCACAGCTTTTGTTTATCTAAGAATATCCTAATTTCTCTCTTACTCTTGGACAGTTTTGCCAGATATAGGATTCTTAGTTGACAATTTTTTTCTGTTAGCACTTTAAATATATCAACCTATGGCCTTCTGGCCTTCCAAGATTCTGATGAAAAATATACTGCTAATCTTAATGAGGAACTACTCTATGCAATGAGCGGTTACTCTGTTGCGGCTTCAAGTTTTCTGTGTGTCTTTGTCTCTTTAAAGTCTGATTATAATTTGTCTTAGTGTGAGCCTCTTTGAGTTTATCTTTCTTGGAGTTCATTGAGCTTCTCAAATGTTTATATTCACGTTTCTTTTTTTTTCTTTTTTTTTCAGGTTTGGGCAGTTTTCAGCCATTATTCCTTCAGATATTCTCTTTGTCTCATTCTCTCTCTTTTCTCCTTGGACTCCTGTATATTTCCTCATCTCTGTTCACTTTTCTTCAACCTTTCTTTCTGTTCTTCAGACTCAATAATTTCCATTATTCTATCTACAAGTTTGTTAAGCCTTTCTTCTGTATGATCAAATCTGCTTTTGAATCCCTGTAGCAAATTTCTTATTTTAGTTTTTATATTTTTCAGCTCCAGAATTTCTTTTTGGTTTCTTTTTAGGTTGTCTACCATTTTATCAATATTTCCATTATGTTCATGCCTAGTTTTCTTGACTCCACATCTTCCTTTAGTTCCTTGAGCATCTTTAAGCCATTGTTTTAGTCCTTGTTTACTAAATTTGCCATCAGATCTTTTTCAGGAACAGTTTCTGTTGATTTATTTTTTTACCCGTTTTTTACATTTTTTTCCCTTTTTCCCCCCTTTGAATAGGCCACACTTCCCTGTTCCTTTGTCTACCTTGCAATGTTGTTGCTGTTGTTGAAAACTGAACATCTGAATCTAGTAATGTGGCAACTCTGGAAATCAGATTTTCCCTCTTCTTCAGGTTTTGATCATTTTTTGTTTATTTTTTAATTTTTATAAGCTATGTCTGTGCCAAGGCTCCACCTCAGGTGTGAAATTAAGGTCTTCTCAGGTCTTTTCTGAGCCGGTGCCTTTCCCTGGGTGTATGTAGTCACTTTCTAATTTTCCCCAGAAGTGCAGTTGTTTTTAAATATTCTTCTGTTTAATGGTTGGCTCCCAAAAGGGAAAAAAGACAATAGAGAGAAAAATAAAGGGCACTGGCTCTTTAAATCTCCTGAAAGTCACTTCAGCTAGAGGAGGAGGGGTTTGCAGCAATGGGGGGAAATGCAACAGCAATGGCTGCTTGCCTCTTTGTCTGAAACTCTGAGATCAGAAGCAGTAACCAGTGATCAGAGTGCAGATCTCTGATATTTAAAGAACAGGGTCCAATTTTTGCCCACCCTGGCTCCTGCAAGCTGTGTACCAACTGCTCCGGGACCTTGGGCAAGGCTGCCTGAAGACTGGATGTGAAAGATGGGTGGCTGCTATTGTACTTACAGCTGAAATTGACCGAACTGAACTGCAGTATGTCATTCAAGCCTACCCCTGAAAGTTAGGAGCCTTCAACACACCCACGAGCTCCAAAAGAGTTAAATCCGTCTGATCCTCCCAGTAAAATTGCTGTCTGAGTGGGGGAGAGAGATTCCCGGTTCTTCCTACTCCGCCCTGTTCCCAGAAACTCAATGCTGTTTTCTTTCAACAACACTTTGTTCTTTTTCTAAAAAAAAAAAAACAAAAAACAAATTATTCTTTAAAGATTAAATTTAATGGGGTGACATTTGTCCACAAGAACACATAGGTTTCAGGCAAACATTTGAACTGTTTATTACATAGTGTGCCCATCAATCACCCAAGGCCAAATCAGCAAATATACAACACTTCTTTCTGAGGAGTAAGACTTATAATAACTGAGGCCCTTCTTACTAAAGACATCCCTGACATAAAAGATCATTAATCATTCCCTTTCGTTAAAAACCTCCGTTTAACGACATTTCTAACCTGATCCTAAATCTGTGACGCCACTGAAATCAGGGCACACTGTCACGCAAACCCTCATTATATCTCCTCCACCATCACCAACAGCTCCGTCCGCGTTTATCCTCTGGAAAACGAAGTTCAGTTGTGCTTGTTTCATGCAAATTGTCACTGGCAAATGAGAGTAGATTTCTAGATATAGAGACCCACAAGATAAAGAAGCCCAGAGCCGTTAGAGGAGCAGATGTGCAGGGTGTTGCCTGACTCACTCTCCAGGTTGCATAAGCAAGATTTCAAAATTAATCCTGTGCTGGAGACCTCAACCTAGTGTACAGTGTTCCTGGCTGGAAAAGAAGAACTGGAGCATTCTTTTTTTTTTTCTTTTTTTTTTTTTTTCTCAAACCTTTACCCTTACTCTTATATCCCCGCCTTCTCCTTCTGTAGGAAACTTTATTTCCTACTTCTCTGCACACCAAGTTCCCACCTCCAGAACTGCTTGGTTCGGTTGCTGAGAAGCCTGACAAACCAGTGCCACTCGGGAGAAGCCATCCGTTGGTGAGTCGTGGGTGCTTTTTTTTTTCATCACTTTATGCATCAAAGGCTCAGAGCATCTCAACTTGGCAGCTGAGGGACTGGGAGCTCTCTGAGGGTCTGCATACCCCAGGGACTTGGGGATAAGAAAGGTGGGAGAGAGGGGTGGGGTGGGGGGGTGTCCGCACCAGAAGTGTCCAGAGAGACCCTGATGACGATGAGGAAGTGCAAAGCAGGGGAGACCACCCCTCGGGAGCAGTCTTAGGAGCTCGCAGAGACTATGCTGAGAAAGAAGAACAAAGAAAGTGAGGGCGATCAGGTGTTTGTTTCAGCTGCTGCTCCTCTCGCTCTCTCCCTCCCAACTCCCACGGGCTTTCCAGAGCTGGAACTTCAGACCCAGAATGTTCTCCCCTCCCAGCCCCTCCATGTGACAGTCCAGGCTCTGAACCAACACGTGCCTCTTGCCTCCGCTGAGGAGATTCCCGAGGCTGAAGGGAGGGAATTCTGCTCTGAAAGGGCAGCTTTTCATTGATTTGGGATGACGTGTCCTGACACCTGAAAGTGACACCTAGACCGATGAGTTTCAGCCACCCCGCTGGGCGTCCGCTGTGGTAGGAGCTAAGTGAGCTGGAGGGACAGGAGAGAGGGAAGGAAGAGGAGGTGCCGGCGTTTGAGGGGCCAGAGCAGGTACAGAGCAAAGCGCAGGGAACGCAGGAGAAAGGGGTCGGGGCAGCTCGCCCCCTCGGGCCCCCTCCCCCCCAATCCGCATCATCAGAGGGAGGCTCTGGGCTTGTATATCTCTAACTGGCAGGCTTCCTGTGTGATACCGAGCCCAGCGCTGAGTACCGGGGCTCCAGTCCACACTTTCCCATACAAATGAGGAAACGACGCCCTGATTAAACAGAACTGCCGAAGAGCTTGCGGCAGTTAAGGGGTTGTGTGCTAGGATCCCCCCAAACCTTCACTTTTATGAGGTCTCCCACTGGGTTACCTGGGCGTCTAGTCTACAGTAGAACACTCTGTTTCTCAACCACTTGCAGCCTGCTGGTTCTCTGTTACTTACTCTTTCAATGGATGTTTACTTAGTAGCCACCATGTGCTGGGGACCTGTACATGCATGGGTGGGGCATCCTCTGCGGATTATTCGGAGGCGTGGAAGAATACCTAGAAAATCTGTTACCTGTTCTTCTATACTCACCTCTGCTCTCAGAGCCTGGAGATGGAAATGCCCCAGGGCCTTTGAAATTGAATAGCCCGTGGTCCCCATTCCAGCTCAGCCAATTACTTGTTTTGTGAGTTTGGAAAAGTCACTTCATCTATCCACGCTTGCATTTCTTCACTTGTAAAATGCAGAGTTATCTCACAAATGTGTTGCAACGATTATAAATTTATTCATGTATGCAAAGTATTTCGCATAGCACCTGGAGCTTAAGAAGCACTCGATTCACGCTTATAGTCGCAATTCTTTAGGTGGGTACATTTGTTTCCCAAACCCAGTCAGAGGTCTTGTTTAGGTGCTGTCTATCTCAAGAATCGAGCTCAGTGATGTGAAATGTCAGACCTGTGAAATGTATCGGTCACAATAGAAATTAAAGCATGTGTACATATATAGAAAGATAAGATGTGTACATAGATTAAAAAAAAAAAAAAAAAAAAAACTTCACAGTCACTACCGGAAGAAATGAATTCTTGAGAATCGAGCCTAACGATGCCAGATGTCATACTTTTATTGGTGCCCACGCCAGCCAGGTGCCATCATCACGAGAACTGGAGACAGAAACAGGGTATAGTTCTTGCGCACAATGTGTAGAAGAGAGTGTGGTGCTTACTGAGAGGCATGCGCTGTGTTATGCAATGAGAAGAGTGATTTGATAGAGGAGGCTGCTCAGAGAAGGGGGATTTGAGCAGGGGGTAGTGAAGGGTGGATAGGAGCTCACCAGCCCTCATAGGCAGGAGCAAAAGCATATATCAGACCATGGCAGCATGAAGGAGACGGTGAGTCTGGAAAGAATGGAGAGAAGATGGCTATGTCCGGAGCACAGGGTCTGGGATTTGAGAAGGGATTCGAGATGAAACTGAGAAGTGAGCTGGGAAAAGTGAGTAAATAACCTGGGCATGACCTCTGAAGTCCCATCATAGATGCATGGTGGGGCTCCTGGAGGCTTTAGGCTGAGAGGGGCATGAGCCAGTTTCAGTTTTAGAGAAGAGAAAGGGAGCAGGGCCAGGAGCAAGCGTCGAGCAAAGGAGAGGCCACAACAAAGCCGAAGAGAGATGCGTACAAAGTGAGGAAGTGGCAGCTGAAAGAGGTTCGGGGGGATGAGGCTTGGAGGTGTTTGTGAGGAAAAGGTCATGGGACACCTAGTAACAATACAGACTGTGTCCTCCACCCGGGGCTGCACGAAGTCCCTGTCCCCAGGAGTCTTCGAGGCAGCTCAGCAGAGTTAATATTTTATACACGAATACTTTAGTCCCAAATTACACCACTTGTAAACTGGAGGCAGGATTTAAATCTAGGTCTGTCTGGCTCCCAAGACCTGATTCCTAATCTTCTCAAGTGAACGGGATCTGGATAATGGCAAATTCTGCTTCTTGGGTACTGGAGTAAAGGACAGTAGCCACGATAAGGAAGCCACGGGTCGAAGCAAGTTTCTGGGGCCGTTCAGTGTGAGGTCAGCTGAACTGAGGTGCCTGTATGATGCCCACTTTGCTCATTGTCGTGGCTTTAGCGCTTCAGACAGAGCATGGCTTCCAGTAGGCGCCCGATAAATCCTGGCTAAATGAATAAATCCAACGGGAGATACGCAGTAAGCAATGGAAAATTCCACTCGAAGTGTAGGAGTTCAACGATGGTACTGGAAGACAGAGCTTTGGGAGGCATTAGCATTCAGGGGGCTTAGAACCCTGTGATTAGGTGACACAACTCAAGAAGAATTCTGGAGTGAGAATGAAGAGAAAAAAGGTAAAGAGGTCAGAGCCAAGGATGGTGCCTGAGGACTCTTACAGTGTGAGCAGCAGGAGGAGACACCAGTGAAGAAAAATCATGGCCCTGGCCGGTTGGCTCAGCGGCAGAGCGTCAACCCGGTGTATGGAAGTCCTGGGTTTGATTCTCAGTCAGGGCACACGGAAGAAACGATCATCTGCTTCTCCACCCTCCTCCCCTTTTTCTCTCTTTCTCTCTCTCTCTCCCCTTCCTGCAGCCATGGCTCAAATGGCTCAAGCAAAGTTGACCCTGGGCTCTGAGGATGGCTCCATGCCTTGCCTCAGGTGCTAAAAGAGCTCGGTTGCTGAGCAATGAAGCAGCTGCCCCTGATGGGGAGAGCATTGCCCCGGTAAAGGGCTTACTGGGTGGATCCTGGTCGGAGTGCATGCAGGAAGGAGTCTGTCTCTCTGCCTCCCCCCCCCCCCCCACTTAATAAAAAAGAAAAAAGGGAAGGAAGGGAGGGAGGGAGGGAAGGAGGGAGGAAGGAAAGAAGGAAGGAAGGAAGGAAGGAAGGAAGGAAGGAAGGAAGGAAGGAAGGAAGGAAGGAAGGAAGGAAGGAAGGAAGGAGAAAAGTCATAAGAAGTGGTAAGACAGGATGCCCCTGTAACAAAATCTCCTTCTAGATTACCATCCAGGAACAGGTCACCTGCAGAGGAGGTGGAGAAAGCAAGTGTCTAGTATGTTCACCTTAGAATGAGAGTTGGGCTCTCTGGCAAGGCCAAGAGTGCTGGCCAGTGGTAGTTGGCAAGATGCCTGACCTCTGCCGCTAGGAATAAAGGGAAGTGATAAACTAGCATGCAAGCATTCAAGGGGGTGGCTACAAAGCCAAGACAAAGTCTGGACAGTGCTTAAGAGGGGAGGAGAAGCAAGAGTGTTTTTAAGGCCAGGAATCGCAGCAGCTATGTTGTGCGTTATCGTCTTGTTCCCTGTTTGCAGGACGGAGGAGGATGGGTGGCGATGACACGTTACCCCAGCTCAGCCCCAACACGCTGTCCACGTCTCATTCTGTGCTGACCACAAACATCAAGGGGGATGATGAATACCCCACCACCAATTTCGACTACGAGGGCGGTGTACCCTGCAATAAAGAGGACGTGGGACAAATCGCAGCCAAGCTCCTGCCTCCGCTCTACTCCCTGGTGTTCCTCTCCGGTTTCGTGGGCAACCTGCTGGTCGTCCTCATCCTGATCAACTGCAAAAAGCTGAAGAGCATGACTGACATCTACCTGCTCAACTTGGCCGTCTCGGACCTGCTCTTCCTTCTGACTTTCCCGGTGTGGATTTACTGTACCGCGAACGGATGGGTCTCGGGGACCGCGATGTGTAAAGTATTCACGGGGATGTATCACATTGGTTATTTTGGGGGGATCTTCTTCATCATCCTCTTGACAATTGATAGGTACCTGGCGATCGTCCATGCTGTGTTTGCTTTAAAAGCCAGAACGGTCACGTTTGGGGTGGTGACCAGTGGGGCCACCTGGGTGGTGGCCGTGTTCGCCTCCCTCCCGGGAATCATCTTCACCAAATCCCAAAATGAAGGCTATGTGTGCTCCTGCGGCCCTTATTTTCCCTTAGGGTGGAAGAACTTCCATACAATAATGAGGACCATCTTGAGCCTGGTCCTGCCGCTGCTGGTCATGGTCGTCTGCTACTCAGGAATCCTGAAGACGCTGCTTCGGTGTCGAAACGAGAGGAAGAGGCACAGGGCCGTGAGGCTGATCTTTGCGATCATGATCATTTACTTTCTCTTCTGGGCTCCCTACAACATCGTCCTTCTCCTGAACACCTTCCAGGAGTTCTTTGGCCTGAGTAACTGTCAGGCCACTGGCCAACTGGACAAAGCCACGCATGTGACCGAGACCCTGGGGATGATGCACTGTTGCATCAACCCCATCATCTACGCCTTCGTCGGGGAGAAGTTCAGACGGTACCTCTCTGTGTTTTTCCGAAAGCACATTGCCAAACACCTCTGCAAACAATGCCCCATTTTCTACCGGGAGACAGCTGATCGAGTGAGTTCAGCATACACCCCTTCCACCGGGGAGCAGGAAGTCTCGGCTGGTTTGTAACTGAGCAGCAGGTTGCTTGTTATTTTTAAAAGGGAGATAGCCATCGATATATGATAAGTCTCGAGGGTGTGTTGAAGTCTGCATGCCTGCACGTCTCTCAAGCAAGTGCCCAGGAACCTCGGAGTTGCTTGTCCCAAGACAGACTTTGTGTCACTCCTTGTACAGCCAATGTGTGCTTGGGAAATATTCCAGAACAACTGTAAGTATACAGAGACTTCGCCCCTGCAGCAAGCTCATCTCAGTTCCTGGAAAACATCACGCTGCCTGTCCTTACAATCTTTTCCTGGTCTTCCCCATGTCTTCGCTCACGCTCTGAGTCTATCATTCTCTTTAATCAAGTACCCAGCACGACAGTTGTGGGTGGGAAGAATGAGGGTGAGTGCGGTCGGCTCGCGTGCAGAGAGGAGGGGGGATGAGCGTGGCTGAGCCCGGATGAGGATGAACGCAAAGGGTTGGTTTGTTCGGCCCGGCAAGTCCTGGCCCTTATCCCCGTCTCTCACCTGTATTTGGCCTTGAAGACTCCCCCAGGTCCCGGGAGCCTGGAAACGGTGATCACTTTCTGGCAGCGTTGAACCAAGTGAAGACCGTGCATTCATGCTACCCAGGGCGTGTCTGACCTGAGGCACGCAAGGAACACGGGGCTGTGGGGACCTGGTGGGCGGAAGCTGGAGGTTACTGTGGTTCGACTTCCCTGCTTCACGGCTGGAGAAGGTCTGAGCAAGAAGTGTACGGAGGAGGGCATGCCTCCCCGTCGGTGTTGTATTACCCCAATGAATGCATTCAGTTTTGTTTTGATGATGAAATGTGTATGTTATGACTTGGAAAATGAATCAATGCTATAACTATATTGTTGTTTTTTTTAAAAAACCTGTTGATCAGACACCCCTCCCCCCATTTATTCCTGCCCCCAACAACTCTGGTAACCACCATTCCATCCTTTTCAGCTGTGAGTTTGACTCTTTCCAGTATCTCATCAAAGTGGAATCAGGTAGTATGGTCCTTCTGCGACTTGCCTGTTTCACTTAGCGTACTGTCCTCCGGGTTCATCCGTGTTGTCACATGTTGTATTTCCTCCTTTTTTAAGGCTGAATAATAGTCCATTTTTATGTATCTATCACATTTTCTTCACTCATTTATCAACGTGCCTAAAATTTCAGTTATACAAGAAGAGTCAGTTCTAAATGTCTACTTTACAACATTGCGCCTATTCATAGCAACACTGTACTGTACATTCAAAATTCTGTGACGAGAGTAGAGCTCCTATCAAGTGCTCTTACCACAATAAAATAAAATTTTTAAAACTGCCTGTTTTGTGAGACTGTGGTGTGATAGATTATCACAACTTTTCGCTCCTTCCCCTGAGTGATTACACATGCCTGTCCTTGCCGTGTGACCGGCATGTGCCCGACGGGCGGGACACCCCCACCCTATTCACAGGTGGCTCGACCACTGGGAAGTGGGCAGAAGTGACACCTGCCTCACCCTCTGGTTGGGCAGAGCCTCCAGCTGTCCCTGCTCAGACACAGGCAGACCCCTCCAGACCTGGACTCCTTCCCCCGGGGCGTCCTGACAAGCAAGTGAGAAGACACAGACAGCACAGCCAGGTCTCCAGCCACATGGCAGCCACGTGTCCTCAGAGCAAGAGGTGTGTTCTGAGCCCCTGAGTTGTAGGGGTTGTTTGCTAAGAAACACAGAAACTAACTAATACATATGGTATATAAAGGCTCCATGCATAAAATTTGGCAATTGCAGCCATGTTTTTCTATCATGGCATTCAGGTGTGACAAACATATCTAGGCATCTACCAGGTGCCAGACTGCGTCAAGGACGTAAGAATGGGTGTTACACCTGTGTCCTCAAGTAACTCTCCTGATGGTGGAGAGTAGAGAGCGGGGTGTTTGTAAATCACAACGCGCTCTGCAGAGCACAGAGCAAGGGTGGACGTCAGGTTTTTCTGAGAGCCCCGGGGAGAAGATGGCTCACTCGACCAGTTCTGCATCATAGTTACAATAGCTACAGTAGGGCTTTATCAACACTGGAGAAAGTGCATCCTAAAGGTGCCAACCATCTCCATTTCTAGAAGTGGACGCCTCAAGCCTCCTTTCTTCTGAGAAGGACATTTGAGCGGGCTTTTTGAGTCAAGCTGATGTCAGGAAAGATACCATTCTTCAGGGTGGGTATCTTGATGACCTTTAGTGGTGTTGGGGCTTGACACAGCCCACCCCATCCTCCTTGTCTGTGGTACTCAAAGCAGCAGGGGACATCAGGGCATGTCTCAAGACGCCTCCTGGGAATAAGCCCTCGTGACCCCATCTTTCCACTTGTGCTTTCCCCCCATTATTAAAATTTCTCTGACAAATTGAAATGGTCTCAGGTGAGATTAACCAGCAGCAAATGCCACCCAGGGCCACCGAGGGGAAATTCGCCATGAGAGGAGAGGCACCTGGCCGGTGAGCTGCCCTCTGAAAGGCAGCCGGGAGCCGGGAGGGCTGGCCCTGGGCGTGGCGGGGGGTTGGGGTTGGAAACTTCTTCAGATTTCGCTGCTTTGGGAGTAGGTCTGAACTTGACCCTTCGTGCTCCCGCAGCCTTGGGACGTCCTTGCTGCCTCAGTGCCACGCCCCGCCTTCACCGCCAATCACCTCTGTCTGATGCCTGCTTCCCCTGCTTGGCTGGTCTGCTGCCCAGTGGGTGCCCCACCCAGGAATATGGTGCTTGCCTCTCCTGACCAGCCCCCATTCCCCACACAATTTCCTCGAGACCCCTCGCCTGATTCCTCTACACTTCTCCCCATCAACCCCACCCAGTCCTACAACCCCTTCCTGCCCCCCAGTTGTCCCCTTCCAGGGACAGGAGTGGGAGGAGTTCACATGGTGACCAGGGCACAGGGCTGATCCTGTCACCCTCGTGAGCCCTGGGGAAGGTGGGTGAGCTGGTGTCAGTGGTTTTCTTTAGAACTGCAGAGTACTTGACACCTTCCTGCCTTCAGCCTCAGGTTCGAGTTGCCAGTTCTGGGGTGACAGGAGAAGTCCCACATAATATCCTGTTATGCACAGAGTTCAAGAGAGAGTGGCAGGTGTGATCTGACCCATTAAAGATCACAGTGAGCCTATTATATATGCCTTCATCTGAACATTACACTTCGGCTACCGCACCTAAGATTGCATTGGCCCTGTGTATGGGCAGTGATTTGAAGAAAAAAAAAGTACCCAAAATGTAGACTTCCCAGGGGAGGCAAGGACATATCTATCCAGGGGATGCTGTGGACAGGTCGCAAGTGTCCACTTGGTTTGATAACAAGGTGTGGACAGGCCGCAAGACACACTTGGTTTGATAACAAGGTGTGGGGAACAAGGAACACGGGTTGGGGAAAGGGGCTAACCTGGGAAAGGTCTAGATGACAGAGACAGCAGGAATAGAGAGGACAGCATGGTGACCTCCGAACCCTGCTTGCTCTGATAGGTTTCTGAGGCAGAAGGTGAAGGGTGATGGGAGAGGAGACATAGGACCCCAGCATCATTGCTGAGGCGTACAGGTGACAAAGTGTGGCACAAGTCTGGGGGTGAAGAAGGTTTCTTCTTTTTTATTCCAGGACCATGGGGCCTCTGGCTCTCCTGGTGAAGGTGACTTTCGGGACACTGGGAGCTTCTTCTTTGGTGGGGATATCAGAGCACTGATAGCAACACTTGGAATATGCTGCCCGTATTAGTGAACCAGGGGACAAGCCCAGCTGTCTGACAAGAGGGCTCTGTCGAATATAGCCGGGGTGTTCTGTTGAACGAAAGAATCCAGACATGAAGGGCACCAGAGTCTGTGATGCTACTTACACGGAGTGAAAGGACAAGAACTTCGAACCCCTGGGGGGGCACGAGGGCACCTTTGGGGGTGACAGGGCTATTCCCTGTCATCTCGGTCTGGGTGGTTGTTACATAGCGCGAGCCGTACGCCTAGGATAAGTGTGCTTTGCTGCAGGTAAATTATACCTTGATAAAAATAAGTTTAAGAACTATAAAATTTTTAATAATGTGAGGAAATGCCTATGGTGTCATCCTTAGTGTTAAAGGAATAGGAGCAGCACGCAGAACGTGTAAATGTGAGGACAATTCATCAGAAAGTCTATATCAGAAAAGACTTGGATTAAAACACGCCATACGTTGAGAGGGATTGTTTTGAGATTGTGAGAATATGCCTCATGTTCTCCCCACTTTCTATTTTTCTGTTTTTCCTAACTTCATACAAGGAGCACGTGCTGGTTTTGTAATCTGACATTTGTTTAAAAACTAAAGGATGCATTTGCTATTTTAACAGCCTGTCTCACTGTTGACTGACATTAGCCTAGACTGAGTCAACTCGAGACCCAGGCACATTCCCGGACCTGCCGTGAGACAGTCTTAGTCCCCTGTGCTCACGCAGGTGGCCCTTTGAATCAAAGGAGGGGACTGGATGTTCCCTGCGCCCTGCTGGGGACGCTCTGAGAATAAGGCCCGAGATGGCGTGGGCGAGGAGAGTGAAGCAACCCTTGGCACTTGGGGGCAATGTCCAGATGTAGAGCAGCTGTTAAAGGACTGGCCAGTGTCCCAAAAGGAGGGCTGGCAGGCCTGACCAGGCGGTGGCACAGTAGATAGAGCGTCGGACTAGGATGCGGAAGGACCCAGGTTCGAGACCCCGAGCTCTCCAGCTTGAGCACGGGCTCATCTGGCTTGAGCAAAAAGCTCGCTAGCTTGTTCCCAGGGTCGCTGGCTCGAGCAAGGGGTTCCTCGGTCTGCTGTAGCCCCCCAGTCAAGGCACATATGAGAAAGCAACTAATGAACAACTAAGGTGTCGCAATGAGAAACTGATGATTGATGCTTCTCATCTCTCTCCGTTCCTGTCTGTCTGTCCCTATCTATCCCTCTCTCTGACTCTCTCTCTGTTCCTGTAAAAATAAATTAATTAAGGAGGGCTGGCAGGAGACATCCTCCAATATGGACATGGAGTCGAGAGTGACTAGCCAGCGACAAGATCGTTTCTGGAGGGAAACTGAACGCCACACAAATGAGAATGAGAGCCCTGAAGAGTGGGAGGGGCTAAGTAAAACGGGAAGCAGAGACCAGGAGCCGCGGTCACGGAGCCGCGGTCACAGCACGATACACTGCCAACTGGGTGTCCATGTTGTATCCAGAACAATGTTCCATTGACGAAACGCTGAAGGAGGTCCCGCGGGTTCGCACCTCCTTGTGCATCCTGGCGGTGAACCCCGATCCCAAGAGGTGGCCTGAACTCACCTCTGGACCCAGAAACCTGGGAGCGGGTCAGATACCCTGCTAAGCTGTGATTCCTGTTTCCGCCTGTGCACCTTCACCCTATTCCCATACAATACCGATTTTCCAAATCAACGTGGCCATGGAGTCACTTATATTTAAGTGGGAGCGGCCTTCCGGACCCCCGGGGTCTGAGATATCACTGGACAGACGAGGAAACGGAAGCTCCGAGAGGAAAAGTCTCCTGCCAAGAGCACACAGCAAGCGGGCCACACGGCCTGGGTGACTCTGAGCCGGCTCCATTGCTCCACACTGCCCTCTGGGGGTGAGCATGCCGTCCTGCGTTCAGCCTCCCCATTGGGACACAGACACCCGGCAAAGCCCCAGCTGTGCCTGGGACAGGGCCTAACCACCACCATCTCCTACAGAAATGCAGTGTTTGTCCGGCAGCCTCGGAGAGGTCTACACAAGCGTAGTACCACACGCAAGGCTGCTCCTCCAACAACCAAAACTGTTCCCTACTTTCTGCGGCATTTTATATGAATGTATTTGCTACCCATTTTGTGAACTCTTTCTATATTTCACTGCTTAAATAACCCACAGAGGGTAGATATCTGCAAAAGGCTCTACACTGGTTATATCATTTGATTCCTCCCCCCCACTACCCCCTGGCACATAATAAGTACAATATAACTGACAGACATTAACATTATTTTTCTAAGCCCTACTGAAAAACTACAGGCCACCTAGAATGTTCCCTCCTTTTTTTATTCCCCTCCCCCCAGCCCCGCCCCTTTGGCAACCGTCAGTTTGTTCTCTGTATCTATGGGTCTGTGTATCATTTGATCTTGACCACAGACCTATCATGTAGGTTTGGGTGATTGGGTTTTTGTGGAAATTGGTTTTTTGTTGTTGCTTTTTTTGCCCCATTTCACATATAAGAAAACAAAGGCCTGGAGAGTTTCAGTAACTTTTTCAAATCAAACAGCAAATACTGCAGCTGGGGTTTAAAGCCGGCAACATGGCTGCGGAGTCCGGTTCTTAACCATCGCCTCCGGACCTGCACGTGCAGGATGACCCGGAACCTGCTCTGTGTGCTTCTCTGTCCTGGTGGGGATGATGGGCTCCACAGGGACCCGAACGTGTGTGCCTCTATGGGGCGGGTCTTGGCTGCGGGGCCATCTCTCTGCGTTCCGGGCTCCCCAGCCGTCGTCCCCTCTTGTTCTCTGGGCACTAGGGCCAGTTTCACCCTCTCGGCTTCTCGTTTGCTGATACTAAGCAGCTCTGTTCAAGGACCCCAGGGATCCCATTTTATCAAACACATATCTCCACGAAAGAGCCACTCAATGAGCAACGAAGTGTTTGGGGTTTCTCAAGCGGACATGACGTGCTAGATTCTGGTCGTGAATACCTCACATCACCCTCCCAACAAACCCATGAAGCAGCTACTGCTGTTCGGCCCACTGCACAGATGAGAAAGCTGAGGGGAGGGCCAAGCTTCGAGCTCAGGCCACCTGACTGCAGAGGTCACTTGCTCAGCCCCTGTGTTAGGCTTTCTCCCCAGGTGTGGGGTCTCCCGTGCCTTCCCTTAGGTCACAAGCCAGTACGTCTTAAGTCTAGAGCGGAGGGAAGGGAAACCCCTAGAGGGCGCGCTTGCGGCTCAAGAAGCGGCTCCGTTGTCAACAAGTGAGGTTTTTAGATACAATTCACCAACCATCAAAGAAAGCTTGATGTGACCGCCTCTAGTAACGCCGTACAATCCTGAACTGACCCTGTCCTTCCGGCACCCGTTGCCCATTCCGAGCTGAAAATCTCTCCTAGCTCCAGATAGACCGCGCCCTTGGAGCGAGAACTCCCGCCACCCATACGTAGACCAGGCAGGGCCCAGGCACCCACCGCTGCCTGCGCGGGCGGAGGGCTGCCTGTTAATAGGGAAAATAGGTCGAGGGACAGTGGGTTGTGACGTGCCCCACTCGACACCCGAGGGAAAGGTGGGCCGCTTCAGACACCCAGCTTCAGTTAACAGAACAATCGCATCAGGTGGTGAGTGAATGTGTGAGTTGCAGCAGGCAGGGGGTTCGGGAGAAGGGCGGGTGACAGCGAGCGCGGATTAATATGAGGTCTCCCTCTCCCAGCTGCAAGGTTGCTGAGCTGGCTTTCCCTGACAACAAACAGAGGATCAGAATTTCTCACCCTTTTAGCCTCACCCCTGATAAGCCCAGTGGTCTTGTCCGAATCATTTCCCTCTTGGACAGCAGAATTTTTTTTATTTTTTATTTTTAGTAAAATAAGGGCGTTCTAGTTCTAATATCCTTCGATTCTTTCTATTTTCTTGACCGACTCTCGGTAAGTTGGATGAGCAGAGAATCAAAAGAGAATAGTGTAACCGGGAAAGCCCATGAATAAACTAACTGACAGGCCAGGGATCTAATTCTCCAGCCTATTTATAGCTCAATTTAAAAGAAAAAGAGAACTGTTCACAGATTTTTTTTTTTTTTTTTTTTTTTTTTGGCCCTGCAATACGTGTTCATTAAAACTCCTCCCCCTTTTTAGAGAAACTTGCACGCTGCTATATGTTTGACTTGCACAGCTGAGCTGGTCAGAGGAGCTGAGACATCCGTCTTCCTCACAAGACACTCCCGGGTAAGTCACCCCTCGGCCGCTTTGCCTGTGAGTTAGCTCAGCTTCTGTATAAGCGCAGCCTTTACAGGAAGCCCAGCAAAGACATTAAACAAGTACCGGGTGCTCATAGAACTATCTTAAAATACAATCTTTCTGATGAGGAAAGGGTTCGAATTTAGAATGAGTTTCAGACTGTGATAACATCAAAGGTACGGAACACGCTGATGAATGAAAGATGTTAAAGGAACAATATCATTTCTTTAAAAGCCTTCATCTTTCAAAAGAAAGATTTTTTTTTTTTTTTCAGAGAGGGGATTCTTGGCCAAATTCCCGGTGGAGATTAGCTTCTGATTAGGAAAGCTATTAGGAAGTCCTTGAGTACGCACCCAGCCAGAAGCTGGGTCTGAAGTTGAGTTCTTTTGATTCCTACCCCCCACCTAAAAAAGAGGAAGACTAAAAATAGTCCTAACTCATATCAAGTTTCAAATATCAAATAAAATCCCCCTCTAATATATAAGTTCCGTGGCACATTTTAGTGCATGAACTTTCTTTTTTTTTTTTTTTTTTTTTTCCTGGCTCAGAATTTAAAGGGGAAATTTTCTGGGTTCTTCTCCCAGCTGCCTAAAATTAATCAGAGCAAATTCTCAGCTCAGAAGTGGAACTTCAATAACGGGGGCAAGCCAGTGGGTTGTGAAGGGACTGAGCTAACCCAGAAAGTCTGGTGGTAGACAGAACATTTTCCACTTGGCCATTTCTTATAGATGGGGCGATCTCTTCATCATAGCACACTATAATATAAACACAGACCTCAGAGGCAAAGGGCCAATGGTGGTCTGGATTTTACAATTGGGTGTTGGCTCCTCTGACCTTCTTGGGGGACCCGGCATCAGCCCATTTCATTGTGGCCACGTCGAGGCTCCAGGCTGATGGTCCTGCCCTTCAGTCCTCCCGCCGAGAAGTGAGAGACAGGATGACAGGGTGGATGAGTGGAGGCTGCCTGTGTTCAAAACCAGTGGCTTCCTAGCTGTGTGTCTTTGGATACGTTCTTCATCTTCTCTGGGCTTTGAGGTCCTGATCTGCAAAAGGGGGACAATAATGTGACCTGCCTCACTGGGTCACCCTGAGGCTCAGTTGAATAAGCGGATGTGAAGCTTAGGAAATGGTCAGCACACATCATGCCCTCGGGAACTGTGGATGGTAGCACGCCCTCTGTGATGCTCATGCGAGTCCCCTCCAGGGAATGACACCTTCACCGCAGACTGTAAGACAATGTCAGGCAGATGATGTCTGACTCAATTTCTTTTTTTTGTTTCAGGTCCATGAGGTTTTTATTTTTTTGGGGGGTGGTCCTTTTTTGCTCTATCCCTCCACCTCCCTCACCCAACCCCCCCCCCACACCCCAACAGCTATCAGCCTGCTCTCTCTGTCTGACTGACTCAGTTTCTTGAAATGGTTATCAAGGCTTCATTCGCTCTCACATGGCTATGGAACATCAGATTTTATAGTATTCAGTGAGGCGATGCTGTTGTGAACTTTCCCAACAGAGGGAGTGAGCGGGGAAGTTAGCAGCAAGCCTTCCCTCTGCCACAAAAGTTTATTGTTTGGTCCTAAAAACAGCAGCTTAGTTAAATGTAGAACTCGATCGATTTTAAGGACCTGTTCATGTATATGATGCTTTGAATTCACGGTGGACCGCTGGGTCCATTCTAAGACTTTACATTAAGATCACCGTTTCCTTATGCACAGAGTTGAGCAAGATGGAGTCTCAAATGTCAACCACCATTGATTACATTGACTATGTGTTGTCCGAGCCCTGCCACAAAGTCAACGTGAAAGAAATCGCAGCCAAGCTCCTGCCTCCGCTCTACTCCCTGGTGTTCCTCTCCGGTTTCGTGGGCAACCTGCTGGTCGTCCTCATCCTCATAACCTGCAAAAAGCTGAAGAGCATGACTGACATCTACCTGCTCAACTTGGCCATCTCCGACCTGCTCTTCCTTCTCACCGTCCCGTTCTGGGCTTACTATGCAGCAGACCAGTGGGTCTTCGGCAACGAAGGATGTCGGCTTTTGACGGGGCTCTATTTTATCGGCTTCTTCTCTGGAATCTTCTTCATCATCCTCTTGACAATTGATAGGTACCTGGCGATCGTCCACGCTGTGTTTGCTTTAAAAGCCAGAACGGTCACGTTTGGGGTGGTGACCAGTGGGGCCACCTGGGTGGTGGCCGTGTTCGCCTCCCTCCCGGGAATCATCTTCACCAAATCCCAAAGAGAGGGTTCTCGTTATACCTGCAGCCCTCATTACCCAACCAGTCAGTATGACTTCTGGAAGAACTTCCAGACGTTAAAGATGGTCATCTTGGGCCTGGTCCTGCCGCTGCTGGTCATGGCCGTCTGCTACTCGGGCATCCTGAAGACGCTGCTTCGGTGTCGAAACGAGAGGAAGAGGCACAGGGCCGTGAGGCTGATCTTCGTCATCATGATCGTTTACTTTCTCTTCTGGGCTCCTTACATCATCGTCCTTCTCCTGAACACCTTCCAGAAATTCCTCGGCCTGAATAATTGCAGCAGCTCTAACAGTCTGGACTACGCCATGCAGGCGACGGAGACGCTGGCCATGACTCACTGCTGTGTCAACCCCGCCATCTATGCTTTCGTCGGGGAGAAGTTCAGGAGCTACCTGGCGGCCTTCTTCCGAAAGCACATCGCCCGGCGCCTGTGCAAGCACTGTCTGGTCTTCCAGCGGGAGGCGCCCGAGCGCTGCAGCTCCGTCTACACTCGCTCCACCGGGGAGCAGGAGTCCTCCGCCGGCTTGTGACACTCCCCCCCCCGGACGCGGTCTTCAGACACAGACTGGGGGTGGGAGCGGCTATTCTTAAATAAAAGGAAGTTACTGTCCCAGAGGGTCGAAGATCCACCCCTCTCGTGGGCATCGGCTGTACAGTAGCTGGTTCACGCCCATTGATTCTAGAACAGCGAATGGAAACCTGTGGATGAAACGGCCGCCTTGTCACCTCCCGTCCACGTGCAGCGACAATTGGCCAGCTCTCCCTTCACTGCCAAAGGTCATTATAAAAAAATAAAAAAAAAGTCTCCAGAGAATCACTGATTCTTGAGTTCGGTTACCTGACCGGGAATAACAAAATGAATCAAGAAATGTATTGTACAATTTCTTGCCTGCCCGAGGCAACGTACGGGCTGTAAATGTGTTCAGACCGGGTTGTTGTCTGGCCGTGGGGAGAAGAGGCCCGAACGGGATCGGTTTCGAAAGGGCATCTTCCTCGTGTGAGCTCCCCTGCAAGGTGGGATAACGAGTTCCGCAGCCGCTCGGGACCAGGTGAGCCCTGGGGCCTGGGGCCTGGGATGAGCTGGGGAAGGTTCTTCAGTGAGGCGGTGGGAGGGGGTCCGCCGCTGATGGAAGAGGGGAGCTGTGCTCTGGCCGCGGGGGCTGCGCCGGCCAAGACGGGCGGCCGGCGGGCTGGGGCAGGCGGGCTGGGGCAGGCGGGCTGGGGCAGGAGGTCGGCGGCGTTCGGCGTTACAGGGACCGGACAGCACTGCCCACCCGAGGCCAGAGCAGGGCAGGGCCCTGGCCGGTGCTGCGGAAGGCTCATCCCTGCCCTAAGGACGGCCTGGAAAAGGGAGCATGTAGGGCGGGGAGGCCAGCCCCCAGCAGGTGAGGGTGAGGAGGCCTCCACTGAGACCGAGGAGGAAGGAGGTCGGGGCAGGGCTGTGTATCTGCAACATTGAGGATGAGAGTCAGCAGAACTGGACAGATTGGGTGGAAGGAGAGGGGCACAGAGGAGCCAGGAAACCGTAGGCTTCAGACGTGCAGACTGGAGATGCCCTAAAGGAGACTGCCAGCAAGGGAGTGGGGGGGAGGTTTAGGTGACAAGCAGGAGGAGCCGGTGGGACAGGGTGGGTCGGTGCTGTGAGCGCCGGCCGGGTGCAGACAGACTCCGGCTGTCTCTCAGGGAGGCTCCTGCCCTCACAGGGTCCCTCTGACCCCAGCTCAGGCCTCTGGCTCCTCCTGGAGGCTTTGAAACAGGAGGTTTGTGACTGCGTGTGGCCGAGGTCCAGTGACACTTTTCTACGTAGCTAAGGAAAATCCAGAGCTTGATAAGCATTGAGCCCAGAGGTGAGGGAAGCCCAGTGACTAAGCCTCCCCCCCCCACCCCCGCACGCACACCACCGTTTAAGCACCGCCTTCCGGAGCCGACTGTACCAGCAGGCGGAGGGGAGAAGAGACCTGCTCACTTGGAAACAGGCTGACTCCCACTTCACAAGCCTCAAGAAGTACAATCTACCCTCTTCCGTGTTGCAGGCCGCGCGTGGGGCCTTCAGATGCCCCCTCCAGGTGCCTCTCCAGACCCATCGTCCGGGAACACTAAGAGCCATTCTTTTCAAAGGGAAAGCTGTGGTTTGGGGTTTTTTTTTCTTTCTGCAGTTGCTAACTTCTATTCTTTTGCTCACATTTGAGGCCGTTTCGAATGCGGGGGCAGCTAAGACCATGGCAGTAGACATCAGGTGAGGGAACAGAAAGGAGTGAGAATCACTCGGAGACTCAAGTGTCAAAATAATAGGTGTTACTGCTTTTTCTCAGACTCTGAAACCTGAACCCTGAGGGTTGTGGCTGTCAACGGGAAGTGACTGGAAGTGCCTGTTCTTCCACCCGGAGGCTGCTGGGAGGGCAGAGCGCACACACGACCCCCGGCCTCTGGGCCATGCAGACAGTCTGATGTCTTTGTCTAGATCTACCTGTGTATGTGATATTCTTCTGTAAATAAAAAGTCACAAATTGCTTGGAAAATAATATGCACCTAATAAAACCACCCTCGAAAATAAATCAGTTGTATTTTTATCTTTTTAGTCAAGTGTCTATTTAGAGAATAGCTCATAAAATGGTGAGAGCGGTTTGTCAGTAGCTGTTGGGGAAGAGGTCGCACACATACCGAGAATTGTGTTCTCTTTTACATATTTTTTTTTTTGTATTTTTCTGAAGCTGGAAATGGGAAGGCAGTCAGACAGACTCCCGCATGCGCCCGACCGGGATCCACCCGGCACGCCCACCAGGGGGCGATGCTCTGCCCACCAGGGGGCAATGCTCTGCCCCTCCGGGGTGTCGCTCTGTTGCAACCAGAGCCACTCCAGCACCTGAGGCAGAGGCCAAGGAGCCATCCCCAGCGCCCGGGCCATCTTTTGCTCCAATGGAGCCTCGGCTGCGGGAGGGGAAGAGAGAGACAGAGAGGAAGGAGAGGGGGAGGGGTGGAGAAGCAGATGGGCGCCTCTCCTGTGTGCCCTGGCCAGGAATCGAACCTGGGACTTCCGCACACCAGGCCAACGCTCTACCACTGAGCCAACCGGCCAGGGCCCTCTTTTACATATTTTTTTAAACTAGACCCTGTACCTGGGTTACATTGCCAGAGCAATTTGGACCAAAAGATGCTGGCTCCAGGGTAGAATTTCTGAGCAGTTGACCCTGAGCACATTTAAATTTCAATTTTGAGTCTAGACTCAAGTAAAAAAATTGACACGTTTAAAAAAAAAGAAGAAGAAAACCCGTGTGTGTTCCAGCACCTGGCAGCTGTGTCTGTTTGGAAAGGAGGATGACATGTGACAGCGTGGCTTCATCTACCCGCCGTCCTGAGTTGGAGACAATATGGTGGAAGAGGACAAGGTTGGTTGCTATCAAGGTTGCTCTTTTTTTTTTTTTTTTTTCATTTCAAATCCCTCCCCAAAACCTGGCTGTCATTGGAGCGATGACAGGGGTGCCCATGTGGATTTCCAAGCAGGTGTCTCTTATCCTCAGAGAGGACGATTGCTCCAAGTAGAGGTGACATCTGTGCCCTTTCATAGGTGGGAACATGCCTGTGTTCAGCCTGCTGTGCTCTCACCTTCCAGCAGGTGGCAGAAGAGCCAGCAACCCTCCTACTTGGAGGTCCGTGAAACGGGCAGAAGACAAGGACAGCTGGAGCTGGTTCTTAAGACAACTTCTCCCGAACAACATTGATGGACCGCCTTCCATCTCCCTAGTTCAACAGGAAGCATGAGCCCAGGAAGGTGGGGAGGGGGCTGGGGTTAGAGTAGAGGGAAGGGGTCAGGGAGGGCAGCTGCATGGGGAGGTTGGAAGGTGACAGTTTTTAGGGCCAACAGCCATGCAGTTCTTGTCTTCTTTCCGTCTTAAGAAGTGACTCCAGGATAAACATGAAGAAATAGCTGCTCACGGTGTCTGCAGCCTTACCAGGCCCCTCCCATTAGCTTCCTCTGCCCGTTTCTTCTCTCCTCGGTTGCCTGGACCCCCCACTGCCCTCTCTTCTTGGGGTTCTGACTCCATTCACCATCCCCTGGGGGAAGACACCCTCCTCCCCGGGGCTCCTGCCAAGGCAGGCATTTGTGTGCATTTCATGCGTCAAGTCAAAGCCAGGGTGAAATGAACATCCTTAGCAGGAAGGAATAAGGTACAAAGTCATAAATTAAGATTCTGTTTACACTTGTATGCCCGGGGTTCTTAAGTTCGAAGGGCTCTAAGTTAGAATGCATGGGCATTTCCACTGCAGGGATTACATTTACAAGTTGATTGGTTTCTATGGCGGAAAGGACAGATTCCCAAACACGAACTTGCCAGTGTTAACCTTTCTGCTGAAGACACAGGGCACACCACCAGCTACCCTGGAGGCTAGAAGCAGAGAGGAGAGCCCGGAGCACAGGCTGTGACCTTCCTAACCGCCCTGCCTACCGGTGTCACTATCCACTTAGGTTAGGGGAGTGCGTCCCTAACCATGGGGTGAGCACAGGCAGAAAAAGCAGAACCAGGAACGCATAGCCATAGCTCCTCTGCGTTTGAATAAAATTCACTACAGAGATCTTGCTTGTATTTTCCCAAAGCATCGTCAGACTTGACTATTTTGGATCATATATATCAAAACTGTGCCCAATTTTCCTCCATCGTCTCCTTCAAGCATTGTTACACAGGCATCTTACTTATGTTTGGCTCCCTGTTGTTACCACTTTACTTTGATGGTAAGTTCGGTGTCATTGTAATTCTGCCGTGTTTCAGGAATTTGCTTTCGTTTCTTTTTCTAAAGGTGGTAACTAGTTTGTTTGTTTGTTTTTTTCTAAGCATAGGTGTAGGTCTCTTTCAAATGCGAGTCAATGGAAAGGTTATCAAAGGCATTAAGAACTTTGGGCTATACTGCCCCCCTGTGGCCACTTTGGGAAACTGACAAGCCGTCCCCTAACCCCTCCTGCAGCCTTAGCCACAGAGAGTGAAGTTGGGGCATTCTTCCCATTCATCTGTTCCAAGTTTGTCTCTGCTGGCACTCCTGTCATTTCTGAGGAACAAGAGGAGCATCCATGGACGGCACAGTGATGCCTGCAGTGAAATGAAGGTCCCAACTGTCCCTGCCAATCTCTGAACAGATTGCTGAACTCAGAATCTTGCAACATGGTCAGAAAATGTCTTGTGACAAAGCTTTTCCATAGTTTGTAAAATGCCAAAGCCCCTTCCACGTACCTGTTGGCAACAACCAAGTGTTGGAAGCAATCAAACATGAGTGGGATGTAGGTGGGTTTCTTTTCCGTTCACCCCCTCCTTTTTCCCTTACTGGTTTCAACTTGTTTTGATTGCTCTTACAGTATCATATAATTCAAAACCGGAAAGGTTGCAAAGATCAGCCGGTCCAACTCCATCACGTTGTAAAGGAAGAGCAGAGCCCACCCTGGCTCCAGAGATTCTGATGTGACAGGCCTGTTTTCTGTCGCGGCGTTTCCCCATCGCATGTGGGTGGTCAGCAGGGAGCAAGAGAGGGTCTTGAAATTCAGGTGGCCCATACTACATCGAGGCTGCCCACTGCAGTCACCTGGGGCGTTTTACAAACAGTGGCACCTGACCCCCACCTCCAGGGATTCTGCTTGGAGCGGTCTGCATTGTGGCTTGTGGTTGTCTGACTCCTAGGAGTTCCTGGTGATTGTAAGTACAGCCACGTCTGAAAAGCTCAGCTTAAAGCCCGTCCTGCTGGGTGTGCGGGAGCCAGGGCTGCTGTCCCAGGAAGAACTCACCTGGCTGGAAGTGGGAGGCACAAAGGCCAGGGAGTCTGGATTCTCGTCCTGATTTGCATAACAGAACATTAACGTTGTCTTCCTGCATGCTGGTTTTTGAAGCACATGACTCCAGACTTAATTGACCATATAAAATATCTGCATTGGAGGCGCTAAGTATTTCATGTTCGTTGCTGGGTTTAGCTTATACTTTGACTCATCCATTCTAAGTGGAAAGTGAATAAAGATGGGATGTATGGTGCCCCAGCTGAGCCTGTGACTTCAAATTCCACAGAGCATGTCGCTCTTGTAGAAAGGGGCTGCTGCATGAGCTGTTTAACATGTGAATACAGGTTTCACTGACAGGTGAAAGTATTCTTACACATACACACACACACACACACATATAACACACACACACACACACACCCCTGCCTCCTCCTCCTCCTCCTCCTCCTCCTGGGAACTATCCCTTTAACTCTATCCAGTGAAACATTATCCCTAAAAAGCTGGGGACCCCTGGAAGTCCTTGTCAGCTATGGACAAGGCAATGATCATTCTGCAGTGAATTTTTGTTTCTCAATTACAGTTGACTGTCAATATTACACTAGTTTCAGGGGCATAGCACAGGTGTTAGACATTTATATAACTTACAAAGTGATCCCCTGAACTAGTACCCCTCTGACACCATACATGCCTATTACAATATTATTGACTGTATTCCCTAACCTATGCTTTACATCCCCTTGACTATTCTGTAACTGCCAGTTTGTACTTGTTAATCCCTTAATCATTTCACCCAGCCTCCAAGCACCCTGAATGGATAAGGAAAATGTGGTACAGAAATGCGATGGAATACTACTCAGCCATAAAAACGAATGAAGTCTTACTGTTTGCAACAACATGGATGGACCCAGAGGGTATTGGGCTAAGTGACATAGGTTGGACAGAGAAAGACAAATCCCGTATTTCACTTACTGGTGAAATCCCCCCAAATAAATAAATAAACAAACAAATAAGACAGAAGCATATCTATAGATACAGAGAACAATCTCTATGCTCTGTAACTTGTAGTTAACCAGCTGCAGATATGATTCCTTGGCAAGACCCCTTTGGGGGGAGGGGGGACCTTCCATTGCTCCACATCACCTGGGGGAGTGCACATTGTTACCATTACTGTGATGTAAACATTGATCAGTAGGTTCAGGGACTGTCAGTCAGGTCAGTTATAGAGTCCCCAGCAACTTCTGATGACCCCTCAAGGGCCTTTGAACATCTTTCAAGGGCCTCTGCAGCAGACACGAATTAGAGAGGCTACCTGCCTACCATGAAATCTAGGTGAGCCAGTCAGATTCTTGCTGCCAGAAATTATGTCCATGACGGAACCCCACAGTGGCTGCTAGTGTCCTGGAGAGAAGACACTCAATCACCCAGAGGCAATGTCCCAACACAGAGCTGTCCCCGGGTCATGTCTTTGCTGCGGCCAGACGCTGGGCCACTCCTTCTCTCCTGTGATCACCCGCAGGAGTCCTCCGGCACTCCCCCTCACTGCCGGGTGAGGCCGGCTCCGCCTCCACAGCTTGCACCCAGAGCGCCTTCACTAACGCGCATGTCAGCTGTCCACTTCTCCC
The DNA here is from genome assembly GCF_036850995.1 of Saccopteryx leptura. Classification (NCBI taxonomy): domain Eukaryota; kingdom Metazoa; phylum Chordata; class Mammalia; order Chiroptera; family Emballonuridae; genus Saccopteryx; species Saccopteryx leptura. The sequence continues at coordinate 8,839,299 of NC_089512.1, read as the reverse complement.
GCCTCTCTCTGTCTCCTTGAGTGGACAAGTTTTCACACACAGCTAGGCAGGTATTTGTTCACCAGCTGTTGTGAATTAAATGTTTGTGACCTCTAAAATTTATATGTTGAAATCCTTACTCCCAAGGTGATGGCTTTAGGAGGTGGGGCCTTTGGGAGGGGATTAGGTCCTGAGGGTGGAGCCCTCACAAGTGGGATCAGTGCTCTTTCGCAAGAGACAGGAGAGATGTTCTCTCGCTGCTCTTCCCGGGCGAGGACACAGAGAGAAGGTGGCCATCTGCAAACCAGGAAGCAGGCCCTCAGCTGACACCAGACCTGCTGCCACCTTGACCTTGGACTCCCAGGCTCTAGACTGTGTGAGATAAATATCTGTTGTTTAGACCACCCAGTCTGTCGTAATTAGTTACAGCAGGCCGAGCTGACAGCGACACCAGGCAGTTCTACAAGGTGCTTGCCTATCCTTTGGGAAATTGCCTTATATTTATTACCAAAAAAATAATAAAAAAGAAAGAAAGAAAGAAAAAGTCTCTTTTGCTTCCCACCTACCCCCACCGCCCTCCTCCATCAAACTTTCTCTTCCGTCTTTCACATGGGCAGAGTAAATAACAGCCCAGTGGAAAGTGTCGTTAATTCGGGGGATTTCAGTTTTAAATTACTCGTCTATTCACTCAATACTTATTGAGAGGCTAGTGTGCCGGTGCCAAGGTTACCACAGGCCCCAGTTCCTGTGCTGAAGGACTGATGTATGAGCCTAGAGATAGGACCCAGAGGTAAACAGACAAACCCACGTGAGGTGAGGCCCAGCCCAGCGCGAGGGGCCGGGGCGGCGCCGGATTGTCAGACCGGCTTCCTGGCAGGAATGATGGCTCAGCCGAAGCCTGAGAACCAAGGGGCAGCGCAGCCTCCTGACGCCTCCTGCTCGCATCCGGCCCCAATGCAGAAGCACAAATGAAACCACAGTCACAGCCAAACGCTTTTCCTCCTTCTGGCCCGCGTGTTTCAGAATCCTGACCCAGGTCCTCCTTCCCAGCGTGTTCAGAGCAACCCCGTGGTTTCTCAGTTTCGAGATGCACAGAATCCATTTCCGTGGGGCGCACCCACGCTAACCTATTTTTCCCTTTTCTCTTCCTGCCACGGTTGATTCTTCCGGAGTAGTGTATCTCGCGACCAGAGGATAATATTCCTCCGGGAGCCATAGGCCAGGTCTGGAGACATTTTGGTTGCCATGACTTCAGGAGAGGCCAGGGAAGCTGCTTCGTACTCTAAATGCACAGGACAGGCCCCACCCCAAGAAGAACGTGTCCCATCCCACAGGTCAGCGGGGCCGTGACTGAGAAACCCCGCTCCAGCCTCGCCCAGGACACTGAGGCCACGGCCCTCCCAGGTTGCTGCCGCTTCCCCCAGACTCACAGAACATTCTGGATTCTTGGCATGACCACGGGAGACTCTGGCTGTCCCCAGGGGGCACTCTGTCTCCATCCATCTATCACTCCACTACTTCCACCCCACTGGGCCCAGATGCCTTCAGGCTCCCGCAGCAGGAGTGGGCCTGTCCCCTTGTCCCCAACCTGGCAAGCTGCCCTCAGAACACAGCAGTTGCAGGTATCTTTCTCAGGGATCCCGTTTGCCGGGACACGGGGCGGAGGGTCTCTTACACAAGGAGAAATTACAAGGGACCTTGTGACTGTGCACAGATGGAGGAAGTTCAGTGGGAACAAGTGGGGGGCGGAGGGAGGGCAGCTTGGGGGAACAGTGAGAGTTTCAAGGGAGAGGAGAGTGGGGGGAGAGGGGGAGAGTGGGGGGGAGAGATGGGAGCGGAGGCGGGTGAGTAGAGGACAGCTGAGGATGCGCTAAGCAAGGTGTGAGGTCGGGGCGTGGAGCCGGGTTCACGGGCCCTCGGCTGAGCGCGTGCCGGGCCTGAGTGCGTGCTGGGGGCTAAGCGCGTGTCCGGGTCATGTGCGCGTGGCCGGGGCTGAGCGCGTGCCCGGGACGTGTGTGCGGGCCTAGCACGTGGAGAAGGTACAGGAGGGGGCGGGAGCGAAGAGGAGGCGAGACCCCAGGCAGCGGGCAGCTAGGCCTCTGCCAAAGTAAAGAGCTCTGAGTGGAGAGCCGTTAACACATTTGGAAGCTACCTGGGAATTGAATGACTCATCAGGACTTGGATTACAGGAGGGAGATCAAGGCTGGGACCTCAGCCTGATTCAGGGTCTGAGATGATGGCTCCAGTTTTCAGGACCCGCTGGGCCACACATTCATCCAGCCCGCAGTGTCAGGAGAAGCTGGATGCTCTGGCCTTGAGCCCAGCAGAGCACATGGACGGAGAGCCACATCTGGGGTCCCAGGCAGTGGACACACGGCTCAAGACAGAACCCTGAGGAATGCAGACAGGAAGGAGCCCCAGGGGAGAAGGAGAGGTGTGTGGGGGACAGCCAGAGCCGCTGCACAGGAGAGAGCTCTGGGAGGAAGGGGAGATGCCCGCGATGTCAAACGCTGCCTGTGGGGACGCCAAGCAAGATGAGGGCGGGAAAAACACTCAGTGGGTCTTCGGGGCGAGCAGAGGAGCAGGACCCTGAGTGGCCCCGGCCTCAACTCTTCCGGCCAACTCCTGGCAAAGGAGCACAGATACATATTTCCCCGCCCCCCAGGAAACCACAGCTCTGTCCCCAAATTCTGGGCTGTCCGGAGGGGACAGGACCAACCTTTGTGGTTTGAAATCCTGGTTTCCTGGGAGAAGGTTGGGCCCTTTCCAAGGATGCTTTCTAGAGGGGCGGCTGAATCCTCTGAGATGAGAAAGAGATGGGTACCCCAGTCCCTGGTGCACAGACAGCAGCCGGCTCAAAGCAAGTCCTTGGAGTCTAGAGGAATGGCTGGAGAGCCTCCAAGGGGCCTCAGGGACCCTCCCTATGTCCGGGGGAGCACAGCCTTCAGTCCCTAATGCATGGGGCTCACCTGGGCCTTGGCCTAGGGAGCAACCACCCCGGCTGAGGATCAAAGCCCAGCCCTGTCTTGCACAGTTAAACATATATTGTGATTTAATTTTGCTAAAGGGAATATTTTTAAAGTGAAGATGCTAGTTTATTACCTTTGATGTCTGTTCTTGGAAATTTCTGATCTCCTTAAAATATGGTTAATAGTGAACCAGTGACCGTCCAATCCTCCCAGCCCTGCAAAGGCTGGATTAGATGGGGGAGGAGAAAGAGAAAGAGAAGAAGGAAAAACTGGAGGAAGACACAGGGAGTGGGAGATGTTCCACTTCTCCTTCGACTCTTCTTTTTAGGTCCTGATGACCACGGGTGAGTAACCAAGGGACCAGTCAAGGGCAGTGAGTGGGCAGTGTGCATGTGACTCCTTCTGCTCAACCCCACACGTGGGCTCGTGGTCTTGCGACACAGTGGTTTTGTACATTTCAGTTTCTGTTTCTTGTCGTTAGGGTAAATGAGGTTTTCAGGAAACCCAGTCCGTTCAGCGTGTGCAGTAGGCACTGGGGGCTTTGCCCAGGTGCCCTCTTCAGAGTCAGTGCACCCACCCTCCCCGCTGCTGGGAATGGGGCTACTGCAGCCCCCAGTGGGAGCCAGCCTGAGCCCCTGGGACCTGCCTGCCAGGCTGTGCCCACTCCTAGGGGTGGCTGAGGCCTGGTCCCTCCCTCAGTGAGGGACAGTGCTGCAGGGCCAGCTCCAGAACTGGCCCTCACCGGATCAGCGTGGCCTCAGTCGAAACTCCCTGTGGTCAGCTGCTCCCTCTGCGGGGTCCTGACCTGATTGGGTCCCTTCTAGGTCGTTTCTGGGGAGCCCTTCCCAACAACTCCCTCACTGAGAACTTCAAAATAGTCTGGTTCTTGGTTCCGACTTTCTCCTCCACCAATACTTGGCCAAAGATACCAATAAATAATAAAGCCTTCCCCTTTTCTCAGCCCCTCGCTGAGATACAAGCAAATGGTCCCTCCAGGAACGGAAATAGAGGACATTGGGAGGAAACAGAAGAGGTCTATGCACTCCTCACCTGGCTGAGACTTTCAGCTTAGATGACAGCTACCCTGGGAAACCTTCCCCAGGCTCTCTGGGCTGGGCCAGGTGGCCCTGCTGACTGTCCACAGCTCCCACACGCTTCCCCCGCATAGCACGTGGCTCCCTGAATTAGAGAATATAGGATCAGTCGTGTACCTGACCATCTGCCTCTAGAATGTCAATGCCATGAGGGCAGAGAACAGGTCTACTTCGCACACCATTGTCTCCCAGGGCAGGGAGGTGTGTCCTGCAGTCTTGCTAAAAAACGTGAGGCTCATTCGAGTAGGGCAGTCGACTGAGGAGATTTTGGTGAGAAGATTCTTAACAAAGATTTAGGCGGGGGTCTGGGGAAGTCTCAGCACACCGTGCAGTCCTCAGTGCCAGTGAACGCAGGCCGCCGTTCCCACCGCCAGGGCCAAGGGGAGGGTCCTATCTGATAAGAGCCGCAGGGCTTGATGAAGGGGAACAACAGCTACAAGAACAGAACATGAAGTGAGAAAAAAAATCAAAGAAATTGCCATCGGAAAAGTGAGCAATTTTATTGTATGAGTTCGGCGGTGGATCAATGTTAACAAAGCGGAAGTCTGACCATGAGTGTGGACGTTAGCGCAGTTATACCGAAGTCCAGTGAAGTTAATGAGCTGAAATACCGGGCCCCCGAGGGGGTCAGCATGGGCAGTTAAGTCCATAGGATGGGGGCAGAAACTTGGGTGAATAGAAGCCCCTTATTCTTGTGCACAAGTCTTAGAATAAGGCAAGGGGCAATCAGGCAGACAGGGGCAGAGATGACGGGGTCAGGGAGCTGATGCAGTCAGAGGGCTGAAGGCCCAAGTAATCTCTTCTACAGATAGTCCCCAACTTACAGCGGCCCGACAGTTTTTTTACTTTATGATGGTGCAAAAGTGATATGCATAATAAATTGGGGGAGATGTACGACAGCTTATTATAAAATAGGCTTTGTGTCAGGAGAACGGTGATGAGAAGCGGGAGAAGGTACGTGACCTGAAAAGTTGACTGAAATCGAGCAGGATGGGAGAATGAAGGCATTAAGTGTTCATATGTGTTCCAGAAAGGTTGATCCCAGCAAGCCACCCGCAGACGGTAGGTCGGACCTGCACCGCGGTCTGGTGGAGTCCCCGGCTTCTCCCGGCTCCCTTCGCAATCTCTGCCAGGGACGTCTTCTCTAATGCATTTCTTTTTTGTCAGGTCCCATCTTGGCTGCTGTACCTTGAAGGACTTGGGCTAACACAGCCTTGGAAGGGAGTCTAGAGACTCTGGAGTCCTTTGCTTCCCGGACCATGATACAGTCTATAGCGTCCAGTTCCTCTCTTATCTTTTAGGGCCGATGGAACGTGAAGACAGTTTCTGCATTGTCTGTGAAATTACTGCGGAAGTCATCACCCAGTCTGTTTTCCAACTGCCCTGAGAGAAGAACTTAGTAGCAAAGAAAGAATTAAGAAAATGAGCATTGATTATCGGCTGCTTTGCTGCTCCTGGCCCGCCAGGCACTCTCTGACTATCCTGTGTACGGCGTGAACCCCCGAACCACCCTGGGGGTCCCTCCCTGATTTCCTTCCCTGCTTTGTTCTCCCCCAGGAACTTCTCTCCTGCTCCCCTACAACGTGCTTGCTCATTTTGCTTTTGTCTGTATTAATGTAAACTCCCCAAAGGCCCGGATGTTAGCCTTCACTGTTTGTCCTGGAGCGGTGCTGGGCACACGCTAGGCACTCTATAAATATTTGTTAAGTAAGTGAATTGAATAAATGGGGATCTGTGTGCACCGGGGAATGGGAGTTCTAACACAGCAGCTTCTTAGAAGACTGAAATTGGGGCTGAACTACAGTGATGCGGAGGACCTCGGACCCACAAAGGGTCCACAGGTTCACAGGTGGCAATGACCCGATTATGGTTCCAGATGTTCCGATGGTAAATGAGACTTTCCTCCTGTCTCCAGGCCTCTCACCCCTTCCTTCTTACCAGAAGTTTCAAGAATCCCATGGCCTTGGAGAGCTAACACAGGTGCAGTGATTACAGACAATAAAACAGGATTATAAACATGACATTTACTAAGGGGCTAGAGGTTAGCTATTCCCACCACTAGAACAAATAATAATTGTGTGAGGTATTAGCTCATGCCACAGTGGCGATCATTCCACTATCTAAATGTATCAAATCAATAGGTTCTATACCTTAAACTTACATAATGTTATATGTCAATCAATAAAAAATGAAGAGTCTCTTGGCCTGTGTGTGAATAAGCAGAACGCTGGGAACTCAGCTAGGGCGCAAGCCAACATGAAGCAAACACTCCCGAAAGCGAAGGCTATGCTAATATCGGCAAGTTAGGGTGATCCCGAGTTTACAAAAGTGTTTTTCTTTGGGCAACTTCAAATTTCACATGATTCTGTGACACATACGAGGCACCTGCCTGCAATTTCCCTCCACTTAACCACACGATGTGCAGGGCGTATATTCATGGGGTTTCTTAAGTCTCAGTGTTGGGCTTGACTCTCGTCCCCTTGCCTGGGACTGACCAGTGGGTGTCAGGCAACAGAGGACCACGACCGTCATCCCCGATCACTCCGCGTTCTGGGGGCGGAGGGCTGGCGAGGCTCCAAACAGCCCTGCGCAGGAGGCGGGGCCCCAGGAGGAAAAACGGACTGATGCTGGTGCCAGGGCCGCAGCTGCCACCCGTGGGCAGAGCTTCCCAGGGCACAGGGACCCTCGCTCACTCACAGACGCCCACGCCGGGGGAGGGGGAGGGCCTGCTGGGAAACCGTCTCAGCCCAGTTCCCACAGCACCACCCTCTGCATGGGGAGGAACACCCTGCCTTTCCCTTGGAGTTAAATTTAATGCTCAGTCACATGGTCGTCTGGGCCCTCCTTATGTTTATTTTTCCTTTCTCTTAATACTTTCCTTATTTCTATTTCTGTTCTAACAGGTCCGTGGTCTGTATTGAATGCCACCTCTCACACTTCTTTGGCACTCTCAGGGTGTCATTCAGCCAGCGACAAGAATGCTAAACTAATCATGTCCCCACTGAGGTCAGTCGCAGGTACAGTGGCTTGATCTGGGAGTGCATAGAAAGTTTTTGGTTATTTTTTAAGTTTCTCTTCCCAATTCAGTCTTCTTCTAAACCATCTCCACCCCCACCCCCCAACTGGAGTCTCCCATCATCCAAATCTGGACTCTTGTCTCAGTTTCCTGTGCCTGGCCCCACCCCAGCCTTGTCTGGGCTTGAACTTGTTCCCCTCCCACTCTCTGCAGCCCCGACTGGACGTCTCCGTGTCCTCGCTGTGGAATTTCCCTGGGCTGGGTCTCCCTCCAGGAGCAGCGCCAGCTCCCGACAGCTTGCCTAACCCCTTGTTTCCCCGGTCAGTGCTCACGCAGCCCGTGGCTCGCCGCCCTGGGGCCCCGTTTCTGCATCCCCCCCTTCCCAACTGACATCACCCTGTGGCTGCCTTCGCCCTGAAATCCTCTCCTGAGACCCTGTCCCTCAGCCAAAACACACACGTCTCTCAAAAGTGACAAAACCCAAGCGCATGCCGGTCGCTGGGCTTCTCACTGCGAGATCTGGAAGCTCGGCTTGATTCCGGGAGCGGCCTGCACTGATGAGCCGCTGCAGGTGAGTGTCAGGCCCCGGGGTCTGCAGGTGCTTCCAGGTGACAGTGCTCACCTCTGCTGCCACGGGGCCCTGCTCGGTGCTACATGTCAGAAGTGCCTCCCTGTCCCTCCCTCCTATCACCGAGGAGCATTCTGACTTAGTTCCCTTATCTGGGGCAGCCAGGAGGACGGCTCTGCAAAGGCCACGGGGAAATCAGAGGCGGGCACGGGGGGAGGCGGAGGAGAAAACAACTTCCTGCTTTCCCTCCCAAGCGTAAGAAACGCGCTGGGGGTCTGGGGGAGCTTCCAAGTGGCTTCCTTTTGGGTAGTCCCCGAGACCTGTGACTGGTGGGCAGAGCGATCAGGGACAAACAGTGGTTTCTCATGCCCCTAAGGGTCAGGACAGTCTGTTCAGAAGGAAGCCGGTCTTTCCACTGTCCCGGGCCATTCCCACCGCATCTCGGTCAATGGTAAGTCCTTTATGTATTTAACCGGTTATGTCCCTGTGGATGCTTCGGATGGTTTCGCTTTAGCAAACATCTGTCCACATCCTTCAAGAGAAGAGCTCAGACGGCTCAGCCTGTCACAGGAAGCTGTTTCAGGGGTGAGCAAACTTTTTCAAAATGTAGAAATGATGACTGACACCAATTTTGCGAAACTGCTCCTTGGTTCCCGTTAACTGTGTGTTTCCTACACGTCGTCTTCAAGTGGGCAGGTCTGGTTTCCACCAGGAGAGGGAAGCTCTTGGAAGAAGTGTCCTGCTTACCTGTGTTTGCCCGTGGTATTAGCACACCAGTGGGCGCCTGATGCTAAGCGAATGGACCCGGGGAAGCACCTCACCGGGAGGGAGGGACGGACGTGTTAAAGAAATGTTTATTTTCAACCTTCTGAGTTACAGGCGTCCCCTGGCTAAAATTAAACCCCAGGAGGGGGAAAGCATGCCTGCGTGGGCTCTCACCTGTCTGTGGCTTCCTCTGGGTCCACGCAGCTCTGTGCAGTAAAATACTTCTTCATTTCTCTGCAGGGCAGCCCGCCGATGGCCGCCTACACGTTGGCACCAGACGAGGATGATTATGACGTCCTCATCGAGGGAGATCTGAATATCAGCGAAACAGAACAGTGTCACCAGTATGACGCCAAAGTCCTGTGGGCCGCGCTGGGGCCTCAGTTCTACACCGCGGTGTCCCTAGTGGGTCTCCTGGATAACATCCTGGTTATGTTTATCCTGGTAAAATTTAAAAGGCTCCGACAGGTGGAACATATCTATTTCCTAAACTTGGCAGTTTCTAATTGGTGTTTCTCGCTCGCCTTACTGCTCTGGGTTCTCACTGCCTCCGACGGGGGGACTCTGGGCCACCCCATGTGTACTGTCCTCATGACACTGTCCTCCGTGGGCCTGCACGGCGAGGTGCTGTTCAGCGCCCTTCTGACTCTGCAGAGCTACCTGGTGTCTTTCCAGGCGAGAAGGTTTTCCTCGGCCACCAGGAAGGTGCCCTGTGGCATCATCGCAAGTGTCCTGGCGTGGGTGATAGCCATTCTGGTCACCTTGCCTGAGTTCCTGCTCCACAAATCTCAGATGGACAGCCACAGATACAAGTGCTTCTTGGGCAGTCCTCATACCCTGCCAGGTCAGGAGGCATTCTGGAAGCGTTTCCTGACCTTAAAGGCGAACATCGTGGGGCTTCTCGTCCCCCTGTTGGTTTTGACAGTTTGCTGCGGGCGAATGAGAAGAACGCTGAGGTCACGAGAAAAGCAGCATGACCTTCCCAAGCTTGCCTTCGCCATAATGGTGGTTTTCCTTCTGATGTGGGCTCCCTACAACATTGCGCTTTTCCTGGCTACTTTTAAGAACTCCTTCGCCCTGCATGACTGCAGGAGCATCTACAACCTGGACAGGAGCGTGCAGGTGACAAGGATCGTCGCCAGCACCCACTGCTGCGTCAACCTGCTCCTCTGCGTGCTGCTCGACCAGGAGTTCCGGAAACGCCTCTGCTGTCTCTGCCGTCTGTGTGCTGACACTCCCCTGCGACCCGCCGAGGACCCGGCACGAGACACACCTCAGGAAGAACACGACCTCTCCACCAAACTGTAAACCGCCTTCCCTCAAAAGCGGGAAAAATAGCCCTGGCTGGGTAGTTCAGGTAGTTGGTGAGAGTATCATTCCAATAGGCCAAGGTTGCAGGTTTGATCATCAGTCAAGACACACACAAGGGTCAATCAATGAATGCATAGATAAGCAGAAAAACAAATTAATGTTTCTCTCTCTCTCTCTAATAAATAAATAATTTTATGAAAGCAGGATAAACGTTGCTTTTCATCTCGCTGCACTGTTTTTGTAGAACTGTTTCACACATTTGTATATGAAATCCATACAAGAAGAAAAGGGGGAGGTCAGGTGATATTTGCCAAACATCAGGTTTGCCTCCGGGGCTGTGCTAGGCCTTTTACAAATGCGACCTCCTTCACGCTTCACTTCTCCTCCATGGTGTGGGTGGAATTAGTCTCATTTCTCTGAGAAGGAAACAGAGGCTCGGGAATGTGTCTAAGATCCCACAGCTAGAGAGTGATGGGGCAGTGGCAGGGGAATGACCCTGATGTCCTTCCCTCCAGAGCCTGTGCTGTGTCCAGCACGACAAGCTTCCAAATGTTGCACAAGAAAACACATAAAATGAATATGTACTTTTAAAACCAGTTGGAGCCCTGGCCGGTTGGCTCAGTGGTAGAGCGTCAGCCTGGTGTGCAGAAGTCCCAGGTTCGATTCCCGGCCAAGGCACACAGGAGAAGCGCCCATCTGCATCTCCACCCCTCCCCCTCTCCTTCCTCTCTGTCTCTCTCTTCCCCTCCCACAGCGAGGCTTCACTGGAGCAAAGATGGCCCGGGCGCTGGGGATGGCTCCTCGGCCTCTGCCCCAGGTGCTAGAGTGGCTCTGGTCGCAACAGAGCGACGCCCCGGAGGGGCAGAGCATCGCCCCCTGATGGGCAGAGCGTCGCCCCCTGGTGGGCGTGCTGGGTGGATCCCGGTTGGGCGCATGAGGGAGTCTGTCTGACTGTCTCTCCCTGTTTCCAGCTTCAGAAAAATACAGAAAAAATAAAAAATAATTTAAAAAAATAAAAAACCAGTTGGAGTCCTGGCCGGTTGGCTCAGTGGCAAAGCATTGGCCTAGCTAGCATGTGAAAGTCCCAGCTTCGATTCCTGGTCAGGGTACACAGGAGACGTGACCATCTGCTTCTCCACCCCTCCACCCCCATCTCTATCTCCCTCTTTCCCTCCCACAGCCATGGCTCAAATGGTTTCAGTGAAGTTGGCCCGGGCACTGAGGATAGCTCCATGGCCTTGCCACAGACACTGAAATAGCTTGGTTGCTAAGCAACGGAGCAGTAGCCTCAGAAGGGCAGAGCATCACCTGGTAGGGGGCTTGCTGAGTGAATCCTGGTCAGGACGTATGCAGGAGTCTGTCTCTGCCTCCCCACCTCTCACTTAATTTTTTTTTTAATCTAAAAAAAAAAGAAACCCAATTAGAAGCAACCCGCTCATATAGAAGCAATATTTAAGGCACATTTTCTTGCAGATAATTGACAGAACCGGCCATCTGGAGGCTCCGGGGAAGACAGGTGAGGCGATGTGCTCTGGGGAGTCCTCTAGGTCACCTTGGCTGCCTCCACGCCTCCAAGGTCCCCAGACACCTCAACCTGTGAGCCTCCCATGTTTCTGGTACTTCTTTCTACTACTTAGCAATGGTAAGTATGAATTAGGTTTAGAAATATTTAACACAATACATGTTTGGTTCTTTTCAGTCTAACATATCCTGCAGGCCTCCCCAGCCTGTGACTATAAAACGTCACAGCTAGTGTTTACCTGGGAAAGGCCAGTGCCCGGGTTTCTATTACATGTCTCAGGTAGAGATTACAAAGGGAACAGGCTGCCCAGGGACCACAACCTTTCATTTCTGTCACTGAGGGAGGAGGGAGAAGAGGTGACACCTGGGGAAACCCCATAGGAACACAAAGCAAGCACTGGCTCCTCCACATCTTGGTGGGAAGCCACCAGTGAATTGTGACACCACCACCCCCATTTATATGTTGAAGCTCTACCCCCCCCCAATGTGATGCTATTTGGTCATAGGGACTTTGAGAGGTCATTAGAGTTAGATGAGGTTATGAGGGTGGGGCCCTCATGATGGGATTAGTGCCCTCATAGGAAGAGACACCAGAGGGCTTCCTCATTCTCCCTTCACCATGTGAGGCCATCTGCAAGTCAGAAAAAGTGCTCTTCCTAGAACCTGATTATGCTGTCATCTAACCTTGGGACTTCCCAGCCTCCAGTACTGTGAGAAGTAAATTTCTGCTGTTTAAGCCATTCAATCCATGGTTTGCTGTTATGGCAGCCCAAGCAGGCTAAGACCAGGCTCCTCTAGAGTGACAGTAAGTAGCAAGTAAAGACACCATGACATATCAAAAATGAGACCTCAGAAGAAAGTATCCCAGCAGGTATAAAAAGGGGGTTATAATGTTCAAGAAGAAGAGAAGGAAAAGGGACAGAGACATTTCCAAAAATTTATGCAAGTGGGTCTGGATTCTCCACTCACTTCTCCTACCACATGGGGGACAGAATCTCAGAGAAAATGACATCATTTGCATATGTCTACAGACAACAGCGATGAACTCAAAGAACAAATCCTGTTGGAATTTTCAGAATGGATACATAGAGTGTGTAGAGAATAAGGATTGACGAACTCTTACAGCAACTGAGCGTGAAATGGTTACTGCAAATCAAAACTTCCTGATGGACAATCCAACTATAGTGCAATGTGGGCTGTGGTAGTTGCGTCAGGTAAATAGTGAGAACGTTAATAATTCAGTGAGGTCTTCCTTTCATGTCAGAATAAGAAAACAGTTATCCTAAAGGTAAAATAACATGTGCTGCTGCTTTACAAACTATTGCATTATGAAACTAACAACCAGTGAAAAGAGAAGGCAGCTAATGTATTCAAGGAAAACAGACAGTGTTTCCGCTTTAACTATAAATCATCTCCTAATGCAAAAAATTTCCCACCATGTCAAGGTAATTCTGGCTTGGGACATTTGAGAGAACATTTGAAACCTCATGAACAAGCTTCAACTCACCTTCCATCTATCTGTTTGTGGGCACAGATGGAACAAATTTAAAAACAGGAAACACGATTAATATAGTGAGTGAAAAAGCAATAACATTTGAAGTTGAAAAAAAAAAACAATACAGGATACCCAGTTAAATTTAAACTCCCATTACGCAACAAATAGTCTCGTCTTTTCCTTTTTTTTTTCAAGTGCGATGTGGTCGCATGAGCCCGTGTTATCTCACCTCCTAGGAACTGCTCACCCTTCCCTGGTCGGAGGCTCCCACACCCAACCCTGCCTTTCAACAGAGCTTCAGCCTTCACAAGGAGCCTTCATAGGCGTCTTATCTGCACCACCTAACGGTCTTACAGAAAATGCTGAGTCTCATCAGCCTCATTTTAGAAAAGTGGGGACTTAAGTCACACGGCTGCCACGTCACAATCCGGGCTTATTGCTCGCTTTCTTTTTTTTTTTTTTTTTTTTTTTAATTTTATTTATTTATTCATTTTAGAGAGGAGAAGGAGAGAGAGAGAGGAGAGGGGGAGGAGCTGGAAGCATCAACTCCCATATGTGTCTTGACCAGGCAAGCCCAGGGTTTCGAACCAGCGGCCTCAGCATTTCCAGGTCGATGCTTTATCCACTGCACCACCACAGGCCAGGCAGGGTCGGGCCTGGTTAGTACTTGGATGGGAGACTGCTCGCTTTCTGACATCAGCGCTCTTTCTCCCCCCCCCCCAGGCCCACCCCCCCACCCCTCCTCCCCTACCCCCCACTCTCCCCTCCTCCTCCCCCCCCACTCCGTGCCAGCCCCCAGCACTTCCTCCCCGGTCGGTCGCAGTCAGTGGGGCAGAGTGAGGTCCTGCATACCACCGCGCTGAATTTCCCCAACGGTCCAAAGGGCTGGGGAGGGCGCGTCCTGTAACTGCTGTTCTCCTCAGCTGCCCATTTATAGACACCGAGAAAAACAAATTCTCCAAAGAGCTATCTATGGCACATCAAACAGAAGAAAATCTTTGATCCAAATGTCAGACTCTGAACCCCTTGATTGGAGTTTGGCCTTTAGCTACCAGCAGGGGGATGGGTCACTTCCCTGGAGGCCACTGCCCCTCAGGGGCTGGGAAGGGGTGTCTGTCTCTTCCTGTGGGACTTAACACAAGCCATCTGGTCTCCCTGAGCCTCAAGCAACTGGGGTCAGGCCCTCACCTCGCAGGGCTGCTGGAGATGGGGTCATCACTGGAGCTGTCGCGCAGGTCTGTCTCGCAGTGGGCCCAGGGGGTCCCTGAACCCACCCAACAGCTCTTTCCCCCTTTCCAGAATAGACACTCTCAGCAACTGACAGAATCCTCACATTGATTCGCAAGCCTGTGGGATGAGGCAGTCATGACGGTAAAGGTCAGGTGGAAGCCTTTGGAACTGCCTCTACCTGACAAAATGCTAAACAAAAACACCACTGCCTGTCTGCTGGGTCCCCGCAAGAACTTAAAAGAGGAAGCAGGGTCATTGCTACCTCATCCCTATTCAAACGGCTGACAACGTGGTTTGTGCCGAAGGCAGGTGGATCTTGGAGAATGCCAGTGGATCCCCCTGTAAACTTAACCAGGTGGGGACTTCAGTTGCAGGACGGTTTCAGATGTGGTTTCATTGCTGGGGCAAATCAGCATTTCAACCCTGACACCTGCTGTGCAGTGGACAACTATTTTCTCTCCTCCTGTCAGTAGAGACCATCAGAAACTGTTTTCAGCTGGCAAGGCCAGCAACACACGCCCACGGGAGAGCGCTCCTGGCCTCAGACCCCACCGAATGCCTGGGGATGCGGAGGACTGGTCCCTCCCTGCCCAGGGCCAAGGCCTAGCTTCTGCTAGGGACCTTCTGCTAGGGCCTGCTTCCCCAGGGACCCACATGTTGTGTCTCTGAGCAGGAGAAGCACCTCCCAGGTGTCTCGTAGATCTGCTCCCTCCCTCTCTGCCACAGTTTTTTTTGTTTCTTATGGTAGGTAACCCATATGCAAAACATAGTGTTGTTTTTCATGGTTTTAAAGGTTATGTAAATAGTCTCACTCTCATAACATAAGTACTAATGAAGCAAAGTTAGTTTCTGAGTGTCTCATTCATTGGTTAGCCAAGCAAGGAAAGCCATTTTAACCATGCTGAGTTAATTGAATTACGTTTGATTGAAGCAGGAAAAAAATTAATGTGTCCAGAGAAAATAAACTCACTGAAGTCTGTTAGCTTTTCATCGACAGCAGTTGTTTGAAGAGTTGAGGATACTGGGAATGATACCAATAATCAATTTTTAAAAATAAAGCAAATGGTTTCGAATCATTTTTCTTCTCTTTTGATGGGTTGACAGATGTTACAGATGCTGTCAATTGTTGCTGCTTTGAGGAGTCAACGGCGAGTTTGAAGGGTGTGAAGAGCTTCCATAATTCATCTGCATGGAATAGTAACAGGTGAAAATATTTTCAAAGAAATTGGGAAAATGCTAATTCAGAACAACCTAAACTGGAATCTGCTGAGATGTGCTACAACCAATATGTGGTAAGCAGGAAAAGGCTTACTTAGTTGGAGAAATTTACAGAGTTTTTGAAAATGGAAGATGTTTAACATCTGTGATAATTCATTACTGGTGTTCTGTGGAAAATATTTTAATTCATGATGCACATTAAACAGCAGTGTAAACATGAACTTCATTTGCTCTCATGGACTTAGACATCATCAGTTCCGTGGATTTTTTTCCCAGAAATAAAAATTTAATATCCTAATTCACCCTATAGTACTTTGATGGCTTAGCAATGGTAAGTCATTCTATTATGATCTTTTGAGGTATGGGCTCCGGTTGAAATTTTTTTGAACAAGAAGGGCTGTCCTTATCTATCTTACAAAACACTGAATGGCTCTGACAATTAGATTTTTCTGCAAAATTGATTATGTTTCTTACTAACCTCAACCTAGAATTACAAGGCAAAATTGCACTTACCTATAAAACATATACTATAATAAAAGTGACTTGGCAATTAATATTTGAATCACAAGAAATGTCAAGCCACATTTCCCATACAATAAAAGTTAATGTAAATGAGATCTCTATTTTTATAAAAATTTGTATTAGCTGTATTTTCTGAGCTCAAACTACAGGCCCAGGTGTTTCTCAGACCTCAACTCAAGAACAAAAGAGATTTCCATATTTCAAAGTCAATTTGTGCAAGAAATCCATCTTTTTTTTTTTAGGTGAGAGGAGGGAAGATAGTGAGGCAGTCTCCAACATGCACCCCAACTGGGATCCACCCAGCAACCCCATCTGGGGATAATGCTTAATTTCCAAGCTATTTTTAGTGCCTGAGGCTCATACGCTCCAACTGAGCTATCCTCAGCATTCAGGGCCATGCTAGAACCAATCAAGCCACTGGCTGTGGGAGGGGAAGAGGGAGAGAAGAAGGAGAGAGGTTGGGGGGCGTAGCAGATGGTCGCTTCTCCTGTGTGCCCTGACCAGGGATCAAACCCAGAATGTCCATAGGCCAGGCTCCACCCACTGAGCCACCAGCCAGGGCAAGAAGAAATCCATCTTATCCTCAGTTGGAAATAGGGTACAATCTAATGACATGCCACACTCAAAGGTAAATATCAGGAGAAGAATAATCTGATGCGATTCAAGACAGTTCTTCCAAGTGATAACCGTGCACAATTAAAATTATATGCTTGCAGACGGATATCCAGTATCAGGCAGCCTCTATCAGAAAAGACATTTCAGGAATGAAATTTGTAAAATTTCATCATGGATCAGTATTAACCGATGAACATTTGCAATCAATTTTAACAATAAAGAAGACTAATTTTGCCTGACCTGTGGTGGCCCAGTGGATAAAGCGTCAACCTGGAAATGCTGAGGTCGCCGGTTCGAAACCCTGGGCTTGCCTGGTCAAGGCACATATGGGAGTTGATGCTTCCAGCTCCTCCCCCCCTTCTCTCTCTCTCTGTCTCTCCTCTCTCTCTCTCTCTCTCTCTCTCTCTCTCTCTCTCCCCCTCTCTAAAAAATTGAATAAATAAAAAAAAAAAGAAGACTAATTTTGAACCCCAATTAAGCAAAAATTTGTCGTCCCCCCCCCAAGAAGAATTTCATCCTTCTCATCAGTAGGCCTGTATTATGAAAAAATATTGATTGTACCCAAATTATGAGTCTGCACTAATACTTCCCATTCCAGTTCACCTGCAGGCTCTGCCTTGCTTTCCCCGTTACCTATTTCCAACTTCCTTCTTTCGCAGTTACTCTAGGTCCCCAAAACATCTGTACGCTTACTCATTTTCTTGATCCTACACACACATAAAAAGATTTCAGACTCATTATACCCATACCACTTAGAGTCCCCATTAGACAGATAAACTATGTTAAGGGCATGACCCCAAAATGGTCCTAAAGCTGTGGGCCTGGAATAGGGGGGGATGAAGTCATTCTGGACCGGGAAGAGTCACTGACAATGCAACGAGATAAAGCATTGGCCAAGGTGCAACGTGAATGATTCTCCCACGGGGAGCCCAGTTTTGGAAACTGCTGTGTGGTCCTCCGCGTGGGGAAGTAGCATCAGTGCAAGAGAGGTTGTGAAATACCCCAGGCGTCACTGGGAGACGGAAGGGTGGGGTCGAGACTCCCCCGCCCCTGGTCAGTGTTCTGCTTCTGTGGTGCCCTATGCAGCTGTGGTCCAGCCCTGCCTGTGGCACCGAGATGAGGGGGCACACAGGGGCTGAAATGCAGCCCACACTGCTCCCCAGGCCACCATCCCTGCAAGCATACCCCGGGAAAGGGGCACCTGGCTCGGGCTTTTCCCAGGGGCCCTATCTGGACCGGCAAGGCCGTCCTCTGAGTGCTGTCCGACCGGGCCCCATGAAACGCTTTGCAGCTGCTCCTTCTAATGCACGTCCCCTGAGCCACTGCACTGCCGCGTCCTGCGTGGGCGTGGGCGTGGGCGTGGGCACACACGGGCCGGGTCTTTGCCCGTGAAGCTGTCCTTGGGAGTCTCGGCGGTTTGGTTTGTCGGAAGACTCTTGACACATAAATGAGTAGAAGGTGAATTCCTCGTCAGGGAAGACGAGGAAGTCGTGGCTTCCTCTGACCAGGTGGGGGCTCAGAAAAAAGGGAACGCCTCTCAACCGTCTTTGGCTTCCTTCTCAGCTCTGGACAGCGGGCCTAACCGCCCATTCCTGGAGGCAGCAGGCGGCGAGAAGGCCAGCGTGGGGGGAATGGCTGGTGTCCCCCTCCCCCGGGGTCTCCCGGCCTCTGCTTGTCCATGTCCCTCGGAGCACAGCCTGCTGGGACAAGATGTTCTCACCCTGAGGGTCATGCTCTCTACGCCTCGTCTTCCTTCTCCCCCTTTCTCTGATAGCTGAGGGTGGAGGAGAAAATATATATATCAAGTGAAATAATTTGAGATATTGGGGGGGATGGCCAGGAAATGGCCCCCTCAGGATCTCTCCCAACTCAGTGAGGAGGAAACAGGAAGCGAAGACTGTTGTTCTGGCTTTGGTTGGGCCGTGTGTTTGTGCTTTGCAGTTGAAGTAGCACAACTGCTCTTACAAATTCAACCTTTTAGACGAGGAGCCTAACGCAGAGCCCTAGGCCAAGCGAGCGTGTCATGTGGGGTTTCTGAGGGCAAAGGTCTGAGCGCAGGAAGCTCAGATGCCATTCCTGAATGTGCTGGGGGTCATTCTCCACCGGGACACACGGCAGGAGGCAGACTCTTCCCCAGGGACCATCCTCGGGGGCAGAGGGGGTTTCCGGGGGCGAAGGAGGAGTCCACTGAGCCGTTGGTGGGACGGAGACGCCAGACTGGGGACAGCGCGGAATGCAAGGCGCGAGGGGTCCCCGAAGACAATAGGACCTTGGGGTCTGGGGACGTGGGAGCTGAGCCTGCAGTCAGGCCGGCGTCAGAAGGAAAGACTGCAGGACCACAGGCCCGGTGGCGGGTCAGCGGTGTGAACCGCATGGCCTGGGCGTGCGGTGGACGGAGAAGGAGCATCCGCGCGGCTGCGGGGCCTCCCACGCACGTTCCTAACCTCCGCAGGAAGTCATGGAGGCGCCTGAGGGATTTCACGCTGGACACAGCTGTTGGCTCAGTCCCCACCCCCGGCTGTGGGACACAATCTCAGCCGCCTTCCGAGAGGACGCTTCTCTTGCTAAGACAAAGTCCACACGTGGGTTCCTTCCGGTGACAGCACAGCTGTGACTGTGGCCACGAGAAAGCTGAAGCCGAGGAAATGGGCTTTTTTTTTTTTTTTCTTTCTCTCCATCTATCCCTTCATTACTCAAGAGTCTCCATGTCCACTAACTTTCGAGGGTGGAATTCCCCTTTAAAATTTAAATAATAAAGCCCTGGAGCCGATCTCCTGCAGTGCCCAAGGCTCAGTGTGTTCTCAGAGCCCCTGGGTCCGGGCCCAGTCTCCCCTGACGCCTCCCCCCGAGTCCCGGCTGCTCCTCATGACTGCCCTCTACCAGCCTCTCCTTCCCGGGGCTGCGGTCCTCTCTCCACGCGCCTCCCCGCGCGCGCGCAGACCCTGCCCCGGTGTTCCTCCCAGGGTTAGAGAACAGGCTAACCTGGAGCAGAAAAGCACGGCGACACCTTAAAGGACCCCCAATAATGCAGAGAAAGGAGGTGAGAGGGGGGGAGGTTTGGACGCTGAGAGAACAGGGTTTCAAGAAGGACTGTGTGGTCAACAGGAGAATCGGCAAAGGGCTCGGAGTGGAGAGATCTGAAGGCCCCCCCGGGGCGTGGCAGTGCGGGGGGGGGGGGGCCGGGCAGGGGTGGCCTCCAGAACCGCACCGCCCCCCCCAGAGCGAGCAGCAAAGGGCTCGGAGTGGAGAGATCTGAAGGCCCCGCGGGGCGTGGCAGTGCGGGGGCGGGCAGGGGTGTCCTCCAGAACCGCACCCCCCCCCAGGAGAGCAGCGGTTTGACTCCAGTTACAGTGGGGGAGGAGAGAGTGCAAGAGTGACCCCCCCACCCTCCCACCCGCTGAAGACAGTGAGGGCAGCTGCTTAGACCGCGGGTGAGGATGTGGCTGAGAAGGGGGCAGAGGGCACTAGTGACTGGAGGTTAAGCAGAGGATGAGAGCCCAGAAGGGACGAAGGTGTTTCAGGTCCTGTGGTGCCTGTGTGTGCACATTTACAGTGCTGCTGCTGCTCCCTTAAAGTCCCAACGCTCGCGGTCTTCTCCACGTCGGTTTCTCTCGCTGACTTCTTGATTCCTATTCTCTGTCCCCTCCCCCTGCCCTGGGAACACGCACATGCACTCACTCACGCACATGCACTCACTCACGCACATGCACTCACGCACATGCACACACGCACGCACATGCGCACACACGCACACACTCTCACACTGGCCCACACAGACACGCAGCTATGTCATCGAACCGCCTGTCCGTGGGGAGAACGGTTTCTGGCCCGTCCGCAGACTCCAGACCATCTGGCCTCACACCCGAGACTGCAGGAGAGAGGAGGGTTTGGAGCTGAAACACGGGGGCAGAGAGGCCCAGCTGCACGGGTATGTGGTCAGACACGAGATTTCAGCATAAAATTCTAGAGAGGATGAACGATGCTTCACGAGGCATGGAAATCAACAGCACTTCCGGTTTTATTTCTTGCTAAGGTGACAGCGGGGAATTGTGACAACAGGTGTGACTAGCAAACTGCCCCCTCAGGAAGGAAGAAGGAGGCCCCGGCGGGCCAGGCGCTGGGCGGGGGGCAGTGGGGGCTGAGGGTCGCTGGGGGCACCTGAGCCATCTTCTGGGTTTACCTCCTCAGGAAGGCGCAGGCTTCCAGAAGGGCTGTGGGACACAACAAAGCGGGAGGGTCAGACAGTGACTTCTTGTCTCATCAATACATCAGTCAAGGAGGATACTAACACAGACTCTTCCCCCACTCTCCCAGCACCGTAAGTTCCTGCTGGCTCCACTCACGTTTCCCCACGGCCCCAGGAAGCACCTGGCAGCCCTGGCCCCCTCCGGCCTGAGTGACCAGCCCCCCACCCAGACTGTCTCCGACTGACAGTGATGGTCCCCTGACTTCTGGAACGTGAACAATGAACATGTCATCTTCATGCAGCTCTGTTTGCAATAGTGTTCACTTTGTGCCTTCACAAATGAGTCACTGTGTTAAATGCCGAGGGCTCAGCCCGGGCAGACAGGCCCTGCCCGCCAGGGGTGTGCAAGTCTATGCCATCGTCAGCTGGCAGCTTGCAAGAACCACCCGACAGCTGGTTTCTCCAAGTGTCGTCCGAAAAGCGCCAACAGCACGGTCCTCCGAGACTTCAGCTGATAGAGAGAAGGCTTCCCTGCCTCGGCACCGCGTGTGCGGCCAGGAAATTCCCTATTGTGGGAGCTGTTCCATGCTGTCTCTAGTAGAATCTCTGGCTTCTGCCCACAGGCACCAGCAGCACCCTCCCCCCCTAACTTATGAGAATCAGAAATCTCTCCAGGCATTGCCAAGTGTCCCCCCCCCCCGAGGGCAAAATTGCCAGAGTTCAGGGATGGAGATTCTTGGCCTTACCCCCATCCCTGGACCACTGCCCCCATATCCAATGTCCGGATGACCCGGGGACACTGGGGAGGTCGTGCATGCTAGCCTCTCAGAACCACCACCTCGAGCCTTACAATACCCTGCGATGTCTTCCAAATATTTGTAAAGGATTGAGTTATTGTCAGCATATTTTTCTGGCTAAAGTGTTTTTTGGTTTTTCTTTTTACAGAGACATAGAGTCAGAGAGAGGGATAGGTAGGGACAGACAGACAGGAACGGAGAGAGATGAGAAGCATCAATCATCGGTTTTTCGTTGCAACATCTTAGTGGTTCATTGATTGCTTTCTCATATGTGCCTTGACTGTGGGCCTTCAGCAGAATGAGTAACCCCTTGCTGAAGCCAGTGAACTTGGGTCCAAGCTGGTGAGCCTTGCTCAAACCAGATGAGCCAGTGCTCAAGCTGGCGACCTCAGGGTCTCGAACCTGGGTCCTCCTCATCCCAGTCCGACGCTCCATCCACTGCGCCACTGCCTGGTCAGGCCTGAAGTGTTTTTTGAGCATTTGTATTTTCTATAGTTGATATTTAAGGTAACTGTCTAGAAACCAGAATTGGTCATTTCTCAATACATGTATATATATGTCTGTATGTGAATAAATGTATGTATATACATGTGTATACATACATACATAAACACATATTTCATTTTACTGAATAAAATGATCAGTTTCTAAAAACTGCATGACGGTCACCATCAGAACGATAAAATTCAGCATATTCTATACTGCCCTATTTTATTCTCCAACCTTTCACCTCATCAAAGCGATTGTCATTTCCTGAGGCACAGAGCTATTACATTACCTTATTATTTTTATCCCCCTGTGCCTTCCTAGAATGCTGCTTGGCCCTCCCACCTGGACCCTCAGCCATGGTGGTTTCTCAGAGATGCTACCCACGGACCACTTACGGGAGCTGGAGCACTTCTGCAGGTTAGACACGGCCGTGACATACTCTGCTCCCAGATATGACCTGTAATTGTTTTTGCCGTGGAGTCTGGCCAGACACTCAGTGTTGTCGTTGAACAGGAGGTTTTTGTTGTCGGACTGGAACAAGCAAAAGGTGCCTGGGCACTCATGTCCGTTTCTCCCAAACCTAGCCTGTGTCGGAGGGACAGACAGCAAGTGAGGATCCGAGGGAGGCAGGAGGGTTTATGGATCAGGGGGGGCTAAGGACATTTTTTTTCCCCCTCCAGGGTCAGTCCTGGGACAAACATGAGCCAAAAGGAGCTGAGTTCTGGAGTTGTTCCACTGACTTGGCCGACTGTCCCCGGTGCCACGCCCTCCTGGTGCCCAGGCCCCACCCAGGTGGCAGTGCCCAAACCTTGGTCACTCTGACCTCACCTCCCACTATCTCTCCTTCCTTCTTAGTCTGTGGCCCCCTTCTTTTGAATGTGTTAGCGGTGACTAAGGGACAGCTGAGGAATTTTATGATCTGCCCCAAAGCTGATCACTAGCAGCATGCCAACCAGCCAGCTGTCCCAGGGGGGCAGTGTGCCTTGAAACTCATCCCTGCCGGCTCCGCTGGCCGTAGCCCCTCCTCCGTGCCCAGAGCTCCTACAGGGCTGAGCTGCTCGACCAAACACCTCGGTGAGGGCAGGCCTCCTACCAGCACCGGGGGCATGTGCCACAGTGAGGGCTCCGTAAATGCCACGTATAGCGCCCGTCGGTACCATCCCGGGGCCCCTATCTTTGCAGCACACCTGGAAACGTGAGGTTTTAACACAAAACTGGAAGTGCTTACTAACAGAGGGCCACAGACTTTAAGGAAATGGTAGGACTTCCTTCGTTCCACAGCTCAGAAACAGCCTTAAAGCTACAGAAGGTCTGAGTGTGCTGTTTGTAGAGATGGCGAGGACAGCGGCCTTGTGTAGGACGCTGCCCGGTGGCTGGCCCAGACGCGGGGAGCACTGTGCACACCATTCTACCTAGTTGTGGGAGGAAGGCTCAACGGGCGCCCTCACTGGCCTGAAGAACAAAAGAAGGGACAAGAAGAATAGCCACGTGCGAGCTGGCCAGTGAGCACAAGCCCGGGGCAGGAGACTCAGGGCAGAAGTTAGGTCAGTCCCAGAAATCCCAGGACTGAAACCTCCGTTGTCCTTATCGAGACTCTGGGCAGCCCTGCAGCATGTGGCAAATCCTGTCACCATCAGCTTCGAGCAGAGGGACTGGAAGAAAGGCCTGGGATAGGCCGGCTGACCGGGCTCTGTGGTTGCCCCGCAGGACAGAAGCCCTCGCAGCTGGGAAAGGAGAGGAGGCCCGGTGGTCCGTACCTGTTGATCAAGCAGCACTTGCTCCAGGTGCCCTGCCTTGTCATTCCGAGACACCACCGCGTGGTTTGGGGCCACAGACAGGTGGCAGCTGGCAGCCTCAGTCACAGGCTTCCGGGTGCCATCTGGGCACAGCAGCTCGAAGTCCTCCAGCTTCAGGTCCCGCGTCCACTCTGCAGTGCCCCTTCCTGGGGAGAGAAGGAGGTGGCGTCGGTCAAAGGGTCCTTCTGGGTGGGCGTCACCATCCACTGGCCTCCTGAAATGCGCGCGCTGGGGTTGCAGTGACGTGAAGGAGAGAGCAGAAAGCGTTGTCACCGCACACGCCACGCGAGCTTCAGGCCTAGCCCACGTCACCGCCGCATCCACACAGCGAAACAGAATCCAGCCACAGAAAGGAGCGAAGCCCAGATACACGCCAGGCTGAGGATGGACCCTGGAAACGTGATGCTCAGAGAAAAAAGCTGGTCACAAAAGGCCACAGAGTGGAGGATTCCACTCATGTGAAATGTCCAGCATAGGCAGATGTAGGGAGACAGAGAGTGGATGGACGACAGCCAGCTCCGGGGAGTGGGGGAGTGACCGCTCCCAGCTACAAAGGCTGTTTTTCTGTTTTGGGGATGGGAGGGTGGTGTTTTTTACTGTGTGCCTGTCAAGGTGTTGGCCAGGCTGAGTGCTTGTCTGGCTGCGGGGTTTCTTTATGCAGGTGTGTGAGCCTGCTGAGACTGGACTGTGCTGGCAGTTGTAGAAGAGACCGCTGAATTTTACACTCTGAATGGATGAATTTATCATATGTGAACTGTCTCTCAATACATTTTTTAGTTTCTAAGGAGAAAACGCCCCCGTCTGTGCCATAAAAAGAATAGCTGGTTTATGTTCCAAACTAAATTGTTTCCTCTTCCCTTTCATATTCAAATGTTCTTTGTGTAACCAGAGAAGAGAAGAAACTTCGATGGGTTTCTCAAAGATATCCGGTCAGTTCCAATGAAATACAGTTGTGAAATCCTACGGCCCTTTAAAATCAAATTTGACATCTGGTCTCTGGAAAGCTCTTAGATGAATGGTTCGTCAATTTCCGAATGGAATTCTATGCACGTCGGCGTGCATGCAAATGCAGGTTCAGTGCTCAGGCCCCCCCTTCTCTCCTGCCCCCTCCCCGCCCTCCCTCCGTTCTCCTGGCTTTGTCCATCTGATGTTGAGGTCATTCCAAATTTACATGTCTGACCTCAGCCCCTCTCCCTGGACGGGAGGAGGCAGGAGCGGCTGTGACTGTTGATATCTCTGAAGGAGGGAGGCGGGGGGAGGGGGCAGTTCTCAGGGCACGAGATGGCAAGGCGCCTGCTGAGGGGGAGGGCTGGGGGGCTGAGGGGCGCAGCTGGGAGTCTTCAATTTAGTCGTTACGGTTTTCACCTAGAGATCAGAGGCGAGAGTGACTATTCAACATCGACTGATCGCTTAGCTCCGCCATTTGCATCTGCCTCTGATTTTTGTACCCCTTTACTCCTAACAAGTTTCCAGACAGGGACTCACATGGGGCTAGAAGAAGGCCCTTAGTTCCTTTTCAAAAGGGAAATTTTATTTGCATATGTTTGATTTGGTTTTTTTTGTAGTATCATCTACATTCAGTCTCCCATAGGCTGGCCTGGGCAGATGGTCTGCCTCTGTGGTTGTCTAGACAAAATGAGGGAACATTTGCTACTGAGTATTGCAGAAGTGTGTGTGTGTGTGTGTGTGTGTGTGTGTGTGTGTGTGTTAGATAGAGAGAGAGAGAGAGAGGTTGGTTTCAAAAGCAATGTGACACCTATAGACATTACCATGTATGCATACCAAAGTAAAAAAATTAACAGAAATTGGCCCTGACAAGTTGGCTCAGTGGTAGAGTGTTGGCCCAGCATATAGAAGTCCCTGGTTCAATTCCCAGTCAGGGCACACAGGAGAAGCAACCATCGGCTTCTCTCCCCCTTCCCTTCTCCCTTCTCTCTCTCTCTTTCTCTTCCCTCCCACACCCACAGCTCAACTGGTTTGAGCACATCAGTCCCAGGTGCTGAGGATGGCTCCATGAAGCTTCTACCTCAGGCACTAAAAATAGCTTGGTTGCAAGCACGGCCCCAGATGGGCAGAGCATTGGCACAATATGGGGTTGCCAGGTGGAGCCCGGTTGGGGCACATGTGGGACTCTGTCTCTCTTCTCTCCTTCTCTCCCTTGCAAAAGAAGGAGAAAAAAATAACAAAAATTAACTTAATCAAAAGTCTGGAAGACGATGTATCTTCCCAGCTGCTCTTATAAATACTAGGAAGTGTTATGATGCCAGAGACTCTGCCCTGAAGGGTCAGGGGAGCATCGTCACTCACCGTCAGTGTTCTCCAGGACAATGGAATCTTTCACAAACGCAACATCTCCAGCATTCTCAGCCATGCACCTAAAAGGTTCCAGAAAATAAACGCTGCCTGGGAAGAGAAACTAGGAGCGTTTTCATAAATATTTGCAATATACATTCCAAAATCTGAAGCGTTGAAGTAAACATGAAAAATTGATAAAAACAAATATTTCCAGGAATTTGGGATTTAAAATAGAAGACTGAACACATATGTGTAGCTTCTTTCCTTCTAAAATCCCAATACAATGATGCCTATGAGATTCTTTTTTTAAGCTATAAACCCGTGAGAGAGAGGGACGCACAGAGAGAAAGAGAGAAGAGAAAAAATGAGAACATCTGGAAGTGAGAGAGAAAATGGTGAGCAGTGATGGACCCAGCAGGGCAATCAAAAGCTGTAACACAGCTGGAAGTGGGGGGACCCGGAGGCAAGCCCGTGAGCACTGCGAACTCCAAACAGGCTCAAAAGCCGGAAACACCAGTGAAAGTGACTGAGACTAGGAAGACTGGATGCGATCAGGGTGCCCTCCAAGCCCATGCAGGGAGATTGACCCTGGACAACCTTATGGGCGAGAGAAACAATCACAGCTGAGGGCAAAGGCTCAACACAGAAATCAAGGAAAGGAGTGAAAAACCTTTATCTTGGAAGATTAAATCATAGCCCCTTACCTCTCTCTCTCTCAGGCTCCCAAGAAGTAGAGAGGAGAATCTGATCAACCCAGAGAAAATGCGCAGAAGTTCCAATAGTTAGATGCCCCACAGTGCAACGACACAAACCGATCGCCCCAGCCTGAGACCCCTACTCTCCACGACACGTCACCTGATGCAGAGCGAACAGTCAACTCTGGTGCTTCTCTCTTCCATGTGGACCAGCAGCCAGAGAGCGTGGGTAGTTGGGGAAATATCAGAAGGCATAGAAACCAGAGCAATGACGTTTAGAGGGTGCAGAGACAATAGAGGAGAGAGAAGAAAACTTTCGTTTAAGCTACGATGAATATCATTAAAGAGCTAAAAGAGGGTGCTGCATTCACAAAACAAGCAGATCTGAAAAGGAACAGCCAGACTACAGAAAAGAGTTTTTAAAAAGTAAAAAATAATAATCACCAAGATTCTTTAAAATAACATAAGGTCTATAATATTTAACTGAGCAAATATCCGAGACACTAAAAAGTAAAGAGAAGCAAATAATAAAAAATAAATAGTTAGAAAATTATGTGTTAATTCAGGAGAGGCTATAATTTAAGAATTCAAGTTTAAAGAGAAATCGGGAGGGGGGGGGCACAGTATGGAAATTATCAAAGAAATAATGAAGTAAAATTTCCCAGAACTGAACAACTTGAGTTTCCAGACAAAAGGGACCACCAGGTGTCCACACCAATAAATGAAAAAGAAAACTCACATAAAGAAATATCACTGTGACATTTCAGAACACTGGAGATTTTTTTAAAATAGCTTTATAAGCCTGACCAGGCGGTGGCGCAGTGGATAGAGCATCAGACTGGGATGCAGAGGACCCAGGTTTGAGACGCTGAGGTTGCCAGCTTGAGCACAGGCTCATTTGGTTTGAGAAGAAGCTCACCAGCTTGAACCCAAGGTTTCTGGCTCGAGCAAGGGGTTACTTGGTCTGCTGAAGGCCTGCGGTCAAGGCACATATGAGAAAGCAATCAATGAACAACTAAGGTGTCGCAACGAAAAACTGATGATGATCGATGCTTCTCATATCTCTCCGTTCCTGTCTGTCTGTCTGTCCCTGTCTATCCCTCTCTCTGACTTTCTCTCTTTCCCTGTAAAAAAACAAATAAAATAATAATAAAATAGCTTTATAATATTATTTTTGGTTTCTTTAACATAAAAAGTTTTCGAGAAACTAGTGTTCAAGGCATTTTTTAATTGATTTTTAGAGAGGGAGAGGGAGAGAAAAAAACACTAACTTGTTGCTTCACTCATTCATGTACTCATTGGTTGTTTCTTGTATGTGCCCTCACCTGGGGTTGAACCTGCAACCTTAGCATATCACGGTGACATTTTAACCAACTGAGCTATCCAGTCAGGGCTCAAAGCATTTTGCATTTGACAAAACCCAAGACTAATTTTTCCTGAAGAGTTTTTTTTTCATTCACTGTTAAATCTCTGTAAATTTAGAGAGAAATATCTGATTTATTTACCTTTCACAAAATATTCTTTGTGTCAATCTGTTAGTCTAAGACACCTTATAAAACTTCTAGAGCTTATTATCTCAGAATTAAGAAGCCAATAATGGCCCTGGCCCGTTGGCTCAGTGGTAGAGCATTGGCCCAGGGTATGGATGTCCTGGGTTCAATTCCCAGTCAGGGCACACAGGAGAAGTGCCCATCTGCTTCTCCAACTCTCCCTTTTTGCCCCCCCCTTCCTCTCTTTCTTCTCTGCCTCTCTCTCTCTCTCTCTCTCTCTCTCTCTCTCTCTCTCTCTCTTCCACTTTTGCAGTTGTGGCTCCATTGGAGCGATTTGGCCCCAGGCACTCAGGATGGCTCCATGGCCTCCGCCTCAGGCACAAAGAAGAGCTTCATTGCTGAGCAACGAAGCAACCCCCGCTAGATGGGCAGAGCATCACCCCCTAGTGGGCATGCCGGGTGGATCCCAGTCAGAGTGTATATGGGTGTCTGTCTCTGCCTCCTCTCCTCTCAATGAATAAAAAAGTAGCCAAAAATAAATTGTTGAAAGCTCAAATATGAAGCTTTTGAGAACTGTAAGTCACATACCAAGAATCAAAAATAGGGACAAATTCGAAAAATCAGAAGACAGTGATGCTTTATATTTGCTCTATCATCTGTCTCAGTTCCATGATGCCATCTGGTGGTGAAACGTATCCTTGGAGAACGGAGAAAAAGGGAGGGGGAGAGAGGACGCTGTGCCTGTCAAACCCCTAGTGTATAGTAAGTATCACGGAAAATCAATTCTAATGAATGAGATTGCAACGCGCAGTTGTGAATAATCACTGCAAATAACTAAGTGGTTATAATGCTGGAAACCTATTTTGTGGTTATTTCTCACTTCACCAGTGGAGAGTAAAACCACAATGCTGCTCTTTCTCTTTGCTATTTCTAAGGCCAACATCAAAAAGTGAAATGTAAAACGCCATGACCTAGAGTGAGCGAGAGGGCGGTAGTTATGAAAAAGGTTCTTCCCCATAAAAATGCATTGTAGAGAGGACTGAAGACCCCATGCCCTATCCATTTGGTTTTGAGGACGAAGACAGTGAGGCACATGGAGGTGACTTTGGCTCCCGACGACAAGGAGCCCAGCAGAGCTGAGGTCAGACAGCCACTGTGAGCCTCCACTTTCTGGGGTGGTGAGTGTGGTGAGTGGAGCCCTCAACGGAGCCGTCCATTGGCAGACCCCCAAGGGAACCCCCGGCTCTGCTGTGGCCGGCCACGTCTGGCCCTTTAGGAACGCAGTGCCAGGATGGTGGAGGGTGAGCCACCAGGCCCTATCCTATGACTGCAGCACTCACCTGAACGCCCCAGTATACCCGAAGTATCTCTCATTATTGTTGGGGACACACTTGTCTTGGCCCGAGTCGTCGCCAATACACAGAGCGCAGAGACTGGAGCTCGGGTCTGACCCGGGAGCACAGCTTTCACTGAAGTATTCATCTGTAGGGAAGGACCATGGGGAATCAGCTCTACTCACCTGAGTTATCATAAGCGGCCTTCACCCAGCACGGGACACAGCCTGGTTTAGTTTCATTCTCTTGCCCAGGATAGAGAGAACACAGTCACTGTCACAAGTAGTGAGGTGTTAGGACCAATCCCGGGCCCACCAGAAATCAGGAAAGGCTTCAGACTGTGGGCGTTGGCAGGAAGGCTGGCTGGGGCTGAGGGAGAGAGTCTGCCTGCCCAGAGGGTCCTATCGTCACAGCCTGGAGCTGAGGGGCTGTGCCACCTCAGCTGATGCACTAGGCCACCTGCAGCACGACCTGACGGCTGTCCACTCCAGGACCTGACTTCCCCTTTCCCTCAGTGAGAGGACTCCGGCTTTGTACCTGGGCACCGGGTCCCCAGCCTCGCTGATGCCCTGTGGCGAGCGCAGCCGTGTGGCGAGGTCCTGGCCAGGGAAAGCTGAGTGGGAGTGTTGGGTGCCAGCATCTTGGGAACATCCCTAAAAGGCAGGTGGCACGTGCCCTTTGCCCCTTCTCTTCCTTCATTCTGCACATGGAATGCAGTCACGGGCGCTGACCCCCATGACACGAGCCTCTGAGGCGACTGTGAGCGTGGAAGCCGCTCACAGGGCAGCCAGATGTCTGAAGCCTGGGTGGCTGACACCAGGTAGTCCTCCTGCCAGCTCTGCACGACCCACCTCTGCGCTTCACTCACAGGCGACAGAAATCAACGTCTGTCTTGTTCAAACCTCCACTACTTGGGGGTGTCTGTCCTCGTCGTTGAACCAAATCTGAACTACCCCGTCGTGTGACGTAGCCCACAGTAAGGAGTGAACACGTGTCCGTATGTGTTCAGGAGAGAAGAAGCAAAGGTGACAAGAAAGACCCGCCTTGATGAGCCAGGAGCCCCGTAATCAGACGGGTTCGCTCAGCACCTGCCCCAGGTGAGCCGCGCCACAGGCCACCTCGGGGTGGACGGGGACTGGGGGGCGTCCCACTGTGGGCCTGGCAGCCTCCCCACGGCTCCGAGTCAGCCCACGGGGTTGGAGGGAGAGACAACGGGGTGCACTGCGGTGACGAGCAGAGCCCGTGAGAGGCAGCCCGAGGGGACGCCTGCACAGCCGGTGAGCCAGGGTGAGGACACGCCACACACCTCCGCGCCACCAGGCCCACGGCAGGCAGGGCGTGGCTTATGCACGGGGGTGAGCATGGGATGTAGCGGGGAGAGAAGGCCCCAGAGCAGGTGAAGCCAGAAGCCTTGAGGGCTTATTCTGCTTCCTGTGCAGGGCGGACTGAGAAGTCAGTTCTGCTGAGTAACAGAAGTCACCTTTCATGAGACAGGCAGGTGCCTTTTCCCAAATTAGGAAGCCCGCACCTGTGTGGAATTTCTATTTGGAGCTCCAGGAGGCAATAAATACCATGTGTACTTCTCAGAGCCCGCACCCACTCTTAGAGCGAAGAAACAGACTGACAGTCCTGTGTTTTTCCGCCGAGCGGGCTGGACAGGACATGGGCAACAGTGCAGAGAATCGCTTCAGGCACCAACACTGAGGGGCAGCCAGGGGGAGAACTTGCTTACACCAACAAAGGCCGTGGGTGCCCCCCCCACCCCGTGGAACCTTATCTGTCCACCCCCCAAGATGGCCGCCCTCCTCCCTTAGGGCTCCTTACCAAATTTGCAGGAACCTGTCCGGTTGAGGAGCAGGCCCATGGGGATGTTCCAGCCGGCAGTCCTGTCCACACCAGTGTGGCAGGACTTCTTGCCTAGCACAGAATTCCAGGTGAAACCCGTATTGGACGTCTTGACCACCGCCACAGCACGATACCCTTGGGTGACAGAAGAGCCGGTCTTAGTCTCCAGCGGGCCTGGCGTAAGGACTCTAGTGCAGCTGTCTGCACCTCAGCCCAAAGGTCAAGAAGCACCATCAGAAACGACTTCCCCAGGCACCGTGTCTTAGATAGACCAGAAAAGCTGCTGTCCTATGTGAAGGTGAGATTAACTTGGGCTATGAAATGAGACAGGAAGAAAAGCTGGCCTTTTAAGCAATTGCTGGGGAGTATCCCCTTGACCAGCCACACACTGTTTCTGAGTTATAAACCAGCAATTCATCTTTAGATGTGAGCTACTAAAGCCACAAACGCTGAACATCTCACGTGACCCCAACAGTGTATCGATCACCAACTGCAATACGCACGGGGTCAGAGCAATGACGGCCACCGGGCTAAGGGCTGTCTAGATGCAAGGGTGTCTCCAAGACCTGCCCCGGGCTGGGTCCTGCGCTGGGAGAGGCTCACTGTGGTGGCACAGACAGACTCGGGGGGGCAGGTGGGGCTGGCGTGCAGAGCACGGGGTTTGCACAAGCAACAGAAGCTGTACATCATCGCTGTCTACACCTGTGGGGGAGACCCGGGACACTTTGGGAGACTCTGAGCTGCTGTTTCCATAGGAGACGGGGATGTAACACCTCTCCTTCCACGTGGCCAGGACGCACTGAGGAACTCTGAAAGCTCTCTCGCTGCCAAGCGTGAAGATCCATCTAAACATCAGTTATAATGACCTCTGAATGATCCGCAGCTTCAGAAGAACTTTGGCTGCACCGCTTTCTGTGAGTTGCTGTTTTTAGTTCCTGCCACCTCATCCTCCAGCAACAAGGGCTGACCCTTGACCCTGAACCCGACCGATTCCAACTCACCTTCCACCGGTCGGTCCACACAATCTGAGTTACTGTTTTCTTTGGATTCTGAAACAGTAAAAACAATCAAAACGTCACGAAACACTCAGATTCACTGAGAAGTCACAAACTTTTAAATCTCTACAATGCAGAATCAAACTCGAAGAGACTGTCCCAGCAGCTCCAGACAACAGTGACACATCCGTGTGTTCACCAAAAAGCACAGACACAGATGTTCATAGCAGCACTGTCCACAACAACAGCCGCCACCTGGAAATTACCCAGGTGCCCAGCACAATAGAACGGATAAATACCAGTGGTCCAGCCACGCAACCGAAACCATACCACAAGACCGTGTTCTACAACCACGCCCTGTATGGAGGAATAGTGAGCATATAACACTGAGCAAGACGCATGAAACAGCACGTGGTGGGCAGCTGCTTTTACATAAAAGCTCAAAAACAGGCAGGACTGCTCAGTGGTGTCCTTGGAAGTCAGGAGTCATTATTACCCTTGCTGGAGGAAGGGGGCCGGCAAAGGGAGGACACAAAGGGACGTGTGACACATGTTGTGTCGTCATCTGGGCACTGGTGCCTGGGGATGCTCCAGTTTGTGAAATGTCACTGAGTCGTACACTTATGTGCACTTTTCTGTATGTATATTATACGTTACAGAGTCTTTTATAAAATTCAGAGGAACGATTGTGTGCAGAGCCGCCGTCGCTCTCCGACGCCAGCGCCTCCTCTAGCTGCCCGAGGTCCGGCCAGAGGAGAAGGGGGAGAAGTAAAGAGGTCTCTGTACCATGGCACTCCTACAAAGCGACTGCCCACAAACTGGCCGGAAGGAACTGGCTACCAAAGCGGCTCCCAAGAGTGCGCCCTCTGCTGGAGGGGTGAAGAAACCCCATCCTTACAGGCCTGGTACAGCGGCCCTTTGTGAAATGAGAAGTCATCAGGAGTCCCCTGACCTTCCGATTTGCAAACTTCCCTTCCAACACCTGGTACAAAAAAAAAAATCGCTCAGTAGTCCAAAATAGATGTGTGCTTCCAGAGTGTAGCTCTTGGTGCTTCCCAGGAGGCCAGGGAGGCCTGTCTGGTTGGCCTCTTTGAAGACACCACCCTGTGTGCTGTCCATGCCAAACATATAACAATTATGCCAAAAGCATCAGACTAACATGCTGCATATGTGGAGAATGTGTTTATGAATCCACTATGGCCTGACCGGGGTAGCACAGTAGATAGAGCATCCACTCGGGACGCTGAGGTCCCGGATTTGAGACTCCAAGCTCGCTGGCTTGAACGCAGGGTCACCAGCTTGAGCACGGGATCACTGACATGATTCCAACATCGCGGGCTTGAGCCCAAGGTTGCAGGATTGAGCAAGGGGTCACTGGCTCGGCTGGAGCCCCAGGTCAAGACCCATATGAGAAGCAATCAATGAACAACTAAGGCGCTGCAACTATGAATTGATGCTTCTAGTCTCTCTCTTTCTTCTCTCTCTCTCTCTCTCTCTCTCTCTCTCTCTCGCTCTTCCCACCTCTCTCGTATCAAAACAAAAAGAATCCACTATTTCATCCTTTTAAAAAAAATTTTCTTCTTCCTGTTATTGGTAGTTGTGAACATTAGATATTTGTTTTCCATGGGCTCAGAAGGCACCTAAGTGTAATATTGCAAGTGGCGAACAGAGGGCAGAAATCAGATACTGGCAGAGGAAACCACTGTGTGCTTTGTCTGGTCTCAGCACGCAGCTCCTTCCGATTCTCCTGTTTGAATGTATCCATCCTTCTCAGTGTCCCCACCCTGACCCACCAAGTGGGTGACTCCTCCATACCCCCACCCCGTGGCCCAGGGGTACAGACCACAGAGGACGCTCCCCTCACTTACTCTGGCTCTCTGCCAGGACAGGCACC
Organism: Saccopteryx leptura; assembly: GCF_036850995.1. Classification (NCBI taxonomy): domain Eukaryota; kingdom Metazoa; phylum Chordata; class Mammalia; order Chiroptera; family Emballonuridae; genus Saccopteryx; species Saccopteryx leptura. The sequence goes on along the minus strand of NC_089512.1, from coordinate 8,805,180 downwards.
AAACCACATTCACCCGCAATGTAGACTAATCCTCCGTCCAAACTCAGGGCGTCGGCTTCTCCTTTCTGCAAAGACAAAGCAACTCTCCTGCACCCCAGTGAGGACGTTTTGTGTCCCGCCTGTCCTCACAGCTCTCTGCGAGCATGGCTGTATGCCAGCTGCCCCAGGGACGTAGCAGAAAGAGGCAGGGAGGGTTTGAACTGAACACCCAAAGGAAGCACCACCACATGCGCGATTCATCTGCCGCCAGCGCCACGTGCCTTTCCTGCCGTCCCATCCGTTGCAAAGGCCAGGCCCAGGCCACGCTCACCCTCTGTCCTCCGAGCAAAACCCTCCCTACACTCCGAGCACTCTCAGGACCACCCTCCTGCACGGGCCTCACTCACTCGGGAGACAGATGGGGCCAGCTGACTACACTCGAAGGGCTCCACAGCAGTCGGTCAACAAACGAGCAAAAAAATTCTAATTAAACTGGCTCACCATCAGGATGAGCGAGCCCAGGCTCCAGCATGGAAACACGCCTTCACCCAGACCCCAGGCTCTTTCTTTGGTCCAGAAATAATTCCTTTACAACAGTATTAAAAATAACTGGAGATGTGTAGGAAGGTTTCTGTGCAAGGGTGTGCATCACAGGGTTATTGATAATAACAAAATCAGGGCACAAAGAAGAACAGGGTCATGACCAAGCCACAGCCCCATAAAAAGATACCTTGATATTATTGTTTCACAAGCGTTTTCAAAGACTATGTATTCACCTGGAGAAATGGCCATGATATACTATTAAGTAAAAAGGACTCAACCCACCTAACTGGCCAGCCCATGCCTGGATGTACCCAGACATCCTGGGGTCGGGAATTACCCAAACTTTAGCTGTGGTTTCTCTCATGTGAGGTCACAACTGGTTTTTATTATTTATTTTACAACATTCCTTTCTATATTTCCAAGTGACCTGCAAAAAATCGTGAGTTTTTCTTATAACCAGAGGAGTTGCAAGCCCACGATGAACAATTCTTTAACAGAAAGCTGTGGCCTGTTTGCACACTGTGCGCTGGCCTCCAGGGATCCCGCCCGGGACCCACCCTGCCTGATGTCACCAAAGGGCCTCTTAGCACCCAATCACTTCTAAGCAGGTGCCCACGACCTGGGGTCTTCTATGGAGGCGACTGCCCCGCCCGCACACGGCACAGGCTCCCTACCATGACCAGGGTGATGCACTCCTCGGGGGTGGTGGCAGTGGCACAGGCCACTGTCTCGGGGCTCTGGCTGCTCCATTGCTGGCACTTGCGCTGCTCGTCTGGGCCCACCGCGCACCACACGACCCGCGAGCGCCGCTCCTCCACTTCCACTGCCGCTGCGCAGGGGGACACAGCAGTCAGCAGGGGCACTGAACCTGGCCAAGGACACCCGGGGCTTCGCCGGCTCCGCGGCCAGCGCGCTCCCTGCTGGGCCCGCCCGTGGATACCAACCGGACCTACTTCTAGATGGAAGAGTTCCGTCTGGCACCTGCGCCTCGTCCCCTCCAGCGCCAGCGCTCAACCCCGTGCCAGACGGGGGTGCCGCCTGCTGTTTCTCAGTCACATTCTTCTCCTGGCTTCTAATCCACCCTTCAGTCCTTAGTGTAATGACTTGTCTAATATCTCAGCCCCGCGGGATAAAAGCTCCAGAGCACAGAGACAGTGACAGCCCCCAGGAGATGGCCCCAGGGGACCCTGAACGCAGCTCTGACCTTCCGTAAGGCCAGCAGCAGTGCAACCTCTGGGTTCGCCCAGACCCCAGCGCAAGCCCAGAGGAAGACCCGCGGCTGAGCGGACACACTGAGGCATCCGCAGCCAAGACCCGAGCCCAGGCATGGGGCAGTGTGCCACCAGGCCTCTGGCTTCACCCCGGGAGGGGCCTGGATCTCTGGGCTCGTGGTCATATTTCTCACTTCATAGGAGGCAAATTGATTTTTCCGTCAGGGCTGGGAGCCCGGTATACACAGGGACATGTGGCAGCATTAATCACTTAGCTGATACATTCCTTTGGAATCCCTCCCACGTGTTAGAATGCCCTCACTTGGTTGACAGAGAACACTTGCACCTGCATCAAACCTACCCCAGCAAAGACTTCCAATGGCTGGGACGTGAGGAAGTGGCCACTACCGGGCAGGGCCCCGCGGCCTGCGCTGGAGGGGGTGTGTGGCGCCCTCCCCAGTGAACCCACCACAGCTCCCCATTCTCACCGGTCACCCAGCCACGGCTCCCCCCAGTAGACCCAGCCACGGCACCCTGCCTGCAGCGGCCACCAAGCCACAGTGCACCATCCTCACCGGCCACCCAGCCACAGCGCCCCACCCTCACCGGCCACACAACCACGGCCCCCCACCCTCACCGGCCACCCAGCCATGGCCCCCCACCCTCACCGGCCACACAACCATGGCCCCCCACCCTCACCAGCCACCCAGCCACGGCTCCCACCAGCAGACCCAGCCATGGCCCCCCACCCTCACCGGCCACCCAGCCACGGCCGCCCTCCCTCACCGGCCTCCCAGCCACGGCCCCCCTCCCTGACCGGCCAGCCCTCACTCACTTCTCTCCAGGTTCTTGACAGCAGTAACGAAGTTGGCACCGAGGTACATCCCAGCATCTACCTGCGAGGGGACCCTCAAAAACCCGAGGGTATTATCTTTGAACAGCAGGTCCTTCTGCCCGGGAGGGGAGCTGAAGAGCTGGAATGATGATGACTTGCCTCTTCCAAAGCGCTCCTAATTGAGGAAAGATAGAATTGACGGTGTCGGTGGAAAATAAGGAAGAAACAAACACACAACGTTGAAAAGGAGTATCAGGAACTGAGGGCTGGTTCTGAGAGCGGGAACGTTGGCTGACTTCCTCCTGCAAGGGACTCAAGCCATTTCTGTGACACAGCTCAGTCATGGCTTCATCTTTAGAGTACTGCTGGGGTCCAAGCACCCTAGAGCCCCGAGAATATTGCCCTGTCCACCCTGCTCCTCTCCAGCCCGTGAGACACCATCAGTCAGTATACCTGAGGGCCTTCCTAGCTCCTGCTGTCTAGAGGACAGCCTGGGCATCAGTCCACTGAGCCCAGACACGCCTGTGCGATGGGACTACAGGGAGGCCTCTGGAGAGGCGGGAAGTTAAGGGAGGAAGGAACCTCCAGCCCCAAATGCAAGCAGCTGGGAGGACTGTGGGCGCGGATACCTGCGCCTTGCTGAGAAGCTTCCAGATCAAGTCCTCCTTGCCGTCTACACTTCGGGCCATAACAGCATGAGAAGGGATCCGGACCAGGTGGCAATCCTTGAACTCATCCACTGGCCTCCGAGTATTGTCTGGGCAGAGCAGCTCAAACTGGTCCCTCTCAGCCTTGTCTGGCAGGTCCTCTGGGGAAGAGAAGAGAAGAGAGGGTCGCAGGAACCAGATGAGCCCACTCCAGCCAGTAAACATGCACTGGAGGTCCCCTCCCCCCGGAATCTGAGACATCTTACACAGCTGGCACACCTGGAGAGTCAGAAAGAAAGACAGTGGATTGCTCCAGACACTCGGAAAGGTAGACAGTGCCCAGAAAGCCTTGGGGCCCAGCCCAGGGATGTTCTAACTAGATCGTACACCTGCCCTGGTGCTGGTGAGCCAAGGAAGCTGAGCCAGACCCCATGTGTTTCCATGGAAACCCCACTTAGAAAAGGGTCACATGGTGGAGACAAACCCAGAGACCAGCCAGGGGGTACTGCCTTAACCCATCCCTAAAAAGAATAAAAATGGTTGGAATGTGGTGGGCCCGGCCCTGGAGACCCTGGCTGAGCGTGGTGGGCCTGTGGGCCCGGCCCTGGAGGCCCTGGAGGCCCTGGAGGCCCTGGCTGAGCGCGGTGGGCCCAGCCCCGGAGGCCCTGGAGGCCCTGGAGGCCCTGGCTGAGCGTGGTGGGCCTGTGGGCCCGGCCCCGGAGGCCCTGGCTGAGCGTGGTGGGCCCGGCCCTGGAGGCCCTGGCTGAGCGTGGTGGGCCCGGCCCTGGAGGCCCTGGCTGAGCGTGGTGGGCCCAGCCCTGGAGGCCCTGGCTGAGCATGGTGGGCCCGGCCCTGGAGGCCCTGGAGGCCCTGGCTGAGCATGGTGGGCCCGGCCCTGGAGGCCCTGGCTGAGCGTGGTGGGCCCAGCCCTGGAGGCCCTGGCTGAGCATGGTGGGCCCGGCCCTGGAGGCCCTGGAGGCCCTGGCTGAGCGCGGTGGGCCCAGCCCTGGAGGCCCTGGAGGCCCTGGCTGAGTGTGGTGGGCCTGGCCCTGGAGGCCCTGGCTGAGTGTGGTGGGCCCAGCCCTGGAGGCCCTGGAGGCCCTGGCTGAGCGTGGTGGGCCCGGCCCTGAGGCCCTGGAGGCCCTGGCTGAGCGTGGTGGGCCCGGCCCTGGAGGCCCTGGCTGAGTGTGGTGGGCCTGGCCCCGGAGGCCCTGGCTGAGCGTGGTGGGCCCGGCCCCGGAGGCCCTGGCTGAGTGTGGTGGGCCCGGCCCTGGAGGCCCTGGAGGCCCTGGCTGAGCATGGTGGGCCCGGCCCTGGAGGCCCTGGAGGCCCTGGCTGAGTGTGGTGGGCCTGGCCCTGGAGGCCCTGGCTGAGTGTGGTGGGCCTGGCCCTGGAGGCCCTGGCTGAGCGTGGTGGGCCTGGCCCTGGAGGCCCTGGCTGAGTGTGGTGGGCCCGGCCCTGGAGGCCCCGGAGGCCCTGGCTGAGCGTGGTGGGCCCGGCCCTGAGGCCCTGGAGGCCCTGGCTGAGCGTGGTGGGCCTGGCCCTGGAGGCCCTGGCTGAGTGTGGTGAGCCTGGCCCTGGAGGCCCTGGCTGAGCATGGTGGGCCTGGCCCTGGAGGCCCTGGCTGAGCATGGTGGGCCTGGCCCCGGAGGCCCTGGCTGAGCATGGTGGGCCTGGCCCCGGAGGCCCTGGCTGAGAGTGGTGGGCCCTGGAGGCCCTGGAGGCCCTGGCTGAGGGCGGTGGGCCCAGCCCTGGAGGCCCTGGAGGCCCTGGCTGAGCGTGGTGGGCCCGGCCCTGGAGGTCTTGCAGGGAATGGCGTGGGTCTGTCCCCAGTGGTCCTGGGTAGAATGTGTTCAGCCTGTGCATACCCAGCTACTGTGCTTCAGTATGTTGTCCCTCTTGCTGTCCTCCTCCAGCCAGACAGTAAGAGGACACACATAAAGGCGTGAGTCACGGAGCTGTGTGGGGTAGAGGGACAGACAGGATGACCTGGCCCATCACTAGGGCGACAGATAAGTAGAATCTGGTGCACCTGTTCCACGGAGCATCCTCGGCCGTTAGAACCAGTGAGCTAGACCTTTGTGCAACAGCAGAGAAATCTCTAACACAACATGCTGGGTGGAAAACCGTGGCCGCAGCAAGGTTTCTAACATGCTCAGTAATGCGGTCTCCAGTGCTCAGCAAACGTTCTGTGAGCTTAGAACCAGCACTGGACGTTTACAAGACCACATACATTTCGGAGGACAGGTACCTTGGCACAGCGTCTGTGAGGGGGAAGAGAAAGGCAGAGCAGGCACAGGAGCTTTAAAGAAAACTATTTAAACCATGAAATTACATAAAACAAGAAGTGTGCCCTGTAGGGAACCTTGATAATAGTGTGCTAGGAACCGAGGAATCTAATTAGCTTAATCTTCAGAATTAGGAGAAAATAGAATGAAAGGAGGCAATCCCGTGGCTCTTCTCTGGGCTCTTACCAAACACCATCGCCCCCTTGACAAAGGCCACGTCTCCGGCCCCGTCCCTCAGACACCTGTGAAACGAGAAGGAGCGGAGGGTCAGCACAGCGCGGCCTCTCCCCAGCACGTCCCCATGGAGCAGGGCTTGTCTCCTGGGGGCGTCCGCTGCTTGGAGGGCAGGGCTCAGAGGCTTTGGGACACCCCGGCTGAGAAGGTGGCAGGGGCCACCCCTAGGCAGATTCTGAGGAGGATGTTGGCCAGAGGCCGCCACCTTTTGCTTTAAGAGCTGAAAGGGCAAAGTCTGATGTAATAAAGAGCTTGGAAGACTTGCCCTGGCCAGTTGGCTCAGCGGTAGAGCGTCGGCCCGATGTGTGGAAGTCCTGGGTTCAATTCCCAGCCAGGGCACACAGGAGAAGCACCCATCTGCTTCTCCACCCTTCCCCCTCTCCTTTCTCTCTGTCTCTCTCTTTCCTCCTGCAGCCAAGGCTCCATTGGAGCAAAGTTGGCCCGGGCGCTGAGGACAGCTCCATGGCCTCCGCCTCAGGCGCTAGAGTGGCTCCAGCTGCAATGGAGCAAGACCCCAGATGGACAGAGCATTGCCCCCTGGTGGGCGTGCCAGGTGGATCCCAGTCGGGCGCATGTGGGAGTCTGTCTGACTGCCTCCCAGCTTCTAACTTCAGGAAAAATACAAAAAAAAAAAAAAAAAAAAGTTTGGAAGACTCTACAGCAGTCTCGGCCATGTGGCGCTTCCCTTCAGGACTGAGTGGACAAATGCCCTGGGCTGGCAGAGAAGCGGGGAGGCCTCCCTCTGCAAAAATGCCTGAGTCCAGGAGGCAGATGGGGTAGGGGAGCAGAATCAGCCTCAGCTTAGGGGCAGAGGGGACACAGGGGGCCAACCAGGCGGGGCTCGCTGTCTCCCAGCTGTGGTGTGGGGGTGGGGGAGGGAGATCGGAGGCCCTGGTAGCCCAGACCAACGTCAGCCTGGACACCCCACTCATCTGTAATAAGGGAGGGGACAGAGGTCAGCAGGTGGAATCAGGACAACACAAGGGTAAAGCCAGATCCAGGGTTCTCTGGGGAGACACGGGGTACGCTGCAAAGGGACTGCTGATCAGGCTGGGGTAGAGGTGACGGGAGCACGCGCTGGGCAAAGCCACCACCCTCCTTACACCCAGTCTCTCTGTCCGCATGGCAGCTACTGGCTGAGCTCTATTTGGGACCAGAGAAAAAGCCCCCTGGCCTGAGGACCTTTGGCGCTTGGCCACCAGGGAGAGGAGGACAGTGTAACTCACTTGAGGGCACCGGAGAGGCCAAAGTAGGGTTCCGCGGAGGAGCAGGCGCACTTATCTTCCCCTGTCCCCGCACACAGGTGACACAGGTTGGGGTACTGTGTCCCATCCACACAGGGGACACAGCTCGCAGAGAAGTAGTTGGCCACAGCTATGGGATGCAGAGAAACGGACCAGAGTGTGAGGCAGCCCCGGCCACAGCCGCACGCCTCCCGTGGGCAGCCCCTCTCTCCACCCCTGCCAGATGTGTCGCCTTGGTGGGGAGGTTCGGAGCTCAGAGACCAGCTCCCGAGGGCCCGTGGCACAGCGAACCACGCAGGTTAACCTCGTCCCCACCTGGACGTCACCTGCACATTGCCCTGTGTGATCCCGCGGCAGCTGTGTGTGAACAGGAGTGGAAAGCCCGGTCTGAGACCCCTCCCTACACTCCCCCCCACCGCCCGCTCACCTTCCTGAAGGGGATCGGGTGGCCCCGCCCAGTTCAGGTACGGACGAAGTGTGCCTATTGGCATGTTCCACCCGGCGGACCTGTTCAAGCCCGTGTGGCAGGACCTCACGCCTCGTGTCTCGTTCAGCTGGAAGTTGCTGTCCTTCCTCACTACGGCCACGGCATAATACTGGGTCTGGGGCTCTGCAAAGGGGCAGACGGAATCAGATGCTCTTGGCCTGGACCCAGGAGAGAAAGACAGCCCCTGGTGGGAGGCGGACCTACGTGCTGCAGTTTCTTCTGGTGCAGAGCTGTCCTGATTCCTCTCCCCCAGTGGGTCAGCCTCTGGCCCCAAAGCACCAAGGACTCCGTCCCCTTCAAGTGCCATGACATCCGAGACCCCCACCTCTGCGACTCATCCACTCTGACTCCACGGAGCCCAGGGCCCAGGCCACGGCCACCCCAGCTCTGGGTCCCCAGGGAGAACTCACGTGCGTTGGTCCCGTAGATCTCTGCCGCTACGGGTCTCAGTCTGTACGGGTCTAGGCCGGCCTCATACACTTGGCCGCCATCCAGGGTCACGGCGTCTGCCCTCTTCGACTGCAAGCAAAGCGGCCAGATCAGCTTCAGATGATACCCCGCCCTAACCCAGGCAAGTGGATTTCAGGATGGCAGAAGGGTCTGCGGCTGGGAGGATCTTCAAAAGGGCCCGTTTCTGATTGTGTCCGCTCATGTCCTGTGACAAATTGGGACCACAGCCACCAGCCCAACTGCTTTAACTCTTGAGGTTGGGTCTCTGACTCTTTCTCGTGTGACTTCTTTTTACAGCTGTGAGTGTGTGAAACACGGAGTTTAGCCCTGGCCGGTTGGCTCAGCGGTAGAGCGTCGGCCTAGCGTGCGGAGGACCCGGGTTCGATTCCCGGCCAGGGCACACAGGAGAAGCGCCCATTTGCTTCTCCACCCCTCCGCCGCACTTTCCTCTCTGTCTCTCTCTTCCCCTCCCGCAGCCAAGGCTCCATTGGAGCAAAGATGGCCCGGGCGCTGGGGATGGCTCTGTGGCCTCTGCCCCAGGCGCTAGAGTGGCTCTGGTCGCAATATGGCGACGCCCAGGATGGGCAGAGCATCGCCCCCTGGTAGGCAGAGCGTTGCCCCCTGGTGGGCGTGCCGGGTGGATCCCGGTCGGGCGCATGCGGGAGTCTGTCTGACTGTCTCTCCCCGTTTCCAACTTCAGAAAAATGAAAAAAAAAAAAAAAGAAACACGGAGTTTACTCTTCTATTATGGTTTATGAGTTATTGAATTATTTCTCATACGGAACAACTTGAAGCCTTCTTTTACCCCACCCTGTAGAACTCTGCTGAGCACACACCCTTCACGCAATTTGAATTTAAAGTTGTCCGCTTTCTTCACTGCTCTTGCTCTGTATTGATCTCTTTTAAGCTCTTTTTTATTGGATAGACATTTTCATTATTCAGCTATCTTTAAGTAACAAGCCCACGGTCGTCCTCTTCTGCCTATCCCATATTCTCACGTGCTCACCTAATTCTTGTATTTGCGGTCTAGTACGGATAGTACCCTGTGGAAGGTTTCGTCATCTAAACCTTACACCTGTTCATGTCCTTACTGCAGTAGCGCCTTTTATGGATTTTACTGACGTCATAACATCTTCTTATTATGTGCCTATTCTATAAGCTATTAAAGAATTCCCCCAAATGTTCAGCACTTGGGTTATTTCTGACACTTTTGCTGTTAAAACTGCGCTTTTATGGGTAGCTGTGTCCTTGTAGCTTTTTTCCCTTCTGATGGCCTGTTGCCATGGGATGGGCATCAGAGGAGGCGATCACCTAGACAGGGAGCATGTTCATGGCCCTGGCTGTGCTGACGCTCGGCTTTCCAGAAGGTTCTGACACTCATTTAGAAAGCTAGTGAACGTGGTGGTCATTTCACTATAGGCTCACCAGCAGGATCGGCTTCCACGTTATGGTGTTATTACTTTAGAAAGTGTAAGTGCTGGCCTGACCTGTGGCGGTGCAGTGGATAAAGCGACGACCTGGAAATGCTGAGTTCGCCGGTTCGAAACCCTGGGCTTGCCTGGTCAAGGCACATATGGGAGTTGATGCTTCCACCTCCTCCCCCCTTCTCTCTCTGTCTCTCTCTCTCTCTCTCTCTCTCTGTCTCTCCCTCTCCTCTCTAAAAAAAATGAATAAATAAAAAAAAATTTTTTAAAAAAGAAAGTGTAAGTGCTAACAAATTTCTTAGGTTTGGTTTTCTCTGACTATCCAGGAAAAATATTTTTATTAATTTTGGATTCTGCTTATGACTACGCCATTGACATCATTTTTCTTGCGTGATCCTACATTTCTTACCCATTTGAATTGGTTCTAAATAGAAGGTGAATTGTAATCTCTTGTTAGAACTGGTGCATAGTTACTCTAGTGCTTTCTAAATTTTTGTTTAAATGTTTCTAGTGGTTATGAATTAATTTTTTTGTATTTTTAGATCTGCCAGTTTACTTCATTTAGTTCATTGCTTAAAGGCTGAGAGATTTCTTTATGCTATAGTTCTGCTAATTAATCTCTCCTCTAGTTTTTCAATAATACATGCTTGCCTTTTTTTTGTTTGTTTTGTTTTGTTTTTTTACAGAGACAGAGAGAGAGTCAGAGAGAGGGATAGACAGGGACAGACAGACAGGAACGGAGAGATGAGAAGCATCAATCATTAGTTTTTCATTGCAACACCTTAGTTGTTCATTGATTGCTTTCTCATATGTGCCTTGACCGCGGGCCTTCAGCAGACCGAGTAACCCCTTGCTTGAGCCAGTGACCTTGGGTCCAAGCTGGTGAGATTTGCTCAAACCAGATGAGCCTGTGCTCAAGCTGGCGACCTTGGGGTCTCGCACATGGGTCCTCAGCATCCCAGTCTGACGCTCTATCCACTGCGCCACCACCTGGTCAGGCCATGTTTGCCTTTTAACCATTTAATCAACCCCAATTTTATTTTGATGCATGGTATGTGAAACTGATTTCAAATGGGACGGTGGTTAAAAAGGCAGATTTTGTGACCTCATTCACAGATATTTGGGTTGAATAGGTCAGACAAGGACTCAGGAATCAACATTTTTTAAGTAAGAGGAGGGAAGATAGTGATACAGACTCCCACATGTGCCTGGACCGGGATCCACCTGGCAACCCTTGTTGGGGCTGATGCTCGAGTACGGAGCTATTTTTAATGCCTGAGGCTGATGCTGGCACCAATGAGCTCAGTACCCAGGGTAGACGATCGAGCCAATCGAGTTACTGGCTGAGGGAAGAAGGAGAGAAGGAGGAGAGGAGGAGAGAAGCAGGTGGTCACTTCTCCTGTGTGCCCTGACCGAGAATCAAACCTGGGACATCCATACGCCAGGCTGACAATCTATCCACTGAGCCAACCAACTACTGCCTGGAATCACTGTTTTAAACCAGCAAGAACTGCTGGTGCTGTTTGTCCACAGGCCATAGTTCTAAAATAATATCCTAAAACATTGCTCAAACTAGACTTTTCCCCCTAAGTACTGTTCCAATAACCTAGATCTTACTGAAAATGTGCACACAGATTACCCGCTCTGTGCTAGAGTCAAGTACACACAACTGTGACACAGAGAACATAGTTGTTGGGTGAATCAGTAAAAATTATTTCAGTAGCTTTTATATCCCAACAAACAAAGAGAATCTGAAAGCATCCAAAAGTCATGATTCTCTTTTCTCTCTCTGAAAATTTCTCAAACAGACGTCTTTCTCACGCCCGCCGCCCTGGCACGTCCCCACAATGCGATGTGGTGCCTCTGACCGGCTGAGCTAACTTCTCTCCGGGCTTAGAGGTCATGATCTTCTGGAAACTTTACCTTTCAGAGCAACCTTGACATTTGCCAGTGTTACATATCCACCCAACATGACTGTGCCTGTGTCATTTTTGCACAGTCGTTATCAACAATGTATGTTGAGATCCCAGTTTCCCCACACATGGTCTCTCCACTTTGGAATGTTAATTTCTGCATTCCACATAGCATGGTGTCCTGTGAGAGAGGACTGCCCTACCGGGCCAGTGCTCAGGAGGGAAAGCAGAGGGAGGAGGGGAGAGCACGCTTTTTGTTTGTTTTATTCTACACCCTTCCTTTCCCTCCCCTCCCCTCCCTTCCTTTCCCTTCCCTCCTTTCCCTTTCCTCCCCTTCCCTCCCCTTCCCTCCCTTCCCTTCCCTTCCTTTCATTCCCCTCCCCTCCCTTCCCTTCCCTTCCCTTCCCTCCCCTCCCCTCCCCTTCCCTTCCCTTCCCCTCCCCTTCCTCCCCTTCCCTCCCTTCCCTTCCCTTCCTTTCCCTTCCTTCCCCTCCCCTTCCTTCCCTTCCCTTCCCTCCTTTCCCTTCCCTTCTTTTCCTTCCTTCCCCTCCCCTCCCCTTCCTCCCCTCCCCTCCCCTTCCCTTCCCTTCCCTCCCCTCTCCTTCCTCCCCTCCCCTCCCCTCCCCTTCCCTTCCCTTCCCTTTCACTCAGTTTGGTCTTACTCAACCTATGGCGCTGACTTACCGCAACGGCCCGGATACATTCAGTGTAGGAGTTTCTCCTCACGCAGGAGATAGGAGGGCCACGCACTTTTCGCAGGTTTCTTTGGAATTTGGAGCATTTCCTTGACTCTGCTTCTGATACGGTGCACCACCGAACACTATTCCTAGGGGCAGCCAGACATAGTCCTGGGAGAAACGCCAAGAAGTAAGTGTTCGACCACTGGGCACGGAGGAGACTGCCTCATCCTCGGACGCAGTCTTCCAGACTCCGTCTCTGTCTGCTCCTCGCCGGCCCTCCCCACTGTGTGGCCAAGGCAGGCCTCTCTCTGCAGGCGGAGGTGTCTCCCCGGCCTGATAAGCGCTCTGACCTGGCCAGAGGGCTGTGATTCTCAATAAATTAGAGGAGCCGTTCGGAACCTCTGGCTTCTTTTCCTTCCTGTGACTGACACTAGAAAAATGACGACTCCTTACGTCCGTTTATGGAGTTCTTTCACCTGTCTTGTCCCACTTGAACTTGGAAGGTAGGCAAGAAAGAAAGGATTCTTGCTCCTCGTGTGGACACTGGCTCTTGAGGAGGCTGAGTGATTGACTGCGCAGCAGCGGGGAAGTCCAGCCTAGAACCCGGGTCCCTCCAGATTGCTGTGTCTACAAGCCTCCTCCCAGGGGATGCCTCGGAACGGAGGAGAACACACCTGGCTCCTTGTCAGTAGCTGCAGGAGCTGGTGTACCAAGCGGGTCAGTGTGCCTGCATAACCACCGTTCACTGTATCAGAAAGACTGATTCTCCTGCCAAGCCTGCCTCTGTTGCTAGAATCTGTGCCGTTAGGGAGAAGGCTGGACCCCATTTGCTCACAGCTCTTACAGACCACTTGGACGCCTGGTAAAGGGTATTTAAGAAAAACCTATGGCGAACATGATATTAAAATGGTGAAAGACTGAATGTTCTCCCCCAAGATTACGAACAATGCGAGGACGTTCACTCTTACTTCTTCTAGTCAACACAGTACTGGAGGGCCTAACCACAACAATAAGGGAAAACCAAAAACAAAAAGATGACATTCGGACAGAAAAAGAAGAAGTTAAATGGTCTTGACTTGCAGACAACAGGATCCTCTCAGTAGAAAATCCTAGGGAGTCCACAAAATGCTGTTAGAACTAATAAGTTCAACAAGCTAATGGGATACAAGATCAATGTATAAAAGCTAAGTATATTTTTGCAAACAAGCATGGCATGGTCTGAAAACAAAATGAAAATATAATTCTATACATAATAATAGAAAAATATTTAACGGAAAAAAATGCAAGACTTGCACACTGCAAACTGTAAATGCTTGTTAAAGGAAATTAAAGATCTAAATAAACGGGGAGGCATTTATGCTCAAGCTTTATAAGACTTAATATTGTTAAGATGGTAACTCTCCCTAAATTAATATAAAGAATCAACACACTCCCTATCAAGTGAAAATGGGTGCAACTCTGAGTCAGACCCCTGGACCTCCATCCATGACCACCTCCGGGAAAGCAAGGCTTCCGGCCTCTTGGCCTCTCCCAGGTGGCCCCAGCCCTGTGCTGTGGGCCCGGCAGGCCGCACATCAGGGAGCAGAGGGAAAGTGGTCCGGAGCTGTCAGTCCAGGCCATGCTCAATCCTGCCTTAGGGAGGAGAGGGATGCCAGCACCCACAGAAAGGAATGGGGAAGGGGACCAGGAGACAGGGGCAGGGCCGGAACCATGCTACCTAGGCTTGGGGACATAAGCTCACTGCTGCTCTCTAACCACCTCTCCCAGCAGATGTCCCAGGACAGGAGGAGAAGGCACCTGGCTGCAGCAGAACTGCCCGCCACTGCCCTTTTGCTGCTGGCTCCTGGGACCCGCCCTGCTCTGAGCAAGCCCCGCCCTCATTCCCTTACATTACTAATGGCCATCACTGCGGAGCGCCCTCAGAGACCCCAGAAATTACTTCAGATGTTTGGGTACAGAATTCACAATTGTTTAGCCAGGTAGGGCGGCTGGGTCCGCCTCCACCTCGGGCAGCAGCCAGCCCAGAGCTCCCAAGAGGACACACGGCCTCCCTCACCTGAGGTCAGCCGCAGCCTGGGACAGTTGGAGACAGAACAGAGGCTGTCCAGAGTCTGACCCCAGAATTCACAATTGTTAGTCTGGGAAGGTCCGCGCAGCTCTGGGCTTCCCCAACTAGCTTAGAAGCGCTGGCTCCCGCTCCTCCCCCAACCGGTGGGCGGGGCCGGCCTGCGACTGCCCTGGCTGGGGGCTGGGTGTCCGCAGAGCTCAGGGACAGTGTCGACCACCGTGGGGCCCAGTGACAGGGGGCCCCTGCCCCGTTGGGCGCAAGGACCATGTCGCCCAGTTGGTGAGGCGCATCCCAGGGTACGTGCACTCACCAATGGCCAAGAGGGACAGCAGAGCAGGGAAGATAAGCTTCATGTCTGGGGTCCTGCGGTGACTTCAGCAAACGAAGCCTCTGCCACCTGCGCCTGCTCTGCATCCCTTTATCTAGGGCTTGATGGCCTCACGGGGCTTGCCCCACCCTGTGGACCAATAGGCGCTCCTGGCAGCACCCCTAAACACACACACACACAGACACACACACACACACACACACACACACACACCAGTTCCTGCAGGCCCGAAGAACCCTGGGGTGGGGGCGGGACAGTGGGGGGGAGGGGGGAGGAGAGGTGCCTGGGTAGGGCTTGGCACCTGGAAGAGAGGAAACCCAGAGCCCAGGGAGAGTTGAGAAGTGGCCCCCGCCCTGCCTTGCCCCGCCCTGCACAGCAGCACCTGCCTGTCCAGCGGCCTGAGGAGAGACGACGTGAGGACAGCAGCAGGGAGTGGGTGGGAAAGGCTGAGGTGGGGGCTCCCTGATCACCCCCAGCCCCCAGCACTCTGCTGCGAGGACGTGGGAACCGACTTCCACAGAAAGGCCTCTCTCCTCCCTGGAGCCCTCATCAGCTTGCGAAGATAAGGAGAGAGCCCACCAGGGAAACCCCTGTGCTGAGCTGCGAGCACAGGAGCCAGGGTCCCCCAAGCCCTAGAGCACCCCCCTCTCAAGGCCAGAGATGCTCTCATCTTAGTGGACTAGTGGCCAGCCCAGGTCGTGAGTGTCTCTACAGGGGTCCTTAGCAGCCCGGGCCTGTCCAGGGACGCACCTTCACTTCCCTCCCCCGCCCCTCCCAGCTCTGGATCCTCTCCTGCTCCCCCTCCCTCTACTTGGGTTCGACCCAAACCAGAAGTGAAGGTAGCACCAGCTCCGGCCCCTTTAGAAGGTGCTTGCTCGTGGCTGTGCCATTTACTCCTTTTTATTTTATTTCATTTATTCATATTTTTTTTAGAGAGGAGAGAGAGAGAGAGAGAGAGAGAGAGAGAGAGAAAGGGGGGAGGAGCAGGAAGCATCAACTCCCATATGTGCCTTGACCAGACAAGTGCAGGTTTCGAACCAGCGACCTCAGCATTCCAGGTCGACGCTTTATCCACTGCGCCACCACAGGTCAGGCTATTTTATTTTATTCATTTTAATGGGGTGACACAGATCAATCAGGGTACAGAGGTTCAGAGAAAATATCTCCAGGGTATTTTGACATTGATTATGTTGCATACCCCTCGCCCAAAGTCAGATTACTTTCTTACACACATTTACTCCTGAAGTGTGTGTTATTCCTGACGCTACACTCCCGGGCTGCACAGCGGGTGAGAACAGGCCCAGGGTTCTGTCCAGGGCAAGGGCCCCTCATCCCCAACCTCTTGTGTGTTCACGTTGAGAGGGAGAGGAAGGTTGGGGGGCAGGCACCCCCTTTTCTTGATCCCCAGGCAGATCTTTATCCTGAGCAAAGAGTATTCATTTCCAGGAGAAAAAAAAAGACATTTGGGAAGAGACTTTTAATGTCTGGTCACCTGGTTGACCCTCTTAAAAAGAGACTTGAAGTCCCTGGAGCTCTGTGGTGTTTGTGGGGGATAAGGAGAAGCTTTGGGGGGGGCATAGCTCTGAACCAACAGCACTGTTGCCCATGTTGCCCCCCTTGCCAGGGAAACTCGGCAATCAAAGAGCTTCTCTCCGCTTGTCTGTCCCGCCCCTCCTTCATGTCTTCCCCTTCCTCTCTGAAGGCCCCTCCCTGTGGTGCTCCTCTCGCCCCCGTGTCTGGCCGGGGCGGGCCCAGGCTCTCGGCTGCTCTCGGTCGGTATCTGTGTGTCCTTTCCAATTACCTCTTCTGCTTCACTCACGACGTGCAATCCGGTGCCCAAACATACTGTGTTCCTTCATCCTGCCTCTGTGCTCACGCATTCTTTTCATCCCAAGGCCACGGGAGGGCCCTGGGCTCCTGATCCCTCTCCTTGACTCCTGTCTCCCCCACTGCGGTCCGTCCCTCAGAAATGTTTCAAGACCGCAGAGCTAACACTGCTTCCAACACACCTCGCTGGCCCCTCCTCTCCTCTCACTACATTCTGTCCTCGAGGCAGCTCATCCTTCCTCTGGAATCATCCAAGGCCTTCCCAGCAAGCCAGGTCCACACACCAACCACTGTACCCTCTGGTCGGGCTTCTGTTTTATTTTATCATATCCTGTGTTCATGCAGGGGAAATACTGTTCAGTTAAACTATTGTTTATGAAAGGAAGGAAGGAAGGAACCAAGGAAGGGAAGGGAAGGGGAGAAAAAAGAAAAGAGGCCAAGTTCCTCCCAAGCCTTTGGAACCGTGACTTTGAGTGAGTGCCCAGGTAGGCCAGGCCAATGTTTTTGAGAAATGGAGATGTTAAGTGTGTGTATGGAGGAGAGAGGAGAGAGAGCACTCCATTATTCTTCGGGTAAACTCCCTGAGAGATGAGATCGCTTTCTTCTTGTTCTCTCTCCCACACTTCTTGTTCTCTCTCCCACACTTCTTGTTCTCTCTCCCACACTTCTTGTTCTCTCTCCCACACTTCTTGTTCTCTCTCCCACACTTCTTGTTCTCTCTCCTCCTCTTCCCACTCCGCTGCCCTGCAGAAGGCCACCCGTGAACCACATGGCTCTTGTGATCTGGCTACTGACAACAGACCTCTGTGGATCACTTCACTCAAGCTGGCCAAATAATTCTCTTCAGAAACTTTTTAAATGATTCTCATACAGAAAACTGTAGAAACAGACAGGTACAACTCAACAACTTCTCCCAAAGAAACACTCAGGGAACCACAGCCAAGGTCAAAAAAATAAAACATTGCCCATGTCCCCTTAGACCTCCACTCACACTTCCAACCTCTCCCCATCCCACAAGATGAACTACTATCCTAATTTCTAAAGCTATCGTTTATTTCTGCATCTATCTGAACGTTATATAGATGGAATTATTCAACATGTATTCTTTGTATCTGATTTCTTCATTCAACATGGTCATCAAGGCATCTATATTTTATTTTCATTTCATTTTCTATTAATATATAGTATTAAAATCTATTTTTGTATATTGTCCTTATAGCTAGCAATCTTGTTAAATTCGCTGATTAATTCTAATTATTTGGATATTTCCACAAAGACAATACAGAGAGCTTCATTACTTTTTTCCCATCGTTTTGCATGGAAGAGACTTTGGGCACAATGTTGGCTGGATCAAGACATCCCAGTTGGAAAGCTTTCAACATTTCACCCATTAAATAATTATAAATTAAGGAATTTCCCTTCAATTCTCATTTTTAACATAAGTGAATGTTGAATTTGGCATCTATCAAGCGAACCATTTGATTTTTCTCTCTTGTGATGAATTGCACTGATTTATTTTTGTAGGCCAAACCAACCTTACGTTTCTTTTTTAAAAAAACTATATATATTGCCCTGTCACGGTCATTTTGCTCTCGTTCCTCGCATGAGGCACTTGTCGCCGAGACAGTGACTCATCAGAGACCGCATGGCGTACACTGAGCTCTGAGCCTGTTCCGTGTTCCTACTCAGGGCCTCTACATCACCCTCGTTTTTGTCTGAGCTGTCTACTAACGATTCAAATCTTCAATAGGTCCGGGAGGACATTTCTTCTACAGGCGGCAGAGGTTGCAGTGGAAGGTGAAGGGCACACGTGGAAAAGGGTTTTCGGCGGTCACAGGCGTGCCTGTGTTCTGCGGTTCCTCAGCAGGCCTGGTCAGATGCTTCCAAGTGCCCCGGGTGATGTCAGGCGCTCCCTGAGTGCTTGGGAGCCAGTTAGGTCTCCTCCTCTTTTTCAGGTCATTCCCGGAGGTGGACTCTCTATCAGTTTCTGGATCTCTAGAACCGAGTTCTTCCTAGGGGCTGATGCCAACTTATGATGAGGTTTTATGTTCCCTGCTGGTATCCAAAGAGGAGCTGTTGGTGAGAAAATTGCAACATACCCTCACCCCCAGGTTAGCAATTTGACTGGATCCTGCCACTCAGGGCCAACTAACACATCCCGGTACAACACAAGAGAGAGGCTTGGCTGGTATAAAATGCCTCTGGGCTGCAGTAAGTCCAGATGAGAAAAATGTTCAAACAATTAAGAGTACAGCCTGACCAGGTGGTGGCACAGTGGATAGAACATAGGACTGGGACGCAGAGGACCGAGGTTCGAGACCCCAAGGTCACCAGCTTGAGCGCAGGCTCATCTGGTTTGATCAAGGCTCACCAGCTTGGACCCAGGGTCACTGGCTCGAGCAAGGGGTCACTCAGTCTGCTGGAGCCCCATGGTCAAGGCACATATGAGAAAGCAATCAATGAACAACTAAGGAACCGCAACGAAGAATTGATGTTTCTCATCTCTCTCCCTTCCTGTCTGTCTGTCCCTATCTGTCCCGCTTTCTGACTCGCTCTGTCTCTGCCACACAGAAAAAAAAAATTAAGAGTACAAAAAGCCTTATACAGTTGTTCTTGTGGGGCAAGTCTCCTCCTGACTCCCCCTTTTCTGTTTGTGCTGTTGATGCTTTAAAAGGCTCTTTCTACGGTACCTGTAAGTTTGGGTGAATCCCTCAAGCTCCTGAGACCCTCAAAAATGTCCTAAGTTCCTTTTTGTTTTCCTATCAGGACAATCCTTCTTCTAAAGTCCTTTCCTTCCTCTCCTTTTCTCACCTCTGTTCACTTTCCCAGTTCCTTCTCTTTTTGTTTCTTCCCTCTGCACAAACCTTCTGCAACCCGCACAACCCTTCTTCTCTATTCAGAAATAACCAGCTTTCAGAACGATTTACTTTCTTCCTTTTCCTTTCAAAAATGCCTCCATACCTTATACCATTTACCATTAAAAAAACATCCAAGGCCCTGGCCGGTTGGCTCAGTGGTAGAGCGTCGGCCTGGCGTGCAGAAGTCCCGGGTTCGATTCCCGGCCAGGGCACACAGGGGAAGCGCCCATCTGCTTCTTCACCCCTCCCCTCTCCTTCCTCTCTGTCTCTCTCTTCCCCTCCTGCAGCCAAGGCTCCATTGGAGCAAAGATGGCCCGGGCGCTGGGGATGGCTCCTTGGCCTCTGCCCCAGGCGCTAGAGTGGCTCTGGTCACAGCAGAGCGATGCCCAGGAGGGGCAGAGCATCTCCCCCTGGTGGGCAGAGCACCGCCCCTGGTGGGCGTGCCACGTGGATGCCGGTCGGGCGCATGCGGGAGTCTGTCTGACTGTCTCTCCCCGTTTCCATCTTCAGAAAAATACAAAAAAACAAACAAACAAAAAAAAAAACATCCAATTTCTTTCCAATTAATCAGAATTCTCGATTTCCAGAAACCTTAACTTTCAGTGAGGACTAAGTTAATATCAATAATTAGCAATTTCAGATTTATACTTTTATGAACATATTTCATGACCTTTAGAAACAGGTTTTTTCACTGTTTTGAAAGAACAACTGTTTTGTTTGAACATTTCCTCATCTGGACTTACTGCAGCCCAGAGGCATTTTATACACGCCAAGCAACGGCCTAACCCTCTCTCCTGTGTTGTCCCGGGATGTGTTAGTTGGCCCTGAGTGGCAGGATCCAGTCAAATTGCTAACCTAGGGGTAAGGGTATGTTGCAATTTTGTCATCAAACAAAACAGTGAAATAAACTTATACTTTCAAAAGATGTAACAGTGATAACAGGAGCCTTCTGCCCAAAACATTCAAGAAAATCAGAAAAAAATTCAAGATCCAGTCTAATTTCTGATATTCACAACTGTGTGTTAATGGATTTTACCAAAATATTTTTTTTTCTTCCTAAACGTACCCTTTGGTTTGTTTGTTTTTAAGCCAAATTAATATTATCCTAGTTAGAGTATTAAGTCCAGTTTTAACTGGTCCTGGTCGTTTGTATTAACACAATTATTCTGAACACAACCAGAAATAGCAACTGATCATCATGATTTCTTACAATCGGCTTTATAAGGAATTTTCAGGTTAAGTGTTAGTTAGCCCCTCGGGGCACACACAAAAGGCACACTACACAGGGGCCATAAGGCTCCGCCTGCAATCTTCCTGAAAACGTCCTTCTTGGCCACAGCGATAACAAGTTTCTGGCAGCAGGGACCTGGGCTCGATGTCATTCAGTCCCTACATTTTGACAAGTGTGAGTCATCTTTGCTAGGTTAGGGTTTTGTCGTCGCAAAGGGCGAAGACTTTCTGACAATCTTCATTGGCATTTTCTCGTGCCAGTTGGAACGCGAGGACATTGAGTACTGTCTCTTTGTCTGGAGATGGCATTTTGTAGACAATTAACAAGATCTATATATATATAAGGTTCATTCGCCCCTTGTCTGAAGATAGCAGAGGAGCCCGTGGGGACTTTGGTGTCCAGAACTTTACCCCCCACGCCCTGTAAGCAGCTTGGTAAAAACCATAGGAAATGCAGCTCTGTTTCATTTGCCACTGAGCCTGGGGAGTTTCGTAGGTGGCAGTCCCAAGTAACATGTCAATTCCAATTGGAAACACCAGCTCCTAAATTTTTCCTGGCCAATCGCTGAGCGGCATCCTGGTATTCTTGTAGCCAGACACTGGACTGGGCAGTGGTGGTTACTGCTTTCATTCACCCCTCTCAGTCCCATGGGGTCATTAAATATCCCGCCCCTAAAGCAGCAGTTCTCAACCTGTGGGTTGCGACCCCGGTGGGGTCGCCTAAAGCCATCCGAAAATACATAACGCATATCAGGTATTTACATTCCGAATCATAACTATAGCAAATTACAGTTATGAAGTAGCTACCAAAATTATTTTTTGGCTTGGGGTCACCGCAACATGAGGAACTGTATTGCGGGGTCATGGGGTTAGAAAGGTTGAGAACCACTGCCCTAAAGGCTCTACGATTCCCTTGGATCCATTTTCAGAGCCAGCACCCCATTTGCTCCGGGTCTTCAAGGTCTAAGTTCTCTTTCGGATATCGAGGACACTGTTGACACAATAAGCAGCTTTGTGATTTGCCTATCGGTGACCTTACATCCCGCATGGTGGAGGAGGCCGTGGAGTTGCAGCTCACGGTTACGCTGCTCGGGGCGACAGGAAACTTCACAGGCTGGAGAGTAAATGAAGGTGAGGTGGGGAGAGGGAAATGGGGGGTCCACTGGTCTGAAACCTATTTGACCTCGCCGCCTTCCGAGGGGACGCTTCTCTTGCTAAGACAAAGTCCACACGTGGGTTCCTTCAGGTTACTGCACAGCTGTGACTGTGGCCACGAGAAAGCTGAAGCCGAGGAAATGGGCTTTTTCTTTTTCTTTCTCTCCATCTATCCCTTCATTACCCAAGAGTCTCCATGTCCACTAACTTTCGAGGGTGGAATTCCCCTTTAAAATTCAGATAATAAAGCCCTGGAGCCGATCTCCTGCAGTGCCCAAGGCTCAGTGTGTTCTCAGAGCCCCTGGGTCCGGGGCCCAGTCTCCCCTGACGTCTCCCCCCCAGTCCCGGCTGCTCCCCATGACTGCCCTCTACCAGCCTCTCCTTCCCGGGGCTGCGGTCCTCTCTCCACGCGCCTCCCCGCGCGCGCGCAGACCCTGCCCCGGTGTTCCTCCCAGGGTTAGAGAACAGGCTAACCTGGAGCAGAAGAGCACGGCGACACCTTAAAGGACCCCCAATAATGCAGAGAAAGGAGGTGAGAGGGGGGGAGGTTTGGACGCTGAGAGAACAGGGTTTCAAGAAGGACTGTGTGGTCAACAGGAGAATCGGCAAAGGGCTCGGAGTGGAGAGATCTGAAGGCCCCCGGGGCGTGGCAGTGCTGGCTGGCAGGGGTGTCCTCCAGAACCGCACCGCCCCCCCCCCCCAGAGCGAGCAGCAAAGGGCTCGGAGTGGAGAGATCTGAAGGCACCCGGGGCGTGGCAGTGCGGGGGCAGGCAGGGGTGTCCTCCAGAACCGCACCCTCCCCCCCCCAGAGCAAGCGGCAAAGGGCTCGGAGTGGAGAGATCTGAAGGCCCCGCGGGGCGTGGCAGTGCGGGGGCAGGCAGGGGTGTCCTCCAGAACCGCACCGCCGGCCAGGAGAGCAGCGGTTTGACTCCAGTTACAGTGGGGGAGGAGAGAGTGCAAGAGTGACCCCCCCCCACCCTCCCACCCGCTGAAGACAGTGAGGGCAGCTGCTTAGACCGCGGGTGAGGATGTGGCTGAGAAGGGGGCAGAGGGCACTAGTGACTGGAGGTTAAGCAGAGGATGAGAGCCCAGAAGGGACGAAGGTGTTTCAGGTCCTGTGGTGCCTGTGTGTGCACATTTACAGTGCTGCTGCTGCTCCCTTAAAGTCCCAATGCTCGCTGGTCTTCTCCACGTCGGTTTCTCTCGCTGACCCCTTGATTCCTATTCTCTGTCCCCTCCCCCTTCCCTGGGAACACACACATGCACTCACGCACATGCACTCACTCACGCACATGCACTCACTCACGCACATGCACACACGCACGCACATGCGCACACACGCACACACTCTCACACTGGCCCACACAGACACGCAGCTATGTCTTCGAACCACCTGTCCGTGGGGAGAACGGTTACTGGCCAGTCCGCAGACTCCAGAACATCTGGCCTCACACCCGAGACTGCAGGAGAGAGGAGGGTTTGGAGCTAAACACGGGGGCGGAGAGGCCCAGCTGCACAGGTATGTGGTCAGACACGAGATTTCAGCATAAAATTCTAGAGAGGATGAACGATGCTTCACGAGGCATGGAAATCAACAGCACTTCCGGCTTTATTTCTTGCTAAGGTGACAGCGGGGAATTGTGACAACAGGTGTGACTAGCAAACTGCCCCCTCAGGAAGGAAGAAGGAGGCCCCGGCGGGCCGGGCGCTGGGTGGGGGACAGTGGGGGCTGAGGGTCGCTGGGGGCACCCGGGCCATCTTCTGGGTTTACCTCCTCAGGAAGGCGCAGGCTTCCAGAAGGGCTGTGGGACACAACAAAGCAGGAGGGTCAGACAGTGACTTCTTGTCTCATCAATACATCAATCAAGGAGGATACTAACACAGACTCTTCCCCCACTCTCCCAGCACCGTAAGTTCCTGCTGGCTCCACTCACGTTTCCCCACGGCCCCAGGAAGCACCTGGCAGCCCTGGCCCCCTCCAACCTGGGTGACTCTGCTCCGGCCTGAGTGACCAGCCCCCCCACCCAGACTGTCTCCGACTGACAGTGATGGTCCCCTGACTTCTGGAACGTGAACAATGAACATGTCATCTTCATGCAGCTCTGTGTGCAATAGTGTTCACTTTGTGCCTTCACAAATGAGTCACTGTGTTAAATGCCGAGGGCTCAGCCCGGGCAGACAGGCCCTGCCCGCCAGGGATATGCAAGTCTATGCCATCGTGGGCTGGCAGCTTGCAAGAACCACCCGACAGCTGGTTTCTCCAAGTGTCGTCCGAAAAGCGCCAACAGCACGGTCCTCCGAGACTTCAGCTGATAGAGAGAAGGCTTCCCTGCCTCGGCACCGCGTGTGCGGCCAGGAAATTCCCTATTGTGAGAGCTGTTCCGTGCTGTCTCTAGTAGAATCTCTGGCTTCTGCCCACAGGCACCAGCAGCACCCTCCCCCCCTAACTTATGAGAATCAGAAATCTCTCCAGGCATTGCCAAGTGTCCCCCCCCCCGAGGGCAAAATTGCCAGAGTTCAGGGATGGAGATTCTTGGCCTTACCCCCATCCCTGGACCACTGCCCCCATATCCAATGTCCGGATGACCCGGGGACACTGGGGAGGTCGTGCATGCTAGCCTCTCAGAACCACCACCTCGAGCCTTACAATACCCTGCGATGTCTTCCAAATATTTGTAAAGGATTGAGTTATTGTCAGCATATTTTTCTGGCTGAAGTGTTTTTTGGTTTTTCTTTTTACAGAGACATAGAGTCAGAGAGAGGGATAGGTAGGGACAGACAGACAGGAACAGAGAGAGATGAGAAGCATCAATCATCAGTTTTTCGTTGCAACATCTTAGTGGTTCATTGATTGCTTTCTCATATGTGCCTTGACTGTGGCCCTTCAGCAGAATGAGTAACCCCTTGCTGAAGCCAGCGAACTTGGGTCCAAGCTGGTGAGCCTTGCTCAAACCAGATGAGCCAGTGCTCAAGCTGGCGACCTCAGGGTCTCGAACCTGGGTCCTCCTCATCCCAGTCCGACGCTCCATCCACTGCGCCACTGCCTGGTCAGGCCTGAAGTGTTTTTTGAGCATTTGTATTTTCTATAGTTGATATTTAAGGTAACTGTCTAGAAACCAGAATTGGTCATTTCTCAATACATGTATATATATGTCTGTATGTGAATAAATGTATGTATATACATGTGTATACATACATACATAAACACATATTTCATTTTACTGAATAAAATGATCAGTTTCTAAAAACTCCATCAGAACGATAAAATTCAGCATATTCTGTACTGCCCTATTTTATTCTCTAACCTTTCACCTCATCAAGGCGGTTGTCATTTCCTGAGGCACAGAGCTATTACATTACCTTATTATTTGTATCCCCCTGTGCCTTCCTAGAATGCTGCTTGGCCCTCCCACCTGGACCCTCAGCCATGGTGGTTTCTCAGAGATGCTACCCACGGACCACTTACGGGAGCTGGAGCACTTCTGCAGGTTAGACACGGCCGTGACATACTCTGCTCCCAGATATGACTTGTAACTGTTTTTGCCGTGGAGTCTGGCCAGACACTCAGTGTTGTCGTTGAACAGGAGGTTTTTGGTGTCGGACTGGAACAAGCAAAAGGTGCCTGGGCACTCACGTCCGTTTCTCCCAAACCTAGCCTGTGTCGGAGGGACAGACAGCAAGTGAGGATCCGAGGGAGGCAGGAGGGTTTATGGATCAGGGGGGCTAAGGATATTTCTTTTTCCCTCCAGGGTCAGTCCTGTGACAAACATGAGTCAAAAGGAGCTAAGTTCTGGAGTCGTTCCACTGACTTGGCCGACTGTCCCCGGTGCCACGCCCTCCTGGTGCCCGGGCTCCACCCAGGTGGCAGTGCCCAGGCCCTTGGTCACTCTGACCTCACCTCCCACCATCTCTCCTTCCTTCTTAGTCTGCGGCCTCCTTCTTTTGAATGTGTTAGCGGTGACTAAGGGACAGCTGAGGAGTTTTATGATCTGCCCCAAAGCTGATCGCTAGCAGCATGCCAACCAGCCAGCTGTCCCAGGGGGGCAGTGCGCCTCGAAACTCGTCCCTGCCGGCTCCGCTGGCCGTAGCTCCTCCTCCGTGCCCAGAGCTCCTGCAGGGCTGAGCTGCTCCACCAAACACCTCGGTGAGGGCAGGCCTCCTACCAGCACCAGGGGGCGTGTGCCACAGTGAGGGCTCCGTAAATGCCACGTACAGCGCCCGTCGGTACCATCCCGGGGCCCCTATCTTTGCAGCACACCTGGAAACGTGAGGTTTCAACACAAAACTGGAAGTGCTTACTAACAGAGGGCCACAGACTTTAAGGAAATGGTAGGACTTCCTTCGTTCCACAGCTCAGAAACAGCCTTAAAGCTACAGGTCTGAGTGTGCTGTTTGTAGAGATGGCGAGGACAGCGGCCTTGTGTAGGACGCTGCCCGGTGGCTGGCCCAGACGCGGGGAGCACTGTGTACGCCACTCTACCTAGTTGTGGGAGGAAGGCTCAACGGGCGCCCTCATTGGCCTGAAGAACAAAAGAAGGGACAAGAAGAATAGCCACGTGCGAGCTGGCCAGTGAGCACAAGCCCGGAGCAGGAGACTCAGGGCAGAAGTTAGGTCAGTCCCAGAAATCCCAGGACTGAAACCTCTGTTGTCCTTATCGAGACTCTGGGCAGCCTTGCAGCATGAAGCTAATCCTGTCACCATCAGCTTCGAGCAGAGGGACTGGAAGAAAGGTCTGGGATAGGCCGGCTGACCGGGCTCTGTGGTTGCCCCGCAGGGCAGAAGCCCGTGCAGCTGGGAAAGGAGAGGAGGCCCCGGTGGTCTGTACCTGTTGATCAAGCAGCACTCGCTCCAGGTGCCCTGCCTTGTCATTCCGAGACACCACCGCGTGGTTTGGGGCCACAGACAGGTGGCAGCTGGCAGCCTCAGTCACAGGCTTCCGGGTGCCGTCAGGGCACAGCAGCTCGAAGTCCTCCAGCTTCAGGTCCCGCGTCCACTCTGCAGTGCCCCTTCCTGGGGAGAGAAGGAGGTGGCGTCGGTCAAAGGGTCCTTCTGGGTGGGCGTCACCATCCACTGGCCTCCTGAAATGCGCGCGCTGGGGTTGCGGTGACGTGAAGGAGAGAGCAGAAAACATTGTCACCGCACAAGCCACGCGAGCTTCAGGCCTAGCCCACGTCACCGCCGCATCCATACAGCGAAACAGAATCCAGCCACAGAAAGGAGCGAAGCCCGGATACATGCTGGGCTGAGGATGGACCCTGGAAACGTGATGCTCAGAGAAAAAAGCTGGTCACAAAAGGCCACACAGTGGAGGATTCCACTCATGTGAAATGTCCAGCATAGGCAGATGTAGGGAGACAGAGAGTGGATGGACGACAGCCAGCTCCGGGGAGTGGGGGAGTGACCGCTCCCAGCTACAAAGGCTGTTTTTCTGTTTTGGGGATGGGGGGGTGGTGTTTTTTACTGTGTGCCTGTCAAGGTGTTGGCCAGGCTGAGTGCTTGTCTGGCTGCGGGGTTTCTTTATGCAGGTGTGTGAGCCTGCTGAGACTGGACTGTGCTGGCAGTTGTAGAAGAGACCGCTGAATTTTACACTCTGAATGGATGAATTTATAATATGTGAACTGTCTCTCAATAAAGCTGTTACATTTTTTAGTTTCTAAGAAGAAAACGCCCCCATCTGTGCCATAAAAAGAATAGCTGGTTTATGTTCCAAACGAAATTGTTTCCTCTTCCCTTTCATATTCAAATGTTCTTTGTGTAACCAGAGAAAAGAAGAAACTTCGATGGGTTTCTCAAAGATATTCGGTCAGTTCCAATAAAATACAGTTGTGAAATCCTACGGCCGTTTAAAATCAAATTTGACATCTGGTCTCTGGAAAGCTCTTAGATGAATGGTTCGTCAATTTCCAAATGGAATTCTATGCACGTCGGCGTGCGTGCAAATGCAGGCTCAGTGCTCAGGCCCCCCCCTCTCTCCTGTCCCCTCCCCGCCCTCCCTCCGTTCTCCTGGCTTTGTCCATCTGATGTTGAGGTCATTCCAAATTTCCATGTCTGACCTCAGCCCCTCTCCCTGGACGGGAGGAGGCAGGAGCGGCTGTGACTGTTGATATCTCTGAAGGAGGGAGGCGGGGGGAGGGGGCAGTTCTCAGGGCACGAGATGGCAAGGCGCCTGCTGAGGGGGAGGCCTGGGGGGCTGAGGGG
The DNA here is from genome assembly GCF_036850995.1 of Saccopteryx leptura. NCBI lineage: Eukaryota > Metazoa > Chordata > Mammalia > Chiroptera > Emballonuridae > Saccopteryx > Saccopteryx leptura. The sequence continues at coordinate 8,777,580 of NC_089512.1, read as the reverse complement.
CGCAGCTGGGAGTCTTCAATTTAGTCGTTATGGTTTTCACCTAGAGATCAGAGGCGAGAGTGACTATTCAACATCGACTGATTGTTTAGCTCCGCCATTTGCATCTGCCTCTGATTTTTGTACCCCTTTACTCCCAACGAGTTTCCAGACAGGGACTCACATGGGGCTAGAAGAAGGCCCTTAGTTCCTTTTCTAAAGGGAAATTTTATTTGCATATGTTTGATTTGGGTTTTTTTTGTAGTATCATCTACATTCAGTCTCCCATAGGCTGGCCTGGGCAGATGGTCTGCTTCTGTGGTTGTCTAGACAAAATGAGGGAACATTTGCTACTGAGTATTGCAGAAGTGTGTGTGTGTGTGTGTGTGTGTGTGTGTGTGTGTGTGTGTTAGATAGAGAGAGAGAGAGAGAGGTTGGTTTCAAAAGCAATGTGACACCTATAGACATTACCATGTATGCATACCAAAGTAAAAAAATTAACAGAAATTGGCCCTGACCGGTTGGCTCAGTGGTAGAGTGTTGGCCCAGCATATAGATGTCCCTGGTTCAATTCCCAGTCAGGGGCACACAGGAGAAGCAACCATCTGCTTCTCTCCCCCTTCCCTTCTCCCTTCTCTCTCTCTCTCTTTCTCTTCCCTCCCGCACCCACAGCTCAATTGGTTTGAGCACATCAGTCCCAGGTGCTGAGGATGGCTCCATGGAGCTTCCACCTCAGGCACTAAAAATAGCTTGGTTGCAAGCACGGCCCCAGATGGGCAGAGCATTGGCACGATATGGGGTTGCCAGGTGGAGCCCGGTTGGGGCACATGTGGGACTCTGTCTCTCTTCTCTCCTTCTCTCCCTTGCAAAAGAAGGAGAAAAAAATAACAAAAATTAACTTAATCAAATGTCTGGAAGACCATGTATCTTCCCAGCTGCTCTTATAAATACTAGGAAGTGTTATGATGCCAGAGACTCTGCCCTGAAGGGTCAGGGGAGCATCGTCACTCACCGTCAGTGTTCTCCAGGACAATGGAATCTTTCACAAACGCAACGTCTCCAGCATTCTCAGCCATGCACCTAAAATATTCCAGAAAATAAACGTTGCCTGGGAAGAGAAACTAGGAGCGTTTTCGTAAATATTTGCAATATACATTCCAAAATCTGAAGCGTTGAAGTAAACATGAAAAATTGATAAAGACAAATATTTCCAGGAATTTGGGATTTAAAATAGAAGACTGAACACATATGTGTAGCTTCTTTCCTTCTAAAATCCCAATACAATGATGCCTATGAGATTTTTTTTTTAAGCTATAAACCCGTGAGAGAGAGGGACGCACAGAGAGAAAGAGAGAAGAGAAAAAATGAGAACATCTGGATGTGAGAGAGAAAATGGTGAGCAGTGATGGACCCAGCAGGGCAATCAAAAGCTGTAACACAGCTGGAAGTGGGGGGACCCGGAGGCAAGCCCGTGAGCACTGCAAACTCCAAACAGGCTCAAAAGCCGGAAACACCAGTGAAAGTGACTGAGACCAGGAAGACTGGATGCGATCAGGGTGCCCTCCAAGCCCATGCAGGGAGATTGACCCTGGACAACCTTATGGGCGAGAGAAACAATCACAGCTGAGGGCAAAGGCTCAACACAGAAATCAAGGAAAGGAGTGAAAAACCTTTATCTTGGAAGGTTAAATCATAGCCCCTTACCTCTCTCTCTCTCAGGCTCCCAAGAAGTAGAGAGGAGAATCTGATCAACCCAGAGAAAATGCGCAGAAGTTCCAATAGTTAGATGCCCCACAGTGCAACGACACAAACCGATCGCCCCAGCCTGAGACCCATACTCTCCACGACACGTCACCTGATGCAGAGCGAACAGTCAACTCTGGTGCTTCTCTCTTCCATGTGGACCAGCAGCCAGAGAGCGTGGGTAGTTGGGGAAATATCAGAAGGCATAGAAACCAGAGCAATGACGTTCAGAGGGTGCAGAGACAATAGAGGAGAGAGAAGAAAACTTTCGTTTAAGCTACGATGAATATCATTAAAGAGCTAAAAGAGGGTGCTGCATTCACGAAACAAGCAGATCTGAAAAGGAACAGCCAGACTACAGAAAAGAATTTTTAGAAAGTAAAAAATAATAATTACCAAGATTCTTTAAAATAACATAAGGTCTATAATATTTGAGCAAATATCCGAGACACTAAAAAGTAAAGAGAAGCAAATAATAAAAAATAAATAAATAGTTAGAAAATTATGTGATAATTCAGGAGAGGCTATAATTTAAGAATTCAAGGCCCTGGCCGGTTGGCTCAGCAGTAGAGCGTCGGCCTAGCGTGCGGAGGACCCGGGTTCGATTCCTGGCCAGGGCACACAGGAGAAGCGCCCATTTGCTTCTCCACCCCTCCGCCGCGCTTTCCTCTCTGTCTCTCTCGTCCCCTCCCACAGCCGAGGCTCCATTGGAGCAGAGATGGCCCGGGCGCTGGGGATGGCTCTGTGGCCTCTGCCCCAGGCGCTAGAGTGGCTCTGGTCGCAACATGGCGACGCCCAGGATGGGCAGAGCATCGCCCCCTGGTGGGCAGAGCGTCGCCCATGGTGGGCGTGCCGGGTGGATCCCGGTTGGGCGCATGCGGGAGTCTGTCTGACTGTCTCTCTCTGTTTCCAGCTTCAAAGAAAAAAAAAAAAAAAAAAAAAATAATTCAAGTTTAAAGAGAAATCGGGGGGGGGGGGGGGGACACAGTATGGGAATCATCAAAGAAATAATGAAGTAAAATTTCCCAGAACTGAACAACTTGAGTTTCCAGACAAAAGGGACCCCCAGGTGTCCACGCCAATAAATGAAAAAGAAAACTCACATAAAGAAATATCACTATGAAGCTTCAGAACACTGGAGATTTTTTTAAAATAGCTTTATAAACCTGACCAGGCGGTGGCGCAGTGGATAGAGCATCGGACTGGGATGCAGAGGACCCAGGTTCAAGACCCTGAAGTTGCCAGCTTGAGCACAGGCTCATCTGGTTTGAGAAAAAGCTCACTAGCTTGAACCCAAGGTTGCTGGATCGAGCAAGGGGTTACTTGGTCTGCTGAAGGCCCATGGTCAAGGCACATATGAGAAAGCAATCAATGAACAACTAAGGGGTCGCAACGAAAAACTGATGATGATCGATGCTTCTCATCTCTCTCCGTTCCTGTCTGTCTGTCTGTCCCTGTCTATCCCTCTCTCTGACTTTCTCTCTTTCCCTGTAAAAAAATAAATAAAATAATAATAAAATAGCTTTATAATATTATTTTTGGTTTCTTTAACTTAAAAAGGTTTCGAGAAACTAGTGTTCAAGGCATTTTTTAATTGATTTTTAGAGAGGGAGAGGGAGAGAAAGAAACACTAACTTGTTGCTTCACTCATTCATGTACTCATTGGTTGTTTCTTGTCTGTGCCCTGACCTGGGGTTGAACCTGCAACCTTAGCATATCACAGTGACATTTTAACCAACTGAGCTACCCAGTCAGGGCTCAAAGCATTTTGCATTTGACAAAACCCAAGACTAATTTTTCCTAAAGAGTTTTTTTTTTTTCATTCACTGTTAAATCTCTGTAAATTTAGAGAGAAATATCTGATTTATTTACCTTTCACAAAATATTCTTTGTGTCAATCTGTTAGTCTAAGACACCTTATAAAACTTCTAGAGCTTATTATCTCAGAATTAAGAAGCCAATAATGGCCCTGGCCCGTTGGCTCAGTGGTAGAGCATTGGCCCAGGGTATGGATGTCCTGGGTTCAATTCCCAGTCAGGGCACACAGGAGAAGTGCCCATCTGCTTCTCCACCCCTCCCCTCGTGCCCCCCCTCTTCCTTTCTCTCTTCTCTCTCTCTCTCTCTCTCTCTCTCCAACTTTTGCAGTCATGGCTCCATTGGAGCAATTTGGCCCCAGGCACTCAGGATGGCTCCATGGCCTCCGCCTCAGGCACAAAGAAGAGCTTCATTGATGAGCAACGAAGCAACCCCCGCTAGATGGGCAAAGCATCACCCCCTAGTGGGCATGCCGGGTGGATCCCAGTCAGAGCGCATATGGGTGTCTGTTTCTGCCTCCCCTCCTCTCAATGAATAAAAAAGTAGCCAAAAATAAATTGTTGAAAGCTCAAATATGAAGCTTTCGAGAAATGTAAGTCACATACCAAGAATCAAAAATAGGGACAAATTCTAAAAATCAGAAGACAGTGATGCTTTATATTTGCTCTATCATCTGTCTCAGTTCCATGATGCCATCTGGTGGTGAAACGTATCCTTGGTGAATGGAGAAAAAGGGATGGGGAGAGAGGACTCGGTGCCTGTCAAACCCCTAGTGTATAGTAAGTATCACAGAAAATCAGTTCTAATGAATGAGATTGCAACGCGCAGTTGTGAGTAATCACTGCAAATAACTAAGTGGTTATAATGCTGGAAACCTATTTTGTGGTTATTTCTCACTTCACCAGTGGAGAGTAAAACCACAACGCTGCTCTTTCTCTTTGCTATTTCTAAGGCCAACATCAAAAAGTGAAATGTAAAACGCCATGACCTAGAGTGGGGGAGAGGGCAGTAGTTATGAAAAAGGTTCTTCCCCATAAAAATGCATTGTAGAGAGGACTGAAGACCCCATGCCCTATCCATTTGGTTTTGAGGACGAAGACAGTGAGGCACACGGAGGTGACTTTGGCTCCCGGCGACAAGGAGCCCAGCAGAGCTGAGGTCAGACAGCCACTGTGAGCCTCCACTTTCTGGGGTGGTGAGTGTGGTGAGTGGAGCCCTCGACGGAGCCGTCCATTGGCAGACCCCCAAGGGAACCCCCGGCTCTGCTGTGGCCGGCCACATTCCCCTTAGGAACGCAGTGCCAGGATGGTGGAGGGTGAGCCACCAGGCCCTATCCTATGACTGCAGCACTCACCTGAACGCCCCAGTATAGCCGAAGTATCTCTCATTATTGTTGGGGACACACTTGTCTTGGCCCGAGTCATCGCCAATACACAGAGCGCAGAGACTGGAGCTCGGGTCTGACCCGGGAGCACAGCTTTCACTGAAGTATTCGTCTGTAGGGAAGGACCATAGGGAGTCAGCTCTTCTCACCTGAGTTATCATAAGCGGCCTTCACTCAGCACGGGACACAGCCTGGTTTAGTTTCATTCTCTTGCCCAGGATAGAGAGAACACAGTCACTGTCACAAGTAGTGAGGTGTTAGGACCAATCCCGGGCCCACCAGAAATCAGGAAAGGCTTCAGACTGTGGGCGTTGGCAGGAAGGCTGGCTGGGGTTGAGGGAGAGAGTCTGCCTGCCAGAGGGTCCTATCGTCACAGCCTCGAGCTGAGGGGCCACACTGATGCACTAGGCCACCTGCAGCACGACCTGACGGCTGTCCACTCCAGGACCTGACTTCCCCTTTCCCTCAGTGAGAGGACTCCGGCTTTGTACCTGGGCACCGGGTCCCCAGCCTCGCTGATGCCCTGTGGCGAGCGCAGCCGTGTGGCGAGGTACTGGCCAGGGAAAGCTGAGTGGGAGTGTTGGGTGCCAGCATCTTGGGAACATCCCTAAAAGGCAGGTGGCACGTGCCCTTTGCCCCTTCTCTTCCTTCATTCTGCACATGGAATGCAGGCACGGGCGCTGACCCCCATGACACGAGCCTCTGAGGCGACTGTGAGCGTGGAAGCCGCCTAGGTCAGGGCAGCCAGATGGCTGAAGCCTGGGTGGCTGACACCAGGTAGTCCTCCTGCCAGCTCTGCACGACCCACCTCTGCGCTTCACTCACAGGCGACAGAAATCAACGTCTGTCTTGTTCAAACCTCCACTACTTGGGGGTGTCTGTCCTCGTCGTTGAACCAAATCTGAACTACCCCGTCGTGTGACGTAGCCCACAGTAAGGAGTGAACCCGGGTCCGTATGTGTTCAGGAGAGAAGAAGCGGAGGTGACAAGAAAGCCCCACCTCGATGAGCCAGGAGCCCCGTAATCAGACAGATTCGCGCAGCACCTGCCCCGGGTGAGCCGCGCCACAGGCCACCTCGGGGTGGACGGGGACTGGGGGGCGTCCCACTGTGGGCCTGGCAGCCTCCCCACGGCTCCGAGTCAGCCCACGGGGTTGGAGGGAGAGACAATGGGGTGCACTGCGGTGACGAGCAGAGCCCGTGAGAGGCATCCCGAGGGGACGCCTGCACAGCTGGTGAGCCACGGTGAGGACACGCCACACACCTCCGCGCCACCAGGCCCACGGCAGGCAGGGCGTGGCTTATGCACGGGGGTGAGCCAGGGTGAGGACACGCCACACACCTCCGCGCCTCCAGGCCCACGGCAGGCAGGGCGTGGCTTATGCACGGGGGTGAGCATGGGATGTAGCGGGGAGAGAAGGCCCCAGAGCAGGTGAAGCCAGAAGCCTTGAGGGCTTATTCTGCTTCCTGTGCAGGGCGGACTGAGAAGTCAGTTCTGCTGAGTAACAGAAGTCACCTTTCATGAGACAGGCAGGTGCCTTTTCCCAAATTAGGAAGCCCGCACCTGTGTGGAATTTCTATTTGGAGCTCCAGGAGGCAATAAATACCATGTGTACTTCTCAGAGCCCGCGTCCATTCTTAGAGTGAAGAAACAGACTGACAGTCCTGTGTTTTTCCGCCGAGCGGGCTGGACAGGACATGGGCAACAGTGCAGAGAATCGCTTCAGGCACCAACACTGAGGGGCAGCCAGGGGGAGAACTTGCTTACACCAACAAAGGCCGTGGGTGCCGCCCCACCCCGCCCCGTGGAACCTTATCTGTCCACCCCCCAAGATGGCCGCCCTCCTCCCTTAGGGCTCCTTACCAAATTTGCAGGAACCTGTCCGGTTGAGGAGCAGGCCCATGGGGATGTTCCAGCCGGCAGTCCTGTCCACACCAGTGTGGCAGGACTTCTTGCCTAGCACAGAATTCCAGGTGAAACCCGTATTGGATGTCTTGACCACCGCCACAGCACGATACCCTTGGGTGACAGAAGAGCCGGTCTTAGTCTCCAGCAGGCCTGGCGTAAGGACTCTAGTGCAGCTGTCTGCACCTCAGCCCAGAGGTCAAGAAGCACCATCGGCAACGACTTCCCCAGGCACCGTGCTCTTAGACAGACCAGAAAAGCTGCTGTCCTATGTGAAGGTGAGATTAACTTGGGCTATGAAATGAGACAGGAAGAAAAGCTGGCCCTTTAAGCGATTGCTGGGGACTGTCCTTGACCAGCCACACACTGTTTCTGAGTTATAAACCAGCAATTCATCTTTAGATGTGAGCTACTAAAGCCACAAACGCTGAACATCTCACGTGACCCCAACAGTGTATCAATCACCAACTGCAGTACGCACTGGGTCAGACAGAGCAATGGCGGCCACCGGGCTAAGGGCTGTCTGGATGCAAGGGTGTCTCCAAGACCTGCCCCGGGCTGGGTCCTGCGCTGGGAGAGGCTCACTGGGGTGGCACAGACAGACTCGGGGGGGGGGGGGCAGGGGGGCTGGCGTGCAGAGCACGGGGTTTGCACAAGCAACAGAAGCTGCACATCATCGCTGTCTACACCTGTGGGGGAGACCCGGGACACTTTGGGAGACTCTGAGCTGCTGTTTCCATAGGAGACGGGGATGTAACACCCCTCCTTCCACGTGGCCAGGACGCATTGAGGAACTCTGAAAGCTCTCTCTCGCTGCCAAGCGTGAAGATCCATCTAAACATCAGTTGTAATGACCTATGAATGATCCACAGCTTCAGAAGAACTTTGGCTGCACCGCTTTCTGTGAGTTGCTGTTTTTAAGTTCCTGCCACCTCATCCTCCAGCAACAAGGGCTGACCCTTGACCCTGAACCCGACCGATTCCAACTCACCTTCCACCGGTCTGTCCACACAATCTGAGTTACTGTTTTCTTTGGATTCTGAAACAGTAAAAACAATCAAAACGTCACGAAACACTCAGATTCACTGAGAAGTCACAAACTTTTAAATCTCTACAATGCAGAATCAAACTTGAAGAGACTGTCCCAGCAGCTCCAGACAACAGTGACACATCCGTGTGTTCACCAAAAAGCACAGACACAGATGTTCATAGCAGCACTGTCCACAACAACAGCCGCCACCTGGAAATTACCCAGGTGCCCAGCACAATAGAACGGATAAATACCAGTGGTCCAGCCACGCAACCGAAACCATACCACAAGACCGTGTTCTACAACCACGCCCTGTATGGAGGAACAGCGAACATATAACACTGAGCAAGACGCATGAAACAGCACGGGGTGGGCAGCTGCTTTTACATAAAAGCTCAAAAACAGGCAGGACTGCTCAGTGGCGCCCTTGGAAGTCAGGAGTCATTATTGCCCTTGCTGGAGGAAGGGGGCCGGCGAAGGGAGGACACAAAGGAACGTGTGACACGTATTGTGTCGTCATCTGGGCACTGGTGCCTGGGGATACTCCAGTTTGTGAAATGTCACTGAGTCGTACACTTATATGTGCACTTTTCTGTATGTATATTATACGTTACAGAATCTTTTATAAAATTCAGAGGAACGATTGTGTGCAGAGCCGCCGTCGCTCTCCGACGCCAGCGCCTCCTCTAGCTGCCCGAGGTCCGGCCAGAGGAGAAGGGGGAGAAGTAAAGAGGTCTCTGTACCATGGCACTCGTACAAAGCGACTGCCCACAAACTGGCAGGAAGGAACTGGCTACCAAAGCGGCTCCCAAGAGTGCGCCCTCTGCTGGAGGGGTGAAGAAACCCCATCCTTACAGGCCTGGTACAGCGGCCCTTTGTGAAATGAGAAGTCATCAGGAGTCCCCTGACCTTCCGATTCGCAAACTTCCCTTCCAACACCTGGTACAAAAAAAAAATCGCTCAGGAGTCCAAAATAGCTGTGTGCTTCCAGAGTGTAGCTCTTGGTGCTTCCCAGGAGGCCAGGGAGGCCTGTCTGGTTGGCCTCTTTGAAGACACCACCCTGTGTGCTGTCCATGCCAAACATATAACAATTATGCCAAAAGCATCGGACTAACATGCTGCATATGTGGAGAATGTGTTTATGAATCCACTATGGCCTGACCGGGGTAGCACAGTAGATAGAGCATCCACTCGGGATGCTGAGGTCCCAGATTTGAGACTCCAAGCTCGCTGGCTTGAACGCAGGGTCACCAGCTTGAGCACGGGATCACTGACAGGATTCCAACATCGCGGGCTTGAGCCCAAGGTTGCAGGATTGAGCAAGGGGTCACTGGCTCAGCTGGAGCCCCAGGTCAAGACTCATATGAGAAGCAATCAATGAACAATTAAGGCGCTGCAACTATGAGTTGATGCTTCTAGTCTCTCTCTTCCTACTCTCTCTCTCTCTCTCTCTCTCTCTCTTCCCACCTCTCTCATATCAAAACAAAAAGAATCCACTATTTCATCCTTTTAAAAAAAATTTTCTTCTTCCTGTTATTGGTAGTTGTGAACATTAGATATTTGTTTTCCATGGGCTCAGAAGGCACCTAAGTGTAATATTGCAAGTGGCGAACAGAGGGCAGAAATCAGATACTGGCAGAGGAAACCACTGTGTGCTTTGTCTGGTCTCAGCACGCAGCCCATTCCGATTCTCCTGTTTGAATGTATCCATCCTTCTCAGTGTCCCCACCCTGACCCACCAAGTGGGTGACTCCTCCATACCCCCACCCCGTAGCCCAGCGGTACAGACCACAGAGGACGCTCCCCTCACTTACTCTGGCTCTCTGCCAGGACAGGCACCAAACCACATTCACCCGCAATGTAGACTAATCCTCCGTCCAAACTCAGGGCGTCGGCTTCTCCTTTCTGCAAAGACAAAGCAATTCTCCTGCACCCCAGCGAGGACGTTTCATGTCCCGCCTGTCCTCACAGCTCTCTGCGAGCATGGCTGTATGCCAGTTGCCCCAGGGACGTAGCAGAAAGAGGCAGGGAGGGTTTGAACTGAACACCCAAAGGAAGCACCACCACATGCGTGATTCATCTGCCGCCAGCGCCACGTGCCTTTCCCGCTGTCCCATCCGTTGCAAAGGCCAGGCCCGGGCTACGCTCACCCTCTGTCCTCTGAGCAAAACCCTCCCTGCACTCCGAGCACTCTCAGGACCACCCTCCTGCACGGGCCTCACTCACTTGGGAGACAGATGGGGCCAGCTGACTACACTGGAAGGGCTACACAGAAGTTGGTCAACAAACGAGCAAAACAATTCTAATTAAACTGGCTCACCATCAGGATGAGCGAGCCCAGGCTCCAGCACGGGAACACGCCTTCACCCAGACCCCAAGCTCTTTCTTTGGCCCAGAAATAATTACTTTACAACAGTATTAAAAATAACTGGAGCTGTGTAGGAAGGTTTCCGTGCAAGAGTGTGCATCACAGGGTTATTGATAATAACAAAATCAGGGCACAAAAAGAACAGGGTCATGACCAAGCCACAGCCCCATAAAAAGATACCTTGATATTATTGTTTCACAAGTGTTTTCAAAGACTATGTATTCACCTGGGGAAATGGCCATGATATACTATTAAGTAAAAAGGACTCAACCCACCTAACTGGCCAGCCCATGCCTGGATGCACCCAGACATTCTGGGGCCGGGAATTCCCCAAACTTTAGCTGTCGTTTCTCCCGTGTGAGGTCACAACTGGTTTTTATTATTTATTTTACAACATTCCTTTCTATATTTCCAAATGGCCTGCAAAAATCGTGAGTTTTTCTTATAACCAGAGGAGTTGCAAGCCCACGATGAACAATTCTTTAACAGAAAGCTGTGGCCTGTTTGCACACTGTGCGCCGGCCTCCAGGGATCCCGCCCGGAACCCACCCTGCCTGATGTCACCAAAGGGCCTCTTAGCACCCAATCACTTCTAAGCAGGTGCCCACGACCTGGGGTCTTCTATGGAGGCTGCTGCCCCACCCGCACGCGGCACAGGCTCCCTACCATGACCAGGGTGATGCACTCCTCGGGGGTGGCGGCGGCGGCACAGGCCACTGTCTCGGGGCTCTGGCTGCTCCATTGCTGGCACTTGCGCTGCTCGTCTGGGCCCACCGCGCACCACACGACCCGCGAGCGCCGCTCCTCCACTTCCACTGCGGCTGCGCAGGGGGACACAGCAGTCAGCAGGGGCACTGAGCCCGGCCAAGGACACCCCGGGGCTTCGCCGGCTCCGCGGCCAGCGCGCTCCCTCCCGTGGATACCGACCGGACCTACTTCTAGATGGAAGAGTTCCGTCTGGCACCTGCGCCTCGTCCCCTCCAGTGCCAGCGCTCAACCCCGTCCCAGACGGGGGTGCCGCCCGTTGTTTCTCAGTCACATTCTTCTCCTGGCTTCTAATCCACCCTTCAGTCCTTAGTGTAATGACTTGTCTAATATCTCAGCCCCGCGGGATAAAAGCTCCAGAACACAGAGACAGTGACAACCCCCAGGAGATGGCCCCAGGGGACCCTGAACGCAGCTCTGACCTTCCGTAAGGCCAGCAGTCACCACCAGGAACAGCAGTGCAACCTCTGGGTTCGCCCAGACCCCAGCGCAAGCCCAGAGGAAGACCCGCGGCTGAGCGGACACACTGAGGCATCCGCAGCCAAGACCCGAGCCCAGGCATGGGGCAGTGTGCCACCAGGCCTCTGGCTTTACCCGGGAGGGGCCTGGCTCTCTGGGCTCGTGGTCATATTTCTCACTTCATAGGAGGCAAATTGATTTTTCCGTCAGGGCTGGGAGCCCGGTATACACAGGGACATGTGGCAGCATTAATCACTTAGCTGATACATTCCTTTGGAATCCCTCCCACGTGTTAGAATGCCCTCACTTGGTTGACAGAGAACACTTGCACCTGCATCAAACCTACCCCAGCAAAGACTTCCAATGGCTGGGACGTGAGGAAGTGGCCACTACCGGGCAGGGCCCCGCGGCCTGCGCTGGAGGGGGTGTGTGGCGCCCTCCCCAGTGAACCCACCACAGCTCCCCATCCTCACCGGCCACCCAGCCACGGCTCCCCCCAGTAGACCCAGCCACGGCCCCCCACCCTCACCGGCCAGCCCTCACTCACTTCTCTCCAGGTTCTTGACAGCAGTAACGAAGTTGGCACCGAGGTACATCCCAGCATCTACCTGCGAGGGGACCCTCAAAAACCCGAGGGTATTATCTTTGAACAGCAGGTCCTTCTGCCCGGGAGGGGAGCTGAAGAGCTGGAATGATGATGACTTGCCTCTTCCAAAGTGCTCCTAATTGAGGAAAGATAGAATTGACGGTGTCGGTGGAAAATAAGGAAGAAACAAACACACAACGTTGAAAAGGAGTATCAGGAACTGAGGGCTGGTTCTGAGAGCGGGAACGTTGGCTGACTTCCTCCCGCAAGGGACTCAAGCCATTTCTGTGACACAGCTCAGTCATGGCTTCATCTGTAGAGTACTGCTGGGGTCCAAGCACCCTAGAGCCCCGAGAATACTGCCCTGTCCACCCTGCTCCTCTCCAGCCCGTGAGACACCATCAGTCAGTATACCGGAGGGCCTTCCTAGCTCCTGCTGTCTAGAGGACAGCCTGGGCATCAGTCCACTGAGCCCAGACACGCCTGAGCGATGGGACTACAGGGAGGCCTCTGGAGAGGCGGGAAGTTAAGGGAGGAAGGAACCTCCAGCCCCAAATGCAAGCAGCTGGGAGGACTGTGGGCAGATACCTGCGCCCTGCTGAGAAGCTTCCAGATCAAGTCCTCCATGCCGTCTACACTTCGGGCCATAACAGCATGAGAAGGGATCCGGACCAGGTGGCAATCCTTGAACTCATCCACTGGCCTCCGAGTATTGTCTGGGCAGAGCAGCTCAAACTGGTCCCTCTCAGCCTTGTCTGGCAGGTCCTCTGGGGAAGAAAAGAGAAGAGAAGAGAAGAGAAGAGAAGAGAAGAGAAGAGAAGAGGAGAGAAGAGAAGAGAGGGTCGCAGGAACCAGATGAGCCCACTCCAGCCAGTAAACATGCACTGGAGGTCCCCTCCCCCCGGAATCTGAGACGGAGGAGACATCTTACACAGCTGGCACACCTGGAGAGTCAGAAAGAAAGACAGTGGATTGCTCCAGACACTCGGAAAGGTAGACAGTGCCCAGAAAGCCTTGGGGCCCAGCCCAGGGATGTTCTAACTAGATCGTACACCTGCCCTGGTGCTGGTGAGCCAAGGAAGCTCAGCCAGACCCCATGTGTTTCCATGGAAACCCCACTTAGAAAAGGGTCACATGGTGGAGACAAACCCAGAGACCAGCCAGGGGATACTGCCTTAACCCATCCCTAAAAAGAATAAAAATGGATGGAATGTGGTGGGCCCGGCCCTGGAGGCCCTGGAGGCCCTGGAGGCCCTGGAGGCCCTGGCTGAGCGCAGTGGGCCCGGCCCTGGAGGCCCTGGAGGCCCTGGCTGAGAGTGGTGGGCCTGGCCCTGGAGGCCCTGGCTGAGCGTGGTGGGCCTGGCCCTGGAGGCCCTGGAGGCCCTGGAGGCCCTGGCTGAGCGCAGTGGGCCCGGCCCTGGAGGCCCTGGAGGCCCTGGAGGCCCTGGAGGCCCTGGCTGAGCGCAGTGGGCCCGGCCCTGGAGGCCCTGGAGGCCCTGGAGGCCCTGGCTGAGCGTGGTGGGCCCGGCCCTGGAGGTCTTGCAGGGAATGGCGTGGGTCTGTCCCCAGTGGTCCTGGGTAGAATGTGTTCAGCCTGTGCATACCCAGCTACTGTGCTTCAGTATGTTGTCCCTCTTGCTGTCCTCCTCCAGCCAGACAGTAAGAGGACACACATAAAGGCGTGAGTCACGGAGCTGTGTGGGGTAGAGGGACAGACAGGATGACCTGGCCCATCACTAGGGCGACAGATAAGTAGAATCTGGTGCACCTGTTCCACGGAGCATCCTCGGCCGTTAGAACCAGTGAGCTAGACCTTTGTGCAACAGCAGAGAAATCTCTAACACAACATGCTGGGTGGAAAACCGTGGCCCCAGCAAGGTTTCTGGTGCTCAGTAATGCAGTCTCCAGTGCTCAGCAAACGTTCTGTGAGCTTAGAACCAGCACTGGACGTTTACAAGACCACATACATCTCGGAGGACACGTGTCAGGTACCTTGGCACGGCGTCTGTGAGGGGGAAGAGAAAGGCAGAGCAGGCACAGGAGCTTTAACGAAAACGATTTAAACCATGAAATTACATAAAACAAGAGGTGTACCCTGTAGGGAACCTTGATAATAGTGTGCCAGGAACCGAGGAATCTAATTAGCTTAATCTTCAGAATTAGGAGAAAATAGAATGAAAGGAGGCAATCTCGTGGCTTTTCTCTGGGCTCTTACCAAACACCATCGCCCCCTTGACAAAGGCCACGTCTCCGGCCCCGTCCCTCAGACACCTGTGAAACGAGAAGGAGCGGAGGGTCAGCACAGCGCAGCCTCTCCCCAGCGCGTCCCCATGGAGCAGGGCTTGTCTCCCGGGGGCGTCCGCTGCGCGGAGGGCAGGGCTCAGAGGCTTTGGGACACCCCGGCTGAGAAGGCGGCAGGGGCCACCCCTAGGCAGATTCTGAGGAGGATGTTGGCCAGAGGCCGCCACCTTTTGCTTTAAGAGCTGAAAGGGCAAAATCTGATGTAAAAAAGAGCTTGGAAGACTTGCCCTGACCAGTTGGCTCAGCGGTAGAGCGTCGGCCTGATGTGTGGAAGTCCTGGGTTCAATTCCCACCAGGGCACACAGGAGAAGCGCCCATCTGCTTCTCCACCCCTCCCCCTCTCCTTCCTCTCTGTCTCTCTCTTCCCCTCCTGCAGCCAAGGCTCCATTGAAGCAACGTTGGCCCGGGTGCTGAGGACAGCTCCATGGCCTCCGCCTCAGGCGCTAGAGTGGCTCCAGCGGCAATGGAGCAAGACCCCAGATGGACAGAGCATCGCCCCCTGGTGGGCGTGCCAGGTGGATCCCAGTCGGGCGCATGTGGGAGTCTGTCTGACTGCCTCCCAGCTTCTAACTTCAGGAAAAATACAAAAAAAAAAAAAAAAAAAGTTTGGAAGACTCTACAGCAGTCTCGACCGTGTGGCTCTTCCCTTCAGGACTGAGTGGACAAATGCCCTGGGCTGGCAGAGAAGCGGGGAGGCCTCCCTCTGCAAAAATGCCTGAGTCCAGGAGGCAGATGGGGTAGGGGAGCAGAATCAGCCTCAGCTTAGGGGCAGAGGGGACACAGGGGGCCAACCAGGCGGGGCTCGCTGTCTCCCAGCTGTGGTGTGGGGGTGGGGGAGGGAGATCGGAGGCCCTGGTAGCCCAGACCAACGTCAGCCTGGACACCCCACTCATCTGTAATAAGGGAGGGGACAGAGGTCAGCAGGTGGAATCAGGACAACACAAGGGTAAAGCCAGATCCAGGGTTTTCTGGGGAGACACAGGGTACGCTGCAAAGGGACTGCTGATCAGGCTGGGGTAGAGGTGACGGGAGCACGCGCTGGGCAAAGCCACCACCCTCCTTATACCCAGTCTCTCTGTCCACCTGGCAGTAGGAGGACTGGGCCTCCTCTCTGGTCCCTCCTGGCTGAGCTCTATTTGGGACCAGAGAAAAAGCCCCCTGGCCGGAGGACCTTTGGCGCTTGGCCACCAGGGAGAGGAGGACAGTGTCACTCACTTGAGGGCACCGGAGAGGCCAAAGTAGGGTTCCGCGGAGGAGCAGGCGCACTTATCTTCCCCTGTCCCCGCACACAGGTGACACAGGTTGGGGTACTGTGTCCCATCCACACAGGGGACACAGCTCGCAGAGAAGTAGTTGGCCACAGCTATGGGATGCAGAGAAACGGACCAGAGTGTGAGGCAGCCCCGGCCACAGCCGCACGCCTCCCGTGGGCAGCCCCTCTCTCCACCCCTGCCAGGTGTGTCGCCTTGGTGGGGAGGTTCGGAGCTCAGAGACCAGCTCCCGAGGGCCCGTGGCACAGCGAACCACGCAGGTTAACCTCGTCTCCACCTGGACGTCACCTGCACATTGCCCTGTGTGATCCCGCGGCAGCTGTGTGTGAACAGGAGTGGAAAGCCCTGTCTGAGACCCCTCCCTACACTCCCCCCGCCCACTCACCTTCCTGAAGGGGCTCGGGCGGCCCCGCCCAGTTCAGGTACGGACGAAGTGTGCCTATCGGCATGTTCCACCCGGCGGACCTGTTCAAGCCCGTGTGGCAGGACCTCACGCCTCGTGTCTCGTTCAGCTGGAAGTTGCTGTCCTTCCTCACTACGGCCACAGCATAATACTGGGTCTGGGGCTCTGCAAAGGGGCAGACGGAATCAGATGCTCTTGGCCTGGACCCAGGAGAGAAAGACAGCCCCTGGTGGGAGGCGGACCTACGTGCTGCAGTTTCTTCTGGCGCAGAGCTGTCCTGATTCCTCTCCCCCAGTGGGTCAGCCTCTGGCCCCAAAGCACCAAGGACTCCGTCCCCTTCAAGTGCCATGACGTCCGAGACCCCCACCTCTGCGACTCATCCACTCTGACTCCACGGAGCCCAGGGCCCAGGCCACGGCCACCCCAGCTCTGGGTCCCCAGGGAGAACTCACGTGCGTTGGTCCCGTAGATCTCTGCCGCTACGGGTCTCAGTCTGTACGGGTCTAGGCCGGCCTCATACACTTGGCCGCCATCCAGGGTCACGGCGTCTGCCCTCTTCGACTGCAAGCAAAGCGGCCAGATCAGCTTCAGAAGGAACCCCGCCCTAACCCAGGCAAGCGGATTTCAGGACGGCAGAAGGGTCTGCGGCTGGGAGGATCTTCAAAAGGGCCCGTTTCTGATTGTGTCCGCTCATGTCCTGTGACAAATGGCACAAGCCAAGGGTCCCTCTTTTGGGACCACAGCCACCAGCCCAACTGCTTTAACTCTTGAGGTTGGGTCTCTGACTCTTTCTCGTGTGACTTCTTTTTACAAGCTGTGAGTGCGTGAAACACGGAGTTTACTCTTCTATTATGGTTTATGAGCTATTGAATTATTTCTCATACGGAACAACTTGAAGCCTTCTTTTACACCACCCTGTAGAACTCTGCTGAGCACACACCCTTCACGCAATCTGAATTTAAAGTTATCTGCTTTCTTCACTGCTCTTGCTCTGTATTGATCTCTTTTAAGCTCTTTTTTACTGGATAGACGTTTTCATTATTCAGCTATCTCTAAGTAACAAGCCCACGGTCGTCCTCTTCTGCCTATCATGTATCCTCACGTGCTCACGTAACTCTTGTATTTGCGGTCTAGTACGGATAGTACCCTGTGGACGGTTTTGTCATCTAAACCTTACACCTGTTCGTGCCCTTACTGCAGTAGCGCCTTTTATGGATTTTACGGACGTCATAATATCTTCTTATTATGTGGCTGTTCTATAAGCTATTAAAGAATTCCCCCAAATGTTCAGCACTTGGGTTATTTCTGACACTTTTGCTGTTAAAACTGTGCTTTTGTGGGTAGCTGTGTCCTTGTAGCTTTTTTTCCCTTCTGATGGCCTGTCGCCATGGGATGGGCATCAGAGGATGCGATCACCTAGACAGGGAGCATGTTCATGGCCCTGGCTGCTGCTGACGCTCGGCTTTCCAGAAGGTTCTGATGCTCATTTAGAAAGCTAGTGAACGTGGTGGTCATTTCACTATAGGCTCGCCAGCAGGAGCGGCTTCCACGTTATGGAGTTATTACTTTAGAAAGTGTTGCCCTGGCCGGTTGGCTCAGCGGTAGAGCGTCGGCCTAGCGTGCGGAGGACCCGGGTTCGATTCCCGGCCAGGGCACACAGGAGAAGCGCCCATTTGCTTCTCCACCCCTCCGCCGCGCTTTCCTCTCTGTCTCTCTCTTCCCCTCCCGCAGCCAAGGCTCCATTGGAGCAAAGATGGCCCGGGCGCTGGGGATGGCTCCTTGGCCTCTGCCCCAGGCGCTAGAGTGGCTCTGGTCGCAATATGGCGACGCCCAGGATGGGCAGAGCATCGCCCCCTGGTGGGCAGAGCGTCGCCCCATGGTGGGCGTGCCGGGTGGATCCCGGTCGGGCGCATGCGGGAGTCTGTCTGACTGTCTCTCCCTGTTTCCAGCTTCAGAAAAATGAAAAAAAAAAAAAAAAAAAGAGAGAAAGTGTTAAGTGCTAACAAATTTCTTAGGTTTGGTTTTCTCTGACTATCCAGGGAAAATATTTTTATTAATTTTGGATTCTGCTTATGACTACGCCATTGACATCATTTTTCTTGCTTGATCCTACATGTCTTACCCATTTGAATTAGTTCTAAATAGAAGGTGAATTGTAATCTCTTGTTAGAACTGGTGCATAGTCACTCTGGTGCTTTCTAAATTTTTGTTTAAATGTTTCTAGTGGTTATGAATTAGTTTTTTTGTGTCTTTAGATCTGCCAGTTTACTTCATTTAGTTCGTTGCTTAAAGGCTGAGAGATTTCTTTGTGCTATAGTTCAGCTAATTAATCTCTCTTCTAGTTTTTCAATAATACATGCTTGCCTTTTAACCATTTAATCAACCCCAATTTTATTTTGATGCATGGTATGTGAAACTGATTTCAAATGGGACTGTGGTTAAAAAGGCAGATCTTGTGACCTCATTCACAGATATTTGGGTTGAATAGGTCAGACAAGGACTCAGGAATCAGCATTTTTTAAATGAGAGGAGGGGAGATAGTGAGACAGATTCCTGCATGTGCCCGGACCAGGATCCACCTGGCAACCCTTGTCTGAGGCTGATGCTTGAATACGGAGCTATTTTTAATGCCTGAGGCTGATGCTGGCACCAATGAGCTATCCTCAGTACCCAGGGTAGACGATTGAGCCAATCGAGTCACTGGCTGAGGGAAGAGGGAGAGAAGGGGGAGAGGAGGAGAGAAGCAGGTGGTCACTTCTCCTGTGTGCCCTGACCGAGAATCAAACCTGGGACATCCATACGCCAGGCTGACAATCTATCCACTGAGCCAACCAACTACTGCCTGGAATCACTGTTTTAAACCAGCAAGAACTGCTGGTGCTGTTTGTCCACAGGCCATAGTTCTAAAATAATATCCTAAAACATTGCTCAAACTAGACTTTTCCCCCTAAGTACTGTTCCAATAACCTAGATCTTACTGAAAATGTGCACACAGATTACCCGCTCTGTGCTAGAGTCAAGTACACACAACTGTGACACAGAGAACAGAGTTGTTGGGTGAATCAGTAAAAATTATTTCAGTAGCTTTTATATCCCAACAAACAAAGAGAATCTGAAATCATCCAAAAGTCATGATTCTCTTTTCTCTCTCTGAAAGTTTCTCAAACAGACGTCTTTCTCACGCCCGCCGCCCTGGCACGTCCCCACAATGCGATGTGGTGCCTCTGACCGGCTGAGCTAACTTCTCTCCGGGCTTAGAGGTCATGATCTTCTGGAGACTTGACCTTTCAGAGCAACCTTGACATTTGCCAGTGTTACATATCCACCCAACATGACTGTGCCTGTGTCATTTTTGCACAGTCGTTATCAACAATGTATGTTGAGATCCCAGTTTCCCCACACATGGTCTCTCCACTTTGGAATGTTAATTTCTGCATTCCACATAGCATGGTGTCCTGTGAGAGAGGACTGCCCTGCCTGGCCAGTGCTCAGGAGGGAAAGCAGAGGGAGGAGGGGAGAGCACGCTTTTTGTTTGTTTTATTCTACACCCTTCCTTTCCCTCCCCTCCCCTCCCCTCCCTTCCTTTCCCTTCCCTTCTTTTCCCTCCCTCCCCTCCCCTCCCCTTCCCTTCCCTTCCCTCTTTTCCCTTCCCTTCCCTTCCCTCACTTCCCTTTCTTTCCTCCCCTTCCTTCCCCTCCCCTCCCTTCCCTTCCCTTCCCCTCCCCTCCCTCCCATCCCCTCCCCTCCCTTCCCCTTCCCTTCCTTCCCCTTTCCTTCCTTCCCTCCCCTCCCCTCCCCTTCCCTTCCCCTCCCCTCCCCTCCCCTCCTTTCCTTTCCTTTCCCTTCTTTTCCCTCCCTCCCCTTCCCTACCCTTCCCTCCTTTCCCTTTCCTTCCTTTCCTTCCTTTCCCTTACCTTCCCTTCCCTCACTTCCCTTTCTTTCCTCCCCTTCCTTCCCCTCCCCTCCCCTCCCCTTCCCTCCCCTCCCCTCCCCTTCCCTTACCTTACCTTCCCCTCCCTCCCCTCCCCTCCCTTTCCCTTCCCTTTCCTTCCCCTTTCCTTCCTCCCCTTCCCTCCCCTCCCCTCCCCTTCCCTTCCCTTCCCCTCCCCTCCCCTTCCTTCCCCTCCCCTCCCCTTCCCTTCCCTTCCCTTCCCTTCCCTTTCACTCAGTTTGGTCTTACTCAACCTATGGCGCTGACTTACCGCGACGGCCTGGATACATTCAGTGTAGGAGTTCCTTCTTACGCAGGAGATAGGAGGGCCACGCACTTTTCGCAGGTTTCTTTGGAATTTGGAGCATTTCCTTGACTCTGCTTCTGATACGGTGCACCACCGAACACTATTCCTAGGGGCAGCCAGACATAGTCCTGGGAGAAACGCCAAGAAGTAAATGTTCGACCACTGGGCACGGAGGAGACTGCCTCATCCTCGGACGCAGTCTTCCAGACTCCGTCTCTGTCTGCTCCTCGCCGGCCCTCCCCACTGTGTGGCCAAGGCAGGCCTCTCTCTGCAGGCGGAGGTGTCTCCCCGGCCTGATAAGCGCTCTGACCTGGCCAGAGGGCTGTGATTCTCAATAAATTAGAGGAGCCGTTCGGAACCTCTGGCTTCTTTTCCTTCCTGTGACTGACACTAGAAAAATGACGACTCCTTGCGTCCGTTTATGGAGTTCTTTCACCTGTCTTGTCCCACTTGAACTTGGAAGGTAGGCAAGAAAGAAAGGATTCTTGCTCCTCGTGTGGACACTGGCTCTTGAGGAGGCTGAGTGATTGACTGCGCAGCAGCGGGGAAGTCCAGCCTAGAACCCGGGTCCCTCCAGATTGCTGTGTCTACAAGCCTCCTCCCAGGGGATGCCTCAGGAACGGAGGAGAACACACCTGGCTCCTTGTCAGTAGCTGCAGGAGCTGGTGTACCAGGCGGGTCCGTGTGCCTGCGTAACCACCACTCACTGTATCAGAAAGACTGATTCTCCTGCCAAGCCTGCCTCTGTTGCTAGAATCTGTGCCGTTAGGGAGAAGGCTGGACCCCATTTGCTCACAGCTCTTACAGACCACTTAGACGCCTGGTAAAGGGTATTTAAGAAAAACCTATGGCGAACATGATATTAAAATGGTGAAAGACTGAATGTTCTCTCCCAAGATTACGAACAATGCGAGGACGTTCACTCTTACTTCTTCTAGTCAACACAGTACTGGAGGGCCTAACCACAACAATAAGGGAAAACCAAAAACAAAAAGATGACATTCGGACAGAAAAAGAAGAAGTTAAATGGTCTTGACTTGCAGACAACAGGATCCTCTCAGTAGAAAATCCTAGGGAGTCCACAAAATGCTGTTAGAACTAATAAGTTCAACAAGCTAATGGGATACAAGATTAATGTATAAAAGCTAAGTATATTTTTGCAAACAAGCATGGCATGGTCTGAAAACAAAATGAAAATATAATTCTATACATAATAATAGAAAAATATTTAACAGAAAAAAATGCAAGACTTACACACTGAAAACTCTAAACGCTTGTTAAAGGAAATTAAAGACCTAAATAAACGGGGAGGCATTTATGCTCAAGCTTTATAAGACTTAATATTGTTAAGATGGTAACTCTCCCTAAATTAATATAAAGAATCAACACACTCCCTATCAAGTGAAAATGGGTGCAACTCTGAGTCAGACCCCTGGACCTCCATCCATGACCACCTCCGGGAAAGCAAGGCTTCCGGCCTCTTGGCCTCTCCCAGGTGGCCCCAGCCCTGTGCTGTGGGCCCGGCAGGCCACACATCAGGGAGCAGAGGGAAGCTGGTCCGGAGCTGTCGGTCCAGGCCATGATCAATCCCGCCTTAGGGAGGAGAGGGATGCCAGCACCCACAGAAAGGAATGTGGAGAAGGGGACCAGGAGACAGGGACAGGGGCGGCACCATGCTTCCTAGGCTTGGGGACATAAGCTCACTGCTGCTCTCTAACCACCTCTCCCAGCAGATGTCCCAGGACAGGAGGAGACGGCACCTGGCTGCAGCAGAACTGCCTGCCACTGCCCATTTGGCTGCTGGCTCCTGGGACCCGCCCTGCTCTGAGCAAGCCCCGCCCTCATTCCCTTACATTACTAATGGCCATCACTGCGGAGCGCCCTCAGAGACCCCAGAAATTACTTCAGATGTTTGGGTACAGAATTCACAATTGTTTAGCCAGGTAGGGCGGCTGGGTCCGCCTCCACCTCGGGCAGCAGCCAGCCCAGAGCTCCCAAGAGGACACACGGCCTCCCTCACCTGAGGTCAGCCGCAGCCTGGGACAGTTGGAGACAGAACAGAGGCTGTCCAGAGTCTGACCCCAGAATTCACAATTGTTAGTCTGGGAAGGTCCGCGCAGCTCTGGGCTTCCCCAACTAGCTTAGAAGCGCTGGCTCCCGCTCCTCCCCCAACGGGTGGGCGGGGCCGACCAGCTACGGCCTCGGCTGGGGGCTGGGTGTCCGCAGAGCTCAGGGACAGTGTCGACCACCGTGGGGCCCAGTGACAGGGGGCCCCTGCCCCGTTGGGCGCAAGGACCATGTCGCCCAGTTGGTGAGGCGCATCCCAGGGTACGTGCACTCACCAATGGCCAAGAGGGACAGCAGAGCAGGGAAGATAAGCTTCATGTCTGGGGTCCTGCGGTGACTTCAGCAAACGAAGCCTCTGCCACCTGCGCCTGCTCTGCATCCCTTTATCTAGGGCTTGATGGCCTCACGGGGCTTGCCCCACCCTGTGGACCAATAGGCGCTCCTGGCAGCACCCCTAAACACAC
Source organism: Saccopteryx leptura (assembly GCF_036850995.1). Lineage (NCBI taxonomy): Eukaryota > Metazoa > Chordata > Mammalia > Chiroptera > Emballonuridae > Saccopteryx > Saccopteryx leptura. Next base: position 8,754,805 of record NC_089512.1, on the reverse strand, counting down.
ACACACACACACACACACACACACACACACACACACCAGTTCCTGCAGGCCCGAAGAACCCTGGGGTGGGGGCGGGACAGTGGGGGGGGAGGGGGGAGGAGAGGTGCCTGGGTAGGGCTTGGCACCTGGAAGAGAGGAAACCCAGAGCCCAGGGAGAGTTGAGAAGTGGCCCCCGCCCTGCCTTGCCCCGCCCTGCACAGCAGCACCTGCCTGTCCAGCGGCCTGAGGAGAGACGACGTGAGGACAGCAGCAGGGAGTGGGTGGGAAAGGCTGAGGTGGGGGCTCCCTGATCACCCCCAGCCCCCAGCACTCTGCTGCGAGGACGTGGGAACCGACTTCCACAGAAAGGCCTCTCTCCTCCCTGGAGCCCTCATCAGCTTGCGAAGATAAGGAGAGAGCCCACCAGGGAAACCCCTGTGCTGAGCTGCGAGCACAGGAGCCAGGGCCCCCCAAGCCCTAGAGCACCCCCCTCTCAAGGCCAGAGATGCTCTCATCTTAGTGGACTAGTGGCCAGCCCAGGTCGTGAGTGTCTCTACAGGGGTCCTTAGCAGCCCGGGCCTGTCCAGGGACGCCCCCTTCACTTCCCTCCCCCGCCCCTCCCAGCTCTGGATCCTCTCCTGCTCCCCCTCCCTCTACTTGGGTTCGACCCAAACCACAAGTGAAGGTAGCACCAGCTCCGGCCCCTTTAGAAGGTGCTTGCTCGTGGCTGTGCCATTTACTCCTTTTTATTTTATTTCATTTATTCATATTTTTTTTAGAGAGGAGAGAGAGAGAGAGAGAGAGAGAGAGAGAGAGAGAAAGGGGGGAGGAGCAGGAAGCATCAACTCCCATATGTGCCTTGACCAGACAAGTGCAGGTTTCGAACCAGCGACCTCAGCATTCCAGGTCGACGCTTTATCCACTGCGCCACCACAGGTCAGGCTATTTTATTTTATTCATTTTAATGGGGTGACACAAATCAATCAGGGTACAGAGGTTCAGAGAAAATATCTCCAGGGTATTTTGACATTGATTGTGTTGCATACCCCTCACCCAAAGTCAGATTACTTTCTTACACACATTTACTCCTGAAGTGTGTGTTATTCCTGAAGCTACACTCCCGGGCTGCACAGCGGGCGAGAACGGGCCCAGGGTTCTGTCCAGGGCAAGGGCCCCTCATCCCCAACCTCTTGTGTGTTCACGTTGAGAGGGAGAGGAAGGTTGGGGGGCAGGCACCCCCTTTTCTTGATCCCCAGGCAGATCTTTATCCTGAGCAAAGAGTATTCATTTCCAGGAAAAAAAAAAAAAGACATTTGGGAAGAGACTTTTAATGTCTGGTCACCTGGTTGACCCTCTTAAAAAGAGACTTGAAGTCCCTGGAGCTCTGTGGTGTTTGTGGGGGATTAGGGAGAAGCTTTGGGGGGGGCATAGCTCTGAACCAACAGCACTGTTGCCCATGTTGCCCCCCTTGCCAGGGAAACTCGGCAATCAAAGAGCTTCTCTCCGCTTGTCTGTCCCGCCCCTCCTTCATGTCTTCCCCTTCCTCTCTGAAGGCCCCTCCCTGTGGTGCTCCTCTCGCCCCCGTGTCTGGCGGGGGCGGGCCCAGGCTCTCAACTGCTCTTGGTCGGTATCTGTGTGTCCTTTCCAATTACCTCTTCTGCTTCATTCACGACGTGCAATCCGGTGCCCAAACATACTGTGTTCCTTCATCCTGCCTCTGTGCTCACGCATTCTTTTCATCCCATGGCCACGGGAGGGCCCTGGGCTCCTGATCCCTCTCCTTGACTCCTGTCTCCCCCACTGCGGTCCGTCCCTCAGAAATGTTTCAAGACCGCAGAGCTAACACTGCTTCCAACACACCTCGCTGGCCCCTCCTCTCCTCTCACTACATTCTCTCCTCAAGGCAGCTCATCCTTCCTCCTCTGGAATCATCCAAGGCCTTCCCAGCAAGCCAGGTCCACACACCAACCACTGTACCCTCTGGTCGGGCTTCTGTTTTATTTTATCATATCCTGTGTTCATGCAGGGGAAATACTGTTCAGTTAAACTATTGTTTATGAAAGGAAGGAAGGAAGGAACCAAGGAAGGGAAGGGAAGGGAAGGGAAGGGAAGGGAAGGGAAGGGAAGGGAAGGGAAGGGAAGGGAAGGGAAGGGAAGGGAAGGGAAGGGGAGAAAAAAGAAAAGAGGCCAAGTTCCTCCCAAGCCTTTGGAACCCTGACTTTGAGTGAGTGCCCAGGTAGGCCAGGCCAATGTTTTTGAGAAATGCAGATGTTCAGTGTGTGTATGGAGGAGAGAGGAGCGAGAGCACTCCATTATTCTTCGGGTAAACTCCCTGCGAGAAGAGATCGCTTTCTTCTTGTTCTCTCTCCCACACTTCTTGTTCTCTTTCCCACGCTTCTTGTTCTCTCTCCCACACTTCTTGTTCTCTCTCCCACACTTCTTGTTCTTTCTCCCACACTTCTTGCTCTCTCTCCTCCTCTTCCCACTCCGCTGCCCTGCAGAAGGCCACCCGTGAACCACATGGCTCTTGTGATCTGGCTACTGACAACGGACCTCTGTGGATCACTTCACTCAAGCTGGCCAAATGATTCCCTTCAGAAACTTTTTAAATGATTCTCATACAGAAAACTGTAGAAACAGACAGGTACAACTCAACAACTTATCCCAAAGAAACACTCAGGGAACCACAGCCAAGGTCAAAAAAATGAAACATTGCCCATGTCCCCTTAGACCTCCACTCACACTTCCAACCTCTCCCCATCCCCCAAGATGAACTACTATCCTAATTTCTAAAGCTATCGTTTATTTCTGCATCTATCTGAACGTTATATAGATGGAATTATTCAACATGTATTCTTTGTATCTGATTTCTTCATTCAACATGGTCATCAAGGCATCTATATTTTATTTTCATTTCATTTTCTATTAATATATAGTATTAAAATCTATTTTTGTATATTGTCCTTATAGCTAGCAATCTTGTTAAATTCACTGATTAATTCTAATTATTTGGAAATTTCCACAAACACAATACTGAGAGCTTCATTACTTTTTTCCCATCGTTTTGCATGGAAGAGACTTTGGGCACAATGTTGACTGGATGGGGCCATCAAGACATCCCAGTTGGAAAGCTTTCAACATTTCACCCATTAAATAATTATAAATTAAGGAATTTCCCTTCAATTCTCATTTTTAACATAAGTGAATGTTGAATTTGGCATCTATCAAGCGAACCATTTGATTTTTCTCTCTTGTGATGAATTGCACTGATTTATTTTTGTAGGCCAAACCAACCTTACGTTTCTTTTTTAAAAAAACTATATATATTGCCCTGTCACGGTCATTTTGCTCTCGTTCCTCGCATGAGGCACTTGTCGCCGAGACAGTGACTCATCAGAGACCGCATGGCGTATACTGAGCTCTGAGCCTGTTCCGTGTTCCTACTCAGGGCCTCTACATCACCCTGGTTTTTGTCTGAGCTGTCTACTAACGATTCAAATCTTCAATACGTCCGGGAGGACATTTCTTCTACAGGTGGCAGAGGTTGCCGTGGAAGGTGAAGGGCACACGTGGAAAAGGGTTTTCGGCGGTCACAGGCGTGCCTGTGTTCTGCGGTTCCTCAGCAGGCCTGGTCAGATGCTTCCAAGTGCCCCGGGTGATGTCAGGCGCTCCCTGAGTGCTTGGGAGCCAGTTAGGTCTCCTCCTCTTTTTCAGGTCATTCCCGGAGGTGGACTCTCTATCAGTTTCTGGATCTCTAGAACCCAGTTCTTCCTAGGGGCTGATGCCAACTTATGATGAGGTTTTATGTTCCCTGCTGGTATCCAAAGAGGAGCTGTTGATGAGAAAATTGCAACATACCCTCACCCCCAGGTTAGCAATTTGACTGGATCCTGCCACCCAGGGCCAACTAACACATCCCGGTACAACACAAGAGAGAGGCTTGGCTGGTATAAAATGCCTCTGGGCTGCAGTAAGTCCAGATGAGAAAAATGTTCAAACAATTAAGAGTACAGCCTGACCAGGTGGTGGCACAGTGGATAGAACATAGGACTGGGATGCAGAGGACCCAGGTTCGAGACCCCAAGGTCGCCAGCTTGAGCGCAGGCTCATCTGGTTTGATCAAGGCTCACCAGCTTGGACCTAAGGTCGCTGGCTCGAGCAAGGGGTCACTCAGTCTGCTGTAGCCCCATGGTCAAGGCACATATGAGAAAGCAATCAATGAACAACTAAGGAACCGCAACGAAGAATTGATGTTTCTCATCTCTCTCCCTTCCTGTCTGTCTGTCCCTATCTGTCCCTCTCTCTGACTCTCTCTGTCTCTGCCACACAGAAAAAAAAAATTAAGAGTACAAAAAGCCTTATACAATTGTTCTTGTGGGGCAAGTCTCCTCCTGACTCCCCCTTTTCTGTTTGTGCTGTTGATGCTTTAAAAGGCTCTTTCTACGGTACCTGTAAGTTTGGGTGAATCCCTCAAGCTCCTGAGACCCTCAAAAATGTCCCAAGTTCCTTTTTGTTTTCCTATCAGGACAATCCTTCTTCTAAAGTCCTTTCCTTCCTCTCCTTTTCTCACCTCTGTTCACTTTCCCAGTTCCTTCTCTTTCTGTTTCTTCCCTCTGCACAAACCTTCTGCAACCCGCACAACCCTTCTTCTCTATTCAGAAATAACCAGCTTTCAGAACGATTTACTTTCTTCCTTCTCCTTTCAAAAATGCCTCCATACCTTATACCATTTACCATTTAAAAAACATCCAAAGCCCTGGCCGGTTGGCTCAGTGGTAGAGCGTCGGCCTGGCGTGCAGAAGTCCCGGGTTCGATTCCCGGCCAGGGCACACAGGAGAAGCGCCCATCTGCTTCTTCACCCCTCCCCCTCTCCTTCCTCTCTGTCTCTCTCTTCCCCTCCTGCAGCCAAGGCTCCATTGGAGCAAAGATGGCCCGGGCGCTGGGGATGGCTCCTTGGCCTCTGCCCCAGGTGCTAGAGTGGCTCTGGTCACAGCAGAGCGATGCCCAGGAGGGGCAGAGCATCTCCCCCTGGTGGGCAGAGCACCGCCCCTGGTGGGCGTGCCACGTGGATGCCGGTCGAGCTCATGCGGGAGTCTGTCTGACTGTCTCTCCCCGTTTCCATCTTCAGAAAAATACAAAAAAACAAACAAACAAAAAAAAAACATCCAATTTCTTTCCAATTAATCAGAATTCTCGATTTCCAAAAACCTTAACTTTCAGTGAGGACTAAGTTAATATCAATAATTAGCAATTTCAGATTTATACTTTTATGAACATATTTCATGACCTTTAGAAACAGGTTTTTTCACTGTTTTGAAAGAACAACTGTTTTGTTTGAACATTTCCTCATCTGGACTTACTGCAGCCCAGAGGCATTTTATAGCAGCCAAGCAACGGCCTAACCCTCTCTCCTGTGTTGTCCCGGGATGTGTTAGTTGGCCCTGAGTGGCAGGATCCAGTCAAATTGCTAACCTAGGGGTAAGGGTATGTTGCAATTTTGTCATCAAACAAAACAGTGAAATAAACTTATACTTTCAAAAGATGTAACAGTGATAACAGGAGCCTTCTGCCCAAAATATTCAAGAAAATCAGAAAAAAATTCAAGATCCAGTCTAATTTCTGATATTCACAACTGTGTGTTAATGGATTTTACCAAAATATTTTTTTTTCTTCCTAAACGTACCCTTTGGTTTGTTTGTTTATAAGCCAAATTAATATTATCCTAGTTAGAGTATTAAGTCCAGTTTTAACTGGTCCTGGTCGTTTGTATTAACACAATTATTCTGAACACAACAAGAAATAGCAACTGATCATCATGATTTTTTACAATCGGCTTTAGAAGGAATTTTCAGGTTAAGTGTTAGTTAGCCCCTCGGGGCACACACAAAAGGCACACTACACAGGGGCCATGAGGCTCCGCCTGCAATCTTCCTGAAAACGTCCTTCTTGGCCACAGCAATAACAAGTTTCTGGCAGCAGGGACCTGGGCTCGATGTCATTCAGTCCCTACATTTTGACAAGTGTGAGTCATCTGCGCTGGGTTAGGGTTTTGTCGTCGCAAAGGGGCGAAGACTTTCTGACAATCTTCATTGGCAGTTTCTCGTGCCAGTTGGAGCACGAGGACATTGAGTACTGTCTCTTTGTCTGGAGATGGCATTTTGTAGACGATTAACAAGATCTATATATATATAAGGTTCATTCGCCCCTAGTCTGAAGATAGCAGAGGAGCCCGTGGGGACTTTGGTGTCCAGAACTTTACCCCCCACGCCCTGTAAGCAGCTTGGTAAAAACCATAGGAAATGCAGCTCTGTTTCATTTGCCACTGAGCCTGGGGAGTTTCGTAGGTGGCAGTCCCAAGTAACATGTCAATTCCAATTGGAAACACCAGCTCCTAAATTTTTCCTGGCCAATCGCTGAGCGACATCCTGGTATTCTTGTAGCCAGACACTGGACTGGGCAGTGGTGGTTACTGCTTTCATTCACCCCTCTCAGTCCCATGGGGTCATTAAATATCCTGCCCCCTAAAGCAGCGGTTCTCAACCTGTGGGTCGCGACCCCGATGGGGTCGCCCAAAGCCATTGGAAAATACATAACGCATATCAGGTATTTACATTCCGAATCATAACTGTAGCAAAATTACAGTTATGAAGTAGCTACCAAAATTATTTTTTGGCTTGGGGTCACCGCAACATGAGGAACTGTATTGCGGGGTCACGGGATTAGAAAGGTTGAGAACCACTGCCCTAAAGGCTCTACGATTCCCTTGGATCCATTTTCAGAGCCAGCACCCCATTCGCTCCCGGTCTTCAAGGTCTAAGTTCTCTTTCGGATATCGAGGACACTGTTGACACAATAAGCAGCTTTGTGATTTGCCTATCGGTGACCTTACATCCCGCATGGTGGAGGAGGCCGTGGAGTTGCAGCTCACGGTTACGCTGCTCGGGGCGACAGGAAACTTCACAGGCTAGAGAGTAAATGAAGGAGAGGTGGGGAGAGGGAAATGGGGGTCCACTGGTCTGAAACCTATTTGACCTCGCCACCTTCCGAGGGGACGCTTCTCTTGCTAAGACAAAGTCCACACGTGGGTTCCTTCAGGTGACTGCACAGCTGTGACTCGGCCACGAGAAAGCTGAAGCCGAGGAAATGGGCTGTTTCTTTTTCTTTCTCTCCATCTATCCCTTCATTACCCAAGACTCTCCATGTCCACTAACTTTCGAGGGTGGAATTCCCCTTTAATAATAATAAAGCCCTGGAGCCGATCTCCTGCAGTGCCCAAGGCTCAGTGTGTTCTCAGAGCCCCTGGGTCCGGGGCCCAGTCTCCCCTGACGCCTCCCCCCCAGTCCCGGCTGCTCCCCATGACGGCCCTCTACCAGCCTCTCCTTCCCGGAGCTGCGGTCCTCTCTCCACGCGCCTCCCCGCGCGCGCGCAGACCCTGCCCCGGTGTTCCTCCCAGGGTTAGAGAACAGGCTAACCTGGAGCAGAAAAGCACAGCGACACCTTAAAGGACCCCCAATAATGCAGAGAAAGGAGGTGAGAGGGGGGGAGGTTTGGACGCTGAGGGAACAGGGTTTCAAGAAGGACTGTGTGGTCAACAGGAGAATCGGCAAAGGGCTCGGAGTGGAGAGATCTGAAGGCCCCCCGGGGCGTGGCAGTGCTGGCGGGCAGGGGTGTCCTCCAGAACCGCACCGCCGGCCAGGAGAGCAGCGGTTTGACTCCAGTTACAGTGGGGGAGGAGAGAGTGCAAGAGTGACCCCCCCACCCTCCCACCCGCTGAAGACAGTGAGGGCAGCTGCTTAGACCGCGGGTGAGGATGTGGCTGAGAAGGGGGCAGAGGGCACTAGTGACTGGAGGTTAAGCAGAGGATGAGAGCCCAGAAGGGACGAAGGTGTTTCAGGTCCTGTGGTGCCTGTGTGTGCACATTTACAGTGCTGCTGCTGCTCCCTTAAAGTCCCAACGCTCGCTGGTCTTCTCCACGTCGGTTTCTCTCGCTGACCCCTTGATTCCTATTCTCTGTGCCCTCCCCCTGCCCTGGGAACACACACATGCACTCACTCACGCACATGCACACACGCACATGCACACACGCACGCACATGCGCACACACGCACACACTCTCACACTGGCCCACACAGACACGCAGCTATGTCATCGAACCACCTGTCCGTGGAGAGAACGGTTTCTGGCCCGTCCGCAGACTCCAGACCATCTGGCCTCACACCCGAGACTGCAGGAGAGAGGAGGGTTTGGAGCTGAAACACGGAGGCGGAGAGGCCCAGCTGTGCAGGTATGTGGTCAGACACGAGATTTCAGCATAAAATTCTAGAGAGGATGAACGATGCTTCATGAGGCATGGAAATCAACAGCACTTCCGGTTTTATTTCTTGCTAAGGTGACAGCGGGGAATTGTGACAACAGGTGTGACTAGCAAACTGCCCCCTCAGGAAGGAAGAAGGAGGCCCCGGCGGGCCGGGCGCTGGGCGGGGGACAGTGGGGGCTGAGGGTCGCTGGGGGCACCCGGGCCATCTTCTGGGTTTACCTCCTCAGGAAGGCGCAGGCTTCCAGAAGGGCTGTGGGACACAACAAAGCAGGAGGGTCAGACAGTGACTTCTTGTCTCATCAATACATCAATCAAGGAGGATACTAACACAGACTCTTCCCCCACTCTCCCAGCTCCGTAAGTTCCTGCTGGCTCCACTCACGTTTCCCCACGGCCCCAGGAAGCACCTGGCAGCCCTGGCCCCCTCCAACCTGGGTGACTCTGCTCCGGCCTGAGTGACCAGCCCCCCCACCCAGACTGTCTCCGACTGACAGTGATGGTCCCCTGACTTCTGGAACGTGAACAATGAACATGTCATCTTCATGCAGCTCTGTTTGCAATAGTGTTCACTTTGTGCCTTCACAAATGAGTCACTGTGTTAAATGCCGAGGGCTCAGCCCGGGCAGACAGGCCCTGCCCGCCAGGGGTGTGCAAGTCTACGCCATCGTGGGCTGGCAGCTTGCAAGAACCACCCGACAGCTGGTTTCTCCAAGTGTCGTCCGAAAAGCGCCAACAGCACGGTCCTCCGAGACCTCAGCTGATAGAGAGAGGGCTTCCCCGCCTCGGCACCGCGTGTGCGGCCAGGAAATTCCTTATTGTGAGAGCTGTTCCGTGCTGTCTCTAGTAGAATCTCTGGCTTCTGCCCACAGGCACCAGCAGCACCCTCCCCCTAAGTTATGAGAATCAGAAATCTCTCCAGGCATTGCCAAGTGCCCCCCCCCGAGAGCAAAATTGCCAGAGTTCAGAGATGGAGATTCTTGGCCCTACCCCCATCCCTGGACCACTGCCCCCATATCCAATGTCCGGATGACCCGGGGACACTGGGGAGGTCGTGCATGCTAGCCTCTCAGAACCACCACCTCGAGCCTTACAATGCCCTGCGATGTCTTCCAAATGTTTGTAAAGGATTGCGTTATTGTCAGCATATTTTTCTGGCTGAAGTGTTTTTTGAGCATTTGTATTCTCTATAGTTGATATTTAAGGCAACTGTCTAGAAACCAGAATTGGTCACTTCTCAATACGTGTATGTATATATCTGTATGTGAATAAATGTATGTGTATACATACATACATAAACACATGTTTCATTTTACTGAATAAAATGATCAGTTTCTAAAAACTCCATCAGAACGATAAAATTCAGCATATTCTGTACTGCCCTATTTTATTCTCTAACCTTTCACCTCATCAAGGCGGTTGTCATTTCCTGAGGCACAGAGCTATTACATTACCTTATTATTTGTATCCCCCTGTGCATTCCTAGAATGGTGCTTGGCCCTCCCACCTGGACCCTCAGCCATGGTGGTTTCTCAGAGATGCTACCCACGGACCACTTACGGGAGCTGGAGCACTTCTGCAGGTTAGACACGGCCGTGACATACTCTGCTCCCAGATATGACTTGTAATTGTTTTTGCCGTGGAGTCTGGCCAGACACTCAGTGTTGTCGTTGAACAGGAGGTTTTTGGTGTCGGACTGGAACAAGCAAAAGGTGCCTGGGCACTCACGTCCGTTTCTCCCAAACCTAGCCTGTGTCGGAGGGACAGACAGCAAGTGAGGATTCGAGGGAGGCAGGAGGGTTTATGGATCAGGGGGGGCTAAGGACATTTTTTTTTTCCCTCCAGGGTCAGTCCTGGGACAAACATGAGCCAAAAGGAGCTGAGTTCTGGAGTCGTTCCACTGACTTGGCCGACTGTCCCCGGTGCCACGCCCTCCTGGTGCCCAGGCCCCACCCAGGTGGCAGTGCCCAGGCCCTTGGTCACTCTGACCTCACCTCCCACCATCTCTCCTTCCTTCTTAGTCTGCGGCCTCCTTCTTTTGAATGTGTTAGCGGTGACTAAGGGACAGCTGAGGAGTTTTATGATCTGCCCCAAAGCTGATCACTAGCAGCATGCCAACCAGCCAGCTGTCCCAGGGGGGCAGTGCGCCTCGAAACTCGTCCCTGCCGGCTCCGCTGGCCGTAGCTCCTCCTCCGTGCCCAGAGCTCCTGCAGGGCTGAGCTGCTCCACCAAACACCTCGGTGAGGGCAGGCCTCCTACCAGCACCAGGGGGCGTGTGCCACAGTGAGGGCTCCGTAAATGCCACGTATAGCGCCCGTCGGTACCATCCCGGGGCCCCTATCTTTGCAGCACACCTGGAAACGTGAGGTTTCAACACAAAACTGGAAGTGCTTACTAACAGAGGGCCACAGACTTTAAGGAAATGGTAGGACTTCCTTCGTTCCACAGCTCAGAAACAGCCTTAAAGCTACAGAAGGTCTGAGCGTGCTGTTTGTAGAGATGGCGAGGACAGCGGCCTTGTGTAGGACGCTGCCCGGTGGCTGGCCCAGACGCGGGGAGCACTGTGTACGCCACTCTACCTAGTTGTGGGAGGAAGGCTCAACGGGCGCCCTCATTGGCCTGAAGAACAAAAGAAGGGACAAGAAGAATAGCCACGTGTGAGCTGGCCAGTGAGCACAAGCCCGGAGCAGGAGACTCAGGGCAGAAGTTAGGTCAGTCCCAGAAATCCCAGGACTGAAATCTTTGTTGTCCTTATCGAGACTCTGGGCAGCCCTGCAGCATGTGGCAAATCCTGTCACCATCAGCTTCGAGCAGAGGGACTGGAAGAAAGGCCTGGGATAGGCCGGCTGACCGGGCTCTGTGGCTGCCCCGCAGGACAGAAGCCCTCACAGCTGGGAAAGGAGAGGAGGCCCCGGTGGTCCGTACCTGTTGATCAAGCAGCACTCGCTCCAGGTGCCCTGCCTTGTCATTCCGAGACACCACCGCGTGGTTTGGGGCCACAGACAGGTGGCAGCTGGCAGCCTCAGTCACAGGCTTCCGGGTGCCGTCAGGGCACAGCAGCTCGAAGTCCTCCAGCTTCAGGTCCCGCGTCCACTCTGCAGTGCCCCTTCCTGGGGAGAGAAGGAGGTGGCGTCAGTCAAAGGGTCCTTCTGGGTGGGCGTCACCATCCACTGGCCTCCTGAAATGCGCGCGCTGGGGTTGCGATGACGTGAAGGAGAGAGCAGAAAGCGTTGTCACCGCACAAGCCACGCGAGCTTCAGGCCTAGCCAACGTCACCGCCGCATCCACACAGCGAAACAGAATCCAGCCACAGAAAGGAGCGAAGCCCGGATACATGCTGGGCTGAGGATGGACCCTGGAAACGTGATGCTCAGAGAAAAAAGCTGGTCACAAAAGGCCACAGAGTGGAGGATTCCACTCATGTGAAATGTCCAGCATAGGCAGATGTAGGGAGACAGAGAGTGGATGGACGACAGCCAGCTCCGGGGGAGTGGGGGAGTGACCGCTCCCAGCTACAAAGGCTGTTTTTCTGTTTTAGGGATGAGTGGGGGGTTGGTGTTTTTTACTGTGTGCCTGTCAAGGTGTTGGCCAGGCTGAGTGCTTGTCTGGCTGCGGGGTTTCTTTATGTAGGTGTGTGAGCCTGCTGAGACTGGACTGTGCTAGCAGTTGTAGAAGAGACCGCTGAATTTTACACTCTGAATGGATGAATTTATAATATGTGAACTGTCTCTCAATAAAGCTGTTACATTTTTTAGTTTCTAAGAAGAAAACGCCCCCGTCTGTGCCATAAAAGAATAGCTGGTTTATGTTCCAAACGAAATTGTTTCCTCTTCCCTTTCATATTCAAATGTTCTTTGTGTAACCAGAGAAAAGAAGAAACTTCGATGGTTTCTCAAAGATATTCGGTCAGTTCCAATGAAAAACAGTTGTGAAATCCTACGGCCGTTTAAAATCAAATTTGACATCTGGTCTCTGGAAAGCTCTTAGATGAATGGTTCGTCAATTTCCAAATGGAATTCTATGCACGTCGGCGTGCGTGCAAATGCAGGTTCAGTGCTCAGGCCCCCCCTTCTCTCCTGCCCCCTCCCTGTCCCTCCCTCCGTTCTCCTGGCTTTGTCCATCTGATGTTGAGGTCATTCCAAATTTCCATGTCTGACCTCAGCCCCTCTCCCTGGACGGGAGGAGGCAGGAGCGGCTGTGACTGTTGATATCTCTGAAGGAGGGAGGCGGGGGGAGGGGGCAGTTCTCAGGGCACGAGATGGCAAGGCGCCTGCTGAGGAGGAGGGCTGGGGGGCTGAGGGGCGCAGCTGGGAGTCTTCAATTTAGTCGTTATGGTTTTCACCTAGAGATCAGAGGCGAGAGTGACTATTCAACATCGACTGATCGCTTAGCTCCACCATTTGCATCTGCCTCTGATTTTTGTACCCCTTTACTCCCAACAAGTTTCCAGACAGGTACTCACATGGGACTAGAAGAAGGCCCTTAGTTCCTTTTCTAAAGGGAGATTTTATTTGCATATGTTTGATTTGGTTTTTTTTGTAGTATCATCTACATTCAGTCTCCCATAGGCTGGCCTGGGCAGATGGTCTGCTTCTGTGGTTGTCTAGACAAAATGAGGGAACATCTGCTACTGAGTATTGCAGAATGTGTGTGTGTGTGTGTGTGTGTGTGTGTGTGTGTGTGTGTGTGTGTGTGTTAGAGAGAGAGAGAGAGAGAGGTTGGTTTCAAAAGCAATGTGACACCTATAGACATTACCATGTATGCATACCAAAGTAAAAAAATTAACAGAAATTGGCCCTGACCAGTTGGCTCAGTGGTAGAGTGTTGGCCCAGCATATAGAAGTCCCTGGTTCAATTCCCAGTCAGGGCACACAGGAGAAGCAACCATCGGCTTCTCTCCCCCTTCCCTTCTCCCTTCTCTCTCTCTCTCTTTCTCTTCCCTCCCACACCCACAGCTCAATTGGTTTGAGCACATCAGTCCCAGGTGCTGAGGATGGCTCCATGGAGCTTCTACCTCAGGCACTAAAAATAGCTTGGTTGCAAGCACGGCCCCAGATGGGCAGAGCATTGGCACGATATGGGGTTGCCAGGTGGAGCCTGGTTGGGGCACATGTGGGACTCTGTCTCTCTTCTCTCCTTCTCTCCCTTGCAAAAGAAGGAGAAAAAAATAACAAAAATTAACTTAATCAAATGTCTGGAAGACCATGTATCTTCCCAGCTGCTCTTATAAATACTAGGAAGTGTTATGATGCCAGAGACTCTGCCCTGAAGGGTCAGGGGAGCATCGTAACTCACCGTCAGTGTTCTCCAGGACAATGGAATCTTTCACAAACGCAACGTCTCCAGCATTCTCAGCCATGCACCTAAAATATTCCAGAAAATAAACATTGCCTGGGAAGAGAAACTAGGAGCGTTTTCGTAAATATTTGCAATATACATTCCAAAATCTGAAGTGTTGAAGTAAACATGAAAAATTGATAAAGACAAATATTTCCAGGAATTTGGGATTTAAAATAGAAGACTGAACACATATGTGTAGCTTCTTTCCTTCTAAAATCCCAATACAATGATGCCTATGAGATTTTTTTTTTAAGCTATAAACCCATGAGAAAGAGGGACGCACAGAGAGAAAGAGAGAAGAGAAAAAATGAGAACATCTGGATGTGAGAGAGAAAATGGTGAGCAGTGATGGACCCAGCAGGGCAATCAAAAGCTGTGACACAGTTGGAAGTGGGGGGACCCGGAGGCAAGCCCGTGAGCACTGCGGAACTCCAAGCCAGAAACACCAGTGAAAGTGACTGAGACCAGGAAGACTGGATGCGATCAGGGTGCCCTCCAAGCCCATGCAGGGAAATTGACCCTGGACAACCTTATGGGCGAGAGAAACAATCACAGCTGAGGGCAAAGGCTCAACACAGAAATCAAGGAAAGGAGTGAAAAACCTTTATCTTGGAAGGTTAAATCATAGCCCCTTACCTCTCTCTCTCTCAGGCTCCCAAGAAGTAGAGAGGAGAATCTGATCAACCCAGAGAAAATGCGCAGAAGTTCCAATAGTTAGATGCCCCACAGTGCAACGACACAAACCGATCGCCCCAGCCTGAGACCCATACTCTCCACGACACGTCACCTGATGCAGAGCGAACAGTCAACTCTGGTGCTTCTCTCTTCCATGTGGACCAGCAGCCAGAGAGCGTGGGTAGTTGGGGAAATATCAGAAGGCATAGAAACCAGAGCAATGACGTTCAGAGGGTGCAGAGACAATAGAGGAGAGAGAAGAAAACTTTCATTTAAGCTACGATGAATATCATTAAAGAGCTAAAAGAGGGTGCTGCATTCACAAAACAAGCAGATCTGAAAAGGAACAGCCAGACTACAGAAAAGAGTTTTTAAAAAGTAAAAAATAATAATCACCAAGATTCTTTAAAATAACATAAGGTCTATAATATTTAACTGAGCAAATATCCGAGACACTAAAAAGTAAAGAGAAGCAAATAATAAAAAATAAATAGTTAGAAAATTATGTGTTAATTCAGGAGAGGCTATAATTTAAGAATTCAAGTTTAAAGAGAAATCGGGAGGGGGGGGGGACACAGTATGGAAATTATCAAAGAAATAATGAAGTAAAATTTCCCAGAACTGAACAACTTGAGTTTCCAGACAAAAGGGACCACCAGGTGTCCACACCAATAAATGAAAAAGAAAACTCACATAAAGAAATATCACTGTGAAGTTTCAGAACACTGGAGATTTTTTTTAAATAGCTTTATAAGCCTGACCAGGCGGTGGCGCAGTGGATAGAGCATCAGACTGGGATGCAGAGGACCCAGGTTCGAGACCCTGAGGTTGCCAGCTTGAGCACAGGCTCATTTGGTTTGAGAAGAAGCTCACCAGCTTGAACCCAAGGTTTCTGGCTCGAGCAAGGGGTTACTTGGTCTGCTGAAGGCCTGCGGTCAAGGCACATATGAGAAAGCAATCAATGAACAACTAAGGTGTCGCAACGAAAAACTGATGATGATCGATGCTTCTCATATCTCTCCGTTCCTGTCTGTCTGTCTGTCCCTGTCTATCCCTCTCTCTGACTTTCTCTCTTTCCCTGTAAAAAATAAATAAATAAAATAATAATAAAATAGCTTTATAATATTATTTTTGGTTTCTTTAACTTAAAAAGGTTTCAAGAAACTAGTGTTCAAGGCATTTTTTAATTGATTTTTAGAGAGGGAGAGGGAGAGAAAAAAACACTAACTTGTTGCTTCACTCATTCATGTACTCATTGGTTGTTTCTTGTATGTGCCCTCACTTGGGGTTGAACCTGCAACCTTAGCATATCACAGTGATATTTTAACCAACTGAGCTACCCAGTCAGGGCTCAAAGCATTTTGCATTTGACAAAACCCAAGACTAATTTTTCCTAAAGAATTTTTTTTTTCATTCACTGTTAAATCTCTGTAAATTTAGAGAGAAATATCTGATTTATTTACCTTTCACAAAATATTCTTTGTGTCAATCTGTTAGTCTAAGACACCTTATAAAACTTCTAGAGCTTATTATCTCAGAATTAAGAAGCCAATAATGGCCCTGGCCCATTGGCTCAGTGGTAGAGCATTGGCCCAGGGTATGGATGTCCTGGGTTCAATTCCCAGTCAGGGCACACAGGAGAAGTGCCCATCTGCTTCTCTACCCCTCCCTTCTTGCCCCCCCTTCCTTTCTCTCTTCTCTCTCTCTCTCTCTTCTCTCTCTCTCTCTCTCTCTCTCTTTCTCTCTCTCTTTCCCTCTCTCTCTTCCACTTTTGCAGTCATGGCTCCATTGGAGCAATTTGGCCCCAGGCACCCAGGATGGCTCCATGGCCTCCGCCTCAGGCACAAAGAAGAGCTTCATTGCTGAGCAACGAAGCAACCCCCGCTAGATGGGCAGAGCATCACCCCCTAGTGGGCATGCCGGGTGGATCCCAGTCAGAGTGTATATGGGTGTCTGTCTCTGCCTCCTCTCCTCTCAATGAATAAAAAAGTAGCCAAAAATAAATTGTTGAAAGCTCAAATATGAAGCTTTCGAGAAATGTAAGTCACATACCAAGAATCAAAAATAGGGACAAATTCTAAAAATCAGAAGACAGTGGATTAATGCTTTATATTTGCTCTATCATCTGTCTCAGTTCCATGATGCCATCTGGTGGTGAAACGTATCCTTGGAGAACGGAGAAAAAGGGAGGGGGAGAGAGGACGCTGTGCCTGTCAAACCCCTAGTGTATAGTAAGTATCACGGAAAATCAATTCTAATGAATGAGATTGCAACGCGCAGTTGTGAATAATCACTGCAAGTAACTAAGTGGTTATAATGCTGGAAACCTATTTTGTGGTTATTTCTCACTTCACCAGTGGAGAGTAAAACCACAATGCTGCTCTTTCTCTTTGCTATTTCTAAGGCCAACATCAAAAAGTGAAATGTAAAACGCCATGACCTAGAGTGAGCGAGAGGGCGGTAGTTATGAAAAAGGTTCTTCCCCATAAAAATGCATTGTAGAGAGGACTGAAGACCCCATGCCCTATCCATTTGGTTTTGAGGACGAAGACAGTGAGGCACACGGAGGTGACTTTGGCTCCCGGCGACAAGGAGCCCAGCAGAGCTGAGGTCAGACAGCCACTGTGAGCCTCCACTTTCTGGGGTGGTGAGTGCGGTGAGTGGAGCCCTCGACGGAGCCGTCCATTGGCAGACCCCCAAGGGAACCCCCGGCTCTGCTGTGGCCGGCCACATTCACCTTAGGAACGCAGTGCCAGGATGGTGGAGGGTGAGCCACCAGGCCCCATCCTATGACTGCAGCACTCACCTGAACGCCCCAGTATAGCCGAAGTATCTCTCATTATTGTTGGGGACACACTTGTCTTGGCCCGAGTCGTCGCCAATACACAGAGCGCAGAGACTGGAGCTCGGGTCTGACCCGGGAGCACAGCTTTCACTGAAGTATTCGTCTGTAGGGAAGGACCATGGGGAGTCAGCTCTTCTCACCTGAGTTATCATAAGCGGCCTTCACCCAGCACGGGACACAGCCTGGTTTAGTTTCATTCTCTTGCCCAGGATAGAGAGAACACAGTCACTGTCACAAGTAGTGAGGTGTTAGGACCAATCCCGGGCCCACCAGAAATCAGGAAAGGCTTCAGACTGTGGGCGTTGGCAGGAAGGCTAACTGGGGTTGAGGGAGAGAGTCTGCCTGCCCAGAGGGTCTTACGGTCACAGCCTCGAGCTGAGGGGCCACACTGATGCACTAGGCCACCTGCACCACGACCTGACGGCTGTCCACTCCAGAACCTGACTTCCCCTTTCCCTCAGTGAGAGGACTCCGGCTTTGTACCTGGGCACCGGGTCCCCAGCCTCGCTGATGCCCTGTGGCGAGCGCAGCCGTGTGGCGAGGTCCTGGCCAGGGAAAGCTGAGTGGGAGTGTTGGGTGACAGCATCTTGGAAACATCCTTAAAAGGCAGGTGGCACGTGCCCTTTGCCCCTTCTCCTCCTTCATTCTGCACATGGAATGCAGGCACGGGCGCTGACCCCCATGACACGAGCCTCTGAGGCGACTGTGAGCGTGGAAGCCGCCTAGGTCAGGGCAGCCAGATGGCTGAAGCCTGGGTGGCTGACACCAGGTAGTCCTCCTGCCAGCTCTGCACGACCCACCTCTGCGCTTCACTCACAGGCGACAGAAACCAACGTCTGTCTTGTTCAAACCTCCACTACTTGGGGTTGTCTGTCCTCGTCGTTGAACCAAATCTGAACTACCCCGTCGTGTGACGTAGCCCACAGTAAGGAGTGAACCCGGGTCCGTATGTGTTCAGGAGAGAAGAAGCGGAGGTGACAAGAAAGCCCCACCTCGATGAGCCAGGAGCCCCGTAATCAGACAGATTCGCGCAGCACCTGCCCCGGGTGAGCCGCGCCACAGGCCACCTCGGGGTGGACGGGGACTGGGGGGCGTCCCACTGTGGGCCTGGCAGCGCCCCATGGCTCCGAGTCAGCCCATGGGGTTGGAGGGAGAGACAACGGGGTGCACTGCGGTGACGAGCAGAGCCCGTGAGAGGCAGCCCGAGGGGACGCCTGCACAGCCGGTGAGCCAGGGTGAGGACACGCCACACACCTCCGCGCCACCAGGCCCGCGGCAGGCAGGGCGTGGCTTATGCACGGGGGTGAGCCAGGGTGAGGACACGCCACACACCTCCACGCCACCAGGCCCACGGCAGGCAGGGCGTGGCTTATGCACGGGGGTGAGACAGGGTGAGGACACGCCACACACCTCCACGCCACCAGGCCCACGGCAGGCAGGGCGTGGCTTATGCACGGGGGTGAGCATGGGATGTAGCGGGGAGAGAAGGCCCCAGAGCAGGTGAAGCCAGAAGCCTTGAGGGCTTATTCTGCTTCCTGTGCAGGGCGGACTGAGAAGTCAGTTCTGCTGAGTAACAGAAGTCACCTTTCATGAGACAGGCAGGTGCCTCTTCCCAAATTAGGAAGCCCGCACCTGTGTGGAATTTCTATCTGGAGCTCCAGGAGGCAATAAATACCATGTGTACTTCTCAGAGCCCGCACCCACTCTTAGAGCGAAGAAACAGACTGACAGTCCTGTGTTTTTCCGCCGAGCGGGCTGGACAGGACATGGGCAACAGTGCAGAGAATCGCTTCAGGCACCAACACTGAGGGGCAGCCAGGGGGAGAACTTGCTTACACCAACAAAGGCCGTGGGTGTCCCCCCCCACCCTGCCCCATGGAACCTTATCTGTCCACTCCCCAAGATGGCCGCCCTCCTCCCTCAGGGCTCCTTACCAAATTTGCAGGAACCTGTCCGGTTGAGGAGCAGGCCCATGGGGATGTTCCAGCCGGCAGTCCTGTCCACACCAGTGTGGCAGGACTTCTTGCCTAGCACAGAATTCCAGGTGAAACCCGTATTGGATGTCTTGACCACCGCCACAGCACGATACCCTTGGGTGACAGAAGAGCCAGTCTTAGTCTCCAGCGGGCCTGGCGTAAGGACTCTAGTGCAGCTGTCTGCACCTCAGCCCAGAGGTCAAGAAGCACCATCGGCAACGACTTCCCCAGGCACCGTGTCTTAGATAGACCAGAAAAGCTGCTGTCCTATGTGAAGGTGAGATTAACTTGGGCTATGAAATGAGACAGGAAGAAAAGCTGGCCTTTTAAGCGATTGCTGGGGAGTGTCCCCCTGACCAGCCACACACTGTTTCTGAGTTATAAACCAGCAATTCATCTTTAGATGTGAGCTACTAAAGCCACAAACGCTGAACATCTCACGTGACCCCAACAGTGTATCGAACACCAACTGCAATACGCACTGGGTCAGACAAAGCAATGGCGGCCACCGGGCTAAGGGCTGTCTGGATGCAAGGGTGTCTCCAAGACCTGCCCCGGGCTGGGTCCTGCGCTGGGAGAGGCTCACTGGGGTGGCACAGACAGACTCGGGGGGGGGGGGGGGCAGGGGGGCTGGCGTGCAGAGCACGGGGTTTGCGCAAGCAACAGAAGCTGCACATCATCGCTGTCTACACCTGTGGGGGAGACCCGGGACACTTTGGGAGACTCTGAGCTGCTGTTTCCATAGGAGACGGGGATGTAACACCTCTCCTTCCACGTGGCCAGGACTCACTGAGGAACTCTGAAAGCTCTCTCGCTGCCAAGCGTGAAGATCCATCTAAACATCAGTTATAATGACCTATGAATGATCCGCAGCTTCAGAAGAACTTTGGCTGCACCGCTTTCTGTGAGTTGCTGTTTTTAAGTTCCTGCCACCTCATCCTCCAGCAACAAGGGCTGACCCTTGACCCCGAACCCGACCGATTCCAACTCACCTTCCACCGGTCTGTCCACACAATCTGAGTTACTGTTTTCTTTGGATTCTGAAACAGTAAAAACAATCAAAACGTCACGAAACACTCAGATTCACTGAGAAGTCACAAACTTTTAAATCTCTACAATGCAGAATCAAACTCGAAGAGACTGTCCCAGCAGCTCCAGACAACAGTGACACATCCGTGTGTTCACCAAAAAGCACAGACACAGATGTTCATAGCAGCACTGTCCACAACAACAGCCGTCACCTGGAAATTACCCAGGTGCCCAGCACAATAGAACGGGTAAATACCAGCGGTCCAGCCACGCAACCGAAACCATACAACAAGACTGTGTTCTACAACCACGCCCTGTATGGAGGAATAGCGAGCATATAACACTGAGCAAGACGCATGAAACAGCACGTGGTGGGCAGCTGCTTTTACATAAAAGCTCAAAAACAGGCAGGACTGCTCAGTAGCGCCCTTGAAAGTCAGGAGTCATTATTACCCTTGCTGGAGGAAGGGGGCCGGCGAAGGGAGGACACAAAGGAACGTGTGACACATGTTGTGTCGTCATCTGGGCACTGGTGCCTGGGGATGCTCCAGTTTGTGAAATGTCACTCAGTCGTACACTTATGTGCACTTTTCAGTATGTATATTATATGTTACAGAATCTTTTATAAAATTCAGAGGAACGATTGTGTTCAGAGCCGCCATCGCTCTCCGACGCCAGCGCCTCCTCTAGCTGCCCGAGGTCCGGCCAGAGGAGAAGGGGGAGAAGTAAAGAGGTCTCTGTACCATGGCACTCGTACAAAGCGACTGCCCACAAACTGGCAGGAAGGAACTGGCTACCAAAGCGGCTCCCAAGAGTGCGCCCTCTGCTGGAGGGGTGAAGAAACCCCATCCTTACAGGCCTGGTACAGCGGCACTTTGTGAAATGAGAAGTCATCAGGAGTCCCCTGACCTTCCGATTCACAAACTTCCCTTCCAACACCTGGTACAAAAAAAAAAATCGCTCAGGAGTCCAAAATAGCTGTGTGCTTCCAGAGTGTAGCTCTTGGTGCTTCCCAGGAGGCCAGGGAGGCCTGTCTGGTTGGCCTCTTTGAAGACACCACCCTGTGTGCTATCCATGCCAAACATATAACAATTATGCCAAAAGCATCGGACTAACATGCTGCATATGTGGAGAATGTGTTTAGGAATCCACTACGGCCTGACCGGGGTAGCATAGTAGATAGAGCATCCACTCGGGATGCTGAGGTCCCAGATTTGAGACTCCAAGCTCGCTGGCAGAACGCAGGGTCACCAGCTTGAGCACGGGATTACTGACATGATTCCAACATCGCGTGCTTGAGCCCAAGGTTGCAGGATTGAGCAAGGGGTCACTGGCTCGGCTGGAGCCCCAGGTCAAGACTCATATGAAAAGCAATCAATGAACAATTAAGGCGCTGCAACTATGAGTTGATGCTTCTAGTCTCTCTCTTCCTACTCTCTCTCTCTCTCTCTCTCTCTCTCGCTCTCTTCCCACCTCTCTCGTATCAAAACAAAAAGAATCCACTATTTCATCCTTTTAAAAAAAATTTTCTTCTTCCTATTATTGGTAGTTGTGAACATTAGATATTTGTTTTCTATGGGCTCAGAAGGCACCTAAGTGTAATATTGCAAGTGGTAAACAGAGGGCAGAAATCAGATACTGGCAGAGGAAACCACTGTGTGCTTTGTCTGGTCTCAGCACGCAGCCCATTCCGATTCTCCTGTTTGAATGTATCCATCCTTCTCAGTGTCCCCACCCTGAACCACCAAGTGGGTGACTCCTCCATACCCCCACCCCGTGGCCCAGGGGTACAGACCACAGAGGACGCTCCCCTCACTTACTCTGGCTCTCTGCCAGGACAGGCACCAAACCACATTCACCCGCAATGTAGACTAATCCTCCGTCCAAACTCAGGGCGTCGGCTTCTCCTTTCTGCAAAGACAAAGCAACTCTCCTGCACCCCAGTGAGGACGTTTTGTGTCCCGCCTGTCCTCACAGCTCTCTGCGAGCACGGCTGTATGCCAGTTGCCCCAGGGACGTAGCAGAAAGAGGCAGGGGGTGGGGGGGGGGGGGTTTGAACTGAACACCCAAAGGAAGCACCACCACGTGCGCGATTCATCTTCCACCAGCGCCACGTGCCTTTCCTGCCGTCCCGCCCGTTGCAAAGGCCAGGCCCGGGCCACGCTCACCCTCTGTCCTCCGAGCAAAACCCTCCCTGCACTCTGAGCACTCTCAGGACCACCCTCCTGCACGGGCCTCACTCACTCGGGAGACAGATGGGGCCAGCTGACTACACTCGAAGGGCTCCACAGCAGTCGGTCAACAAACGAGCAAAAAAAACTCTAATTAAACTGGCTCACCATCAGGATGAGCGAGCCCAGGCTCCAGCATGGAAACACGCCTTCACCCAGACCCCAAGCTCTTTCTTTAGCCCAGAAATAATTACTTTACAACAGTATTAAAAATAACTGGAGATGTGTAGGAAGGTTTCCGTGCAAGGGTGTGCATCACAGGATTATTGATAGTAACAAAATCAGGGCACAAAGAAGAACAGGGTCATGACCAAGCCACAGCCCCATAAAAAGATACCTTGATATTATTGTTTCACAAGCGTTTTCAAAGGCTATGTATTCACCTGGGGAAATGGCCATGATATACTATTAAGTAAAAAGGACTCAACCCACCTAACTGGCCAGCCCATGCCTGGATGCACCCAGACATCCTGGGGCCGGGAATTCCCCAAACTTTAGCTGTGGTTTCTCTCGTGTGAGGTCACAACTGGTTTTTATTATTTATTTTACAACATTCCTTTCTATATTTCCAAGTGACCAGCAAAAATCGTGAGATTTTCTTATAACCAGAGGAGTTGCAAGCCCACGATGAACAATTCTTTAACAGAAAGCTGTGGCCTGTTTGCACACTGTGCGCCGGCCTCAGGAATCCCGCCCGGGACCCACCCTGCCTGATGTCACCAAAGGGCCTCTTAGCACCCAATCACTTCTAAGCAGGTGCCCACGACCTGGGGTCTTCTATGGAGGCGACTGCCCCACCCGCACACGGCACAGGCTCCCTACCATGACCAGGGTGATGCACTCCTCGGGGGTGGTGGCAGTGGCACAGGCCATTGTCTCGGGGCTCTGGCTGCTCCATTGCTGGCACTTGTGCTGCTCGTCTGGGCCCACCGCGCACCACACGACCCGTGAGCGCCGCTCCTCCACCTCCACTGCGGCTGCGCAGGGGGACACAGCAGTCAGCAGGGGCACTGAGCCCGGCCAAGGACACCCCGGGGCTTCGCCGGCTCCGCGGCCAGCGCGCTCCCTCCCGTGGATACCGACCGGACCTACTTCTAGATGGAAGAGTTCCGTCTGGCACCTGCGCCTCGTCCCCTCCAGCGCCAGCGCTCAACCCCGTCCCGGAACGGGGGTGCCGCCTGCTGTTTCTCAGTCACGTTCTTCTCCTGGCTTCTAATCCACCCTTCAGTCCTTAGTGTAATGACTTGTCTAATATCTCAGCCCCGCGGGATAAAAGCTCCAGAGCACAGAGACAGTGACAGCCCCCAGGAGATGGCCCCAGGGGACCCTGAACGCAGCTCTGACCTTCGGTAAGGCCAGCAGTCACCACCAGGAACAGCAGTGCAACCTCTGGGTTCGCCCAGACCCCAGCACAAGCCCAGAGGAAGACCCGCGGCTGAGCGGACACACTGAGGTATCCGCAGCCAAGACCCGAGCCCAGGCATGGGGCAGTGTGCCACCAGGCCTCTGGCTTCACCCCGGGAGGGGCCTGGCTCTCTGGGCTCGTGGTCATATTTCTCACTTCATAGGAGGCAAATTGATTTTTCCGTCAGGGCTGGGAGCCCAGTGTTCACAGGGACATGTGGCAGCATTAATCACTTAGCTGATACATTCCTTTGGAATCCCTCCCACGTGTTAGAATGCCCTCCCTTGGTTGACAGAGAACACTTGCACCTGCATCAAACCTACCCCAGCAAAGACTTCCAATGGCTGGGACGTGAGGAAGTGGCCACTACCGGGCAGGGCCCCGCTCCCTGTGCTGGAGGGGGTGTGTGGCGCCCTCCCCAGTGAACCCACCACAGCTCCCCATCCTCACCGGCCACCCAGCCACGGCTCCCCCCAGCAGACTCAGCCACGGCACCCTGCCTGCAGCGGCCACCAAGCCACAGCGCCCCACCCTCACCAGCCACCCGGCCACAGCCCCCCATCCTCACCAGCCACCCGGCCACGGCCCCCCACCCTCACCGGCCACAGAGCCATGGCCCCCCACCCTCACCGGCCACCCAGCCATAGTGCCCCACCCTCACCGGCCACCCAGCCATAGTGCCCCACCCTCACCGGCCACCCAGCCACAGCGCCCCACCCTCACCGGCCACCCAGCCACGGCCCCCCACCCTCACCGGCCACCCAGCCACGGCCCCCCACCCTCACCGGCCACCCAGCCACGGCCCCCCACCCTCACCGGCCACCCAGCCACAGCGCCCCACCCTCACCGGCCACCCAGCCACAGCCCCCCACCCTCACCGGCCACCCAGCCACAGCCCCCCACCCTCACCGGCCAGCCCTCACTCACTTCTCTCTAGGTTCTTGACAGCAGTGACGTAGTTGGCACCGAGGTACATCCCAGCATCTACCTGCGAGGGGACCCTCAAAAACCCGAGGGTATTATCTTTGAACAGCAGGTCCTTCTGCCCGGGAGGGGAGCTGAAGAGCTGGAATGACGATGACTTGCCTCTTCCAAAGCGCTCCTAATTGAGGAAAGATAGAATTGACGGTGTCGGTGGAAAATAAGGAAGAAACAAACACACAACGTTGAAAAGGAGTATCAGGAACTGAGGGCTGGTTCTGAGAGCGGGAACGTTGGCTGACTTCCTCCTGCAAGGGACTCAAGCCATTTCTGTGACACAGCTCAGTCATGGCTTCATCTTTAGAGTACTGCTGGGGTCCAAGCACCCTAGAGCCCCGAGAATATTGCCCTGTCCACCCTGCTCCTCTCCAGCCCGTGAGACACCATCAGTCAGTATACCTGAGGGCCTTCCTAGCTCCTGCTGTCTAGAACACAGCCTGGGCATCAGTCCACTGAGCCCAGACACGCCTGTGCGATGGGACCACAGGGAGGCCTCTGGAGAGGCGGGAAGTTAAGGGAGGAAGGAACCTCCAGCCCCAAATGCAAGCAGCTGGGATGACCATGGGCGCGGATACCTGCGCCTTGCTGAGAAGCTTCCAGATCAAGTCCTCCTTGCCGTCTACACTTCGGGCCATAACAGCATGAGAAGGGACCCGGGCCAGGTGGCAATCCTTGAACTCATCCACTGGCCTCCGAGTATTGTCTGGGCAGAGCAGCTCAAACTGGTCCCTCTCAGCCTTGTCTGGCAGGTCCTCTGGGGAAGAGAAGAGAAGAGAGGGTCGCAGGAACCAGACGAGCCCACTCCAGCCAGTAAGCATGCACTGGAGGTCCCCTCTCCCCTGGAATCTGAGACATCTTACACAGCTGGCACACCTGGAGAGTCAGAAAGAAAGACAGTGGATTGCTCCAGACACTCGGAAAGGTAGACAGTGCCCAGAAAGCCTTGGGGCCCAGCCCAGGGATGTTCTAACTAGATCGTACACCTGCCCTGGTGCTGGTGAGCCAAGGAAGCTGAGCCAGACCCCATGTGTTTCCATGGAAACCCCACTTAGAAAAGGGTCACATGGTGGAGACAAACCCAGAGACCAGCCAGGGGGTACTGCCTTAACCCATCCCTAAAAAGAATAAAAATGGATGGAATGTGGTGGGCCCGGCCCTGGAGACCCTGGCTGAGCGTGGTGGGCCTGTGGGCCCGGCCCTGGAGGCTCTGGAGGCCCTGGCTGAGCGCGGTGGGCCCGGCCCCGGAGGCCCTGGAGGCCCTGGCTGAGCGCGGTGGGCCCGGCCCCGGAGGCCCTGGAGGCCCTGGCTGAGCGCGGTGGGCCCGGCCCTGGAGGCCCTGGAAGCCCTGGCTGAGCACGGTGGGCCCGGCCCTGGAGGCCCTGGAGGCCCTGGCTGAGCGTGGTGGGCCCAGCCCTGGAGGCCCTGGAGGCCCTGGCTGAGCGTGGTGGGCCCAGCCCTGGAGGCCCTGGAGGCCCTGGCTGAGCACGGTGGGCCCGGCCCTGGAGGCCCTGGCTGAGCGTGGTGGGCCCGGCCCTGGAGGCCCTGGAGGCCCTGGCTGAGCTTGGTGGGCCTGTGGGCCCGGCCCCGGAGGCCCTAGCTGAGCACGGTGGGCCCGGCCCTGGAGGCCCTGGAGGCCCTGGCTGAGCATGGTGGGCCCGGCCCTGGAGGCCCTGGCTGAGTGTGGTGGGCCCGGCCCTGGAGGTCTTGCAGGGAATGGCATGGGTCTGTCCCCAGTGGTCCTGGGTAGAATATGTTCAGCCTGTGCATACCCAGCTACTGTGCTTCAGTATGTTGTCCCTCTTACTGTCCTTCTTCAGCTAGACAGTAAGAGGACACACGTAAAGGCGTGAGTCACGGAGCTGTGTGGGGTAGAGGGACAGACAGGATGACCTGGCCCATCACTAGGGCGACAGATAAGTAGAATCTGGTGCACGTGTTCCACGGAGCATCCTCGGCCGTTAGAACCAATGAGCTAGACCTTTGTGCAACAGCAGAGAAATCTCTAACACAACATGCTGGGTGGAAAACCGTGGCCGCAGCAAGGTTTCTGGTGCTCAGTAATGCGGTCTCCAGTGCTCAGCAAACGTTCTGTGAGCTTAGAACCAGCACTGGACGTTTACAAGACCACATACATCTCGGAGGACAGGTACCTTGGCACAGCGTCTGTGAGGGGGAAGAGAAAGGCAGCGGGCACAGGAGCTTTAAAGAAAACTATTTAAACCATGAAATTACATAAAACAAGAAGTGTGCCCTGTAGGGAACCTTGATAATAGTGTGCCAGGAACCGAGGAATCTAATTAGCTTAATCTTCAGAATTAGGAGAAAATAGAATGAAAGGAGGCATTCCCGTGGCTCTTCTCTGTGCTCTTACCAAACACCGTCGCCTCCTTGACAAAGGCCACGTCTCCGGCCCCGTCCCTCAGACACCTGTGAAACGAGAAGGTGCGGAGGGTCAGCACAGCACGGCCTCTCCCCAGCGCGTCCCTATGGAGCAGGGCTTGTCTCCCGGGGGCGTCCGCTCCTCGGAGGGCAGGACTCAGAGGCTTTGGGACACCCCGGCTGGGAAGGCGGCAGGGGCCACCCCTAGGCAGATTCTGAGGAGGATGTTGGCCAGAGGCCGCCACCTTTTGCTTTAAGAGCTAAAAGGGCAAAATCTGATGTAAAAAAGAGCTTGGAAGACTTGCCCTGGCCAGTTGGCTCAGCGGTAGAGCGTCGGCCCGACGTGTGGAAGTCCTGGGTTCAATTCCCAGCCAGGGCACACAGGAGAAGCGCCCATCTGCTTCTCCACCCCTCCCCCTCTCCTTTCTCCCTGTCTCTCTCTTTCCTCCCGCAGCCAAGGCTCCACTGGAGCAAAGTTGGCCCGGGTGCTGAGGATGGCTCTGTGGCCTCCGCCTCAGACGCTAGAGTGGCTCTGGATGCAACAGAACAACGCCCCAGATGGACAGAGCATCGCCCCCTGGTGGGTGTGCTGGGTGGATCCCAGTCGGGCGCATGTGGGAGTCTGTCTGACTGCCTCCCAGCTTTAACTTCAGGAAAAATACAAAAAAAAAAAAAAAAAAAAAAAAAAAAAAAGAGTTTGGAAGACTCTACAGCAGTCTCGGTATCCTCGGCCATGTGGCTCTTCCCTTCAGGACTGAGTGGACAAATGCCCTGGGCTGGCAGAGAAGCGGGGAGGCCTCCCTCTGCAAAAATGCCTGAGTCCAGGAGGCAGATGGGGTAGGAGAGCAAAATCAGCCTCAGCATTGGGCAGAGGGGACACAGGGGCCCAACCAGTTGGGGCTCGCTGTCTCCCAGCTGTGGTGTGGGGGTGGGGGAGGGAGATCGGAGGCCCTGGTAGCCCAGACCAACGTCAGCCTGGACACCCCACTCATCTGCAGTAAGGGAGGGGACAGAGGTCAGCAGGTGGAACCAGGACAACACAAGGGCAAAGCCAGATCCAGGGTTCTCTGGGGAGACACGGGGTACGCTGCAAAGGGACTGCTGATCAGGCTGGGGTAGAGGTGACGGGAGCACGCGCTGGGCAAAGCCACCACCCTCCTTACACCCAGTCTCTCTGTCTGCACGGCAGTAGGAGGACTGGCCCTCCTCTCTGGTCCCTACTGGCTGAGCTCTATTTGGGACCAGAGAAAAAGCCCCCTGGCCTGAGGACCTTTGGCACTTGGCCACCAGGGAGAGGAGGACAGTGTCACTCACTTGAGGGCACCGGAGTAGCCAAAGTAGGGTTCCGCGGAGGAGCAGGCGCACTTATCTTCCCCTGTGCCCGCACACAGGCGACACAGGTTGGGGTACTGTGTCCCATCCGCACAGGGAACACAGCTCGCAGAGAAGTAGTTGGCCACAGCTATGGGATGCAGAGAAACGGACCAGAGTGTGAGGCAGCCCCGGCCACAGCCGCACGCCTCCCGTGGGCAGCCCCTCTCTCCACCCCTGCCAGATGTGTCGCCTTGGTGGGGAGGTTCGGAGCTCAGAGACCAGCTCCCGAGGGCCCGTGGCACAGCGAACCACGCAGGTTAACCTCGTCCCCACCTGGACGTCACCTGCACATTGCCCTGTGTGATCCCGCGGCAGCTGTGTGTGAACAGGAGTGGAAAGCCCTGTCTGAGACCCCTCCCTACACTCCCCCCGCCCACTCACCTTCCTGAAGGGGCTCCGGTGGCCCCGCCCAGTTCAGGTACGGACGAAGTGTGCCTATTGGCATGTTCCACCCGGCGGACCTGTTCAAGCCCGTGTGGCAGGACCTCACGCCTCGTGTCTCGTTCAGCTGGAAGTTGCTGTCCTTCCTCACTACGGCCACAGCATAATACTGGGTCTGGGGCTCTGCAAAGGGGCAGACGGAATCAGATGCTCTTGGCCTGGACTCCTCGCTCCCCCCCAAGTGGGTCAGCCTCTGGCCCCAAAGCACCAAGGACTCCGTCCTCTTCAAGTGCCATGACATCCGAGATCCCCACCTCTGCGACTCATCCACTCTGACTCCACGGAGCCCAGGGCCCAGGCCACAGCCACCCCAGCTCTGGGCCCCCAGGGAGAACTCACGTGCGTTGGTCCCGTAGATCTCTGCCGCTACGGGTCTCAGTCTGTACGGGTCTAGGCCGGCCTCATACACTTGGCCGCCATCCAGGGTCACGGCGTCTGCCCTCTTCGACTGCAAGCAAAGCGGCCAGATCAGCTTCAGGAGATACCCCGCCCTAAGCCAGGCAAGCGGATTTCAGGACGGCAGAAGGGTCTGCGGCTGGGAGGATCTTCAAAAGGGCCCGTTTCTGATTGTGTCCGCTCATGTCCTGTGACAAATTGGGACCACAGCCACCACCCCGACTGCTTTAACTCTTTAGGTTGGGTCTCTGACTCTTTCTCGTGTGACTTCTTTTTACAAGCTGTGAGTTCGTGAAACACAGAGTTTACTCTTCTATTATGGTTTATGAGCTATTGAATTATTTCTCATACGGAACAACTTGAAGCCTTCTTTTACCCCACCCTGTAGAACTCTGCTGAGCACACACCCTTCACGCAATCTGAATTTAAAGTTATCTGCTTTCTTCACTGCTCTTGCTCTTTTAAGCTCTTTTTTACTGGATAGACGTTTTCATTATTCAGCTATCTCTAAGTAACAAGCCCACGGTCGTCCTCTCCTGCCTATCACGTATTCTCACGTGCTCACGTAACTCTTGTATTTGCGGTCTAGTACGGATAGTACCCTGTGGACGGTTTTGTCATCTAAACCTTACACCTGTTCGTGTCCTTACTGCAGTAGCATCTTTTATGGATTTTACGGACGTCATAATATCTTCTTATTATGTGGCTGTTCTATAAGCTATTAAAGAATTCCCCCAAATGTTCAGCACTTGGGTTATTTCTGACACTTTTGCTGTTAAAACTGCGCTTTCGTGAGTAGCTGTGTCCTTGTAGCTTTTTTCCCTTCTGATGGCCTGT
This sequence comes from Saccopteryx leptura, assembly GCF_036850995.1. Classification (NCBI taxonomy): domain Eukaryota; kingdom Metazoa; phylum Chordata; class Mammalia; order Chiroptera; family Emballonuridae; genus Saccopteryx; species Saccopteryx leptura. Next base: position 8,724,603 of record NC_089512.1, on the reverse strand, counting down.
CGCCACGGGATGGGCATCAGAGGATGCGATCACCTAGACAGGGAGCATGTTCATGGCCCTGGCTGCTGCTGACGCCCGGCTTTCCAGAAGGTTCTGACGCTCATTTAGAAAGCTAGTGAACGTGGTGGTCATTTCACTATAGGCTCACCAGCAGGACTGGCTTCCATGTTATGGTGTTAATACTTTAGAAAGTGTAAGTACTGGCCTGACCTGTGGTGGTGCAGTGGATAAAGCGTCGACCTGGAAATGCTGAGGTTGCCGGTTTGAAACCCTGGGCTTGCCTGGTCAAGGCACATATGGGAGTTGATGCTTCCAGCTCCTCCCCCCCTTCTCTCTCTCTCTCTCTCTCTGTCTCTCCCTCTCCTCTCTAAAAAAAAAATTAATAAATAAATAAAAATTAAAAAAAAAAAGAAAGTGTAAGTGCTAACAAATTTCTTAGGTTTGGTTTTCTCTGACTATCCAGGGAAAATATTTTTATTAATTTTGGATTCTGCTTATGACTACGCCATTGACATCATTTTTCTTGCGTGATCCTACATTTCTTACCCATTTGAATTGGTTCTAAATAGAAGGTGAATTGTAATCTCTTGTTAGAACTGGTGCATAGTTACTCTAGTGCTTTCTAAATTTTTGTTTAAATGTTTCTAGTGGTTATGAATTAATTTTTTTGTATTTTTAGATCTGCCAGTTTACTTCATTTAGTTCATTGCTTAAAGGCTGAGAGATTTCTTTATGCTATAGTTCTGCTAATTAATCTCTCCTCTAGTTTTTCAATAATACATGCTTGCCTTTTTTTTGTTTGTTTTGTTTTGTTTTTTTACAGAGACAGAGAGAGAGTCAGAGAGAGGGATAGACAGGGACAGACAGACAGGAACGGAGAGATGAGAAGCATCAATCATTAGTTTTTCATTGTGCATTGCAACACCTTAGTTGTTCATTGATTGCTTTCTCATATGTGCCTTGACCGCGGGCCTTCAGCAGACCGAGTAACCCCTTGCTTGAGCCAGTGACCTTGGGTCCAAGCTGGTGAGATTTGCTCAAACCAGATGAGCCCATGCTCTAGCTGGTGACCTTAGGGTCTCAAACCTGGGTCCTCAGCATCCCAGGCCGATGCTCTATCCACTGTGCCACCGCCTGGTCAGGCCATGCTTGCCTTTTAACCATTTAATCAACCCCAATTTTATTTTGATGCATGGTATGTGAAACTGATTTCAAATGGGACCGTGGTTAAAAAGGCAGATTTTGTGACCTCATTCACAGATATTTGGGTTGAATAGGTCAGACAAGGACTCAGGAATCAGCATTTTTTAAGTGAGAGGAGGGGAGATAGTGATACAAACTCCAGCATGTACCCGGACCGGGATCCACCTGGCATCCCTTGTCTGGGGCTGATGCTCGAGTACGGAGCTATTTTTAATGCCTGAGGCTGATGCTGGCACCAATGAGCTCAGTACCCAGGGTAGACGATTGAGCCAATCGAGTTACTGGCTGAGGGAAGAAGGAAAGAAGGGGGAGAGGAGGAGAGAAGCGGGTGGTCACTTCTCCTGTGTGCCCTGACCGAGAATCAAACCTGGGATGTCCATACGCCAGGCTGACAATCTATCCACTGAGCCAACCAACTATTACTGCATGGAATCACTGTTTAAAACCAGCAAGAACTGCTGGTGCTGTTTGTCCACAGGCCATAGTTCTAAAATAATATCCTAAAACATTGCTCAAACTAGACTTTTCCCCCTAAGTACTGTTCCAATAACCTAGATCTTACTGAAAATGTGCACACAGATTACCCGCTCTGTGCTAGAGTCAAGTACACACAACTGTGACACAGAGAACATAGTTGTTGGGTGAATCAGTAAAAATTATTTCAGTAGCTTTTATATCCCAACAAACAAAGAGAATCTGAAATCATCCAAAAGTCATGGTTCTCTTGACATTTGCCAGTGTTACATATCTACCCAACATGACTGTGCCTGTGTCATTTTTGCACAGTCGTTATCAACAATGTATGTTGAGATCCCAGTTTCCCCACACATGGTCTCTCCACTTTGGAATGGTAATTTCTGCATTCCACATAGCATGGTGTCCTGTGAGAGAGGACTGCCCTGCCTGGCCAGTGCTCAGGAGGGAAAGCAGAGGGAGGAGGGGAGAGCACGCTTTTTGTTTGTTTTATTCTACACCCCTCCTTTCCCTCCCCTCCCCTCCCCTCCCCTTCCCTTCCCTTCCCTCTTTTCCCTTCCCTTCCCTTCCCTCACTTCCCTTTCTTTCCTCCCCTTCCTTCCCCTCCCCTCCCCTTCCCTTCCCCTCCCCTCACTTCCCCAACCCCTCCCTTCCTTTCCTTTCCCTTCTTTTCCCTCCCTCCCCTTCCCTCCCCTTCCCTCCTTTCCCTTTCCTTTCCCTTTCCTTCCTTTCCCTTACCTTCCCTTCCCTCACTTCCCTTTCTTTCCTCCCCTTCCTTCCCCTCCCCTCCCCTCCCTTTCCCTTCCCCTCCCTCCCCTCCCCTCCCCTCCCTTTCCCTTCCCTTTCCTTCCCCTTTCCTTCCTCCCCTTTCCTCCCCTCCCCTTTCCTTCCCCTTTCCTCCCCTCCCCTTCCCTTCCCCTCCCCTCCCCTTCCCTTCCCTTCCCTTCCCCTCCCCTCCCTTTCCCTCCCCTCCCCTTCCCTTCCTTTCCCTCCCCTCCCCTCCCCTCCCCTTCCCTTCCCTTCCCCTCCCCTCCCTTCCCCTCCCCTCCCCTTCCCTTCCTTTCCCTCCCCTCCCCTTCCCTTCCCCTCCCTTCCCCTTCCCTCCCCTCCCCTTCCCTTCCCTTCCCTTCCCTTCCCTTTCACTCAGTTTGGTCTTACTCAACCTATGGCGCTGACTTACCGCGACGGCCCGGATACATTCAGTGTAGGAGTTTCTCCTCACGCAGGAGATAGGAGGGCCACGCACTTTTCGCAGGTTTCTTTGGAATTTGGAGCATTTCCTTGACTCTGCTTCTGATACGGTGCACCACCGAACACTATTCCTAGGGGCAGCCAGACATAGTCCTGGGAGAAACGCCAAGAAGTAAGTGTTCGACCACTGGGCACGGAGGAGACTGCCTCATCCTCGGACGCAGTCTTCCAGACTCCGTCTCTGTCTGCTCCTCGCCGGCCCTCCCCACCGTGTGGCCAAGGCAGGCCTCTCTCTGCAGGCGGAGGTGTCTCCCCGGCCTGATAAGCGCTCTGACCTGGCCAGAGGGCTGTGATTCTCAATAAATTAGAGGAGCCGTTCGGAACCTCTGGCTTCTTTTCCTTCCTGTGACTGACACTAGAAAAATGACGACTCCTTGCGTCCGTTTATGGAGTTCTTTCACCTGTCTTGTCCCACTTGAACTTGGAAGGTAGGCAAGAAAGAAAGGATTCTTGCTCCTCGTGTGGACACTGGCTCTTGAGGAGGCTGAGTGATTGACTGCGCAGCAGCGGGGAAGTCCAGCCTAGAACCCGGGTCCCTCCAGATTGCTGTGTCTACAAGCCTCCTCCCAGGGGATGCCTCAGGAACGGAGGAGAACACACCTGGCTCCTTGTCAGTAGCTGCAGGAGCTGGTGTACCAAGCGGGTCCGTGTGCCTGCGTAACCACCACTCACTGTATCAGAAAGACTGATTCTCCTGCCAAGCCTGCCTCTGTTGCTAGAATCTGTGCCGTTAGGGAGAAGGCTGGACCCCATTTGCTCACAGCTCTTACAGACCACTTAGACGCCTGGTAAAGGGTATTTAAGAAAAACCTATGGCGAACATGATATTAAAATGGTGAAAGACTGAAAGTTCTCTCCCAAGATTACGAACAATGCGAGGACGTTCACTCTTACTTCTTCTAGTCAACACAGTACTGGAGGTTCTAACCACAACAATAAGGGAAAACCAAAAACAAAAAGATGACATTCGGACAGAAAAAGAAGAAGTTAAATGGTCTTGACTTGCAGACAACAGGATCCTCTCAGTAGAAAATCCTAGGGAGTCCACAAAATGCTGTTAGAACTAATAAGTTCAACAAGCTAATGGGATACAAGATTAATGTATAAAAGCTAAGTATATTTTTGCAAACAAGCATGGCATGGTCTGAAAACAAAATGAAAATATAATTCTATACATAATAATAGAAAAATATTTAACGGAAAAAAATGCAAGACTTGCACACTGCAAACTGTAAACGCTTGTTAAAGGAAATTAAAGATCTAAATAAACGGGGAGGCATTTATGCTCAAGCTTTATAAGACTTAATATTGTTAAGATGGTAACTCTCCCTAAATTAATATAAAGAATCAACACACTCCCTATCGAGTGAAAATGGGTGCAACTCTGAGTCAGACCCCTGGACCTCCATCCATGACCACCTCCGGGAAAGCAAGGCTTCCGGCCTCTTGGCCTCTCCCAGGTGGCCCCAGCCCTGTGCTGTGGGCCCGGCAGGCCACACATCAGGGAGCAGAGGGAAACTGCTCCGGAGCTGTCGGTCCAGGCCATGATCAATCCCGCCTTAGGGAGGAGAGGGATGCCAGCACCCACAGAAAGGAATGTGAAGAAGGGGACCAGGAGACAGGGACAGGAGCGGCACCATGCTTCCTAGGCTTGGGGACATAAGCTCACTGCTGCTCTCTAACCACCTCTCCCAGCAGATGTCCCAGGACAGAACTGCCCGCCACTGCCCTTTTGCTGCTGGCTCCTGGGACCCGCCCTGCTCTGAGCAAGCCCCGCCCTCATTCCCTTACATTACTAATGGCCATCACTGCGGAGCGCCCTCAGAGACCCCAGAAATTACTTCAGATGTTTGGGTACAGAATTCACAATTGTTTAGCCAGGTAGGGCGGCTGGGTCCACCTCCACCTTGGGCAGCAGCCAGCCCAGAGCTCCCAAGAGGACACACGGCCTCCCTCACCTGAGGTCAGCCGCAGCCTGGGACAGTTGGAGACAGAACAGAGGCTGTCCAGAGTCTGACCCCAGAATTCACAATTGTTAGTCTGGGAAGGTCCGCGCAGCTCTGGGCTTCCCCAACTAGCTTAGAAGCGCTGGCTCCCGCTCCTCCCCCAACCGGTGGGCGGGGCCGGCCTGGGACTGCCCTGGCTGGGGGCTGGGTGTCCGCAGAGCTCAGGGACAGTGTCGACCACCGTGGGGCCCAGTGACAGGGGGCCCCTGCCCCGTTGGGCGCAAGGACCATGTCGCCCAGTTGGTGAGGCGCATCCCAGGGTACGTGCACTCACCAATGGCCAAGAGGGACAGCAGAGCAGGGAAGATAAGCTTCATGTCTGGGGTCCTGCGGTGACTTCAGCAAACGAAGCCTCTGCCACCTGCACCTGCTCTGCATCCCTTTATCTAGGGCTCGATGGCCTCACGGGGTTTGCCCCACCCTGTGGCCCAATAGGCGCTCCTGGCAGCACCCCTAAACACACACACACACACACACACACACACACAGACACACACACCCCAGTTCCTGCCGGCCCGAAGAACCCTGGGGTGGGGGCGGGACCGTGGGGGGGAGGGGGGAGGAGAGGTGCCTGGGTAGGGCTTGGCACCTGGAAGAGAGGAAACCCAGCCCACAGCCTCAGGGCAGGTCTGTGAGAGGATCTTTCCCTTCCTGGTCGGCAAGCCCCCGCAGAGCTGCAGTCCCTAGCTCTGCCCTGCCTCGGGCTCAGTGTGTCCTGGAAGGTGAGACACAGAGCAGAGGTCCTACGGTGAATATTTGTAGATCATGTTGACTGTGACACTGGCCTTTCCTTTCGGAGATGCCGTCTGAAGTGCCTAGGAGCCAGGTAGGGCGGCTGGGTCCACCTCCACCTCAGGCAGCTGCCAGCCCAGAGTTCCCAAGAGGACACACGGCCTCCCTCACCTGAGGTCAGCCGCAGCCTGGGACAGTTGGAGACAGAACAGAGGCTGCCCAGGGTCTGACCCCAGAAAACAGAGCCACGGGTGTCAGAGGGAAGGATCACCCCCAGGACCCAGTGGCTGTCTCTCTGTCCCCTTTTTAACAAAGAGAGAAACTGTTCCACCCCTTGTCTGGTTTGTTTTGTGGCACCGTGAAGTGGGAGTTGCGAACCTCACTTTGATAAGAGCCATAGTTTGTCCTCAGTGCATAAGGTGACCTTCCCCTCTCCTATTTCAGAGAGTTGTGTTTAAGTTCTGAAGTTAGAATTCTGTTTTAGATGTCTTGTAAATACCTCCCAGGATGCACAACGGCTCACATGCATGGGTCTCCGGGGCAGCAATGCATGTCATTACCAACTGGAAGCGAACCCAACGTCCGTCTCTGGGAGGTGTCACCTGCAGGGTGGTGCCATGTATGCAGTGGGACACACTGGAGGCCTCAGCAAGGACAGGCCACCCTGTCTGTATGTACTGAGGTGAACTTAGCTCCAAGAGATACGACATGAAAAGGTAAGGTGCTAAAACCACAGGCCACCTGAACACACCTTCCTGACCAGTCGGTGTGCAAAGATGTGATTCTGAAATCTGCTTGTCCTGAAAAGCTGGTGCTGACCCTGAATGTCCTGGAGCAGATGGACAACAACACAGAGGCAGGCAGCCCTGCTGAGGGTGGGCACACAGCAAGCGCTCGGCCATGGAGAAACAGACCCTACCCAAGTCTTTGAGGCTCTCAGGGAAGCCCTGAGGCCTCCACGCTGGGCAGGGAGCCTGGCACAGTGCTAGACTCGGGTCTGTCGAGGGGTCATGCCCGCTGGGCACAGAATGGAGCCCGGGGTTCTGTGCTGGAACCACCAGCTGGGTTTTGAGTGACAGGCCCAGGGTCTCTCACTGTTTGGAAACACAGTATCGCAACATTAAAAGTGGCTTTCACCAATAATTGCAATAAGGTCTTTCAGAAATAGTGAAGAAATACAAAATTGACTAATTCGCAGGAGTGCTGAAGGATCTTTTTACCTAAATTTACCAGCTTGGCTTTAACATTCTATGATTATAAAATAAATTAAGAAATGTCACAACCCATGTCTCTATCTCTGAGTGCAAGTCAGAAAAAAAGGATGGTTTGGGAGATCAGAGGCTTCTAGACCCTCTTATGCCTGGCACAGCGTTGGCAGGAACATAGATCAGAGGCTTCTAGACCCTCTTATGCCTGGCACAGCATTGGCAGGAACATAGATCAGAGGCTTCTAGACCCTCTTATGCCTGGCACAGCGTTGGCAGGAACATAGGGAGCCTGGGGCTGAACTCAAGGGGGGCCCTGGAGGCAAGGTTGGGGGCAGCAACAGGACAGGGTGCTTTTCTGCTGTCTGCAGGGGACGACTGGCCCCAGGCCAGGGACGTGCTCGGCTGGACACATCCTCCCAGGCCACCTGCAGAGGAACCCAATGTCACGGCAGGTCTTCCCAGAAAACAAAGCTCAACCAATCTATTCTCAACATGCATTTTTCTATGCATTCATGCCAGAACTGGTGGGCGCCATGAGGGACACAGAGAGGAAGGGGCTGTCCTTGCCCTCGGGAGCTCATGCACAATGGAGATTGGGGACACGGGGCACAGCCAGGCACTTCCAACATACAGGCCACCTGGGAAAAGCAAGGCAGGTGGGACCCAGAGGAAGAAAGAAACCCCCCACTCTCCATCGTGAAGGTTCCAGAAGAGTCTGAAAAGGAGCCTAGGACCTGGGAACTTGAAGGAAGGAGTGGGCATTCTACATGGAGACTATTCAGGCAAAGGCTTGGGAGCACGGGCTCAGTGACCAGTGACCGACTACCTGGGCACAAGGGACAGGAAATGTTCACGCTTAGATTTCTGGCTCAAAACTTGTTGGAAGGGCCCTGGCCGGTTGGCTCAGCGGTAGAGCGTCGGCCTGGCGTGCGGGGGACCCGGGTTCGATTCCCGGCCAGGGCACATAGGAGAAGCGCCCATTTGCTTCTCCACCCCCCCTCTCCTTCCTCTCTGTCTCTCTCTTCCCCTCCCGCAGCCAAGGCTCCATTGGAGCAAAGATGGCCCGGGCGCTGGGGATGGCTCCTTGGCCTCTGTCCCAGGTGCTAGAGTGGCTCTGGTCACAACAGAGCTACGCCCCAGAGGGGCAGAGCATCGCCCCCTGGTGGGCAGAGCGTCGCCCCTGGTGGGTGTGCCGGGTGGATCCCAGTCGGGCACATGCAGGAGTCTGTCTGACTGTCTCTCCCTGTTTCCAGCTTCAGAAAAATATACAAAAAAAAAAAAATCGTTGGAAGGATACACATCATCTCTCCCATCCTGAGCTGGTCCGCACCAGGCGTCCCTCTGCCTCGGACAGCGCCCCAGGAGGGTCCTGCAGGCACCTCAATTCACTGCATCTACAGTGGAACTCCCCTCTTCCTCCAACCCGGCACCTTCTCTCGGGTCTAAGAAACGGCGAGGCCAGGGCTGGCGGGGCCAGGCCACCCAGAGCCTGTGTCCATGCAGGAGCTGGACCCGGTCCTCAAGAGCCTGCGGGGAGGTAGGGTACCGGTTTTCAAATGCGGAGACAGTGGCGTGGCGTGGCGTGACTGTAAGGAGTCCGGAGAAGGCGGCTGTGGTACAAAGCGCCATGTAAGGGCCGGGGCCGGTTAACAGGCAGGGGAGGGATGCCAACTCTCTTCCCCCTCTCCCTCCACACCCCTGAAACTTACACCTGTGACCCTGTATCGCCTGGAGGACTGACCCACGCTAAACCCTCCCCACCGATGGACAGTACACCGCACACCCTGCCCTCTACGGAGGCCTGTAGGTTCCGACCCCGAGAGGACTGTCAGGAAGGAGAGTGGGATTGGGGCAGAACCAGCTCCAGGTAGAACAACGGAGAAAAGAATTTCCCAAGACATCCACTCCCGCTGGAGCTCCAGCCTGGCCGACAGGAGACCCTGAACCTTGTTTCCTGCTCCTGCCAGTGGTGTGAGGTCCCTGGCTGGGGAGAGAACCACTTGTTAAATATTGAAGATTTTTGTGGTGGGTTGTTAAATCATCAGTAGCTCAGCCCCGGCCAGATAGCTCGGTTGGTTGGAGCATTGTCCTGAAGTGCAGAGGTTGTCAGTTCGATCCCCGGTCAGGGCACATGCAGGAACAGATCAATGTTTATGTTTCTGTCTCTCTCTCTCCTTTCCTCTCTCTAAAACCAATAAGTTAAAAAATGTTTTTAAACCATTGGTAGTTCAATATCAATCATGGTGGATGGAGTATTTACAACATGGAAATTAGCAAATGCTATAAATCGGGGCACTTTTCTTTCCTGAAGAGCCAGTGGACAACACACCATGAGCTGTGTTTGTCATTTTTAAACGTATGCAATGAGGAGGGGGGCATCCCAGGGGAGAGATAAGGTAATAATCTACAGCACTTGGTGGCACTTTGAACTCCAAACAGAGCTATCAGCGATCTCATCTCCTGTGACTCTAACAAACAGCTCTGTGCATTAAGAAAGTCACTGTTTCCACTCTAAAAACAGGTAGACTGAGGGTTGCCTGTGGTCCCCCAGTGAGTGAGAGGCAGAGACAAGACTGCTAGCCCCGAGTCTCCCATGAGCCTCCAGCTCGGGCTTTGCACAGGGCCCAGGCTTCTCCGAGCCCCTGGGGCTGACGGAGGCCCAGGGTATCCTCTGCTCTTGATCTCAGCCAGTGCTGAGCCTCTCCGGTGGACCAGGCACCGGGCGGCCCCTTCCCCACAAAGTGCCTCATTAGACCTGCTTTCCGGGTGAGGGGAGTCGGGCGAAACAGCTCGTTCACGGTCACCCAGCAGGGCCAGTGGTAGGTCTACAGATTTCTAGATCTGCCACTGACCTCTATCCAGTGATGCCCTATTGTCACTGACCGTTCCTTCTCTGACCACTCTGAGGAGAGAGCAGAGAGTGAGAAAGAATGAGGGCGGAAAGGACAGTGGGCTCCCTGCTCCTTGGCCAAGGTGATGACCGTGATTTCCAGAGCAAGGCCTTCATGTTGGCCCCAAGTGGGCCCCCTTGCATAGAGCCCCAGGTCCCGGAGAGTCCTTGGGCATTTCTGTGGGCGGGGGGGGGGGGGGGGTGCTCTGAGGAGACAGCGCAGCTGAAGGGCAGCGGGCAGGAAGACAGTGGCTTGATTAACTAATATGTCTTGTTGCCAAATGTTGCCCAATTTACAAAAAAAACCCACAGAGACAAAGAGCTTCTATCTCTCTGGACAGCCCTCCTCCTCCTCCTCCTCCTCCTCCTCCTCCTCCTCCTCCTCCTCCTCCTCCTCCCCCTCACCTACCCCACCTAATCACATCCCAGATTTCTCTATTTGCAAGATTTTAGTTCTCCTGGCCAAGGTAGCAGCAGCCCATGCCCCTGGCAGAAACCTGATCTCCGTGGGCATCTACTCGCCACATCCACTGAGATGAGAATGGGTAGCAGTTCAGGACCAGGAAGACTTCCAGGAAGGTGTCAGCCAAGGGCAGCCTGAAGGGTGTCCTGTCTGGGCCATGCAAATGTTTTCCCAGAAGGAACCTATGGGGGGAAACTCCCAGGCAGCAGCACCTGACCCTGGGCCCCTTTCGCTGCCCTGCCCCTGGGGCTGCATCCTGGCAGGGAGGGCGCCTGCTCACCGCCTTTAGCATCCACAGCTCAGCTGGCTGGAGGCTTCTGTGTCTGCTGCCCGCTGCCTGCAGGGGAGGGGTCAGGTGGCCTTCACTGAGAAGGAGTTTGAACTGGGCCCTCCATGTCCCTGGACAAGGCCAATGCTCCGCCTGGCCAGCCCCTCTGGGCCGGAAGTACCCAGCCCCGGGACCTGTGCTCAGGGGGACTTCCCTTCTCTGTCCCTCCATCATTACTTCTCTGATCAACCTGGCAGGCCGGAGGGCACAGGGGAGATATGGCTAGAAGCAGAGAAGATATGGCTTTGAACCCACTCCACCCGAAACAGCCACCTGGACCTTTGCCAGCCCCTCAGACTATTTAAGCCTCAGTTTCCGCTTGGGTAATAAAGGGACACAAACAATACCCACCTCAGGAAGGGGATGAAGTTAGAACCTGATGTGTGAGAGGTTCAGGCAAGCTCTTATCCGTATTTGCTGATACTCGTGAGCCCTGCTGCGTGGGGCTTGGTGGGCACAGGGGTGTAACGGGGAGCAGGAGGTGGCATCTGAGGGCTCCTGGTCCAGCGGGAGGGGCTGCGTGCCCCGAGATTCACCATCCAGGGTGCAGGTCTGCGGACGGAGGCAAGGCACGGAGCTCTGACCGCGGGGTGGCAGCCCACCCTGGAGCAGAGACAGCAGGGTTATTTTTCCCATTGGCCTCTCCCACTAACAGAACACGGGGCTGCCCCCAGCTGCCCACAACTTCTAGAGTGTTCTGTCCTGCCCTGTCCTGCTCTCTGGCCCCTCTTCATGTCTCTGTCTCTAATCCCTGCCTCCTACCCTCTCCTCTCACTCTTTCCCCATCTCTCACAGTCTCTCCTTCCTTCCCTCTTAAACACATGTGTCTACAATGGTCACGGTTCCCCCTCCATTGGAGCAGGCTCTGACCCTGGCTGACCTTCCTGCTGACAAGCAGAGCCTGGCTGACAACGCTGGGATCTCGCAGGCCCAGGGCGAGGCCTGGCCCAGGGGAGTCTCACTGAGGGCTTGAGGACAAGGCAGGTGCAGAGAGAGATGGGCGAGAGGCCCAGACTCCTCAGAGTCCTTCACTTAGGACTCTGATTGCTGGCACCCTTCTCATCTGGCCGGAGCTGGCCGTGGGAGTGCTGGAGCAGTGGACGCAAGCACTGTGTGTGTGTGTGTGTGTTCCTTGTCCTCAGCCTGTGCCCTGTGCCCTGTATGTGTGTGTGTGTGTGATCCTTGTCCCCAGCCTGTGCCCTGTGTGTGTGTGTGTGTGTGTGTGTGTGTTCCTTGTCCTCAGCCTGTGCCCTGTGTGTGTGTGTGTGTGTGTGTTCCTTGTCCCCAGCCTGTGCCCTGTGTGTGTGTGTGTGTGTGTTCCTTGTCCTCAGCCTGTGCCCTGTGTGTGTGTGTGTGTGTGTGTTCCTTGTCCTCAGCCTGGGCCCTGTGTGTGTGTGTGTGTGTTCCTTGTCCTCAGCCTGTGCCCTGTGTGTGTGTGTGTGTGTTCCTTGTCCTCAGCCTGTGCCCTGTGTGTGTGTGTGTGTGATCCTTGTCCCCAGCCTGTGCCCTGTGTGTGTGTGTGTGTGTTCCTTGTCCCCAGCCTGTGCCCTGTGCCCTGTATATGTGTGTGTGTGTGTTCCTTGTCCCCAGCCTGTGCCCTGTGCCCTGTATATGTGTGTGTGTGTGTTCCTTGTCCCCAGCCTGTGCCGTGTGTGTGTGTGTGTGTTCCTTATCCTCAGCCTGTGCCGTGTGTGTGTGTGTGTGTGTGTGTGAGAGTGTGTGGTGCTTGTCCCCAGCCTGTGCCCTGTGTGTGTGTGGTGCTTGTCCCCAGCCTGTGCCCTGTGTGTGTGTGTGTGTGTGTGTTCCTTATCCTCAGCCTGTGCCGTGTGTGTGTGTGTGTGTGTGAGAGTGTGTGGTGCTTGTCCCCAGCCTGTGCCCTGTGTGTGTGTGGTGCTTGTCCCCAGCCTGTGCCCTGTGTGTGTGTGTGTGTGTTCCTTGTCCTCAGCCTGTGCCCTGTGTGTGTGTGTGTGTGTGTGTTCCTTGTCCTCAGCCTGTGCCCTGTGTGTGTGTGTGTGTGTGTTCCTTGTCCTCAGCCTGGGCCCTGTGTGTGTGTGTGTGTGTGTGTTCCTTGTCCTCAGCCTGTGCCCTGTGTGTGTGTGTGTGTGTGTTCCTTGTCCTCAGCCTGTGCCCTGTGTGTGTGTGTGTGTGTGTGATCCTTGTCCCCAGCCTGTGCCCTGTGTGTGTGTGTGTGTGTTCCTTGTCCCCAGCCTGTGCCCTGTGCCCTGTATATGTGTGTGTGTGTGTTCCTTGTCCCCAGCCTGTGCCGTGTGTGTGTGTGTGTGTGTGTTCCTTATCCTCAGCCTGTGCCGTGTGTGTGTGTGTGTGTGTGTGTGTGTGTGTGTGTGTGAGAGTGTGTGGTGCTTGTCCCCAGCCTGTGCCCTGTGTGTGTGTGGTGCTTGTCCCCAGCCTGTGCCCTGTGTGTGTGTGTGTGTGTGTGTGTGTGTTCCTTATCCTCAGCCTGTGCCGTGTGTGTGTGTGTGTGTGTGAGAGTGTGTGGTGCTTGTCCCCAGCCTGTGCCCTGTGTGTGTGTGGTGCTTGTCCCCAGCCTGTGCCCTGTGTGTGTGTGTGTGTGTTCCTTATCCTCAGCCTGTGCCGTGTGTGTGTGTGTGTGAGAGTGTGTGGTGCTTGTCCCCAGCCTGTGCCCTGTGTGTGGTGCTTGTCCCCAGCCTGTGCCCTGTGTGTGTGTGTGTGTGTGTGTGTGTTCCTTATCCTCAGCCTGTGCCGTGTGTGTGTGTGTGTGTGTGTGTGAGAGTGTGTGGTGCTTGTCCCCAGCCTGTGCCCTGTGTGTGTGTGTGTGTGTGTGTGTGTGTGTGTGTGTTCCTTATCCTCAGCCTGTGCCGTGTGTGTGTGTGTGTGTGAGAGTGTGTGGTGCTTGTCCCCAGCCTGTGCCCTGTGTGTGTGTGGTGCTTGTCCCCAGCCTGTGCCCTGTGTGTGTGTGTGTGTGTGTGGTCCTTGTCCCCAGCCTGTGCCCTGTCTGTATATGTGTGGTATGTGTGTGTGTGTGTGGTGCTTGTCCCCCCCTGTGTGTGTGTGTGTGTGTGTGTGGCCATGGGAGTGCTGGAGCACTGGTGTCAAGCACCCTGTGGGGGGAGGGGAAGCTGTGGTCCTTATCCCCAGCCTGTGCCCTGTGCCCTGCAGGGACCTCCCAACATACCGGACACTCTGCTCCTGCCCCTCCTGATTTTGGGGGAGCAGCAGGCTCATCAGAGCCGAGCAAACCCAGAGCCCAGGGAGAGTTGAGAAGTGGCCCCCGCCCTGCCTTGCCCCGCCCTGCACAGCAGCACCTGCCTGTCCAGCCGCCTGAGGAGAGACGATGTGAGGACAGCAGCAGGGAGTGGGTAGGAAAGGCTGAGGTGGGGGCTCCCTGATCACCCCCAGCCCCCAGCACTCTGCTGCGAGGACGTGGGAACCAACTTCCACAGAAAGGCCTCTCTCCTCCCTGGAGCCCACATCAGCTTGCAAAGATAAGGAGAGAGCCCACCAGGGAAACCCCTGTGCTGAGCTGCGAGCACAGGAGCCGGGGCCCCCCAAGCCCTAGAGCACCCCCCTCTCAAGGCCAGAGATGCTCTCATCTTAGTGGACTAGTGGCCAGCCCAGGTCGTGAGTGTCTCTACAGGGGTCCTTAGCAGCCCGGGCCTGTCCAGGGACGCCCCCTTCACTTCCCTCTCCCGCCCCTCCCAGCTCTGGATCCTCTCCTGCTCCCCCTCCCTCTACTTGGGTTCGACCCAAACCAGAAGTGAAGGTAGCACCAGCTCCGGCCCCTTTAGAAGGTGCTTGCTCGTGGCTGTGCCATTTACTCCTTTTTATTTTATTTTATTTTATTTATTCATTTTAATGGGGTGACACAGATCAATCGGGGCACATATGTTCAGAGAAAACATCTCCAGGGTATTTTGACATTGATTATGTTGCATACCCCTCGCCCAAAGTCAGATTACTTTCTTACACACATTTACTCCTGAAGTGTGTGTTATTCCTGAAGCTACACTCCCGGGCTGCACAGCGGGCGAGAACGGGCCCAGGGTTCTGTCCAGGGCAAGGGCCCCTCATCCCCAACCTCTTGTGTGTTCACGTTGAGAGGGAGAGGAAGGTTGGGGGGCAGGCACCCCCTTTTCTTGATCCCCCAGGCAGATCTTTATCCTGAGCAAAGAGTATTCATTTCCAGGAAAAAAAAAAGACATTTGGGAAGAGACTTTTAATGTCTGGTCACCTGGTTGACCCTCTTAAAAAGAGACTTGAAGTCCCTGGAGCTCTGTGGTGTTTGTGGGGTATTAGGGAGAAGCTTTGGGGGGGCATAGCTCTGAACCAACAGCACTGTTGCCCATGGTTGCCCCCCTTGCCAGGGAAACTCGGCAATCAAAGAGCTTCTCTCCGCTTGTCTGTCCCGCCCCTCCTTCATGTCTTCCCCTTCCTCTCTGAAGGCCCCTCCCTGTGGTGCTCCTCTCGCCCGTGTCTGGCCGGGGCGGGCCCAGGCTCTCGGCTGCTCTCGGTCGGTATCTGTGTGTCCTTTCCAATTACCTCTTCTGCTTCACTCACGACGTGCAATCCGGTGCCCAAACATACTGTGTTCCTTCATCCTGCCTCTGTGCTCACGCATTCTTTTCATCCCATGGCCACGGGAGGGCCCTGGGCTCCTGATCCCTCTCCTTGACTCCTGTCTCCCCCACTGCGGTCCGTCCCTCAGAAATGTTTCAAGACCGCAGAGCTAACACTGCTTCCAACACACCTCGCTGGCCCCTCCTCTCCTCTCACTACATTCTGTCCTCGAGGCAGCTCATCCTTCCTCCTCTGGAATCATCCAAGGCCTTCCCAGCAAGCCAGGTCCACACACCAACCACTGTACCCTCTGGTCGGGCTTCTGTTTTATTTTATCATATCCTGTGTTCATGCAGGGGAAATACTGTTCAGTTAAACTATTGTTTATGAAAGGAAGGAAGGAAGGAACCAAGGAAGGAAGGGGAGAAGAAAAGAAGGGAAGGGAAGGGAAGGGAAGGGAAGGGAAGGGAAGGGAAGGGAAGGGAAGGGAAGGAGGGGAAGGGAAGGGAAGGGAAGGGAAGGGAAGGGAAGGGAAGGGAAGGGAAGGGAAGGGAAAGAGGGGAAGGGAAGGGAAGGGAAGGGGAGAAAAAAGAAAAGAGGCCAAGTTCCTCCCAAGCCTCTGGAACCGTGACTTTGAGTGAGCGCCCAGGTAGGCCAGGCCAATGTTTTTGAGAAATGCAGATGTTAAGTGTGTGTATGGAGGAGAGAGGAGAGAGAGCACTCCATTATTCTTCGGGTAAACTCCCTGCGAGAAGAGATCGCTTTCTTCTTGTTCTCTCTCCCACACTTCTTGTTCTCTCTCCCACACTTCTTGTTCTCTCTCCCACACTTCTTGTTCTCTCTCCCACACTTCCTGTTCTCTCTCCTCCTCTTCCCACTCCGCTGCCCTGCAGAAGGCCACCCTTGAACCACATGGCCCTTGTGATCTGGCTACTGACAACGGACCTCTGTGGATCACTTCACTCAAGCTGGCCAAATAATTCTCTTCAGAAACTTTTTAAATGATTCTCATACAGAAAACTGTAGAAACAGACAGGTACAACTCAACAACTTATCCCAAAGAAACACTCAGGGAACCACAGCCAAGGTCAAAAAAATAAAACATTGCCCATGTCCCCTTAGACCTCCACTCACACTTCCAACCTCTCCCCATCCCCCAAGATGAACTACTATCCTAATTTCTAAAGCTATCGTTTATTTCTGCATCTATCTGAACGTTATATAGATGGAATTATTCAACATGTATTCTTTGTATCTGATTTCTTCATTCAACATGGTCATCAAGGCATCTATATTTTATTTTCATTTCATTTTTCTATTAATATATAGTATTAAAATCTATTTTTGTATATTGTCCTTATAGCTAGCAATCTTGTTAAATTCACTGATTAATTCTAATTATTTGGAAATTTCCACAAACACAATACTGAGAGCTTCATTACTTTTTTCCCATCGTTTTGCATGGAAGAGACTTTGGGCACAATGTTGGCTGGATGGGGCCATCAAGACATCCCAGTTGGAAAGCTTTCAACATTTCACCCATTAAATAATTGTAAATTAAGGAATTGCCCTTCAATTCTCATTTTTTAACATAAGTGAATGTTGAATTTGGCATCTATCAAGCGAACCATTTGATTTTTCTCTCTTGTGATGAATTGCACTGATTTATTTTTGAAGGCCAAACCAACCTTACGTTTCTTTTTTTAAAAAAACTATATATATTGCCCGGTCGTGGTCATTTAGCTCTCGTTCCTCGCATGAGGCACTTGTCGCCGAGACAATGACTCATCAGAGACCGCATGGCGTACACTGAGCTCTGAGCCTGTTCCGTGTTCCTACTCAGGGCCTCTACATCACCCCCCGTTTTTGTTTGAGCTATCTACTAACGATTCAAATCTTCAAGAGGTCCGGGAGGACATTTCTTCTACAGGCGGCAGAGGTTGCCGTGGAAGGTGAAGGGCAAACATGGAAAAGGGTTTTCGGCGGTCACAGGCGTGCCTGTGTTCTGCGGTTCCTCAGCAGGCCTGGTCAGATGCTTCCAAGTGCCCCGGGTGATGTCAGGCGCTCCCTGAGTGCTTGGGAGCCAGTTAGGTCTCCTCCTCTTTTTCAGGTCATTCCCGGAGGTGGACTCTCTATCAGTTTCTGAATCTCTAGAACCGAGTTCTTCCTAGGGGCTGATGCCAACTTATGATGAGGTTTTATGTTCCCTGCTCGTATCCAAAGAGGAGCTGTTGGTGAGAAAATTGCAACATACCCTCACCCCCAGGTTAGCAATTTGACTGGATCCTGCCACCCAGGGCCAACTAACACATCCTGGTACAACACAAGAGAGAGGCTTAGGTCGTTGCTTGGCTGGTATAAAATGCCTCTGGGCTGCAGTAAGTCCAGATGAGAAAAATGTTCAAACAATTAAGAGTACAGCCTGACCAGGTGGTGGCACAGTGGATAGAACATAGGACTGGGACGCAGAGGACCCAGGTTCGAGACCCCAAGGTCGCCAGCTTGAGCGCAGGCTCATCTGGTTTGATCAAGGCTCACCAGCTTGGACCCAAGGTCGCTGGCTCGAGCAAGGGGTCACTCAGTCTGCTGTAGCCCCATGGTCAAGGCACATATGAGAAAGCAATCAATGAACAACTAAGGAACCGCAACAAAGAATTGATGCTTCTCATCTCTCTCCCTTCCTGTCTGTCTGTCCCTATCTGTCCCTCTCTCTGACTCTCTCTGTCTCTGCCACACAGAAAAAAAAAAAACTTAAAAGTACAAAAAGCCTTATACAATTGTTCTTGTGGGGCAAGTCTCCTCCTGACTCCCCCTTTTCTGTTTGTGCTGTTGATGCTTTAAAGGCTCTTTCTACGGTACCTGTAAGTTTGGGTGAATCCCTCAAGCTCCTGAGACCCTCAAAAATGTCCCAAGTTCCTTTTTATTTTCCTATCAGGACAATCCTTTTTCTTAAGTCCTTTCCTTCCTCTCCTTTTCTCACCTCTGTTCACTTTCCCAGTTCCTTCTCTTTTTGTTTCTTCCCTCTGCACAAACCTTCTGCAACCCGCACAACCCTTCTTCTCTATTCAGAAATAACCAGCTTTCAGAACGATTTACTTTCTTCCTTTTCCTTTCAAAAATGCCTCCATACCTTATACCATTTACCATTAAAAAACCATCCAAGGCCCTGGCCGGTTGGCTC
The DNA here is from genome assembly GCF_036850995.1 of Saccopteryx leptura. Classification (NCBI taxonomy): domain Eukaryota; kingdom Metazoa; phylum Chordata; class Mammalia; order Chiroptera; family Emballonuridae; genus Saccopteryx; species Saccopteryx leptura. The sequence continues at coordinate 8,706,331 of NC_089512.1, read as the reverse complement.
AGTGGTAGAGCGTCGGCCTGGCGTGCTGAAGTCCCGGGTTCGATTCCCGGCCAGGGCACACAGGAGAAGCGCCCATCTGCTTCTCCACCCCTCCCCCTCTCCTTCCTCTCTGTCTCTCTCTTCCCCTCCCGCGGCCGAGGCTCCATTGGAGCAAAGATGGCCCGGGCACTGGGGATGGCTCCTTAGCCTCTGCCCCAGGCGCTAGAGTGGCTCTGGTCACAGCAGAGCGATGCCCAGGAGGGGCAGAGCATCTCCCCCTGGTGGGCAGAGCGTCGCCCCTTTTGGGCGTGCCGCGTGGATCCCTGTCGGGCGCATGCGGGAGTCTGTCTGACTGTCTCTCCCCGTTTCCATCTTCAGAAAAATACAAACAAACAAACAAACAAACAAAAAAAAATCCAATTTCTTTCCAATTAATCAGAATTCTCGATTTCCAAAAACCTCAACTTTCAATGAGGACTAAGTTAATATCAATAATTAGCAATTTTAGATTTATACTTTTATGAACATATTTCATGACCTTTAGAAACAGGTTTTTTCACTGTTTTGAAAGAACAACTGTTTTGTTTGAACATTTCCTCATCTGGACTTACTGCAGCCCAGAGGCATTTTATACCAGCCAAGCAACGGCCTAACCCTCTCTCCTGTGTTGTCCCGGGATGTGTTAGTTGGCCCTGAGTGGCAGGATCCAGTCAAATTGCTAACCTAGGGGTAAGGGTATGTTGCAATTTTGTCATCAGACAAAACAGTGAAATAAACTTATACTTTCAAAAGATGTAACAATGATAACAGGAGCCTTCTGCCCAAAACATTCAAGAAAATCAGAAAAAAATTCAAGATCCAGTCTAATTTCTGATATTCACAACTGTGTGTTAATGGACTTTACCAAAATATTTTTTTTTCTTCCTAAACGTACCCTTTGGTTTGTTTGTTTTTAAGCCAAATTAATATTATCCTAGTTAGAGTATTAAGTCCAGTTTTAACTGGTCCTGGTCGTTTGTATTAACACAATTATTCTGAACACAACCAGAAATAGCAACTGATCATCATGATTTCTTACAATCGGAATTTTCAGGTTAAGTTTTAGTTAGCCCCTCAGGGCACACACAAAAGGCACACTACACAGGTGCCATGAGGCTCCGCCTGCAATCTTCCTGAAAACGTCCTTCTTGGCCACAGCGATAACAAGTTTCTGGCAGCAGGGACCTGGGCTCGATGTCATTCAGTCCCTACATTTTGACAAGTGTGAGTCATCTGGGCTGGGTTAGGGTTTTGTCGTCGCAAAGGGGCGAAGACTTTCTGACAATCTTCATTGGCAGTTTCTCGTGCCAGTTGGAGCACGAGGACATTGAGTACTGTCTCTTTGTCTGGAGATGGCATTCTGTAGACAATTAACAAGATCTATATATATATAAGGTTCATTCGCCCCTTGTCTGAAGATAGCAGAGGAGCCCGTGGGGACTTTGGTGTCCAGAACTTTACCCCCCACGCCCTGTAAGCAGCTTGGTAAAAACCATAGGAAATGCAGCTCTGTTTCATTTGCCACTGAGCCTGGGGAGTTTCGTAGGTGGCAGTCCCAAGTAACATGTCAATTCCAATTGGAAACACCAGCTCCTAAATTTTTCCTGGCCAATCGCTGAGCGACATCCTGGTATTCTTGTAGCCAGACACTGGACTGGGCAGTGGTGGTTACTGCTTTCATTCACCCCTCTCAGTCCCATGGGGTCATTAAATATCCTGCCCCCTAAAGCAGCGGTTCTCAACCTGTGGGTCGCGACCCCGATGGGGTCGCCCAAAGCCATTGGAAAATACATAACGCATATCAGGTATTTACATTCCGAATCATAACTGTAGCAAAATTACAGTTATGAAGTAGCTACCAAAATTATTTTTTGGTTTGGGGTCACCGCAACATGAGGAACTGTATTGCGGGGTGATGGCATTAGAAAGGTTGAGAACCACTGCCCTAAAGGCTCTACGATTCCCTTGGATCCATTTTCAGAGCCAGCACCCCATTCGCTCCCGGTCTTCAAGGTCTAAGTTCTCTTTCGGATACCGAGGACACTGTTGACACAATAAGCAGCTTTGTGATTTGCCTATCGGTGACCTTACATCCCGCATGGTGGAGGAGGCCGTGGAGTTGCAGCTCACGGTTACGCTGCTCGGGGCGACAGGAAACTTCACAGGCTAGAGAGTAAATGAAGGAGAGGTGGGGAGAGGGAAATGGGGGGTCCACTGGTCTGAAACCTATTTGACCTCGCCGCAGATGTTTCGGAGACTGTTCCTCTGTCATCTGTGTCCCACTCACCGGACGTGTCGGACATCCTTTCCCTTTCCCGGGCTTTGGGAGGTCGTTTCATTCCAGCGCCCCACATTGGGCACTGCTCGTCATGGTAGTTTTGTTCTCAGTCCTCACACAGGGCACTACTTGTCACGGAGACAGTGACTATTTGGAGATCACATGGAGTGTGCACCGAGGGACCTAGGGGAGGCCGCCTCATCGTCCCTTATACAGGTTTCATGAGGTGGCCTGACTCCCAGTCCTTCTGGGTATTTATCGATACACACAAAGAGAAGCAGGGACCAGAATGAGGAAGTCAGGAAGCAGAGAAGAGAATGAGGAACTCAGGAAGGGGAACTGCTTTAGAGCAGATAAAAGGACAAGGGAGTAGCTCAAACGTCCTCACCTATTGATTAATCAGAGTTGCAAATTCTATCCCTATTGTGCTGTGTTCAGCACAGTACTGCGTTCAGGACTTTTGTCAGTAAAGCCACTGTGGCTTTTGCATCAAGGCACCGAACTCTGTCCCTGTTCTATGTTCCTATTCAGGGCCTCTACATTCCCCAGTCTCACATGTTCTGCTTTTAAAAGTAAACTTTTTATTGGAATGAAACTTACAAAACATAACAAATACACAAATCATAAGTGTACAGTTTGATGGGTTTTAAAAATCTGAACACTTCTCTCGAAAACAGCTCCAGAACATCACCAGCCCCGGAACATCACGTGCCCCTTCCAGTCGTCACCCCGAAGGGTAACCACTCTCCTAAGCTCTAGCATAATGTATGCATTGTGAGTGTTGAAGGTTTTCATAAGTGGAATAATATACACTGTACCTTAGGTATTTTGTTAGAAATTGGGTTTAGGAGATGCCCCCGATGTTGGTCCATAAAGAAATAGTACTTATGTTTTCATTGTTATGTGCTCTTTGTTTATGTGAATATACCAAATATTATCTTTTTCTATTAGTAGTAGACATTTGAGGAATTTTTAATATGAGGCTATTACAACAGTGCTATTGTGAACCTATGTGCTCATATATGCATAGCACATAGGTGCTGCTGCAGAAACTTCTGCCAGATGGTTTTCCAACAGTAACTGTAACAACCTAGATTCCCACCAGCATTGTCTCTATTTCCTGCTCAGGAAGGTCTTCCAAGCTTATGGAACAGAAAGTCTTCCTTCAACCAAACAGTGCTTCATTTGTGAACTGCACCGTTACCAGCACACAGAGTTAAATATACAATCAGATTCAATACAAGAGTTCCCTTGCTTCACGCCTTTGCCAACTCTTGGAATTGTCTGTCTTTTTGTTTTAGCCATTCTGTTGAGGATGTAGTGATACAGCTTTATAGTTTTAACTTGAACTTGCCCTGATGACTAATGGAATTGAGCATCCTCTCATTTTTTTGGGGGGGGGGGGAATATTCAGATAGCCTCTGAATATTCATGCAGCTTTTTGGATCACTTGTCCATTTTTTAATTGACTGGTCAGTCTTTTTCTTATTGGCTGAAAGGAGTTCTTCATCTGGTCTTCAAAGTCACCAATTCCCTCCAGGTCCCTTCACCTGCCTTGTGCTCCTCTTCCCTTGGCTCAGTTCTTCACCTCCGGTCCATTCCGCTCCGCCATCCCGGGTGACCCCCCTTGCCCCTTCCTTTACTCACTAGACAGGCTGGGGCCCCCAAAAAGCCATGGCAGTTATGGGAGTAAATAGAATCTCAGACATGGGTGTTTCAAGCCAGCTCTATCTCTTACCCACTTCCCAGATCTGGGGAAATTATTCATCTGCCCGCCTCAGTTTCCCTATGTGTGTCTCTCTGCCTCCTCCCCTCTCTACAGTTCCCTGTCTCTCTCACCATTCTCCTCTCTTCCCTCAGCCCCATAGTCCCTCAAACGTCCCCTCCCAGTAGCCTCAGCGGCTTCTCTTGGCAATCTCTAAATCTCTAATCCGCCTCCCAGCCTGCTGCCCCCCGCCTCTCAGGTCTTCCCTCTCCCACCTCCCAGGTTCTCTGGGCTGCAAGGGAAGGCCCTCCCAGAACCCGTGTGGCCACTTGGTTACTTCCCCAAGAGCCAAAGGTCACTCACTATGTCGGTGACTAAAGACAAGTGATGGACTTGGCCTACCAGCAGGCAATGCGGTATGGGCCACGGAGGTTTGCCAGGGACCACGGATGAGTCCAGGCCCAGCGGGCTCTTAGCCACCGTCCCCTGATCATCAGGGAAGGTGCAGCCCAGCTGGGAAGCAGCAGCAGGAGGCAACCTGGCTGCCCGAGGACCAGGAGGCAGAAACAAAAGCAGAAGGTAGAGGTGACTGCAGGATGCGGAACTGGCGGGCAGGGCCTGTGGGCTGGTAAGTGAAGCAGAACTCGAGGGCTGTTTGGAAATGAGGGAAAGAGTGAGCAATTTCCAGGAGATTTGGAAATAATCTGGCTTGAGGTGGCCCCTGTGAAATCATTGGACCAAGAAAATCAGACAGTCTCAGAGCTAAATGTTTCCTTTGATGTCATTTTAGAAATAGAATCTCCAAGCCCAAAAGTGGGTATGTGGCCCCCAGGCCGGCCCTGGTAGGGCTACGTAGAATCAGGTTTCTGACTCCCTGACGTGTTAATAGGGGGTCGCTTTGTTTGAAAACATCCTCATGGGGCAATTACTCTGGGGCCAGGCCCTGATCGAGTCCTGGCGTCATCAACATGAATCAGACTTGGTCCCTCCCCTGAGGACAACAGGCTAGGGAGGTCTTCCCAAGACCTTGTAAATGGGGGGAGGACTCTACCTCCCACCTGCTGCGGCTCTGGAGGAGGAAGGGGAAGCCCCCCGCCCCCACTCCCCCAACCTGGCACCTTACAGCAACCTCTACGAGGTGGGCTTGGCTGGAACCAAGTGGCTGAGGGGGAAATTATAGGCAGCAGGAACTGTGGGTAACTGGAAGGACTTCTGCCTTTGTTCTGGGGGAGGTAGGAGCCACTGGAAGGGACCGAGAATAGCGTGAGAGAAAGCGGTAAGGGAGGAGCAGGGAGACAGTTGTGAAGGTTCAGCAACAATCCAGGAGAGCGACGAGACAGCTCAGTGTGGGGTTGGCAGTGGGGGAGAGGGGGATGGGTTGGACTCTAGATATGTCTTCAAGGTGGAGACCACGGGATGTGTTTACAGTCCCAAGGGAGGCCGGGTGTGAAGGCCAGGAGTGGAGAAGGACACCAAGGTGCTCGGCCTGCGAAGCCAGCAGGATGGAGCGGCATTAACCGAGAGGAGGAAGACTGACACAGACTGGGAGGGGCTTGACCAGACGTTCACTCTGGGCACCATCAGACTGGCAGACCCTTGGACCTCCAGGTGGATTGTGAGAAATGAATCTCCCCGATGTGTTGCCACCCAGAGTGGCACTAGTACTACAGAAGTCAAGCATATAGGTCTGGAACTTTATTTAAAATATTTTTGGGTCTAAGGGTCCATTTTCTCCCCAGGATAACACAAAACACTGTCCAGCTCTGCAGGCTCCTGAAATGCTCTGTATCATGTCCATGGATGTTCTCACATTTGGGGGGTTCACAACTCCGCAGCCTCCTGAACCACGCTTCAAAGCCCCACTCTGACCTTTCTGGCCCCTGCGCCCACCCGTACCTGCAGAGGCAGAGTGCCGACCACATCCCACGCGAGCCCTCGGCTCGGCTGCCCTGCTGGGACGGGATGTGCCGTGCAGGCTCCTTCCCTGCACGTGAACGCAGAGGGGGCTGAAGCTTCTCTTTGCACAGTTCGTGTCTGCGGCAGTGTCGGGAGCCGATCAACAACTGCTGGCTGACAAGGTCACAGCAGGAGAAGATCCACAACTGCTGGTTGACAAAGTCACAGCAGAAGAAGATCCACAACTGCTGGTTGACAAAGTCACAGCAGAGAAGACCAATGGCTGCAGGTTGACAAAGTCACCGCAGAGGAAAGGCACAACGATACTTCCCCCTTTGACCTTTTGAATTAATCTGGCCTTATATCCCCCCTTTTCTGGGTGTGTGCTATTATTTATGGCACAGGGATAATAGTACCGTGCTTTCCCTGTAGATTCGTAGTAATTTCTTTGGAAATAAGACAGAGAAAAGCCTGTAAGCCCCTTGAACTGGGTTCATAAACATAAGAGGCTGGCTATGATATCCCTTGTAAAGGGTTAAGTTTGTAGGAGAATTTCTTCTTATTAATCATGTTAGAAAAAATAGATTGTGACTAATGAATAGGTAGGAAACAGTAACTATACACAGAGCACCTTTCAACCTTCACTTAATCCATCACTTTTCCTCCCTAGCCTTTTCATGTGGTAGAGTAGAGAAACTTTCCTTTCTTCTTGCATACCTGACCTGCAGGTGGTGGAACACTCTGAGAAGAATAAAGTTAGAACTTAACTAGTGTATGAATATAGTAAATATAATAAATAAAATTTGACTAGACAATAGAATCTTAGGTAAGGTAGAATTATTAATCAGTACTGACCTTTTAGAAGTTTGTACCAATATTGTTATTGCTATTCAAGTTATTGTATAACTGTACTTTGAATGACTTACCATCTGATTTATAGCTTATAGAAATGAATTAACTGTTACCTAGAAATATGTAACCATAGTGAAACAAAAATAATTATTAATCAGTGTATTCTGAATACCATGTGATTGTAACTTAGTGTGTGTGTATAAAAGTAAAGCTAGACCAGCCATTGGCAGAGATGCCTGGCAGTAAATGCTAACGAGAGAATAAAGAGAAAAAAAAGAATTCGGCTCTCTCACTTGATTCGCGCCAACGCCGTCTCTTCCTGTGGGACCCCTGGATTCCCCCCGGGGCTGGACCCCGGCACGGCAGAGCCTGCCCCTGAGAGATTCACAACTCAAACTTATTGATGGTTGATTATTGACCATGCCGTGGCCTTTCTGTGTGACAAAGAACAGGAAACCTTTTCCCCGGTGGCAGGAAGAACAATGGCCACGTTCATGAGCCTCAGAAGGGTTTGAGTGCATTTTGGACGATTTATTTACATTGTATAGGTCACCGGGTGGCCCGCAAATGTCAGTGTGGCAAAGAATTTCTGGAAATTCAATCTGCGCAGTGAGGTGTAAGACGTGAGAATTAAACCCATGAGAGAAGGCTCGCGGACAAAACAGGGGCGTCCTCGAACTAGGTTTCTCTCCAGAAACAGCCTGGTCCTGGCTTTCTGCCAGGTGAGTCATGGGGCTGATGCATGAAGGACAGGAGACCTGGACAGCAGGGACACCTCTGCCAGTGGAAACGCCCCCGACTCTCTGCCCCAGCCACACTCCATGCCCCGACGCCTGGTGCCTCCCTGCCCTATTCAAACTCTCAAGGCTAACAGAGTGCCCCCCCTCCAGGAAGTCACCAGCTACACCTTATTTGTGGTTGATTGTTGGCCAGGTGACCTCTTCCTCCCTGCAGCCCACGGCCCTGCCCAGACCACACTTCAGCAAGTGTCTCTGTGGAAATAGCACTTGCTTATAGAATCTTCTGCCAATAATTAGCAAGTAGCCTGTGTCAGCCACAGCCTTAGTTTCTAGGAAACTGCTGGTTTGGAGACAGGAGCACAAAGTACAACCAATTTTTTTGTTTTAAAACCCAGTTACAGACATGTAAATTGGAATGGCCGCTTTTGGAAAACCATTTGGCAGTACAGGGGGTCATTGGGTTACGACACAGTTCCGTTCCTATGACAGTGACGTAACCTGAATTTTGGTGTAAGTCGAGACACACCCTAGCCTAAGTCACTTACCTATCCTAACACAGTTGTAAAGCCATAATCTAGAACACAAAAGCACAACTAAGCCACAGAAAAAGGAAAAGGACATAAATATACTGTACTGTATACTGTACTATAGTAACAGGAAAAATGACCAAAAGTGAGTGTGGAAAAAAAAAATCCTTACCTTTATTCCTGTGGCTGGCTGGCACACTGGCAGGGGCATTGCAAGGTGGGAGAGAGTGACCTACTGGGAGGAGGAAGCTGGGGAGGCAGGAGAACCTGCAGAAGGTGCTGGAGACACTGGGTCAGGTGAATCGGGATTGCCTAAGGGACATGCAGGAGACGCTGGAGAGGATTCGACCTGTACTCCAGGTGTTTCATCTCGAGAAGCAGCTGATGCAGAGGATACAGGATCTGTTACAGGCCTCTCTACCTTCTTAAAGAATTGTTCCAGGCTAGTCTGGAAGGTTGGTGACTTCTTCTCTTCCAAAATCTGCCTTAACACATCTCAATTTTTTTAAGTTTCTAGGGGAGAGAGTGTCGTAAACTTGAAATGTCATATATTGAGACTGTTGTAACCCGAGGACCCCGTATCTGCTCAAGCATAATATGCTCTATGCTGGTAGGTGTTCACCACTGGCTCTGGGAGAGTATGGTTCCAACAATTTTTCTATAATTTTCATAAATTTAACTCCAGATAGTCAGCAAAACAATAACTCTATTAAGCCCAGACTGGTAGCATTTTGCCAATTTCCATGGTATAAAATTTCCCCTGTGGTTGTTTCCATGCCACTAGCATGAATGGACATCACTAAATCTGGATTTAGAAAGAGATGAATGGCCCTGGCCGGTTGGCTCAGTAGTAGAGCATCGACCCTGTGTGTAGATGTCCTGGGTTCAATTTCCGGCCAGGGCACACAGGAGAAGCACCCATCAGCCTCTTCACCCTTCCCCCTCTCCTTCCTCTCTGTCTCTCTCTTCCCCTCCTGCAGCCAAGGCTCCATTGGAGCAAAGTTGGCCCGGCTGCTGAGGATGGCTCCATGGCCTCTGCCTCAGGCACTAGAGTGGCTCTGATTGCAAAGGAACAACACCCCAGATGGGCAGAGCATCGCCCCCTGGTGGGCATACCGGGTGGGTCCCAGTCGGGCACGTGCGGGTGTCTGCCTCTGCCTCCCCAATTCTCACTAAAATAAATAAATAAATAAATAAATAAATAAATAAATAAATAGATAAATAGATAAAAACAGATGAGTAATTGTATAGTATTCCCACCAGACACAGAACAATAGGCATGAGTCACTCCGCCCTCCCTCTTCACGGAGTCCTCCCCTGCTGACTAGCCCCTCCCCTTCCTGCAGGTTGCGCCGTCACACACATTGCCGCTACCTTTTTGGTAAGCATGGAAAGCAAGGCCCAGCCAGGTCGGCTGTACACCCTTCATCACTGGCACCAAGGCCTCAAGAGCCACAGGAATGCAAGGAGAGGAAGGTCAGAGTGGGGCAGCATTTTACAAACTCCTGACAATCGAACAGCTGGGTCTCATGAGCCAGGAGAAGTCAGTTCCCACACAACTCCGCCTAGGACGAGGCAACACCTCCCCTAGGAACACGCCCCACAGAAGCGTGTACACGCGTGCAGCAAAAGCATTCACAGCAATGCGTTCATAAGTGCGTTCCCCATAAATGTCTCTTAGTGGTAAATGGGATAAACAATCATGATCTTATAAACTAACCCATGAACAAGTGCTCCTACCTGCTATGCCACGGCTGAATCATCTCACAAATACAGACCTGAGCAAAAAGCAGGCGGACGCAAAGGAGCACCCCGCCACCTGACTGCACTTACAGAAAGCTCAAGAACAGCTCAAACTAGCCTGTGATGTCACAGGCTAGGAGAGTGGTCACTCTGGGCATGAGAGGCAGGAAAGCGATTGGTGGGGACAGGGGTAGCAGGGCTTCAGGGTGCTGGTAACTATGGGGTTTTCTCCTCGACTTGGGTCTGATTACATGAAGGTGTTCGTTTTGTGATGACCCATCTAGCTCTAGATATTTTAACCCACTTTTCTGTGTGTAGGTTACATACACACCAGAAATACTACCAATACATACTGCCAATGTCCCCACTTCCCTGAAATTGGCACCAAACCCTTGTGACCTGAGGGCCCCAGCATATGACTGCCAGTCAAAATTAGCTGTGGTTGATGAAGCAGGGGCGTCAAAGGGGCCCACAGGAGGAAGGAGGAAACAAGTGAGAAATGGAGTCAGGTGTCCTCGGCCCTTGCTGACCCCGCAGCTTGCTGTCTGTCTCACGTCACACACTCATCTCCACCCAGCTCCCCTCGGCAGAGCAAGAACCCACCACTTTGGGGCCCAGCAGCCAACGCTTCCACACCCTGAGGTCTGCAGAGTGAGGCACAGACTGGGAAATGGAACCATGCCCCATGGACAGGCCCCGGAGGCGGGCGTCCTCCATGGCCAGCCTCCTGCTTGCCCAAGTCCCCGGCAGCTCCCAGAGTTGCGGGTTTTCTCCTTTGCTTTTGTGGACGAAAGTCTGGGTCAGGTCAGACCTCAGTCCAGGGTCCAGCTGGAGCTTCAGGGATCAGAGACTCTGGTATCAGAAGGTTCAGGGTGCAGCCGGGCTGAGCCGGCGGCAGGTGGCCTGGGAGGCGGTGATAAGGTCCGCCAGGGCTCAGGGCTGATAGTCGTGTTCAGGAAGGCTTTAACTCCTGAAAATAAAAAGCTGACAGGCTCCTGCAACTCAGCCAGACCCTGAAGGTTGGGGCTGGGGGTGACAGCAGGCTCCCACTCTCTCCTTCCCTGAGGCTCAGGCAGGGCAGCCCGGGGGCTCCTGACACCGACCAGCTCAGCCGACATTTGAGGGCTGGGCTCCGCCAAGGATGTACCAGCCAACACAACAAAAGTCCCTTCCTTCCTGGGACTGCCTCCAGGGGGCAGTGCAGATAGACAGATAATATATGCATCCTAGGCCGCTCAGAAGCATGATTGGAACTGTTAAGAGGTAAACTGAGGCATGTTGCAAATGTCGAGGAGTTTACTTGAGCAAAAATCTATTCGAGTCGGGCAACATCAAGGCAGAAATGGTTAGGAGTGCTCCGCCGACAGGAGCCGGGCTGACAGGGAGAAGGTGCCCAGCAAAGAAGGAAGTCATTGACTGGCTGTAGCTTAAAGCCCAGTTGGCTGTTTGTGATCGGTTGTTCTTAGCGATTTGATTTCATGACCCTGAGGCGCATACAGGTTCGCTTACCTAGGCCACCAAAGTGTCAGAGCCCCCGCAGCCTAGCGGCCTCCCCGTTTCATTCACTGAACACAGGGCTTCCCACGGCGAGGTCCAGAGCATTCACCATCGCAGCACCCCCTCCACACCCACCGCATCCTGGGCGGTGGGGTGACCACTCAGGCTCACGGCCGTCAGCGGGGCAGCAGGGTGGCACCCCCTTCTCCTCACTCACACTCCGTGTTTTTGTCACCCTGCCTGGAATTCAGAATTGCAGGATATTGGAGCTTCAAGACCAAGCGGACTTGGCAGTCTGGGTGTGTATGGCCAGGGGCCCCCATCGTGGCCATTCACATGCAGGTTCTCATTGAATTTGGGCAGATGGTAAAGAAATAGCGGAGTCAGAGGATGGTGGGCCATTCTGTTTATTGGGGGTCTCACCAAGACTGGCAAGCCACAAGAGAAGCGAAGGGAGAAGCCAAGAAAAACCTGCTTTTCCCATAGAGGGCCAGAGATTAGGGAGGGGAGAAAAAGAAATCCTCCCGCACCTCTCCGTGGTGGGGGCAGAATCTCCCCTCCAGTAAACATCAGCAAGACAACGGCCCCTCCCAAGCAAGAAGGTAATTAGCCTTTTCACCTGGGCAGCGGCCATTTTTAACAATAAAAGTGAGCAAAACCAGAGAATACAGATTTTTTTTTTAACTCATCTTTTTTTTTTCAAATATTTTATTTATTGATTTTTTAGAAAGAGGAGTGAGAGAGAGAGAGAAGGGGGAGGAACAGGAAGCTTCGACACGGGCAAGCCCAAGGTTTCGAACCGGCGACCTCAGTGTTCCAGGTCGACGCTTTATCCCACTGCGCCACCACAGGTCAGGCCAGAGAATACAGATTTTTATAAACTTATTTGCCCAACAGGGTATTAGTGACCTGGCAGCCACAATTCCTGCCAGGCCCAACTGGGGGATGAAGGAAGCCAGGGGGCTGCGGGAGGCCCAGGTCAGCCCCACGAGTGGGACCAAGGTGCCCTCCAGGGGCGCAGAGCTTGAGCTCCTTGCCCCTCCCCCACGTCCAAACCCCTGCACCCCATCATGCCCGAGTCAGCCTGGGTTGACCACAAAGACTGTCTTCATCACAGCCTGGGAAAACCTCAGAGTATTCCCCTCATTTTACAGGGGAAACTGAGGCAGGGGAACTTCCTGCGCCAAAACACCCATTTGAAAAAAAAAAGTAAATTTTTAATTTGGACATAGTTTTAGATTTACAGTAGAGTTACAAAGATCGTTCAGGGATTTCCCATACAACCCTCACGTACCCGCCCCCACGGTTCCCGTCTTTGTTATCATGGTACACATGTCAAAACCTGAGAGCCAACAGTGGTGCGTTACCATGGACTGAACCCCAGACTCTATTGTTGGTCAAATAAGTTTGTAAATTGATATATATGTTTGCTCGTTTATAGTTTGCATTGGGTGTGGGGACAGGCTATAAGCAGGCTGGGTAGTTATAGCCTAAGGCTTAGTTTTAAGACTAAGTTTTTCCCCACACCCTTGACTGTTGCTTGATGTGAGTGGTGTACTCTTACAAGGAATCCCATTATGCCTCAGATAAGTGACTTTGTTTTTTTTTTCTTTTTTTTTTTTTTGTATTTTTCTGAAGCTGGAAACGGGGAGAGACAGTCAGACAGACTCCCGCATGCGCCCGACCGGGATCCACCCGGCACGCCCACCAGGGGCGACGCTCTGCCCACCAGGGGGCAATGCTCTGCCCCTCCGGGGCATGGCTCTGCCGCGACCAGAGCCACTCTAGCGCCTGGGGCAGAGGCCAAGGAGCCATCCCCAGCGCCCGGGCCAACTTTGCTCCAATGGAGCCTTGGCTGCGGGAGGGGAAGAGAGAGACAGAGAGGAAGGAGGGGGGTGGAGAAGCAAATGGGTGCTTCTCCTATGTGCCCTGGCCGGGAATCGAACCCGGGTCCCCGCACGACAGGCCGACGCTCTACCGCTGAGCCAACCGGCCAGGGCCAGATAAGTGACTTTGTATCAGAGACTTCCTTGTTTGTATATTGAATTAAAAGGTTTTGATTTCTATACTATAAAGTGGGGCAGAGCGGGAGCTTGCCCTCTCTCAGTTCCTGCTATCACCATTGCAGGGGCCTCCTTGACCCCTTGTCCTTCATGGGAAAAGCAGGTTTTCTGCTTTTCCCTTGTCTTCTCTTGTGGCTTGCCTGTCTTGGTGAGACACCAATAAACAGAATGGCCCACCATCCTCCGACTCTGCCATTTCTTTACCGTCTGCCCGAATCCAATGGGAACCTGCGTGTGAGTGGCCACGATGGTGGCTCTTGGCAATATGTCTATTTATTTGGAGTCTGCCAACTTTCCCATTAATATTCTCTTTCTCCTCCATCGTCCCATCCAGGATACCACCTTGCATTCCGTCAACATGTCTCCCCAGGTTCCTCTGTTCTGTGATCTTTCTCATGACCTTCATGATCTTGAGGAGTCCTGGCCAGGTGTCCTGTTGAATGTCCCCCAACCTGGGGGCCTGACATTCGTCTCATGATCAGACTGCGGATGTGGGTTTTGGGTAAGAACACCACAGAGGTAGAGTGCCTCTCTTGTCACATCCTATCAGGAGTGCATGACCTCCCCACGACATCGCTGGTGGTTAAGTGGTGTCTCTACTCCCTGGAAGTGAGTCTAGCCCACCCAGCAGAAGAGTCGTAAGGACTAAATGAAGTCTCAGCTCCTAGAGGGGGGAGTATCTCCATGTTATTTGGAACTCTTCTGTAAAGCAGTTTTGCCTTTCTACCTGTTTATTTACTTATTCAATCGCTTATTTACATCAATAGGAATTCATGCATGTTTATTTTATACTTGGGGTTATATATCCCAACACTGAATTATTTTCTTTGTGGCTCATATTGTACCAGCTCTGGCCGTTGGGAGTTCTTCCGGGTTGGTCTGCGTCCCTTTGATCTGCCCCCGTCCTTTTCTCTTTATTTATTCATTTATTTACTTATTTATTTATTTGGCATTTCATGACCTTCTAGCAATAGAGCATGCTCCAGACTCATCTTTGTATCTTCTCTGCCCCAGGCCTGGAATCAGCTGTTTTACCAAGGAGCCTTCCTTCTTTTTACTGGAGAATCGTACTTAGAAACCAAGACTTGAGCACAGGGTGTGCACGTTGGTACTGGCCTCTCTGAGCAGACAGAGCCAGGTAACAAACGTACAGGTGATGTACGTAAATCACGTAGACGGACGCATGTACTTGTTGTTTCTGTCCGTATCCACCTGTGTGTGTGCTTCATCCTGATGTCTCCAATTCTAATCCAGCCTTCAGAATGGGTCCTCGCCTTCCTTTCCTGTGGATCTGTGACTTCCCCTAGTGTGAACAACCTGGCCCACCTTCCAGCATCCATTTACTTGTTTGTTCAACCCCGGCACGCCTGTGAAGCGATTTCAGAATCGGTGACCTGTAGCCCTCTGGGAAACAGATTACCAGTTAGAGAGTATATCTGTAGTTCCTTTCCTCTTCGGCCTTACACTTTCCAGGAAAACACACTGCTTTCTAGAGGTACTTAGTGTGGTGTTGTCGAGCATCCTATGAAATTTGTGTCGGTTCCGAACCTATTGCCTCGCAGCTCTGAAAGCACCCGCTGCCACACGGGAACTGGAATTCTTCCCGTAGTTCTCCTTTAGATAGAGTGCAATGGTAACCTTTCCCAGGAGAGGGCGCCGGAGGACCATTGCAAGAGGTAGGGGTCCTCCGACCCTTTCCAATGTGGGCGGGGAAGGGCTGTGCTGCCTGAGGAGGAGCCGTCCTGGCTGTAATTTTGCAGGGTCTGGTGATAGATAACCTTTTCCGCGGCCCTCTCATCACTGATGCTGGAGCCCTGCGCCGCCGTGTGCTCCATACGCCTGTGGCCCCGAGAGTCCTCACCTGCAGCCCTTCGTCCAGACTCCGCCTGGTTCAGGCACTCAGACGGCCTGTCCCTCCCGACCCCCCCCCCCTCCCCCCCGTGTATCTCTGGTGGGCTGACCACACCCTCTCCAGAGAAACCTGACCCCCTGGCGAGAGTGTCCTTCCTAAAGCACGCTCCCTGAGCCCCTCCCTACCGTAGTTTCCTTCTATCTTATAGTCACCCTTTCGTCATAGTCAATAGCTCTTCCCTGACTCCTCCAGGGCCCTAGGAGAGAAGGCTGGCCTCTGCCCTGAGGAATGCACCCTAATTAAAAGCAGCCCGATTATGGCACTTTGGGACCAAGGCCAGTGAGATAAGAAATGCAGGGTCAGGCTGGTGGTCTGTGTCCCCGGGCTGGTGGCAGGAGCAGGGGTGGGTGGTTAGCCTCCCACTCCTAAATCCCACCGGTCAGTGTTCCCCTGGTCCCTCCTGGTGGCTCTCCCTCGCTTTCCTGTGTGGCAGTTAGAGTTTGTCTGATGTCCCTGGACCCGGTGACCTTCTCTGGGGCGGGTCTCAGGACAGACTAGCCACAGCCTCCACCATAGGGGACAAGACCCATAAGGAAGCTCAGCTTAAAGGGAACCCAGAGTTTCAAAGAAGCTCGCTCTCTCTCTCTCTCTCTCTCTCTCTCTCTCTCTCTCTCTCTGGAGTCCAGAGTGTCCTCTGCTTGTGCACCCTTTGCCAGGAGATGCTCCTTGCCGCCTAGAAAGGTAGGCAGTGCGCATGCTCCCTTGAAACCCTGTCTAGAGCCGCTTCCGGGCAGCTCTGGCCACCGCGCAGCCTTGGGCCCTCTCAGGACCCCTGAGGAAAGGCCTGCGTCCGGCACCAGGGTCGGCCAATAGCAGGGTCTGGAGTCCTTGAAGAGATTCTGTAATCCTCCCCTCATCGTACTAATCTGTGCTCTTAGTTTACTATAAAATACGGTACTTAAATCATACACGAATACAGAAAGACTGAACAATTGGACTCTGCTTCCAGCTTAAGAAATGTTGTCAGTGTAGACAGTGCCCCCTCCTTGATCACATCCACCCTCCTTCTGTCATGAATTTCCTAGGTCTTAGTCCAACCGAGGGATTCCCTAGCTGAGGGCTCCCCAAATGTAGTTAGTTCGTGATCTGAGCAAAGTAATGTTAAGAAACAAAATGGAGGGGAAGGAGGCAGACGACCACAGTTAGGGCCCACACGCAGGAGCTGAACTCGGGCAGCGGCAGTGAGGGCGGAAGGAGGGGGCTTGGTGAGTCTGGCAAAGGCTATGCCAGCAGAGCCCACCCTGCTCCCCCCGAGTCCTTTCCTTTTCCTCCCTTCCCCCTTCTTCCCTCCCTCCCTCCCCCTTCTGCACCCTCTCCCTTCCTCCTAAGGCGCTTACCCCTCCCTGGTGGCCTGCTGCTCAGACCCAGTGAGTCCATGCCACCAGGCAGGCCCAGGCCTGACTCCCCTGAGAACAAATTCTGACACCTGACCTGTGGTGGCGCAGTGGATAAGGCCTCGACCTGGAATGCTGAGGTCGCTGGTTCGAAGCCCTGGGCTTGCCTGGTCAGGGCACATGCGGTCAGGGCACAAATGGTCAGGGGACATACGGTCAGGGCACATATGGTCAGGGGACATGCGGTCAGGGCACATATGGTCAGGGGACATACGGTCAAGGCACATATGGTCAGGGGACATGCGGTCAGGGCACATATGGTCAGGGGACATATGGTCAGGGGACATGCAGTCAGGGCACATATGGTCAGGGGACATGCGGTCAAGGCACATGCGGTCAGGGCACATATGGTCAGGGGACATGCGGTCAAGGCACATATGGTCAGGGGACATGTGATCAAGGTACATATGGTCAGGGGACATACGGTCAAGGCACATATGGTCAGGGGACATGCGGTCAGGGCACACATGGCCAGGGGACATACGGTCAAGGCACACATGGCCAGGGGACATACGGTCAGGGCACATGCGGTCAGGGGACATACGGTCAGGGCACATGCGGTCAGGGGACATGTGGTCAGGGCACATGCGGTCAGGGGACATGTGGTCAGGGCACATGCGGTCAGGGCACATATGGTCAGGGGACATACGGTCAGGGCACATATGGTCAGGGGACATGCGGTCAGGGCACATATGGTCAGGGCACATACGGTCAGGGCACACATGGTCAGGGGACATACGGTCAGGGCACACATGGTCAGGGGACATGCGGTCAGGGCACACATGGCCAGGGGACATACGGTCAAGGCACACATGGCCAGGGGACATACGGTCAAGGCACACATGGCCAGGGGACATACGGTCAAGGCACATGCGGTCAGGGGACATGCGGTCAAGGCACATACGGTCAGGGGACATGTGGTCAAGGCACATGCGGTCAGGGGACATGTGGTCAAGGCACATGCGGTCAGGGCACATGTGGTCAGGGGACATACGGTCAAGGCACATATGGTCAGGGGACATATGGTCAAGGCACATATGGTTAGGGGACACACGGTCAAGGCACATATGGTCAGGGGACATGCGGTCAAGGCACATGCGGTCAGGGCACATATGGTCAGGGGACATGCGGTCAAGGCACATATGGTCAGGGGACATACGGTCAAGGCACATATGGTCAAGGCACATATGAGAAGCAACTATTCGTTGATACTTCCTGCTCCTCCCCTGCCTTTCTCCCCTCCTCCCTCTAAAATCATTAAATCTTTAAAAAAGAAGAATAATAATGGATTCTGGCATAGGCTTGGGAGACCTCTGGCTCTGGGTCTGTCTCCCTCTTGAGTGATTGCTAGCCGGGACCTCCAGGGTTTCCTTTCCTTAAGCCTCCCTGTGTGTGGTCCCCGTGAGAATCACTCGGGAGCTTTGTACAAGTGCTGATGCCCAGACCAATTCAGTGAGACCTTCTGGGGCTGGGACTAACAGTGTCCCAGTGACCAGATGGTGTGAGAAATATGAACACCAGGCTAGCGGCCCTGCCCTGCTGAGCTGTGTGGCGTCCCCCGTCACCACCCCAGAAAGCCAGAATTCTCTGCAACACCAAGTAAATGACTTCACTCATGATAGAGGGAAGACAGCTAGCCTGTGTTCATTTAAATACGACAAACTTTCTCGCATTCTTAAATACGTGTGTTCAAATAGTTAAGTCACTTAGGAACACAGTTTTTCCATCAGCATGTTCTGACCAGAGCAAGAAGCTGAAGGGAGGAACCTTTACTGGCGCAAAAACCCTCGGCTCTCTGGGTATCTTTCAGGATCTCCGTGCAGTTACCCCCAAGGGTTGTTTGAATGAAACATGAAACATAACAGGCTATGACATTTCCCTCAGATTCCACACCAGACCGGAAAGTCGCTGGTCACCACTTCCTCTGAACTGGCTGCGGGATGCAGGAGGCCTTTCTGTTTGTTCAGCAGGGGGCGGGGTTGGGGGGGGTGTCTCTCTCCAGTAGCAGCTGGGAGGCTGGCACAGGGCAGGGCGGGAGTGGCCTGTGGGGGCTCAAGGTCTGAGCCCAGGACTTGCAGGTGAGTGGCAGTGAGGAAGGGAAGGCAGGCACTCTGGGTGGATAGGGCAACGGGATGCACAGACCTGGAAGAGCAGGCGTATCTGAGGACCACAGGGGGTGAGGGCTGTGACTTCGGGCGGGCGTAAGGGTGGATAGGGCTGAGCTTGGCAGGGCCGAGGCTGGCAGAGAGGCAGGGGTGGCCTGTGAGGGGTCCAAAAGCCAGGCTGAGGAGCAGGGGCCAGGTGGGGCTGCAGTGGGGGGAGTGGCCAGAGCAGTGTGGGAGGGGCCAGCAGGCCAGGACAGAGGCTGTTGTGTGGTCAAAGTTCCATGGGGCCGCCAGGCTGGAAGACTTATGGAAGGTGGGGCTTTCCTCCGGGGAGGAAGTTGCCACGCAGGCCCTGTCCATAGAGATATGGAAGCCCAGAGTCTTGTCCACACTCCCGGGCTGTTCCCTGCTGCTGCTCCCTCCCTCCTTGAGCCTCTCCTGGAGGGAGAGGGCATGGTGAAGCCCCTCAGGCTATAGCCAGTGGCCTCTCACCCAGGCAGGGGCCTCCTCTGCTGGGCACAGGGACTGCCCAGCTTCCGTCTGTAACAGCTGGAGGACCGGGGCTTGGGAGTCACTGCGGACAGCTCCACATCCTACAGAGACTGGGCACCGAGGGGCGTGAGGAACAGAGGGCAGGGACACAGGACTCAGGTGAGGGCCCATGATGGCTGCCCTTCATTGTGGGACTGCTCCCGGGTCGCGGTCTCAGCAGCCCAATGGGTAAGGATTTCAAATGTGCGAACTAGAGAGAGCAAGCGCAGGCCCCTCCACCACACACAGGGCTTCAAGGTGGAACGGTGTGCTCCAGGCCGAGGGAGGCAACAGCGGGGTCAGACTGAGACCCACCCTCCTGACAGGGGGTCCCGAGCGCCCCTGGGGTGATAGCTTATGATTAAAACCATGCATTCCTCATCTTTCCAAATTCCCTGTGGAGCCCAGTGTTGTTCTCTGAGCATGGATGGAGCCAGGCTCATCTGACCTTTGTCCTTGGGGCAAAGATCTTGGGGACTAGGTCCACAAGCCTAGTCCAGGTACATAAAGGGGAGCAGGGTGAGCCCGTGCTCTCTAACGCAGGAGGCCTCGTGTCCTGCTAGGGAGCCGCCAGAGCCGGGAGACCCTGATGCCCCCAGCTCATCATGCCGGCCTTCACGCATCAGGACAGGAAGGTGTGGCAGAAAGCCTTTCAGGAACTAATTCAAGAAGTGAAACCATCGGACCAGTGGAGCCTGACACTAGACGAAAGTCTCGCCCCCAGTGCCCTGCAACCAGGATGGACACAATACCAGCAGTGGGTCTTTGCCCGGTGAGTAGGAATGGGATGGTATATATTCCACAAAATTCTTCCTTATTTGTTACTGCATATACTGGCTAGTTTTCTTACTCCATTCATGCTTGTAAACTGAAGATTACAAAAAGTAAGGTGCCCATCACCCAAGAAGTTTTAGCTCCATTAACGATTGTTTTCGTATTACAATGGGCCCCAAAACAATAGCAGGGGCAGGCACTGGTGTGGGCTAACTCCTAGCTGCAAGGAAGTCAGGCTGCGAGGGGCGGAGCAAGGGCCGGAGCAGGGAGGCCCAGGGGAAGGGGGAGGGCAGGGCTTGGTGCGTCTGCTCCCAGACCTGGAAGACCAGGGGTCTGCCACAGAGCCCACGAAAGAGGGTCCCTGTGCACAGAGGAGACCCCTTCAGGGAGGGGACAGAGGACAGGGCAGCTGAGCCACGCGCAGCCATCTTAACCCTCTCTACTCTGCGCTAATATAATCTTTTAGAAATAAGACCCTTAGAAGACATCCAGAGCCTCATCCCCTCTTTTCCAGGTGGGAAATCAGAGCCCCGAGCACGCAGGGGGTTGCCCACTTGCACAAAGGTTGAGGACGTGGGACTCTGTTTCAGGACTGGGAGGGGCTTGTTGCCTGCCCGCTGTCTTCCTCCTGGGAGAGGGTCTGGAGAGAGGAAACCGTCTTCCTCTCCTGGTGACCTGTGGTTTTCCTGGGTCAGGAGCTGGCACCAGGAGCAGCTGAGCAAAGTCTCTGCTTGTTTTATTGTGTGTGTTTGTTTATTTATTTATTTTTGAGAACTTTGAACTCAGAGCCAACACACAAGCAAAGCAGCATGACCCACTGAGGACAAGGGACCGCAGTTCAAAACAGGGCGCAGGCCTCTCTGCGCCAGCGGGGCCATCTCGCCTATGGGGAACAGAGCTCCTGGGAACCTCTCTTTCACTCTGTCCTCGTTCCCCACCCCTGCGAGGTCCTGTGTCCGCCCCCGCCCCCCACATCCCCCCACCCCGCGAGGTCCTGTGCTCCCCCTGCGAGGTCCTGTGTCCGCCCCCGCCCCCCACCCCGCGAGGTCCTGTGTCCGCCCCCGCCCCCCACCCCGCGAGGTCCTGTGTCCGCCCCCGCCCCCCACCCCGCGAGGTCCTGTGCTCCCCCGCGAGGTCCTGTGTCCGCCCCCGCCCCCCAGCCCCACCCCGCGGGAGGCGAGGCTAGAACAGGGATACGGAAGGAAAAGCCTTGATGACTCCTCCCCGGCCCCCTCCCATTCACCATCCCAGGCTCCAGGAGCCCTGCATCAAGCCAGGCAAGGCTAGGCCTGGCTGCTGTGACGAAGAAGCCCTGAAACATCAGGGATTTAACCTAATGCATGCCCCTCGCCCCAGGCACAGGAGGAAAGAGCTGGTGGAAGGTCTTTCAAAGGCTTCAGTGTCTGTCACCTCAGCCCACATCCCATCAGCCATCGGGTGGCCTTGCCCCAACCTAACTGCAGGGGGGCAGGAAAATGGGGCAGAGTACACACATAACTCAGTGACCACTAAGTGTCCCTGCCATTCAGCAGCCCTCTGAAGTGCCAGTTTCTTGTGCCCTGTGTGAGGCCAGGGGCATGAGGAATAGGAAGTGTGTCAGGCCGCTTTGAGCAATGAACTGGGTTGGAGGGGACAAAGAAGAGAGAGCTGGGCACTGTGCCCTCCCAGTAATGCTGGCAGATGGGGGTGGGGGGTGGGGGCTGGGCAACTGAGAGCACAGCAAGCTTCTCCCCAGGACACTGCGCCCTCTAGGGTTCCTCCCTGACCTGTTGGTCTATGACTTACTGTCTTAGTCCTTTGGAGCTGAAATTAAAATAATAATAACACAGACTAGGCAACTTATAAACAATAGAAATTTGTCACTCCGAGTTCTGGCGACTGGAAGTCCAAGATCAGGGTGCCCGCTGGTCGAGCGAGGGCCCTCTTCTGGGTTGCAGACTTCTTGTTGTGTCCTCACATAGCAGAAGGATTTAGGGAGCTCTGGGTGTCTTTTAGAAGGGCTCTTATCTCATCCATGAGGGTTCTGCCCTCAGGACTTAATCACCTCCCAAAGGCCCCACCTTCTAACACCATCACCGTGGGCATTAGGATTTCTTGTAAATTTGAGGAAGACACAGCATTCAGACTGCAGCACTTACTGACACCCGCTTGTATCGTGTGGATTTCAGTTCAGGGTTCCTGGGGGCTGATACAATGGCTCCTATTGCTCTTAATAGCCTTTGACCCACTTCAATTGACATTTGAAGAAGCCTTGTTTTTTGTTTGTTTGGGGTTTTGTTTTTTGTTTTTTTTTGTATTTTTATATTTTTCTGAGGTTGGAAACGGGGAGAGACAGTCAGACAGACTCCCGCATGCGCCTGACCAGGATCCACCCGGCACGCCCACCAGGGGCGACGCTCTGCCCACCAGGGGGCGATGCTCTGCCCCTCTGGGGCGTCGCTCTTCTGCGACCAGAGCCACTCTAGCACCTGGGGCAGAGGCCAAGGAGCCATCCCCAGCACCCGGGCCATCTTTGCTCCAATGGAGCCTTGGCTGCAGGAGGGGAAGAGAGAGAGAGGAAGGAGGAGGGCTGGAGAAGCAAATGGGCACTTCTCCCATGTGCCCTGGCCGGGAATCGAACCCAGGTCTCCGGCACGCCAGGCCGACGCTCTACCGCTGAGTCAACCGGCCAGGGCTTGTTTTTTGTTTTTTGTTTTTTGTTTTTGGAGTCAGAAAACTGGAGTTCTCATTCTGCCTCTTACAACCACTGGGTCCACGGAGGATGCCAAGTTCACAGTATGTGCCTCATATCTCTGAAATGATCACACTGGACTTAGAAGGTGCCCAAGATCCCTTTCAGCTCTGACAGCTTGTGACCCATTTCAGGATAGACACCTGTAGGTCACAGAGCATGTTGGTGGCACATTGGAGGTAGGAATGAGGGACTCAGTAATTTCTTCCCCCGCTGATCCATGACCCCAGTCCAGTCATGTCTCTGTGATGTTGGCCCCGCCCCTTCCCTCTGACACAGCCCACAGTGTGGCCGCAGCGAGCCCCGCTGAGGGTCTTGTCTTCTGTCTCCACAGGTTCAACTGCTCCTGGTGCTCTCGGAGTTGGGCTTCTGCCAAAGTCCGGGTCCTTTTCCACATGCACTGGAGCAAGAGGGACTATGAGGGCCGGGTGAAGATGAGGATCTTTGGCCAGAGATGCAACAAGTGCTCTCCAGATTCGTTTGAGGTTCCCGAGTTCACGGAAGAGAACATCTCAAGGATCCTGAACAACCTGGTGTTCCGAATTCTGAAGAAATGCTATAAAGAAGGATTTAAGTCCATGGAGGAGATTCCTACAGTCCAGGACATCTCTCTGGAAGGGCCACATGACAGTGACAACTGTGAGGCATGTCTGCAGGGCTTTTGTACTAAGAGTGGGTCAGAGCTGGTGAAACCGTCCCCAGTGTCTCCATCACTTCCCACAATAAGCTCGCCTACCTTCGGGGTCCCCATCTATAAGCCTTCTCCCCTAAGTAGCAGCACCGTGGTGAAAGCAGTGACAGGGAACAGCAGGGTGAAGGAAGGAAAGGTACCCCCCAACCCCTGGTTCTCTAAGCCCCCACAGGCTGAAAACCCCAGGGTAAACACCAATGACCGTGTAAAGACTATAATCCAGGTCCCTTCTCCAAGGGGGTCTATGGGTTCTCACACAGCCCGGGACCGCACAGACACTATAATCCAGGTCCCTTCTCCATGGGGGTCTGTGGGTTCTCGCACAGCCCGGGACCGCACAGACACTATAATCCAGGTCCCTTCTCCATGGGGGTCTATGGGTTCTCGCACAGCCCGGGACCGCACAGACACTATAATCCAGGTCCCTTCTCCATGGGGGTCTATGGGTTCTCGCACAGCCCGGGATCGCACAGACACTATAATCCAGGTCCCTTCTCCAAGGCAGTCTGTGGGTTCTCACACAGCCCGGGATCGCTGGCGCTGCAATCCAAAGATCTGCTGCTGTTTAGTCGTTCTAATCCTAATCATTGCTGTGGTGGTGGTTGTGGTGAAAACCATTACATGAACCTCAAAACCGACGCTACGTTTAAAAAAGTCAAACACACAAAATCATATATAGCATGATCCCATTGATGTGAAATATTCACTTCAGAATAGGTGAATCCAGAGACAGGAGTCAGGTTGGTGCTCCCAGGGCCTGGGGAGAGGGGAAGGGAAAGCCGATACTTCCTCTGTCCGGTTGAGGGGTGCTGCTGTTTGCTGGAGGGAGTAGTGACAAACGTGTTTGGGGCCAAGATAGAGTTGGTGGCTGCACAACTTGTGAATGCACTAAATGTCACTGAATTGTCCACTTTACAATGGTTCACCTAATGTGGATGTTAAGGGTTAATTTAATGTAAATTTCACCTTGTTTTTTTTTTTTTTTTTTAAATACTGAAATGTCATTCATTCTCCAGAGAACTGAGACAGAAGGGTCTGCAGCTCGAACCATTTGGAAATCTCAGGAACCCTAGGGGTCCTCCCACCAGAAAGTTTCTCCCAGACCCTCCGATGTCAGTCTGTCGAGGCATTACAGCCAAAGCGTTTGGGCGGCAACCCTGGGTTCTAAGGCAGCGGCCTCCAGGGGGCGCACGCAGCCGGGAAGGGAGGCAGGACCACCCACTGGATTCTCGCCAGGTCTCTGAAGCCAAGTACCTTTTAAAAAAGGTTTCTGTTCTGATTCATGAAAATAATTTTAAAACTCATTCTCACATTTTTTGTACCTAGAAATATGACTCCCAACAGTTTATGTGGCTACAATTAAAGTGGCAGTCGTTTACTACAAAGACTTTTTCTCCCTGGCCCCACCCCTCCCCCATCGTCTGCCCCTCCCCATCAACTCCAGTTCCCACAGGGACAGGGTGGCCAGGACCCGGCCCTGCCTGCACTCGGCCATTCCCTCTGGAGCCATCTCTAGAACTCTTCATTTTTCAGAACTGAAACTCTATCCCCATAAAACAACTTCCCTTTTTCTCCCTCCCCCCAGGTTCTGCTAACCAACATTCTTCTTTCTGTTTACATTGACTACTTTGAATGCCTCCTGTTACACACACAGTACTTGTCTTCTTGTGTCTGGTTTACTGCATTCAGCATCATGGCCTCAAGACTCATCTATGTTGTAGGATGTGTCAGGATCTCCTTTCTGTTTAAGGCTGAATAATATTTCATTGCTTGTATGTACCACATGTTCCTTCCTCCATCGATAAGATACTTGGGTTGCTCCCTCCTCTTGGCTTGTGAGTAGTGCTGCTATGAACATGGTGTATAAAGATCTCTTTGAGACCCTAGTTTCAACAGTTTTGAATATACGGGGTGGGGCAAATGTAGGTTTACAGGTGATTGTATGGAAAATAATATAATTAATAAATAATAGTAATGCAAGAGTGAAGTGTGTTTTGTGTACTCACAACTGTAAACCTACTTCTGCCTAACCCTGTATAATCAGAAGGGACATTACTGATTCACATGGTATTTGTATATTTAATATTTTGAGGCACCGCCACACTGTTTTCCGTTCTACTTTAGAATCTTCCTGTATTTTTATTGTTATGAATAAGTTGAATAGTATCTTGACAAGCACTGTAGTCAGTAATAGATTTGTTTGGGGTATTACGTAACATGAAATAATTAAATAGCAATGCAGTACTTTTTATTTAGTTATATGAACACCAAGACAAGACTTTTGCACAAAAGACTGGCTGTATTGAAATAAAATTTGCATAACTTCTGGACAGTCAATTTGTATGCAAGTTCCCACTTCCCCCTTTCCAGATATATTTCCCATTTGACGATACATAGCAAAACCTTGGCATGAAATAAAATTCCCAAATCATTCAAGTAGTACAACTAATAAATTTGCATTACATTGTTAGAGTTAAAAAAGAAAAATACAATTGTTTGAGGTTCAGTTACAGTGATTTCCCATTTTCCGATTCTTTCCATCTCTTAACCTACTTCTCAGAGCTTGTCTTTAAGTTGAAGCAATCCTTGACTGTGGTTTTAGAATGTTCTGCCTGTTTTACATATGTTGAGGATAAATTATCTGTAATTATAACCAGTCCACTGAGACAATATATTGGGTGTCAGCAGTCACCTTTTTTAAATGCACACCTGTGGGGACAGGCTGATTCTTCAGGACAAGAGAAAATAAGTCACCCTTCATTTTTAGCTCAGATTAACCTTGAAGAATCCAACTGCCTAGACCCATGATGTCCAATATGGTAACCATCTCTGGTTATTTCAATTTAATTAAAACTTTAGTTCTTGACTTGTGGTTCAGGTGATGGGTGAGAGCGACCCATTGGGGAGAGACGGGGGGAGGGGACTTTAGTTCTTCAGTCACACCTGTCATTGTTAAGTGCTCAGGAAGCACATGTGTCTGGCGGTGACAATACTAGGCACAGAGCCCTGGCCGGTTGGCTCAGCGGTAGAGCGTCGGCCTAGCGTGCGGAGGACCCGGGTTCGATTCCCGGCCAGGGCACATAGGAGAAGCGCCCATTTGCTTCTCCACCCCTCCGCCGCGCTTTCCTCTCTGTCTCTCTCTTCCCCTCCCGCAGCCAAGGCTCCATTGGAGCAGGGATGGCCCGGGCGCTGGGCATGGCTCTGTGGCCTCTGCCTCAGGCGCTAGAGTGGCTCTGGTCGCAATATGGCGACGCCCAGGATGGGCAGAGCATCGCCCCCTGGGGGGCAGAGCACCGCCCCTGGTGGGCGTGCCGGGTGGATCCCGGTCAGGCGCATGCGGGAGTCTGTCTGACTGTCACTCCCTGTTTCCAGCTTCAGAAAAATGAAAAAGAAAAAAAAAAAAAAAAAAATACTAGGCACAGAGATATAGAAGAAAGCCATCACTGCAGGAAGTTCTATTGGACAGCACCAGGCTAACTCGTGTGGGAGTCTATTCATTCATACATATATTTGAATATATGCATTTGTCCCTCTTAGTCACAAAAGCTACTTATCTAAGCTTATCTTCAACATACAATCTTGTTTATTTGAGTCCAAGACAGTGCTATAAAAGTAGATACTTGTGCCTGACCAGGCGGTGGCGCAGTGGGTAGAGCGTTGGACTGGGACACGGAGGACCCAGGTTCGAGACCCCGAGGTCGCCAGCTTGAGCGCGGGCTCATCTGGTTTGAGCATAGGCTCACCAGCTTGAGTCCAAGGTCGCTGGCTCGAGCAAGGGGTCACTCAGTCTGCTGTAGCCCCCTAGTCAAGGCACATATGAGAGGGCAATCAATAAACAAATAAGGTGCCGCAACAAAGAATTGATGTTTCTCATCTCTCTCCCTTCCTGTCTGTCTGTCCCTATCTGTCTCTCTCTCTCTCTCTGTCTCTGTCACAAAAAAAGTAGATAATTGTACAATTTCTCCAAACCATGATGTGATGTGAGAGTCCAAAGCCCTGTAAACAGTCTCACGAACCCCATCATCTGGGCCATGGCATCTTGGCCATGGGCAGAGCTCTCCTGAGATACCCTGAGGAAGCCTTGCTGGGACCCCTCACCAACATGCTGGGACCCCTCACCAACATGGATTAGTCATTCCTGCTATACTACATGGCCACCTTAAAGGGGAGATCCCAGAGGGCATTGCCTCTGCTTCCTGCTCTTGGATGGATCCCAGGACCCTGAGGTGTCCACACAGGGCAAACGGCCATCCAGGCAAACCGTGCAAGCTTCTCATAGCCAGCAAGACCCACCTGTCCTCCACTAGGGCACCAGCACACCACCAGGTGTCCCTGCCCTGTACACAGGCAGTCACCTGAGCCCGCCCTTCTACCTTCCAGGCCCAGGTCATACCCAAAGTCTCTGCTGAGAGCCCACTTGCAAAATGTAATTTAAATCATATGGAAATAGAAGTTTGTATAAACCCAAGGAAAATTATTCCCAATATTACAAATAATGCATTAAAATTCTTTCAAAATAACCTCTCACCTGACTAGTCCAATATAAACGCTCTTTTCACGACCCTTTATCCCCTTGATTCCTAAAAACCACACCATCAACTTCAGATTTGGTCGAAGTTATAATGTTAAAAATAATAATACAGCCTGACCAGGTGGTGGCACAGTGGATAGAGTGTCGGACTGGGATGCCGAGGACCCAGGTTCGAGACCCCGAGGTTGCCAGCTTGAGCGCGGGCTCATCTGATTTGAGCAAAGCTCACCAGCTTGGACCCGAGGTCGCTGGCTCGAGCAAGGGGTTACTCGGTCTGCTGAAGGCCGGCGGTCAAAGCACATATGAGAAAGCAATCAATGAGCAACTAAGGTGTCGCAACGAAAAACTGATGATTGATGCTTCTCATCTCTCTCCATTCCTATCTGTCTGTCCCTATCTATCCCTCTCTCTGTCTCTGTCTCTGTCTCTTTAAAAAAAAAAAAAAAATCTAAAATATTAAATGTGCATTATTTGGAAACAAGTATATGCAAATGAACCTTTAATATCAATACTGTATATAAACCCATTTATCAATTCTTCAGTCCACAGAGAGAAGTATTCATATATTTGAAATTTGAAAATCATTTTTCCTAACAAAATGACTTCTAGACTTTGTGGTTGCTAACCTTCGTGCTTAAGCACAAGCCATTACACTAGATGACATGACCCACACCATGAAGATTTACGGCTCCACGGACAGGGAGAGTCTGCCGTCTTCCGATGGATAGTATCAAAGCTGAAGGCTAAAAGATACTTTGGTGGTATAGCTGGGAACAGATTCTGCAACAAAAGGAAAACACACACTCAACCGTTCTCTATGTCATCATGAAGTGTACCTACATGCCTATATACACAAATTATTGCCACTTCATATTTTAAGTATAGAGATAAGGACATGTATCACCATTGTCAGCCATCATAATGAAGTCATATTCTAGAAGTATTTATATCTAAGACAGAATTGTTAACTCTCACTCTTTTGCAATATTTCCAACCAGCTCACACAGCTACATCAGGATTCTGCAAACCACATGACCCTAAAATAATAAAAGTTGACAAAATAGAAATAGACGGTCGAGAACTTGGGACTGTGGGTACCAGGTGGAAGGGGACATGGATTATAAAAGAAGTTTGGACTATTTCTATTCCAAGTAGGTCCCTAATAAGTATAGATTTTCTCAATCTTGTTCTTCCCATTGCTTACTACTCTTTCTCTCTTCACAGCTGAATTTTGTCCAAGGATGGTCTATACCAGTGGTCCTCAACCTTTTCTGGGCCACGGACCGGTTTAATGTCAGAAAATATTTTCACGGACTGGCCTTTAAGGTGGGATGGATAAATGTATCACGTGACTGAGACAAGCGTCAAGAGTGAGTCTTAGACGGATGTAACAGAGGGAATCTGGTCATTTTTTAAAAATAAAACATCGTTCAGACTTAAATATAAATAAAACGGAAATAATGTAAGTTATTTATTCTTTCTCTGCAGACCGGTACCAAATGGCCCACGGACTGATATCGGTCCGCGGCCTGGGAGTTGGGGACCACTGGTCTATACAAATGATTCTTGGACCCAAGGCATCAACATCACCTGGGAACTTGTTATAAATGCACATTCTCAGGCCCTACCCCAGATCTGATGAGTCAAAAACTCTCAGGGGTGGGACCCGCAAATGAGTCTTAAGTTCACTAACATTTGAGGCCTGAGGGGTTTTACTTCCTCATTGTTCTTGAATCACACATGGTTGGAGGTCTCTGTGGACTCATTAAATCTTTTTTTCTGTTTAGCCATGGATTCTGTGACTAACTCAGACATTAGTCTAATGAGGAAGGAGAAAAAAGAGGGAAGACAGCATGATGAAGAAAAAAAATTTTTTAAATATTCAAAGACAGGCCCAACTACAAGTAGGTCAAACCATTAAAAAATCATTATTTTTGTAGGTTACAACCAGCTAAATATTGGCAATATTATTTGGTTCAATATAATATGAATACATCAGGGATATAATTATTATAATTACTTAGAAATAAGTGAATCCATTCAAAATTTATCACCGCTAAAGTTAATTTTTAAAAGCAAATTGTTTTACTGCTGGCCACAAAAAGCTGAAGCTTAATGCTTATTTTCTCTTATTCTTTCTGTATTTTTCCATAATAGCACTGAAACATAATTATGAGTAAATTAATAACTACAACAATAAAGTTTTCACAAGAGGAAAATTATGCAACCCAAAGATTAATTTTGACAAATAAATGGTTTTGTTATTTCAGGTTTACATTTAACATAAATTTTTTTTTTTTTTTTAGTGAGAGGAGAGGGAGGGGACAAAGAGACAGACTCCCATGTGCACCTCAACTGGGATCCACCAGCAAGCCCCCTCAGGGGTGATGCTGTGCCCATCTGGGGCTGTTGCTGGTTGCTCAACAACCATGCTATTTTTAGCGCTTGAGGCAGAGGCTCCAGGAAGCCATCCTCAGCACCTGAGCCAACTCACTTGAACCAATCAAGTCATGGCTGCGGGAAGGGGGGAGAGAAAGAGAAAGAGAAGGGGGAGGGGTGGAGAAGCATGGTCACTTCTCCTGCCTATCCTGACTGGAAATCAAACCTGGGACTCCCACAGCCGGCCAACACTCTACCACTGAGACAACCAGCCCGAGTCATAAATTTCTAATTTATTTCATAATATTTCAGCATTTAAGATTAGGGATTATTAGATGAGAGGTAACTGTATAGAAATGTTCTTAATTTAGTTGAACAAAAATTTAATTTGCTAAATAAATGGTGTGTTGTTTTTTTTTACTAATGTCATGAAACTTCTGAATATCTGAATCTGATTAATTGTCTGCAGACATCCACTAGCCGGAGAGGAGTAAATTCACATACATTATATTTTCTGAGGGTGACTGAGAGAACCTAGCCACAGGTGTTCAAAGTCCTGGGAACCAGGGCGACCTCCTCCCTAAATCCACATACATCACAGCTTCGCATCAGGTTCACACCTAGCTCACCAAAGAAGAGAACTGAAAAATTAAGGGATCACTCTTAGGCATCCACGCCCCAAAAAGAGGTGGCATTAGAAGGACAACTAATTTATGCCTTTATTTGCTTATGCATTCTTGTGACAGGTGGAAAGGGCTCTAAGCCTTCTGTAACACTTTGGAAACAGCCTGGGAAAAATCCTGCCCAACTGTTCTGCGACCTCCCTGCTCATCTGCATTACCCCCACCTTCTAGGAAACCAGAATTAAATGGACTACTTTATCACTCTGCATATTGTGTTTTTCCTTCTATGATTTTGATGTAGGTGTACCCTGGTTTATAATAAGAGATGACTTTCTGATGTTGAATTTACATGAATTTTGAAATGGAATCTTATTTTCCCATTAACTAGAATACTCTTTTCATCCACGTCATTTAGTTAAAAACTCACATACAACTAGTCATGCAACCCTCACGTTTTACGTGTATGCTTCTCTGTGAAATATTTGATGGTGTATCAAGCATTCAGGTGCACTAGACAGATCAAATATTTTAAGGAAATGTATCTTTTTTTATTTTTGGTACATAGAAAAATAATTTACAACATAAACTGCCCCTAGCCAATTAACTTTTTGTCAACTTGACTTATATCAATAAATGTGTTGCCTAAGTATATGAAATTCTGTATAATCGTTTTAAATAGTTTAAGTATGAGCAACCTACCTCTTTCTTTAAGATCTTCAATATAGGCTTTCATAAATTCTTTGTCAAAGTGTTGACGATCTTGTTCACTTTCCATCATTTCTTCACCATCTTGACACTGGGTGTTATCAATAGGATTGTCCATAAGGTTTACAAATCTATTCAAGAAAATATAGACAATATCACTTTTTCCCTTGTACATTTTTTTTTACAGGGACAGACAGAGAGTCAGAGAGAGGGATAGATAGGGACAGACAGACAGGAACGGAGAGATGAGAAGCATCAATCATCAGTTTTTCCTTGCGACACCTTAGTTGTTCATTGATTGCTTTCTCATATGTGCCTTGACCGGGGCCTTCAGCAGACCGAGTAACCCCTTGCTCAAGCCAGCAACCTTGGGTCCAAGCTGGTGAGCTTTTTGCTCAAGCCAGATGAGCCCGCACTCAAGCTGGCGACCTCGGGGTCTCGAACCTGGGTCCTCTGCATCCCAGTCCGACACTCTATCTACTGCACCGCCGCCTGGTCAGTCTCCCCTGTACATTTTTAACTATAAAATTTCTCCTATAGGAAGTCAATCTTTGTGGTCCTAAATCCCAAGTTCCTACTTATTCTTGAAAGTTACAGTTGACCTCATAAAATGAGCATCACCAGTTAGAGCTCCACTGTGGAACCAGTCTTAAGGCAGAGACCACTCAGAGCCTGAGGGGGAAAGGAGAGCTACTCAGCCACATACAGTTTCCAGTTAATCTTTTCCTTTTAATTCAGCGGTTCTTAACCTGTGGGTCGCCACCCCAGCGGGGTCGCCTAAAGCCATTGGAAAATACATAATGCACATCAGGTATTTACATTCCGAATCATAACTGTAGCAAAATTACAGTTATAAAGTAGCCACCAAAATTATTTTTTGGTTTGGGGTCACCGCAACATGAGGAACTGTATTGCGGGGTCACGGCATTAGAAAGGTTGAGAATCACTGTTTTAATTGTATTTAATGTCTAAATATAGAGAAAGCAAAGAAGTTTTTATTCCTACGTAGACAGACCCCTTCAACTTTTCCTTTGCAATCTCTTTCATTGAATTGTTATTGTCCTTCCCTATCTCCCCTCTGAAAAAAAATCTTCCTATATTTTATCCTTCTTCAATTTTTTATCAAAGTAAATCACTGTACATATTTTTAAATTTACATAGTGCAATGACACTTTTTATTTAAAGCAGTAGTCGCTCGCCCTAGCCCTTCGTTCCTCTCTGACCCAGACGCAATCTCTTCCACTGGTCAGCCACTATTTTCACTCAATCCATATAAAATATCTTTTATCAACAGCAAATATTTCAGTGTTGTTCAATCAAATAGAGACATTCCTTCCCTTCTCTTCAGTTCCCCAACCCGCTACCCACCTCCCAGTTTTTCTGTTCTATACCTTTACTTTTTGAACATTTTGTTATAAACATTTTCAAACATTCAGAAAAGTTGAAAATTTGTCGCAATACTCCTGTATTTCAAAATTATCATTGCTGCTTTTAGCTTTTTGTTTTTTTGTTTTGTTTCGTTTTGTTTTTTGTATTTTTCTGAAGCTGGAAACGGGGAGAGACAGTCAGACAGACTCCCGCATGTGCCCGACCGGGATCCACCCGGCATGCCCACCAGGGGGCGATGCTCTGCCCACCAGGGGGTGACGCTCTGCCCCTCTGAGGCGTAGCTCTGTCGCTACCAGAGCCACTCTAGCGCCTGGGGCAGAGGCCAAGGAGCCATCCCCAGTGTCCGGGCCATCTTTGCTCCAATGGATCCTCGCTGCGGGAGGGGAAGAGAGAGACAGAGAGGAAGGAGAGGGGGAGGGGTGGAGAAGCAGATGGGCGCTTCTCCTGTGTGCCCTGGCCGGGAATCGAACCCGGGACTTCCGGACACCAGGCCGACGCTCTACCACTGAGCCAACCAGCCAGGGCTAGCTTTTTGTTTTTCAGTTATACTTTCAAATCCATTTTTCAAGTTACAAGAAGGAAATCTCACTGCAGTGATGGTTAAAATCGTATTATACTTAAGTATAATTTTTGGAAGAAATCACATCTTTATTTTTCTTTTTATCCAGAAAAGATAGTATACCTTTCTAAATATTCAAGACCTCTTTGATATTTCTTTTGGAACACTTCTTAGCTCTCTTCATATAAGATAACTATTTTTTCAGGGGGGTTTTCATAGATATTTTGTATTTGAGTTTTATTACTGTTACTGCCATTGTCTCTTCCATTCTTTTTCTATAGATTGTTTCTAAGAAGTCAGAACGTTATTGCCTTTTTAACGCAAACTTATATCTAGTCCTTCTGTTGAACTGATATATAGCCACAGAGTGCCCATCTGATTCTCTTAGATCTCCAAGTCCTACAGTTATATTGTTTGATATGACTTCAGTTCCCTGCACATAGGTTACAGTTTTACCCTGACCACAGGCTCCCCTCCTGCCCTTGGATGTAAGCTCTGCCTGCCTCAGTTGCCCAAATGTGGAAGGGGTCGTAGCGATGGCTCCTGCTACCCCTCTCACCAGCGGGCCTCTCTTACTCAGACAGCATTTCTAAGCCAGCCAAGGACAGTGGGAAGCCCATTCCAGTGGAAGGAGTCGTGTGGGTCAGGGAGAGAAGATGTCTTAAACCCCTGTTAAACTTGTGCTTATGCAGGAACGGATTTGGTCTCTCCCTCCGCAATAATCAACCTCTTTCTTTCTGTTTGCTATGCCCTTTACTGTGGAAACCAGAACATAATAAAGATTTATGCTGAGATCGACCCGTGGTGGCACAGTAGATAAAGTGTCGACCTGGAATGCTGAGGTCGCTGGTTCAAAACCCTGGGCTTGCCTGGTCAAGGCACATGCGAGAAGCAACTACTACAAGTTGATGCTTCCCATTCCTTTCCCCACTTTTCATTCTCTCTATCCTCTCTCTAACAAACATAAATAGCCTGACCAGGCGGTGGCGTAGTGGATGGGAGCGTTGGACTGGGATGCAGAGGACCCAGGTTCGAGACCTCTGGGTCGCCAGCTTGAGCACGGGCTAGTCTGGTTTGAGCAGGGCTCACCAGCTTGGACCCAGGGTCGCTGGCTCAAGCCGGGGTTACTCGGTCTGCTGTAGCCCCACGGTCGGGGCACATATGAGAAAGCGATTGATGAACAGCTAAGGTGTCACAACGTGCAGCGAGGGACTGATGATGGATGCTTCTCATCTCTCCGTTCCTGTCTGTCTGACCCTGTCTATCCCTCTCTCTGACTCTCTGTCTCTGTAAAAAACAAACAAAAAAAAACATAAATAAATAAAATCTTTAAAAAAAAAAGCATTTATGTTGATATGAGCATTGGCCACTGAGAACTGGTATTCCCAGGGAAATAGCTCCTTGATGGTGGTTTGAACAAGAAGCTGATGTTCAGGGAAGATGGGTCTCTGGACTCAGTGAGGAAGTGGCTCTCACTGGAGTGGCCTCAAGGGAAGGTTCCTGGGGAGGCTTCAAGCTACTGGAAAGGGGCCAAAATAGTCTCAGGGCAGAGGTGATCGGGGATCCCCAGAGCTCCACATTCTGGCAGGATGCATGAGCAGGGAGCCAAGGGGACACGCCATGGAATCGGCCGCAAGGGAGTGACAGGCCCGGGAGCCCCCAGCGTCGCCCTGCTGTGCCTTCAAACAGCACAGAGCCTTGTCTAGAAGTCCTCTGAGCTCTCCCTCTCCATGGCACTGTCCAAAACCTTCAAAATCCTGTCAAAAGGTATCAGAACTCCCATGAACCAGGATCAGGGTCTCGGAGTACAAGGACCAGCTGACGCGCCCCAGCTCCAGACGCTCCGTGCCCCTTACCTTGTGTCTGAACGAGTCTCTGCTAGCATCTCAGCTCTACTCACTTTTTTTTTTATTTTTTTTTTAACTTTTCTTTTATTAATTTTTTTTTTTTTAGAGAGGAGAGAGAATGAGAGAGAGAGAGAGAGAGAGAGAGAGAGAGAAGGGGGAGGGAGGAGCAGGAAGCATCAACTCCCATATGCGCCTTGACCAGGCAAGCCCAGGGTTTTGAACCGGTGACCTCAGTGTTCCAGGTCAACGCTTTATCCACTGCGCCACCACAGGTCAGTCTCTACTCACTTTAAAGGTGTGGACGAGTCACAAAGGGCGGTTGGGAGCTCCACCAGATGGTCCCCGCTGACGACTAACAAGGTGAGCTTCTTCAGGTTAAGCAGGGCGTAAGGAAGGTAGGTCAGCTTGTTCTTATACAGGAGAAACGTCTGGAGTTCTTCCAGCCTATGAAGGAAAAGGGATCAGAACCAAGGACTTAGCTTCATGGCGAAGAAAGCCAGAGTGAATGACAAAGAAAGCCTAGCAGGAAATCCTGACTCCGTTTATCTGTTATATGTGACCCTTATGAGAAAAAAAAAACTAACTTCAAAAATTAAATAAATAAAGTCATAGCAGGTGACACTTTTTTTTTTTTTTTTTTACTGGCTTAATTGCCAATAGAAGACCCAGATACAACCACAGCATAAGCAAATTACACACTATGCAGTAGGCGGAGATGGAGCCTAAAAATTCAATATATCCTTCCAGTATGAATTTATTTCCACTGCGCTATACACCTGAAACTAATACAAAATAGTGTTGAATACAAACTGTAATTGAAAACTTTTTTTTTTAAATCAATATATTCCTCCAAGTGTCTGCCTCGTTCCAAGCATGAACAGGGCATGGGAGAAGTCATACTAGAGCTGGCATGAAAATAAACAAACTTCAGCAATTGTTTCCTTTCGTATATCTTAAAAGCACAGTCATCCCCCTCTCGTCTATTTTCTAACTTTAAAACAGGGAGAAACCTGCAGGGAGGAAAGGAAATCAGCCAGTTAGGCTCCCAAAGCATTTCCCTCTATTTTCAGTTGTATTCTATCTAACTTAGTGACCCTCTCTCCAGGTTCTTTTCTTTCGTTCATTTGCAAAATCTTGACCAATCCCATAAATGTTTTACAAAGTTTCTCTTGTGTTTCAAACTAAAACAATTCCCCTTGAGTCTCACAACCTGAGAAAGCCTCTAAATACATCAGCTGTACCAGGAGTAGAAAACAGAAACAGATGGCCGACGGGAGGAAGCCACTTTTGGTGCCGATAACCTGACAGTTTACTTATGCTACCTTAGAAAGAATGCTGTGGATTGGATTCCAGGAAGCCAGAGGTTTCGTTTCATTCACCAATTTATTTATTTATTTATTTATTTATTTATTTATTCATTCATTCATTCATTTTTAATTCGGTGAGAGGACAGGAGGCAGAGAGAGACTCCCACATGTGCCCAACTGGGATCCACCCAGCAAGCCCCCTAGGGGTGATGCTTTGCCCATCTGGGGCTTTGCTCCATTGCTTAACAACCAAGCTCTTCTTAGCGCCTGAGGCAGAGGCCATGGAGCCATCCTCAGCATGTAGGGTCAACTCTCTTCAATTGAGCCATGGCTGCTAGAGAGGAAGAGAGAAAGAGGGGCAAGGAGGAGTGGAGAAGCAGATGGGTGCTTCTCCTGTGTGCCCTGACCAGGAATCAAACCTGGGACATTCACATGCCAGGCCGACACTCTACCACTGAGCCAACCAGCCAGGGTCTTCATTTACCACTTTAAACCCAGCCCACTCTCCAGGCCTGCCATACAGAATGAAGAAAGGAAAGAAAGAAAGAAGAAAGAAAGAAAGAAAGAAAGAAAGAAAGAAAGAAAGAAAGAAAGAAAGAAAGAAAGAAAGAAAGAAAGAAAGAAAGAAAGAGAAAGAAAGAAAGGGAGAGAGAGAGAAAGAAAGGGAGAGAGAGAGAAAGAAAGAAAGAAAAGAAAGAAAGAATCTTACATAATTCAGTGTAATAATTATTTTTAAACATGAAATAGCTACAAGGATATAATTTGAAAACCTTACTAAGCATACCAGTTTTGTTTGAAAGATTATATATATAATAAATCAATAAAAAAACTAATAAAAATTATCCTCACTGATATTCTAAACATAGAGTTGATATGTTTCTATTCTATATGTAATAATTTTACTTTTCTACTTCTGTGGAATAAAGAAAAGTTAATGATGCCATTCTATTGGGAACCAAAGTAAATTAAAGTTCACCAAGACAAAGACGATTTGTTCAAATGCACGTATACAGGGTAGGTAAAAGTAGATTTACAGTTATTCATATGGAAAATAATATAATATAATAATTAATAAATAATATAAGAATAAACTATTTCGCCTGACCAGGCAGTGGTGCAGTGGATAGAGCGTCAAACTGGGATGCGGAGGACCCAGGTTCAAGCCCCTGAGGTCGCCAGCTTGAGAGCGGGCTCATCTGGTTTAAGCAAAGCTCATTAGCTTGGACCCAAGGTTGTTGGCTTGAGCAAGGGGTTACTCGGTCTGCTGAAGGCCCACGGTCAAGGCACATATGAGAAAGCAGTCAATGAACAATTAAGGTGTCGCAACGAGAAATTGATGATTGATGCTTCTCATCTCTCTCCGTTCCTGTCTGTCTGTGCCTATCTATCCCTCTCTGACTCTCTGTCTCTGTATAAAAAAAAAAAAAGAATAAACTGTTTCACATGCTCACAACTGTAAAACTACTTTTGCCTACCCCTGTATATGCACATGTATGGATGTAGACTAGAAATTGTTTTATTATATAAAGAACCAAACTAATTTCCTGGACACAATGAACTCGGGAAAATTCATTGATTTCCACGAATATTCATGTGTTATGCAAGTTTATAAATGTTAACGGTGTTTAAGATGTTAGTAACTAATTCATACACCTCACCTTCAGAATGCAAGTAGCTACCTGTCTATATCTTGTGGCAGGTCATTCAGGCTATTGTTGCTAATATCCAACCACTGCAAATTAGACATCCTCAGGACACAGATCGGGACACTGGAAAACTTGTTGGCTGAGATATCTACGAATGTAACTTGCTTCAAATTACTTAACTAGAAAGGAACGACAAAATATTGTAGTTACTTTTGTAAGAGTGAGAATTAAGTTCAACTCATAACTTTTTGATTGATGTCTCTTCCCAAAGGCATTTCTATGGATATATGCAAGTATTTCGGACCTCTGCAACCTGCCTGGGTTGCTAAGATAAACAGCACACGGTGGCTGCCTTTGAGGAGTTGGTGATTTCATAAACAAGCGATGTAATTTTATATAGTAAATGGCAAGACGGAATTCTTAGGGGGTAATGGGTTGGTGAAACGTACATTTATAGTGGGTGAATTTTATGGTATGTAAATTATATCTCAATAAAGGGGGGTGGAGTACAAGAAGGTTGCTAGGAGGCTGTTGTCCCAGTTCAGATGACAGACAGCACGGGCTTGGCCGAGGGTGTTGGTGGAAAGATGCAGGGAGTGGTCAGATACCGAACATCTTCTGGAGGTGCTGCCCAGCGGGACTGGCTTACGAGTGGATATGGCACATGGGAGCAAGAAAGGTCAGAGGTGACTTGGCTTGCTTCCAGCCTAAACATCTGAGAGAAGACTGAGCCAGGTTGAGCCATTCTCTAAACTGGGGAGGGATGGAGACTGACACTGTGCAGAGAATCATGATACTCAGTGGTGTCCCCTCACCTGGACCACTTTTGGGCATTTCCTGGGGCAAGATGGATGCTGACTTAGAAGCAGCCACTTCCTCCCACACGGAAGTTTTCGGGAAAGGAAATTAATGCCCCTTCCAGGACTATCATCTTGACCAAGGCCTTGTCAGAACCTTGCCCACAATACATTTTTAGCCTTTTATTACCAGCAGGATTGTGAGATTTTTATCTCCCTTCAGCACAAGAAGCTTGTTTAGTTTTATTTGGCAATAAAAGCTATTCATGTTAATCTGCTCCATTTTATCAGAAAATGATTTAAAACCATTTCTCCAATGAACACAGACCAAAAGAAACTAATAATATTTTTTTTTGTATTTTTCTTAAGTTGGAAACGGGGAGGCAGTCAGACGGACTCCCACATGCGCCTGACCGGGATCCACCCGGCATGCCCACCAGGGGGCGATGCTCTGCACATCCAGGGCGTCGCTCTGTTGCAACCAGAGCCATTCTAGCGCCTGAGGCAGAGGCCACAGAGCCATCCTCAGCGCCAGGGCAAACTTTGCTCCAATGGAACCTCGGCTGCGGGAGGGGAAGAGAGAGAAACAGAGAGGAAGGAGAGGGGGAGGGGTGGAGAAGCAGATGGGCGCTTCTCCTGTGTGCCCTGGCCGGGAATCGAACCTGGGACTCCCTCAGGCCAGACCGACACTCTACCACTGAGCCAACCGGCCAGGGCCTTTTTAATTAATGGACTTCTTAATCTGTAGGACTGTGTTAGTTACCTACAATTTTTGTTGAGGATATAAATCTTTTTTTTTCTTTTCTTTTTCTTTTTTTTTTTTTTTTTTTTTACCCCTTGTATTTATTTCCAACTGCTTCTACTTCATTTCACCATTGTGGATAAACACACTGGGTTCTGCATGACAGCCAACAGAGATCATATGTTAAACAGGCATTAAATAAAAATATCCTGCATAAGAACAGGATTATTTGGCCTCGTTTTCCTTTGATG
The DNA here is from genome assembly GCF_036850995.1 of Saccopteryx leptura. NCBI lineage: Eukaryota > Metazoa > Chordata > Mammalia > Chiroptera > Emballonuridae > Saccopteryx > Saccopteryx leptura. Next base: position 8,666,098 of record NC_089512.1, on the reverse strand, counting down.
GCATTTCTGAACTTAAATCAGGTCCTGGCCTAGCGTGAGAACATTTTAAAGACCTTATAATAGCTGGTAGAGGGTGATGGAAATCTTCTCCATATTATAGACCACTTCATGTCAGAAACCAAATAAAAGTAAATCATAGTGCAAAAATGTTTCCTTTCTTACTTCAAAGGGGAGCTCAGTTAATTCTAGATTTCCAGAGCAGTCCAGCCTCTCTAGATTTTCACAATCTCCCAGCTCCGGAGGGATGCTCTTCAGCTGGTTGAAACTCACATTGAGTTCTCTCAGGTTCTTCAAACAGCCTGTCACCAGGGGAAAAAAATGAACATCACAGGGTTGGTCCTTTAAGGTTTTTTAAGAACAGAAAGCAAAACACAATGTAAAACCTTTGTATAAATGTAATTTCAATGTCGTTATTTTAAGCACCTTTTTTTTTTGTTTGTATTTTTCTGAAGTTGGAAACGGGGAAGTAGTCCGACAGACTCCCGCATGTGCCCAACTGGGATCCACCTGGCACGCCCACCAGGGGGCAATGCTCTGCCCATCTGGGGCGTCACTCTGTTGCAACCAGGGCCATTCTAGCACCTGAGGCAGAGGCCACAGAGCCATCCTCAGGGCCCGGGCCCACTTTGCTCCAATGGAGCCTTGGCTGCGGGAGGGGAAGAGAGAGACAGAGAAGAAGGAGAGGGGGAGGGGTGGAGAAGCAGATGGGCGCCTCTCCTGTGTGCCCTGGCCGAGAATCGAACCCGGGACTCCTGCACGCCAGGCCGACGCTCTACCACTGAGCCAACCAGCAGGGCCAGCACTTTTTATTAAATGTCTGCTCATCTTTTATCCTGAGCATTTGGTCCTTGATCAGAGCTTCCCCTCCTCCTTCTCTTTACCTGTTTAACCCTTTGTGAAAGTAGAGGCAAGGTGAGTGGGGGGGGAGTCTGTTGGCCATGTCAGGCCCAGCGTCCCAGAGCACAAACCCCTCTGGAATGACATAAGGAATGCAATAACAGGCGATGGCTTTGGAGAGCGGTAACAGCTCCAGGAAGCACAGTGACCAGCCATGGCCTGTTGGTGGGCTCTACTGAGACGTGAGCTAGGTACCAAAATACACACAAAACTTTATGTACGCAGTGAATGACTCAAATAAGCATACTGTTTATAGACTGCATGGAATTCTTTTATCTTGGGCTTCACAGTTACATTGATTGAATTATGATGTATCATGCTTCATTAAGAATATGCTTTTAAATAGAAAATCCCTTTCACAGGCAGGAAGTGAACACACTCAGGATAACAAGCAACAACTGGATTGATGAAGAAACACTGCACGCCAAGTCTGTCTTGATTGAATGCAGACACAACCAGCTCCCAAACCAGAAACCGGCAAAGGAGCAATATTCCAAACATCGTGTCATGCATGTTCTAAGGCATTGAGCACTTGAACATTTTTTAACCTAATTTTTAAAATTGGGAAATCAAAAAAAAAAAAATTGGGAAATCAAATTACTGTTTACTTACACAGAGAAAGAGAAACAGTAACCACCACTTGTGGTTTATTGTGGTCTTCAACAATAAAACGAAGTATAAAATTTTGATCAGAATGACATAATAGCCCTGGCTGAGTAGCTCAGTTGGTTAGAGCAGGGGTCTCAAACTCAACTCAGCATGTGGGCCGCAGAGCAAGATCACAGCCGTTCGGCACAACAAGCACAATCGTACATGCAGTTTACTCAGTGTCACAAAACGGCCAGAAACTGTAGTTCGCATCACAACTGCTGTTAACTAAGCTAATATCTAGCTAGGATGCTAGAGAAATGAAAAATACAAGTAGGCCCCTAGGCTTACTTAATTTTATCCAAAATATTTTGAACTTTGTGGATTAGTCTGCGGGCCGCACAAAATTGTTCAGCAGGCCGCATGCAGCCCGCGGGCCACGAGTTTGAGACCCCTGGGTTAGAGTGTCATCGTGATATGCCAAGATCACAGGTTCAGTTCCCAGTCAGAGCACATGCAAGAATCAACCAATGAATGCATAAACAAAGTGTAACAACAAATCAATGTTTCTCTCTCTCTTTCTCTCTAAAATCAATAAATTTAAAAATCTTTTTCAAATGGCAGAAGTTAAACTAAACTTATCAATGGACTAATTTATGGGAACAATATGTTGCATTTCATGTTTCCATTAAAGGTATCATTGCATGTTTGTATTTCTACAGCTGAAAGGAAATAAAAAGTTTCTAAACACTGAGTTGCTCACCCATGAGACTTCTGGTTTCTGAGCATTTGCAAACGTCTGTATGTGCTGAGTTACACAGGTGAGATCTTGGCATCACTGCCCAAGGGGGACACTATGGACAAGCAGCTCTGGGGACACAAGAAATGGCCCTCTAGGCTACTTCCTGTTCCTGGGGAGTGCGGGGCGGACTTTTCACACAGCGTTATATCCCCTCCCCTCCCTTCCGCCAGCTGCCTGCTTACCAGAGGCCTGAGACTCTGCTCAGAGACATACCAATTTCAGCCGGAAGATGGGAGATTTGGTTTTTCGGCAGATCCAGAATTCTCATCGCTTGAAACAGCTGGATGAAAGTGGGAATGGTTTGAATCAGGGTGTTGTTTATGTGCCATTCTTTCAAGTGCGTCTGCTCCTTCAACGACTCTGGGAGCTCCTGGAACAGATGAATGACAGCAGTTGGCACTAGGTCCTAAATGTGTGCCCAAGTTGAGTAACACAAAGCCAAGGAAAACCCTGCACTTATTTAAAAAGCCAGGACTGAGAGAACTCACGTGCGCGCTAGGGTAACTAACTGCCAGCTCTCCGGCCACTCCAAAAAGGAAGCGGAGACACTGCGGTTACCACTAATCTCACAATAAGAGATCCGCCCATGAATTCATGATACTATCCGAATCAAAGACCCCGTCAGCACAGACAACCGGGCTCACACGCATGCCACAACATGTCTTCTTTATCTACAGAATGCCACTTTAACATAAAATAAAATCTGAAAGTAAAATCTGTCCACACATTAGATTGTTAAGTTTGGGCTGCATGTCCCTTCCTATGCAGTTGTTTTTTAAAATACTTGATAAACAGGAGGGAAAGAGCACCAGAGAGACGGTAAGGATTCCAGGCCGGGCTCTCCACAGGTGTCCGGGAGAGCCACCTCCCTGGGCCTGCACCTCTGAAGTGACAGAGAGGAAGACCCACGGGGCTCCCAGCCTTCCCTCACCCGGGTGGGTGTTCGGGGACAACACCATAATGGTATTGAGGAGAGCGTTGAGATTTGAGGGGGACTATTTGTCCGGTTGAAGAAATTCAGTTCACCAAGTGCTCCCTCTGCAAACAAGGTGAGCCAGCACTGAGGGGATGGAACAAAGACAAAGACAGCATGTGTGTCCCCTAACCACAGGGCGCCATCAGTAAAGTGTGGCAGGTGGGGGGGGGGGTGTCAGTGGGGTGGAGATGGCAGTCAGAAAGTCCACAGTGACCCCTCTGCTTGGCACTTGTAATGTGCTTCATGATCATTGCCATTGGATCTGCAGGTTAAGATTTTAACTTAAAAATTACAAAAATATTTTCACCCTAAATATGACTTCACATGGGCCCCCTAAGATAGGCAGAGTGAGTATTATTCAATCGCATTTGAAAGAAGAAAGCATTTATTTAAAGGCTAGGCGCTCCTGGGAGGTCCCCTGGATCCTCCTCGCTGCTCCCAGCCTGAAAGGATCCAAGTGGACCCCCAGCCCCTCCTCTTTCCAGAACGACACTGTCTTTCTGCAGGAGAAGCAGCGAGAACCCGGTGCAGAGCAGAACCTCTCTGAACCAGGAGCACTCACCCCGCCAAGGCCAAGACCTTGAGGTCGGCTTGCAGCGCCACCCTGAGCCTCCACTGGCTGCAGGTCCAGGAACACAGCGACTCACCTTCCAGTGCTCCCCCGACAGCTCAAACACAAAAGGGCTGCTCGCTTTGTCTCTGCCCTTGGAGGGTGAACTCTGCCTTATGAGAGAGTTCTTCTCGATCTTTTCCAGAAGCCTCATGCTGGTGTCTACGAAGCCATTCTTGCAGTACACCTCCTGGGGGACGCCCTTCCTCCGGCACTCCGCCACGAAGTTCCATTCTTCCTTTATCCTGAAACGTCCGACAGAGGCCTCGGTTACTCCGCGGCATCGCCCTTACCTGCCCAGAGAGGGCCACCTGGGCGCGGGCGCGGGCGCGGGCGCAGGCGCAGTCCTCCGCGTTCCCTGCGGTCTCCCTGACCCTCCGCTTTCTCCTGCCTCCCCCTTGTCTAGTTCCTTCTGCCTGGGGATATAGAGGAATCTTTAAAACCTCAGCGTTCTGAATTACTACCACCTGTGGTGGCTCACTGGATAAAGGGTCGACCTGGAATGCTGTCCCCAGTTCAAAGTCAGGAACATATGGGAGTTGATGCTTCCTGCTCCCTCCCCCCACCTTTTCTCTCTTTCTCTCCCCTCACTAAAATAAATAAATAAAAAAGCAACTTTAAAAAGATAGAAACCCCTTCTCTCTCTCTCCCCCCTCCCCTCCCTCTCTCTTTCCTCTCTCCTCTCTAAAAAATAAATAAATAAATAAATCTTTTAAAAGGCCTGACCTGTGGTGGCACAATGAATAAAGCACCAACTTGGAACGTCGAGGTTACCAGTTCAAAACCCTGGGCTTGCCTGGTCAGGCACATGTGGGAGTTGATGCTTCCTGCTCCTCCCCCCTTCTCTCTCTCTCTCTCTCTCTCTCTCTCTCTCTCTCTCTCTCAATGGGAAAATAAATACTTTTAAAGAGAGAATCACATTTTGCGTATTTTGTTTTTAACTTAAAGCATAGAAATACATCACACTTTGCAAACCTGATAGGGCCATTGACTTCCCCTGAGAATGGGTGTGCCCATCAGAATCCCGTTCTGCCTTTCCCAGATAAACCACGCCCGTAATGCATCACGCAAGAGTTCCAGTCTGGGTTTCTTCACAGGGAATAAAAATGACAGACACGCAGAGCCACTTGGATGTGCCACCTTCCTGGCCTGTCATATTTTCATCAGCCTTGTGCAGTGTTAATTCAATTATGTGAGTCACGTTTATCACAAATGCAGTTTTTCCAAAACACTCAATTTAGCTTTTCATCGACATAACAGCTCTTTTGCTCATATTACACGAGCTTACCTAATAGTAGTAAGCTTGCAAATTACATCATTGCCATCAAGTAAAAATAGCATCAATACAATGACTCTTATCTAGCATTCAGCTCGTGGGTGAGAGAGCTGAAGTGCGGGACAGAAAGCAGGACAGCAGGACGGAGGGCAGCCATCACCTGGCCGCACAGACGGGGAGAGCTTCCGACAGCCTCGTGAGCTACCATGGGCCGTAGAGGACTTCGGTGTGTCGCCGCTGTCTTCCCCGTGCCTAGCCCAGTGCCTGGGATGCACGTGGGTCCTGACAGCTCTGGGTGCTACTTTACAGGGATTGAACGTTCATTCTGGGCAACAGCGTGAAGGTTCTGAAGTTCAATAAGCAGGTGTCACTGACAGTGAGAAGTCCCGGAAGATAGCCCCCTGCAGAGCAAAACCGGAGTCTATCCAGGATCCTTACTCACTAAAGGAGCTACGAGCAAGTACAGAAAACATACTTTTCCAGTGCGCTTTTCTCGAGTCTCTCTGCCTCCTTCTGCTGCCGCACTTTGTGCTTCTTGACGCGAGTTTCCCATAAGGCTCTGACGACAGCAATGTCGAATACGACCACTTTATGTCCCATTTTGGGACCATGAAATTACCTGTTTAAAAATATATACATATAATATGTCAGCTTCGTCCACACACAGAAAAAAAAATAGTTTTATCATGAACTTCAAAATGAAACGTGAATGAATTAGGAATGTTCAGCCATTGTTTCTTCAACATATTTTTTTTTTGTACTGTACTCTTAACCCCCCCCCCACTCGGGGACTCTGATAACACAAATATTAGGCCTTTAGATATTGTTCCATAGATTCTTGAGGCCCTGTTTGTTATTGGTAAATCTCTCTCCCTCTCTTTTTTTCAGATCAATAATATCCAGCAATCTCTCTTCAAGTCTCTCACTCTTCCCTCGAATTGTCTCCATTATGTTTATAAGCCTATTTCAATTCTTGTCTATTTCATTTGGTTCTTTCTATGTTCTGTTTCTTTGCTGAGACTTTCTGTCTTTCCTCTCCTATCCCAGAGCAGAGGGAGAGTATTCAAGAAAGGGCTTCAGACAGCATTCTGGAAGTTGTAGTTTTCCCCACCGGAACAGCAGAGAGGTCCTTGATCTGGCCCGGCTGCTCGGGTTTGCTGGATGATGACCAGCCCCCGAGCCCCCGCCAGAGTGCAGCTAGAAGACAGCTGACCAGCATCCGGGGCATAGGTAGTGAGAGTCCAGGTGCAAGCAGGGACGGGAGGCCTTCAGAGCATGGACCACACAGGGACTTGCAGAAGGAGTGGCAGCTGGGAATGTAACCCGTGAGACCACAAGAAGCTGTGTGAAGGCCACGTGGGTGCAGAGAAAGTCCAGGTATAAGCAGGGGCAGAAGGATTTCTGAGCACATGGGCTACAGGAGGGCTCTGTTTTCTGGGTTGAAAGAGCTGCAGAAAGGCTACTCCTAGCCAAGGCTGCCAGGTTGAGAAGGGACCATGTTCTGGGCACACGGCTGGGGCAGACTCCCATAGGTGTCCCACTCTGCTGATGCCCAGCCCACACTGGAAAAGGCAGGAAGCCTCCTCCTCCTCCCACACTGTCTACTGAGGAATTTTAGTATTTGCAAGGACAAACACTTGAAAGAGTTCCACTGGGTTTCACAGAGTACATACATTGAAGGGCACATTCAGAGGGAGGAGGCGCTCCGCTGAGAACTGACACAGAAGGTAATCAACTTGGTTGGGTTTAGACCTTACATTCCAACCTGCCTTCTGTGGGCTGTGATTCTCCCATCAGAGCAGTCTTGACTTTGCAGCGCTGGTCCATGTGCTGATCTGCGATGGGGTGATGGTCTGTCTTGATGCTTGGTTCTAACAGATTTTGGCTGGTTAGGATCAGATCCACCCATGCAGCTTCTGGAGGAGCCCAGAAGTTCATAAACAACCTTGTGGGGTTGTCTTAAAAGCAGCTCCTCCAGCCCCAGTGGAGATGACTTCAGCTGACTGTAACCCTGGCCAGTATCTCGATCTTGATGGCGACTCCAGGACAAAGCCCGAGCCAGAACCACTCAGCTAAGCCATTCCAGGTCCCTGGCCCTCAGAAACTGTGAGATAATACATGTTTGTTGTTTTAAGCTGTTAAGTGTTGGGGTGATTTTGTTTCATAGCAATAAATAACAGGGTGGACAGTAAGGTAGGAGGCACTTATAAAAATCAGCCGTTTTTTATAGCGACATCTGGTGTCTATATATCCAGCTGCTTCTTTTGACACATATACTTGGAATGTCTTACACGTATTGCAAAGAAACATAATTCCTTTTAGAATCAACCCATCCCTAATTGCCTTAATTCCCATCTAAGGAATGACTCCACATTTATCTGGAGGTCCCTCCTTTATGCCTTCTGTTTGCTCACTCTGCTCACCCCTAGGCGGACATGCACACACACACTCTCTCATGCACACTCCCAATTCATCGCCTAAGTCAGGGATCCCCAAACTACGGCCATTTATTCGGCCCCCCGCCGCACTTCCAGAAGGGGCACCTCTTTCACTGATGGTCAGTGAGAGGAGCACAGGATGCGGGTGCAAAGTGCAGCGTCGCTCACGTACAGTACTACTTCCAGTGACGCGGGACACACGCATGCTCCGGAAGCGCGTCATATCACTTGTTACAGCTAGCAGTGACAAATATGGAACCGGACATTGACCATCTCATTAGCCAAAAGCAGGCCCATAGTTCCCATTGAAATATTGGTCAGTTTGTTGATTTAAATTTACTTGTTCTTTATTTTAAATATTGTATTTGTTCCCGTTTTGTTTTTTTACTTTAAAATAAGATATGTGCAGTGTGCATAGGGATTTGTTCATAGTTTTTTTTATAGTCCGGCTCTCCAACGGTCTGAGGGACAGTGAACTGGCCCCCTATGTAAAAAGTTTGGGGATCCCTGACCTAAGTCTTAGAGGGCATGCGATTCTTACCACCAATTAGTGTCACATCTGGCCTCAGTTGTGCAAAAATCACAGCTAGCTTCCTGACTTCCCACTCACCCACTTCCAACACTTCCAATCCATGTGCCACATGAGAGTGATAGTCGTTTTCCAAGGAGAACTAGATCATGCTGCCACCTGCTCAAGTCCTCCAGAGTCTTCCCTTTGGAATGAGGGGGACCCCAGCGCCTCACAGGGCCCAGGAAGCCCCTGGCATGATGTGCCCTGGGCCAGCCCCTCCCACTCACCTGGACTGCTCTCCTCAGTGTTCGGCCCCCTCCTGCTCTCCCCCCCTCAGACTGCTCACAACCTCCCTCTGCCTAGACTCTGTCCCCCATTCCTGTGGCCTTCCCACTCCTTCACGTGAGATAGATCTGCCTGTTGATTTCTCTCTCGGGCTCTTGCTTATTTTCTTCACAGCACATAACACAAGTTGAATTATTTAATCTTTTGTTTAATTACACTTTATCTGTCCACAGACCAAGATGAGAAGAACCACGCTTTACAGACATGAGCAACCGTGTGGGAGGCCCTAGATTTGGGCTCTGAGCCTGGCCCCCACAAATCAGGCCCCCCGGGCCCCTGACACTGAGCAGTTATCCAGTGACAACAGCTGGAGGGCTAGAGATGCCCAGCTCCTGCTTCTGAACCTCAACACAGGAACCTGTGGACTGAGCCATCTCACTCAGTGCGTATTTCTGTTCTTTGTTTCCGGGAACCCTAAACACCTGACATTGCTGGACACTCACTAAATGCAGAAAGATGCATTTGAGTCCTGGATCTAGAGGGGAGAAGAGATGCTGAAAGCAATACATTTCACTGCAGCAGCAGCGTGTGGATTCAACACCAGAGGCTGCCCAAGCTGCTGTGGGACCTGGGGGAGAAGGGATATCCTCAATTGTGTGTGGTAAGGGGTGGCCCTGCAGGACCGTAAGTGAGGAGAAATAATTTTCCATGCTCCATCCCCAACCCGGGTATGTCAGAATCACGTGTCCCCTGGCACCAGAACTCCCATCTCCACTCAGAAGTCATTTGCCAGGGTTCCAGGCAGGAGGGGAGACTTTCTGATTCACCTTGTCCTCTCCCTTTTTGTCAAATGATAAACTGGACTGAGGTGACCAGGGATGGGGACAGAGCTGACATCTGAGAGAATATAAGGTGGGAAGGATCAAGGGAGTCTGGGAGGAGACCCAACCAAGTCCACAATCCAGGCTCTGGGCCCTCCCTGGCGCTCCCCGTTTGAGGTCTGGAGAGGGTCTGCAGCGAGCGGGAAGCGGGGAGAGTGGCCGGAAGCCGGTGTCAGGGGGTCACCTGAACCAGCCATGGGGAGAGACCTGGCTCCCCTCCTCCCATCCTGTCCCTTGGGCAGGCCAGCTCCAGGTCACCTACAGCCTTCCCCCAGGGGCATGTCCCACATGAAGGAGATGCCTGTCATTGGCCTCACTGGACCCAGAGGAATGACAGCAACCAATGGGAATTTCTGATGACACCAAGGAACAGTGTAGACCCTATGGCAGGCAAGGGGCTTTAGTGGCACACAAATTTCATTTGTCCTTACATAAGGCCATTACCTGGATCCCAGAGTTAGAAGGCAGAGTGAGTTTTCTGATAGAAACAATGGTGTAAATAGGGGTTAACTATTCAAGTGAGGTGGGTATAGTCACCATATTTCAACCAAATTCAGAATTAAATTGCATTTTATGTCACATGATTAAGGTTTCCCTGGGAACACCCATTATTTTTATGATGATTTGTTCAACTAGAAATAGGGGGAGGGTGTCAGAAGCTACAGACGGGACTAAGAGGACAGTCGGAGAGGGCCTGCCAGGGGAGTCCTGACTCTCACAGCTGCGTGTCCCTGAGACGGCTACCTAACCTCTCTGAACCTCTGGGGTTCTCATGTAGACAAAGTGTAACCAGCTCTGAGCTCATAGGATTGCTGAGAAGATCACGTGGAATAATTGTGTCAAGTGCTTAATTAAGACTGTACCAGGCACTTAACGAAGCTCCAAATATGTCAGGTATTTTAAAAAAATCAAAACAATTAAGGCAGACACTGCTGCCAATTACATATAAGATGAAAAGGAGAGCTACATTAGTACGGGAGGATTTTTCTCTCTGGGCATGGCTAGCGGAGGGTGTTTGGAGAACACCCCAGACCCTGAGTTACGGGGAGGATCCCGTCCAGGGGGAGAGCTGCCAGCACAGCTGAGCTGCTTACAGAGGCCAGCAGTCCTCCTCTGGGTGTCCGGTCACTTTTTGACCCTCACCCCGGCCAGAGCCGGAGACAGTCTCTGGGAGGAAAGACGTCCCGGTCAGATGTCAATCATTCCCTTCAGGACACTGAAGAAGACACAAAGTTGATTTATCTGCCCTGGACAGCATTTGGGACCACAAAGTTTGCAGCTCAGCCTTGGGCACCCGGGCAGTGTGCTGGGAGTACCCACGACACAAGGAGCAGGAGTCCTGGGGACCCTGCCACAGCAGCAGCCCGGTCCCTCTCTTCCCAGCCCGCATTCAGTCCCAGCCCTTGCCCTGAAACGCAGATTACTGCGTAATCCTCAGCCCTGCACGTCAGGTTGGGGATGTTCGCCCGGGTCTTGCCGTAAACAAGGAGAGAACCGCCCCGGTCCTTCCAGCGGGTGCCACACACAAGGCCACCCTCCCGGTGCCCGCAATGCCCCCGGGTTTCAGGAGCAGCCGCTGGCCCGCGCCCCGCGCCCCCTCCACGACGGCCACCTACCCGTGACTGCGCTGCAGCCTGAGCCCCTGCCCGCCGCGCCACACGCTGGAGCCGGAAGCGCTCCAACTGCCCGAGCCTCTGCCGGTGCGCTAACGGGCTATATTTGTAAGCCGAAAACATGATCTGCGGGACATGTGCTGATAAACTATCTATCTATTCTATGTGACTCAGCCGGGCATGAGACAAAACAGACCTCGTAGGGGAGGGTTTGGCACAGCGAAAATGACAAGCCGGCCAACGTGAGCCTATAACCCGGGATTATCTGCACCTCCCGGGCAGGTTGGCCGGGCCTTTTGACATTGGAAATCCTAAAGTGTGTTGCATAAAACAGGCCAGAAAAGGGAAAGGGTCTGTGTCCCAGCACTGGAAGCTAGGACCTGCACAAAAAGCAGGATAAGAAAGCCAGGTGACCCAGGGGGTGAATAATATTTTTTTCAGTGTTTGAAGCAACAGATGTGGAAGGTCGGAAGGTCTTGATTTTATCCTTACTTTTTTTCCCCCTTTTAATTTCCTATAACGTATGTGAGTTTAGGTTCTCATAGAGATTTGACTAACTGGGAAAACATGCTTTGTTGATATCCAACATTGTAACAATTTGACAATTAGTTGATCCTCAGGAATGGGGCACCCCCATCCCAGTCCACACAACCCCCTCCCCCACCCTCGTAGCAACACTCTTCATATATCCTGTGCCCTAAAGAGGACAACAGTTTTGTCTGTATATATACATATATATATTCACAATAACTCTAATTACAAAATGGTCTGATTTTGAAAGGACTGTTTTTCTTTTCTTTTCTCTTTTCTTTTTTAGATTTTTAAAAGAATTGATTGATTGATGTTAGAGAAAGAGGATGAGAGACAGAAACATCTATCTATCTGTTCCTGTTTGTGCCCTGACCACAGATCGAACCCACAAAACCCACAACCTTTTGCATATTAGGACACGCTCTAACCCAGGGGTAGTCAACCTTTTTATACCTACCGCCCACTTTTGTATCTCTGTTAGTAGTAAAATTTTCTAACCACAGACCAGTTCCACAGTAATGGTGATTTATAAAGTAGGGAAGTAACTTTATAAAATTTATAAAGCAGAGTTACAGCAAGTTAAAGCATATAATAATAATTACTTACCAAGTATTTTATGTCGGATTTTCGCTAAGTTTGGCAGAATAAATCTTTATAAAACAACTTACTATAGTTAAATCTATCTTTTTATTTATACTTTGGTTGCTCTGCTGCCGCCCACCATGAAAGCTGGAACGCCCACTAGTGGGCGGTAGGGACCAGGTTGACTACCACTGCTCTAACCAACAGATCTATCCAGCCAGGGCAGGACTATTTTCTATATAGAACTCTTTCTATTTGTTGACATTTATAATTGTTGACACAATTATCATTTTACATTATATACTACGTTGGTGGAGTGCAAAAACTTCTTTGTGACTACTGTATATGAAATTAGAGCTCTAAAGTGTTGGCTGTGCTTATTATGTACTTAGGATAGAATCTTTTCATTGTTTTTCTCTTCTGATGAATAATATTAAGTCACATATTTAGTAATTAACATTTGATTTGTTTTTTCTTTTGTTTTTGTGGTATTCTGAACCAAAAAAATATCACTGGAAAAAGCAGTTTCAGTTCAATACTACTGAAGTACTATTTCAATGTTTAAGAGCTAAATAGTCAAAAGCTTAGTCATATTTAGGTGGAAGAAAATATTTTTTCCCACAAATGCATTCAAAACTCAAAAAGCAATAGGATGTTTTTTGGGGTTTTTTTTTTGTATTTTTCTGAAGTTGGAAATGGGGAGGCAGTCAGACAGACTCCCGCATGTGCTGACCGGGATCCACCTGGCATGCCCACCAGGGGGCAATGCTCTGCCCATCTGGGGCATCGCTCTGTTGCAACCAGAGCCATTCCAGCACCTGAGGCAGAGGCCACAGAGCCATCCTCAGTGCCCGGACCAACTTTGCTCCAATGGAGCCTGGGCTGTGGGAAGGGAAGAGAGAGACAGAGAGGAAGGAGAGGGGGAGGGGTGGAGAAGCAGATGGGCGCTTCTCCTGTGTGCCCTGGCTGGGAATCAAACCCGGGACTCCTGCAAGCCAGGCCAACGCTCTACCACTGAGCCAACCGGCCAGGGCCTGCAATAGGATGTTTTCATGATGGTAGTACAAGAGAAGGGGGCCTTGTATAGGTCAGGTCCCTTCGACCATCACGTGCACCCAAATAGGACTGAGAAACTTAGAAAATAAAAATTATTTCAGGTACATCTGAATTTCAGATAAATAGTAATTTTTATATGTCTCAAATATTGCATGTCATATTGATACAAATAAAATAATTGTTATTTATCTGAAATTTAATTATAAATAGGCGTCCTTTATTTTATTTTATTTTATTTATTATTTTTTATTTTACAGAGACAAAGAGAGAGTCAGAGAGAGGGATAGACAGACAGAACGGAGAGATTTTCATTGCGACACCTTAGTTGTTCATTGATTGCTTTCTCATGTGTGCCTTGACTGTGGGCCTTCAGCAGACCAAGTAACCTCTTGCTCAAGCCAGTGACTTTGGGTTCAAGCTGGTGAGCTTTTGCTCAAACCAGATGAGCCCGCGCTCAAGCTGGTGACCTCGGGGTCTCAAACCTGGGTCCTCCGCATCCCAGTCCGACGCTCTAACCACTACGCCACCACCTGGTTAAGCAGGTGTCCTTTATTTTATCTGGAAACCCTCCACCCAAACCATCAGGGAGCAACTGTTTAATAGGTATGGGGTTTTATTTGGGGATGATTTAAATGTTTTGGAATTAGAGGTAGAAGTTGCACAGTATTGTGAATGTACTAAATACTATTTAAAATGGTTGATTTTAGGCTGTGTGAATGTCATTTCTTTTTTCTTTTTTTTATTTTTATTTTATTTATTCATTTTGGAGAGGGGAGAGAAAGAGACAGAGAAGGGGGAGAGGAGCAGGAAGCATCAACTCCCATATGTGCCTTGACCAGGCAAGCCTGGGGTTTTGAACCAGCGACCTCAGCATTCCAGGTCCACGTTTTATCCACTGCGCCACCACAGGTCAGGCTATTAATAAAAAAGTAGATAATAAATAGAATATATATACAAATATAATTATTCATTCACTGGTAATATAATTCTTTATGTTAATAATCCAAAGGAATCTATAGATAAACTATAGGACTTGGTAAATTTTATAAGCTGAATTGGATCGCCCCAAAAGTTATATGTTGAAATCTTAACCTCCAGTACCTAAGACATAACTGTTGGAGGTAGGGCCTTTAAAGAGGTATTTAAGAGAAAATGAGGTCATATGGGTGGACCCTAATACAGTATGACGGGTTTTCTTATAAGAAAAAGAGCTTAGGACAGATACGTGCACACACAGAAAGGTCGTGTGAGGACACAGCAAGAAGGTGGCCATCGGCAGGACAAGGAGAGAGGCCTCAGAGGAAACCAAACCTGTAGACAACTTCATCTTGCACTTCTAGCCTTCAGAGCCTTGAGATAAGAAATATCCATTGTTTAGGCTACTCGGACTGTGGTATTTGTTATGGCAGCCCTAGCAAACTAACAGAATAAATAAATTTCATAAGGTCCGACAGATACAAGGTTGATATAAATATCAGCAACCACAGAAAAGGAAGTAAAAGATAGCATTTCTTTCAACATTTAAAAAAGCAAAAATTTAGGAAGAACCTAACAAAACTGTACAAACTGCTGTATAGAAAACTATAAAAATTATTGAAAGAAATTAAACACCTAAACAAAAAATATTCATGGGCTGGAAGACTCAAGAGGGTACAAGTGTTAATTCCATCTCCCCTCCGAAGAGTCAATGCATTCTAACCAAAATCCCAACAAAATTATTTGGAAACTTAGAAACTTATTTAAAATTATATGGAAATATAGAAATTAAGTGCAGTCAAGATAATCTTGACTATGAACAAAGGAAGAATACTTGCTATGCCAAATATCAAGGACTATTATAAAGTTACCGTAATGAAGACAGAACGGTATTGGCACAAGTCGACCAACCAATCAGAATAAGGCATAGGAAAAGAAGCTCACAAACACACAATCAACTGAGTCCTGATGAAAGTGGTGTTATCGAGCAGTAATATAAAAGTATGTATTTCAATAAATGGTGCTGAATAGGGCATGGGGCCAATAATATGGTAATAACTAGGTAAGGTGACAGATGGTTACTAGACTGGTTGTGATAACTTTGTTAGGTACATAGTTGTTGAATCACTGTGTGGACACCTGAATATAATATTATATATCAACTATCATTAAAAATAAAATTAATAAATAAGTGGTGCTGAATCTCTGTATAGATTCAATGCAATGAAGTACTACTATACAGCAATGAACATGATCAAACTTGTACAAACACCGTGGGTGACTCTTACCAACGTAAAGCTGAGCAAAAAGGAGCAGACATACATACCCACTTATGCCAAGTTTTACAACCATGGGAAAACCAACTATGAAATTGGAAATCAGAAAAACAGCTAGCTTTGGGGAACAGGGAGGGGGTGGTGACTATGCAGAGGCATGGAGTAGATTCCTGGAGTTCTAGAAATAATACTTTTCTTGTCCTGAGTAGTGGATACTTGGTACTCACTTTGGAATAATTTATGAACTTGTAACCCTTACTCTCTGTAAACTGTTATAAATGCCCCCATATACTTCAGTAAAAATGTTTTAAAGTATTTGTATTCATTTTATATTGTCGTGAAACAAATTCTCACCAGCTTAGTGGCTTACTAAACAGCATCATGTATTATCTCACAATTTCCGTAGGTCAGAAGTCCAGCGGGGTTCAACTGAGTTTCCAGAGGGGGGCAGGCACACTTCAAAGTGCCCGGGATCATTTGCATACAGGAAAACTTCTCAGCAGAGCCCTTTAACTCATTTCTGCACTCCCACCCCCTTCCACTTGAATTTAACCCATTTCAAAACCACGAAGAGCTGTGAGGAATGCCTAGATGTAAACAAATACAAAATCCACTTAGGCAGCACTTTAAATGAGATTCTCTGGGTCTTGTAAGTCAAGCGGAACGGCAGCTTGCCTCCCACGTCTCACTCCTGGGAATCTGTCCGCTGGGGCCACTGGCCTTGGGATCAGGAAGTGACTGTCCTCTCCCGATTAACAGTGTTTTGATAAAACTAAAATGGTACTTGGCATAGATTACTGGGCTTGTTTTATCTGGGGAGCAGGGCAGGGGGAGGGAGTAAGGAGCTCTGTCTCCTCGCTGTGTTCTCACCACAGAGTAAGTAGCTGGTGAGGAAATATTTGTTGCATTTGTTTGGAAAGAGAAAAATGTTGGTGAGAAAGAATTCTAAACCACAGCCATAGCTAAAGGAATAAATCAGACTTCCCCCGGCCTAACATGACTTCCAGTGAGTACATCAAGGTGATCTTGTCTTGTGGATAACGGTACACTCTCAAATTTGGAATTGCTTGGAATTCTTAGGATTTGCTTCTCTTTCTTGCTTTGTTGCATTTCCTGGCTCGGGATAGGAAAGCAAGTTGTTTTCCCGTGGTGTTTCTCAAAGTCCTTGCCCTTGCCTCACCCCACCCCCCTTTTCGGAACTGGGGCTGAGACTTGGCATTCCTGTCAGGTGAAGTAATTTCGGCAAGAGGAGCCCGCAGACCCTGTGCTGGAGGCGGGGGAAGCTGGGATTTCCAGACCAGGCTCCTGGACCACCGAGTCTGGGTGACCAAGGACAGGGCGTAGGGTCAGTGAAAAGACAAGAAAACAAGCAGTTTACAATCCAGTGTTGACAAGACGAGGTCAATTCTGGCCATGTTTCCGGGGCTGGAGGGCCTTTCCACCCAGAGCCACGGGAGGACGGAGTCAGGACGGGCTGCCCAGAGCGAATGGCCTTGGGGCTGAGTCTCCAGAGACCAGTTCCCACTAAGAGCTGCCTGTCAAGTCATAGAAAAAGAAATACAGTTGACCCTTGAACAACACAAGGGTTAGGAACATTGACCCCCAAGCAGTTGACGATCCACATATAACTTGTGACTCCCCCAAAACTTAACTATTAATAGCCAACTATTGGCCAGAAGCCTTACCAAGAACAAAAACAGTCCATTAATACATATTTCATATGTGATATCTATTGTATACTCTATTCTTACAATAAAGTAAGCTAGAGAAAAGAAAATGTTATTAAGAAAATCATACGGAAGAGAAAATAGATGACACAGTTCCATGTTGTTCAAGGGTCAATGTTAGGTCAATGCCAAGAGGAACCAGGCTGAAGATGTTTAAAGGAACAAAAATTGTATTAATGCATCTGCTCACAGATGGCCTGAAACCAGAAAATGATGTCAGCAGCAAGCACAGGGAGGCGACACCCTTTATAGGGTAGGTGGTCAAGTCCTGTCTGGTATTGTGAGTCGAAGTCTATCACTCCCCGGGGGTCAGATGTTCTGTTCTCTACAATTGGTTTATTACCTGTGGTTGAGCAACAGGGTAACTGTCAACAGTGGCAATCTGTGGCCCAACACAGCTGTCGTTGTGCCCCAGAGATATTGTATGCATCAGCAGTAAAGGAAGAATGCATCAATGGAAGTTAAGGCACCTGTATGGAAAAATACTAACAAAAAAAATATTTAACACAGCAGGGACGTATAAGGATTGTCCTAACGGTCAACACAACAAGCATTGCCCAAAATGCAGGGAACAAAGCCAATCCAAACAACGCTGAGATACTATTTTTCACTTACAGAATTAGCAAAAATTTAAGAGGCTCGGAGCAGCCAGCTGGTAAGGATGTGTGGGGGAGGGAAGGAAAGAAGGGAAAGGAGACTGGTGCAGCCTACTTGGAAAATTAAATTTACCAGCTGGATAAATAAATTTTCAAGCATTCACCAGGATGCATGTCCATGGGAGCTCACTGCAAAATGAAGAAACCCGCCAAGCGTCCATTCATTGATGAAATGATTCATGATTTGTCTATGGAGGAATTCACACGATATACCCCCATACACACAAATGGAGTCCTCTCCTCAGCTCTTCTCTTCCTTCTTTCCTTCCTAACCCGTTTATATGACAATATAGCTCTAAAGCGAGCTTGTCTTCCCCACTGAGATTGCAAATTTGTAAGAGCAAGAATCCATTCTTCTAGATTTGTGACAAAATGCAGACTAGGTTTCCAGCTGCTGTTGAAGTTCATTGGTGAGAACAGAAAGCCATTAACTTGTTAATGAACGGGGCGAGGTCTTATCACAAACAGTTGGGCGCTGAACTTGGTGGGATTAGAGGCCCAGCCATCCTCAGCTGGAGGGATTCCCCAGCCCGGCCTGCCTGGATGTTCCGAAAACAATGACAGGTAAGACGCAAAGCGTTCGGAGAAGTTCTATGATAAAAGTAGCCTTTTACCCTAAAACCTTGCCATTGTGCTGCAGAAATGGCTGGCCTTTTGGTTAACTCTTTAGTTGGGGTTTATTTCTATATGTTCTCGACCAAGCTAACATCTATCTCATCTCCAAATGTGTTTTCTTCCTTGAATCTTAGACGCCGAAAAAGTCTGTCTTTTGGTTACGATTTTTCAGTTTGACTGTTCTTGGTTGGTTGGATGGTTGTAAGTCATTTGCTTATTTGTGTGATTTTAAAAACAGTTCTGTCTCTCTTGCCCCAGCTTTAATACACAACATCTTGGAGGGTGATACAAAAACATCCCGAGACCAAGAGTATCCGTTTTTCACTTTCAGTCCTCAGTGGCCTCCGTAAGGGACAGGTGGGCTGCCTGGGACTGGGGACCCCATGCCACAACGTCTCCTAACCCCCAGCCTTGCGGTTCATGGGAGTCTGACACACAGTACGCACTGTCTGGAGGTTGAGTGGCCTCCATCAGCTCCAGGCAGTGACCAAGTAGAGGTGTCCAGTGGCCATTCTAAAGTCGCTGGCCAGTTCCCCCACCCAGAGGCAGAAGCGGGAGTTTGCAGTTGGCACAATGACAGTCACTGTTTATTGTTATTCTTTCTCCTCCACTACAGGGTGGGTCCCTTCTCACAACTGTGTCCCCACAGCCCAGCCCTTGACAGGCAACATAGTAGGCACATCAAATACCTGTTCAGGGCACAGCCTGTGGGTCCCCAGCCCAATAGCAAATACCTGGGCACTCAAACACCACAGCCCTCCTATCCTGAAACCTTGACTAGGTTCTGCGGCCCTGCGCACACTTGACCTTCTCGGGCCCCCTGCACCTGTGACGAATGCAGGTCTTGAATAGAAGGAATCTGGTGTGGGGGGAAGGCTGGCAGCCCTGGGCTGTGGGCAGAACTCTCCCACTGCCAGACCTGGGGTATCGGTTCCTTCCTCCTAAAATGGGGAGGCCTTTGCCAGGGGTCCTAGATCAATTTCTAAAAGTTCCACAACAGCCCTCTTGGATAAGGAGGTAGCAATGCCGCTAGCTTGGCCACAGAGCTGCCAGGCCCTCCTGGAGAAGACATTTACACCCGCAGATGGGGTGAGCAAGTCTCACTCATAAAGAGAGATTAGTGATGCCCACACGACTTCTTGGATTTTAAGGACTGAGTGGTCCATCTAGTACTTTCTTTGTACGTTTTCTTTAAGCCTCCTTGCTGCTCCTGGGGTTGGGTGGGTAGCCGCCTATGCACCGCCCTCCCCCACATCCGGCTTCCGGAGCTTCGAGTCAAGTTCCCAGGTCCCCTAGGAATGTCAGCGTGCTACTTGGAGCTGAAAGGCCACACGGGGCGGGGGTGGGGGGTGGTGGTAGTTCAAGTGCAGAGAGAATTTAATAACCAGCGGCTACGAGGCTACGGCAATGGAAATGCTGCTGGCTATAACGGGCTGCATCTGCCCATTGCTCTCGCAGGGCCGCCACCCCTCAGTGAAAATACGCTTAACTCTTCCAAGATGCGGCAGACAGCGGCCCTTCTCAGCACGCGCGGACCCAGCGCAGTCGCTCGGGCCGACACCGACGCTGCAATGGCTTCAGTGCCGCGGGTCTCTTCCAGCACGTGTGAACCCGATGAACAGAGAGGGTGGAAAGAGAACTACCTAAAAGCTGCCCATTCTTGTGTGTTCTCTAGGTAAACGCCAGGCTTTAACTTTGGAAACTAGAATTAAGTTCTATTTAGGAACTAACTACCCTTGACTTGGGACGTATTTGGTGACTAATCAAATATTCTGGAGCACTCTGTTCAGTGAGTGGACGCGCCTCGCCAGCTGTGGTATGGCCACCAAATAAACGCGTTGAGGGTAATGCGGGCCACCACTGAATTTGGGGTTAATTCTGGTGTCGCGGGGGCGGAGCGGCGAAGGGATGGGAGGGGTCGCGCTGCGGACGTGTTTCTAGAACTTCCTGGGGCAGGTCGGGCACCCTGACTGCTGACCCCCCCGGCCGCTTCCTACCCCACAACCCCGCCAGGGGTCTGCCGGGGAGGCGCAAGCGCAGGCTGTACACACTCAAGTGCTCTTGCTTCCTTCCCCACTTGGCATGCAAATCCAGTCCTGGCATTGACACTCATTCGCATGAGGTCAGGGACCCCTGTGGGACCCCTCCTGACTCTGACCTTCTCTATCTCCGTTGCAAACTTTGCAGCCTTCCGCCCCTCACACCCCAGCATACACACATTTAAATTTGCCCAGGGCAGAGCACGGGGATCAACGCACCTTTCTTGGAAAAACAAAGAGGAAAGCAAATTTGAAGAATTAAAACTTGGCGATAAAATATCAAACGCCTTGAGAGTCCCGTCTGTGGTGTTTAGAATTTCCTGATTACAGCAATTTCTTCCCACCGCTCCTCCAGCCTGATATCACCAACTGGATAGCGTAACTGATTTGTCTTTTTTTTTCCCCCTTTTTTTGCAAAAAAAGTAAGTCTGATACTTTTAACCGCACCTCATGATAGACGTTAGGCCTGGTTAACCACAGTTTTACAAGACTCCGCCTTTCCCACTCTTGTTTCTGTGGCTTTACCGCCTCTCACCTGCACCCCTGGAGAGTTAAGGGCTGGAAGGGGCGGGGCGGGGCGGGGGTTCCCGCCCACCTGAGGGGGGGGGGGGGAGAATCCCGAAAAGCTGAGTGCCTGCCTAAGGATTGGGACATGACATAGTTTCCCCAGACATCCTGGCTCCTGTTTCTCCTAAGACCTGGGAAACGGGTATTTCTCATCTGGGGTAGTTTTCTTTTTAAATTCCCTTTTCCATGTCAGGAAGTCAATGTTTTCCTTTGGGTGTTTTGGCAATCACTGAGTTAAAACCATGCTAACATTTACCCCCTGCATTGGTAGGAGCTAAGGGCCGCTCAAAGATGGAGTGCTTCTCTTCCAGGTATGAGCCTATCTTTTATTTATTTATTTATTTATTTATTTATTTTAATTTTAGAGAGAGAGAGAAACATCGATCTGTTTTTGTATGTGCCCTGACCGGGGATTGAACCTGCAACTGTTGCACTATCAGGACGATGCTCTAACCACCTGAGCTATCCAGCCAGGGCTGAACCAATCTTTAAAGTAAACTTGATTCTTAGAGCTTGCCAGCTTAGGAAATAATGTCCTACACTTCTCTGTAGTTTCATTTCATTTGTTCAAATCTTAAAAGAGCTGCCAACAGTGCTGTTTTTTTACCCTGAAAGACCTGAATGGAACTTCACTTAAACCGAGCTTTGCCATTGACTTTTTAAGATTTTCAATCAAGTTAGTGGCTCTGCCTTTGACTAGTATTTTTGGACTCTGTGTAAGAAAAGGTCAGTATTACAACCAAACTAAAAATCGGTTTCTGAGACTATTAAAGACACAGACAGATTCAATATTTGCAAAACCACTGAAAGTAATGTGAAATTTTTTTAACCTGATAATCTTTCAAATGACTGGTTTATATGAAATAGTAAATGTGGTTTGTCAAGTACACAGAATGTTATGACACATTTTAAAGTTTGCATATGAAAACTAGATAAAGGAGGAAAATATATGTGAAATAGATTATAAAGGATTTATACCTACTTAGATTAAAATGCACAGGGGACAGAGACTAAGAAGTAATACATATTGAAAAGAGGTGGATATTAAGTGGCTTTTATTCTCATCAGTTTTCTTTTTGTTGTTAAATGAATTAGTCAGCCTTTCCAAAGAAAGGGAACAGAAAAAAAGAACAGTGATACTCTAGAATTTCTCCTTAGTGGTCTGTGGTCTTGTCCTTGCAGTGGAGAGACCCAGGTGTTAACACAAAAGGTTTTCTGTGCTTTGTTTTGCTAACAATGCCTGCCTTCCTCTTCCTAGGGTGATTTTGATCATGGCCATTTCCGAAGTATTTGAACTGGAATTAGTTGCTGGTAAGAGACTTTTTTGGTTCTTTTGATTACTAGCAATTTTTATTGATAGGTGGCTCGAAACAGACTTCCAAATTTTGATTTTGTCCTTAAGGTTCCGGCGACCATCAACTTGCACGTCAGTCACAGGGAGACCTGTCCTTCAGAGAGGACAGCCTTCTGTACCAGCAGAAGCCTACAAATCATCACCAGCCTTTCCAGCTGGTGCCACCCCTGAGAATCCAGGACAGTAAGACCTACCTTACTGCCGTAGATCCACACTGCGGGTGGCGTCGCTCTCCTGGTCCTCCGTGGGTTTCCTGTCTTCTGCTACTCTTTCTCCTGGGGGAGGCGGAGCCTGCCTCTGGGGCTGGGCAGCTGGTTGGACAGGTGTTCCTTCTGGAGGTGAGACAGGCATCCTGTAGTTCAGATGCCTGGGGTTTCCATCACCTGACTCCACACTGAGAACTCCGGGAACCACCACCGGCCTTTGCATGACAAAGATTTCTCTGTTCAAAGGCCCCGGTAGCAAAAAGAACACTAAAAACTGGAGTCTTACTCTGTGAGGTTTTCACAATGTTTAAACACATCTACCAACACTTTGAGATTACGCCCTTGGCACGGTACTAACCTTTGCTTACAGGAGCTCAGACTCTCAACGCCTCCACTCGCCTGTTCCATTTCAGGTACGGAGCTCAACAGAACCTGCTGTCTGAACGGGGGGACCTGCATGCTGGGGTCCTTCTGTGCCTGCCCCCCCTCCTTCTATGGACGCAACTGCGAGCACGATCGGCGTAGAGAGTAAGCCAACGCAAGGGGCGCGGCGGCCAGGAGAGGGACAGAGACGTGAGGACTTACAACACGTGTGTGTCACCTTATCCATTCATTCTCAGGAACTGCGGGTCCGTGCCCCACGGCACCTGGCTGCCCCGGAAGTGTTCCCTGTGTAAATGCTGGCACGGCTGGCTGCGCTGCTTCCCCCAGACGTTCCTGCCGGGCTGCGGTGAGTAGCGATAGTTCCCTGGGGGACACTGAGCTGACGGGGTCTCTTTCCTTCCCTCATAGCTGGCTGGAGGCTGCCAGCCAGAGTCCTGCATGTGAAAGCATCAAGGACTCCTGACAGCATAGTCGCCTTGGCGTCCAGGATGTTTGTTTACACTCTCATAATGCCACTAGCCATGCTGCCTTTCCCATGGAGAGTTATTTCGGAGTCTTTGACATTTTATAGTATGTGAATGTTTATTGAGGAAAATTAACAAACAACAAGCCTTGGCCTCTTAAAGCACCTGACATGCTTTCTGGTGTTCCTTCAGGCAGAGAGAGAGAGAGACCCAGACAATCTCAGGGGGACAGGTCAGGTGGCCCTCACCCCAGCAGCAGGGTGGGGGCACCCAACTCCAATTAATGCCCTTAAATTATACCGGAGGCTTGGCCCCACTTCTTAGGAACTTGATGGGTCCTGAAAGGTCCCTGCATGGACCTCCCCGCCCCTGGTGATTGGTCTCAGAACCCTGTCTGTCACCTTGTTAATTTTTATGGATTTGAGGAAAACCATGAATGGCAAGAAGGCCAGAAACCTGCAGGGGAACAACAGGAGAGGTTTCTCTCCCTACCCGGACTTGAGCCAGATTTGTAGGTCCACCCAGTTCAGAGGCCTCTCATAGTTCTGCCCCTGCACATGTCAGAAAGTGAAAATGTCCCAGTCCAGAAAGTAAGCGAGAGCAGTTGCTTCCCTAGAATACGAGATGGGACCCCGACCCAGACAGGGACTGCGTCTTTCCCATTGGCATCCTGAGTGTCATGCCCAGGATAGGCATTTGGTGAGTGTGAGTGGAACGATTGGATGGGTGGGGACCGTATGTTCTTCCTGTAACTTGGGATCCAAAACCTGTTGTGTCCTCATCAGAGGCGAACCAAGTTCTGCTGCACCCCTGCAATCGATTGAAGGTGTCACCGGCTGGGGTAGGTGACCAGGTGTGAGAGAACAAATGTCCAGGGAAGAGCGAGTTCACAGTCAGACTGTGGCAACCTTTGTTGAAAGATTTTTTTTCCAGGAGTCTGAATTCATGGAGGTCGGTACTGTTGATCCCATAAGCACCCTGTACTCATCAAATGTTGGGCCCCAGATGATTTTTGGCTCGTGTAGCTGTGCCACGTGTGTGGGCAGCAGGATTACTGCCGGAGGGATTTCCTTTAATGACCAAGTGTCCCTATCTTCCAGATGGCCATGTGATGGATGAGCACCTCACAGCTTCCATCTCTCCAGAATTAGTGCCATCTGCATGCACCACTCTTATGCTGGCTGGCATCTGCCTTGCAGTACAGAGTTAATATTCATCGACATTTGCATGGCACATTCATCATGTAGATTTCACGACGTGTACAAAGGCTGTCACTCCAACATCCGGAGAGGATCATTTGTTAGTTGTCCTAAAGTAGTGAATAGATTTCCATAATGGTCCCTAACACTCCCTACCATAGAAGAATACCTCAGAGACATCGCAGGTGTGGGTTTGCGGTAAAGCGAATATCACAATAAAATGAGTCACAAATTTTTTTGGTTTCCTAATGCATACAAAAGTTATGTTTACACTATACTGTAGTCTGTTAAGTGTACAATAGCATTATGTCTATAATGATGTACATTCCTTGATTAAAAATATTTTGTTTCTAAAAACCACTAACCATCATTTGAGCCTTTGGCAAGTCATATCTTTTTGCAGGAGGAAGGTCTTTAATTTGTTTAAAAAAAAATAACGCACAACTGTGAATGAAGTACAATAAATGAGGTTTGCCTGAACCAGTTACTCACCTCTGTCCTGCTCTTTCCAAAACACTACTTAAAATAAATAATTCAGCCATAACTACATTGTGCCCAAGTCCTCTGTTTCTTGATACATGTAACTCTACCAAGAACTGCTTCTTAATATTTTCCTTTAAACCAGGGGTAGTCAACCTTTTTATACCTACTGCCCACTTTTGTATCTCTGTTAGTAGTAAAATTTTCTAACCGCCCACCAGTTCCACAGTAATGGTGATTTATAAAGTAGGGAAGTCACTTTAATTTATAAAATTTATAAAGCAGAGTTACAGCAAGTAAAAGCATATATGATAATAATAATTACTTACCAAGTACTTTATGTCGGATTTTCGCTAAGTTTGGCAGAATAAATCTTTATAAAATAACTTACTATAGCTAAATATCTTTTTATTTATACTTTGGTTGTTCAGCTACCGCCCACCATGAAAGCTGGAGCGCCCACTAGTGGGCGGTAGGGACCAGGTTGACTACCACTGCTTTAAACCATTGAATACTCTCTTCCGATTATTACAAGCTAATCTAAGGTGGAACTGAGGATGAGGCTTTTGAGTCAGTAGAGTTGATTACAATCAATGAAAGACAGTGTCTAGAAATGGAATGGAAGCATCTGCAAGAGGGCAAATGAGAGGGGATGGGGCAGATACTGGAGGTGAAGGACCAGGTGGGGACCCTGGGAGAAAGAGGTGTGGCCTGGGAGAGCAGGGAGAGGGAGGAAGCAAGTGGGCGGGAGAGGAAACGATCAATTGGATTACTTACTTGATGATTCGATGGGCACAGCGAAGCAAGTTGAAAAGCTAAGTCGAAGAGTAAGTTTCTATAGAAAACTATCGAAGGAAAGGACACCTGTCTTTTCTCAAGGTGTTGTAAAGAGAATAAAGTCTCCTTGGAATAGATAATGTCTACATTTCTCCAGCAAGAGTGCTTAATTGTTTATGGTTTTCCCCCCATACTACGCAGTTACTGCAACTGTTGTAAAAGAGAAAATGTTCCCAGCGTGCGTACTTGTAGACCAGGTGATAAAACTGTGTATTGTAAAACCCGTTTTAAAATAGATTGTGTATAAGCAAATAAATGCCCAGTAAAGATGGGAAGTATATTGACCCAAATGTGAACTGTGATTGCTTCTGGGTGGTGCCGTGACTGGTGCTCTGTGCTGGTGGGTTTTCTTTCCTCTGTGCACTGTTGTGTTTTCTGTGGTGAGGGTGGGTGACATCCGTTTTCACGGGAAATTGAGGAACTGGAAGAGCTCGGAGTTCAAGGCGCTGTCGGTGTTTCTGGCTTTGGTATGTGTTCTGCTTTGAGGGACAAGGCGCATTCTCATTTAGGTACTGATTGATCTACAACTCATGTTTTTCCAAATTAATGCTCTGCAGGTGCAAAATTCCAAGTGAGGGGGATTATTTGACAATGCCCAGTGGACAGAAGGTGAAATGGGTTAAGCAGGAAGCAGTGAGGACACCCTGAATAGCTCAGAGCCGAGAGGTGGGTGGCCCCATGTGGAGGGTTGGTCCAGCTGCTCGGGCTGCTCACTGGCCCCAGGGCCAGTTTCCCAGTCTGAACCTGGGTAGAACACTAGCACAGAAAAGGTTTTCAACAAATGTCCCCTCTCTTCTCTTTCTACCTACTCATTTACCACAGAGTATTTTACAACATTGTTTTGCCCAGAAATGGAAAATTTTAAAAATAAAAAACTTTGGAGTATTGAAAGAAACCTTCTCGTTTGCATGCAAATACTACATAACCACACAGAGAGGCTGGGACAGTTTGCCAAACGTGGGCATTCACGTCCCACCTTGTTTTGGGCCACATGATCTATATTTGATCCTTTTATTTATATCAACTTATTTTTTATTGTAAAATACACATTACATAAAACATACCATTTTAAGCATTTTTAAGTATAAAGTTCAATGGCATTAAGTACGCTCATGTTATTGGGTAACCATCACCACCATCCATCTCCAGAACTTTTTAAAAAAGATCTTATTGATTGTAGGGAATGGAGAGAGAGAAAGGTGGGGGGCTGGAGGGCTGAGAGAAGCAGGAAGCATCAGCTTGTAGTAGTTGCTTCTCGTTTGTGCCTTGACCAGGCAAGCCGGGGCTTTGAACTGGCGACCTCAGCGTTCCAGGTCGACACTTTATCCACTGCGCCACCACAGGTTAAGCCATCTCCCAAATTTTCTCATCTTCCCAGACTGAAACCGTACCCATTAAACAGTAACTCCCCCTCTCCCCTCCCCGAGCCCCTGGCCGCCCCATTCTACTCTCTGTGTCCATGAATCTGACTACCCCAGGTTGGAGGTAGAGTCATACAGTCCATGTCCTTTTGTGATTGGCACTCTCGGTCCCACTGTTCCTCTCTTCCCCCACCCCCGCCCTGGCAACCACGGGGGTAGGGCCACTCCATGAGCTCCATCCCCCCACAGGATTCAGATTCCAGAACACTCCATCATTGGCTAGTTTTCGAACCTGTCTCTCACTAGAATGTAAGGATCCTCAGCGTCTGTGCGCCAGCCAACCGCTGGGGGCGCTAGAGCTGCTCCGTAGGTGCGGGAGGGCGTTTCCTTATCTTCCTCACTAGCAGCTGTGCTTGTAAAACAATTAGCACTGCCTGAGTGCTACGTGCAGGCCTATATCCCCACGCAGGGAAGGTGAAAGGTAGACCGGGCAGTGGAACCATTTGACCAAAGGCGTCCCAGCACCGTCTGGCACCTCCAGCAGGCTTCGTTTTCCCTGCTGATTTGGCCAGCTGCACCTGCTGATCTGAAGGAAAAAAAAAAACAAAAAACACGGAGACATGAAGCAGAAGGTCCCCTGCCTTCTCCTAAGCAATATAGCACCTCTAAGCTACACAACTAGTCCTTACATTGAACGTGCGATGCAAATTAACCCTTCACAAATTAGCCCCAGTTCTGTAGGGCCTCCTCCCTGGCAGATGACAATACTAGTTCCAGATCACTCAGATTTCTTTTTAATTGGAAAAAAAGAAAAGAAAGGCAGGCAAGGACTATGGATGAGATAGATCAGCACGTCATCACGTCAATCAGAAAAACTGACAATTATTCTAGGATTTCATCCTCAAAAACGTCAAAACTGACTTTAGATTTAGCAGACACCCAAACAAAACCCACGTGCTATGAAAAGAAAAACAAATTTCATTTGGTATTAGGAAAAGTGAGATGATTCTTCTGTAGTACTTGGAGGCATTTGGATAAAAGATGCTTCCCCGCTATAAGGAACTCTGGGACCACTGGGTGTACAAATGCATCAGTTATACATAGAAACGTGGGCGGCCACTCTGGACAAATGATGGCCTTGATTAGATTCTTTGCCTAAGATCCTTCCCTCCAAGCTTAGGCAAATTACTGATGCTTTCTGTGCTTCTGAGAGCTGACGTGAGGCCTAGAGGTGACTTAATTATACAAAGAGTGGGACTGGTGCTTGGCCTAAACACATGCTCTATAAATGTCACTGTCACTGAGCCTTTGGAGGACTTAAGGAAGCTATGGACAAGGAATGCACATATGAAGGTATATATGAGGGCTTCGTGGATCCCTCTTGAAAGCTGTTCATGATCCGTGGACCTCAGGTTAAGAACCTTCCCTGAAACCACTGTGTATTCAAGCCGAAGATGACCTTGAACCCTCTCATTTACAGTTGAATAAAAGGAGGTCTGAGAAGGATGAGTCTTCAAGGCCAGACAGGGGCAAAGCCAGGTCTTAATCAGCCTCTGAGCTCTCCCAGCCTCCCAACCCCGCCCCAGGCTGCCCCCCTGGTGACACACCTTGGTCAGCAGGAGGAACCTGGAGAGAGCAGAGTCCTGGCAGACAGTGGTGGCCCTCGAGTCCACCTGCTGGCCTCCCCTGCTGTCCGGCAGCAGCCCCGGCTGGGTGCTCCGTCACCCGCAGATCTCCGGCCACAGTCCAGGTAGGGTCAGCATGCCTCAACTGGGCGCGTGTTCACACTTCCGCCTGTCCCCACTCAGCCAGGTCCCGGTAGAGGGAGGAAGAGGAGCCCCACCAGGCTGTCACATTCTCCTGACCCCTTCTCCACAAAGCCCGACCCCAGAGCTGGCCAGGGAGCTGCTCTGTGAGCCACCTCCAGCCTTCTGAGCTGTATATCCTTAAAATAAGAACGTGCTTGGCCGGACACGACTGGACTCAGCAGTCTCAATCTTAGTGTCTGGAAAGACCCCAAAAAAGTACTTGCCTAAAATAATCTTTTCCATGGCTCTGCAGGAGAATCTTCCCCCGTTGTCATTTTTCTTCAGAGATGACAGGGAAGACTCCAGTGCAGATGTCGGCGTAATCCGGGGCAGCTCACGAACCTCTGTCCCCTACCCACCAAGCAGAAACGGCTTACCAAAGGTAACAGAAGGCAGATCAGATCCACACAGGGGTAGGAAAGGTCAGGAGAGAGACTGCAAGCCAGGCCCTGACCATTTCGCAACTCTTTTATCTTTTTACCAAGCACGATTTTAAATAAGGCCCTTGCAGATAAATCACCACCAGGGAACAGACTTCTAATTCCTGATAGATTAGAGCATCACAAAGTGGTCCAGTGCTCCTGGCCCCAGGAAGGCACCAGAAAGCTCTGAGGGAAGGCCTCTGGCAGAGCTTGCTGAGGATGTCTCTTAGAGCAGCCCCAGCTCCCAGCTCTGGGTGAGTTGGGGTCTGCAGTGGACAGAGATCCGGGCTGCTTGGGAAACAGAACCTGTTGGGTCAGAAATTCCCGTCCTGCCTCTGCCTGGGCAGCCTGGCACTCAGGGGCCTGTCTACCTATACAAACCTCCTTCGCTGATCACCCCTCAACAGCAGCAGTGGCAGCGGCAGCGGCTGCGGGACTTGTCACACTGTCTCGTGTCTTCCATCATATCTGTCGTACTTATTTATCCCTTCTCCTTACCCTCTCTGGTAACTCATTAAATTAGACAATGTAACTGAAAGCATTTTGCAAACTAAAAAGTATCCAACAAAACCTGTTAATTTTTTAGCTCTGCAGGATCACAGTCATGACTCAGGACTTGACCTCCCCACAAAGTCAAGGGGAGTCTGGCAATCAGGAGCCAGGTCTGGGAAAGGAGTCGCTGAGACAAGACGGAGGGAGAAGTAAGATGCTCAGCGCTTCCCATGCAGCACTCATGGGTCCCGGTGGAGACACTCAGGCTTGCCCAAAGTGAGAGCCACCCAGGGACAGCGGAGTAAGGAACACAGCCCCACCATAAACTACTGCTGCAACTCTCAGACTTCCCTGGGATTTGGCCCAGTCTTCCAGAGACCTCTCTGCCTGCGGTGACCATATTTTACAAACAAACAAAAAGAGATATCATCGCTTCTCGGCCTTTTGGCTAAGATCAAGTGTAGTATCTGTTCTCATCAGTTTAAAAAGAGATACCATGGTTTCCAAGCAGTAGCATCCTCAAAAGTGAATAGGTTGGAATATTTACAGTCAGGAATGTCCTCAAATGTTGCTTGGGAAGCCCTTCGTATCTTTGTAACCCTGGTCACGGGCACCTTTTAACTGTCTGTGCTTGGTGGTACGGTCCTGTGAGGCTGCACACTCCTGAGGGCTTCTTGTTTTCCATTCAGTCCTTGGCCACATCCCAACAGCACTGGTCCTGTGTCACACAGCTAATGAAGTTGAACTGTCAGGAATCATGTGAAATAAACTGGATTCTAGAACCCACATTCTTAGATACCAAGCCCTCACTTTTTATTGACCAAACCCCAACAATCCCATTCTATTTGGTCATCTGTTCTTTAGCTGACCAGCTATTTTCTGTATAAACATCAAAGATTTAACTTTGAATCCCCGGCCGCCTCCTTATTTAAATAACCAGGGATGTTGATATCCCTTAGTCAGTGGTGGCTCAAATTACACCATGTGAACCAGGTTTTATATGGATAGTTACAGTTTGTGTTTTATGTGCTTAATATATGGGCTGATCTGGACAAACATATAACTTCAAGAGCACTTGCCTGCTTTGAGTTCAGCCCAACATGGGTCTGAGTCTCAGCTCTGCTGTATACAGCTCTGGGGTCAAGGGCATGTTATTCAGTCTTTTTTCAGCCACAGTCTTTGTATCACAAGACAAATTCATATGAGGACTCTCAGTGAAGAATCACAATATAACCTAACGTGCTTCACAATATAACACACATAAAAATTAATTTTATCTTCCCCTTCCCTCCTCTGGTAGAAAATTAGTCTCCTTTGCTTAAATTTAAACAAATTAAAATCTTTACTAATTTTACACTCTTTCTGACCGATGAAGCAGTTGGGATAACTAATATGCCCTGTGTCTGTAAACATTGTGAGCTCTTAGAGGGAACAGTTAGCTGTTAGGAAGAAAGATTATCTTATGTTAATAGGAAGGTTCAGTGTACCCAGCCCCAGGAAGACCTTTCTTGGACCAGTCAGCTTTCCCCAGAAAAGCATCCAAATGAAGGCCAGAAACACCGTGCCACCGTGCACCCCATTTAAATACTTCAGGTGTCGCAAAACCGACATCAGTGAGAGGTTGGGATCAGCTAAAGAAACACATTGGCTCCCTGATTTCTGCGTATTGAACTTGAAATTGTGCAGAAAAAGCCTAACCTTGTTGGGGGCAGTCCTTGCCCTCTCAATAGTGCATCTGACCGGGGAGACCCCTGGAAGTCTCCTCACCCACTCAATGAATTATAAACACAATGAAAGCTTGGAAATTCAGAAGATTGTCCATCCAAAATTCAGTTGAATTGGAAACTCATAAATGTTTTGTCTTTTGCAGTAACAAATTATGGAAGCTGTTCAATTCCATGCTAGGGGATTAAGTAGGTTTTTTCAGATCACTTCTGACCGCAGGGGAAGTAGCAACACTTAAGAAGCTTAATTTAATAAGATTTTGTTTTTTCTGAAAGGATTTGCTAATAGCTTCAATAAAGTTTAAGGAAGCTCATGTAACCAGAAAGGCTTACCCAACATTTAGCATGTTGTCAGTGAAAAAAAAAAAATCCTTCAAGATAAATTTTCACCTATTAAATATTCAGTTTCACTATGGATTTCTTCTAAAGAGAAAAAGGGACTATAAAAACTTTGACTACCGCTTTATCTATCTTCTCAGTTTGCCTAGAACATCAGCAGAAAGAAAGACACTTAAAGCAAAATAAGTCTTTTTACCTTAAAATATACTTCAGGGATATCAATGTTGCTCTGGGTGTCATTTTGGTGCTTAGAGGAGTGGCCCCCAAACCTACCTCTTGCTCTCCCCTATGAAAAACCCTCAACTGCCAGATTTAGTTCTGCTACTTCCTTAGACATTCACATTAGGGGGTGAGGCTTATTAAAATACCCCCACAGATTCAAAACCAGCTATTCCACCTGCTTCTCTACCCCAGGCTTCTGCAGTGGAGGTCTGAGCATCGACAGATATGAGCTATGGCCCAGCAGGGCCATTCCAGATGTTAACCTGAGAGTACAGCATGCTCTTAGAAGTGGCTTGAATGTTGCTTTCAGCTGAGAAGCCCTACTTGGTGTGATGCTGTTTCCTGGAAGACAGTCACCGTCCACTAGAAGACAGTCACCATTCAGTGCCAGACAGGTCACCGTTCACTGGGAAACGGTCACCGTTCACTAGGAAACAGTCACCATGGCCTGTCCCTGCTTCTGCGGCAGGAGAACTGAGCAGGCTGTGAAATGTCTTCACCACCCTCCATGCGTGGATTAGCGGCTCCAAAGAACAACAGGCCTCTCTAAGTCATCCTGTAAAGTGACTCCGAAGTGTGACTTGTCACACCACCCGAGGCTCCTTTACCCCCAGGGGTGGAGGGCGGCTTTGCCCCAGGCACAGCGGGTTCGTGCTCCCGGATAATCCAGAGCCTGTTCTGAACCATAAGGGGTTCCAGCCAAGTCATGGTCCCTGCAGGTTCTGCCAGAGCAGAGAGCTCTCCTGTCCTGGGGTGGGCAGGGGAGCAGGGCATAGGGGCTATTTTTCACCAGGAAGGAGGCCACCATGTTCCTGGAATGAGACCTCTGTGATTCCAGTCCTAATTCGGGGCCTGGAACCTTGAAAGGCTGAGGCATTTCTGAAATTTCGTCCACTGCACATATAAAGGGCCGGGACCCTGAGCTCTCAGGACCAGGCGTGGCCTTCGGAAGCCCCGGACCTGCAGTTCCCACCTCCTTTACACCATCACCACAGCCGCAGATTCATCTCCAAGGTAAAGGGTGTGGATTTGAGTGTGCCAGGGAAGGAAGTTCCTCCTGCACTTCTGGGGGGGAATGAGGTGGACATACTCCTTGCAAACCTCTCTTCTTCCAGCCTCTGGAATTCATCTTCACTACTGAACCCCTAACCATGCGTCTGCTTGGAGATGATTTTAGTCATCTCAATGG
Organism: Saccopteryx leptura; assembly: GCF_036850995.1. Taxonomy (NCBI): domain Eukaryota; kingdom Metazoa; phylum Chordata; class Mammalia; order Chiroptera; family Emballonuridae; genus Saccopteryx; species Saccopteryx leptura. The sequence goes on along the minus strand of NC_089512.1, from coordinate 8,632,715 downwards.
GGTCATATCATATCTAACTGATATATTTAGGTGACGCATTCAAAACAAGCTAAACTCAGTGCGGAAACCAGAAATCAGTACCAGCATTCAGTTAAAAAGGCTCCGAGCCTGACCAGGCGGTGGCGCAGTGGATAGAGCATTGGACTGGGATGCGGAAGGACCCAGGTTCGAGACCCTGGGGTTGCCAGCTTGAACGCGGGCTCATCTGGCTTGAGCAAAAAGCTCACTAGCATGGACCCAAGGTCACTGGCTCGAGCTGGGGATTACTCGGTCTGCTGAAGGCCCGCGGTCAAGGCACATATGAGAAAGCAATCAATGAACAACTAAGGTGTCGCAACGAAAAACTGATGATTGATGCTTCTCATCTCTCTCCGTTCCTGTCTGTCTGTTCCTGTCTATCCCTCTATCTGACACTCTCTCTGTCCCTGTAAAAAAATTAAAAAAAAAAAAAAAAAAAAAGGCTCCGAGCAGATGAGATTCTGTAGGAAAAACAGTGCATTTGGGGAGAAAGATGCTAACTCCCCCAAACCAACGGCCTCAAGGAACATCAACTAAGGAAGCTCACCCCTCAGTGGGCTTCACAAAAGACTGAGGCTTAAGGGGGTGTACTGAGTCTGGGTCTTTGTAATTCCCACCAGAACGCCTTCGACTTTCATATGCACGCGAAGCTAATCATAGGGGCTCTAATGAAAATGCAGATTTTTGATGCGGGCTGTGGTCCTGAGAACTCTGCCTTTGTAGCAGCTCCCCTCCCACCAAGCCCCAGAGCTGCTGGCTCAGGGGCAGCTGAGAAGCAGGGTCGGGTGGCTCTTCAGGGACTTAGACTTTTCAATGGCTGGATCTTATCAAATCCACAAAAAGTCAAAATACATTTTACTAAGAACATTTTCGTTCTGTTTTTAATTTTTTATTCATGCATTAACATATGGCAAAAAAAAATGGAGTCTTTTGTGTTTGCTCAGTTCTAGGAATCGGTCACACCTACAGCTCCGTGTAACCACCACCACAATCAGGATGCAGAACAACTCCCATCGCTCCCCCAAATTTCCTCGTGCTCTGCCTTTGTAGTTAACCTCTCCCCGACCTCTCACCCCAGGCAATTCTTATAGTTAATCTTTCTGAGGCCGTCGTATAAATGGGATCATAGAGAATTTATAATCTATTGAGACTGGCTTCTTCCTCTCAACCCTATGCCTTCGGGATTCCTCCAAGCTATTGAATGTATCAATAGTTTGCTTTTTTTTTTTGTATTTTTCTGAAGCTGGAAACGGGGAGAGACAGACAGACTCCCGCATGCGCCCGACCAGGATCCACCCGGCACGCCCACCAGGGGCGACGTCTGCCCACCAGGAGACGATGCTCTGCCCCTCCGGGGCGTTGCTCTGCCAAGACCAGAGCCACTCTAGCACCTGGGGCAAAGGCCAAGGAGCCATCCCCAGCGCCCAGGCCATCTTTGCTCCAATGGAGCCTTGGCTGCGGGAGGGGAAGAGAGAGACAGAGAGGAAGGAGGAGGGGTGGAGAAGCAAATGGGCGCTTCTCCTATGTGCCCTGGCCGGGAATCGAACCCGGGTCCCCCGCACGCCAGGCCGACGCTCTACCGCTGAGCCAACCAGCCAGGGCCGCTTTTTTTTTTTCTTATTGCTGCACAGTATCCCACTGTATGATGTGTGACAGTCTTTTTACCCCTTCACTCACTGAAGGGCTAATAGGTTGCTGCCACTTACCGACAATTACAAATAGGACTGTGCACAGGTGTACAGGGTTTTGTATTTCTCCAGGCTACATACCTGGGAGTGGGATGGCTGGTCATATGGCCATACGTGTAGTTTATGAGAAACTGCCAAACTGTTTCCCGGAATAACACCTGTACTGTGTTGTTGCCGTCCCAGCGGCAACACCCAAGAGTGCCAACTGCCCCCCCATCCTCTCTAACACTTGGCATCGTCCACATTTTTTATTCTGGCCCTTCTTACAGCGGTGAAGTGGTATCTCTTGGTGTTAATTTGCATTTCCCTGTGGTCAATGATGTTCAGCCTCTTTTAATGTGCTATTTGATATCTGTGTATCCTCTTTGGTGAAGTGTCTGTGGAAGTGCTTTGCCCATCTTTTAAAAGGGTTCGTTTGCTTCCATATTCTTGAGTTGCAAAAGTTCTTGACATCTTCTGGATACAAATCCTTTGTCATACACGTGATTGCAAATGTTTATTCTTCGTTTATATATGTTGTCTTTTATTCCCTGGGTGGTGCCTTTTGCACAGCAAACTTTTCATTTTGATGAAGCCCAATTTATTAATTTCTTTTGTGAATTGTGCTTTTGCTGTCTGTCATTTCTAAAAACTCTGCCTAACCCCCAAGCCACAAAAAATGTCTCCAATGTGTTCTTTTGAAACTTCTATAGTTTTTCATTTTGTATTCGATCTGTGATCCATTTTTAATTTTTGTATAAGGTATGAGGCACGTCAGGTTTTTGGTTTTTGTGGGGTTTTTTGCATATTGATATCTGGTTGTTACAACACCATTTGTTGAGAATCAGCTTGCGTTTATCTATAACAATAACCACCTTGGATTTTAATTAGAGTTGCAATAACTCTATAGATTAATGTGGAGGGAACTGATATCTTTGCTGTGTTGAGTCTTCCAATCCATTAACATGACCTCTCTCCATTTGTTGATGTTGTCTTTCATCTCGTTCATCAGCATTTTGTAGTAAATTTTTAGCATATTTTGTCCATGTTTTGTTAGGTAGCTAAGTACTTCATTTGGGGAGTTATTGTAGATGGTAGTGTGTTTTTCATTTCAGTTCCCAGTTGTTCATTGCTGGCATAGATTAATTTTGTGTGTTGATCTCATATCCTGCACCTTTGTGAAATACCCTTGTTAGTTCTAGGAATTACTTTATGGTTTGCTTCCCGTGCACTTGAACAGAATCTGTATTCTGCTGTCATTAGGTAGAGAGACCCATCAATTACACCTCAGTCTAGGTGGCCCAGGATGCTGTTCAGGTTCTCTGTGTCTGTGATGATTTTCTCTCTACCAGTGTCATTGTTTGGGATCAGAAAACATTGTGCAGCCCAGCGGCCAGTCTAGGCGCTCCGAAGCAATTTTTAAGGAGTCTCTTTCTGGAGGTCCATCCACCTCTGTGGAATCCCTGGGGATTTCCAACTCCTTGGACTCCCCTTTTTCTGCTGGCTGGCCAGAAACCCAGGGCTTTAGTTAACCTGTTCTGCCGTGAACCTCTGGTGGCCACACCCCTATCTGGGGTCAAACACCCAGGGGACTGAGCGGAACGCAGCGAAGATCCTCCCCGCCGGGTAGGACCACAGCGCCTCCTAGTGGAGCCAGTTTTGTCGTCCTCAGGATTCTGTGTCTGCAGACCCTGCGGATGCCGTCACTTCCATGGCTGCTGCCACGCCTCCCGCACCTTGGAATTTCCCGGAGACCCGAGAGACTGGAGAAAAGAAAAACAAGTGATTTCCCTCATCCTCTGAGCACTAGGTGTCTCCTTCCTCCCTAGAATCAGAAGGCTTCCGGAGCTCTCTCTGGCCATGTTCCCACTTGTGGGTTGCCTTGAGTCTAGACTGGGGATACCAGAGTACAAATAGGAAATTTAGCTCCGTGCAGAGGTCATTGGAATTCTGGTCTTCAGTGCCCCGGCTTCTGTCTGCCTTCCGAGTCCGAGTCCGCGGTCGGCTGCAGGGCGCAGTCTGTCCAGGCTTTGCGGCTGCGGTGGCGACAGACCGGGTGGCCTGTCCTTCCTCCTTTTTTTTTTTTTTTTCCTTCCTCCTTTTATCTGGAACTGGAACCCTCTGCTCTACTTCAAGCTGTAATATTTTCTCTTTTTTTTAAGATTTTATTAATTAATTTTAGAGAGCAGAGAGAGAGAGAAAGGCATGGAGGAAGAATCGGAAACATCAACTCAGAGTAGTTGCTTCTCATATGTGCTTTGACCAGGCAAGCCCGGGGTTCCCAACAGGTCAAGGTATAATCTTTAGGAAGATTTTTAAAATGTTGTGAAAAATAATTACTCTCAAAATAGTTGCTCTTAAAAGGTAGATACAAGAACTATTACGGTGGCATGCGCGGTCAGCTGGTGTAGACTCTCGCCAAGGGTCCTAAGAATGAGCAGTTTAAACCAAAAGTCTTTAAAAAGAAAGTAAGAAAAACACCTTTCACATTCCTCATCTTGGGTTTAATATTCCGGGTAACCTGAGATTTGGAAAATTAAGTGGTTGGCACAGCGTGAGGACTCACCACAGACAGATGTGCCTCTGTGTTGTTAGCTCACTGAACGGTGTTGGCCCCTCGTGCTGCAGAGATGCCGCACAGATGGTACGAGTTCAACACATTCGCTTCACTGAATTGATGGGCAGGTGTGACATGCTGTTGTTCTCTCTAAGCAAGATTCAATTTTGTAAAGTTCTTAACGGTCTTTGAAGTTATGGCTTCCCCGAGTAGATGCTGATTGGCCGGAAGGAGCGATACCAGTTCTCTCTGCGGACATGTAATCTGGTGGCTGGGTTCTTGGCCGTAGAGATACGGAGGAATTGAGCTATTTTTTTTCCGAGGACAATCCCCTGTGTTTTCCAAGGACTTTGCAACTATGGATAGTTTCCTCCTCACACTTCTTTCTGCAAGGTGAGGTAATGTCCTCATTTTAGAAGCCAGGAGACTGGGCCTGACCTGTAGTGGCGCAGTGGATAAAATGTCAACCTGGAACACTGAGGTCGCCGGTTTGAAACCCTGGGCTTGCTGGTCAAGGTATATGAAAGAACTACTACAAATTGATGCTTCTTGCCCTCTCTCTCTCTCTCTCTCTCTCTCTCTCTCTCTCTCCTCTCTATCTAAAAATAAATAAATTAATTTAAAAAATAAAAAAGAAACCAGGAAACCAAAACACAAGTGCTCACACATGTTACCTGTAAAGGAACAGGCTGGAATGACCCCTAGCAATGAGATGCCAACAGGGTCTCCCAGTAGCTTAGAGCCGGGAACTTGGATGACCCTCTAGTCCAGACACAGAAGACATTTTTCTCTACTTTTACTGGGGCATAACTTATGTGTAATAAAAATTCATCTCTTTGGTAAGTTTTGGCAACTGTATACAGCTGTGTAACAAGGTACACTAGAAACAAGGGACAGGTTACTTTTGTGACCTGAAGCCCTCTGTGCTGCCTTGCAGTCAGTCCCCTCCCCCATCCTGACCCCAGGTCACCCCCATCTTCTCCTGCCTCTCTGCTTCCACAGGACTGTCACCACAGGCCTCGGCACAGCGCGCTTCCCGCACCCTGGGTGCTCCTCCCCACCCCTCCCCCGTGTTCCCGCACCCTGGGTGCTCCTCCCCACCCCTCCCCCGTGTTCCCGCACCCTGGGTGCTCCTCCCCACCCCTCCCCCGTGTTCCCGCACCCTGGGTGCTCCTCCCCACCCCGCCCCCGTGTTCCCGCACCCTGGGTGCTCCTCCCCACCCCGCCCCCGTGTTCCCGCACCCTGGGTGCTCCTCCCCACCCCTCCCCCGTGTTCCCTCCCCCTAGGAAACGCCCTGAAGCCCTCAGACTATTCAGAGGACTCTCCTCCTGCCCCTGCCCCACCCCAGCTCCCGTCACAGGAGTTCCTGGTGCCTGTGACAATGCGTGTCCAGCTCACTCCATTCCACCTGAAACCACCTTCATGATCAAATTTGATCTTCAAAGAAATTTTTTTAAAAAAGGAAATGAGGCTCAGAGAATGTATTGACAAGCAGAAGGGGCATCGGGCTAATGGAAAAACGGATCTGGAGTTTGTTCATAATGGACAAACATCCGGCTTCAAACCCCTCTTGCCTCCCACTGGCCCCACGGCCCAATCAGACCCTGAGAGGGAGCCATGGTCCAGACCTTCATTCTGAGCTCCGGACGCAGGCGTCTAGATGCCCCTTCCAAAGGGGTTTCCCTTGGATGTCAGCACCCAGGCCACTCAGACTGTCCAGCACTGCTGTGGCCACCCCACCCCCCGAGCCCTGCTCTGGTGTTTCCCATCTTTGCACAGGCACAGTAGCTGGACCTCCACTGATACCCCGTCACCTTCATTCACCGAGCTGACAGCCCCAGAACACACTGTGAACCCGTCCACTCTCCATTGTCCTGGACACTGCTTCTCCCTGGACATTTCCAGTAACCCTCAAACTCCTTTCTCTCTCCCTCCAGTCCCTGCATCTGACCTGCCTGAGGGACCCACTGAGCTCTGGGAGTTGGGCAGAGTTTGTTCATGTAAAAAAAACAACTGAGCATTCTAGAGTGTCTGACATGTATCATTCCAAACACACGCACGCACGCACTGCAAACTGCTTGCGACAGACACTGGGACTCCTCCTGTGACAAACCTCTTTAGTGAAGGTCTTGGAAGCATTCTGAAGTCTGTGGCCTGCCGTCTGCTGGTTATGGCTGTGGGACCACAGGCGAGTTCTGTAACCCTTCAGATGTCCCACCTATAAACAGGGATGGTAACATCCGAGCATGGGGATGTTGTGAAGCGTAAATGCACACAATGCCTGCACAGGCTACGGTTGATGAAAAGCTGAGAAGCCGTTCTTCTGTGAGGAGGAAGGAAGGTCAGAGGTATTGACCAGGTGCCTCTGACTCGTCACACACCATGCGTTCCCATCACTGAATCCTGTGACTGTTGTTCTTCCCGCTGCTGAGGATCTGTAGCTGGGCAGGGTCTCCTGCAGATAAATGATGTTGATGCCCTCAAGAATCCGAGGGAGCCTGACTGGGCGGTGGCGCAGTGGATAGAGCATCGGACTGGGATGCGGAGGACCCAGGTTCGAGACCCCGAGGTCGCCAGCTTGAGCGCGGGCTCATCTGGTTTGAGCAAAGCTCACCAGCTTGGACCCAAGGTCGCTGGCTCCAGCAAGGGGTTACTCAGTCTGCTGAAGGCCCGCGGTCAAGGCACGTATGAGAAAGCAATCAAAGAACAACTAAGGTGTTGCAACGAAAAACTGATGATTGATGCTTCTCATCTCTCTCTGTTCCTGTCTGTCTGTCCCTACCTATCCTTCTCTCTCACTCTCTTTCTGTTTCTGTAAAAAAAAAAAAAAAAAAAAAAGAGTCCGAGGGAGCGTGTTCTCCCAGGGTTCAGCTGATATGTTTCGTTTCAGGGGATGAACAATCAGTACGTCCGCCGGGAGGTCTTCTGCCGGAACACCTGTCACGAGCTCAAACGCTTCTGGGAGAGGGAGATTGGCAAACAGACTTACTACCGAGAGTCGGAGGAGCACCGCCTGGGAAGGAGTGCGCTGAGGAAGTATGTGGCTGTTTGGCTATTTCTTATTTATTAATTCTTTACAATAGACTTTATTTTTTAGAGCAGGTTCACAGCAAACTGGAACAGAAAGTAGAGTTCCCACATATCCCTCCCTCCACACACAACCACCCCACGGTCAACAGCCCTCACCACAAACACACGCGGACACCCTCTGTCTGGGTCTTCATGTGTAGATGATTTTCCCGGAAGAATGCCAGATGGGCATCTCAGAGGACAAACTATTTTAGTTCTGCATGCATATGTTGCTGCCACCACTTACAGTTTGAAATTTTTCTCAAGTTAACCGAATGTATGGTCTAACTTTGATCTTTATAAATGAGGGGAAAAAATCTCTCCTCTCTGTCACTAGTTCTAGTGCATGAAGGCCACACTAATTTGGGGAGCATATATTTGGGTATTGCTTTTTTCTCTCCCATTTGATAATCTTTGTCCTTTAATTGGGTGATTTATATCATTAACATTAATTGGTTTGATTGGTTTAATTCTACTATCTCACTAGTCGTTTTCCATTTTCCCCCATCTGTTCCTTATGACCTTTCTTTTTCTGCCTTTCTTCACATTAATTTTTTTTATGATTCCACTTCATCTCCTCTGTTGGCTTTTTAACTATATCTCTGTTATTTTAGTGGTTGCTTTTGGATTTATATATACATCTGAACTTATCACAGCCTACCTTCAAGGATACATCATTTCTTGTAGAGTGTAAGATCCTAACAATGGTACAGTGCCATTCTCCCCGCCTGGCCTTCACGCTATTGTACAAAGTACATTTTGACTTCCACGTGTGTTATAAACCCCATGTTGCTTAATTGTCAGTTTTGCTTTCAATCAATGACTATCCTTTAAAGAGGTTTAGCTAGTAAAAAAGAGTTGTTAATATGATATGTACCCACACAGTTGCCTTTTCAGATGCTTTTTGTTCCACTCTTGTCCCGATTTCCATCTGGTGATTTTGAAGGGACTCCCCTGAACGCGTGAGGTGACAGTCTGCCAGGGATGAATTCTCTCAGTTCTTGCACATCTGAAAACCTCTGTTTTTGAAAGATAGCCTTGCAGGGTAAAAAAAATTCTAGAATGACAGGGCTTTCCCACCCCCACATACACACTTTAAAGATATTGCACCTTCAAAGGAAAGTTCACAGGATTAAGATCAGAATATTTTTTAACAGAAGTGCAAGTTAGAGAGTTGAAATGTGTACATATTTAAATGTGCAAGTCGCCTGCATACCTTTTACAGCCTGAACACACACACACACACACACCTTGGGGCGGCAGGGGTGGGGGGAGCTTTCCCTGAACCAACGGCCAAGGCGCCGCAGGCTCCGTTTACGGGTGTTTGGTTTCTATTTTCAGGCTCAGGGAAGAATGGAAGCAGAGACTGGAAACCAAGCTGAGGCTGCGGAACAATGCAGACGAGAATGAAAAGCGGGCAAACGTTGGCCGAGAGCTTCTCGCTTCCTTGACACAAGAGGATAGTAAGCACTGAGGTCGCTCTGCCAGGAGAAGTCAGTGCACGCGGCCGAGCCCCTTTCCTATGGCAACCAGGTCTCACACTGCGGTCTTCCCCCCCACACCAGGGAGGGGCGTGCCTGCCAGTCCCTTCCTAGTGCTCAATGGAATTATCAGCCAAGTCGGTCCTCTCTGCATGTCTCCAAAGATGAGATTATTTAATTATATGGAAATAAAGAATGCTCCAGGTGGCATCCTTTATTTCCATTTAATTGTCGTCTCATTTTGATCCAAATATTTGCGATTCTAAGCACGCCGGGAGGTCAGTCTCCATAACCGTACTCAAAATGTGGCACAGCAGTGTTGCCCCCATTTTACCCCTAGGAAATCGTTTCACGTAATCTTTTCTCTTGTTTTCTTTTGATGAGAAGAAAGATGCATCTACCTGTGGAAATAAAAGTATTGTAAAGAGTCATCAAAATAAGGTTTGCAAATAAATTGATCTATGCTGTTTTTTCTTCACATGAAATTAAGTTTGGCTTATTCAAAATTCAAAACAAACAAAAAAATTTTTTTGGCTTATTATCTAGACCCATTCAATAAGATCAGGGTGATTTTAATAAAACATAGTTGCTTTGCCATCACTGGTGTATGTGCTCTTCGTTTTATGGCTTTATTTAAAATCTCCACGTGCTGGTGCGGCTAAAATATATCTGGCTGCCCCAATGAAGTGTTTGCCATATAGATCCTGAACTTGGAGATGTCGCCGCCATTCCCCAGACATCCCTCAGGTCCCCGGGACAGGTTTGCTGATTCTTAAAGTGCAAACTGAACTGGGCCTGGGCCAACAGTTAGCCACCAGGGCAAGAGAGCAGAGAGACGCACGTGGTAAAGGACCTGACAGTTGTACCTCCGCGGCAAGAGAGCAGAGAGACGCACGTGGTAAAGGACCTGACGGTTGTACCTCCGCCCGTCCATGCGCGGGCGCAATGTGACCAGGAGACTCAGGGCAGAGAGGATTCTATCAATAGACAGTGTGGTGTTCCAGTCCTCTGAGTGCCCTGATGGGCCATGAAGTGCAGCCACCCACATCCCCAGGGAGCCAAGAAGGCTTCCTCAGGGCAGTGGGAGCCACCAGGAGGTCAGAAGCGTTGTGGGGAGCGCTTGCCGGGGTCCCACACTTCTACAACCCAGGGCACAGGGCTCAGAGCCCTCCCCAACTGCTCTGATCTCTCATGCAACCTGAGATTCAATTAAACTAATAAACTCTGGATTCCAGCTGGGTTCATTTGAGGTCATTTTGATGAAAGGAATTTTTGTTGGGCGTAGGAGGGAAATGGGAATTAAACAGAGGGAGGAGAGAGGATGGGGCTCGCAGGCTGGGAGGCTCTCCCCAGCGAAGGCCGGCCGGCCACGGCGGACTGCAGGGCGCTGCTGCTGGAATAAGATGCCGAAGAGCGAGGCAGGAAATGCGGGTGAAGATCCTTTGTTCATTCGCTGGTTCGCCACAGGCCCGGTCCTGCGCTCTACAACCAGACACAGCACAGGACAGACACCAGAAGCGCTGGCTCTGGAGGGGACAGCCTAGGGAAGACGTCCGGCAGATCAAGGCCATTCGTGTAAGGGACTGAGGCTCTGGGAGCCACAGCAGGCAATGGGGTCGCGCCCTGGCCTAGGGAGGGCTTCTTAAGAACAGGCAGGTTAAGACCAAGTCATCATAATCCAGGTGAAGATGGGATTCAGGGCTCCCGGGTCCTGGGGGCTGTGCGGGAATGCACTCAGCCAAGCCAGACGGGAGTGAGGAGAGGGGTTAGCAAGAGCTGGACCTGCAGAAACCGGCATGAACGGCCTGTTGCCTGAGAGGTGGAGCTTTTCTCAAGGGCCCAAGACGACGCTGAAGGGTGTTGACCCGGGTGTGCCACATGGCCATGGTTCTGGAGGGCTGTCCCGCCCCAAAGGAGGAAGGACAGAAGTGGGAAGGCCAGCAGGAGCTTCTGCAGATGCAGAATGGGAGAGAAGTGTGAGTACCATTTCTTTTCTTTTCTTTTTTAAGATTTTATTTATTGATTTTAGAGAGCGAGAAAGGGGGGAGAGGAGTTGGAAGCATTAACGTGTAGTAGTTGCTTCTTGTATGTGCCTTGACCCGGCAAGCCCAGGGTTTTGAACCGGCGACCTCAGCATTCTAGGTCAGCGCTTTCTTTATCCACTGCGCCACCACAGGTCAGGCCAGTACCATTTCTTACAGCACTGGAGGCCAGACGTCCAAGCTCAAAATGCCTGCATGCTCATTTCTTGTCTTGTAGATGGGCCCCTTTCCCACCATGCCCTCACACGGCATGAGGCTGGGTGTCTCTGATGTCTCCTCTTATAAAGGCACTGATCCTATCCCCACCCTCATGACCTCATCTAAACCTAATGACCTCCCAAAGGTTTCATTCATCTCCAAATACTATCCCATCAGAGGTAAGGGCTTCAACATATCAATCTGGGTGGAAGAGGGGGAATACAATTCAGTCCCTAGCAGAACGGGCTGCTTTATATCTGTGTAGCAAGTCCTGGACACATCCCATTCCTAAGACTGGCCCGGGTCGGCACAGCAAACACCGCGATCTGTGGGCCACCGCGCAGCTTGCACACCAGCCCGGGGCAGCCCAAGAGCAGCAGATCACAGCCATGCTGCCGAGGCTCTGGGAGGTAACTGACATTCGAAACAGAGCCCACAAACGCTGGCCAGGACATGCGTTCGTAATATAAATAGACTGACCGCCTGCTAAAATAGATGTATAAAAAGGGGAGTCTCATAAGCTTGTACTCAACATGTCCAGGGTACAGTCCAAAATTACTCCTCCCAAGAGCCAGGACAATCCTAACTCACATGAGAAAGCATGATCAGAGGACACAGGTGTTGGAATTAACTGACAAGGATTTTCACACAGTTATACCGACGCTCCAGCAAGCAATTACAAGCACTTCTTAAGCGATTTTAAAAATTAGAAACAAACAAACAAAAAATCTCAGCAAAGAAATAAAAATTGTAAAAAAAAGAACCAAATGGAAATTTTAGAAAGGAAAGCTATGATAACTCAAGGAATCAAACAAAAATAATACTGGCGGAGCTCAACAGCAGAATGGGGAATACAGAGAAGCGTGTCAGAAAACTTGCAGAAAGTTAATGAGATGATCTAATTTGAACAACCAAGAGAAAATAGGTTGTGTTTTTTTTTTTTGGGGGGGGGGTTGTTATTTCAAAGAAGGAATAGAGTCTCTAATCTACAGAAGGGTCATCAAGATAAAGCATGTATGTACCTGGTGGGTGGGAGGCAGGCTTTGAGAGAACTTGAGAAATGCGATTGGAAGATGCCATGACAGGCAGGTGCCATGCTCTGGGCTGGCTCTGGGCGCGGGTAAGATAAGATAGGGCAGGACCAGTGGTGGGATTCAGATAGCTTAACAACCGGTTCTCTGCCCTAATGACCATTTTAAGTATTAAAAAATGATATACCAAAAGGTACTTTATTATCTCATGCATTTAATACTTAAGTAAGAACAATAAAAGAGGTGCACAAAACTATATAGATTATAAAAAAGTTTTAAAATATAAATAAAAAAATATTAAATAATACCTGACCAAAAAAACCCACAAAACAATAAAACTGTTATTTAAGATATTTTCAATGACAGCTTGTCACCCCTGGTTGTTTGGCACTTATTCTCTTTACATTAGATGTTTGTTTACTGAAGTAACAAACACGAGAGAATTAAAATGTAGTATTTCATCAAAGGCATCATGAGTTTTATAATATGAATAAATATCACAAGCACAGTTCCGTCAATTTTTTTTCCACCTGTGGACGGAATGAACATGACTACAGGCACTTAGAATGCGCTGTTGGCGCAGATGAATGTTAAAAAAGAGTAAGGAAGGCCCTGGCTGGTTGGCTCAGCGGTAGAGCGTCAGCCTGGTGTGCAGAAGTCCCAGGTTCGATTCCCGGCCAGGGCACACAGGAGAAGTGCCCATCTGCTTCTCCACCCCTCCCCCTCTCCTTCCTCTCTCTCTCTTCCCCTCCCGCGGGGGGCTCCATTGGAGCGGGGATGGCCCGGGTGCTGGGGATGGCTCCTTGGCCTCTGCCCCAGGCGCTAGAGTGGCTCTGGTCGCAGCAGAGTGACGCCCCAGAGGGGCGGAGCGTCGCCCCCTGGTGGGCAGAGCATCGCCCCCTGGTGGGCGTGCCGGGTGGATCCCGGTCGGGTGCATGCGGGAGTCTGTCTGACTGTCTCTCCCCGTTTCCAGCTTCAGAAGGGTACAGAAAAAAAAAAAAAGAAAAAAAAAAAAAAAGACTAAGGAATGTAAATTTGTAATTTCCACATTGGGCGGCTGCCCAGGCGCCCACCTTAGAGAGAACCCTGATGACAAGTGTCATTTTAACAACCAGTTTGCCGAACTCAACAAAAAATCAGGTATTGGTCCTGCCGAACTGCTGCGAACCGGCTGAATCCCACCACCGCCCAGGACCCACACCCGGGGGCTCGGATCGTGAATGTGAAGGCAGAACCCTCGGCTGTCTTGGCATCCGGTACAGCCCTAGGGTCTGGAACAACAACTAGAACATGTTATGAGACACAAAACTTATCTGTTGGCTGAATGAATGGAGGCTTTGCGTGTAGCACAAGCACACTGCTTTATGAGAAAACTCCTGAACAACAGCCCGTTCACAGCAGGGCCCAGGAGGCTGGATCAACGTCTCTGGAGTCCCGTCACCTCCCGCTCTGAGCGGAGAGCCGCCCCGCTTGTCTGAGTTAGTCAACATGACACAGACTGACGTCAGTTGCTAAGCTGCAAAGGCTTCCCCTTCCTGCAAGGCCACTTCCCGACCAGGAGGCTTTCCGTGTTTCATAGTGTCCACACATTTCCATTTGGCCTATGAAATGAAGGGTGCAACAGGGGTGTGTTACTTCTGGAACCTTCCCACAGGGTGCCCAGTGCCGCTGAGTCAGGCCCGAGCCCGCCCCCGGGTGCGCTCAGCGGCTTCTCCTTCCTTTGTTGTGTTTCCCTGATCAACATAACTGTACATTTATACCCTGCATGGCTTGTGTGATGGGTGGTGCCTGCCCCACGGTCCTGGTCCGCCCAGGCCCCAGGGGCTGTCTTGGAGGACTTGAGACAGGACGAGGGGAGGTACAAAACTGAGAAAAGTAAAACCCACAGAGAAGAGAGAGAAAGTACCGTTTTCTGGAAAAACTCTTGTACGAGGGTGTGGAAGAGTGCAGTCTCCATCTGACTCATCCGGCTGGCAGAGGCCGGCCAAGGTCATTTAGTTGACTCACAGCGTTTAATTAAGCCAGCTGTGGACAGGACTTCAAGCTGCAGATGAAGCCAACCTCCAGTATTGACCTTAGCCACATCCCCCAGGGTCCTGGATCCAACCAGCTGAACAAATGCCATCAACCACCACAGATTGCTACTTTAAAAGCCAGGTGGCTTTCTCTGGCCCGAGGGGTTAATCCAGGTGTGGCAGAATGTACTAGCAGTTATAGACTCCACCTTGGCTGGCAAGGAGGAAGTCTGGGGAGATTCTACCATCCATAGCTCTGGCCAGCGACCTGACGCTGCCCTACTTGTTGTCCAGAGCCCAGGTGGTATCACTGACCACCCCAGCTAAAACCAAGGGCAAATATCCTGCCACCTTTCCTGACTGGCTGACACCACTGTAGGGAAAATGCCATCAGGGTTCCATACAGCGACTGAGGAACAAAGATAGCCTCGCTCTGAGATCTCCGCAGTTGTCTAAGGGCCACAGGATCCACAGGTGGTGTTTCCGTGAGCATTCAAAGTCTCTATCGTAACAACAACCCTAAGATACAAGTCTCCTGAGGGCTTGATCAGGCGTGTGGGCAGGGCTGGGGGCAGTCCTGTGGGACTGAGCCCCGTAACCTCTGGAATCTGACCCACCTCCAGGTCGATAGTGTCAGAATTGGGAGTTAAATCATAGGAAACCCAGCTAGTGACTGAGAATTGCTTGGTGGCGCGGGAGAGAAAAAAAAAAAACACACATGCATCGGAATTGGTGACCAGAGCCTGAGGGAGAATCCATTTCTTTGCCTTTTTCCAGCTTCTAAAGGTCTCATATTCTTGTGTTTGTACCTCTCCCCCATCCTTTTTTTTTTTCTTTTTTGTATTTCTCTGAAGTTGGAAACGGGGAGGCAGTCAGACAGATTCCCGCATGCGCCTGACCGGGATCCACCTGGCACGCCCACCAGGGGGCGATGCTCTGCCCATCTTGGGGCATCGCTCTACCACAATCAGATCCTTTCTAGCACCTGAGGCAGAGGCCACAGAGCCATCCTCAGCGCCCGGGCAAACGCTGCTCCAATGGAGCCTTGGCTGCGGGAGGGGAAGAGAGAGACAGAGAGGAAGGAGAGGGGGAGGGGTGGAGAAGCAGATGGGCGCTTCTCCTGTGTGCCCTGGCCGGGAATCGAACCCGGGACTCCTGCACGCCAGGCCGACGCTCCACCGCTGAGCCAACCGGCCAGGGCCTCCCCCCATCTTTGAAGTCAGCGACATTGATTGCATCTCTCTGGCCCTCCCGCTGAAGTCACCCCCTCCCTCGGATGCTCCTGTCCCCCTGATTAGCCTCGGCTCACCCAGATCCACCCAGATAATCCAGTCATCTGCCCATCTCCAGGTCCTTAACTTCATCACGTCTGCAAAGTCCCTTTTGCCACGTAAGGTGACACATTCACAGGCCCCTCGGATTAGGTCATGGACATCTTGGGGGGACAATTATTCTGCCTACCATGCCCAGCAATTTAAGAACTGAAAAGGCAAAACAAGACTACTCAAACAATTATAGGAAGCAGCTTCCTCTTCCTGGGGCTGGCAGAAACAATAGAAGAGGCTAACAATAGTAACACCTCAAAACCTGGAAGATGGGCCCTGTGGGGCAGGAGTCCAGCACCCTGAGACAGGGATGCACCTCAGCTGGTCGTGGGGCTTGTAAGGGGGTGCGGTGATGAGCTGGTTCTGCGCATGGTGAGAAATGCCAACTGGAACCAGCTGCCACCCACCCCACGAAGGCAACACCACCACCGAGAAACTGAACACATGGTTCTTTGGCCTCTGCGTCTCTTTAAAACAATTGTCTTCCACTTATTGTTATTGGTAATGGGTTTCCATGTATACAGGGGTATGAAGTTTCCCATCTCAAGGAAGTCCAGTTTTAAAAAGGAAGCATAGGCCTGACCTGTGGTGGCGCAGTGGATAAAGCGTCAACCTGGAAATGCTGAGGTCGCTGGTTTGAAACCCTGGGCTTGCCTGGTCAAGGCACATATGGGAGTTGATGCTTCCAGCTCCTCCCCACCTTCTCTCTCTGTCTCTCTCTCCTCTCTCTCTCTCTCTCTCTCTCCCTTTCTCTCTCCTCTCTAAAATGAATAAAAATAAAATAAATAAAATAAAATGAATAAAAAAAATTTAAAAAAAAAGGAAGCATATAACAAATGTTAATTAAATGATGAATAGTAGACACGAAGAAAGGACTGTTCTGTTTACTTATTGTTGCATTAAAAAGACACCACAGCCTGACCAGGTGGTGGCACAGTGGATAGAGCATCGAACTGGGATGCAGAAGACCCAGGTTCGAGACCCCGAGGTCGCCAGCTTGAGCGCGGGCTCATCTGCTTTGAGCAAGGCTCACCAGCTTGGACCCAAGGTCGCTGGCTCAAGCAAGGGGTCACTCGGTCTGCTGAAGGCCCGCAGTCAAGGCACATATGAGAAAGCAATCAATGAACAACTAAGGTGATGCAACAAAGAATTGATGTTTCTCATCTCTCTCCCTTCCTGCTGCCTGTCTGTCTCTGTCCCTCTCTCTGACCCTCTCTGTCTCTGTCACACACACACAAAAAAAGACACTGCAAAGCACTGGCTTGAAACACTAGCAGTTACTCATTTGTTCATGAATCGGGGCTGACTGGGCTCAACTGAGAGCTGCTGTTTGGGGGTGTCTGCACCCCTGGAGCTCCAGCTACGGGAACATGATCCCCGCCCCTCAGCTGCTGCTGCAGACCCTGACCAGCGGGTGTGTGCTCACACCCCTTTGAACAAGCAAACAAAAATGCCTCAGTGTTACTGTTAGGAATTAAGCCACGTTTACAGTGAAAACCAGGGTTTAAAGTGGTCATGTGAGTGGGGCCTTCGGGCCACTTCAGTGTCCTGGGTAGAAACGCAGAACCGGGATGGATGTCGCACGCTTGTCCTGGGAATCCTTGTGAGGTGTCAGCGCACGGCCACATGGGAAACTATGCCGGTGCGTGTGACACGGCCACATGGGACAGGCCTCCTGCATGTGACACCAGAACGCAACACACTGCCTCCACCTGGCGATGAACCAAGTTCTCCGTGCAGATGGAGCCTGCGAGTGTCAGGTGCAGCCTGGTTCGGCCACCTGACGTCGCTGTACCTCCACCAGCACAGGCAGCTGGTGGCCCCCAACAAAGCCAGGGGCCAGCTTGACAAGGAGTTTCTTGGACGATGGGGGTGGGTTCCCAGTGCTCTCGCCAACAGGCAGTCAAGAAAGTAACTGTTGGCCCTGGCCGGTTGGCTCAGCGGTAGAGTGTCAGCCCAGTGTGTGGAAGTCCCAGGTTCAATTCCTGGCCAGGGCACACAGGAGAAGCACCCATCTGCTTCTCCACCCTTCCCCCTCTCCTTTCTCTCTATCTCTCTCTTCCCCTCCCACAGCCAAGGCTCCATGGCAGCAAAGTTGGCCTGGGCACTGAGGATGACTCCATGGCCTCTGCCTCAGGCACTAGAATGGTTCTGGTTGCAATGGAGCAACACACCAGATGGGCAGAGCATTGCCCCCTGGTGGGCATGCTGGGTGGATCCTGGTTGGGCGCATGCGGGAGTCTGTCTGCTGGCTCCCCACCCCCACTTCTCACTTAGGAAAAATACAAAGAAATAAAATAAAATAAAGTAACTATTGTCCCATACAAGGTAGAGAAAGGTGTGTTTCTGATGCAGACACCATCACCCGTGATGGATTGAACACCTGTCAGCATTTGTCTTAACAGGGGAGAAGGCCACACCCCCAGGGGGGCTCTGGCCCCACCTTGTTCTGCAGCAGACCCTTGACCCCCACCTGCCTCCAGGGGGCGAAGGTGCTGCTTCACCACTGCCAATATTTCTTCAGTTTACTAGGGGGCTGTTTCGGTCCCATCAGCTGCCCCTACCCCTACTGGGGTCCAGAAACTAGTCTGTGTTCCGTTTCATTCGGCGGACAGTCTGCACACCCCTGCACATCCCGGGAGCTCATCCTGCCGAATGCACTGTGGAAATGGGTATGCCAAGTGTGAGTAACCCTGCTCCTCCCACAGTTAGGACAGTGGCAGTGGGACAAGGGCACAGCTCAGTAAGGCCATCCCCGTATAGAAAACAAGGGTGGATGTGGGGACAGACCACCACACACCAACCCCCGAGCTGCAGAAGCAGAGGTGCTGAAGGAAACCGCCCAACAGGCCGTATGGCCCTGGCCGGTTGGCTCAGTGGTAGAGCGTCGGCCTGGCGTGCAGAAGTCCCGGGTTCGATTCCCGGCCAGGGCACACAGGAGAGATGCCCATCTGCTTCTCCACCCCTCCCCCTCTCCTTCCTCTCTGTCTCTCTCTTCCCCTCCCGCAGCTGAGGCTCCATTGGAGCAAAGATGGCCCGGGCACTGGGGATGGCTCCTTGGCCTCTGCCCCAGGCACTACAGTGGCTCTGGTCGCAAAAGAGCGACGCCCCCTGGTGGGCAGAGCGTCGCCCCCTGGTGGGCGTGCCAGGTGGATCCCGGTCGGGCGCATGCAGGAGTCTGTCTGACTGTCTCTCCCCGCTTCCAGCTTCAGAAAAAATACAACAACAAAAAAAAAATAGAACCCTTTAAATTACACGTGTCAGTGACCTATGATTATACAGACTGGAGTCGGTGGCAGAAGGATGCTGACACTCAGCAGAGGTGACCCCTGGTGTTTGGATTACGGCAATTGCCAGGCATACGCCCTCTGAGCGCCGCCTCCTGGCTTGCACTGGGCCCTGGTGGGCAATGAGAGAGCAGCTCCCCACGTCTGGTTCCTCCCTGGCATACCCGTGATGGGATCAAGTGTGCCCTGTCCAGCAAGCATGTTCTAAAGTGAAAATGGTACATCCAAGAAACAAGTCAGCCGGCTGTCGATGGAACTTCCCACTGACATGTGAGGTGGCCAGGCACCCCCAGGTGCAGCTCTCCCCGACGTGGGGGCTGGGCCGGCATGTGGGCTCCTTGTGAACTTGAGTACACTAAGGTCCCACGGCAGCTGGGAAAGCATGAGAAAAACTATTTATAGCTATGTATGGAAGGAACACACAGAAAACCCTGCCCTGTGGACAGAGATGCAGACCATGGGACTTGTCCTGAAAAACACCCCCAGAATGCACCTTGTTACAATTTCAATGTGGTCTGGTACCTGACAATGGAAAAACTGGGTGATCAAGTCCCAAGCCCTGTAGGGACGAACACTGTGACAGCAGACTGTATGGAACCCATGGCCTCTGTTCATGACCCATACGGATGCCAGCAGAAAAGGACACTTTGGCCATGAACTTCAGTGGGACTAACAGGCTGACTGATTCTGCATCACACAGATGAAGACCACAGCCATGGGATACACCATCACACAGGGCATGGCATCAAGTTACCAATCAAAGCCTTCTGATGTCAGCACATGATGCCAGGGAAGCCTGGCTAAAGTGCCTAACTGCCAGCCTCACTGTCAAGTGACAAAGAGAGTCCCAGGGGGCACTGGACCTGCCAGTCCTGACAAAGAGATTCTCTACAACCCGTCCAGGGGACCACTGGGTGCTGACTACAGGGGACACGTGTTCTGGGTAAGACACGATACCCATTTGCAGAGTAAATGCAGACTATACTATCCAAGAACTCCTAAATGTACAGCTACGTATTTGAACTCCTTGAACATATTGGTCAGACAACGATGCCGCCCTCGTGGCCAAGAGTACCAGCAGCAGGCAGCTCTCTGGGAAGTCATAGGACATATCTGCCCATATCACCCACAGACAGCAGGTGCCATTAAAAGATAAAATAAACTCTTAAAAAAAGAAAAATGACCTAGCGTGCGGAGGACCCGGGTTCGATTCCCGGCCAGGGCACACAGGAGAAGCGCCCATTTGCTTCTCCACCCCTCCGCCGCGCTTTCCTCTCTGTCTCTCTCTTCCCCTCCCGCAGCCAAGGCTCCATTGGAGCAAAGATGGCCCGGGCGCTGGGGATGGCTCTGTGGCCTCTGCCCCAGGCGCTAGAGTGGCTCTGGTCGCAACATGGCGACGCCCAGGATGGGCAGAGCATCGCCCCCTGGTGGGCAGAGCGTCGCCCCTGGTGGGCGTGCCGGGTGGATCCCGGTCGGGCGCATGCGGGAGTCTGTCTGACTGTCTCTCCCTGTTTCCAGCTTCAGAAAAATGAAAAAAAAAAATCATAAAAAAAAAGAAAGAAAAATGAAAGGCCCTAGCCAGTGGCACAGTGGATAGAGTGTTGTCCCAGAGCACCAAGTCCTGGGGTCACTGGCTTGATCCCAAGGGCATCAGCTTGACCCCTGATGTTACCAGTTTGAACCCTGGTCAGGGCACATATGAGAAGCAATCAATTAATGACATAACTAAGTGCCACTCCTCTCTCTCAGAAAAAAAAAAAAAAAAACCTGAAAAAATCAGCAGACCCATATTGTGGCAATTCCCTAGAAATATACCACCCACTTAAATACACTGTTTAATTATGAGGTGTGTGCATTGGGGGTGGTTAGAACAGGTCCACAGGGTTACAAGAGACTCCAGCCACATAATGAGCCCTTGGAGAAACCAGGCTGCTGGGACCTCCAGGTGGCAGAGTGGAGCTGGGTGTGGGAGAGTCTCACCTGGGGCTTCTCTTCCCTCCTCCTCCACCTGCTGGACAGGGGCAGTTATGGACACTGGTGACAATCATCCTGAGTATGAGGTGGGTGATGTTCTAAACGGCACATTGTAATCACCTCAGGATAAACCCAGCCAGAGGGTGTGGGTTAGAAATGGTGAGATTTTTTTTAGAGAATCAAGTCCTGGTGCAGCAGGGAGAGGTCATGACCACGGGCTATGAAAGAGAGGAACCCCCTGGGTGGGGAAGGAGCACCTTGGACCGGGGAGGTCAGGGATGGTGGGTGGGACCATTAGCTCTTCTGGCTGTCACCTGCAGGACACCTGGCGCAACCTGTTAGGTCTGCCAAGAGGAAACACGAGGCCATGTGGGGTAAACAAAGTTTATTGTTACATCTGGGCGCAGGTGGGCTGAGGCCGAGAACAGCAGCCACAGCCAGTGCGGCTTACAGAGGCACTTTGACGGGCGCAAGGGCGGGAAAGCGGCTGCCCCTGCAGAAGGAAGACGGGGCAGACGTTCATCAGAGGCGGCTACGCCCACTCCTTGCGGTTAGGACAGGATGTCGGTCTCCAAGGGCTTATCTAGTTTCCCGGAGCACTTTGTCCTTGGTGGTTTCGTATACAAGCTGGGGTTCATCAGCCAGTCATCTTCCCACGATGGGGGGTGGGGGGCAGGGAGAAAAACTCGGCCCTTTCACTGTCGTCTCAGAATGCTGTGATAACCTTGCCCGAGACCGTGAGCACTGCCCCTCAATCCAGCTCCTGGACCCCCATTCTCTCAGACCTCCGACTGAGGACGGTTATGTTGACGGGAGGCAGGACAGCGACACAAGTGAATTTCCTAGATGCCGACTGTTCTCCCTTGGCCCCTCGTAGTAGTATTGCCAGTGCCCTGGGGTCTCTCTCCACTTGGTTTGCCAAACAAACCAAACCCAAACCTCTCTTGTGTGCTTTTTCCCAGACCGTGGAGAATGCTCCCAGTTTAACTGACTGCTGGGTCGGTCGTCCCCCATGAGACCAGACCGCCTTCCCCTCTCCTGATCTCTGCCAGCCGCCCTTGGATGAATCCTAATCCCTAATGCTAGCCCTAACACTGACCTTGACCCTAACCCCAACCTTAAACATATCCCTTTCCAAGGGGGCGCCCCAGGCCCTCGCTGATCCGCGGTGGGCTGTCACCCCTCTGGGACAGCTGACAGCCATGGCCATGTGGCCCTCACCTAGGTTCCTGCTTAGAGAATATTTGCTTCATTTACACGACACTGCACCCCATGTCACCCCCTGACTGCCCCTCATGTTCCCACAGCCTCCGGCCTTCCCTGGGGCTGCAGTGGGCAAGGGGCTCTGCAGCTGCGCATGGCTTCCCAGCACCCTTGGGGGGTTAACCTGACTAGACAGAGGCTGGGTCAGAACTAGGGTCCCTTTAGACGCCTGCCAGCCCCCACTTGGGTCAGTGATGGACCCAATTTCCCCAGCGTCCCCTTCTCTCCGTCTCGAAAGCACAGGTCGTCTGCTGGCGCCTTCAGGGGACAGGAAGCCAGCCCTCCTCACCAGAAGAGAGCTGAGACCATGTTTACCATGTTCCAGACCTTTAACCCATGCCCGGGGGCACAAGGGTGGCGCCTGGGAAGCCCCTGGTGAGGCTTGTTGACTGAGGCTGGGAGGCAATCCTGCAGGGACCTTCGTGGGAACACCACGGGGGTTTTTGGCAAAACCAGAGCCCAAGACCCTCTGTTCAAGCTGCCCCATGTGGTGAAACCAGTTAGAGAAAGCATTGCCGCCCCGCCCCCCGCACCCCCGGCTGAAGGCGCAGGTCTGGGTCATCTGAGACCGGTCTGGTGGCAGGGGGAGGGAACACCAGCGCTGGGGCCATGCCTGTCACCCCTCATTCTCATCCCGGTCGGCCGAGGCTGCCCCATCATCTCCCAGGGGAAACTCATCTCCTCCGAGGGCTGCCTGTGCCAGCCTATGCCACCCTCTGCGTGGGGGCCACGAGGGCCACGCCGGGCCACGCTGGCCCCACAGGAAGTCCACAGCGGCCCCTCTAGGCTCCACGGTTTGTCCAGGACAGGCTGAGCTACCAGAGCTCCCGGGAGTCCTAGTGGCTGGGCAGTCGACACATTTCGTCCCTCTGGATGTGCTGGTAACAGGACTGGAGGGAGAGAGGCGAGGCTGCAGCCATCTGCCCTGCCCGCTCCTAGCCACGTGCACGGGCTTCTGGGCCGATACCAGGGTGCGCCCACCTCCCAGGCCGGGACCACAGAAATGTCCCTCTCCCGCTGTGCTCAGGGATGCAGTCTGGGACACACTCAGGACCCTGGGGTCCCTCGGGCTCGGAGGAACTGTGGGCTGCCTCCCAACCCCTTCTTAACAAGGGTAGGACCAGGAGCTCCGCGAGGGCCCCTCCCAGAGAGGCACACACGTTGTGAATGTGAGTGAGCTAATCCCCACGATGGTGGCTGGGGCGGGGAAGAGGTCTTCCCCAGTGGCCCCGAGGACATTTCTGTCCCTTACCTCAAGAGCGGTGAGCAGGAAGTCATATAGGCCCCCTGTGCGGATGGGCTCCATCATGTCACGAATCAGGTGGATCTCGGCTCCCAGGTGCTGGATTCTAGAGAACCACCCCGCCCCAGGGAGAGGGGAAAGGAAGTCCGTCAGGGACAGGCACTCAGCTGCTGGGGAAGGAGACCTGTCCTGGGAGGCGGGACACGTGGGGTGGGGTCCCCGCTCTGCTTCTGACACCCACGGGGCCCAGGGTGGAACCCTCTCCTCTCTGGGCCTCAGTGTCCCTATCCGTACCAAGGAAAGCAGGGTCCATAAACCCTGACGTTCAAAGACTCCGCCGTTCAGAGCGTGTGCGGTGGGGGAAGGGCCGGGAAGGGGGGGAAGGGTCGGGAAGGGAGGGGAGGGGCCGGGAAGGGAGGGGAGGGGCCGCCCCGGCCCCGCCCAGCTCACCCGGCTCGAGACACCACATAGATGAGCAGCGGCAGCAAGTCGTCCATGGGCAGCTTGTGCTCCTGGCCCAGCACGCGCGACACGGTGGCCTCGATCTCCCCACATGTCCTCTCCAGCACCTCCAGCTTCTCCCAGGGGTTCATCGTGGCCCTGCAGCGGGGCGGCTGGCTCCAGATCAGGCGCTCGGGGCGGTCCCAACAGCAGCCCCAACACTCCAGCCTCTCACCACCACCCCCCACTCAGGGGGCAGACTCACATGATCTTCTGCAGGCACTCAGTAGCTGACAGGAAGCACTTGTCCCTGACCAGGGAGTGTCTCTGTGTGGCAGGGGAGCAGGGTGGTGAGGCCACAGTCCCCCTGTCACATCCACAGTCCCCCTGTCACACTCACCCCATCCCCATTAGTGGCTTCTGCACAGCCCTGCCCAGAGAGTTGAGTGACCCAGAGCAAGTCACAGCTCCACTGGGCGCCTCAATTGACTCACCTGTAAAGGGGGGTAAATGGTCGGCAGGAGGTTGGATGGAAAGGGAAAAAAGACAGTAAGTAGAACAGCCAACAGTCTGTGGGTGCGGCCCAGCTCTGACTGCCGGTGTCAATGGCTCTCGTACCCACAGACTTAGTGCAACGCCAAAGCCAGGGCCCCCGGGCGTTTCCGACTCAGTGGGTCTAGGGTGGGTCTGAGAACCTGCTTTTCTAACCGCTTCTCTAACTGCTGATGCTGCTGGTCCCACAGTGCCCAGGGAGTGCCAGCCACCTCCCCACAACCATCCTGTGAGGTGGACCAGTGCTGCAGCGGAGGGCACTGTCCCAGATGAGGAAACTGAGGCACAGGGATCAAATACTATGCCCCTGGTGGCAGAACCAGTACAACAGTGGGGCCTGTGTTCGAGCCTGGTCACTGGGGGCCACCAGCTAGTCCCTCGCCCACATGGAAATCAGAACAACTTGGGAAGTCTGGTGTCCCCTCCCTCACCCACCTCTGCCCCTCCCCTAGTCCTCTGCGGCCTCTGACCGGCAACATGAGGCAGAAGGCCACTCGGCAGCCTGAGCGAATCTGGGCTCCAGCTCAGGGCTCAGGCCACCCCTTGGGGGGGGGGGGCAGGTAAAGAGCCCACCCTCTCACCTGATTGCTCGTCAGCTTGAGGTCCTTGGGCCACAGGTGCCTGAAATTTCAAAAGTGAGACAGGAGGCTTTGCCAGGGAGAGGGCAGGGTCTGAGGCCAGAGGGCAATTTCCCTGTGCCATGTCCCCCAGCGGGGCTGAGGACAGGAAACGGGCCCACAACGCCATCCCAGAGCGCATGTGTGGAGCCCAAGGCAACAGGGGGCCGAGAGGGATTCCTGGGGAAGGTAGACCACTGGCCCCAAACACGAAGGTGCCTCGGCCGCTGGAGGGGGCGTACAAGAGAGACACCCGGGAAGCTGTGGGCCACAGCCAGCATTCAGGGTGCACTCAGGGCCCAAGCTAAGCCAGTGAGCTTTGCCAGAGCTGCTGGGAAGGAGACAGCAGCTCCCTGTGGACAGTGGGGGGCCTGAGCTGGGAGAGGAGAAACCTTGAGTGACTGGTGCTACGCCTGTTACCACAGGAGGCGTCACAGACAGAGCAACACAGAGAGAGGTACCGCTTCCCTTCTTCACGCAGTTGAGCACCTAGATCCAGCCACACCTGAACCAGACCCCAGTGCAACCCTAGAACTTCATGGATACATGGCCAATTAATGACCCTCTCTCTTTTGGCTAAAGACAGCCTTAGTGAAGTTTGTATCTGCTGCTACATAAAAGCCCTAGCAAAAGTGGTGGTGGTGGTGGTGGTGGGGTGCTTACTTCTGCACATCCAAGAACTCAAGAAGCTTGGTGTCCGAGAAGAGGCTGAAGTTGGTGATGCCCCGGATGTACAGACTGTCCTCCTTCTCATGCAGAAGCAGGTAGAGAGTGAAGAGCTCTGAGTAGAAGCTGGGTAGCATGAGAGGCAGCATCAATCCATACACCTGCTGGTCCCTAAATGACAGCGGCCAGGACAGGCTGGGGTCAGCAGGGCAGGAGCCTGGGGGTGGTAGCCACTACTTAAGCTGCCCTCCAATGAGCCCATATTAATCCTTGTCCCACAGCCGTGTCCCTGCCTCCAGCCTCCTCATCTCCCAAGAAAACCCTTCCCAAGCCTCCGTCATAGCAGTATGGTGGTATCTGTGGCCACCTCATTTGACTTTGAGAGCCCACACGGCAGAAGGAGCAGGGTTTTGAACTCCATTTGACTGAAAGCAAACCAGGGTCCCAAATGGACAAGTGACTGGCAGCAAAGCCTTCAGCGGCTCTTCTAGGACAGTCCGTTCCTGCCTCCTAGTTTTCTGTGCTTCCTAGGACTCCGGGGGGAAGTTCTCCCTAATCTCTAACCCCACTTCTCATGCCTCCTGCAATGCAGTGACAGAAAGGCCTCTCTAAGCCTGGAATCTGAAGGCAAATTGTAAAGGTTGATCTCGGGAGACTGGGGGAGACAGATTTAAAGACCCACATAACTCTTGCTGGGTGACCTCAGACTCAGCTGCTGCCAAGCCCCAGGTCCCCCATCTGCGCACAGGGAAGGGAGGGTGCCTGGGGCAGCCGCTCACCTCTGCACACTGGAGAGGCGCGGCTGCACTAACACATACAGAACAGGGAGACGGCTGATGCACTGACCCCTCCCTGGGACAGAGGTCATGGGTCATTCTGATCTTTGAATGCTCGATGAACAATGCTTGGTCAATAGCCTTAACTCCCAACACTTCCCCAGAAGCAAAGATGGGAGGCCTCCCGGGACTGGAGCCTGGAGGCCCCGGGGGGAGAGGACCCTGCAGACCCCATGGGGGCCCGAGGCAGCTACCTTTTCTCTGCGTCTTCCTCTTCCTCCAGGGCCTGGCCCTTGCGCTGTAAGGCAACCTGCAGCAGACCCCTGCAAGCCAGCGAGAGAGGAACAGTGTGGCTGCCTCCTCCCACAGAGCCCAGAGCTGAGCTCCACCTGCCCATCACCAAGGGCAGGGGGCTCCACCCCCCAGAACCAGGGGGCATGAACCTCAGAGCCCAGCCTCCTGGACCTCAGCAATTAGGAGCCTGGGAGGACAGGATGCCAGGCCGAGTCCTGGAACCCAGCACAAGAGGGCACTGCAGTGTCCACGGCCCATCCGTAATGACTGACGGGGGGCAGCTCAGCCATGACTGGCAATGGGGCCCGAGGCCAGGGCCAGGGTCGGGCTCAGCCTGCAGTGTGGTTCCGGTTCCCCTGGGGTCAGGGGTCAGCCAGGGCCTGGTCGGGCGGCACAGTGGCCAACCCCCCTCTGGTTCTCTCTCCACCCAGACCTGAGCGAGAGGTACGCTTCTCACCCGGGGCTCCAGGCAGAGCCCGGTCCCCTGGGGTCAGGGGTCAGCCAGGCCTGGTCGGGCTGCACAGTGGTCAACCCCCCTCTGGTTCTCTCTCCACCCAGACCTGAGCGAGAGGCACCCTTCCCGCCCGGGGCTCCAGGCAGAGCCCGGTCCCCTGGGGTCAGGGGTCAGCCAGGCCTGGTCGGGCTGCACACTGGTCAACCCCCCTCTGGTTCTCCACCCAGACCTGAGTGAGAGGCACCCTTCCCGCCCGGGGCTCCAGGCAGAGCCCGGTCCCCTGGGGTCAGGGGTCAGCCAGGCCTGGTCGGGCTGCACAGTGGCCAACCCCCCTCTGGTTCTCTCTCCACCCAGACCTGAGCGAGAGGTACGCTTCTCACCCGGGGCTCCAGGCAGAGCCCGGTCCCCTGGGGTCAGAGGTCAGCCAGGCCTGGTCGGGCTGCACACTGGTCAAACCCCGTCTGGTTCTCCACCCAGACCTGAGTGAGAGGCACCCTTCCCGCCCGGGGCTCCAGGCAGAGCCCGGTCCCCTGGGGTCAGGGGTCAGCCAGGGCCTGGTCGGGCTGCACACTGGCCAACCCCCCTCTGGTTCTCTCTCCACCCAGACCTGAGCGAGAGGTACGCTTCTCACCCGGGGCTCCAGGCAGAGCCCGGTCCCCTGGGGTCAGGGGTCAGCCAGGCCTGGTCGGGCTGCACAGTGGTCAACCCCCCTCTGGTTCTCTCTCCACCCAGACCTGAGCGAGAGGCACCCTTCCCGCCCGGGGCTCCAGGCAGAGCCCGGTCCCCTGGGGTCAGGGGTCAGCCAGGCCTGGTCGGGCTGCACAGTGGTCAACCCCCCTCTGGTTCTCTCTCCACCCAGACCTGAGCGAGAGGCACCCTTCCCGCCCGGGGCTCCAGGCAGAGCCCGGTCCCCTGGGGTCAGGGGTCAGCCAGGCCTGGTCGGGCTGCACAGTGGCCAACCCCCCTCTGGTTCTCTCTCCACCCAGACCTGAGCGAGAGGTACGCTTCTCACCCGGGGCTCCAGGCAGAGCCCGGTCCCCTGGGGTCAGAGGTCAGCCAGGCCTGGTCGGGCTGCACACTGGTCAAACCCCCTCTGGTTCTCTCTCCACCCAGACCTGAGCGAGAGGTGCCCTTCCCGCCCGGGGCTCCAGGCAGAGCCCGGTCCCCTGGGGTCAGGGGTCATCCAGGGCCTGGTCGGGCTGCACACTGGCCAACCCCCTCTGGTTCTCTCTCCACCCAGACCTGAGTGAGAGGTGCCCTTCCCGCCCGGGGCTCCAGGCAGAGCCCGGTCCCCTGGGGTCAGAGGTCAGCCAGGCCTGGTCGGGCTGCACACTGGTCAACCCCCCTCTGGTTCTCTCTCCACCCAGACCTGAGCGAGAGGCACCCTTCCCGCCCGGGGCTCCAGGCAGAGCCCGGTCCCCTGGGGTCAGGGGTCAGCCAGGCCTGGTCGGGCTGCACAGTGGTCAACCCCCCTCTGCTTCTCTCTCCACCCAGACCTGAGCGAGAGGCACCCTTCCCGCCCGGGGCTCCAGGCAGAGCCCGGTCCCCTGGGGTCAGGGGTCAGCCAGGCCTGGTCGGGCTGCACAGTGGCCAACCCCCCTCTGGTTCTCTCTCCACCCAGACCTGAGCGAGAGGCACCCTTCCCGCCCGGGGCTCCAGGCAGAGCCCGGTCCCCTGGGGTCAGGGGCAGCAGCTGTCCACTGTCCAGTGTGCTGCTGAGCTCACCGGTAGGCGGCCCAGAGCTCCCGGGCGTGCTGCTTCACCTCCTCCTGGGCCAGCTCCTGCAGGTGCTTGTTGGCCCCAATGCCCGTATACGTGGCCTGGAAGGTCATCATCAGCATCCGGACCAGCTTCCCCAGGGGGTGCAGCGAGCTGCTCAGAGCCTGGCCAGCGCATAGGCAACGAAGAGGGGCTCAGGGCGGGGGCAGGAGCCCAGTGGGCCCCCACAAGGCTGCCCGGGCTGCTCCCACTGCATACAGGGGAACACTGAGCCCTGAGTAGAAGGGGCCCACGCCCTGGGCCCTCAGTCAGCACCGGGGCAGTGAGAGGGGTCCCCCGGGCCCTCACCTTCCGGAGGCACTGCTGCAGGGCCTCGGGCTCCCGGTGCTGCAGCAGCTCCTCCAGGACGTCTTCCATTCTGCCTACACTGTCCTCCAGCGGGGTCCTGGGGCACCACGCACACACACACGGCTCTCAGCCACACCGGAGCCAGCTCCACCCCCTCCAGGAAGCCTCCCAGGCGTCCCCGTGGGTAGGTGGGCACACAGCGCACACACCCGGGCCTCACCTCTCACAGCACAGGTCCTCCTGGGACTCCCGCAGCTCCTTCAAGCTCTGCACGTGGAAGCCCAGCAGGGCCTCCTGCCGATCCCCGGGGCAGCCCGCGCTCACGAAGTCCCGGAAGGGGCCGTAGACACCCTGCCAGCGGCTCTCCACAGGGAAGGCGCCCAGGCCCAGCTGCCTGCGGTGGAGGTGGTGGAGGGAGAGGGGTAGAAACGGAGCTGTGGCGACAAGGAACCTTTCTAGGCCCCTGGAGAGGTGGGGCTGGCCAGCCTGGCCCAGAGGCAGGGCCCCGGAAGGGCGGACAGACGGGGAATACAGATGTAACTACCTCCAGCGTGCCAGGAGGAGGAAGGAGACGCTGAGAAGGACAGACAGAATCGACTGCTTGGTAGAGTAATTTTTAAAAGGCCACACAGAGCCCTGGCCGGTTGGCTCAGCGGTAGAGCGTCGGCCCGGCATGCGGGGGACCCGGGTTCAATTCCCGGCCAGGGCGCATGGGAGAAGCGCCCATTTGCTTCTCCACCCCCACCCCCTCCTTCCTCTCTGTCTCTCTCTTCCCCTCCCGCAGCCAAGGCTCCATTGGAGCAAAAAGATGGCCCGGGCGCTGGGGATGGCTCCTTGGCCTCTGCCCCAGGCGCTGGAGTGGCTCTGGTCGCGGCAGAGCGACGCCCCAGAGGAGCAGAGCATCGCCCCCTGGTGGGCGTGCCGGGTGGATCCCAGTCTGGCGCATGCGGGAGTCTGTCTGACTGTCTCTCCCCGTTTCCAGCTTCAGAGAAAGAAAAAAAAAAAAAAGTAAAAGGCCACACAGAGCCCTGGGAAGGTGACAGGAAGAGCTGGAGACCCAGTACAGCTTCGGCCTAAGAGAGACCAGTGCCCGGAAGTGCAGAATTCCCAGCCAGGAGACCCTGCTCTCGCCCTCCGTACCTGGAACCTTCCTCAGCTTGATCCTGTCTTGGCCAAAAGGCCTGGGGTTCTATGGAGTATTGCCCTCCATGACACACTCCCAGATTCTCCTACACCTGCACCCCACCAGGCTCAGTCACGCCCCTAAGGTTTGCCCTCCAAGCTCAGCTCCTACTGTCAGGGAGAAGCACGCAGGGACGGTGGGTCAAGAAGTTAGCTGTACCCCCTCCCCAATTCCGAGATGCTGGCTGGTACTGCGCTCCGTTAGAACCGCTGCCCTCACAGATGCCCTCGTCAGTGCAAAACCAAGTTTTCCTCCTTCACTTAGCAAGTTCCCTTCTTCCCCTTGGCTGCCAGGGAACTCAAAGCTAGACTAATGCTCACTCATGACTATTAGAAGGCCTATCTGCACCTCCCTTTCTTTTAAGTTCAACTCGCACTTCTATTTTCTATTTTATTCTTGTTTGTTTCATTTCATAGGCTGTCCTGTACCTTTCCCAGTAAAAAAGCAAAGCCTATGTGCACTATTTTATTCTAGGTTTGTGACATGTGGAGTTATCACCCCAGGGCCCTTGATTCCAAGAGTCTCTGACTTAAGGGTTGTGTGACCCGGGCTCTGAACTCTCCAAAGAGCTAAGAGGTTGGACGGGAAAGCCCCTCTGAGTGGACCTGAGTCCCTGGGGTGGAAACAGACACAAAGATAGCCCCAGACAGGCTCTCACCTCTTGTAGGTACTGCCTGGATCGGGCGGGAGGGCAGCCGTGTCCAGCTCGCCTTGGACGTGCAGTCCTGTCCTCGTCCCACGGCTGAAGGAGCCCTGCAGGGTGAAGCCATTGAGGAAGGTGATCTTGCCCTGGAAGCCCGGAGAGGGAAGCAGGGATGTCTGTCCACTGTCTATCCGATCAGGTGCCCTTCCATGCAGCCCCAGTCACAGAGACTAGGGACTGTGGTGGGTGGCCTTCCCTCCACCCATTTAATCAGCCCCACCCCGAAGGGCTCCCCCCACCAAGAGCTCTGCCCACCTCCCAGGGCATCCGCTCCGAGGGAGGAGACAGGAGGAGAATGAAGAAGGGCCTCAGAGCTCAGAGTGGAGGGAGCCACCACTGCGGGGCCTGGACGGGCCTGGGCCACTACCGGCCCTGGGGAGGGGCAATTCTTTGCTGCACGGGGCTGTCCCATTCCTAGTACTCCTGGTCGCCACCCATCAAATGACAGTCATAAAACCAAAACAGCCCCCATGTTTCCAAAGGCCCCACTGAGGACACAACTGCCCCCTGCTGGGTCAGCTCGGGCAGGAAAGCCACTCCAGGACACCTGCCCAAGACTCTGATGATGGGTTGGGGGGTTCCCAGCTAGGAGGGCTGGAGGAGGACACAGCCAGGGGACCACCGGCAACTGCTGTGCCCAAAGCGAGCCCACCTCTTTCATTCTGACTCCCACCAGGATCCAATCACACTCCACAGCAGGAGGGTCCCTGGGACGCGTGGAGGTGGGAGAGGCTCTCTCCTACCCTCTGGACCCGCTGCCCGCACCCTCCGCAGGGCTAGAGGTTACAGACTCCAGTCCTGGCCCTGGGCGGGAGCGGAGCCGGCCCTCACCTTCCCCGTGAGGATCAGGTCCCTGGTGAAGGTGCCCTCGTACAAAGAGTCATCTTCATAGAGAAGGATCCCTGGGCCCTAGGGAAGCCAGGAAGAGAAGTGGTGAGTTCTAAAGGGCCGGGAGAGGTGGGGGGTGGGGCACAGTAGAAAAGGGGGAGGTGGGCATTGGTTGATGGAGAGCAGGGTCCTGAGCCCTGTTGCCCTTCCCAGGACTGTGCTAGGCGGGATGCCAGCCCCCGGCTGGCTGCGCACGGAGCATGAGCCCCACGGGCCTCGTCCTCAGTTACCCTGGACAGCACCCTGGGGCCTGGCTCCTCCTCCCCAGGGACCTCTCTCGGGAAGCCTCCTAGGGAACCTCCCTTCACTCCTCTGGCTCAGGAAGGGGTGTGCTTCTCCGGATCACCCCCACGCTCTGCGCGGGAGGCGGGGGGGGGGGGTTGATCAGATGCGTTTGCCGCACTGGCTGCCAGGAAGCTCAGCGCCAAGCGGGGTCCGATTTCTGCTCTGCTTATCTCTCAGTCCATCTGAGGTGCCCATTCTTGCCTGTTCTTCCTCCTTCCACCCTTTCTAGAACAAAGTGTAGCACCAATAGACCAACAAGCCACGAGAGCAGCAGCAGCCATCAGGCCGG
The DNA here is from genome assembly GCF_036850995.1 of Saccopteryx leptura. NCBI lineage: Eukaryota > Metazoa > Chordata > Mammalia > Chiroptera > Emballonuridae > Saccopteryx > Saccopteryx leptura. Next base: position 8,600,329 of record NC_089512.1, on the reverse strand, counting down.
AGCTCAGCCAGGTTCCGGGGTCCCGGCAGGGTGCCGGTGAGCCCGGAGGTTAGCGCCGGGTGGCTGGGCTCAGGAGGCCTGGGTGAGAGCCTCCGTTCTGCCACTCGGTAGAACGCACCAGTGGGCAGCTTCTCTGACCTCGCTGAGCCTCACATTTGTTATTCATAGACTAGGGACAATGATGTGACCCACAGGGCTACTGGGAGGACCCTACAAGATCGTGTTAAAAGTCAGAGCCCAGAGCTAGGCGCTCAGTTAGGGGTCCATAAGTGGTGGGTGTGCAGGCGGCTGTACCACCAGTGCATGGCAACACTAACTTCAATCTTATTACTTCACTGAGTTTTGTGGGGTTTTTTTGTATTTCTCTGAAGCTGGAAACAGGGAGAGACAGTCAGAGAGACTCCCGCATGTGCCCGACCGGGATCCACCCAGCATGCCCACCAGGGGGCGATGCTCTGCCCCTCTGGGGCGTCGCTCTGTCGCGACCAGAGCCACTCTAGCGCCTGGGGCAGAGGCCAAGGAGCCATCCCCAGTGCCCGGGCCATCTTTGCTCCAATGGAGCCTTGGCTGCGGGAGGGGAAGAGAGAAGGAGGGGGGGGAGCGGGGGAGAAGCAGATGGGCGCTTCTCCTGTGTGCCCTGGCCGGGAATCAAACCCGGGACTTCTGCACGCCAGGCTGACGCTCTACCACGGAGCCAACCGGCCAGGGCTTCACTGAGTCTTTATGACAAGCAGTTAACTGGATTGCTGATGGAGACACTGAGGCTGGGAGGGGCAAGGGACCTGCCCAAGGCCAGGGCAGGTGGGTGGCAGGACTGCAGTCCTGACCAGGTCGGGTTCTGGTACCTGGGAACCCAGCTTCCTACCTACCACATCCCCCCCAACCAGCCTCAGCTCGGCCTCAGGGTCCCCGAGCTGGAGCAGGCAGCCCCAGAGTTCAGCCCGAGCGCAGGGAGACCGCAGCTCAGGACACACGCGGGTCACCCCACTCACCACCATCTTGTCTGCCTGGAAGGTCCCCTGGTAGCAGACTCCCGCCTGGGTGACCATGACCCCCGGACCATGGCGCTGGTCGGCCCGCCACATGCCGATGTAGCGCTCGCCCCTGGGGGGAGAGGGAGGGCGGCCAGAGCTGAATCAGAACCGTTCCCACGCCCCTGGCCTGTGCTCCGCTGTCGTGTGTGTGCATGGGGTGGGGGGGTGGGGGAGGCAGGTTAAAAAATGACATCACCTGAATCCACTCAACTCAGACACCAGGAAGAGGAAGTAAGAACCCCCAAGAGGGTGGATGTGGGAGAGAGCCTATCTGGGGGAGGGCATCCTGGCAGGCTTCCTGGGGGAGGTGGCAGGAAGGACAGATGGAAGGGGGATGCCATTCACACACATGCAAAGCCATGGAGGTAGGAGTGTGCAACAGATATGTGGGTATGTTCACCGGTCTGGAAGGCCGGGGGCGGCACACACGGGCGCCACGGCAGGAATGAGCTCAGAGGAGTAGGCGAAGCCTCAGGTGCCAGGCTGGGTCCCTGCACTTTGTCTCACAGCCCAGAGAGCCGAGACTGCTCTGAGCCTCAGATGGGACCAGATTAAGGGTTCAGAAACTCCCTTCAGACAGCCCAAGGAGGGGCCAGAGCAGCTTCCTGAGCCCGAGACCACCGAGGGAGCAAGGGGGGGGGGGCAGTGAGGACGCCAGAGACTCCGGGGGGCAAACAGGCGGCTCACTCTGACCACAGGAAACCCTGCTTTGAGGCTGTCTGGCCTGTGAGGGTCTCCTTCCCCCCCGCCCCGTCCCGGGCCGCCGTGGAGGGCTCACCTGTCACCGTCCTCCTGGACGCCATAGCCGCTCCTCAGGCCCCTCTCCCAGTGGCCCGTGTATCTGGAGGGCTGAGAGGCTTGCGGGGTGATCTCGAGGACCCCAAACCCGTGCCGCATGCCTGCCCGGAAGTAGCCCTTGTACACCTTCTCAGTGCTATACCTGGAGAGGGTCACCAACAGCTGGCCCTGCCTCCCAGAGGCGGCCCAGGGGACATGCCTGGACCAGGAGCCCCCTCCCCCCCCCCCGCCATCAGGCCAAGGGTCACTTACTCACAGATGCCGTAGCCACACATGCTGCCTTCCAGCCAGTGGCACTTGTAACAGTCAAACTTGTCCTCGGAGGCCTGGGGCACCAGGAGGACGCCAAAGCTGTCCGTGTGGCGGGCAGGGAGGGGTCAGCATGGGGTTCACCGCCCTCACCAGAGACGCTCCAGCATACCCTCTCCGTGCCACCCAGGAGGGTCCCTGCCTCCAGGGGCTTTCTCGGGGATGGGCGGAGCCTCACAGGTGCTCAGCCTGTCTCTCCTTCCCAAAGGGCCCTCCCAGGACGCCCCTCCGTCCTGCCCCCATGCACCCCTGGGAGTGCTTTCGGGCCCTGGACCAGCCCCTCCACGGCCCCGCTCTCACAGGGGAACAGAGGTGGGCGCTGGACCACTTAACCTCTAAGTTCCTGCTTGGGTTTGAAAACTGGGGAGGGGGCCAGGTTGGTGACCACTGGCAGAAGCGAAAACCACTCTCTTGCCCCAACACTCCCACATCAGCCCCAGCCTTACCCGTGCTCCACACCTTGGCAGAAAGTGCCCACGTGATTCCGCCCATCCGGCCACTTCAGGGTTCCCCTGGAACACAGTCGAGGTCCATGGGCATCAGGCTCCCCAGAGCCACCCTCCAACACACGCAGGACCCCCAGCCAGTCTCCGCCGCTGACTCTGCAGAGGCCTCGCTTCCCCTCGGGCGGGGCTCCGCCCCACCCAGCCCTCTTCTCTGAGCCCTGTGGCCCCACAGGCACGCTCAGCCCTTCCTCTACCCTGGGCACAAGGGCCCCAGCAGCCTTGAAGGGCACACTCACCACATACTGGAGGGAGAGTTCTGGGAACATCCAGGTTCCCTTTTTGCCTTGACCAACGGGAAGCTCAGGACTAAACTTTAAGCTCAAGCCAAACACTAATCATGGGGGTTCCTACCCTCCTCCTCTCCTGTTCAGACACTGCATGGTCTTGTCTGGCTTTTTGTCCCCAGGCTTCCTCAAGCCCTTTAGGAAGCGTCAGGGTATCAGAGCCATCAGACTTGCGAGTGTAACCTTGGCGAGTCCCCTCTGCGTCCTGGGCCTGTTTTCCCAGCTGTAGCACAGGGCGGGCCACGTGTTCTTCATGTGGGGACGGGTGGACCTGAAACTGTGGCCAGCTCACCCTATGCCGCCCCCCTCCCCCGCCCCGAGGCCTTGGACAAGTCAATGCCAATCATGGGCGTCAGTTTCTGTACCTACAGAACGGGTGACAGCACTCCCCCAGGGCATTCTCGTAAGGACTGACGAGGACAAGCCACCTCGACCGCCACACAACGCTACGAAGATATGAGGACTGTTCTCCCACCCCCAAGAACAGGGGGCGTCTGCACAGCCTGCAGGCCAGCCACCTGGCATCTGCCCCCCTGCTCCCGTGTCACCAACACAAGTCTTTATTTGGCACAGACCTACTGTGGGCCAGGTCCTGTCCAAGAGAACTTCAAGGAAATGCTAAGGGACAAACAGAACCGACCGACTGGCCACAGGAGTAAGAGCCTTTGGTTCACGCCACGCGGGTCCTGTCCGCCCGACACCCAGGAGGAGCCCCTGGTACTCACTGGCCGTGGGGTCTGGCCCGCCACCACTTGCCGTCATAGGTGGCCTGGCAGAGGTGACCCTCTGCACGGAAGGTGTACACGGCGGTGCGGCAGGCGGGGGTCTCTGAGGTCTCCTGGCCCGCCCCCAGCACCGGGAAGTCTTTCTTCTCACGCAGGGCCTGGCACACAGCCTGGGTGACCTTCTGCCGCCAGACCACCTGACGGGGACAGGGGAAACAGGACAGGTCCCCGCTGGTGGACGCAGCCCCTGGGGAGCCTCCTCTCTGAGCTCTGTGACCCCACAGGGGCTCACAGCCCTCCTCCACCCTTGGCACAAGTGCCCCAGCAGCCTCCCAGGGCACACTCACTACAGCCCGTAGGGAGGATGGGGACTCCGGAACAACCATCTCCAAGCCCGCCTGCAACCCCGCTCGACCACTAGGAGGAGTCTCCAACTGCTCCACGCTGCTCCCTGGACCCTCCGTCCAGACCTGAGCCCCTGTCTGCGGTTTCGGGGCCTGCCCCGGGCAGGCCGACAAAACCACCAGACAGGGATCAACACAGGCCCCGACGTGGTCTCTACAGAGAAAACTGCCAGCCTCGACGGCATTCTGATGCTTGAACCCGGGCAGCCCCTGACTCACGCCGACCAGGACACCCAGGGAGCCTCCAGGGTTGTAGACTTGTGCCCCCTTCTCCCCTCCCCTCCCCTCCCCTCTTGTCTTCTTCCCTTGGCCTCAACCCCACCCCACCCCCCAAGTCACAGTTCATCCGCACTCACTTGGCCCTGGGACTTCTTGCAGTAGAAATAGAACTCCTCCTCGGGTGTGAGGAGGTAAACCATGCACCTAGACAGACGGAAGTGACAAGTAGGCCCCGGTTCTGTCCAGAAGGGTGTTGGGGAGGGCCCAAACTGGAGCCCTGGGGTGCGGGCAGCTTTCATGGAGTCGAGGGAGGAAAGGCCCGAGTGTCACTGGTGGAGGGGGCTCACCTGTCCTGCTCAGGTTCCACCCACACCAGCTTCAGATCAAAGGAGTGGCCACTGTTGCCCTGGAAGTAGACAGGGCACAGGTGTCATCCAGAGCCACCTATGCTTCTGGCCTGGCCTGGCCCCAAGCACCAGCCTGCTAGCACCCCCCTCAGGCACCCCCCTCAGGCTGCTCAGTGCGCATGCCCAGCACCGAGTCCCTAACCACCCCTATCTGCTCCCCACCTCCAGGGCAGTGCCTGCAGCTCCCTTCCCAACCAAGGGCCTGCCAGGGACCCCAGGATCGGCCTCCCCTGCTCCCCAATCCTGGTCCACCACGGCCACCAGAATGCTCTCTGGGAAACACAGCTCAGGCCCCATCAGCCCCTGTGGGAAACCTAAGGACCACGCTTCCCGGGGAGGGAGACCTCACTGCTGAGCCCACCACCCGAGACCACAGAGCCCTCCCACCCACCCTCTCCACGCCACGGCGCCACGGCCACGCCACGCTCACACCTCCTTACGCCTGCCCCAAACGCTCCTCCACCTGCCGTTCCTTCCACCTGAAACCCCATCCCTGCTCCGCCAGCCAGGCCGAACACCCCTTCCTCTGGGAGATGCTGTGCATAACCTCCCACCGGCCAGGCAAGCGGATCACTGCCCCACTGCCGCAGGGGGAGAGGGCGCCAGGCCCAGGGCGGATGGGAAGAGGGGTGCACCAGACACAGGCCGGGGAGTGGAGTGGGTCCAGCAGAGACACAAGAGCATGCAAAGGCCCAGAGGCAGGGAAGAGCTCCGTGCACTGAAGTGGCAGTATCTCTCCGGTGTACTTGGAGCAGAGTGTGAAGTCAGGAGTGGATGGGAACGCAAACCGGATCAGAACAAACCCCAAAGCCAGGCTTCAGGGGACGCCAGTTTGGGCGTGGCAAGTGGCATCTCCCCCTGTCTGCAGGGGGGTTACAGACTGACAGGTTGGGGGACAGGGGGCAGAGAAGACAGTGCTGTGGCCATCACAAGGGCAATACGAGGTCAGGGGGATGAAGTTCCTGGCCATGTCACAACCCGAAACCCAGGCCTTGCTCCCCCGCCCCCGACTTCTGCGTGCTGAGGGCCCAGGCCCTGCTGCTGCGAGGCAGTCTTCCCTGGAACCCTGGCCACACCCTGAGTGGTTCATTCAGCCCCTCTCAGCCACCAGGCCCCCCCCTCCCCCGGACCTCCCATCTGGGGCTCCTCCCCGATCTGAGGAAGAGAACTGAGTTGTCCAGCATCAGCCTCGCTCACAATCATCCTGTTCTCCAGACGAGGACCCCAAGGGAAAGACCGGAGCAGGGACACCAGCAGCCTTTCTGCACAGCCCACACCCCTTCGGGACCACGCCTGCTCCTCCCCCACCTCGGCCTTCTGTCCTTCTGCCCCCACACATGCCCAAGTTCGCACTCCCACCCGCTTCTCTCTGCCCCACTCTTTTCTCCGCCAGACCCCAGGCCCCCAGACCTCCTCCAACCTGCAGAAGGATGAGGACATCGTTGAAGAGCAGCACGCGGTCTGCCCACAGCGGGCTGACATCCACGAAGATTTCCTCGCTGTCCTGCAAGAGTCGGCGAGCCGGGGTGCAGAGTGCGTCCTGGTGAGGGAGGGGAAGCGCGGGGCTCAGGCACCTGTCCTGATAGGGCAGGCCACCCCCCTGCCTGCCCCGCCCCTGGCCTCCCCCGCCCCCAGTCCCACCGTTTCCGGGAGGCCCCTGCGACAGGGAGGGACACTGATGGACAGTGACGGGGCTCCCAGGTCTGTAGAGTCGTTCCCAGCCATTCCCAACAGGGTAGCACAGTCTCTCCTGAAGTGTCACTTTGTCCCCCCACCCCACCCGCCTCGGGCCACGGCCCCTCCTTAGCTCCTGCCCACTCTCAGCTGGGGGTCCGCAGTGCCCCGCCTCCCTCTGGCAATTCTCACCCTCCCCAGCCTGTTCTCCTGACCCTCCACCCAGGCCCGAGCCTGTCACACCCTCTTGGGGTGCACGGGATGGTCCCCCCTGCAGGGACAGTACGTGCCACATTGGGCAGGGACCAGGCATGCAATCCTTTGGTGGCACCCCAGGAGAGGGGGACAGTTCTGCCGACCACGCTTGCCCAGAGCAGCCCATGGCTGGGCCCTGGAGGCACTCAGCGAATGACTGAAGACAGCTAGACGGAGGGCGTGCACAGCCCCCTGCCTCCGCCACCACCGCCACCACCGAGGGCGTGCACAGCCCCCTGCCTCCGCCACCACCGCCACCACCGAGGGCGTGCACAGCCCCCTGCCTCCGCCACCACCGCCACCACCGAGGGCGTGCACAGCCCCCTGCCTCCGCCACCACCGCCACCACCGAGGGCGTGCACAGCCCCCTGCCTCCGCCACCACCGCCACCACCGAGGGCGTGCACAGCCCCCTGCCTCCGCCACCACCACCGCGTTTCCAGACGGGGACACTGAGGCAGGCAGAGCGCAGCGCGCAGCCCCAGCACCCAGCAGGCCCCTGTCCGAGGAACCCCTCCCCTGAGGCTGCACACTCACCCTCAGCTCGCTGTCCAGGCTACGCCAGAGGGCCTGTGTGGCCGCGGCCTGGTCCAGCGCCTGCCTCATGAAGGACTGGAGGTCTTCAAAGAGGGCGGCTGCGTGCACCACCAGCTCCCGGGCAGGGTGACCCTGAGGGAGACAGGGCCGCCAGGGCAGGGAGCTCATCAGGGCCCGCCCCCACTGGTGGAGAGACTGCAAGGGGCCCGGGGGGTGTGATGGGGGCATACAGGGTACTATATCAAGTTATTGAGTGGGACACTGGAAACCATGTCAACACAATAAATTTTAAAAAAACCCAGAAACACAAAAATACATTGCCCCAGCCAGTGAGGGCTGCCCCAGGCCTGGCCTGCATCTAAGCCTAAGTTCCCCCTTTCTCCCAGCCAGCGCCTCCGCCAGGCAGCGACCCGCATGCAGGTGCTTGCCAGGGAGTCGGGACCATCCCGACTCTCCCACTGGGCCCGAGCCCTGTGCCCGCACAACCCAGCCTGTGATTGCACATCTGCCCCCTGGGTCTCTGCCAGCTCCACCAGGGCAGGGCCAAGAACCTCAGATACCCAAGGGCAAAAACACATCCCCCCCAGAGCAGGGCCATGTCCCCGACGCCTGGCCAGGCCCTTCTCAAACCAGGGGCTCCTGAGCCAGGGCCCTGCATCTCCCCACCCCGGGCTTCCCCACGGGTGACAGGCCTGGAGAGCAGCACCTCGTGCCCCTGCCACGTACCTCCCCGGTGGTGTCCCTGAGGCTCAGCAGGTGACGCACATACTGCTGCACGTGGTGGGTGAGCAGCTGGCGGAGGGCCTGGGCCAGCGCGGTGCCCACCGGGCCCTCGGAGCCCACGCCCCGAAGGAGCAGCCGCAGCTCCTTCTGCTTGTCCTGCCAGTACTCGCTGAGTGGACAGAGGGCCCCACGCCGCCGTCACTCTCCCCTCCGCCCTCCCTGCTCCCACCACCCGCGGCTGGCAATGCCCCCGGGTCCCAGCACCAAGCCCAGACCCCAAACCTCTCTCCTACAGGCAAAGGCAGAGCCTGAGTGGCCCTCTTGGGAGATTTAGCAACAATATCTCAGCGTTTCAATGGGTTAGTGATCACAGCCATCCACCCAAGTAGGAGTGTCCCCCTTCCCTGCCCCAGGGTCAGCCCTGGCTAGTGGATTCCTGGAGTCTGCTCACCTCGGCCTCCACTTCACCGCCTTCTGAAAGGCCTGGACCACCATGCAGCTTGTGTAGCACTCGATGTACCTGCAGGCAGCGCAGGAAGCACCCTGCAGCTCCAGCCCCCTCCACTCGACACTCACCCCTTGCCCTTCTGGGGTCCCCAGATCCCACTCACTGAGTGGCTGCAGCCCTGAGGGCCTAGACAGTGGCCTGGCTCTAGGCCCGGGTGACCTCAAGTCCTGACTGATCCAAGGAGACAAGTCTAACCCACGAAATCTTTCTTCCCCGGGAGGCCTTCACGCTCGGGTCGAGGGTCTCTGAGCACGCACCAGGCTGTTGCCCACGCCCACGGAGTCCCACCCCAGGTTAGCCCCAGGCCCGAGCCCTGGCCCCGGAGAGCCCGGAGCCAGGTGGCACCCCGACACCCGCTCCGTGCTGTCTTACTCCATGTGGACCCGCAGGACGCCATCAGCGCTGCACAGCAGCTTCAGAGATTCCAGGCCAACGGCGGCCGGGAGGCGCAGCCGTTTCCGCAGCGAGCGCAGGCCTTCCTCCGTCGTCTTCTGCAGCTGCTGGGTGCTCCCCTGCAGCTGCTGCAGGAGCCGCCGGCACTCCCTGCCCTGGACGTCCAAGGGCTCTGGGGCTGTGTGGCAGGGCACAACCGTGCTGTGAGGGGGGAGGGGGCCGCTCCTCCGTCCAGGGAGCGCACAGAGGCCCCGGGTGGTCACCTGAGGGCCAGCAGCACCCCAGAGCCCTGGAGCTGCAGCCAGAGTCCTGCCTTCCCGGGGGCTCCTGGGGCAGGACTGGGAGCCCATCTGCCCCCTCGAGCTCAGCAGGGCACAGGCAGGCTGGAGGGGTGGAGCAGCTCCCTCAGGGACAAATACAGTCACCTATCCACCACCTCACCAACCAGGGGCAGCACCGATGTCCTAGGGGCACCAGCTACTAACTCCTGACTCTTGGCTTCCTGGGGCCCAGCATGTGGGGTCTGCGGGGTCCTGCAGCCCCTGCCATGCACAGATGCACGGGCACAGCCTCCCGAGAGGAAGGCACCCGGCCCAGGTCACTTCGCAAGCGGCACCCAAGCAGGAGGAAACACCTGCCTTCTTGTCATGCCTGGGGGACAGCCGGATGAGAATTCAGCCAGAGAATCCAGGCCTGGGCCCTGGGGGAGGTGGAATTTCAACTCTAGGCAGAGCTAGTTCTACACTAGCTTGGGGCTCATGGCCTGGCCCCTCAGGGTCCCTCCGACAGACAGCAACTGGGGGCCAGGACCCCAGTCCCATCAGAAGTTGCAGCTCAGAGGGCACAACAAGGTAAAACTCCTGTCCCTGGAACAGTTCCTGTGTCCCCCAACCTCCCAGGGCGGAGAACTGAGACCCACCAGGCACAAGCAGGGGCTGGAGGACATGCTTGTTGATTCGGGCAAGGGCGGTCAAGAACTCCTCCTCCAGCCGCAGCAGGGCCGTCTCCACAGGGCTGCACATGGCCTGGGCGCCGCCTCCGGGCCTGTGAACGGGGCAGAGATTAGATCTGGACCGCCCCAGAGGCAGCAGGGTCAGTGCCCACCCTCTCGGGCGTGTGCTAGAAGCAAAGCTCACGACCACCCCATATCAGAACTGCGCAATGAACTCAGGTCACCCCAAAGGGTAGTTCCCAGACTGGCCACTGAGCCCTGGCCCACTCTCTACCTGGGCCCAGCGGAAGGGAGCCTACAGGAGTCGGAGACAGGACTCAGAACTACCAAGGGAAGTATCCCTGGCTTGGTCACTCCTGGGCTCAAACACCCGCCATGGCTCCCAGGGCTCAGAGGGACATCTAGTGGTGCTCTGTTCTAGCCCTCTCTGCGGTGAGTCTCTGGAGACAAGGACAGGCTGTCAGAAGAACCCAGCCTTTCTCAAGGCCATGGCTCAGGACTTCCTGTCACCCCAACAGGGCTGGGTAAGCAAGGAGACATCTGGGGGTTTGAGGGGGATTCTGCAGGAGCCATGAAGGATAGGCAAGAAATAGAAAGGCAGAGAGGAGAACAAGGCATTGCCGGTGGGGGAGCCAGGAGAGCAAAGGCTCATGGGTAAGAGGGCCCAGGCTCTGCAGGGGGCCCACCAAGAGCACCCCGAGGAGCCGACAGAGGAACCGTGGAGGACCTCAGAGCAAGGGAGTAATGTCAGTCAGACTTGGGGACTGTTGCAGAGGAGATGGTGCCAAGCAGTGAAAGGGTGAGGTCAGGGTAGGCGGGAGCTAGACCCCCCAACCCGGCTGACCCATGGGTGTAGGCAGGTGGGCTCAAGCCTTTGGACTTCCTGCCCTGAAATAAAGGGAGCCTACAATCAGTCAAGGGTCACCTGGGAATGTGGCCTCCTGCCTGGAGAGAGGGGTAGCCAGGGGCCTGGACTTAAAACGCAGCCCCACAGACAGGCCACAGCCTCCGAGCGAACACAGCCCTCTCTCACCTGACCTTGGTGCTCTCACCTGGCAAAGGCGGTCGTCCGTCCAGCTGCGCCTCTCGCTGGCGCTGACACTCGGGCTCTGGAGTTAGCCGACCTGGATAGGTGCAAGTGACATCACCGAGGCAGCCAGTGATGGGCAGGGGACACAGGCAGAACCAAAAGGAAAAGTGAAAAGGGGTCTCCTCCCTCTCCCTCCAGCCCAAAGGAGCCTACAACTCCCAGGACATTGGTTCTGGGGCAGAGCGGGGTGGGTGCCGCAGAACCGTGGCCAAGGGCCGGGGCCCAGTCCTTCCCGCCCCACCTTTCCTGCTGGGGCTGCTTTGAGAGGGCGAGGCTGCGGCGGGAGAGGCAGGAAGGGGAAGTGGCTAGAAGCCAGCCACAGCCATCTGTCTGCCTGTGCAGCAGCCCTGAGCCCCCCGGGTGGGGAGAGGTGGCTGCACGTCAGCTCAGGCAGACTAGGGGAGCCCAGCCGAGGGGTCGGGGTGCAGCAGGGTGGCCTGGGCCCACCTGACCCTCACTCGTATCTCCAGAAATGGATGGAATGGAAAGGCCTTTTGGGGGGTGACCTTTCCACCCTCAGAGGGCAGGCAGCTGGGCTCTGAGCTGAGAGGTGAGGACAGTGGCTAAAAGTGGAGGAAGGAGGGGGCAGCCAGGGTGGGAGGTGCACACGGGCGCCCAATCAGGGTGAGCCCGGGTCTTGCAGTAAATAACTTGCTCCTGGGAGGCCTTGATCACCAGGACCCCCCACATTCACCTGGGCCACAGGCAGCCCCACCCACACCATTGTCACACTCAGGAGGAGGGGCTCTCTGCCCCTCTCTCTGAGCTACAGCTGCTCCCCTTCCCTGGAGCTGTGGCCCATTCCTCAGCTGCTCCCCCAGGACCACCTGGGGCCCCGACCCAGCTGTTCAGTCCTGGCCATGCCCCTGCTTATCCACAGCCCTGCTCCTCCCTGGGCCTCAGTCACCTCCTCTACTAAAGGACTAGATCAGAGCTTCTCAAACATTTGTCCTCCCTGAAAAGGATAAACTAGTGGAGGGGAGTGGCTCTGGGTTTGGGGCGGTGGTCTTCACCTCCCTCGCCTCTCAGAGCTGCCTTGGGATGAGCCGCACAGATGTTGTTTGCAGACACTACTCAGGGGCCCTTCCAGGTCTGGGGCCCCAAAAGGATCTCTAACCCTAGGAAACTGAGTCACACTGTCTGGAGGAAAGGCCAGAAGTCAAGCAAGGCTGGTGAGGTGGTGTGCAGGGGAAGGCTGCGGTTGAGGCTGGAGGTCTGGTCTGATGGCCCCCAAGGTTAGGAAGCTTTGGGCTTCATCCTGGAGGTGATGAGGAAGAGGGTGAGGGCAGAGGTGAGGCCGGGCATGAGAATGTGTGAGTGTCTGTGTCTGCAGGGGAGAGGGAGGAGGAGGAAGTACTGAGCTTAACACAAGAGGGACTCAGCAGGAGTCCTCCCCTCTCTAACCCCGTCCCACCCCAACCCACCTCTCTCTGATCAAGGGCATGGCTTCCTTTTTTTTTTTTTTTTAATTTTTTTTTATTCATTTTAGAGAGGAGAGAGAGGGGGAGAGAGAGAGAGACAGACAGAGAGAGAGACGGGGGGGAGGAGCTGGAAGCATCAACTCCCATATGTGCCTTGTCCAGGCAAGCCCAGGGTTTCGAACTGGCGACCTCAGCATTTCCAGGTCGACGCTTTATCCACTGCACCACCACAGGTCAGGCGGCATGGCTTCCTTACACCCTCTTTATCCACCTCTAAGGTTCCGTGGTGGCAAGCTGCACATGATATATATATATATATGGGGAAACTGAGACCCAGAAAGAACAGGAGAGCCCAGACACACTGTCTGTGGAGTACATACAGATCGGACCCAGGCCTCTAGCTCCCCGTCCCACCAGGCTCACCTGAGCTAGATGGTTCTGAGAAGCTGGGCCACTTATCTGAGGGCACACAGCAAGTTCCAGGCAGGGCCCAGCCTACCTCCTCAGGCAGCCTTAATGCTCACCTGGAGGTGGAGTAAGCACAGAACTGGCCAGTCCTGGCATGCCCAGGTGAGTCAGCTGCCTGTCTCTGTGTCAGTCTAACCAGTAGCCAGACCTGCTGTCTTCCCTGCATTCCTAGCCTCCGTCCATTCTGGACAGGGTCCCACTCGTGCAGGGTCACTGAGGTCTCCCCTCCCCTCTCCAAAGCCTGGCCCCTGCGGCCCCTCAGCCACACCCTGTCATGTCACCCATTCTGGTATTTCCTGGTCTGGACAGGCAAGGAAGTTCTGCTTGCTGTGGCGAATTTTTCCTGGGCTGCCGTGGAGACCCCCTGATCAAACCAGCAAGCCCAGGGTAGACTGCTGGGAGGGGCTGACCAAGGGAGGGGGCACTGAACCATGACAGCTGACCCCTCAGCCTCCACTTCCACCTCTCCCCCAGCACCCTTGCTCTGCCCCTCCGTGGTTCCAAGCTTCTCGTCCTGGAGGCTCCTCCACTCCCAGTCTGTCGCATACTTCACAACTTCCCTTCCTCCCCCTGCCCAGGCGCACACAGTCACTGGAGTTTTCCAAACAAGGGCTCCTGTTCCAACCACCAGGCATTAGCCTATGCAGTTCTCCCTGCAGGCAACACCAGCCGGTGTCACCTCCTCCTGGCAGTCTGTCAGGCCAGGTGAGGCACCGAGACACTTGCACGGTGGCCCAGGCCAAGCCCCAGAGCAGCGCGCTCTAGCTGTCGTGCAGGACCCGGCCCCGGGGCGCGGCGGAAGGGGGGAGAGGAAGAGATTGTCCCTAAACTGCCTCTAAATCTGAGCCAGCCCAGTGACCGCGGAGCAGGGAGGACGGAGCTTGAACCCCATGGGTCGGAGGGGACCTTCGGACAAACTCGTGCCTCCGGGACCGAGGAGCCGTAGAGTGACGGCGACACGGCTGCCCCGGGACGCGGAGGCGAAAGTCCCACCAATAGCGAGGAGAGCGCGGAGCAGAAGAGGCCGCCCACTGGCGCGCACGTCCACCCCGCCCTTACCTATGCGGGGCGATGCCCCGTAACCCCGCCGCTGTCCGCGCCGCCGCCCGCACGCTGCCTCCGCACGCGGCCTCCCCTCGCCCTGCCACGCCACGCCCCTCCGCGCCACGCCACGCCCCCTTGCCACGCCTAGCCACCGGTGTTACTCAGCGCCCGGAGCTAGGGGCCGGCCTGTAAAGAGGTGGCATTTTTCTACTCTGCGCCCCGAGGTCCCTTCTGAGGTTTCCCGCTGGTGTTCTTCAGAGTCCGGAGTCTCCTGGGACCCAACAAGGGGGAGGGGAGAGGGTGTGAACTTGACCCTTCGCCCCCACCCCCAACACACACTCACACGAGCCCAAGCTCTCTCTGCTCACTTCGCAGGCAAGGGCTTCCAGGAGAGCCAGAAGGGGCCTTCGTTTCCTCCTCCTCCCGGCAGGGCTTTCCCAGTTCACCTCGCCCCTCTCCTTCCAATTCTGATGCCCTTCTGTCCTGGGGTGTAGCCTGTGACCTCCTTGACCCGCAACAAGTCACAGAGGCCGGCACAAGTGGAGCGCGGGGTGGGTTCATGAGAGTAGGGTAAAGCCAGGCTGCCCCGCCACCTCTTGGGCTGGGTGGCCACGGCTAGCCACCACTCTTGTCTGTGACCTTGGAGAAATCCTCCCCCCCCCCACCCCACCCCCGCTCCTGGGTCTCAACGTGGTCCGGTAGAGCGTGAAGCCAGTGGTTGCCTCGCCAGGGCCTGTGACCTTGGAAAGGGTGATGTAAGCCTAGTCCCCAAGACTTCCTGGGGGAGGAGGGACCATGGTTCCTGCCTGTAACAAAGGAGCCCGCTGTCTGACCCCTTCCCCCTCTGGCCTCTAGGCCAGTGCCCCATCGCTTCTTGTAGCACACAGTTTTCAGGGGGTGACCAGCAACACTGGGCCACCTCTGCCTCTTTCCACTGAGAACACTGAGGTCAAAAGGGCTGGTTCAAAGACAGGCAGTGGAAGAGCGAAGAGGGTGGCCCACCAACCTCCTGCGCAAGTCTGAAGTGGTGGCAGGCATGTCCTCTCCTGCCAGGTTGAATGAAGAGAGATCTTGGTGGAAGGGGTGCATGGCCAGTTCTAGGGGTTCCTTAGCAGATGAGCAGGGTCTGGGGGGAAGACTGGGGGTCCCTTGGCACATGGGAGTGGGCAGGCAAAGGGGTCTTTGGGGCTTGAGGGGAGGGGCCGAGGGCTGGAGAGTGTCCATGGCCACATGTGGAGAGAGCAAGGTCATTCAGGAGCATGTAGCTCACCCCTTTTGACAAGTAGGGTAGGCAGGGCCCTAGGCAGGAGGGATCAGATCTTAGGCTGTGTGACTATGACAGCCCTTCCCCTCTCAGCCTCAGTTTCCTCATCTGTGCCTGTAGCCAAGGGAAGACAGTGCTGCTTGGGCTAAAGCAGGAAGGGAAGGGCCCCACCCACTTCCTCCCCAGAGTCCAGACTTCCTGTTCAGCCACATCTTGGGGAATTGGAAGAGAGGGGGCTAGTATTCGCTCACCCATTCCCCACTCACTGGGTGACATTGCAAAATCCAGTTTTATCGTCTGCCAGATGAGGCAAGGCCTGCCCAGCCTCTCTCCCAGCTCTTCCCTGACTTGGAGCCAGGTAATATGTAGTGCCCTGGGTAGTGCCCCGGGTAGTGCCCAAAGGACAGCCTCCACTGGGTCCACCTATCCTTGGCTACCTGCAACACAGCCAAGGGCCCTTGTCCAATCCCCCACACCCCCACACCCCCTGCCCGCATATACGATAAAACAGTAATGTGGGGCGTGTACAATCTGTGTGTGACACACAGACTCATCTACTGTTGAACCTACTGGCAGGGCCTGCATGTTGCACAACTCAGGTGGCAGCCCTGAACATGGGCACATGTATGCAGACCATTCGCCCATACGACACATGGACACAGACTCCATGGAATGCACACCGAGACTCACAACCAGACACACACACAGGCAAGGGCAAAGGGCACGTGTGCTCTTGTATATACACATGCCTTGGGACACAAGTGCATGCTTATGCACACACAGGTATCACCCAGGCCCAACCAGCCCCAGAGCTATTCTGGGCCGGGCCTGAGGCCAGCAGAGTCAGACACTGCCAGCTCCCAGCAGGCCAGCGGCTTGTCGTGGGCCTAGGCTGCCCAGCCCCCACCCCCAGCCCATGCTAAGTTCAAGATGCCCCAGGTCCCAGCCTGACTCTGACTGGGGGATCGCTGCTTCCTACCCCCTGACCTCCCAGAGCTAAACCTTGGGGTTTCAGGCTTCAGGAGAGAGCTCTCCACAATGTCCCCTGGCCACAGCTGACAGACTGCTCATGACTTCCAACCCCGAGGCCCCGGAAGCTGCACTGGGTTCTTGCAGGAAACCCACAGGAGCTAAACATAGTGCACAAGGGGCAAACAGGGCTCTGCAGGCCAGCATTCAGGCCACCAGGCATGGAGGGGACACTGACTTCCAGGGAAGTCAGGCTGGGGGGCCTGGGGGTCCAGAAGTCCCAACTATCCCAGACCTAATGGGCCCAACAGGGGGCAAAGAGATATGGAAACTTGCTGAGAAGTAGAAACAGCACTGGACAGTGGGCAGAGAGCCCTGGGCGAGGGGCTGAAGATGGAGTTTGAGGCTCCCATTCCTGAGTGTCTACAGGCAGGGCACAGCCCCTATCTGGGCCTCATTTCTTCGTGAGCAAACGGGGAAAGAATAAAAAGATGAATAAAGCTTTTAGCTGTTCCTCTCAACATGGTGTTCACTATGGAGAACTGGAAAGAAGGCTAATGTTCGACAGCAGGGTGATTGAACAAGATGTTGGGTTTCCCTACAGTGGAATGCCACACTGCCTTTAGCAACAGTGACAACAACAGTGGTAATGACTAGCATTTACTGCAGGCTTGTGATGTGCAGCTGCCAGGATACTGTAGTCAGCCCCATTGTACAGAGGACAGATTGAGCTCAGAGAGGGTAAGGAGCCCACTGGGAGCACACAGCTGTCAGTATGATTGTGCCCCACAAGACTGAGTTCTAAGCATTAAAGCACTAAACACTTTAGAAGTTATAAAGCTACACATTTACAAGAAACATCATTTCAAAGTTTAATTACTTAAATTTTCTCTATGGTAATTTAGTGAATTTGGGATAACTTTAATTTTTTTTTTCCATTCAACTTTTGCCACCTTCAGAGGGCAAGAAAGGACAGTTGAATAATAAAACTTTCACATGGTGCTTCTTATAAATTTGTAGCTTTATACTTCTGAGGTCATTAAAGCTTAAAACTGCACTGAGACTTTCAGAATACCTGGTTATTTTAAGTCATTTTGAGTTGAAGCCTGTGTGATAGTATTTGATGGTGCTTTGGGGTTGGGGGTAGGGGAAATCTGGGGTGCTGGTGTTGAGTAAAAAGCCCTGGGGAAAAGGTATGTGATAACTAGCCTACAGTGAGGTCTCAGCTACAGAGCAGTGGAGCCCACTGGGAGCAGTGGCCAGCTCAGAGGACAATGGGGACACACATGATTGTATTCCCTTTCGATTTCTTCATTGGGCTTGCCCTGCTTCTTGAATAGAAAGGTGATGAACTTTACAGGAAACAGTGACACCCTTCCCCTCCTGGGCTGAGCCGCCCTATCAGGGTGCAGTCAGCAGCCACATAATTGTTAGCTCGTATAACGTATAACCCTCCCTCAGCCCGGTGGTGATAGTCTTGTGCTCTCCACCTCAAGATGAGAAAATCAAAGTACAGAAGAGTAATGGTTTGCCCAAGGCCACTGTTAGCTTCACCCACCCCAGCCGGGTCCAGCCAAGTTCTCTCTGACCCCACATCCCAAGGTGACCCCATGTTCCTGGCTGGTCAGTGTGGTTTTCCCTAGCCTGACCCATGACAGATGGCATGAGGAGGTGGAGCATGGATGGAGAACTGAGGCAGGTGATTTAGGAATTCCCGTTTGCCTGGCCAGGGCAAGCCTGGGCAGGGGGTGGGGGGCAGCCCACCCAGTCCCCCAGACTTTGGCACACATTGTGGAGGGCTCCTTGAGAGGTCCCTTGGGCCAGCCATGCTCTGTCAGTGGCTCTTTGGCTTTCCTGCTTGCCCTGTCGTCTTCTAGTCCTGACACCTGTGAGTGTCGCAGGCCGGCCCTCTGCCCTCTGCTGCAGCCTGCCTTGGTGCTTGCTCATCTACAACACCTCCCAGCAAGAGCCCCACAGGCTCTGGATCTATGGGGTCCCCAGCTCTGAGCTTGTCTCCACTGGTGTTCTTGGTGATGAGGAATGCAGGGGTTCAACACCTGAGCTGCTTTCTCCAGCACTCAGCAGCCAGATTAATAATAATGGAGGGAGGGGGGAGGAGGGGGAGGGAGGGAGGGAGGGAGGGGGGAGGGAGGGAGGGGGGGGAAAGAAGGAAGGAAGGAAGGAAGGAAGGAAGGAAGGAAGGAAGGAAGGAAGGAAGGAAGGAAGGAGAAAGCAAGGAAGGAGGGAGGGGGGAGGGAGGGAGGGAGGAAGGAAGGAAGGAAGGGAGGGAGGAAGGAAGGAAGGAGAAAGCAAGGAGGGAGGGAGGGAGGGAGGAAGAAGAATGAAGCAGAAGGGTCCCCCCAGCAGGCTGCGGCACCCCCAAAGTCCTCCCAGGTCTCCCAGCCCCCCAGAGTTCCCCTCCCTCCTTCTCTCCATCCCTGCTGTCAAGGTTCACCCTGGGGTCAGGATCCGAGTGAGCTGTGGGCCAGGTCCAGTGTGAGGTCAGGGTTGAGGCTCAGGCTTTGGCGGAGGCTGAGGGTCAGCCAGAGTCAGCCCTTCCAAGGGAGCCTACCCTGTCCTGCTGGCTACAGATGCTGACTCTCTCCGGAACCTTCCACGGCACCTGCAGCCAGCCGGCAGCTCTGGCCATACTATCCCCTGCTCCCCATCCGCCACCCCCAGCTTTGGTGTCCAGGGTGACCAGAGCCGGCTCTGGGCAGAAAGCCAGCCCAGAGAGTCCGGGACTTCCCTAAGTGCCTGTCGCCATGACAACCTGCCTGCCCTGTCCCCCTCCACCTAGGCCCAGTACAATTTCTCAAACTCAGAATGTCAAAATGGGAAGGGCCTCCTAGATCAGCAGACCCCAGCCCCTCCCCTTCTCCCAGACGGAGAAACTGAGGCCCGGTGGGGAAAGGAGGGTGGGACCTGTTGTTCAAACCTGACCCCAGCTCGTCCTCCCTCTCACCCACTCCCACCCCAGGTCGGTCCAAGTCGGGGGTCGGGGTGGGGGAGGGGAGTCTGGAGCCCGATCCTCCCGGAGGGGGCCGGTCCTCCACCCGCGCTGAAGTGGCGGCGGGCGGCACAGCAACCAGACACCCACGATGAGTAAGTGATACCCACTCGCAGCCTGCGACCAGATCGCCACCGTAGAGCGCCAGCTGGCCAGGGGGCAGTCCCTGGGCACCGCTGGGCATCGCTGGGCATCGCTGGGCTGCTGGACCTGCGGACCCGAGCGGCGGCGGCGGCGGCGGCGCGAAGATGGCGGGGCGGCGGCGGGGCGCGGGGCCCCTCTGGGCGCTGGGCGGCGCTGCGCTGGGGGTCTGCCTCGCGGGGGTCGCCGGGCAGCTGGTGGAGGTGAGGCCTGGCGGCGTGAGGGGGCTCAGAGGGACCGACCGTCACCGTCCAGGCAGAGGATGGGGTGGCTGGGGGGGTGCCTTTCTGACCCGGAGCTGCCTTTCCTTCCCTCTTGCCCTGGGAGACCTGGCGTAATGGCGCGACACTGCCCTGCCCCGCAGGCTTCCAGGCTGTGCGGGAAACAGGCCCTCATCTAAGGTCCTTGGCCTGATGGAAGGACACAGCCCCTGATCTCAGGGGCATTCGTGTGACGGAGACTCATCCTGATCTGGTCTTGAGGATTCCCTGTCTGATTGGGAGATACAGCCGTGTCCAGTCGGCAGGAGTCACTCAGGGTCTCCCCTTCTAGTCTTCCCGTCTGACGGAGGCCCTGGACAGAGGGAGGGGGAATAGTCCTTCGTTTCGCTGACCTCTAGTCTGATAGGGGAGATTATTCCCTGATCTTAGGTGGAGGAAACAGCTTCTGCCTCCAAAGACTGTCCAGGGTCCCCTAGACACAGCCGTGGGAAGGTGAGGGCATTCCAGGCTGGAGGCTGGGGACAGAAGGGTGAGGAGACCCTTTATAGAGCAACCACATGTTGGCTTCAGCTGCGTGCGGCGGAGCATTTGGCCCTGGAGGGAAGGGGCAGGCCAGGCAGGACCCAGGGCCTTGGTCCTGGTGACAGTGGGGAGCTAGCAGAGGCTTCTAGCAGGGAAAAATCGCGATGAGCCCTGGTCTGGACGGAAGAGAACAAATTGGAAAATGGCATGTAGTTGGGGGAACTGGGAGGATCTGCTGAGGGTATCCAGGAGGAGGTGAGAAAGATGGCTGGGTGGCCGGCCAGGAGGGGCCGGGAGCGGCAGGGTGGGGCCCGTCTGTGTACCCCATTGCTGCCGAACCAGGAAGGAGCGCCAGAGGCAGGCCCGACCCAGGATTCTGAAACATGAGGCCAAGAGGAAGGACCAGGGAGGAGTGTGGGAACGGAGCCCATACTGGCAGAGTGTAGAGAGAGCAGGGAGGCACCCAGGAGACCCCTGAAGGGGCAGGTGCTAGGGAACAGGATGAGAGAGGGAGAAGAGAGCCTTATCCCGAGGGCCTGAGGGGACGCAGATGTGAACTGAAGGGTCTCAGGGACATGGGTGGGGACATCCTGGAGCCGGAAGCTAGCCTGTGCCTACTGCTGACAGGGGGTGTGATCAGAGGGCTGGGCTGGAATCGGATGTCAGCTCCAGTGTCCCTGTAAGGGGAGCCGGGCTGGCTTGAGCTGCATGGAGTGTATTTGGGTCCCTCACTGGCTGTCCTGAGGCCTCAGATGCAGAATTGAGCTGGGGGGTGGGGTGGGGGGGGTGTCAATCTGAGCCAAGGACTCTTCCCCAGCCCCCAGGAGCACTTCTGTCCCCAGCTCATTAAGGGAAATTGCATCTGGAGTCCATCTACCTGCCATCTGCCTACAGCCTGATCTGAGGGGAGGCCGAGCCCGGGGGATCCAGGGAAGCAGCAGAAAGACGGGCGTGGCTGGTCTGTGCACGGCACCACCCGCCCCAGCCCTACCGCCTTCACCCCTACGGGCTGTGAGGCTCTGATGGGGACCAGGGCCTTCGAACTTCAGAGTTCATACCTCCAGCAGTGCCCACCACAAGGAAATGCCAAAATACTACGTGTGACCCTCCGCCCAAGACCCCACCACTGCCCAGCCCCTGGCCCTGACATCACCCAGGTGTCCTACAAGCATGTGTATGCCCAACCCCACGTGTGCCCCACTCCGCACAGGTACCCTGACCCCACACCTGTGCCTGACCTTACATCCATGTGGTATTCACCCCAGTCCACCCCGGTGAAGAGAAAAGAGCTGGGAGTCGTGGAGCAGTCCTGGCACTAAGGTCCTCTGGGTTCCCAGGGGCATCTGCTGGTCACCTTCACATTGCTGAAGGGTGTTCATTAGATGAGGACGCACCAGGCTGTGGGAGGAACCCAGTCCGTGCCTGTGCCCCAGGGGGAAGGACGGGGTGGAGGGCGGCTCTGGGCTGCCTTTCCTCCCCAGAGAGCCGGAGAGGCTTCTCAGGAGTGTCCTTGTTTGGTTAATCAGAGCACATGTGGCACAGGTGTCCCGGGGTCCTCTCTCGTTCTGAGCACTAACTCCCATCCATACCCTGTCAGCCCCACAGATCAGGAACAGGTCTTGCTCAGACCCCCCCCGCCCTGAGCAGGGCTGGGCCCACTCAGGCCCCAGAGCAAAGCCATGTACACTTAGAACCCCCAGGGAAGGGCCATGTCTTCTTCAGTCCCCCAGGGCAGACCCATGTCCCCTAGAGACCTCCAGGACAGGGTCATGTCCCCTCCGTCCCCCAGGGTAAGGTCATTACACTCAGATACCGCAGGGCAAGTCCCCTCAGTGTCCCCTCAGTCCTCCAAGGTAGAGCGTGTCTCCTAGACCCCTAAATATGGGCCGTGTCCCCCTCAAGCCCCCAGTGCAGCTGGGTCTGGATGGGAAGGTGGGAGGCACCTGGCTCTGCTCTGCTCAATTTGCTCCAGCTGTGCTTATAGCTTCTGGCCTCCAGGTGTCGCTGCTAAATCATTTATCTGGTCCAGTCCTGTAAGGACTGTCCTTAGCCTTCTAGTCAGAGGAAGTGACTCTGGTAGGGTAGGCGAGTGTTGGTGTCACCTGGTGCGGGTCTGGGCCAGGCGGCAGAGTCATGGGCCCTGACTCCAGCCCCACCCCCCACCCTACACTGGGGATACAGGCGAGCCAAGTCCGGAGGGCAGCACAGACTTTGCCTTGCCTCTGGCCTTGGTCCTGAGTCCCCACCGCCTGCGGGGGCCCAAGGCTGGAGCAGGAGGAAAGTTCTATAGGCTGCCTGATGGGCCTTGGGCCTGATGAGGACAGACCATCCCCTCTGCCCCTTTGGGCCTTTGGTTTCCCCAAGTACCGACCACCCTTGCACCCCAAGTCCCAGCTCCATGTTTCTGAGGCTCTGCTATTTTCTCATTCTAAATAGTGAGGCCTAGTCTAGGGCATTAGTTGTGAAAGTCGAAGACAGCTGGTTCTGGGAGATTCTGAAACGCTTGCGCTGAGTATTTGCTGAGACCTGGGCCTCTCCCGGCCCAGTCCCACCCCGGCTGCTGCCTGGCTCACGCCCCGCTCTCCCCCTCCACAGCCGAGCACAGCGCCGCCCAAGCCCAAGCCGCCCCCGCTGACGAAGGAGACGGTGGTGTTCTGGGATATGCGCCTGTGGCACGTGGTGGGCATCTTCTCTCTCTTCGTGTTGTCCATCAGTGAGTAGCCGCTCCCTGCCCTCCCCAGACTGCCGCAGAGGGAGCGCGGAGCCCCCACCCCCCAGCACCACCCCCAGGGGCTCAGAGCAGCAATTCCGGGCAGTGCAAGCAGGTCAGGCGCCCGCAGGAGGCCTGCTGTGGTTTCTGGCACCTCCCGATCCACACAAAGTCCCTGTGGAGGGCTGACAGGCCCGTGGTGACCTGAAGTATTCTGCCCGACCGGGGATGCAGCCACATGGCAATTACGGTAATTACAGGGGACTCCATGAACCAGGACGAGGACGTGTCATTTTTCCCGATGGCAGGCCTCTTGATGCTTTTCCTGCAGTTTGGCCCAGCTTAAAGGGCCCACCCCCAGGGGCCCAGCAAGGCCACCCTGGCCGCAGCTCAGCCCAGAAGCTCCCCAGACGCCCTGCAGATGTGCCTCCTGGGCTGCAGACCCTGCCTTGTCAAACACCATGGCCTCGAGTGACTCACACCCCCCTCAATTAAAAGCAGGAGACCCCTTTCTCTCCTGGGACTGGGGGCTGCTTGACACAAAGTCACAACAGAAATGGGCTGGGCAAGCTCCTATCAGCTGGGCTTTGGGGGGAGGGGTCCTGAGTTAAGGGGAGGGGACAGAGAAATGCCAGTCGGGTGGGGGAGGCCACGATGGCAGTCCGAGGAAGGTTCCTACAGGCCAAGGGGAGTGGGGAGCAGTCCTCTGAGGGCACACGGAGGAGGATGAATGGGGTTTCCAGGCTGGAAAGGCACCCCATGTGGATGCAATGGGGTAGGCAGAGGTGAGAGGAACCGGCCTCCATGAAGGTCCCAAGTAAGCCCTCCAGGATGTTTACTGAGTGCAACCTGGATTGGGAGCTGTCCCGGATGGGGTCCCCTGAGAGCAGGCCAACAGCACAGGCCCATCCAGATGTGGGCTCCATGGGAGACAAGGGCTTCTGATGTCCATGTGCGTCTCCTGGCACCAGAAGTGTCCTCCCTGCGAGAAACTGTCCACCCCATCCCCCCACCATTTCTTCGTGACCAGGGTGGGACCGGGATTCGAGCAAGAGGCAGTATTTTGCTTCTAGCCAAGGCTGAGAACCAGTCGGGCTTCTCGGTGGAGGCCCCACACAGAGAGATGTGGCTTCGGCTTCAGTCCCGCTGCCCACGGAGGGGAACAAGCCCCACACCGACAGGCAAGGCTGGGAGGCATCTGCCCTGCTGGGGCCGCAGGAGCCATCTGGGGTGCGGACACGGGGAGCAGCTCTGGGGCACCCCGGGGAGCAGGGGTGAGGGCGCTGAGTGGCCGGGGCCGCAGGAGCCATCTGGGGTGCGGACACGGGGAGCAGCTCTGGGGCACCCCGGGGAGCAGGGGTGAGGGCACTGAGTGGCCTCTGCTGGGCTCTGCTAGGCTCCACACGGTCAAGGTGCCTGGGGCCACACAGAACGTTGTTGTGCCAGACCCAAAGAGGCACCCGGACATCGGTCACACCGACCGACTCCCCCTCCTCACCCCGTTTCCTAGAAAAGGCTCAGGGGCGGTCCTGAAGGCCCCAGAGCAGCAGAGCAGCACTGTGGACCTCCATGCGGGGGCTCTAGGAAACAGGGGTGTACAGCCCGGCCTCCTGAGGGTGGAAACAGCCTTCCTGTCCCCAATCTGCCTGGGCCGAGGAGGTGCTGCTGTGACGGCAGCATCACCCCCGGGCCCTTGTGAAGAGGGCTGGGCTTGGGTGGGATACCTCTGGGGGTCTCCTCCTGCCTGGGCCCTGGAACTCGGTCCAAGGTGTTTTGTTTCTCTCCTTCTTTGAAGAAAAGCAAGCAGGCCGGGCCTGGAGAGGGGGCAGTGTCTGCGCCCTGCCCTGGCCTCCAGCAGCTGCCCTTGGGGCTCCCTTTGAAGCCCGGGCCTCCCAGGGTGGGAGCGGTCCTGTGCAGAGCCCAAGTGTGCGTGGTCCGGAGGAGGTGCCTGGTGTGTGGCTGGAGGAGGGGGCCCAGGCCATGGGGTTGGGTTGCAGGACCAACCTTGGGCATCAGGCGTGCATGGCGAGGTCTGGGGAAGACCAGCACCCATCGCTTTGGATAGGCAAGGCCTTCTGTCTACTCAGGCCTACCGCAGACAGCAGAGTTCACTCAGACCTACTGCTGGGGCCCTCGTGTAGCCCCTCCCCAGAGTATTCCTAGACGCTATTGCCCCCGCCCCCGCCCCATTCACGCATTCAGGAGTCCAATCTTGTCCTCAGCAGCAAAGGCTTTGGGACTATCTCACTCACTCA
This sequence comes from Saccopteryx leptura, assembly GCF_036850995.1. Taxonomy (NCBI): domain Eukaryota; kingdom Metazoa; phylum Chordata; class Mammalia; order Chiroptera; family Emballonuridae; genus Saccopteryx; species Saccopteryx leptura. The sequence goes on along the minus strand of NC_089512.1, from coordinate 8,575,487 downwards.
TTCATTCATTCATTCATTATTTTCCCTTTCATTCTGTGAATCTGGGTGAGACTCAGCAGGACCCTATTTGGCTGAAGTTGCACGAGATGACTCCAGAGGGTGCTCCAGCGCAGGCTACGTAGGTCCGATCCGTCTTCCCCAAAATGTGCCCGGCTTCTCCTGCCAGGCCCTCCTGTCCCCAGGAGTCTGCCAAGAAGTCATGTCTGGTCATCTGGTTTATAATAGGAAGCAGTTTCATCCCCTCCCCTGAGGCTGGGACCAAGGTGGTCAGACTGTGGGGGCCTCAGAAAAATAAACTCAGCCCAGCCAGGTCCTGGCAGCCCTGCCCAGCCGTGCCCATCGCCAGGCAGGCCAGCTCCCTGCCCTGGCTCAGCTTGCGTGGGTGCAGCCGCCCTCGGCAGGAAAACCGCTCCTGGAATAACTCTGTCTGAGGTGAACGCCCCAGGGCCGGGTCTGTGTCCTCTCAGCTGTCACAGCCAGGAGGAGCCCCGGCTGGTCCTCAGGGAGGTTGAGGACTCAGCTTGGGGCCGGGTCTGTGTCCTCTCAGCTGTCACAGCCAGGAGGAGCCCCGGCTGGTCCTCAGGGAGGTTGAGGACTCAGCTACGTCCTCCGGTGTCTGAGGCCGCTCTGGCCTGCTCTTAGGAGCCCGGGGAGGAAAACCTAGGACCTACACGAAGCCCAGAGGCCTGGCTCGCCAAGCCGTGGCTTGAATCAAGGTGCAGCCGTCTACCCTGCCTTCCAGGGATGCTCAGTCTAGTCAGAAGGACCCTCAGGACCAGGCCCGGTGCTAAATGAAAATATGAAATCCATTGTTCAAAAATTATTGAGAATTTCATGCCCGGCCTGTGGTGGCTTAGTGGATAGAGACTCGACCTGGAGCACTGAGGTCACCGGTTCAAACCCCGGGCTTTATCAGGTCAAGGCACATATGACAAGTAAGCAATCAACAGCTCAAGTGAAGCAACTACAAGTTGATACTTCTCACTCTTCCCTCCTCTGTAAAACCAATAAATAATATATATTTTAAAAAGTCACTAAGCATCTCAAGACAGTGAGGGCAGAGCATTAAGCCAAGCACCAGGCCCTTCTAAGAGGGGGGCCTTATGAGACTGCAGGGTCCGGCCCTGCTCAGGTGACAGCTTTGAAACCCCAGGGCCTACGGCGCTTTGGTCAAGATGTGAGACACACTAGGTAGAGGAAGGCGTGCCCGAAGGGTGGGCACCTTCCTGGGGGCCTGAGCTCCGGCCCAGGCCAAGCCCGCTCTGTCCTCCCTCCAGTCATCACCCTGTGCTGTGTCTTCAACTGCCGCGTGCCGCGGACCCGCAAGGAGATCGAAGCCCGGTACCTGCAGCGAAAGGCAGCCAAGATGTACACCGACAAGCTGGAGACCGTGCCACCCCTTGAAGAGCTCACAGAAGTCCCCGGAGGTGAGCGGGCCCAGGCCCCCAGCCCCGCTACCGCCCAACCCTGCGGAGCCAGCCGGTTCCTCAGACTGGCCCCCTAGTAGATTTAGGGAGGGGACCCAGCTCTGTCCTTGGACACCAGAGCACAGAAATTGGTCAGAGTGAGGCAGGTAAGACAAGGAGGTATTGTGCAGGAAGGAAGAAGAAAGCGAAGGACTGCAGTGGGAGGCTGTGGTGCGGGCCTTAGGAGGCTGGCTCACTCCTGTCGCATGCCTCTTTACCCCACAGGTGGTAAGAAGAAGAAGAAGAAGGACACTGTGGACACAGTGGCTGTCAAGGTAGAGGAGGACGAGAAGAACGAAGCCAAGAAATGATAGAAATGAGGAGAGCTTCCTGAAGGCGGCAGCAGGGGCTGGCTGGCCCTGGGGCTCAAGTCCTGGCCAAGGGCCAGGCATCTTGGATTCCAAGCTCATCCATGGACCACAGAGGTTGTAGAACATCCTCTCTCCGCTCAGAGGGGGCTGCTGAGGTCCATGGCCAAGTCCTTATGGCCAACCAGGGGCAAGGACAAGACTACAGGTGTCCCACCTCCCAGCCTGGATTCCGCTCCGGATTGTACTCCATCCACACAGCAAAGTTGGTCTAGGACAGTGGTCGGCAAACCGCAGCTCACGAGCCACATGCGGCTCTTTGGCCCCTTGAGTGTGGCTCTTCCACAAAATACCACGTGCGGGCGCTACCTTGATAAGGAATGTACCTACCTATATAGCTTACGTTTAAAAAATTTGGCTCTCAAAAGAAATTTCAATCCTTGTACTGTTGATACTTGGCTCTGTTGACTAATGAGTTTGCCGACCACTGGGCTAGAGCCACTGTCCCTCTGCAGATCCAGAGCAGCCTCAGATACCTGCAGATATGCCTCTGTCCCACCCCTTTGGCCAGAACCAGCAGTGGCTCTAAAGGGGGGATGGGATGTGGTTCACTTCCGGAAAGAGGCGTGAACTGGCTGGATGACCGGAAGCTGTGGCGGCAGGAGGTTTTCAGACGGAGCTAGATAGCAGTCCCGGGGGCGAGGGGTCTGCCCCAGGCCTCGTGGGGGCTCTGGCCCAGTGGAGCAAGCTGAGGTGACCAGAAGCAGAACCTCCGACCCAGCAGTCCAAACTTCTGGCAGTGAGATGTGCTTAGTTTACACATCGTGATGAAGATGAGGCCGCTGGGAGGCCGACAGAGGCCCGGGGCTCGGGGCTCGGGGCTGGGGCTGCAGGGTGGGTCACGGGCATCGAAGGCCGAGGCCAGAGGGCCGGGCGTAAGGGAAGAAGCTGGCACGTGGGCCCCCCCCTTAGGGAGCCAGGGGATATTTGAGATGTCAGGGGGGCCCTTGGGCTGTTCTGTGAGCATCTCCCTTGCTCAACAGTGGGGGGAGGTACCAGGGCCCAAGGGGATCACCGGAGGGGGCAGCTAGGGGTCCTGCCCTTCTCAACAACAGTGCCTAAGAGAAGCTCTGCTGACGGGAAGGCCCAAAGGCCACCGGGGGACAAGCCCCTTGGGATGAGAGACGCACAGAGGGCCTTCCCCATGGCAGCAGACACCAGCTGAGGCGTTCTGACCTTCCTGGGCCCGGAGACTAAGGAGACACCAGCGGTTCCGGAGCCAGGAGAGCTGGTGGCAAAGCTCGTGCCGACCCTGCAGCTGGCAGAGATTTGTAAATAAAGCCGAGAGCCTTCTCATAGCTGAATGATCTGGAGTCAGTGACCCCTCAGGACACCATGTCCCTGGAACATTTATGTGAAGGGCGATGCAGCCACCAGTGATCGGTGGCAGAGGCCAGGCTGAAGTTCCCTCCCCTGACTTTTCTCCAAGCCTGAATTAGGACGAGCTGGAGGGAGAGACGGCGACCAAGGGGCGAAGGGGCAGCTTCGGCCAGCTGGGCCCAGCTGAGACAGGGCATGGAGCCAGGGAGGGAGCTGCCCGCTCTCCACTCCCCTCCACTCCCCCCTCGGCTTTCAATAGCCCTTCGATGGTCTGAGCCCGGTGCTGGGGACATAGAAGAGTCACAACTGGGTCCTGACCAGGAGCAGTGAGGGGACAGAGACTTGTGGCAAAGGTCATTCTAGCCACACAGGCCAGAGCCCTCCTGTGTGGCTGGGCAGCAGAAGCCCAGAGGGGCAGCTTGTAAACCTGGGGGAGTCCAGGCCCAGGCTCCCTGACCTCTGACCTGGGCCTCCACTAGCCCTTTGTGAATAGGCATGGCTGTCGATGGTGAGGATAATTTCTGACCCCGCTGGGCACCTGCCCCAGTCTCCAGGCAGGGGGTGGCCCTGGGAGGTCAGAGTTCACTAGGGTGCTTCAAGTCAGTGACAGGGCGTGTTCTAGCCACTGACCAGGAGATGGTCAAATAGCCTGACCGCCAACAAGGCATCACAGAAAGAACCCACCCAACTCCCTGGCCCAGACGGAACTGTCCCCTCACCCAGCCTCACACCTGCCCTGGCAGCGCCAGCTTCAGCCTGGGCAGCACGTGCTAGGCCCGCCTTCATTTGACCCCAGTGCCAGCACCCCCACTCCCTCCTTCTGCAGGAGTCACCCCCAATCTCCGGCTGGAGGCCGACCCTGGGCCTCTGCACGTTTCAGGGCCCGGAGTCCCCGCCGCCCTGTATCCGGTCAGTCATCTCCCACGCAGGCAGGCCCAGGCAGGAGGGAGCACGGGGAGGAGAACTAACTGTTTAATTGAGCACCTGGTCTCTGCCCTGCCTTGTGAGGACCAGCAAGTGGCATCCTCTGGACACAGACGGTGAGGGGGGCCTGAGGAGGGAGGGCGCCCCCGGGGGTGGCCGGGGAGGGTCAGCGGGCAGCAAGGAGGCTGAGGGGCAGCGGCAGCGCCAGGAGCAGGGCCCCAGATGGAGCGGGCAGAGGCTGCCCGTTGACGCGCTCCCAGATCCACTGTTGGTAGGCGGAGACGCGCAGGAAGATGGGCGGCGCCTCGCCATTATTGCAGCCCGGGCCCCAGCTCACCATTCCCACCAGGTACCACGTGGTCTCCACGGGACAGGCCAGGGGCTCCCCGCTTATCTCCTGTGGAGGGGTGGGAGGACAAACAGGTCAGGGAGACATGACCCAGCTCAGGGACAAGCAGGGTGCCCTCACACTTCTTCCCCCCAGCCCCCAAGTGTCACATGGCTGAGAGGTACCCAAGATACCTTCTACAGCAGGCTTCACCCCCCCTTCTCTCTGGTGCCGTCCCCCTCCCCCCTTAAACCCACCCTCTGTCTTCCCAGCATCCCCACTCCCCACTCTCTCACCCGACCTCTCTTCTCCACCCCGCCTCCCCTTCCCCAGTCACCCCTGCTCATCCCCTCCCTGCCCTCCCCCTCCTCTCCCTCCTCCCTGCCCTCCCCCTCCTCTCCCTCCTCCCTGCACTCCCCCCGCCCCCCACCCCCAGCCCTGGCCAGGTGCCTTGGAGGTCAGTGAGCCAGGGGACAGGTGCTCACATAGCAGAACTTCTCCCTGTCGGTGTCTTCCGCACACATCATCTGAGAATTGATGACCCGAACCACGGAGGGGACTTTGGAGAATTTGTGGTAGAACCCGTTACACTCCCTGCTGTTCAGGATGGTGACGTCCTTCTGCAGAATGGTCCGGGACTGGGGCCACTGACCTGTGGGACGGAAGTCCCACTCAGGCTTGGTGGTTCCGCTCCTGCCCACTGCCGCCGACCTTGTCGTCAACCTTCCTGAGCTCCTCGCCGCTGCCCCAGCCCCGTCTACGTGCCACACAGCCCGGGAGGGCTCCCCAGGCCCAGCCCACCTGCCATACTAGCCGCCTCTTCCCAAGCACCCCTTGAGACAGGCTGGAGCTGCCCACCTTCTGGCCTTGCCGGACCTGGTCTTGCTTCTGGCGGAGCCCAATCTGCGGCGTCCATTCCCACCTCAGCATCTTGGCTCCTGCCCGTCCTTCCATCCCGGATGCCTGCCCAGCCCCTCCGAGGTCCAAATCCCTCCTTTTCTCAAGCCCTCCTCAAAGGCCTCTTCCCCCCAGACACCCCTCCATGGGTCCCAAGCACAGCTTACTCCTGTCTCTGTCCCTAGCCCGAGCTCCTGGGAGAGAAGAGACTGCTGACCATTCACAGCCGTTCCCCAGACAGGCCATGGCCAGGAAGACCACAAGCCACTCCCTCCCCTGGGCCGGAGCCCCTGTGGGCTGTTTTTAGGCAAGCTGACTCCATGATGTTACAGGGTAGGGCACCTTTCTAGTGGGAAAGAATAGGGGTCCCTGAAGGGAGTAGCCATTCTTGGGGTTCATAAGGAAACGGACCCTTGGATGGCCTGGGACAACACCCTGGCTCTTTGGGCCTTGCTCCTAAATGGAGATGACATGGAATCGATGACCCTGAGTGACTCCCACCCTCTGGGTACAGCTTGAGCTTGGCCAGCCATGGAGGGCCCTCTGGGGAGCTTTTCATAGTCACAGAAACCTGCTCCTCTCATCTCGATGTTCTGCTTCAAGTCGTGGGTACCGTGGGCTTGTGCAGACAGCACATTACTCTGGCCCTTCTGCCTCAGGGAAGTCCTGTTTACATGCCTTGGCCTGGACCTGAGGGTTCATGGGCAATCCTGTCCCCTACGGCCTGAATGGTCGTGACGTGCTCACTGCTGAAACCGCAAGGGGAAGAAGACCTTGGATATCAGAGCCCAGCAGGAAGGTCGGGGCAGGGGGACTCTTGGGACAATGTCTCAGAATTGTCTGTCCATGGCAGACCCCAGCCTGTGCTCAGAGCCTCCCCCACACCACCCACCCCGGTCTGGGGAGACCTTAACTCACCATTAAACCTAGGGAGTCCCCAGCCCGTCACAGTGCAGAGGGAGCCATCCTGTATCACGTAGTCCCAGCCAGGCAGGCAGATGGGCCAGACGTACTTGCTGTACTTGAGTGCCCACTCAAGCTGCAGGAGGCCGATGTTGTTGGCCTGGCCAACCCAGGACCATAAGCGACGGGGCCGGTAGCGGCTGTTCACGATGACCTGGCGCGCCGGGACGTCGGAGGTCGTCTGAGCCACCTCGTGAATCCAGGGGCTTCCCACTCGCACCGAGTAGGTAACATCATGCCTAGGGACACCACCAGGGCAGTCTACCATCAGCTCCAGGCACCCCTGCCTGGCCTCCGCCCCACTCTCGCACTTTGAGAAAATCCAGGCAAACCACCGACCTGCTTCAAGCCCCCTGAGCCTACACAACAGACATGATCAGGGCCCCGCACACACAATTTGGTCATGTCCTCACAACAACCTTCATTTTTCTTTTTTTTTCTTTTTTTGTATTTTTCTGAAGCTGGAAACGGGGAGAGACAGTCAGACAGACTCCCACATGCGCCCGACTGGGATCCACTCGGCACGCCCACCAGGGGTGACGCTCTGCCCACCAGGGGGCGATGCTCTGCCCCTCCGGGGCATCGCTCTGCCGTGACCAGAGCCACTCAACGCCTGGGGCAGAGGCCAAGGAGCCATCCCCAGCACCCGGGCCATCTTTGCTCCAATGGAGCCTTGGCTGCGGGAGGGGAAGAGAGAGACAGAGAGGAAGGAGGGGGGGCGGTGGAGAAGCAAATGGGTGCTTCTCCTATGTGCCCTGGCCAGGAATCGAACCCGGGTCCCCCGCACGCCAGGCCAACGCTCTACTGCTGAGCCAACCAGCCAGGGCCCAACCTTCATTTTTGTGAAGGAGAAAACCAAGGCTCATGAGGCCCTGTGACCAGCTCAAGGCTACTCAGCTAGGAAGTGGTCGAGGTGGAATGTGGACCCAGCTTTCTTTTGTTCCAAACCCTGGCTTCTGTCCAGCACCCCATGCAGGGCCCTGGAGGTGACAGGGGCCTCGTGCAATCAGCCCTGACCTTGCCCTCTGGCCTCTTGCCCCCAGGTGCCCTGCAAGTCTCTGTGTTGACCCTTAAGCTCGGGTGGCACTCCTGCCCTGGTCAGCCCTCGTGGCCAGCACAGATGTCACCCTCAGGCTGCTCCCCTGGCCCCAGAACATGGACACGCCTTGTCTTTCATCCCTACACCAACCAGACTGCCCTGTGAGCATCTGTTTTCTTGTCCGTCTGCCCTGCCACCTGGGAGACGTGATGTGCCCCCTCTCTGCCCCCCGCGCCCAGGCCAGGGCCTGGCCTCCTAGGAGTGTCAGAGTCTGTTGGCTGAATGAAGACAGGAACAAGGAAGTGAAGCACAGGATGTAGAATGAAAGAATCGGGGCCTTCTTTCGGAGGCGAGGAGGAAGGAGGCCTGGACAATGGCTTCTAAGTCCCGTTCCCAGTCTGCAGAAGACTGCCCGGGGTTGAGGGGCCCGACCGAGGAGGGCGACACGCACCCTGCTCCCAGGGAAGAGTCTGTGAAACTCAGTCCCCACCTGCGTGGAGCTGGGCCAAGGCTGGGCTAGGACTGCGGGCTTCTGCCGAGGCCACAGCTGATGGGCCAGCTGGTGAGAGAACTGAGCCCCGTGTGGCTCCAAATGCCGTTCCGCACCCCCCGCCCGCCCGCCCCGACTCACTGGATCAGGCAGTGGGCCACAGTCACCACCCACTTGGAGGAAATGAGGGTGCCCGCGCAGATATGTGTGCCATTGGCCCGCACACTGACCATCCAGGGCCACCGCCGAGCCATAGCCTCTGGGTCCACAAGGGTGGGGTCGCTCTCGTGGGACATGCCGCAGGCTGAGGAGAAAGGTGAGAACTTGATGAGGGAGGGGGCCTTCCAGCTGCATCCCATGGCTCCCTCCCCTCCCCTCCCCTGGGCCTGATCTCCCACCTCTCCAGGCCTCTGGCTCGAACCCATCCAATGACTCTCCTTGTCCACCGGTCATCACATAATGGGTATCTAACCTCAGAACGACCTCAACACTCCCCAGGACCCCTCTCCCTGTCCCCACTGCCCAGGCCCCAGAGCACGCCCACTGGCCCCTTTTACCTGGCCAGATCAGTGGTGGGATTCAAATAATTTAACAACCAGTTCTTTGCCCTAATGACTATTTTAAGTAAAAAAAAAAAAAAAAAAAGATATACCGAAAGATAGTTTATTATTTCATGCATTTAATACTTAAATATGAACAATAAAGAGGTATATAAAACTAGATTGTAAGAAAGAGTTCTAAAATATTAATGAAAAAATATTAAATAACACCTGACAAAAAAACAATAAAACTATTATTTAAGATATTTCCATATTATTTCTTGACTGGCATCCTCACTTGCAATGTTTTCCACCTGTGGACGGAATGAACATGACTACAGGCACTTAGAATACGCTGTTACGCAGATGAACGCTAAAAAAGAGTCAGGAACGTAAATTTGTGATTTCCACATTGGGCGGCTGCCCAGGCGCCCACCTTAGAGAGAACCCTGATACAAGCGCCATTTTAACAACCGGTTCGCCAAACTCAACTAAAAATTAGGTATCGGTCTGACGAACCAGTGCGAACAGGCTGAATCCCACCGCTGGGCCAGACCCTTCACAAACTCATTGGTGTTTCCATCTGGTTCCCCTACTTCATCCAAGGCAGACCCCTCTCCCTCCTCTGGAAACCCTCTCCTGTGACTCAGCGAGAGAAAGGCAGGTGACCTAATAGAAAAACAGGCTGCATGCACGAACAGACACAGCCCGGGGAGGAAACGCCTGCGGCGACCAGCCCAGAGCCCCATCAGTGCTCTGGGAAGGGCAGACGTGAATCACAGGGAGGTTCATTCCACTCCATGCACCTGCTAGGTAAAACTAAATGTCCCCGATGCCCCGTGCTGGTGAAGATGATTGCCCTCAGACAGCTCATTCTGCTGAAGGGGGTGTCAGTGGGTGCAGACACTTTGGAAAAGGTTTTAAACTGCAGATGCCACACATCCAACATCACAGCAGCTCCACTCCTAGGCGTCTTCCAAACGGATTAGTGGTTTGTGAAACCAGAATAAGTGAGCCACGCCCAGCATTTGTGAAGGTTAACACAGGAGAAAACTCGGCCCTGAGTGTGAGGCCATCAATGGCAGTTAAATTGTGGGAACTGAGTTCCAGGATAAGAAGTATTTCCCAAGGGGGTCTCAGTTACACATGCTTGAAAGCCACTGTTCAAGACAACGCCTGTATGCAGGGGTCGGGAATCTTTTAGGCTGAGAGAGCCATGAACGCCACATATTTTAAAATGTAATTCCATGAGAGCCATACAATATGTTTAACACTAAATACAAGTAAATGTGTGCATTTTATGTAAGACCAACACTTTTAAAGTACAATAAGTCTCTGAATTCTTTTTAATAACGTTGTTACGCTGTTGTTAACCAATGATGAATAAAGTACTTCTTACCATTAATGAGACTTCTGGTGCTGCATGGTTTTGCTGATGGCTTTGTAGTCTGGTTGATACGTGGTGAGGTTAAGCTTCATGCAGGCGTTGAGACTTCCATCCGTTAAACATGATCGTAGATTGGTCTTAACGTTCTTTAGATGTGAGATAGACTGCTCACATGCATATGTAGAGCCAAACATTGTCAGTACAGCAATACTCACATGCTGCAGTGTGTGGTATGTGACGGGAAGCGTGTTTCAAGTTTTGACAATCAGCTGGTCCGCAGGTTGAATTTTTTTCATTTCTCCCCACTTGTGTTTGCTCGCCAACTCTGCTTGCTGTTGTGCAAGTCTTTCCAAATCTTCATTCAATGACTTGAACTTATTCACCCACATGTCTGAGGCCTTCAGGTCAGCGGCTTGTAGCTCAAAATCTCTGACGGAGACACAGGGGATGTAACTCAGGTCGGCGCTGTCCACTGCACACTCGTGTGGATGGGTGATGAACTTAAAAAGATGAGTGCGCTCACGAAATTCTCCAAAGCGCGCTTTGAATGACTGCAGGAGATTAGATGTGAAGCCTGCTAGCTGCTGGAGATCAAGATGTTGAGCAGGGTCACTTGCTGTGCATGCATCTTGAAACTCTCCCAGTTTTTCAAAGCGTAGTAAACAACCTGTTTCAATATTGGTGATGAAAAGTTCCAGCTTGTTTTCAAATGCAAACACTGCTTGTTGAAGGGATAAGCTGTATTTCCAACGCCTTCAATTTTCCAATGAGCTGGTTCAGATGTTCAATCATGTCCATGAGATAGTAGAACTTCAGGAGCAACTCAGTGTTAGCTAACTCAGGATGCTCGACGTTTTTCATTTCAAAAAAAGTCCGGATTTCGCTCAGACAAGCCGCAAAACGGCTGAGCACCTTCCCTCTTTTTTTTTTCCATTTTTTTTATATTCTTTTTTTTTTTTTTTTTTGGAAAGGAGAGAGAGGGAGAGAGAGACAGAGAGAGGAGAGAGAGACAGAGAGAGAGAGAGAGAGAGAGAGAGAAGGGGGGAGGAGCAGAAAGCATCAACTCCCATATGTGCCTTGACCAGGCAAGCCCAGGGTTTCGAACCAGCAACCTCAGCATTTCCAGGTCGACGTTTTATCCACTGCGCCACCACAGGTCAGGCGAGCACCTTCCCTCTTGACAACCAATGCACATTGCTGTGCAGAAGCAGACCAGGATAATTATTTCCAACTTCATCCAGCAGTGTTTTAAACTGGCAATCATTTAAAGCTCGGGCAACAATAAAGTTGACCACCCAAATGACCAGCGACATTACCTCACCAAGCTGCTCGCCACACATCTGAGCACAAAGCACCTCCTGATGTAGGATGCAGTGAAAACTTAGGATGGGTGTCTTTTCATGTTCACGAAGAAGCATTATGAATCCTCTGTTTTTCCCCACCATGCACTTAGCACCATCAGTACACACTGAAATAAGTTTATCCATCTGTAGATTTTTCTCTTTAGCAAACTCAGTGAAAGACTTGAATAAATCCTCCCCTCTTGTCTCTTTCATAGGCAAAACAGCAAGACTTTCCTCACGTAGTGTGTCACCGACAGCATAACTTGCAATCACACTGAACTGGGATAAATGGCTTACGTCTGTTGACTCATCCAAAGTAAGAGAAAAGAATGGTGCTGCATTTATGTCCTTCATGTGTGTTGCCTCAATTTGATTTGCAATCATGATGGTACGATAGTGAACAGTTCTTGCCAACAGAGGCATGTCTTTTATTCATTTGATCATCTTGTCTTTATCTGAAAAGTCGTCAAAAAGTTCATTGGCAACATCGAGCATGAATGTTTTGGCATACTCCCCATCTGTGAATGGCTTTCCGTTTCTCACAATTGCTAAAGCACCAGCAAAGCTAGCCGAATCCCAGTCACCTTGTTGGGTCCAAACATGGAGTTGCTGCTGACTAGCTTGCACTCTGCACAGTAGCTCTTGACATGCTTTCTTCCTGCTGTCCCCGCTGGATATTTTGATGCAAATGTAGTATGTCATATGTCGAAGTGCCGCTTTATATTTGACCATTTTATCAATGTAATTTTATCATTGCATATTAGACACACTGCAGAACCTGCTCTCTCCACAAAGGCTAATTCCTCTGTCCATTCCTGCTGAAAAGCACTATACTCCTCATCTTTTTTTCTTTTAGCCATCTTCTTCGTCAAAAGGGTTTCTGCAATTAGCTAGCTGACTATTTGATTAAAAGGAGGTAAGTTTACTTCCTGACCTCACAACAACCCACGTACATTATGCACTATCCAATAAAAATTTGGTCCAGAGGACAGCTGTGATTGGCTCCAGCCACCTGCAACCATGACCATGAGCAGTAGGAAATGAATGGATTGTAATACATAAGAATGTTTTATTTTTTTTTTTAATTTATTTTTATTTATTCATTTTAGAGAAGAGAGACAGAGAAAGAGAGAAGGGAAGAGGAGCAGGAAGCACCAACTCCCATATGTGCCTTGACCGGGTAAGCCTGGGGTTTTGAACCAGCGACCTCAGCATTCCAGGTCGACTCTTGATCCACTGCGCCACCACAGGTCAGGCCTGTTTTATATTTTTAACATTATTATTTTTTTTTATTAAAGATTTGTCTGCGAGCCAGATGCAGCCACATCTGGCTGGCAAGCCAGAGGTTCTTGACCCCTGCTTGTGTGGGTGCCCCAAGGCATGGGCATGAGGGTTCCCTGGAAGCTAGGCTGCAGATCCCCGCAGTCCGCGGTTGGGAGCAGACGCAGGAGCAGACGCAGGAGCAGGCTAAACACGCGGCACACCGCAGCCCCTCCCACTTCCAGTGCCTCCACAGGCCACTCCCACTTCCGGTGCCTCCACAGGCCCCTCCCACTTCCGGTGCCACGTACCTCACCGGGATGGGAAGGGCTTGGCCCATAAGAGGTGCTCAGTAAACGCTTCTAAGAGGCACATCGATCCCGTCTCACTCCTGCCTGCCCTGTCCTCCTCTGTACGTTCTGAACCCAAGGATCAAAAGGTCCTTCAGAACCACAAGGCCCCGAAGACTTCCCCCGACACCCTCTTCCCCCGTGGAGTCCACGGTACTCACGAAGAGGTACTTCAGTATCGCCTTGAGAAACAGTGGTCTGCAACGGGGTGGCGGGGGCCTTCTGAGTAAGGTGAGGCCCACCTGAGGGGCAGGCGGCCCCGGGGGGACAGGGGGTGCCCGGGTTCGGGGTAGCAGCCGTGGACAGGGTCACCGGGGCCTGGGCTGTGCTCAAGCCATCTGTGAAAGGATACAGAGAGAGTCAGAGGTGACAGCGGCCCTGCTGTGGGGGAGGGGAGAGGGCTGGGCTCACCCGCCGGCCTGAGCGGCAGCAGCAGCAGCAGCTGTAGCAGCAGCGGGAAACCCGCCTGGACCAGGGAGGGCGCAGGTGTCTTGCACCAGGAATCCATCCCGGAGTAGCAGCGACTGGGCTGCGGAACTTCCCTAAGCGAGCGCGCCCCCCACTGGCCGCCCGCCACGGCTTCTGGCGTGTGGTGGGTGCGGGCGTCCCTGGGCCCAGCCTGCGCAGCGCCCCCTAGCAGCCACCTGCGATGGTGCGCCTGGTGTCCCCTGGCGAGGGCGCCCCCTAGTGACTGGCCTTCCTCTACCCGCCAGACTAGTTAGTGTCTGGCCTGTGGGTGCCCGTGAACTGCCCTGTTTCCCACAGCGCCCCCCTCGTTTCCTCACTCTGCTTGGCCAACTAGTTTCCTGGAGCCCCTCCGCTGACCTCGCCAGTTCCTGCGCCTCCCGGCTCCCGCAGCCCACTGCCCTGGGCTGGTTCTATGCCTTCATCCCTCCCCAGGTGAGATGGCCCAACCCCTGATGCTGACGTCCCTTCCCTCCAGCCCGGTAACCATAGTTAAAGTGACCAATCATCCTCCTTTAGGCAGGACAGTCCTTCTTTTGTAAGTTCCGCCCTCCCTCAAAAAGTGTCTTCCTACGTGTCCTCCTTTTTGATATTGGAAGACTAATCTGTAAATGTACGTATTTGATCGATGCAGTTGATCCATTGCAGGTGATGTGACGTATTTGTATCTAAATGAGAGGGCCTGACCTGTGGTGGCGCAGTGGATAAAGCATCGACTTGGAAATGGAAATGCTGAGGTCGCCGATTCGAAACCCTGGGTTTGCCTGGTCAAGGCACATATGGGAGTTGATGCTTCCAGCTCCTCCCCCTGTCTCTCTCTTCTCTCTCTCTCTCTCTCCCTCTCTCTCTCCTCTCTAAAATGAATAAATAAAATAAAAATTAAAAAAATAAATGAGTACTTTTTTCTTATAATTATTATTAAAAATTAATAGGCATGTAAGTATAATTACAAAATAAAATATTGCAAATGTTTTTTTTTTTCCCAAAGATTTTATTTATTTATTATAGAGAGGGGAAAGAGAGAGAGAGAAGGGGGGAGGAGCAGGAAGCATCCACTCCCATATGCGCCCTGACCAGGCAAGCCCAGGGTTTTGAACCGGCAACCTCAGCATTTCCAGGTTGACGCTTTATCCACTGCGCTACCACAGGTCAGGCTGCAAATGTTTTTATTATGCATTAATCATATTATAGTGTATTGTTGCAATGAATAAAATGTTTCTTTTATTTACGATATTATTTTCTTCAATTTATTTTTGTCCTCCTTTTCATTATAAAAAAGTTAGTCACCTTAATATAGTGGGGTTTCAGCCCAAGTTACTGAAATTAAGCAGATTGAAAGTTTGCAATAAAGATTTGTAAAGATTGCATAATTGTAAGCAGTGCAGCGCCCTCCCCACGCAACCTCCATTCAGCAAATGCCCTTCCCTTACAGGTCCACCTACTTCGGAAAGATGGCCCAGGTGAGGTGCCTACTCACAGGGAAAGAGCAGGCCACTTTGCATGCTGAAATTTGGGGAACATTTTGATGGCTCAGAGAGATAGCTGGATAGTACATTTAAAAAGTAGTGTGTGGGGGCGAGAAGCCTATGAGCAGCTTTGGTTCAAAGCTGTTGGAGAAGTCTAGCCTAACAAAAAGATAAGGTCAAAGTTAGAACCAAACCAGGACATTCTCACTTTTTCCGGGCGGGGCCTGCTTTCTCGGGAGGAACACTCAGGCTGGCCGTCAATGTTCCTGTCTCTGAGAAGAGAACAAATCACAGCCACTAGCTTTCAGGGCCCCACAGGGCAGAGGTAGCTGTCTGCTCTGAACCCAAGACCCAGCAGGTCTGAGGGACCCCCACGCGCCCCACACACAGGCAGGCTCTGCCCTCTCAGTGTGGCTAGCCGGGGCCAGCCTGTCCTCACTCCCCGAGGCAGCTCAGGAGCTCCAGGCGAGGTTGACCTCACCCAGCTCACCCAAGCAGGCATTCCACCTTGCCCTTCCCGCCCCCTACCAGCAGCCACCCCTGCCAGGGAGAGGAGAGAAACTGGTCAGAGCCTCTGGACCCTTAGGGGGTGTATGAGGGGTCAAGAGAGAAGCCCACACTTTCTGGAACAAGGTCCACAGTGCGGGTCTGGTCTTTGTTTCTTGGCAAGAGGCCAACCCTCTCAGGAAAGCCTGAGGGCAGCTGTTGGTCAGAGACTCAGGCGAGGGTCACGGGGGCCTGGGGCCAGGACCATCTCTGAAGGGTTCCCAGCCAGACCCAAGAAGAGAGATAGTGACTTCAGTGGCAAAAAGTATAAGAGCATCTTTATTGGACAACTGAAGGAACAGTGGCTCCGGGACCCTCCCCCAAGGGTGCGCTGCCCTGAAGTCCTAAGCTCATCCAGCCTGCGCCTCTTCCGAGGGCAGGCAGAGGGGAGGAGGAAGCAGCCTCCTGGAGTGACATCCCTGGAAACAGCACTCACAGGAGCCACAGGGAGCCCAAGGAAACCAGCAGAATGTAGCCCGTGAGGAAGAACGGGCTCAGGAAGGCGGGGTGGGCCCTGCTGATGAACTCCATGTCCGAGATCTGCGTCCGGATCCACTGGGAGAAGAAGGAGGTGCTGGTGTAGATGTTCGGGAAGCGGCGCTGGTTGCAGCTAAAGCTCCAGCTCGCCACCCCCATCTGAATCCAAGTCTTGTTCACTCGGCAGACCATGGAGCTGCCGGAGTTACCCTGTGTGGGGGAGGCAGGGAGCGTAAGGGGGGCAGCAGGACAGTCCACAGCAGGCCCTGGGTGGACCTGTCCCTTCCCGGCCGGCCACAGGCTTGGCATGAGCGGTGTCAGGCCTCTGCTGTCCCCGAGACTGTGGCCTGGGATGAACCTGCTCTGGGACATGGGAGCTCTGCACTAGGGCCCAAGCTGGGGACCGTGCTGGTCTCTCCCTTTATTCCCCTTCTAGTGCTCTGACCATAACTCCCTGGTCTTCTCCTGAGCTTTCCCTTTAAATCCTGGTGGGCCTCCAGCATAGTGCCCTTGACCGTTTTCTTTCCTGCAGTCTTGCTTACAGAGTGACCTCTCTGAAATGCAAACCAGCCCCTACTCTTCTTGTGCAGAGCAGGTGCACAGATAAGAATAACGTTTACAAAAGCGTACAGCAATTAAAAGGTTAACGGCTGTTATTTCTGCTGATGGTGGATTTATATTTTAACAACTTTCTTTATAGTCTTCTGTATCGTTGAAAAGTTTTATAAATTAGAAAGAGAAACAGAAAAATGGTTCTTTCTCTATAGATACAGATAGAAGTCTTTTTAAGATAATGCTAACCAAGTTCTGGCTGGATGGCTCGCTTGGCTGGAGCATTGTCCTGCAATGCGGAGGTGGCTGGTTCGGTCCTTGGCTGGGGCACATACAGAAACAGATTGATGCTTCTGTCTCCCCCTTACCCCCCTTCCTCTCTCTGGATTCAATAAAAATAAAATATTTTTAAAATAGAAAAAAAATAAAGACAAAAAAATATAATGCTAACCAAGATTTATAGGACATAATCTAGTGAACAGTGCATAAAACACTTAAGGAAAAATAATAATAAAACTATACCGGCCTGACCTGTGGTGGCACAGTGGATAAAGCGTCAACCTGGAAATGCTGAGGTCGCCGGTTCAAAACCCTGGGCTTGCCTGGTCAAGGCACATATGGGAGTTGATGCTTCCAGCTCCTCCCCCCTTCTCTCTCTCTGTTTCTCTCTCTCCCTCTCTCTTTCCTCTCTAAAAATGAATAAATAAAATTAAAAACAAAAACTATACCTAAAAACATAAAAGAAGACCTACATGAATGTACAAATATACCACTGTGCTTGGATGAGTCACTTAGAATAATGTAATGATACCAGTTCTCAGCATTTGGCTTCCTACAGTATGAAAGACTTGCTACCCTACCCAACCTTGCTAAAAATAACTAAATATGACCCTGGCCGGTTGGCTCAGTGGTCAGCCTGGCATGTGGAAGTCCCAGGTTTGATTCCCGATCAGGACACAGGAGGAGTGGCCATCTGCTTCTCCATCCCTTCCCTTCCCCTTTCTCTCTCTCTCTCTCTCTCTCTCTCTCTCTCTCTCTCTCTCCAACTCCTGCAGCTATGGCCCAGGTGCTGAGGATGGCTCAATGGCCTTGCCTCAGGCACTAAAATAGCTCTGTTGCAGAACAACAGAGCAGTGTCCTGAAATGGGAAGAGCATCCCCTGGTAGGGGGGCTTGCTGGGTGGCCAATTGGGGCGCATGCAGGAGTCTATCTCTCTGCCTCTCCACCTCTCACTTAATAAAAAAAATAAAAGATAACTAAATACATGTGATTTTTAAAAAATTGTCATTGTAAATGCATGAATGAGCTGGCAAGAAAAGAAAGACTCCCTGGAGTCCAAAACCCAAGAGAAGGCTAAAACCCAGAGCACTGTCAGCAAAGCCCAGGAGATGGCTTTTGCCCCAAGGCCGTTTGCCAAACCCATTGACACTGGGCTTAGTTCTCACAGCCTTGTTCCTGGGTGCAGGAGACAAAAGGCAAAACCCAGGTCCGTCCAAGGAGGGGAGCCTAAGAGGAAACCTCCTCCAAAAGGCTACACCTCCAAAAAAAGGACCACACCTTCCAAGGGAGGATCAACTGGGAACACTTGCCCTGGTGAGAACTTGCGACTTGAATTCATATGGTCTGGGTGGTGGGTGGTTCAGAAAACCCGAGCCAAGGATGTTGTTTAACGTGCTCCTGGGGTGGTCATATGCCCGGGTATCTGGCAAACGGAAATATAGTTTCTGTCTGAAGGAACCTGCTTTTTGAGCCATGCTTCAGAGAATTCCCACAGAGAACATGCTAAAAGAACAGGTCCTCACTCTTCAAACATGAGCCCACACACGAGGAACGAGCAAATGCCAGCCAGCAGAAAACACCGGGAGCGAGCTGAGAGCCATCACGCAGGAGCTTCGGGAAGTGTCTCACGGAAGCTCTGCCAGCTCGGTGGTCAAGGGGTGGGTCTTAATTGTCCCCTTCTTGCTTCTCCAGACATAGTTTATAAATATTCCTTTGTCTCTAGCCCACGTCAGTTCTCCTTCCCTTGATCTCTAAACTTCACGCAATTCCAGATAAAGTGCCTGCAGAAGGAGCTGTTCAGGACCTTGACAATCTGATTCTAAAATTGACACTGAAGACTAAAAGTCCACGGATTCTATGACAGGTTTGAGAAAGCAAAGCAAATTGCAGAGTCAGGCTGGGGACAGACTTGACCCACCAGAGACTTAGAGCCATTTCCAAGCTGTAATTACAGAAACTGTGGTCCTGGCATAGGGGCAGAAAAACAGACCAATTGTGCAATGGAGAGCCAACACGATGTCTGAACGTGAGGAGACTTGGCACAGGGTGATGGCTGCGGGGAAGGTCTCTCTTGTAGGTGGCATGGGAAATGACAGAGAAAAATGAAGTCGGACCCTAACCATATCAGGGCTCCAGAGGAATGAAAACCCTAAAATGGGAAAAATTAAAAAGATAAAGCTAACTGAAAACATGTAGGGCCATGACTTTATGACTTAGGCTGAAGCATATGTTTTAAAATAAGACTCGCCTGACCGGGCAGTGGCGCAGTGGATAGAGCATCAGACTGGGATGCGGAAGACCCAGGTTCAAGACCCCGAGGTCACCAGCTTGAGCAAGGGCTCATCTGGTTTGAGCAAAAGCTCACCAGCTTGAGCCCAAGGTCACTGGCTCGAGCAAGGGGTTACTTGGTCTGCTGAAGGCCCGCGGTTAAAGCACGTATGAGAAAGTAATCAATGAACAATTAAAGTGTTGCAATGTGCAACGAAAAACTAATGATTGATGCTTCTCATCTCTCTCCATTCCTGTCTGTCCCTGTCTATCCCTCTCTCTGACTCTCTCTCTGACTCTCTCTCTCTCTGTCTCTGGAAAAAAAAAAAGGTAAATAATGGACAAATTGGGTAAAATAGTTTAAAGCACTTTACAAAGGGTTAAAACTTCCAGTTCCCAAAGTCTTTTGGCAACTTTTTATTTTGAAATATCTTTAGACTTACAGGTAACTTGCACAAGTACAATATATGGAGATTTACTAATTGTTAATGTTTTACTAGATTTGTTTTATAATCTTTCTCTTAATTTGCATAAGTATATGAGTATTATATAAGTATTGGTCAAATAAGTTTGTAAATATGATATATATGTTTGCTCACTTATAGTTTGCATTGGGTGTGGGGACAGGCTGTAAGCAGGCAGGGTGGTTATAGCCTAAGGCTTAGTGGGTTTTTTTGTGGGTTTTTTTAGAGACAAAGAGAGAGTCAGAGAGAGGGATAGACAGAGACAGACAGGAACGTGAGAAGCATCAATCATTAGTTTCTAGTTGCTTGTTGCAACACCTTAGTTGTTCATTGATTGCTTTCTCATATGTGCCTTGATTATGGGCCTTCAGCAAACCGAGTATCCCCTTGCTCGAGCCAGCGACCTTGGGTCCAAGCTGGTGAGCTTTTGCTCAAACCAGATGAGCCTGCACTCAAGCTGACGAGCTCGAGGTCTCGAACCTGGGTCCTCTGCATCCCAGTCTGACGCTCTATCCACTGCGCTACTGCCTGGTTAGGCCCAAGGCTTAGTTTTAAGACTAAGCTTTTCCCCACACCCTTGACTGATTGCATGATGTGGGGTAGTGCACTCTCATGAGGAATCCCATTATGCCTCAGATAAGTGACTTTGTATCAGAGACTTCCTTGTTTGTATATTGGATTAAAGGTTTGGATTTCTACACTATAAACTGCGGCAGACCGGGAGCTCTCTCTCTCTCTCTCTCTCTCTCTCTCTCTCTCTCTCTCTCGGTTCCTGAGATTAGCATTAGAGAGGAGAGCAGAGAAAGGCCATGTGGAGGAGAGGAAAGGTAGCCAAGATGGCAAATGCTGAAAGAGAAGCCAGTTTGTGTAGAGTTTGTGCAGAGAGAAGGAGATGGGAAACAGAGGTGAATAAGGCTAGTGAGGTAGATATCTTTGATTCTAGGAAACTCAGATAAGTCAGTAGCTTTGTGAGCACTGAATGAGTGGGTTTTGGAGCCCAGTGTGTGTTTTTACTTGCCTGCCAGGTGCAAGCTAGGATTAAAGGTGATGGCTCACCAGTTTTTGGCTCCATTGTTTCATTACCATCTGTCCGAATCTAATGCAAACCTGCATGGGCCAGGCAGCTGTGATGGTGGCAGTGGCTACTGGCTTTACAATAAGTGTATGTGTGTGTGTGTGTGTGTGTGTGTATTCATATATATATTCATATATACATATATATTCATATATACATACATACATGTGTATGTACACATATAGTATAAACCGTTATTTAAGGCTTTTTATATGTATAGAAAGAAATGTTAGGGAGATGAACTAAACAACTTAGAGTAGAAATTTCTCAGTAGTTTTACTACATACAGGGAAGCCCCATTTTCTAACCTTTGCACTTATATACTACTTAAAAAACAGGAAATGTATGCATTTTCTTCTAAGTCACAAAACATAATATTTTAAAATAATATAGAAATAATGGAACCACAACAGTACAAAATTTAAAAGATGAGCCTGACCAGGCGGTGGCACAGTGGATGGAGCGTCGGACTGGGATGCAGAGGACCCAGGTTCGAGACCCCGAGGTTGCCAGCTTGAGCGCGGGCTCATCTGGCTTGAGAAAAAAGCTCACCACCTTGGACTCAAGGCCGCTGGCTCAAGCAAGGGGTTACTTAGTCTGCTGAAGGCCCATGGTCAAGACACATATGAGAGAGCAGTCGATGAACAACTAAGGTGTCGCAATGAAAAACTGATGATTGATGCTTCTCATCTCTCTCTGTTCCTGTGTGTCTATTCCTATCTATCCCTCTCTCTGACTCTCTCTCTGTCTCTGTAAAAAAAAAAAAAAAATTTAACTATATACCAGGCCACCAAACAAGTCTCAACACAATTCCATACAAATGGCATTCCTGTAGAACTAATCCTATGACAACAGAGAAACTGAGTTGGAAATCAATCACAAAAGTGCTCAAGTAAGCGTATATTTGGAAATATAAAAATATAATTAAATAAGTCATGGGTCAAACTGAAATTAAAATTGGGAATTATAAATGATATTTAGAACTGGATGACAGTAAAAATGCTACACATCAAAATACCTAAAGCATTAACCTAAAGCAATATTTAGAGGCAAATTTGTAGCCTTAAATACTGGTATTAGAAAAGAAAAAAAACCAAAAATAAATTCTCTAGGTATCCAACTCATGAAGTTAGCCTATTTATATATAAAAATTTGATCTATGAAAATTTTTGTTCAACTAATGGTTTTGGGACAACTGGTACTCCATATGGGGAGACAAATAGAAATAAACAATTCTCTAATGCCATCACAGAATGAATGCTGGTGAATTCAAGACCAAAATGTGGAAACAACAATTTTAAAACTTTTAGGCAAAAAATATAGAAAAATGTCCTTATGGCTTTGAGAAAAGGAAAAATTTCTTAAATAAGACACAGAAATTATAAGCCAGAAAGAAAAACATGGATATATGTTTAACTGATATAAAATCTAAATTGTTGTTCAACAAAGGACAAGATAAACAAAATAAAAAGATAAATCAAAAACTAGGAGAAGATATTTGCAATATACACAATGAACACAGAATCAGTGTCCAACTTAGAAAACAAGGGCACACAATAGAAGAATGTGTAAAATATCTGAATAAGTGATTTATAGAAGGATCACCACAAATGGTGAAACATATGAAAAGATGTACAGCTGCACTAGTAATTGGGGCCATGCACATTGCAACCCCAGAGGCACACTATTCCTCACCCATCAGAATGGAAAACATGTCACAGTATGACAATATCAAAAGTTGGCAGGATATGAAAAAATGGAATTCTCAAACACCGCTGTAAGAGTATATAGATCAATACGATCACTTGGAGAACAATTTGGCAGTTACTATTCAAGATGATGGTTTGCACAGCCTCTCATCCACCAGTTCCTTGCAGGATGCAGATCATGGAGAAATTCTGGAACATCCGTAGGGAGATGTGTGTAACAACATTCAGAGGAGCCGAGTTTGTGATATGAAAACGATTGGGAACTATCCCAACATGGGAGAATGGATAGACTGTTGTGTATTCACCAAAGAGAATGTTGTAGATAGAGCTGATTAACTAGGGCTGCACGTATCACTACGGCTAAATCTCAAAAGCGATGTTGAACAGAAGATGCAGGAGGGAGAAGCATGTTCACAGAATGAGTCCATTTATGCAAAACCGGTTCTGCCTAGCACCTGGCTCAGACCCAGGTATGTGAATGATTGATGTGCAGACACACTCAAATGGCTTAGAGTATTGTCACCGTGACCATCATTGTGGACAGGAGCAAAGAGTATTTTCAACCTAGTTTTACAGACTGGGAAGCAAAGCCCTGGGAAGGGAGATTTGTATGAGGGCTCCCACTGTCATGGAGAAAAGAGGACATGGCCCCCGAAAGCCCCTCCCTGCCCCTAGCCACACACTCCGTACCTTACAAGACTCTACACCCCATTGGGAGATGGCACACAGCGCGTCTTTCCCGATGGACAACTTCTGGCCCTTCAAGAAGAGGAACTGGTACTGCTGGTTGCAGACCTCCTTGTTTACAATCTTGACAGACATCTCCTCAAGACTGTAGGGGGACTTTGGGACCACTAAAGAGAGAGAGATCCTACCTCAGCATCCCTTCAACAATTGGGCACAACTCCATCTTGGGGTTTCCACATTCCCTGAGGTGGAGGGCAGGGCCACTTCCTGGGGAGGTGATCTACCAAGGCCCAGCCCGGAGCTTAACCTTTGAAAAAGCCTACGCTCATTTAAAAGACTAAGCAAAAGTCTCCCAAGGTGCTTAGAGTGACATCCAGGCACTGAGGACAAAGAGAGATTACCCCGGTAATTCAGTGTTCATGAGAGTGAAGAGCTGAGCACTGCTCCATGGCTACCTAGCAAGCTGGTAAGACCCTAGAGCCCAGACTGTGCCACCCTCTGGGAGGCAGGACCCCACAGAGGCTCTTTCCAGAGCCCTGGAGCGACACCAAGAAGGGGCAGACCTCCAGAAATTGTTGGTGTCTCGAGGTAACAGGTGTTCAGCTGCCCAATGCCTAGGTACCTCCTAGACACGGCCCTTTTGCCACCTGCAGACACGGAAGGCCGTTAATGGTCAAGAATTAATTTCCTACCATCCTGCAAGGTGACGGCTTGGCACTGGATTTAACCTGGGGAACTGAAGTCCATGGAGGCCACATGTGTCTTCAACACTAGAGCACTGTGTATATCTTCCTCTCAACAGAGGCCAGGAGAGTGTGCAGCACGTGTAAGTGCTTAGGAAATGTTTGCTGATGGAGTGAACTGAGTGAAGAACGAGTAACAGGGCCCGTGTGTTCTGAAGGGGCAGGTGTCCTGGAAACTGCCTGCCTCCACTCACCTTGCCCGTCGGGATAACCCCACACAATCGCCCAGCACGAGGTTCCAATAGATGGCGCGAGTCTGGAGGTAGGGAGGCAGACCGGCTGGACGAGGGGGGACCAGGAGACAGGGTCTCTGAGCTTCAGGAGGGCAATGTCATTGGATATGAGGTTGCTGAAACTCTCGTGGATCACGATGTGAGAGAGCGGGAGCTGCGTGCCGTTCTCTGGGAGGCGCTGGACACCCACCATCACGGAGTACTCCTTGGGATCCACGGACCTGCGGGGCCGTGGGGAGGAGGCAGATCACCAGCCCTAAGGCCGCAGTTCGCAGAAGCCCAGGCTCACCGGGGCCTCCCAGGCCGGAAAGCCAAGCCCCCGGGAGCGGCCGCAGCCCGACTGACCTCTGTAAGCAGTGCGCAGCCGTGAGGATCCACTGGTGGTGGATGAGGGAGCCGCTGCAGATGTAAATACCCAGGAAGAGGATGCTCACCTGCCATGGCCACTTGCCCACCTCCACCAGCTGCCCCTTCACCACCTTGCAGGACATGTTGGTCTGACCGCAGCCCCAGAACCAGGGATCTGAGGAAAGAAATAGAAAGGGGCCATGCCAGCCCCATGCAAATGCTTAGGCAGCAAAGGCAGCCCTCAGACCCCTGTGCACAGCAGACCATGGAGGCAGAGGGAACCGCCTGGCAGCCGACACAAGCAGCCACTTGCACACACACCTGGGCAGCTACCAGGTGGCCCAGGAATACATGTGGTCAGCAAGGGTGGCCCCAGAGACCTCCTGTCACATGGGGCTCCACACTTTTCACCCGCAAAGACTCTCCTGAAAACTGGTACTGGATCCTCAAGCTCTCTGGGCCGTGGTTTCCGATGTGAGACCGGGATGTTGGGAAAGCCCCCCTCCCAGGGTGTGGAGACAAAAGCTGTCTGAAGGTGCCGTCTGCCCAGTGAGCAGTCCCTCGCACATCCCATCATTATCACAAGCCCGATTCTCCTAGAGCGTGCCCCCCAAACAAGCTCATCTGTCCCTCGGACGTTAGCTTGTTCCCCAATTTTTAACAAGGCTCTTTCCTCGTGGTCACGGTGGGCTGCCCCAGGCTTGGCACACCATGCAGTCTGGTGAAGATGTAGCCATCAGGCATGAGAGCAGGTGACACGGTCACCCAGGCAAACAGATCGCTCCAGCCCCCGTCCCGTGGCCCTGAAGTCCTACCTTCCACATAGAGCGGATTCCCAAGTCTGGCAGAAGAAAACGAAGGTGTGAGGCCCTGAAGGTCCCCTGACACACACCCCATGGCAAGCTGGTGCCTGGCGCCGCTGGTCCCCACACAGGAACGTGGGGGCAGGGCATCTCCAACGTGCAAGGATTCTAGAACTCGCGGTTTGTTTATTGAGGGTAGCCGGGGCGGAGGGGGCTCTGCCCCAGGGCTGGGGCTCCCACTGCTGGGGTCGCACAGGATGCGGGAAAGGAGGCAGTGTGGTCCTGAGGTCATGGCAGGGCCCCATCAGGGCACGCGTGACGCTGCTGCCAGGCACCTCCCTGGGACGCTGCTCCTGGTGCCGGGCCCTGGGCCTGTGGTTGCACCTGGTGTCTGGCCCATGGCAGTGCGCCGGGGCCTGGCCTGGCCCTTAACGTATACCCATGGGCACAGTCCCAAGCCCGTGACTGCAGCAGGTATCTGGCTTGTGGCCGTCCCTGCAGCCTGGCCTGTGAGCACCCCCAGTGCCCAGCCCCAGCTCCCTTAGGAAGCCCTTCTGGGGGCCCCTCTGGAAGTACGGACGCTGAGACATGAAGAGGGGACGGCTCATTCCCGGTGTGGGTCATCAAGCTGTAACTAGAGTTTTCCTTTTCCCCACAGGTTTTTGCATTTTTGAGAGAACATCTCCCGGGTGGAGGGAGGCCCAGTGTTCTGGGCTGGGGAAGGTGGTGGCTTCCTGAGAAGCAGCAGCTTGCAGGCCTGGGTCTTCCTGAGTCAGCAGAATAACTGGCATCCTGGGGCCCCTCCCCACCACCCCACCGAGGTCCCCTCCCGAAGATCCCATGCTCCTCACTGTCCATGAGGACAGACGACTCCTGACCCACCCCATTCCCAGTGCTGGGGGGGGTGGGGGGAGTAAGCCGGCTGTTCACGCACTGGGGGCGGGGGTGGGGAGATGGGCGGGGCCGCCACTGCCGAGAACTTCAGCATCACTTAGGGAAGCGGGAGACGTGCCCACCCACAGCCTGCAGCCCCATCCTGGTCGTGCGCCCCGGAAATGGCCAGCACGGGTGCAGCGGGAAAGCCTGGCAGTGCCATCGGGCAGAGCCCCAGGCGGGAGCGACATGACTGCCACCAAGGGCGGAGGGAGGCACAGACTCCGCAACAGCAGTGACAATGGACACCTAGGACATGGTCAACCTCAGAAACGTATTTCTGAGAGAAAGGAGCCAGACACAAAAAGACACATGTTTATGTAAAGTTCGAAAACCAGGCTGACCGAACTATTTTTAGGGATACATGGTAGAAAATCAAGGAAATGATTATCCCTACAATCAAATTTCCTCTGGGAGGAAGCAGGGTGAGGAGGGAGGGAAGGAGAGAGAAAATCAATAAAACACAACAAGATAATTGAATAAAGATACATTCCTTTTTTTTTTTTTTTTTTTCACAGACAGAAAGAGAGTCAGAGGAAGGGATAGATAGGGACAGACAGACAGGAACGGAGAGAGATGAGAAGCATCAATCATCAGTTTTTCGTTGCGACACCTTAGTTGTTCATTGATTCCTTTCTCATATGTGCCTTGACCGCGGGCCTTCAGCAGACTGAGTAACCCCTTGCTCGAGCCAGTGACCTTGGGTCCAAGCTGGTGAGCTTTGCTCAAACCAGATGAGCCCGCGCTCAAGCTGGCGACCTCGGGGTCTTGAACCTGGGTCTTCCGGATCCCAGTCCGATGTTTTATCCACTGCACCACCACCTGGTCAGGCAAGATACATTCCCATTATAAGCACCAAGGTGAATACAAAAAAAGTCAGATTCGTATATTGGGTAGAAAAAAATCTACTGACATGCTACTTACTAAAGACCCACCTAAAACAAAGTGACACAAAGCAATTTAAAGTAAAAAGGTGGGCAAAAAATATCAAATATATGGAAGCAAAAATAGAAATGGCAATGTTAATCTCTAAAAATCTGATTCAAGACAAAAGCTTTACACAGAAATTTCAATTTATTTATGTTTAAAAAAGATAAAAATTACAATGACTATTTAACATCATAAAGTTCTGTTCATCAACAACATAACGTCAAACATATAAAGCAAAATCAACCAGCAATACACAAGAAATTGAAAAGCCTCACTTGTAGTGGGAGACTCTTCAACTCTGTGTCTTTGAGGAATGAAATATCTATAAAAATCAACCACACACTAGACTACTAAGGAAACCACAATAACTTCCCTAAAAGTTGAACTAGTTTGGCCCACATTTTTTAGCATGATGCAATGAAACAGGGCTTTAATAACAAAAGAATAAGCAAAATAAACTAAATTATTTGAAAAAAATTTAAATAAACTTTTTTCACTTATTCAAAGAAATGAAAACATTCTCTAAAACTATTGAGAAAACACTAATAATTAGAGTAACAAATAAAAAAAACTTACTGGGTGTGTTCAAAGCAAATCCATAATCTTAGAGTTTATTACTGAATATCAGAAATGAAAATAAATGAATTAAATGCTCAAATCAAGGAACCATAAAAGGTACAAAATAGGCCCTGGCCGGTTGGCTCAGTGGTAGAGCATCAGCCTGGCATGTGGAAGTCCCGGGTTCGATTCCCGGCCAGGGCACATAGGAGAAGCGCCCATCTGCTTCTCCACCCCTCCCCCTCTCCTTCCTCTCTGTCTCTCTCTTCCCCTCCCGCAGCCGAGGCTCCATTGGAGCAAAGATGGCCCGGGCGCTGGGGATGGCTCCTTGGCCTCTGCCCCAGGCGCTAGAGTGGCTCTGGTCGCGGCAGAGCGATGCCCCGGAGGGGCAGAGCATCGCCTCCTGGTGGCAGAGCGTCTCCCCCTGGTGGGCGTGCCGGGTGGATCCCGGTCCGACGCATGAGGGAGTCTGTCTGACTGTCTCTCCCGGTTTCTAGCTTCAGAAAAATACCAAAAAAAAAAAAAAAAAAAAAAAGGTACAAAATAAACTCAGGGAAAATCTGTAGGGAACATGTACAAAATATAAAATTATACCCTAATTGGTTAGAGCAGCAGAATTAGAAATGAACTCTATGATATGAGCCAGTTATTTGAAAAAACAAATATTAAGTAAGACAAAGGTATATTTTATATTGATTGGGTATAAACCTCACCAAGATGGTACAGTAGGCATGAACCTTGTACTCCTAACAACACAGCTTTGACACATAAAGCAAGAATTATTATAACTACAAGAAGAAACAGACAAAGTCTTAATTCCTGTGGTAAACCTCTCAGAAATCAGTGGATTATATAGACATAAAATATTGGAAGTGTTGAGAGGACTTGAATAACACAATCAACAAGCCTGATCCAACCAGTTTATAGCTAGAACTCCGTTTCAAAGAACACTTTCATTTCAAACATTCACGAAACCGTCCACTAAAACTGACCAACTACTAGGCACAAATAAAACCTGAATTCCAAAACGCATAAATAATTAATTCCATATTGTGATATAATTTTTAATAGAGAAAAAGGAGAAGCTTCTACCCTCCCCCCAAACTATGCAACAGGAAATTAAATAACACCCTTCTACTTAACTCTTGGGTTAAATAAGAAATATAGTATGAAATTAAAAATATAAAAATAAATGACAATGAGGTCAGTACATATCAAATCCTATGAAATACATCCAAAGTAAGACTCAGAGGAAATTTTATGAAATTAAGTGAAAATATTAGAAACCAAAGAAGTCTAGAATATCAAACTGAGCCTACTCAAGAAGTTAGAAAAAGAACAATAAAATACATTCTTCAGCCTGACCGGTGGTGGCACAGTAGATAGAGCACCGACCTGGGATGCTGAGGACTCAGATTCAAAACCCCAAGGTTGCTGGCTTGAGTGCAGGCTTGCCAGCTTGAGTGCAGGGTTGCCAGCTAGAGCATGGGATCATAGACATGACCCATGGTCACTGGCCTGAGCCCAAAGGTCTCTGGCTTAAGCACGGGGTCACTGGTTTGGCTTGACCCACCCCACCCCCATTTAGGCATGCATGAGAAGCAATCAATGAACAACTAAAAGCGACAAACTATGAGTGATGCTTGTCCTCTTCCTCTCTCTCTCCACCCTTCCCTCTCTATATCTGTCACACACACACATGCAAATACATAAATAAACAAAGAAGTCCCTCGAAAGTAAAAGGTTAGAATTATTGGCCCCGACCAGGCGGCTCTGCGCATAGAGCTTTGACTGGCCATGCCAAGGCTGCGTGCCCCCAGTCAGGGCACATATGAGAAGCATCCAATGAGTGCGGAACTAAGTGGAACTGTTGCAGGAACAAAGGAAGTGACTCCCAGAGGACAAAGACTCCCGGACAACATGCTGGAGGAAGCGGATTAGCCAACGGAGCAACGGAGCCAATCAGGCACCAAGTCACGAGCTCCCCGAAGTTGGCTTTTCTGAGTCATATACCTTTACAGCTTCAGCTATCATGAAAAGGCGCCTGACTTCTTTGTCTGCAGACCTACGGGACTTTTGTGTCTCCGGGAGGGAAAGGGGTATGAGAAGAGGTTTGGAACTTTCGCCCTTGACTGTTCACATGACTGTTCACACATCCCATTTCTCTTGATTGTGTTGCAAGTTACTCCAGGGAGCTGATAAAGGGCTGCACAGCTGTGGTTTGTTACTTTTCAAACAACTCAGTCAGCCCTTTGAGGCCTTCCTCCCTCAGAACTAAATGAAACAAGTTGGTGCTTCTCTCTCTCTCTCTCTCTCTCTCTCTCTCTCTCTCTCCTTCCCCCTTCTCTAAGTCAATAAAAAAAAAATTTTTTTTTTTAAGTAAAGGTTGGAATTACTCAGGTGCTAAATAGCTTGGTTGCCAAGCAATGGAGCAATGACCCCAGATGGGCAGAGCATCGCCCTGAAGGGGGCTTGCTGGGTGGATCCCAGTCCAGGTACATGCAGGAGTCTGTCACCCTGCCCCCTCCCCGTTTCATTTAAGGAAAATTTTAAAAAGAAAAAGAAATAGCCTAAAAATGGGTGCTGGTTAAATAACCTCCAGTATCATTGTGGGTACTGGGATAGGTTTTCAAGGCATCTAATTTTTTTTAAATGTAGGTTGTTAATAATACATATACTTAACATCATAAAGATACTTTACCTAAGAATGCTACTGGTGACGACTTCTGGGCAAGGGAGTGGCACTGTGGTGGGGTGGATGAGGGGGGCAGTCACCGGTATTTCTCAATTGTTTTAGTAAACCACAGGGCTGTATTCAGATATTGTTCATAATTTTTTTTAAATGTAAAGAAAAAAAATGTAGATGTGAACATGTAATACTTTTGTAAGCAGTAGTTTTAAATGCCATTTAAAAAAGTAAAAGCTGATTTGGGTCCTTCCTACTGTCAGCCTATAAGGAGTGTTCCAACCGCACCCTTCCAGCACACCCACTTCACAGATGAGGAAACTGAGGCCTCAAGCCTTTTCCCTATACCCCAGCACTAGTGATAGAGCAAAAACCATCAGCCCCCTCGCTAGGGAACCAGCTGGTTGAATGAATTTCAGGACACCCGGCCCTCCCCCAACCCCACAACCACGAAGGCCACCAAGAAAAAACAGAACCAGTTCATATTTGCACAGATTTAATCCTTGCTGTTCCAGACCCCAATTCCAGAGCCCTTCTAGGCCACTCTTCCTTTCTCCAGGTCCCAAGACCTAGTCACCCACCACATCCCTCCCTGCGGGGATGCAAGACCAGGTCTCCCAGGGGCCACTCTGTCCCCACCTTGACTTTTGTTGAATACAAATACATGACCATGATCTAATCTTGATCTGGCCCCATTTAGAGAAGTAAAACAGGATGGAGAAGGGAGGGTGGAGCTCAGAGGCCTCGCTGGGGATGCGGCAGCCAGGACAGGAGGAGGAGCCAAACGGAGGTGCAGGGGCCCGACAGAGCCCCGTTGCTCACTTGAGTCTTGATCCATTTGCTGTATTTGGTGACACGGGTGTACACACCTGGATTCTGTGCTTTGGCACAAGCTTTTTCCCAGGACAACACCCCAGCCAGAATCCACTTGTCCTCGACTTCACAAGCCAGCGGGCCCCCGGAATCTCCCTGGGCCAAGAGAGAGGAGCGACAGGAGGCTCTGGGCCCAGCCTGGGGCCCAGGGGACCCAGAATGCCCACTCTCTGAGTTCCACCTGGAAGAGTCTTTCTCTCCTTCAGGATCTCACTATCGGGGGTCACTATCAGCTCCAGAGTTGGGGACCCATCCCAGAATATTAGACAAAACCAAAGTCATAGGGGAGAAAGATGGGAGCAGAGACCTGGCTGGTGACGGGGATGAGGGAGGCCGAGCAAACCCCTCCTCAGGGAATTTCCCCCACCTGGGAGTCGTTCCCCACAGAAGGACAGCTCCCAGAACCTCCCTGGAACTCACATAGCACAAGTTTTCTCCATAGTTGGTGGCACAGACCATGTCCCCCAAGACAAGGGGGACGATGCGGGGGATGGTCGACCTCTTCCGATAAATCTGGTCACACTTCTTGTTGTCCATGATAAACACCTCGGCCTCCTGCAGCTTTGGGGTCAGTGTGGCGTTGGCTATGGAGGAGCCCGTGGGGTCAGAATTAAGCCCTCTCCCCACTCAGCCCTGGGCTTGTCTCCGTATCTGTCACCTCCATCCTGGGACTCAGCCACGCCGTGCCCCTGCACGCCTCCACGCCTCCTTCCCTTGGCCCCTCCTCTGCCGTGAGGATCATGGCTGGTAAGCCCCTAACCCCCTAAGGCTGTTTCAGGACCCCTTTCTCGGGGGGGGGGTGTCTCAGGACCCCTTGCTTTTGAACCAAGTGAGCCACGACCCCAGCTGCAATGCGACCACTGACAAACTGAGGCCCCGGCCACATGCTGCTGCTCTTGGGCCTCCCAGCTCCGCCCCAGCTGTGCCCTCCACCCTCGGAATAAATCCGCTCCTCCCACAGGCATCTCGGGCAGACCCTCTGCCCAGAGCTCATCGGATGGAACTCAAGATCGCCTGACAAAGTCTTTCCCCGTCAGCCCGCGCCCCCTCCACACTCAGGGATGAGCTCCCTACAGGCAGGGCATGTGTTCCCAATGCCACGAGTTCGGCATGTGGCAGATGCTTGAAGTCTGTCAAGTGAACAAATGAATGAGTGAACTTGTGCTTCCTGACTGAGTTTTTGTAAGGCAAATGATGATGCCCAGCCCAGGCACGACTGGGCCTGGATGAGGTGAGGTGCCCATAGCAACGGACAGCGGTTCCCACGTGAGGAGCAGTCCTAACACACCCACGAACCAGGGGCCCGAGATGACAGCCATGAGCTTCCTGAGAGGCACCGTGAGGGGGTCCCACAAGCAAGGCCCCGGAAGGAACCTACCACCCCCTCTGTGATACCGCCCCCCGCCCCCTAGAAGGAACCTACCACCCCCTCTGTGGTACCGCCCCCCGCCCCCTAGAAGGAACCTACCACCCGCTCTGTGGTACCGCCCCCCCGTCCCCTAGAAGGAACCCACCACCCGCTCTGTGGTACCGCCCCCCGCCCCCTAGAAGGAACCCACCATCCCCTCTGTGGTACCGCCCCCCGCCCCCTAGAAGGAACCCACCACCCCCTCTGTGGTACCGCCCCCCGCCCCCTAGAAGGAACCTACCACCCCCTCTGTGGTACCGCCCCCGCCCCCCTAGAAGGAACCTACCACCCCCTCTGTGGTACCGCCCCCGCCCCCCCTAGAAGGAACCTACCACCCCCTCTGTGGTACCGCCCCCGCCCCCCTAGAAGGAACCTACCACCCCCTCTGTGGTACCGCCCCCCGCCCCCTAGAAGGAACCTACCACCCCCTCTGTGGTACCGCCCCCCGCCCCCTAGAAGGAACCTACCATCCCCTCTGTGGTACCGCCCCCCGCCCCCTAGAAGGAACCTACCACCCCCTCTGTGGTACCGCCCCCGCCCCCCTAGAAGGAACCTACCACCCCCTCTGTGGTACCGCCCCCCGCCCCCTAGAAGGAACCTACCACCCCCTCTGAGGTACCGCCCCCCGCCCCCTAGAAGGAACCTACCACCCCCTCTGAGGTGCCGCCCCCCGCCCCCTAGAAGGAACCTACCACCCCCTCTGAGGTACCGCCCCCGCCCCCTAGAAGGAACCTACCACCCCCTCTGTGGTACCGCCCCCCCGCCCCCTAGAAGGAACCTACCATCCCCTCTGTGGTACCGCCCCCCCGCCCCCTCTCCATCCTGCTCACCTGAGAAGCGCTGCTTAACCTGGCCCCAGCCAGTCACCCAGCACTGCGTCCCAACCTTCAGGTCGTAGGTGGGCTCCGGGAGGCAGATGGGCTGCACGTACTTGCTGAAGACGGCAGGACTGTGAAGCCGGAGAAGGGCGATGTCGCCCATGATGAAGGTCCGGCCCCAGTACTTGGGGTGCATGATGATGTCACTCACGGGGATCGAGATGGCCATCCTGGGGTTTGTGGGCTTCAGCTGGGAGGTGCCAAGAACCACCGAGTACTCTTTGGTGCTACAGGGGGCACAGAGCCACACCTGATCGGTATCAGGGTCCCCAGCAGCATTAAGCTCCTCCCTCCGCCGAGGACCCCCGCCCTTAGCAGCCGTCCTGCTGATCCAGCCTGGAGGCTCTCAGGTCAGAGACACGACTGCCTCCCCATTCGTCATTCAGATTGGTTCAAGGTGGCCTGGTCTGTGTGTTGTGCACGTAGGTGTTGGTCTACATGTATGTTTTCATGTGTGAGGGGCGGAGGGGCTTATACTGTTTGCCTGTTTAGGGTCTGGTCTTGGCTGCTCGGGGTCCCTGTCCCAGCTCAGTCCTTGGCCCACGGTGAGCTCCTGCCCACGACTCCCTTGTTCTGGGCATCCCTTCCCACTCCCTCCACCTCCCTCTTCTCACACCGCTTCCTGGAGGACACGCGGCTGGGCCTGTGGCAGCCCTGCCTCTGGAGGGCCTGGACACGCGGGCCACACTCACCCTTGGATGCAGTGGGCAGCGGTCAGCACCCATCTGTGGTCAATGAGGGCCCCTCCACACACGTGCTCGTTCTCCAGTCGGAGGCTCACCTCCCAGGGCCAGTGGCGGGCCATGTCCAAATCCTCCGACCACCAGGGTTTGCCACAAGCTTTAGGAACAAGTGGGCCAAGGAGACACAGTGACCACCCAGAGCAGGATAAGAATGACTGAGACTAAGCTGCCCCTGGGGTAAACCTGGGGCCCAAAGCTGTAAACCTGGGGTTTGTCCCCATTTCAAAGAGGGGAAGAGAAGGGCGGTGTCCTGTCCACAGGCACTGAGGTAGGCAAACATGACAATGACAGAGATAAAGTGCATCCAGATAGAGACGTCACAGGAAGGAAGGAAGGAAGATACTGAGACACCCTGGACGCAATCAGCACAGAACCTCCAAACAAGGGAGAAACACAGAAAAGGCCCCAGGACAAGACATGCATTTTCTTGCGTCTGGAGTTAAGTCCCCAGGCCGCGTACTGAAAAGCTATAATGCTGGCTGCATTTCTCACTGCCTACCGGGCTCAGAGCCAAGGCAAGCCCCTGACTTCCGCTCTCACACAGACCTTTCCAGAAAGAACCCAGCCTGGAGCCCCACTCACAGCTTACACTCTCAGTGTGCACGCAGTTCCCACAGTCAAGCTGTACGATTCTGTGAATGAACACAGATGCACCTACTGTAAATAAAATATTAGCCGACATCATTTATTTTTTTTAATAATGCTCTGTGATCACACGGAGATGGTCCCAGGAGGGGAAGGGTGGTCCCACAATGGAAGAGCTCTCCCTGTATTCTCTACACAAAGATCATGGGCTTTTCTCAACAGACACAGAGAAGGGCCTTTGAAAAATGCAACACATAGTTATGATAAAAACAAAACCTCTTACTTAGCAAACTAGGAATAGAAAAGAAATCCTTGCCCTGGCAGGTTGGCTCAGTGGTAGAGCGTCGGCCTGGCGTGCAGAAGTCCCGGGTTCGATTCCCGGCCAAGGCACATAGGAGAAGCGCCCATCTGCTTCTCCACCCCTCCTCCTCTCTTTCCTCTCTGTCTCTCTCTTCCCCTCCCGCAGCCGAGACTCCATTGGAGCAAAGATGGCCCGGGCGCTGGGGATGGCTCCTTGGCCTCTGCCCCAGGCGCTAGAGTGGCTCTGGATGCAACAGAGCAACGCCCCAGAGGGGCAGAGCATCGCCCCCTGGTGGGCAGAGCATCGCCCCCTGGTGGGCGTGCCGGGTGGATCCCGGTCGGGCGCATGCGGGAGTCTGTCTGACTGTCTCTCCCCGTTTCCAGCTTCAGAAAAATACAAATAAATAAATAAATAAATAAATAAATCCTTAACTTTATAAAAGTTTTATGCTACAAATCTACTGTAAACATCATATAACAATGAGGAACAGGCAAAGAGAATCTATCCTGCCAGAAGTCAGTGATAATAGTACCTCCCTGGAGGAGGGGGGAGGAAGTCACTGAGAAGACATACGGGACCTCCTGGGGGCTGGCACCGCTCTACTTGCCTGTGTGGTGACTGCACGGGTGTGTTGCTGTGTGATATTTCATGAGCTGGACACTCATAATTTGTGAACTGTTTTGTGTAGATATAAGACTTCAACAAATTACTTTCAAGGTCAGTCATATTCCTCTACCCCAGCACAACCAACAGAAAAAATATTCAAATCAGATACATTTTTCAATAGCAAAAATGCATAAAGCGCCAGAGAATGAACCTTTCCAATGCTATGCAAGATTTCTGTGGCGACACATTGAAAACTCAAATAAAGAACTCTGAAAATTATTGGCATAAATGCAGAGGCACCCCTTGCTCTTAAATAGAACAACTAAATATTTCAGATGTAATTTTGAGAGGGAGGCTGAACCTCCCTGAAGATGGATGGGAATGTTCTTCAGATGTTTCTTTAAGCCTCTCTTAGATAAGACTCGAGTTTCTCTTCAGGCACTCCCCCCGAGCAACGTGTCTGCACTGGCACAGGTCCATGCCAGCCCACGCGGGAACCTGGGGAACAGAGATAACCACTCTGCGCCCGCCTCAGTCAGTGTCAGTCAAACCTGGAGAACAAAGAAACAACTCTGCCTGCCTGAGGAAAGCCAGGGCTATATAAGCCGGACCCCAGAGCGGTTGGGGAACCACACTCACTGGTCGGGTGCACTCCCCGGATGCACCAAGCTCCCTCCCTTGCTTCCTTTCCCTCCATCTTGTTTCCGGTAAACCTCCTTTTTGAATGTTTCATCTCTGCTCTTGGGGAAGGGGGGTGGTAGGGGATGCGGAAGGCAAGAAGCCCTTCTCTGGTGACAATTTTTCTCAAAATTAATGCTCAAATGTTACTTTCCACGTTAGAATTTTTAAGAACTATGATAAGCTTACTCTCAAATTGAAGTAGAAAATTAAAGTAGCTCAGCCTTTGGGGGGAAAAAAAAATAGATCAAAGAAGGGACATTTGTCCTAGGAGATATTAAAACACACCATCAAAGCCATAACAACAAATTGATGTTGTAAGGTCGGTGGGCAATGGGGGAAGGTCACATGAGGAACCAGACCCTGGAACTTTGGCTAGAACCACCCACACCCATGCACCAAAAGAAACTTCCCAGGAGTCCTTTGGAAAAGAGCGACTGTCTGCCAGCCAATGAAATTTCGCCACATCATATTAACTCGCCCACCCTAAGCAACCCTTTAAATTTTCCCCAGGTGGGTTCCCCCATGCGACTTCTCTGGCCCCCTTTTGGCAGACCAGAGAACCTTGTCCAGGAAGCGCTCTGAATAAAGCTTTTATTATTCCACACTTCCTGGCTATGCCCTACTTCCTCGGTGGGGAAAAATACCTTACAGGTGTGGCACTGACAAAGGCAGACAATGGACCAAAGGAAACAATAGTGAACTTGAGAGTGTTCCATGGAATACAGAAATTTAATGTACAGATAGGAGCCACCACAATTGACGGGGAAAACTGGTGGCTTATTGAGTGTACGGTGCTGGGGAAATTGGCTCACTATAGAAGAAATAAGAAAACAAAACCGGATTCCTTTCTAATCGCCCTGGAATACCTAATCACAGAAGGTAAATCTATCAAGTTAAAAGCAGACCATGTAATGTGGGTTAGGATAGCACTCCTGAAACAAAACCTCTAAGCACACACCAGAAAGCATTACACCGATGACCTTGATTACATAAAATGAAGGCTTTTTGAGCCCAGGAACAAAATTAACAGACCAATGACATATTGGAAGACACTATTCACAACATCTAACAGCAATACAGGACGTTCATTAGGAATATATAAGTAACTCTAGAAGATCAACAAGCAAAACGAACAGACAATATGCAAAAAATAAGAACAGGAAATTTATTAAGAGGAAACTCAAGAAACCAAAGGCACAGTAAGCCAAATGCTCAAACGCGTTCGCAATGAGGGAAGTGTCAATTAAATCAAGAAGTCATTTTTTAACCTATTAGATTAGCAAAAATAATGTAAAAGCTGGGTCGTGCCAAGGGTTGGTAGATCTGCAGCGACGTGTACACCTTCCACAAACTGCTGGTAGGAATGCAGAGGACTGGCCGCACTGAAATAGGAGCAGTAAATAAAAGTATGGTGTCGAAGTACATGTTTGAAGTTGGTTCGTGTCCTGGGTTTATCTAAGGGAGGAATACGCTTAGAAAATACACACCGAAGTACCTAGAGATAAAGAACCACGTTGTACGTCACCCTCAACTGATTCTGAAAATATTATGTGTTCTCTTTGTACTATTTGTATTTTCACTGTTTTGTAAGCTTAAAATTATTTCCAAATAAACATTTTTTTTTAAATCGGGCCAAATGAAAAAACAAGGAAACTGGAGAGAGACCTGACATACATACCACGTGTGTAAGTTAAAAATATGCGCACACAAAACTACAATCTACAATATGTATTCCTACAAGAACACAGCAACAGGAAGATTCACACTGAATATATATATATAAAGGTGGGGAAGAGGGCAAAGACAGGGAAGAGGAGTGGAGCATGGACAAGGCAGGAACGACTGACTGATTTAGTCAATCAAACAATTCCTAACAAATCAGGGTGTACCCGTGACAATGGAGGCCCACCAACGCACAGGATAAACCCACCTTCCGCCCTGGAGGTCTCAGGAAATAGACAGAAAGACCCAGAAGAGCCAGGCTCCGCAGGCACTGCCACAGGGACCAGGAGGCTCCATTTGCAAAGGAACAGTTTAGAGCTCAAAAGGTTTCTCTGTAGAAAAGGGACACCTCGCTGCCACCAGATAGAGCCTGGGCTGAATTCAGAGGCTCTGCACTCCCACGGGAGACCCCGGAGTCCTTTCCTCCGCATTGCTAGGTCCCTGAGTCCTGCCGGCCCCAGGCTATCCTTTAGAAAGCAGGCCAGCCGCACTACATCCCGGCTCCCTAGGGCCTAGGAACCCTAGGGCAGGGGACATTTTTCAGAATATACCCTCCCCGAAACTGAGGCTGGCCTGAGGTGGGGCCTGCCCTACCCACCTGGTTTGTTGTCATCTTCTTCGTTACCTGGAAGAGAAAAGGGGGACAGAGATGAAGCGAGAGGTCAGGACAGGATGACAGTGAAAAGGTGCATCTTCATTATTTCGTTCATTTATTCATTCACCAAATATTTTCTAATCTCCCACTCTGTTCTCGGCCTGGAGCCCAGAGCTGGT
This sequence comes from Saccopteryx leptura, assembly GCF_036850995.1. Lineage (NCBI taxonomy): Eukaryota > Metazoa > Chordata > Mammalia > Chiroptera > Emballonuridae > Saccopteryx > Saccopteryx leptura. The sequence continues at coordinate 8,537,020 of NC_089512.1, read as the reverse complement.
GAGGACAGGGGCACTCTGATGGCGGGAGGAAGTGGCTGACCCACTAGGAGAAAAGTCAGGGGTCCCAGGAGGCTGCAGGACTCGTTGGGGGGTGAGGAGGTGGGTAGGAGGGTAGGGGGGGGAAGGGGCTGGGAGGGGGTTGGAGAAGAAGGCCGGAACAGCCGCTATGGAGGCAGAGGCTCCGCCTCACCGGAGCTCCCCAGTGGCAGCGGCAGCAGCAGCAGGAGGAGGAGGCCGGGGCTCAGGCCTCCAGGCCCAGCGTGGAGGACTGACGACGACAGCGAAGCGGCCATGGGGCCCGGGGGCGTCACCCAGCGATTGCAGAGCCGCAAAGATGCCGCAAAGATGCGCACGAGGGCACTGCTAGGCAGCATGGCGTCTCAGCCGCCCACTGACGCCTCCAGCACGTTACCTGACAGATTTCTGGGCACGAGACCCCCACCCCCTCCCCCGCGAACGGCCATGTGCGAGGAGTGTGATGGCGCCCTAGAGTCCTCCTGAACACTGACTGCCCTGTGCCCCCACCTCGTGCCTGTTCCTGCAGGGTGACCTCGGGGCTCTGAATCTGTGATTGCCCCGTGAAAGCACCCTCAGTGAGTGTCTCAAACTGGTCACAGTGCCCCCCAGAACATGGCCAGGGAAGGCACACCCAAACCCCAGGAGCAGTGTTGGTACCTTGTCACCCAGCCTCTGACCACACTTTTGGTCCCCTGAGCTTGGTGCATTGGAGAGCTTCACTATTTATATTGGTTTGAGAATCTGGGACCAGGTAGAAAGCACAAAAGAACAGTAAGGACAGGGGATCAGGGAAGATGTCTTTGAGAGACCGAAGACTTGAACAAGGACTCGGGAAGCGAAAGGAGAGGCATTCCTCCTCTTCCACAGACCACAGACAGACCACCCACTGCACCGTGCAGCTCCAAGACGCGAAGGGCTCGGGCTTTCATGGGTTTTTTACAAAAGGATGCCACCTTTGAATCCGCTGGTGTGGATCCCCTAAGATTCCTTGTCAGGGACTGAAAGCCAGCAGGGTCTTTGGAGTTTAGATTTTGGGGGGACAGGTGTGGGGAACTGGCAGTAAGCTGACAGGCTGCCCAGACCCCCACCTCACTTGTTCTGTGAAGTTGCTAAAGGCTGTTTTTTTCCACACCTCCATGTTAGCTGTGGTGCTGGATTGTTTATACTCCTCCTATCCTCCACATCCCTGGAAAGACTGGAGGCAATTTCCTTTTATTCCTTTGTTTTGTGAAGTTAAGATGTTATGTCTGGTGAGAGTTTTCTGCACTTGGTAGAATTCTTGGGATACCTTGGAAGTGTGACTTTGTTTTAATGATCCCTTTGATCTGCTAATGGCCTCCCTTTGCCCTATGAATAAAGCAGGTAGGGGGGTGGAGGCCCCCCTTTTGCAAACTGTCTTCTGCATTGCAGGAAGTCCTCCCAAGCCCATCCTTTTTCTCTTTAGGTCTATTTTCTTAATTCCGCACCATTCCCACCCAGGACCTGGAATTACTAGCCGTGCTGGTTCGCAGCAATTCCTGCTTCTCTTGTCCAGTGTGGAGGGTCCAGCTCTGGGGACCATATTCCCCAGCCTGGCATCCAGGGGGGTTCACGTGAATTCCCACCTATAGGAGGTGACTAGAGGTGATGTGCATCACTCCCATGCCAAGGCAGTCAAGAGGAGGTGGCCTTCTGTCCGTGTTGCTGCAGAGCAGTGGTTCTCAAAGTGTGGTCCTCGGAGCAGCAGCAGCACTTAGCAACTTGTTCAAGATACACGGCCTCAGATCCCACCCAGACAAACGGGATTGGGAACTCTGGGAGTGGAACCAGCAGTCGGTAGTTTATCAAGCCCTGCAGGGAATTCTGATGGAATTCTGATGCAGATACAGCATGAACCGCAGGGCTGAGTGGAGCCATAAGGAGGAAAGCTACCTGGTGACCAAGTTATAGGAACAAGAAGCTAAAGTGACTGTCAACCAACGGTCAGTGGCTTCTTAAAGCAGCTGGTTGGACCTGTATTAAGAGATGGGGTTCGCTGTAAGCTCTCAGTCTCTCAGCATCAGCCATCCTCAGGCAACATGGACTGACATAGACTGCCCCCTGAAGCCCTCGGACAATCTGGGAGGAAGGCCTTTACCCCTGCGGGAGCAGGGAACAGAATATTGGGAGAGAGGTGGTCAGCATCTAGACACAGAGACTCAGGGACACGGACCCTGGAATAAGAAGAAAGAATTAGATCCCAATAGAGAGCCTCTCACTTGCCCTCCTCCCGAGGGGAACGCCAGTCTGGGGTAACAGCGTGGGGGGGGAGCAGGAGAGGACAGACGTTCTGCCTGCCCCAACGTCACTCTGGCTCCAGGTCCAGTTTCTCTTGACCTCCTGTTCTGAGCTGTAGAAGCTTTTAAATTAGGCTATAAAGCTCCCTGCAGACATGCGGACAACCATCCCAGGAACACAGGGAGCAGGACCCGGCTGCCTAAAACCATTCCTAGGACTTGCAGTGAGCAGATGGAGCTGCACTGCTCACTCTAGGGCTTAATAAAAACTCTGCATACTTCCTAAGCTACATGGGAAGCTAGTCCACCACAAGGTGTGTTATATGCAACCTCACAATGTCCAGGATAGCAGAGCTTCAGAACACACAAGATATTCTCCAAACATTTATTCAACTGACGTCAGGAAACTCCACACGCCTTAATGTCTCATAACAAGTTGGGGTGAGCCCGGATGTGGACCCCAGGGCACTGAGGAAGAGGGTTCCAAGACTGGTTGACCCAGGAAGGCTTGTGTGGCACAGGCTGGCCACACAGAGGGATCCGCCCTGAGGTGCGGAGACTTCTCCCCACCCAACACAACCGAGTCCTGTGGAAACCACACCACAGCAGGGACAGGGCAACGTCTCGGTCACTCTCTCTGGACCATCACCAAGCTGACTGGCGTGACAGTGTCAGGTGAGAGCTTGGAACCACCCAGGTCTGATGGTGTTCACCGTTGACAACGTCTCTTCCCTGGAGACGTGCTCCAAGATGTCCACTTTGCAGCACCTGCTCCGCCTGGCAGGGCAGCTGGCCCTCCAGCTGGGACGCTTTCACCCCTCCCTCCCAGCAGGCAGAACACAGCCGAGGTGTGGGCGGGGCTGAGGCAGGGGGCTGGAGCACCAGACAGGGACACTGTGGGACTCCAGTCTTGCCTCTGCTCTCTGTGGTGTGGCTTTGACAGGGTCGGTGGGTCCCAACTGGACAGGTCGGAGGGCAGGACACTGAGAAGGAGTGGGGGTGGGCGGGGAGGCCTCGGGGCAGACCGTGTGGCGGTGATCACGGGGTCTCCAGGATGCACGGCAGGGGCAGCAGCAGACACAGGGGGAGGAGGAGGAAGACTGCCGAGCCTCCAGAAGAAAGCCGACTCATCTGGTCAAGGACCCAGTCCTTGTAGAAACTAACTTCTGTATAAATCCCAGGATAGCCTTTGCGACCGCAGCCGATGCCCCAGCTCACAATCCCCACCTGGACCCATGTGTCATTCAATTCACAGACCAGAGGACCCCCCGAGTCTCCCTGGAGAAAGAAAAAGAAACAAACAGAGAAATGGAAGAGAACACCGTCACAACAGGCTGACTGCCCTCCAAGGCAGGGGGACACGGGCATGCGTGGGGCTTTCCGGGAATGGAGGAGGAACAACCAGAACAGGCTGACTGCCCTCCAAGGCAGGGGGACACGGGCATGCGTGGGGCTCCCCGGGAATGGAGGAGGAACAACCAGAACAGGCTGACTGCCCTCCAAGGCACAGGGACACGGGCATGCGTGGGGCTCCCCAGGCACCCACCATGCCCAGGCTACTGAGGAGATTTGGAAGTTGAAAAAATTTAAAAACCATTTGTACACATACTCAAAAATGGTACATAGAAATACTGAATACAAAGAGAATATGTAACACTGAGACAGCAGTATGAATCAAGTCCTGCCCTGAGTACACTGCCTACCACATAGAAGGGGTTCAAACCGTGTGACCTGTGGTACCGTGTTCCCTGCCTAAACCCCCCCCCCAGCCCCCCAGGCAGAATGAGCTCCTCTCTACTAAAGGGCTGGGTCAGGCACGCCCAGCGGAGCCTCAGCGCCTTGTCCCATTGGTCCCCTTAATTTGAATGAAGGGTGAATAGAGGCGCCGGCAGGTGATGCAGGCCCTGCTGCCTGTGGATGAAGGACCTCCGGGGACAACCACAGTGAAGAGGCGACAGAAGGGCCACGGACTGACCTTGCAGGAATCCTTTCCTTGGGCATTGTAACCACAGACATGCCCTTTCCTGACTACGTTACTCTTAATTTCCAACTTTTTCTTCATGATCTCATTACATTTCTCATAGTGAATGATCTTTTGCTCAGCCTCCTGAAGCACTTCTGCCTTCTGATCTCCTGAATCTGTAAAGATAATTAAGGAGCAGGTGGCTCTGCTAGTGGGCCAGGAGACTCTGGCACCCACCCTGGGTCTCACACGGTATGTTCGCAGACACCCTCCCAGGGCACCGAGTATTGTCCGCACCTGACATTGGAGGGAAATGAAACCCAAAGTTGGCATGAGCAGAGCAGGGAGTAAAAACCAAAACCAAGACAAGAGAAGGAAGGACCCATCAGGACAGGAAGAGGTAGGCCCTCCTTACCAGCCTGAGAAATCAAAACCAAGTATCTGTCACTCTGAGTACCATTAGTAACAGTGACAAGTATCCTATAACTCAATAAAGAATCTTTAGTTTGGAGCAGGACCACAGACTCTTGGACAGGAGTGCCCCAAGATACCAAATCCAGCCTCTCCCCAAGGACAGGAGGCCCTACAGCTGCACCGAGAGGCCTCTGCTCACCTACAGAAAACTCCCTCAGCACCAGGGCAGGTACTTCCAATTCGGACCAGGTCCGATGAACAGACTCATCAACTCCCCTTCCCTGAGCTAAAACCCCCCTTGCTCGTCACCCTAGCCCCTGGGCCCTGACATACAAACAGAAACGGCAACGCCATCGACTGATCCCCAGCACCATCCCCTCCGCCCTCCGCCCTCCGCCCTCCCCCTCTCGCTAGAGAACTGCCTCCGGTGTCTCCCTTCAGCCTGCAGGCCGGCCTGGGGCCCCAGGCAGCCTCTTCCCTGGCCTGAATTTGCAGCAGTTTTACCTTCTTCCCTCAGTAGTCCCCATCCAGTCACCCAGCAGTCCGTGTCAGTTTGCACCATGAAAGACTTTTCAGGGAAGCACACAGGCTGGATGTGTGAGGAGTAATTCACGGGGAATTCGAGCAGAATCAGAGCAATGTCATGTTGGATTACTCCAAGAAAGCTGTAATCCGGGTAGATAACGATGTCTCGAACTGGGACCGTGACTGTCGTTGGAGAGGTCTTCTTCCTGTATATGTCTCCCAGCACCACTGTGTACTCCCAAAAGCTGCAAAGAGATGCTGCAGGGTCTAGAGTCCCCTTGCACACGTGCCAGGGTTCTTCCCAGCCCAGCCCTACCTCCGGTGCCAGCCATCGGCCACGCCCCTCCCTCCCAACCACAGCCCTCCCCCAGACCCCTGGCCACTCTCTCGAGTGGTTCTCCAATGAGCAGCAACATAGCACGTGAGGACTTGTCAGAAATACAAATCCTCGGGTCCCACTCCGGACCTACTGCGTCAGAAACTCGGGGGCTGGGGACAGGCCATCTGTGTTTTAAGGAACTCGGCAGGTGTTTCTAGGCCCCTTGAAGTTTGAGACCACTGATCTAACCACACTGCTCTGCACACTTCACTCCCCTTAAATAGTCCCCACACACAGTCTCCCCCTGGCATCTCTCCCCGCTTCTTGCCACTTGGTGGAGGCTAATCAGCACCGGCTTGACACAAGTGGCTTTGAACCCGAGTTAGCGTCTTGCCTTTCCAGGCTACTGAGGGCTGAAACCTCTGACTACAGCCTGAAGAGGAGGGACCGGGACCCCTTTACTCAGATCAGGGAGGACAGGACGGGCCCGGGGCCCCCCAGCCAGGCCCGGAGCCTGGAACACTCACCCGTATATGCAGTGGGCCGCCGTCAGCACCCACCGGCTGGCAATGAGGGAGCCTCCGCACACGTGCTCATCCTCCACCCTCAGGCTCACCTGCCACGGCCACTTCTTCTCTGAAGCCGGCCTTCCGCCCACGATCCTCATAGTCCGATGGCCACACACTGGGGCAGGTCAGGGAGGGGAGGAAGGGAGGGAGTAAGGCGGCTGAGAATGCCCAGAGCGAGGCCATGGCCGCCTCCCCACAGCCCTCAGACGGTGGGCATGTCCTCTCAGGACTCCAGGGCAGGCCTGGGGCCACCCAGACTCCCCGGGGGAAAGTCACAGCCCCTCAGCCCCTCCTTCCCACCCAGGCAGGGACCTAGGCCCGTTGGCTCCACCCAGAAACATCACCTGGGGAAATGGGCCGGGTTCCCCCTGCTTTGGCCTTTGCTGCTGCTGCTAGTGTCGGTGGAGCTGAAAGAGCCTGTGGGAATCACAGGCCTCAGGGTAAACGCCACCAAATGGAGGGACGCGGAAGCCACTCGGGATTGGGGGGGCCTCATAGAGTCCGGGAGCCCCTACCGGTGGCAGTGTCCTCCTCAGGGTCGCCCCGGGGTCCTGGCGGGCGCCCCCCGAGGGCGTCGGGGAGGGGGTGGCGGTGAGGGAGGGCCACGCAGACCCGCCCTGCGTCCCCTCCGCGCCGGCCTGGGCCCCATGGAGCCGGGGCTGAAGGAGCAGGAGCCAGAGCAGGAGGCCCAGGGACACCGTGAGCACCGCCATGGCCTTCGCCCTCTGGTGGCGCCCCCTCGCGGCGGCGCCCGCCTCTGCCTTGGAATTGGTGGGAAACGGGAGTCCTGGGAAGAATCACATCACACAGCGGCCGCCGGGTCACCTGGGGGTCAGGGCCTGGCACCACCTGGCTGCGGAGTCGTCACTCAGGTGAGTGGACTCTACTTGCGTGGACTCTACTGGGGCGCTTCCCAGGCACTCAGCGTGCCCCGGCCTAAGTCCCTGGCCATGAGAGGCAGCCACCCAAAGCGCCACGTTCACGTTCACGCTCACGTTCACGTTCACGCTCACGCTCTCCTTCACGCTCACGTTCACGTTCACACTCTCGTTCACGCTCTCGCTCTCGCTCACCTTCACGCTCACGTTCACGTTCACGCTCTCGCTCACGTTCACGCCCACGTTCACGTTCACGCTCTCGCTCACGCTCTCGCTCACGCTCTCGTTCACGCTCTCGCTCACGCTCACGTTCACGCTCTCGCTCACGCCCACGTTCACGCCCACGTTCACGTTCACGTTCACGCAGATGCATCCCCAACTCCCTGATGCACCTGGATTAGGCCTTTCTCAGCGTTTACTTCCGCTACTTGTTTGCAATAAAAATTTAAACTCCTTAGCATAAAGGTTGCACTTAACATTACTAACCACTGCTACCTTAAAAAAGAAAAATCAACACCCACATGATAAGAGCCATTAGCAGAATGCAAATTAAAACCCCAATGAGATAGCACTGCACACCTAACAGACTGGCTAAAATGAAAAATGGTGACAAGCCCGACTTCTGACAGGGATGCGGAAATATTGGATCATTCATCCATTGTGGTAGGAATGTAAAATATTATAACCTGCCTGGAAAACAGATTGGCGGTTTCTTAAAAAATAAAATATGTAACTACCATATGACCCAATAATTGCACTCCTGGGCATTTATCCCAGAGAAATAAAGATTTATGTTCACACACACACACAAAAATAACTGTTCAAATGTTTATAGTAGCTAAATTCATAATACAGTCGTCCCCCCTTATCCACGCTTTCGTTTTCTGTGGTTTCAGTTACCCGTGGTCAACTGCAGTCCAAAAATATTACATGGAAAATTCCAGAAATAAACAATTCATAAGTTTTAAATGTCCCTTCGTTCTGAGAAGCATGATGAAATCTCGTGCCCCTGCCCTGTCCGGCCAGGCATGTGAATCAACCCTCTGTCCAGGGTGTCCACCGGCTACTCCCCTTCGTCGCCATCTCCAATATCAGGTCGACCGTCTCAGAATCACAGTGCTTGTGTTCAAGTCACCCTTATTTTAATCATGACCCCAAAGCACAAGAGTAACGACGCCGGCAATTCGGACATGCCCAAGAGGAGGTATAAAGTGCTTCCTTTAGATGAAAATGTGAGTACACACTGCAAGCTATTCTGAGACAGACCACATTCACGTAACTTTTATTACACGATATTATTATCATTGTTCTTTTTTTTTTCCCTTAAGGCAACAAAACTTTATTAAACGCCTCCAAAGTTATTGGGAGGAGGCCATGAAGCTAGACACGCTGTCAAAGCCGATCGGCTCCATGATGCCCCTGGCTGTGACAGTCTGGCCCAGCTCATCGGTGCTGCAGCCGCGCTTGCTCATCCACACCGTTAGCTGGCTGTCCATCAGGTCCCCGAGCATCTCGGCCGGCAGCCAGCAGCTGATGTGCTGATAAGCGATACTCACAAATTGGCAGATAAATTTCCGGGCAGAATCTTCCAAACTAGTTGTACCTTCCAACAGGTCCGTGTCTCCATCCAGGGCTTGCCAGAAGGCCTGGAAGTGGCAGGTGCCCGGCTGGTCTCCCGAGGTACAGAATCTGTTGAAGGCCCATTGGATCATGCACTTGGACAGCGTGAGGTCAGTGTGGGGCAGGTTGGTGAGGGCCTTTAGCAGGATCTGGGCAGTGATCATGGTCTAAAAAAAGGCTAGGTGGAACTGGTACAGCTTTGGGACAGCCAGGTTGGCTCCCAGAGCATAGCCATTCTCCTTGGCCTATGTCTCCACATAGCACTCCAGGGTGGCCCAATTTTCAGGCTGGTACCTGTCAATACCCTTGAGCAGCTGGCCCACATTCACTCACATCTGTTCAATCACCATGACTACTATCACTTCCCACAGGGGGAAGGAATCGAAGTTCCCATAATAGTTCTTTTCTTATTCCGAGTTGTTGTTGATCTCTTGTTGTGCCTAATTTCTAAATTAAACTTTATCATAGGTGTGTATAGTACATAGTACAATTTACCCTTGAACAACATGTGGGCTAGGGATGCCAATACCCTTCACAGTTAAAAATCCACATACAGCCTGACCAGGCGGTGGCACAGTGGATAGAGTGTTGGACTGGGATGTGGAAGGACCCAGATTCGAGACCCCGAGGTCGCCAGCTTGAGCGCGGACTCATCTGGCTTGAGCAAAAAGCTCACCAGCTTGGACCCAAGGTTGCTGGCTCAAGCAAGGGGTTACTCGGTCTGCTGTAGGCCCACGGTCAAGGCACGTATGAGAAAGCAACCAATGAACAACTAAGAAGTCGCAATGCGCAACGAAAAACTAATGATGCTTCTCATCTCTCCGTTCCTGTCTGTCTGTCCCTGTCTATCCCTCTCTCTGACTCTCTGTTTCTGTAAAAAAAAAAAAAAAAAGAAAAATATAAGAAAGATAAAGTACATTTACAATACTGTACATATTTATGGAAAATATCCAGATATCAGTAGACCCATGCAGTTCAAAGCTATGTTGTTCAAGGGTCAACTGTATATATAGGAAAGAGAACTATCCATGGTTTTAGGCATCCACTGGAGGTCTTGAAATGTATTCCACACAGATAAGGAGGGACTACAATAGCCAACATCTGAAAACAACCCTGCAATAGACAGAATAATAGCCTCCCAAAGCTGTCCCCGTTCTAATCCCTGGAACCTGTGAATAGATTACCTTCCATGGCAAAAGGAGTGTGATGAAATGAGAAATGTTGAGGGGGTGAGTGCACCCAGATGAGTGGCCACAGTGTGTTGTAGTTCCTCCCATCACGAGGTGAAGTCAGGCAGCCTTGTTAGGTGGGGCTGCATGATCTGGCAATTCCCAAGGTGCTAGTTTGCTGTGGTGAATAACAATGTTGTGAGGTGATTCTGCTACTTCCTATTTAGAGCGTCACAGTACACTCTGCTACTGTTTTGGAGGAAGACTATACTATCTGCAGCAAAGAAACTACACTATTTGAAAAGCAACTCCTGTGGTGGCACAGTGGATAAAGCGTCGACCTGGAAATGCTGAGGTTGCCAGTTTGAAGCCCTGGGCTTGCCTGGTCAAGGCACATATGGGAGTGGATGCTTCCTGCTCCTCCCCCCTTCTCTCTCTCTCTCCTCTCTAAAATGAATAAATAAAAATTAAAATAATAGTAATAATAAGTTTAAAAGAAAAGCAACTCCTGACACACTACTGAATGTCAGACTGAGGGACCTTCAGTGAGGAAGAGCTCAACACCTCCCACCATAGGATGGATATTTAACCACACATCTATTCTATGACCCATCCCTCCCCCCCAGCTTTACTCCCAAAAGGAGCAAAAGCATATAGAACAAAACGTCCTGTACTCCACGTTTATTGGCAGTGTTAGTCATAATAGCCCCAAACTGGAAACAACCCAAATGTCCATCAACAGGAGGATAAACAAACTGTGGAATAGTCACATGATGATTACTATTCAGCAATAAAAAGGAATGAATTAATGATACAAAAACAACATGGAGGAATCTCAAAAACAGTATGTGGAAGGGAAGTAGCCAGACACAAAAGAGCACTTACTGTATCGCTCCATTAATATGAGGTTCAATTACATGCAAATCTGATCCAATAGCAATCAGAACAGTGCATACCTCTGGGAGGGGATGATTAAAACGGGACACAAGGGAATATCCTGGATTGATGGAAATATTCTCTGTAAAAATTTGTGTGATGTTAGGCCCTGGACAGTTGGCTCAGTGGTAGAGTGTCGGCCTGGCGTGCAGGAGTCCCTGGTTCGATTCCCAGCCAGGGCACACAGGAGAAGCGCCCATCTGCTTCTCCACCCCTCCCCCTCTCCTTCCTCTCTGTCTCTCTCTTCCCCTCCCGCAGCCAAGGCTCCATTGGAGCAAAGTTGGCCCGGGCGCTGGGGATGGCTCTGTGGCCTCTGCCTCAGGCGCTAGAATGGCTCTGGATGCAACAGAGCGATGCCCCAGATGGGCAGAGCATCGCCCCCTGGTGAGCATGCCGGGTGGATCCCGGTCGGGCGCATGTGGGAGTCTGTCTGACTGCCTCCCCGTTTCCAGCTTCGGAAAAATAAAAAAAATAATAAAAATAAAAAACTGTGTGATGTTAGCATGGAGTATACATTTGTGAAAACGTATAAAATTGTATGAGACAATGTGCACATTTTACTATCTATAAAATATACCTTTATAAAGAAAACAATATAAAATTTTACTAAGAGATAATAGTCATTTATTGACATAACAATTTAACCTGAAAAAAAGGTTTAAATTAATACAGAAGGAAGCAATGGTATATAGCAAAATAGAAATAAAAAGGAATTTAGTCTTAGTAAGACATGACTTTAGCCCTGGCCAGGTAGCTCAGCTGGTTAGAGCATCGTCCAGATAGACCAAGGTTGCAGGTTCGATCCCCAGTCAGGGCACATACAAGAATCAGCCAATGAATGCATGGATGGGTGGAACAGCAAATTGATGTTTCTCTCTCTCTCTCCCCTCCTCTCCTTTCTCTCTCTCTCTAAAATCAATAAATGAAAGAAATTTATTTAAAGAAATGACTTTTAATACTTATATTCATTACCACCCAGAAATAAAGCCCCAGAGAGAATACCAAATTGAATTTGTTAGGATGAGATTTTTCTATGAATAACTGAGACCAAAGATGACAGTGGCTTAATTAAAAGAGCAAGTTTTTTCTCTCCTGCATCAAGAGCTGTGATGGTCACCCTACAAGTTCCAGGGAGCCCAGTTTCTTCTCAATTCCTGCTCCTTACCCTAAGCATGCTTCTCATGTCCCCAAATCCCATCACCGCGCAGACATTCCAGCCAGGAGAGAAGAACGAGGTGAGGAAGGGCTGTCCTCACTCTTAAGAATACTTCCCAAAATTCACACCCCCCATGTGTTTACACTTTATTGGCCAGAGTTCGGGCCACACTCAGATATATTGGGTGGCTTAGAAATGCAGTCCTGGCCCCAGCCGGTTGGCTCAGCGGTAGAGCGTCGGCCTGGCGTGCGGGGGACCCGGGTTCGATTCCCGGCCAGGGCACATAGGAGAAGCGCCCATTTGCTTCTCCACCCCCCTCTCCTTCCTCTCTGTCTCTCTCTTCCCCTCCCACAGCCAAGGCTCCATTGGAACAAAGATGGCCCGGGCGCTGGGGATGGCTCCTTGGCCTCTGCCCCAGGCGCTAGAGTGGCTCTGGGCAGAGCGTCGCCCCCTGGTGGGCAGAGTGTCGCCCCTGGTGGGCGTGCCGGTCGGGCGCATGTGGGAGTCTGTCTGACTGTCTCTCCCCGTTTCCAGCTTCAGAAAAATACAAAAAAAAAAAAAAAAAGAAATGCAGTCTTTACCTGATCACCCATTCGCCCAGACAGAAAGGGTCAAAAGATGCCAGGGGACCCATTATCAGTCTTGACCCCAGTCCATTTCTTTTTTTTTTTTTTTTTTCATTTTTCTGAAGCTGGAAACAGGGAGAGACAGTCAGACAGACTCCCGCATGCGCCCGACCGGGATCCACCCGGCACGCCCACCATGGGGCGACGCTCTGCCCACCAGGGGGCGATAATCTGCCCATCCTGGGCGTCGCCATGTTGCGACCAGAGCCACTCTAGCGCCTGAGGCAGAGGCCACAGAGCCATCCCCAGCGCCCGGGCCATCTTTGCTCCAATGGAGCCTCGGCTGCGGGAGGGGAAGAGAGAGACAGAGAGGAAAGCGCGGCGGAGGGGTGGAGAAGCAAATGGGCGCTTCTCTTGTGTGCCCTGGCCGGGAATCGAACCCGGGTCCTCCGCACGCTAGGCCGACGCTCTACCGCTGAGCCAACCGGCCAGGGCAACCCCAGTCCATTTCTTTATCCAACTAAATATTCACATGGATCTTCTTTTCAGCTGAAAAACTCACAAATGCCCTCCCCAAAGAAGGTAACCCTCCATCTCCATGAACAGGGAAGGGGATCGGGCAGTCGGGGGCTCTGCATCACGGCCACGAGCTCCTCTGGGCCCGTAGGGCAGTGAAGGGAGTGAACCAGCACAGACACAGTGAACCCCAGCCTATCCTCTCCCTGGGCTTCAGCCCTGTGTTTTGCGTAGCTTGGCCAACGGGATCTTGTGCTCAAGGCTCTACATCCTAGAGGGGGAGTTGCTGAAACAGGCTGTTCACAGGGCTTGCGGTCAGTCCAGATGCAATGCCCTGAGTCCTCTTGCTCCAATCTCTCTCGCTTCCTCCTTCCCAGAGGCAATCTGAAATCTCAGCAAACTCAGCTACAAAGTTCCCTGCAGACACGCTGATGGCTGAGGAGAACACAGCCAGACCCAAGTGCTGGAAGCATCTGTGGAACTCACATCAGGGTCCACAAGGCCCACCCCTCTCTCTGCAGGGGTTAGAAAGCATCAGAAACCTCTTCCTAAAAAAAATGTGAGCTAAGTTCTCTTCAGTGGCCCCACATCCCAGACCAGTTGAGATGCAGAACAAACAAGCCATTCTCCAAACATTTATCAGCTGACGTCAGAAATCACACTCCTTCATGTCTCAGCACAGCTTGGGGTGAGCCCGGATGTGGACCCCAGGGCACTGAGGAAGAGGGTTCCAAGACTGGGTTGACCCAGGAAGGCTTGTGTGGCACAGGCTGGCCACACAGAGGGATCCGTGCTGGGGTGCAGGGACTTCTCCCCCCCCAACACAACTGAGTCCTGTGGAAACCACACCACAGCAGGGACAGGGCAACGTCTCGGTCACTCTCTCTGGACCATTACCAAGCTGACTGGCGTGACAGTGTCAGGTGAGAGCTTGGAACCACCCAGGTCTGATGGTGTTCACCGCTGACAACGTCTCTTCCTTGGAGACGTGCTCCAAGATGTCCACTTCGCAGCACCTGCTCCGCCTGGCAGGACAGCTGGCCCTCCAGCTGGGACGCTTTCGCCCCTCCCTCCCAGCAGGCGGAACACAGCCGAGGTGTGGGCGGGGCTGAGGCAGGGGGCTGGAGCACCAGACAGGGACACTGTGGGACTCCAGTCTTGCCTCTGCTCTCTGTGGTGTGGCTTTGACAGGGCCGGTGGGTCCCAACTGGACAGGTCGGAGGGCAGGACACTGAGAAGCAGTGGGGGTGGGCGGGGAGGCCTCGGGGCAGACCGTGTGGGGGTGATCACGGGGTCTCCAGGATGCACGGCAGGGGCAGCAGCAGACACAGGGGGAGAATGAGGAAGACCCCTGGATACAAAGAGGTAGTCTGGTTTTACCACTGCAACTATCCACTTAGCACAGAAGGCAATGTCTGTATAAATTTCAGGCTCATTTTTACAACCACAGCCAACGCCCCAGCCTACAATCCCCATCTGGACCCACATATCATCATACTGACAGAGCAGGGGCCCCCAGAATCTCCCTGGAGAAGGAGAAAGAAACAAACTGTTGGATTGGGAGAGCACCCGGGAGGAGCAAACTAAACCGGTCGCACCCCACGGCCCCGGGGGGATAGCACGCCCCGCCTTCCCCACGCCCCGCCTTCCCCACGCCCCGCCTTCCCCACGCTCGCCCCAGGCCCTAGTTCCTGCACAGGTGAGAACTGAAAACTGAAAAGTTAATGGGAAAACTAGTATCTTCTGAGGATATTATGACTGGTTACTTCCCAAACTGCAGTCGTGGTTAAACATTCTGGATATCACCTCTGATGACAGCCCCCTCGATCCTTCCATCTAGCCTAAAGTCCCCCTAGAGGCCCTAAGCCCTGAAGCCAGCTCCCTCCATAGTGTGAGCTCCACTCCCAGACGTACCCCACATCACGCAGAACTCTTCTTGTCCTTTCCCAAACCTGCGCTGGTGACCCCACCACTAACCAGCTCAGCCAGAGACGCTCAACTTCTCCCTCACCGCCAGTCAACAAGAACTGAGGATTCAATCGTTGTTTTTTTTTTTTTTCTGTATTTTTCTGAAGTTGGAAACGGGGAGGCAGACAGACTCCCGCATGTGCCCAACCGGGATCCACCCGGCATGTCCACCAGGGGGCGATGCTCTGCCCATCTGGGGCGTTGCTTTGTTGCAACCAGAGCCATTCTAGCACCTGAGGCAGAGGCCACAGAGCGATCCTCGGTGCTCGGGCCAACTTTGCTCCAATGGAGCCTTGGCTGCGGGAGGGGAAGAGAGAGACAGAGAGGAAGGAGAGGGGGAGGGATGGAGAAGCAGATGGGCGCTTCTCCTGTGTGCCCTGGCCGGGAATTGAACCCAGAACTCCCGCACACCAGGCCGACGCTCTACCACTGAGCCAACCGGCCAGGGCCTGGATTCAACCTTTTAAACTTACCTTCTTCACACACACCCCCACCACTGTCTCAGGTCCTGCTCAGGACTCAACATCTTTCCCTAGTCTACAGTCCTGCCTGGACAGTATCTAGAAACTTGGTACAGCATTCCAGGCCACTCATATTCTGACTCCAACCCCCTTCTCTGGCCATAGTTACCAGCTCATTGCTCCAGACCTGTAAAACTAAACATGACAAGTTCCCTCAGACCTCTGAGCCACTGTATATGCTTTTCCCTCTCCCTAGAATGCTGTTCTCCTCTTTCTGAAAAATCCAAATACTCATCCTGTAAGGCCTGGCTCAAATGCCCCCTCCTCAGAAAGGCAGCTTGGTGCGGAGGGCAGACTGCGGGCCCAGGAGTCCTGTAGGCACTCATAGGCGGACCTTAAACTAATGTCTTCAGACCTCACCACACCTATAGAATAGGTAAGTCTGTGCTGTGGGCTTGTGCTGTGGTTAAACTAAGCTAACGTGGGTAATGCTCACACCAGCACCGTAAGTGCCGCATAGAAGGAACTCAATGAAAGGAACTTAGGTTATTCGTATTACCTGTCTGTCAGGCACTGAGGGCTGCTCCCTTCTAAGGAACAGGCCAGGCCAGCTCAGGGGACCATGAGGGGTTCTCCCCATGCACCTCCTCAACTAAGGGTGAAAGGAGGAGGCAAATAACCCAGGCCCTGCCCCTGGGAATGAGGAAGCTTTGAGAGAACCACCTAATGCAGAGACAGAAAAAGGTCCATGAACTTACCTCACAATGGCTTCTTTTGCAGAAACAGAAAAAGCCATTCTAAAACTCCTATGGAATCTCAAGGATCTGACTCTCAAGGATGGATCTGAAATGGCCAAAATAGTCTTTTTTTATTTTTTATTTTTCTGAAGCTGGAAACGGGGAGAGACAGCCAGACAGACTCCCGCATGCGCCCGACCGGGATCCACCCGGCACGCCCACCAGGGGCAACTCTCTGCCCACCAGAGGGCGATGCTCTGCCCCTCCAGGGCGTCGCTCTGTCGCAACCAGAGCCACTCTAGTGCCTGGGGCAGAGGCCAAGGAGCCATCCCCAGCGCCCGGGCCATCTTTGCTCCAATGGAGCCTTGGCTGCGGGAGGGGAAGAGAGAGACAGAGAGGAAGGGGGGGGGTGGAGAAGCAAATGGGCACTTCTCCTATGTGCCCTGGCCGGGAATCGAACCCGGGTCCCCCGCACGCCAGGCTGACGCTCTACCGCTGAGCCAACTGGCCAGGGCCAAAATAGTCTTGAAAAAGAGAATAAAATTGGAGGACTCACACTTTCTGATTTCAAAACTTACTACAAAGCTACAGTAATCAAAACATTGTGCAACTAGCCTACCACCAGACATACAGACCATTGGAATAGAATTATAGAATAGAAAAACCAGAAAAATTCTCACATATACAGTCAAATAATTTTCAACAAGGATGTCAAGAATGTTTAATGGGGGCAGGACAATATTTTCAACAAAGGTACTGGGCCTGATCAGGCGGTGGCGCAGTGGATAGAGCATCAGACTGGGATGCAGAGGACCCAGGTTCGAGACCCCAAGGTCGCCAGCTTGAGCGCGGGCTCATCTGGTTTGAGCAAAAGCTCACCAGCTTGAGCCCAAGGTCGCTGGCTCCAGCAAGGGGTTACTCGGTCTGCTGAAGGCCCGCGGTCAAGGCATTTATGAGAAAGCAATCAATGAACAACTAGGGTGTTGCAGCATGCAATGAAAAACTAATGATTGATGCTTCTCATCTCTCTCCGTTCCTATCTGTCTATCCCTGTCTATCCCTCTCTCTGACTCACTCTCTGTCTCTGTAAAAAAAAAAAAAAAGGTGCTGGGAAGACTGGATACCCACATGCAGAAGAACCCTTACCTTACACAATACATAAAAATTAACTTAAAATGGATCAAAGATTTCAATATAAGAACTAAAACTATACAATTCTTAGAAGAAAACATAAGGAGAATATTGGATTTGGCAGTGATTTCTTGGCTATGAAATTAATTTGGACTTCATCAAATAATAACTTTTGTGCAGGATATTACCCATAGAGTAAAAGATAACCCATAGAATTGGAGAAAATATTTGCAAATCCCGTATCTGATGAGGGATTCATATCCAAAATATATAAAGAGCTGCTACAACTCAACAATAACAACCAAAAAAGTTTTAATGGACAAAGAAATTGAATAGACATTTCTCCAAAGATACACAAATGGCCAATAAACACATGAGAAGATGCCCAGTATTTCTAACCATTACAAAAATACAAATCAACATAACAGTAAAATACCACTTCACACCCATTTTGATGGCTAAAAACAAACAAAACAAAATACGACAAACAACAATACAGAAAATAACAAGTGTTGATCAGGATGTGAACAAATCGGAACCCTGTACGTTGCTGGTGAGAATTTTAAATGGTACAGACACCGTGGAAAGAAATACGGCAATTTCTCAAGAAATTAAACAGAATTGACATGTGATAGAAATTCTACTCCTATCAATGTAGGGATGTAGCCAAACAAACCGAAAGTGCAGGCTCAGATAAATATTTGTGCACCTCTGTCCATATCCTCAAAACCAGTGAATACGTTACCTTACCTTAGAAAAGGGAGTCTGCAGATGTAATTAACCTTAGGGACTTTGAATGGGGATATTATCCTGAACTGTCTGGGGGAGGCCAATACAATCCCATGAATCCCTAAAAGTGGAGAACTTTTCTTGGCTGTAGTCAGGAGATGGGACTAAGGAAGAAGGGTCAGAGAGATGCAACATTGCTGGCTTTGAAGATGGAGAAAGAGGAGCCACAAACCAAGGAATGCAGGCAACCCACAGAAGCTGGGAAGTGCGAGAAAACAGATTCTTCTCTAGGCCTCCGGAAGGAATGGGCCTGCTGACACTTTGATTCGAGCCCTCTAAGACTTACTTCAGACTTCTAGAAGGCAGACAATTAAGTGAACAATGCAAAATGAAGACTGATGTACACAGTATGATCCCACTCGGATAGCAGCAGGAAAGTCATGCTATATTCATAGCTGTGTTTACATGTAGGGGCCCGGCAAAGCTTCCTCTTCTCTGTAACTACTCCTCGCCATCAGATGCCCATTGGTCTGAGACCAAAAGCCACCCCATTGCCCAACTGCAGAGGTATTCACCATTATCCCACCCTATTGCCCAACTGCAGAGGTATTCACCATTATCCCACCCCATTGCCCAACTGCAGAGGTATTCACCATTATCCCACCCTATTGCCCAACTGCAGAGGTATTCACCATTATCCCACCCCATTGCCCAACTGCAGAGGTATTCACCATTATCCCACCCTATTGCCCAACTGCAGAGGTATTCACCATTATCCCACCCAAGGTCATAACTGTTGGGTCAGGAATAGCAGGTGACCTGGTGCCAGCCAGTGAGGATTTTAGAGACCTCAGGAGAAGAGGCTTCCTCATTGTTCTCAAGAACCTTCCAATAACAACCCTGCTCCCGTGCCCCTGACAGTGAATGGAAACAGGCAGGCTCACTGGACTGGTGCAGACACCCTTGCAAGTCCACAGGAGTCCGCCTGTAACATCACTGATCCTGAGGATGGCAGAGCACAGAGGAGTGAAATAGAGGCCCCGGGCACAGCCACTCACTGAAGCCACCAGACCTATGCATTCTCGAGGGACGGCCATCCATTAGTCTTCTCTACACTCAGAGCTGCTTTGACATCAGTGTTCTGTTCCTTCGCACAGAGCACCATCTGATTGGCACAGGGATTCATTCAACTTCCCCTTTTGGAATCTGTGCATGACCCTCCCAGTCTCCACATCCACATCCAGGTTCCATCAGGGACCAAGCCTTCCGCCCCCTACCTCGGGGAGGTCAGCAAACCACACGGTGGAGATACCGTAGCCCACTGAGGCTCTTTTGAAAACTTAGCCTCTCGTCTTTATGAGTGGAGGGGAGGAAAGGAAGGAAAGAGAAGGGACGGAGGGAGGGAGGGGAGGAGGAAACTGAGTTATATATGGGCAGGAAGATCCAAAATGCATCATTTGTGGAAGATATAATTGCCTTCTAAAACAAATCCAAATGAACCAACTGAAAAATTAATAAAACTGTAAGAGAATAAACGAAGAGGGCTGGGGAAAAGATCAATATACAGAATCGATAGCTTTCTATTCCTCAGCAATAACAAATTATAACATACAATAGGAAAAAGGATGTTCTATTCACAATAGCCACACACATTTTTTTACAAATACCTAGGAACTGGCACAAGACCTTGCACCATGTGCCAAGGAAGCCCAGGACCTGATCCCTGGCCCCTCAGCTCCTGAGTCCCCTCCTGCCCTCTGCAAATCACTGTTCCTGGGGCCCGTCTGCTCCCCCCGCGCTGGTCCCCTCTCTAATTCCACACCATCCCCATCCCACGGTGCAGGAAATGGGAGGTGAGAGGTCGAGCAGTTGGCTGGAATCACATAAGGCAGGAGTAAAGCGGGCCCTGGGCAGAACTGAGGGGCACACAACACAGCAGACAGATAGACCGACAGATTTTTGGATAAACCAGCAGCGGAGCCGGGACTAGAAACCAGAGGGCCCTTCCTCGCGGACTTCCCGCAAGGCCAGGCGTCGGGGGCTCACTCGGGAGCCGGCTCCGCCCCCTGGCCCAGGGCCAGCAGTCATCCCGGTGAGGTCAGCCACGGGCCCGCGATTTCGGGGAAATACCAGCTCCTGATTAAAACCAGGCGGTGGTCAGGCCCTGCTGCTTTCCCAGTAAGAACTAGGGTGTTTGTTCCGAAAGGAACAAGAGTGGGCAGGGCCTGGCCAGGGCCAATAAGGCGGGAGGCTCGCTACCTGGTGGTGGGTCCAGGCGTCCAGGGAAACGGGGTGGCATCCCGACGTTCTGGGACGGGCAGCTTCTTGGGGGGGGCGGGGGGGGGACCGTCACACAGCACTTGGAACTGAGCTGACCAGGAAGGGGTCGCCGACTTTGGCCTGGAAGCCACGCGAGGGTGGGCAGGGCAGCCCCCCACCCCGCATCAAGCTCAGGAAGTGGGCGGGGCTTAAGGGACGTGGGCGGGGCCTAAGGCCCTCCCCTTCCTAGGTGGGCAGCCCCCGGGCCTCCGGAGTCCCGGCGCGGCTCCCTGCAGGGGGCGCCCGCGGGCCGTTTCCCCTCCATTCCCGGGCCCCCACGCCCTGGGCTGCCGGGCAGCCCGGCATCTGGAGCGAGTTAGGCTGGAGCGGCCTGGCGGGCGGCGGCGTGAGCTCATCCCGGCCCGCCCCACTGCGGTTTCCCGGCGCGGCGAGGGGAACGGAGCACAGAAGCGCCGCCGTGGGCCGGCCGGGGGCTCGCGGCGGGAGAAGCGGCTCCTCCCGGGATGTGGGTGTGAGCGGAGAGGCGGCAGTGTGTGTGTCACTGGCGCGTCGCCCAGTGCCGGCTGAACCCTGAGAACGGGCCGCCAGCATGTGTCGCTGTGTGTCATCATGTGTCGTGGCTTGTGAGGGTGTGTATGTCCCCCCATGGGGGAAACACTGCGTGTAATAAGTTGCACACATCCCAGCACATACTTCTCATTTTACAGAAAAGAATGCCAAGTGCAGAGGAGGTAGAGGGCCAGGCCGATGGCACTAGTTTGGGACTCCTGGCTGCCTAACCCTGAGCTTGTGTCCCTGTCTGTGCAGAAAGTCGCAGCCAGCCCACGTGTCCATAGTGCTAGGTCAGTGTGTGGTGCCCACCTCCCCAAACACAAACCTGGCTCCCTGGTCACTCGCCCCCATCCCTCAGGACCTTGAGCACTCTCCTTTAGAAGGAAAGAAGAGACTCCTTCACACCGGGGTCATGGCTAACAGTGACACACACAGATCACAGAGGAAGACACATTTGGATACAGACTCACATGGAGACACACATGTAAGCGGACACTCTCCTGTTAGCGGGACTCCGAGCGGGGAGATACAACAGGCATGTTGCAAGGTGCTGATAAGGCTTGAAGAGGCTTCTAGGTGAGATGCCTGCATCCCTGCCAGGAATGGGGAGCAGGAGGGGCTGGAGATCACTGAACCCTGCATCTCTGAGGCTCTGGCTCCTGCCAGGGGGCCTGAGGGTGCTGCCCACGGTATGAAGGGCCTCGGAGGCCCACAGACTACCAGGGCCAGGGGCCAGAGTTGGGACATGGCACTGTGGGCATCACCAGACACAGAGTGGGAAGGGGGGACTCGAGCAGGTACCTCTGAGCACCGAGGACTCCCCACACCCATCAGCCTAGTCCTCACTTTGCACCTTCCCCTCAGGGGCTTACTGTCTCAGCTTTAGGGAGCCACAGCTTCAGCCTTGCTGGAGACCTCGGGAGGTGGTCCTGGCCACCCAGAACCCACCTGCCTTTCTAGGTAGGCTTGCACTGACATGCCTCCACCTTCTTCCCTTCACCCCACAGCTGGGTGGTGGCTCTGCAACAAGGATCCTGCCTGCAGGATGGAGAATATGAGTCTGTCACTCTTCCTTACCAGCTGTTACTCCTGGGGCCCAAAGCACAGCACATGTTGGCAGAGGGCTGGCAGTGCTGAGCTTGCTAGGAACCTAGGCCTTGGCGTCCCCACGGTGTTCCCACCTGTGAGATGGAGAGGACAGCATGGCTACAGGCCTCCCAGGCAGAGTCAGCTCTGCAGGGATGTGTGCCTTCTCGGTCCAGGAGACTTGCAGCAAGCTGGGTGAGGGATTTTTTAACTGGAATGACTCTGGTTTGCATAACCAGAGCCTCCAAATTACTTAGCAAAACATGTTTGCTTTTTAATTAACATGTGCTTAAAAAACAATGGTTTTAATTAAAGTGGGTGGGGGAGAGAAGGGATGGTGGGAGAAGGGAGAATGGTTCAAGGAGCTCCAAGACCCAGCCCAGAGTTCCCAAAATTAAAGTGGGAGCCTCGCCTCAAGCCAGCAGAGGCTGGAAAGCCAGGACCCTTGCGGGGCTCCAGAGGCAACCCCACCTGCCTCCAGCCCTCTCCTCAGCATTTGCCCTTTTGCTGACAGCTTAATTACTCACTTGCCCACCCTGGTCCCTTCTGGGAAGGGGTGAGCTTTTAGAAAGCAGTCTTGGGGTAAATTCATGGGGGTCCACCAGGCGGATGAGAGGGAGCGAGTGCAGTCTGGAAAGTGGGGGTCTTGTTGGGGGAGGAGAGACTAGAGGTGGGGAGAAGCGAGCCGTGAAGGAGTCAGACCCCCCGAGACCCGCAGACTGGAAGGGTAGGGCTGGACCCAGATGTCTCAGCCCCAGGGAGGTGGGCAGGGCAGGCGAGCTGAGCAGGAGGTGGCCTGGGGTCTGGGGGCTTGCTGGTCAGAAGCTGATGGCCAGGGCTGCTGGTTTGATCAGTCCAGCAGGAGGCAGCGCTGGCTGAATCGTCCTGCAAGCAGGTGACACTCACCCAGTGGGTGCTCAGTAAATGCTGGAGGAAAGGTGAGAAGGAGGATCAGTCCCTCCAAGTCAGCCACACCTTCTCCCCTTTCCAGACTTTTTGGGGCGAGCACAGGGGTCAGAGGTCAGCAGTGAAGTGGGACAGCACCCCCACGCCCTCATGCATACAGGCAAAGGGAGATTGAGAGAAGGCCTCTGGGGAGTGAGGGGTCGAATCAGGGGGCCGCACCCAGGACCCTGTTTCTCATTAGGGGCCTGCTAGCCTCCCCCACCCACATGAAACGTGCCTCCCTGTACGTAATTCATTATACTCCGCCTGGGTGGGAGGCCTGCGGGGGTTATTTTTTCCCCTGAGCTCAGACATTCCTGGCTTTATTATTCTCCACATTTCAAAGCAGCTGTTGCCTCCCCCAACCAACCCGAGCCTGAAGCTCAAAGTCCAGAAGGGGCCTCTCCAGGGCTCAAACACCAGAGGCTCCCACACCTCCAGCCCAGCTCAAGAGGGAAACCGAGGCCAGGATAGAGCCCCAGGGCACCTGCAAGGACCTCTTCTCACAAGCTACCCATGAACTTACCTTCCCCTCGAGCTTGGGTCCTCCCAGGCCCCCCTCCCCCTCCCACAGCGTTGCCTTCCTTGCCTCTGGCCACCTTCCACGCAGGTGACCTCAGGGATCCCCTCTCAACGCAGAGGGAGCCCTCTCCTTCCCCTCCGGTAACAGGTGCAAGGACAGTTCTCAGGATTCCGCCCTTCTCCTGGCCCTAACAAAGTGAGCCCCGGAAGGTGTGAGTGGTCTTGCAGAGGGCCGGGCTCACTGAGAAAATAGAAGGGCTAGGGTCAGCCTAGTGGAGCACCGAGGGGTCAGGTGCAGGGAGAAACAGGTCTAGAGACCCAGGGCAGATTTTTATCCCGCATCAGAGAGCTGCCCCGTCAGCAGAGCTGCCCCTGCTAGAGAGTGAGCTCCCTGTTGCTGGGGGGTATTCAAGTAAGTAGCACCTTATCAGACTTGTCCTGGATAAGAGATCAACGCAGGTGTCTGAGGCCCCTTCCTGCCCAACTCCGAGGTCGGAATCTGGGGCTGGCAGGCACAGTGCCCACTGTAGATAAATGGGACTAGGGGTCCCTCCTCACGTACTCAGGAAGAGCTAGACAGGTCTGGAAGCGCAGGCCAAGACACAAGGACAGAGGACCTGGGAGCTGGGCCAAGGGCCAGCGTGGGACCTGGTCTGGGCACTGTCTTCACTGGGTCACAGCCATGTCCGGGCACCCGGTGACCCGCTGGGAGAGCCATAGACACGTGGTCATTGGACTGGTGAGTTACACGGGATCTGACCCGGGTCCTACTCAGAGGGTTGGGGGTAGAAAGCAGCCTGCAGGAGTCAGGGTCTCCGCCTCGCGGAGGGACTCTGACCACAGAGGAAACCAAGGCAGGAGCCCAGGTGGGGCAGGGAATTAAGTTTGGAAGTCACTCTTGATACTCTGTGACCATCTTGCCCCTGCTGATCATATGGCCGGGCATGTCCACCCTGGGGAGGGCACTTGACTGCTGGACTCTCAGGTGCCCAGGAGGGTAGGAGGCCCTGGAGAGTTCTCCCCTTCCACTTCCAGCCCGGGGACCCAGGGCCTGCCCACACCTCCAGGTCTGCCCCCGGGGAATCCCCTTACCACAAGAAAAGCACCCTGCGGGATAGGGACTGCCCAGAGCCTGGGCTCCTGAGAGAGGGAGCAGCTCCCAGCCGTTCCAGAGCTATCTCCACCTGGAGATGTGGGACCTGGGTGCGTCTCTGTCTTCAGGGCTTCCAGCCCAGGGCCCCTCCGCTCAGGCCAGGCCATGCTGAGGGCGCCCCTGACGCTTCTGAGACGTGCCTGCTTCCCCTCTCATCCCTTAGCTGTTATTTTGCCAAATAAAGATATATAAAACAGCAGCGCCCACCATTGTTTTGTAAACAAAAGAATGTTCTCAAGGAAAAAAATAAAAAAGTAGGCAGAATGTGATCTCAGAAGAAAAACAGGCAGGTTTGAAGATGCATAAGTTGAGCTTCGTGGAAAACGGACAATGTGGGCTTTGTTTTTCTTTCATGAAAATTCACAGGTTGGGGCCCTGGGCCTTGGGGAATGCTCAAGTGCTTCCAGTCTCTCCCAGAGCAAGAACCCCTTCTGCAGCCCTCCTCACTGGGATCGGTTCACCTCTGCTTGCACACCCCTTCAGACAGGGCTCTCACTACCTACCCCAGTTAGCTGGGAGCTGGAGATGTTATTCTAATCTAGAGCACCTTGAAGTGGCTTCCAAGCCCCATGGAGGGGGAGGGGAGGAGCCCAGGAGAGGAGTGAGATGGAAGAGGTGCTGAGGGGAGGAAAACAGAGGCCTCCAGACCTAGGGCACGAGAATTGTGGGGGGAAAGGGGGGATGGTGTCCAGCTGGACCAAAGTATAAAAATCAGAAAGTTGGCCAAGACCTGAGACTTCTCGAGGGGCACTGTCTCCCCATCTCTGAGATTCCAGAGTCTTCGCTGCCTTACCCCACTTGCCCAACCCTCCAGAAAGCCCTCTGACCCACCGCCGTCTCACCAAGGCCTCAGTGGGTGTGTGAGGTGCCCGCAGCCACAGGCCAGAGAAGGGAACAAAGATTGGATGAAAATGGTGGAACCGCAGGCACCCTCGGCCAGGCTGAGGAGGAAGGGCCATGCAGGGGATCTTCTAGGTCCTTCCTGTCCCAGGGGCCCTGGCTGCTGAGACCGGAGGGGCCTCTTAGGCCTGCAGCCCTGAGAGTCTCGTGTATACACACTCACAACCCTCCACATTCCAGCTGTGCTCTGTCAGCATCTGGGCAAACCAGGATTGTGTGGCTTTGGGAGGGCGGGAACAAATAACCCCCAAACTTGGGCGAGGGCAGGCTTGGGGCTTGTGGGAAGGGGCTTGGGAGAACCCAAGGGAGCCGCTTCTGTGCTGGGTCACCGGTTTCAGGGTCTCGGTTTTCCTGCTGTTCTCGGAGGCGACTGGGTCAGCACCCCCTGGGGTGCGCCTGACCCTGTACCTAGGTGTGCTCAGCCTCAACCCCTCCCCTTCAGTCTCCCCACTACCCAAGGCCTCAGGACCAACAGGAGAGCACTCCACCCTGGCACCCCCAAGCACGCACTTATGCCACCTGAGGGCTGCCCGTTACCCGAGGCCCAATTCTTTCGCCCTTCCTCCTCCTCCCTCCCCCACCTCCACGCCCCTCTGACCTCATATACTCCATTGTTTGGGCCCTTTTACTCCGGACCCTGATTTCTCTTAACATCTGTATCGGCTTTCTGCCCGCCCCTCGCAGCTCTCTTTCCTGTTGACCCGAAGAGACTTTCCTCCAATACTTGACTTCTTCAAGACCCTGCCTGACTTCATTCTACCTCGGCCTGAATTCCTGGACTTCTTGGCCCTCTACTCAGTGCTGTGTGCCCCGCGTCCCGGCGGTGACCCGGTTTCCCTGCAGATGGCGACTGGGGAGAGGGTGCAGGGCGTGGCAGGCTGCCGAGGGACATCCGAGCAGAGGAGAGACAGCTGGCCCTGAGACCCTGAAGCTGAACTCTGCCCTCGGTCCCCGGGCCCCGGGCCGCCCCGCTGACCCTCTGGTTCCGTCTGACCCGGGACGGGAGGGGTGCATATTCCTGCCACTGTAGTGAGACCTCAGAGATCAGGCCTGAGGCCAGACGGGGGACGTGAGGCACAGAGAGCCCAGCCCCAGCCTCACGGGACACCTGATGTGGCACTTTTGGTACGGAGGGGACCGGGCTGACAGGAGCGCGAACACCTTGACCCCTCCCACGTCTTTCCTCCAGCCACCAGGCCACAGGCTAGACCACCCTGCTTGAGGGGGGAGCAGGGACCAGTGTTTACGCAACTGTGGGGAGGCCACAGCCCGGCTGGCAGTGCCGCACACTCAGCACCAGCGCTGACTCGGCAGTCCCCAGTCCGCACTCAGACACGCACACACACACACACACACACACACACGCACACACACACACACGGGGATATGCACAACGAGCCCACGCATACACACGTGTACACACACGGGCATTCACACTCGCAGGCACACTGGGTACACACGCACACTCACTCAAACACGCAGAAACACAGAAACACACGCGTTCCACCGGCCGAGGCAGGTGGGACGGTGCTGAGTGAGGAGGACTCTCAGCCCCGCTGCTGAGTTCCACGCTCCAGGCCCCTCTATCCGATCCACTCTGACCCTTGCACCCATAGCCAGTGACCCAAACCCCCAACAACAGCCCACATGAGGTCAGCACAGCCACACAGAACAGGTAAGTGGTCCCAGAGGGCAGCATGGCCACGGCCGGGCTGGACACACTCGGAGTGGCATTGCGCCTGCGCAGGGGGACCAAGACGCCCCACCAGAGCGCATCAGACGCAACAGCCCTGCTGCGCCCCACCAGGTGCCCCCAGCTGGCCCCCTCTCGGTCTGCGCGGCAACGCTGGAGGAAGGGGTTGCAGAGGGCGGGGTGGGGGGGAGCATGTGGAAGCCTCCTCTCCACTACCCAGCCGGCCGCGTGGGATGGTAGCTTCCAGGAACTGGAGGGCTTCCAAAGGAGGCTATTTTTGGAGGAAGGCTGGGGGTACTGCAGGGCCATCCTAGAAAGTAGAGGAGGGACAGGCATTCTTAAGAGAGCAGGTCACGTATCCCCTGGGACATATGTGAACTTGGGGGCAGGGCCCGTCCTGCCTAGAGATGACTGGGAACAGGGCGATCCCCGCCTGCAGGACTCCAGCCTAGGTTCGGCATCCCTGGAAAGAAAAGGCTAGGACCACCAGTCCCCTGCAGGCCCTGAAGACTCGTAAAGGGGAGCTGAGCAGTTCTGGGCGTGGCGTCCAGGAGCCAGGTGGCTGGGACAGGCAGGAGCAGGGGCTGTCCAGAAGGGTCTCAGCCACATCAGGTGGTTCCCTGCCCTAAGGCCAAAGAGGGGCACCCCGCTGTCTCTGCAGGGGTCCTCAGCCACTAATTGGCCCGGGAGGCTAGCCAGAGCCAGCAGAGTCACATGCGCACATGACAGAGCCACCACAGTGAGGTCCACAGGTGCCTCTGTTCCTGGCCCACCAGCCAGCCAGACTAGGCACCGTGGAAGAGCAGACCATGGCTCCTTCTGTCCTGTTCCCCTGAACTGAATCTGGGGCTGGAGTGGACTGCATTTAGATAAGGAAAAAACACAGGAAGGCTCAAAAATCTGACTGAGATGCTGCTGAGAAGGTTTATTAAAATGACCTGAAATCTGCCCTGGCCGGGTAGCTCGGTTAGTTAGAGCATCATCCCGAAACACCAAGGCTGTGGGTTCAATCCCGGGTCAGGGCACATACAAGAATCAACCAATGAATGCATAAATAAGTGGAACAACAAATTAGTGTCTCACTCTCTGTTCCTCTCTCTCTCAAATCAATATATTAAATTTTTTCCATTGATTTGAGAGAGAAAGAGAGAGAGAGGCAGGGAGAGAGAAAAAGAAGCATCACCTCCTTGTTCTGCTTAGTTGTTCCATTTAGTTGTGCACTTATTGGATGCTTCTCATATGTGCTCAGACCAGGAATCAAACCCACGACCTCAGCGCACCAGGGCAATGCTCTATTCACTGACTAGAATGGATCCTAAATTTTTTTTTTTCTAATGACCTGAAATCATCCCGACCAGTGGCGGCACAGTGGATAGAGTGTTGACCCAGAACACCGAGGTCACCAACTCAATCCTCAGGTTTCTGGCTTGAGCCCGAGGTCCCTGGCTTGAGCCCGAGGTCCCTGGCTTGAGCCCAGATTCGCCAGCTTGAGCATGGATTTGATGGCTTGACCTCGGGGTTGCCAACTTGATCTCAAGGTTGCCAGCTTGAGCCGAGGTCACCAGTTCGATCCCTAGTCAAGGCACATACGAGAAGCAGTCAGTGCACAGCTAAGTGGAGCAATGAGTTGATGCTTTTCTCTCTTTCCCTTCCTCTCTATCTTGCTAGAAAGAAAGAGAGACAGAAAGAAAGAAAGAAAGAAGAAATGAAATAAAATAAAATGAAATTTTTTTAAATACCTGAAATCAGACCACTTCTCCCAATCTCCACGGGACCAAGAGTACATCTGCTTCTCTCCTGGACCCTCCTAACGGTCTCTGCTAGTGCCCACCCCCCAACCTGTCCTCCACCCAGCAGCCAGAGTGGTGCTGATAAAACATCTCCCCAGAACACACAGCCAAGTCCTCCCAGTGGCCCACTGCCCTCCGTCACCTCTCTGCTCCCATCTCAGGGCTCCGTGCCCTCTGCCCTGGGATGCCCTGTGGCTCCCTGGAGCAGATGCTAAGGTTCCAGCCCACCTGTGGCCCTGCCCCGACCCATGCCGACGGGAATTGTGGGTAAACGGTCTGGTTTCCTCATCCCTTGGTGGGGGCACAACTCCACCATTTCCTAAAGGTCCCCAATAAGGTCGAGCCCCCACTGCCCACGGAGTCACCCACTCCCATGTACCCGGAAGACCTCCTCCCCTTCACAGCCGCTCCCCCGGGGTCACCTCCCGGGAAGGCTGCTTGTATTCGGGGGGTCTTCGTCTCAGCTCTGCTTCTGGGGAAACCCAGCCCAAAACATTCCGTCTCTCCTCTCGTTTTTGTTTTTCTTTTCTTCAACAAAACTCCCCGTTCCCTTGCTCCCCAGCTCCTGGCCACCCCCGTTCTACTTTCTGTCTCTATGAACTTTTAACTATTCCAAGTACCTCAGTTGAGTGCAGTGTACGGAAGATTTGTCCGGCTGTAGCTGATTCATTTCGTTTAGCATAAAAGTTCATCCACGTGATAGCTTTAAACATGTTGGGATTTTCTCCCACTTTAAAACTGAATACTGTTGCATCACATGTATCTGCCACATTTTGTTTACCCAGACATCTGTTGATGGGCCCCTGAGTTGCTTCCACCTTTGGGCTGTTGTGAATAACGCAGATACGGGCACGAGCGCGTGACCAGCCTCCAGTCCCTGCTTTCCGTTCTCCTGGGTCTGTGCTTAGAAGTGGGATTCCTGGCTCACGGGGTAAATACTTTCTCAGTTTTTTAAGGAGCCTCCACACGTTTCCATGGCAGCTGCACCACCTGACAGCAGTGCCCAAGGTTCCAATTTCTCCACATTAGCGTTGACACTTGTGATTTTCTGTTTTTCGGATAATAGCCATCCTAATGGGTGTAAAGTATTATCTCATTATAGTTTTAATTTGCATTTTCCTAAGGGTTAGTGTCGTTAAGCCTCTGTTCCTGTGCTTATTGGCCATTTGTACGTCTTCCTTGGGGAATGTCTTTTCAGATCCTTGGCCTGTTTTGTGTAATTGGGCTGTTCATTTTATTGTTGTTGACTTATCGGAATTCTTTATATATTCTGGATCTTATCTCCTGTCCTTTAACCCTTTGCCCAGCTACTGCCTTCTCAGATCATCACTGGCCTCATGATTGACCGTGTCCACGCCTCGCAGCGCCGGCATCCGCGGCTGCTGGGCGGATGGGGAAAGGGAGGGCGGAGCGAGGGAGGGCGCCCGGGGCTCCTCTGGTTCAGCCCTGCTCCTACCCCAGGGTCGGCACACCAGGTGGGACAGTTTTGATTGAATGAGTTGCAATGGGGCGGCTCTGATCAGGTGAGCAGCATTTCAAAAGGACTCCCTTTGTTTCCTCCAGGCTCCTGGGCCCATAGCATTTACAGAATTCAACCCAAGGGCCCCAGAGAGGAAAGCAGAATGAAAAGAAGGAGGGAAGGAGGGAGGAAAGGAAGGAAGGAGAGGCGAGGAGAAAGGCAGGAAGGAAATAAGACGTTTATTCACGGGGCCCCTAGTGTGGGGACGGAGATGCGGTCCAGGCACATGCAGCCTGACGGGGGTGGGGGGCGGCCCCACGCAGGGAGGTCTGCAGGGCTGCACAGGGAAGCCGGCGGAGGGACCTCGACGCACTCCCCTCCTTCCCGCAACTCCAGGCCGCTGATGTCAACAGCACGAGTTGTCCCCAGCATGGCCTCCCCCGGGTTCCCTAAGAGCAAAGGGGTCAGAGGTTACGGCGAGGGAGCAGGATGTCAGCTGAGAGCTGCAGTTAGTGAGGACGGGGCAGTGGACAGGGACTGGCAGGACCGAGGTATGAGGGGCACGGCAGGGCTGCAGGCAGCGAAGGTGGCCAAGGTGGCGGCAGCTGTGAAAGGGGGTGGGGTCTCACCTGGGGCGAGAGGCTCAGCTCGCCATGATGTGCTTCACGAACGCTGGAAAGAAGGGCAGAGTGAGTGGCAGGGGTTCGGTCCTGGGCAGCCGAGGGCGGGAGCGTGGGTCCCCATGCCCCCCGAGACCTCCCGCCCTCGGCCACCTTCATAGTTGATGCAGCCATTGGCATCTTCTTGCCCAGCCATCAGCTTCTCCACCTCGTCCTCCGTCATCCTCTCACCTGGCGGGGGGTTGGGAGGCCAAGTCAGCACTGTCCCGAGGTGCGAAGGGCAGGACACACTGGGCCCTCTGGACGGTGGCTTGGCCTCGCCAGTGTTCCCACAGCTCACGCGCTGGCACGGGCATTAGGGCTCACAAGGTCTTGGCCATAATAACCCTCATTTCTGAGACCAGGAGAATCAGTGTCAAGTCAAAAAGGGCAGGACCTGGGCTACAGGCCTGGTGCCCCCCGTGAGCCTGGGCTCTGTCCATAACAGTGCCACCTTGGTACTCAAGTCACCAGTGCATCCCCCTCTGTGCGCAGTAGGCTGGCGGGGAGAGAGCTGGGGACCCAGGGTGACTACAGAGGGACCACTGTTCCCCAGGAGGCAAGCCGGGCACTTTCCTGTGTGAGTGTGTGTGACTGTGTGTGTGACTATATGAGTGTGAGAGTGTGTGTGCACGTGTGAGTGTGTGTGACTGTGTGAGTGTGTGTGACTATGTGAGTGTGAGAGTGTGTGTGCACATGTGACTGTGTGAGTGTGAGAGTGTGTGTCACTGTGTGAGTGTGTGTGACTATGTGAGAGAGTGTGTGCACATGTGACTGTGTGAGTGTGAGAGTGTATGTGCACGTGTGAGTGTGTGACTGTGTGTGTGACTATGTGAGTGTGTGTGTGTGTGTGTGTGCTGGTTCTCCCACCAGGACGCCACCTGCAGCTTCTCCCCACCAGCCAGCCACGCACGTGCACACACGCAGACATAACTCTAGAGACCAGCACAGGTCTGAGCACACAGTAGGTACTCACTAAACATTTGTTATAAAAAAAAGTGCCTCTGAGCAGGGGGCACTCCTGCCAGCCAGGCACCTGACAGTGGGTATCAGGATGCCCAAGAGACAGGCATGTGACCTACTCTGCCACTCAGATGCCCTGGCTCTGGGTCTTGACCTTGAGGCAATGGAGACAGGACTGAGCTGACCCTCCTGAGGCAGCACGGTGACCCCCCCAGCCCAGAGCTGTCCCGTTTCCTGCGGTTCTGTGAGCCGCAACAACACGCGTCCTATATTCCCCGCCTAAATCCCTAAATCCCTCACCTTTCTGTGCCTGGCCAGAGAAGACCCTGGACTGTGTCACTCTCCATTTAAGATGAGACACAGGCCTGGGGGCGGGCCACAGCGCGGTTTCTCCTAGGATGTCCCCCCCCCCCGGGGAGGAGCGGGGTGCGGAGGCCGCCCTCACCCAGCGTGGCCAGCACGTGGCGGAGCTCAGCACCCATGACGGTGCCGTTGCCCTCCTTGTCGAAGACACGCAGCCCTTCCACAAAGTCCTCGTAGGTGCCTGTGTCCTTGCTCTTGGCGATGTGCTGGAGCATGGGCAGGAACGTGTTAAAGTCCATCATCTTAGTGTTAAGCTCTGTGGAGAGACGGTCCTGAGCCCCGGGCAGACCCTCCCGGGACCCTGCAGTGCGGAGCGACCACCCTCACACCATGCCCACAGCCCGCCACACCGGTCTGCCATCTGCAAGGCACTTCACAGTTGATTGAGAAATGTGTTCTTTACAGAGGCTTCGCTGTTCTCAAGGGGTTTGCAGTCGTGGCACCACACCGGGCTCTGCCCAACATCTCTGTCCTCTTGGGAGAGTCCCTGCTAGTGTCATCTTCTAACAGACTCCGCCCTCCTGCCACCTGGGACTAGTCAGGAGCAGCTGAGCCGATGGAGACCTTCCCGGGGACTCCTGAACCACTCCTCCTTGGGGCAAAGCAGGCCATCGTCCAATTGTCTCTGGCCATTGTGGCAACAGAAACTGGCCCTGACCCACAGAGGGATACAGGGGGGGGCAGGAGGAGCAGGGGAAGCCCCGGGGCTGCCCTCCCACCAGCCGCTGGAGCTAGTCTGCCTGTCGCTGTCGTCAGTCCCTATAACCAGGCATGGGGCCCGAGGGGACAGCAAACCAGCACTGCTTGTCACCTTGTCGGCATCCCCTGAGGCCAGCCTCAGTGTCCTCATCCAGTGCGCAGCAGGGAGGGGCCCGTGCGGTGCGACCACAGAAGGCAGCCCACCCTGGTGGTCTCCCCAGGCACTGGCACCCGTGGGAGCTCCGTCCGGATGTACCGACCTTCCGGCTTCGGCTTCCCCAGGACCCGCTGCACCTCGGCCTGCGTGGGGTTCTGGCCCAGGGCCCGCATGACGTCCCCGCACTGCCCGTAGGTGATCTTCATCTCGCCGGTGGGTGTGCGGTCAAACAACATGAAGGCCTCCTTGAACTCTGCCAGGATGGGGCGTGAGCTGTGGGCGCTGCCAGCGTGAGCCCAGCCCGCTCACCCACACTGCTGGCAGGGCTCTCGGACTGGCCGAAGCCTGCAGCCCCCAGGGCCCAGTCCTCCACTCACCTTCAATCTGCTCCGCCGTGAACTCGATCTGAAAGGGGACCCAAGGACACTCAGTGCCTGGCTCGGAGGGGGGTGCCGGGCCTCTTCCCGGTCTCTCTGTGGCCAGCCCAGGCTGTCCCAACCTGTCCCCATTCCAACATCTCGGCTTCCTTTGCCCAGGACCCGCTGCTGTCCAACCCGACAGGCTCCTGCCTCCTTACTCCTCCCCACCTGTCTGCCCTGAGGCCTCAAACCCTGACACTGGTGGGAAGTGGGGGGGAGGGAGGCCTAGTCCCCTGAGGCCCCAGCTCAGGGTGGACACGACCTGATGCCCTTGGTCCTGGATGGATGTGCTTAAAGCCACAGACCTGACCAGACTGACTTTGCCACCCCACTGGGCCTGGGACCCAGTGGGCAGGACTGGCCCCATGAGTGAGATGGGAAGGCTTATCTCAATAGGGGGTGTATGTGTGTGTGTGTGTGTAAGTATGCATGCATGTGCATTCACATACATGTGTGCACATGCATCTGCCCCTCCCAGAGCCCTCAAGGTTGGGCACTGCCACTCACACGGCCCCGTCTCCACCTGGGTCTTGCACACCCCCGTCCAGGACGGAAGGGCAGCCGGGGCCGTGCTGCTGGGGCACATCAGGGCCACTGAGGTCAGGAGGCCTCCTGGGACCTGGTCTCCTCCTGGTCTCCCCCTCCTCACTGGATACCAGGTCTATTTTTGTCACAGCAGTCACTTGCCCCAAGGTCAAGGTTGCAGGAGGGAAGGAGCTTGGCAGAGGGGGCAGAACTGGCACCGGTCCCGCTGCTGTTCCCCTGGGGCCCTGCCAGCCCCCACAGGGCACACCCGCGAGAGGGACACCCTGGCCCTGCTCCCTCGCCACGGAGGTCCCCCCGGCTCCCGAGAGCTCTCCAGGAAGCCCGCTGACATTCAGTTCCTTGGGTTCCTGACAAAGCCTTCCGCCCTGCACCTGGTGGCCTGAGGGGGAGGGGCGCAGCGGGACACGCGAGGGGCTTCACTGTCACCGTCCCCTCCTTGTGGAGGGGAGTATGTGCCATCCTCAGATGCAGTGAGACTAGACAATGCCACTGAGGGGGTCAGACCTTCACCAGGGGACACCCGAGTCCTGAGGCGTGGCCAAGGGTCAGGCAGCCAACTCCAGAGAGCACCAGCTGAGAAAGGTCCCCAAAAGCCTTCAGGGAGGGCCACTGTCCCATTCCATACCCGAGAAAACCAAGCCTCAGAGCAGGGAAAGGATTCGAACCCATGTCTCGAGGGACAAGGTATGTGCCTCCAGGAAGGGCTCGCCGACCGGCGGCCGCAGCCAGCAGCGGGCCACCGTGGCGGGGGGGGGGGAGGGGGGGGGCAGGCCCAGGGAGCAGGCGGGACACAGAGTGTGTGGCGCTATGCAGATGCCACAGGTGGCAGTCACTGCTTGTCCTCCACGTTTAGACTCTGAGAAAGACTCCCGTCCCTGAAAGGGCTCCTGGGGCCACTGGTCACAGCTTAAGACCTGCTTCCTGCCTGATTTCCCCAGCCTGTGCCTCAGTTTCCCCACCTGAAAGCTGAGGCCCTCCCAGCTGTGGGGCTCAGGCACCTTGGCAGGGATCGGCACCTTGGCACGACCCGGCCTAGGCATGGGCCTTGCTTCCCCTGACGCCCTACCATGTCTGCCCCAGGGGACTTGGCATGGACCTGAGACCCCATGGCTGGACAAGGAGGATCCCAGCCTGGGCGCAGGGCTGGGGGGAGGAGGTTCCAGGATTCCCCAAGGAAGTGAGGTCCAGGGGAAGCGCAAGGGAAAGTCAGATTCCCACACCACCCCAAAGCCATCCCCTGCAGCAGCACTGAGGGAGCCCAGCTGAGGGCCGCCCCCCTCCCTCCCACTGATGCTTGGAGCCCCCAGGGCTTGCCTGACCTCTGCACGGAAGCCTCCAGCATCAGCTCACTGCTTCCTTTCTGGAGCCTGGCCCGTCCCTGGGTCAGTCCCCTCTCGGTCCTGCCCGGCCCTCCCTGTCCGAGCCTGGCCCCTACACGCACCTGGACCTTGGAGGGATCAAACAAGTCCTCCTTGGGTACCTCAGGCTCAGGAGGTTTGGGGGCTGGCTTGGGCTCTTCCTTCTTGGGCTCTGGCTTTTTGGGGGCCATGGGGGCTGCAGGCACAGAGAAGGCTGCGGAGAAAAGAAAGCAGAGAGCAGGGTAGGTGTCTCCTGACCCCCCGGCCTTTATCCTGCCTGGACACCTCATGCCCCCAGCCCCACCCCCCGGTGCACAATAGGGACAGGGCCATAAAAGGACATTGGCCAGGCTCAGGGGCTATTTTGGGGCCTGGAGAGGGCATTGTTCAGGCTCAGGAATGGGTGGGGGAGAGGGAGGGCTGTCCATTCCTCCCAATCACCTGTTGAGGAGGGAGAGGGGGAGGGGAGGACAAAAGCCGCTGCTCAGCACAAAAGCACACCCTGACA
Organism: Saccopteryx leptura; assembly: GCF_036850995.1. Lineage (NCBI taxonomy): Eukaryota > Metazoa > Chordata > Mammalia > Chiroptera > Emballonuridae > Saccopteryx > Saccopteryx leptura. The sequence goes on along the minus strand of NC_089512.1, from coordinate 8,501,038 downwards.
CGCACAGGCACAAGGCCCCGCTGCCTCAGCAGGTCAAAAAATTCAACAGGTGCAGAAGGCTGGACCGTGTGTGCGGGGTGTGTGTGTGTGTGTGTGTGTGTGTGTGTCTGTGTGTGTGTGTGTGGTTGTTGCTGACAAAAGAACTCTAATCACCTAAGGCACCTCTTGAGTTCAACTTCCCATCTGTGCATGGAGCCCCCAGGTGTCCGGGCTGGGCCGGTGCGGAGAGGGAGGGGCCGCCCTGTGCGTCCGTCCGACGTCAGGGTGGGGGAGCGCGTGTATCTGTGCGTGTTCTCTGGGAGTCTTCAGGTGCGGAGGGGGAGGGGCCGCCCTGTGCGTCCGTCCGTCCGACGTCAGGGTGGGGGAGCGCGTGTATCTGTGCGTGTTCTCCGGGTGTCTTCGGGTGCGGAGGGGGAGGGGCCGCCCTGTGCGTCCGTCCGTCCGACGTCAGGGTGGGGGAGCGCGTGTATCTGTGCGTGTTCTCCGGGTGTCTTCGGGTGCGGAGGGGGAGGGGCCGCCCTGTGCGTCCGTCCGTCCGACGTCAGGGTGGGGGAGCGCGTGTATCTGTGCGTGTTCTCCGGGTGTCTTCGGGGGCGGAGGGGGAGGGGCTGCCCTGTGCGTCCGTCCGACGTCAGGGTCGGGGAGCGTGTGTATCTGTGCGTGTTCTCCGGGTGTCTTCGGGTGCGGAGGTCCGCGCGTGCTGCATCTGTGTGTGTGTGCGTGGTTGCTGCCGGGCCCTGTGTGTGTGTGTCTGGGTGTTTGTGTGCCGCTGTGTGAGTGCTATGGCTCTCAGGCAGCCCCAGCCCCAGCCATGAATCTGGGGGTCTCCAGGAGCACCCCAAGAGGCAGTAGAATGGGTGCCTCTCCCTCGAGGGCAGTGGTCCAGCCCAGCTCAACAGCCCCCGCGGCCTCCTTTGTCCGCCTGCCCGGCCCAGAGACCAGTTCCTGGGTTCCGCCCTCATTTCTTACTGCCTCTGCTCCCTGCCAGACCCTTAGACACACGGTAGCCTCTGCCCGAGTGCCCTTGCCTCTCCGCTGCTTGGTACATTCAGGGTGCGGCCCACCGCCCCCTATTCCAGGAAATCCTCTCGGATGCTGTAACCGGTGCCCCGTATTTCCCTCTGCCAACATTTCTGGTGGGAGCCCTGGGACTGTCTGCCTCTCTGAGGGACCGCGGGGGGCTGGGCGAGGTTTGCACCCCACCTCCCACCCCATGCCCAGCTCAGGATACTCACCCTGGTCCCTACCCTCAGTGCCCACCCTAGAGAGCTCGGCCCTCAGCAGACAGCGGTGAGAGTGCAGCTTAGCTGGGCCGGCATTTGGGGAGGGGGGCAGGAAAGGCTGAGGTGGCAGGAGGCCCATCCAGGCACGGAACTCTGAGAGTGGGGACATCTTGCGAACACATTGGGCTCCGCTCTTTGCCCAGTGTCTGCGCTGAGGCCCCGAGGGGGTGGGAAGGAGGTGTTCCTTGTTATTTTTAAGTGCCTGGAGCCTTTGATAGAAACTTCAGAGGCAATGTCTCCCCCTCTACCCCGGACCCCTTGGGGATGTCCCAGGTGTGCATCCCGGCTGGAGCCTGAGGAGAGGAGCCACCTGATCTCTACCTAGGTGTCCCCACTGTCACCTGCGGGGCCCAGGTCTGTCCCACCCATTCACTCAGCTTCATGGTGAGGGGACAGCAGTCCCAGGATGGGGCTGGGCCCCCTCCTAGCTGGGACACCAGACATTCCTCCTCTCATCTGGAGGGCAGAACACCCCACATCTGGAAATCTGACAACATCCGGTGCTGGGGGGGAGGCAAGTTTTTCACTTTTCTTCCAGATGTTTGGCAGGAGTATTGAGAAAGAAAGGGGTGGGGAGGGTCCACAGAGATGAGCTACAAATACCACAAGGGGAGAAGACGGCCAGAGGGGACACACAGAGAGAGGCCTCGGGCGGCCTGCCTCAGTGCCCAGGCCTGTGGGCCCTCTGGACGGCGAACTGCGTGTCCCACAGGGCTCCAGTCACCCGCGGGCATAGCCAACAAGACACCGCTCATCCCCCTTTCACTCTCCATGGGGAAACAGAGGCCCAGGGCAGAGGACAAACACAGGACCACCCGTTCTCCCCGCTTGTTTTGTTCACACACGATGCCATCCCTTGGCATAGCAGTAGATGAGTGACACGGCCTTCCTGGGCCACAGTTCTGTGAGACGGGGCAGGCAGAGCCGTGCAGCGCTGCAGTCCTCTGCCCGTTGGGGGGCTGGGGGGAGAGGTTTCTTGGTGCCTCGCCTCCTGCAAAGCGCAGATGTGGTCCCGCAATGGGGACGCTGGGCACAGAGCCATCTTCCACTCCCCACCACCCAGGGCTCGCGTGGAAGCTGGGGCTGGGCCTCTATCTGAGCTCCAGGGAGCAGCAGGACCCAGGGCTCTCCCCTAGGACCCCGTGCAACTTGTAACTAACGCCCAACCCCTGGCAGGGACACTGCAAGATCAGCCCAGGCTGTCCCCGGACCAGGCCCCTGACTGCCTGCAGGATTGGGGGTTGAGACCAGGAGCAGGGCAGGGGTTGGACAGGTAGGCAGGCGGGTGAGCCAGGGGCCAGGGTGGGGTGGCGATGAGAGAGGGAAGGGTGGGCAGCGAGCAGCAAGGACAGGTCACTCCACGGCTTGATTCTCATCTCTCCCAGGTCCCAGCCCAAGCTCCGTGTCCTTCAGGAATGACAACCTAGCAGGCAAGACCCTGGCAGGGCCTGGGGGTCTGGAGAGCCAAGGGCATTGGGCGGGGCCTGGATCTTACCCCTTTGGCTCTTCCAGCTTCAGTGTCTGAGTGGTGACCTTGTCTGACACAGACTTACACATGCCACGTGCCAGAGCCGTCGCCGGGGCAACCGCCTTACCGCCCCCTCCTCACAGCCAAGCGGAGTGCTGGGGAAGGGGTGAGCCCTGACTGCTGAGGGTCTGTGAATAGGAGGCAGGAGACCCCTGGCCACACTGGCCTCCTAGGCTCTTCCCAACCTCCCTGCCTTTGTTCAGACCGTTTCCTCCCCCTGGCACCCTTGTCTGAGACCCTGGCCCTGGTATGCTCCTTGTCACCCATTGGCTTCAGTGAGATGCCACCTCCCCTGAAAGCCTCCTCCGACGACCCTGGACCTGCTCCCTCTGCCCCGTCTCTCACCCTGATTCTCCATCCCTGCCCGCCCTGAAATGAGCTTGTTTCTTTATCTTGTTTCTTACCTGTACCCCCCACCCCACCCCAAGAGTACCAGCTGGTGTAGGAGGAATTTCTGGTCTTCCACAGCTGTGTATCCCCAGGGTCTGGGGCAGAGCCCAGTGTGCAGTAGGCACTCAATACAAGTTGGATGAGTAAATGTCCTGAACACAGGGATGGAGACCCCTTGCCAAAGCCACGGTGGGGTGGGGCGAGGGGAGCCTGGGGAGGAGGGATTTGCATATGGACAAGGGTTCTGGTGAGCGCAGGGGCACCTTGGGACAGTCGTGCAGCCGGTGGCTGCCCTGAAGCCAACCTGCCACTACCTCAGCTCACTTCGTGCCACTCCCGTCTGTTGGCACAAGTCCTCTCAATTGCCGGAAGAGGTAAAGGTGACCCCGTAGTATGGGCTGTGAGACAACCATGGTGACCAGCCAGCAGGGGGCGTAGAAGGGACAGGAACTGGCCTTTGGATCCTGAACCCAAACCCCAGAACTCAGGATCGCTACCCAGACCCCGACTCCAGACCGGAAACCTCCAACCCAGACCCTAGGCTCAGGTCTCAGAATCTGAGCCCCGAACTTAAAACCTAGAACCCAGAGCCCGGGACCAGACTCCACTCAGGGAACCCAGGCTCCCAATTCCAGGATGGCAAACCCAGATCTGAAACCCAGACTTCAGACCCAGACCAAGGCCCCTGGTTTCTAAACCCAGAGTCTAGATCCAGGACTCAGACCCAGAAGCCAGGCCTAAGACCCAGGACTCTAACCTACACTCCAGGCCCACAAACAAAACCCAGACCCCAGACCAGGGACAGGGGCTGCTGGTTTTCTAGACCGGCTCTGCCCACTGCTCTGTAGACAAGGGTGGGGCAGCGTGGAGGGTAAAGTCTTGGCAAACAGCAGGGGTGAGTGCTTGGCAGACCTTCCTGGTAATGTTCAGAGGGGCACAAGGAATGTCCCTCGTCCTGTCAGAGCCAACTGGGGGAGTTCAGAATATGGTAGCCACGTGGAGGGGGATGAGGGAAGGCAGGGACGGGTGAGGTCTGGCTGTCCCTTGGGCCCAGGAGCCGGAGGCAGAGAAAGAGGGTCTGGTTCCCCATGTGCCCTTGTCCCCAGGGCCGCAGGCTCTGCAGGCTGCCCTGGCCCGCCCCGGACCGCCCCTCCTGGCCCACGGCCTCTAGGCTGGGATGCAGGCCCACACTTCCCGGAGGAGTCAAGAACGCGGCCTGGGCCAGACCCAGAGCCTTAGAAGTAGGTCAAATGTTGCTGTGCAGCAGGTCCTGGGGACCCAGTCCGGGCGTGGGCAGGCCCACGGGCTGCAGCTCACCCACCAGGGCACACGTGTGTAGCCACATAGACGCGAATCCACCACCACATGTTGGGTGCCATAGATACAAACCCCACACAGGATCCCAATCTCTGCCCAACTGCACAGATGGGGGGCCAAGGCCCCAACTCGGGCTAGAAGTGCCACGAGGCAGCCACAGGGGCCCAGAGGAGAGGAACTTCTGCACCATCCCTGGCCCCTGAGCCTCGGGGGGGGAAAGTCTAACTCCCAGGAGGACTTCCCAGCAGAGCTGCTCTGCCACCAACAGGCTGTGGCCTGCTTTCCAGAGATCCCAGCCCAGGATTTGAAAGATGGGAAGGAGCGGTCGGAGGGAGGCAGGAGGCTCCTCATGGTCTCGTGACCCAGGCTGGTCCTGGCTGCTCCTGGCCTCAGTTTCCTCATCTGTACAATGGCTACTGGCGGGGCAAGGTGACGCTGTGTTCGGAGGACAGTCACTTGCCTGAGTCCCAGCCCATCCTTGCCACCCCGACGCCACACACAGACAACTCTGTCCTCGGCAATCCAAACACAGCCCTCAGGCCCCTCCCTCTGCCCACTGTGCTGACGGGGACCAGATGCTCCAACCTTGTGGTTCTAGGGGTGGGGGTGGCAGGGCCCAGTGGGCTGGCAGGCAAGCCCTGGGTTTGGCCCAGGGACCTATAATCAGCTCCTGCCCCTCTGATCCCGGCCCAGGACTGACGCTTGGGGCTGTGGTGTCCTGGCCGGCTGTGGCCACGCCGCTATATTTGGGAGCCCAATTGAGCAGAAGAGAGGGGTGGACAGGCAGGATCCTCCAGGGACCAGTGCCTCACAGGGGACAGGCTGGGGGACACTGTTGGTCAGGCTTGGCTCTTTTTTTTTTTTTTGTGGCAGAGACAGGGAGAGTCAGAGAGAGGGATAGATAGGGACAGACAGACAGGAAGGGAGACAGATGAGAAGCATCAATTCTTCGTTGCGGTTCCTTAGTTGTTCACTGATTGATTTCTCATATGTGCCTTGACCGTGGGCCTTCAGCAGACCGAGTGACCCCTTGCTCAAGCCAGTGACCTTGAGCTCAAGCTGGTGAGCCTTGATCAAACCAGATGAGCCTGTGCTCAAGCTGGCGACCTCGGGGGTCTTGAATTTGGGTCCTCTGCATCCCAGTCCAATGCTCTATCCACTGCGCCACCACCCGGTCAGGCCAGGCTTGGTTCTTTATGGAAAGAGGGCACAGCCTTGACTTCAGGCGCCCAGTCTGAAGGTGTTCTCTGCTCTCAGGGGCCTGGCCCCGGGGACATCGGCTCTGCCCTCCGTGGTTGGTTTAAGGAGGTAGATTAGAAATGTGTCTGGGGACAATGAACCCATATTTAGTCCAAAGAGTCAGACTGCCAGCTGGGGTCGGGCATCCTGAGTGCAGGGAGAAGGGGTGGAGGCTGTGAGTGGGCGTCGGGAAAGAGCTCGCAAGGGCTGAGGTTTGAGGTAGAGGGGTCCGAGATGGACAGATGGGCCAAGGCATCAGGGTCAGAGGGAAGAGGTGAGGAGCAGCACCCACTCCGGCTCCCGCCACGCCTGCCGGGCCGGCCTCCAGAGGGGTCCAGCCCTCCGCCTCCCAGCAGGGCCTGTGGCCTCCCTGAACTGCCCTGGACATTCCCTGCCACTGGGCCAAACCCTGTACTCTCCCACCAGCAGTTTCCCAAAGAGCAAATATTTATTGTCCTTGGAAGAAAAAAAAAAGAGTCCCCTTTTAGGATCGGGGTCTGGGAACTGCTATTGAGGCTTGCAGGGGCCCTGCAGTGGTGGCCCGAGATGACCAGGGACCCCACCTAGACAGGCTGAGGGTGGAGGAAGGAGGCTGCACCCGGGGCCGCCCCAGGCTGTGGGCGGGGCCCCCGCCGAGCTTCCACTTCCTCGAGGCTCCCCCAGAATAGGTCTGGGGGCACAGACACTGTCCCCACAGCATGCGGTGTGAGCGCGTGTGTGATTGTGTAGGCCTGTGCCATCTGTGTGTGCTCACGTGTAATCGCTGTGGGCACAAGGATGGGAAATCGTGTGATCATGTGGGCGTCTGTCATCATGTGTGCTCACGTGTGTCACACGAGACTGTGACCACAAGTGTGTATGGGCGGGGGAGGGGGGGATGCTCCTGGCTCTGTGTGCATGTCCATCTGTGAGCCTGTTCCTCACTGGCACGGATGGGGCGGGGGCATGTGGACACAACCTCTGTTGAATGGCCAATTCAGTCAAAAATGCAAGTAAATTTAGCAAGGAGGAAAAAAATCCGTCAGTCAGACGAGGAGTCTGAATTGGGTGGTTGTTTGGCTGGATGGACCGACTGTCTCAGGCAAACAGTTCACACTGGCGGAGAGGAGGAGCCCGCTCCCAGGGGCCATCGGAGAGACTGGAGCCGGGGACCCAGCTACAGCAGAAACGAGACGCAGACGCCAAAACAGAGATGCGGACAGATTCCAAAACAGGGGAGAGAGGGCTGTCGAGGCAGCTCAGAGACAAGGGGAGGGGCCGGGGCAGGATGCACCTTCCGGAGAGCACGTGCGCTCAGGAAACCAGCTCCTCGCCGGCGTGAGGCCGATGCACCCTCACCTGTCACTCACCCCCAAATGTCCCGAGACAGACAAGGAGGAGACATCAGGCTGGGAGAGGATGGTGACAGGAATGAAGGCAGTGCAGGGGACAGGGATGGCAGTGGTGGAAATACAGAAAGGAGAGCGACCAGGGTAGGGGACCACAATGAGGTGGGTAGAGGGTGTTATCTTGAGTGGGACACTTGAAACCATGTCCACACAATTAAACTAAAAATTAACATTAAAAAAAAAAAAAAGAAAGGAGGATGACAAGGAGGTGACGGAGGTAACGGCAGCAGAAGAAGCAGGGCCTCTCTTGCTGTCCCCATCCAGATGCCACCTACCTGTGGTGTCCCCACCCCACCTCACCCCTCCCAGCACCAGCTGTGGCCTTGCCTCCAATGGCCACACAAACACCCTCTGTGGCCCAGGGTGTGGACCTGCATTAAAAATGGCCCAACCCCCAGCCCAGAATAGTTAGGGTCAATTCCGGTACCTGCCTGTGTGGGTATTTATACATCCGCCTGCCCGCCGGTGTGGTGATCTCTAAAACGCAAGACACACACACACACACGCACACACACGCACACACACACAGTAGCCTTCCCTGCTGTGTGTCCACGTGTCTGCAGATCTCACCGGTCCATGGACACTCTGCACCCTGCCTGGTCCCTTTCACCAGCCCTGGGGCCATCAGGAATCACACGGAAGCGTGCATGTGCACACGCGTGCACACATACAGCCTCCCTCGGAAACCCTGGCCCACAGACACACTTTTTGGACCAAGAATAGACACACTCCTTTGCTCACTCATTTAAACACAAATCCTCATGCTATACAGATGGCCTGGCATGAATGTTCACACACAGTTGCATACACATGCTCTTTGCACACATTCACATATACACGTGCCTTTGCCTGAACACACACCTAAGACATCACATCTCCAAGTATAAGCAGCTCTGAGTGGGAGCCAGAAGCCCTAGGAAGGAGGAGAGGGTCTGAAGGCCGGAGAGATCCAGGAGCCCCAGCAGGCCGGCCCAGTGAAGTCTGGCTGGCTGTGTCAGTGCACGCGCCTGTGTGTGTGAACCTGTGTGCCCAGGTGTTTGAGGCCTGGCCACTGCCGCCTGCTCTGTTACCTGGAAGGGCCATCCCCACCCCCAGTCTGTTCACAGAGGGAACATGGAGGCCGGAGAAAAGCAGCTGGGCCTCAGGAGGTCAGCGTCCCCAAGTTCGGGCCTTAGCATCTGTGTTATTCTTGGCTTACCCAGGCCAGATAAGGACGGGGTCAGGGCTCGGCTCTCGTGGGAAAGGACGCTCTGGAAGGCTCCCGACCCATTCCATTCCCAGATCTGGACCCCAAATCCAGACAGGGGGAGAGCACGAGGGGAGGAGGGACGACTGGGGCACAGGCAAGTGCCTATCTGGTTGACCTTGAGGGCCAGAGGCGGCCACAGCCAATCCACAGACTCACAGGTAGCCAGGAATACGAAGTGACCCCTCAAACCAGTCCGGGGAGCCCCAAATACAAGACCTGGAGGGGCTGGACAGGGTAACCCCAGGCACCTGGCTTCCTACAGCATCCAGACTTGAGACCCTCTGCTCCAGGGAGCCTCACGAGGGGGCAGTCAGAGCTAATGGTCAAGGGCTGTTTCTGAGAAGCCTGCGGTCCCATTCTGGGGGGATGGTTGAAATGTTAGGGGACACCAGAGCATCAGGCACATCCAAAGCAGATCAAGGGTGCTGGTCGTGGGACAGGTGACCAGGGCAGGCAGAGGACCCAGTTCTGGTCCTGGTGCTGACTCCTGGGACCTCTTCCCCTCTGGAGACTTCAGGGGTCACACCTGGACAGTGGGGTGGCATCTTGGGTCACTGAGCAGGCACTCCGACTCCTAGCACAGTCCCTCGGAGACACCCTTGGACCCTAGTCTTCTCCTTCCCCTGTTTACACTAACCTTTACCCCAAGGCTCAGTGCCCTGAAGGAGGCTGGAGTTCAGGGCTTGGCGCCTGGTCAGCCTGGAACAATTAGCAGGATTCTGCAGGAATTCAGGGCTCATCCAAGGTTGCAGATAAGCCAAGGAGGGGGATTCCTGTGCCGTACCCCCAAGCTTGCCTGACAGCAAGCTCCCCCCCCTAATCTGAAGAAGGTCCTGCCTGCAGGAGTCCTGGTCTGACAGGATAAGAGGAATCTCTCTGGTGGGCGTAGAGCAGGGGTCCCCAAACTTTTTTCACAGGGGGCCAGTTCACTGACCCTCAGACCGTTGGAGGGCCAGACTATAAAAAAAGCTATGAACAAATTCCTATGCACACTGCAAATATCTTATTTTAAAGTAAAAAAACAAAACGGGAACAAATACAATATTTAAAATAAAGAACAAGTAAATTTAAATCAACAAACTGACCAGTATTTCAATGGGAACTATGCTCCTCTTGCTGACCACCAATGAAAGAGGTGCCCCTTCTGGAAGTGCGGCGGGGGCCGGATAAATGGCCTCAGGGGGCCGCATGTGGCCCGCGGGGCCCGTACTTTGGGGACCTTTGGCATAGAGGCCTCTCCCTCCAGCCCACCTCCATTAGCATGCCCACGCCCCCTGCCAGCCGATAATCATTGTAGATACAGCTTGGGTCAGGAAATATGAAAAGGAGCCATTGATTGCATTGATTGTGGCTGCAAGAAGCCCTTGCCACCTCTGTCCACCTCCCCGCCCCCCTGCCATTGCCTGACCTTGGATGTGCCACCCCCACAACTCCCCACCCCCATCATCCTACGGAGGACAGCAGCTTAGGGACAGCTGAGCTCGCCTGGGCCAGTGTGTTCTCCCCGCAGCCCCAGGCCTCTCGGCTTCAGTCTCCCATCTGAGAATTGGGTCCAGTCCCTCCAACTTGAGCCTCAGGCTGCTGCTCAATTAAGCTAAGAACTTTCCATCAGGTGGTTTGCTCTCATAAGGCCCCCTGGAGGAGAACTCTCTCAAGACGCATGACAGGACTTGACCAGAGGCCTCAGGAGATCCTTCTGAGATCCTGTGATTCCCTCTCTCCTTGTGGAGAAACTGAGGCTCAAAAGATAAGGGGCCTCCCCACAGCAGCAAAGAGACAGGAGGGGGTGAGAGGGGACACAGGGTGTTTGAAGTCTAAAGCTGTAGCCAGGAACTCTCCCGTCCAGTAGAGATGCAGGACAAGATAATGTGGCAGGAACCTTCCTGCCACCGAGGACTCAGCAGGACCATGGAGATGACAGCTGTCTCTGCCCTCAGGCTCACAAGTCTCTGGATAGAGGCAAGAATCAGGAGCCCTGAGGTCTCACTCCACTGGGGGTGGGAGGGCAAATCCTGGAAGGCCTCAGAGAGGAGGGGATGTTTGAAGGACACAGAAGAGAAGCGGAAGGCGAGTCACACAGCAAGAAGCAGGCGCAGAGGCAAGAGCTTGCCCAGACTCAGGTAACAGAAACCAGGAACCACAGGGCGGCGGGGCCCGCAGGGAAGCGACTCCTGCGAGCAGGGCCTCAGAGTCACGAATCTTGGCCCTGCCCAGCACCCAGGAAGTGCTGCCGTGGTTGAGGAGTGAGTCACCTGATCCAGGGGGCCCCAGGGAGACCTCTGAGCGAGAAGTGGCCGTGTCAGGGCTGAGTTTCCTGAACTTTCTCCCCCACTCCCCTCAGCCAGGTCATCACTTCCGTGCCCCTCTGCCCCCAGGTGGCTCTCTGCGTACGGTCAGGTCTGAACTGGAAACTGACACGGAAGGGCTCAGTGTCCACCCGTCCACCTGGGCCCCAGCTCCGCTCGCTGCAGGGGAAAGGTGTCGTCGGAGGGGACAGCACGCACTGGCTGGCCCTGCGGCCAGCGCTCCTGGTCTCTGCCTCTGCGCCCCCACACAAGCTGAGGAAGCCGGGAAGGAAAGGGGCGCAGCGGGAGCCCAGGGACAGCGGGAGCTGGTGAGGGGCTCTGAGCGGCACACTGCCCTGCCTGCCCCCGCCAGCTGCCAGCTGCCAGCTGCCAGCGCCCTCTCCCACTCCAGGGAGGTGTCCGAGCTATGTGTAGCCACTCTCCTGTTCTCCCAGGAGCCTCCTCTAAGGTGGCAATCCACCTGTCCCCCATCAGGGCCCTCAGCCTCTTCCACAGCCCTCACTGGGGACCCAGAGCGCCCTGGTGTTGGGAAGGCCCGGGGCCATGGTCTGGATGGCTGGGTGACCTCTGGCACGCCACTGCCCCTCTCTGGACATGGCTCTCCCACACACAGTTTTATAAACTTCCCCAGAGTGCTTCGCCTTTCTGGCCAGTTCAGCCAACGTCCACGGCACCTCTGGGCCAGGCTCTGTGGCCGGTGCAGGATGGCCAGCAGACAGTCCTGGTCCCGGCCGAGATGTTCCCAGTGTCACTGCCAGCTCATTGCTCACCAGCTAGTGTCCTCTGAGGCCTTCAGGATGGGAGGAAACTGAGGCCTAGACAGATGGCCCAGCCATCCTCAGATGCCCCAGCGTGACCAAGGGCCACCCACCTAGAGGGTCCCTCCAGGCCAAGCGGGGCCCAGGGTCAGGATCTAAGGGCCCCAGCCCGTGTCTCCAGCACCGCCCCCAGCCAGGACCTGACTTCTGAGCTCACACCCTCCCTGCTGCCTCCTCCTTCCCGGCCCCTTGTCCCCTCAAACCGCAGGGCCCAGCCGCCTCTGGAACGCGTGCCCAGGACCTTGGTGATATTTTGAGTTTAAGAAAACTTTGCAGTCGGCAGGAGCTCTTAAAGGTTATAAATAGCATCAGCGGGAGCCCACGGCAGGGGAGCAGGCGGAAACACGTGTCAAACAGGCCTGGGAGGGGTATTCCGAGGAGCAGACCCCCGGCCCCTCCCCCCACCGGAGACCCACCAGGCTTCTGGGGATTTTATAGCCACCGGAGCCGGAAGTCACACCCCACCCAGAAGGCGTCTGGAAAGCGAGACTCCCTTCTCCCCCCATCCAGGGCCGGGAGTGGTTGGCCAGGTTGCAGAGGGCATTGGGGCGCTATTGAAAGGGGTTCTGGGGTGGGAGTCTCGTTCCCACCATCTCCTTCCCCGCCACCAGGGTCTCGGCTGCTGCTCCGGGTGAGAACCCCCGGGGCATAGTGGGGCTTCCCAGCACACCCGCTCCAACCCAGTCAGCGGTAGCGAGGGCACAAGCCCAGGCTGAGGAAGGGATATTCCAGGGTCACTGCGGAGCCGGGCGGCACTCAGACCCCCAGCCATGGTCCCCGCGGCGGACTTAACGGCAGGAGCACCAGGCGCGCGCCCTGGGCCCCGACTTCTGAAGGGCCCCACAAAACCCCAACTTTCCACTTTATTCTAATGACACCAAGTTTGGTTTCCTTTGTGCAATTTTAACATTAACAGTACATAATCTTTTTTATTTATTTAAAAATATGGTTAACATGTATTTTTTATTTATTTATTTATTTATTTATTCATTTTAGAAAGGAGGGGGGGGAGAGAGGAGATAGAGAAGGGAGGAGGAGCAGGAAGCATCAACTCCCATATGTGCCTTGACCAGGCAAGCCCAGGATTTTGAACCGGCAACCTCAGCATTTCCAGGTCAACGCTTTATTCACTGTGCCACCACAGGTCAGGTGGTTAACATGTATTTTTTTTTGAGGGGCCCAATATTTTCTTCTGCGCCTGGGGTCTCAGCTGACCTTACTTCACCTCTGCATGGTCCGTCCCTTCCACCAATGGAAAGGACCGTTCCTTCCATTCATTTTGCCGCCTCCCTTCCCTTTTGAGGGCCCACAGGGCAATAACTTACCCCAGCAGGTGGGGGACTGCAGACAGCATGAAGAGCCCCTGGAGGTGAGCAGACTCCAGAACCCTAGCCAATCTCCATGTTTCCAGGGCCGATGGAGATCTCTGTGGAGGAGATGAGGAAGAGAGCGATGGAGAAGACAGGCACTTCCCCTCCCCAACGGGGTGGGGGGCAAACCCACCCCCACCCCACCGGGGTGTTGATAGTGAAGACCCATGGCCAGGCCTGGGGTCTCCACAAGGAAGGCAACTCTGGTTTGGGCCACTGCAGCCTCAGGCTTGCTTTTGAAGGCCATACGATTTGAAGACATGCTCTCAGGACTGAAAGGACACAGCCATGAAGGCCCCTTGGCTTTCCCCAACTGCTCCACCACGTGCATGGGCCAGAACTGTTCCTGCAATGCAAAGATCGGGAAACTGAGGCATGCCCGAGGCTCCCACCTGCCACCTCCAGTCCTGCTTCCGTCCCACCTCACCTGCTGCCCATGGCCCCCGGCAGGTCTGGGGGGGCGGCAGCCAGGCCCGGCATCCAGGCGCTCTGAACCTCAGGGAGCCCCAAAGGGTTTATGGGGCTCCCGATGAATAGGCCCGTTGAGCTCCGAGGGGGCCGGGCCCGAGTAAACATGACTAGGTCTGAGCGGCCATTCTCCCCCTGCCTCCTTTCCCAGGACCCAGGACCAAAATACAACTTCCTGTATCTGGAGCCGAGGGCCAGCCTCGCCCCTCAGAGCCCGGGGCTGGGGCCCACTGGAGGAATCCAGCCTGGCCCGCACAGGCGGTCCCCCAGGCTCGGGGGTAGAGAGGACCTCGGCTTCAGTGGTCTGCATCCAGGAGCCCCGGGCTTGGGCACTTCCTGAAGCCCCTTCAAGCCTAGGACTGCCCATCCATTAATGACAGATCAGGAAACCGAGGCCATCAGCAGGACAGGACCCACAAGTCAGGGCAGAACAGGCCCGGGGCCCCAACCTCCTAGTTCCCTGGCCAGTGAGGATGGGAACAGTGGGAAGACACAGCTGCTCACTCACTCACCTCTAAAGTTGAAATCTGGGCCCCCACGGGCCCTGGTCACAGAATGCCCACATGCCCTGGGACACACCCTTGGAGCTGCACACTCCGGGGGCAGAGCTTGCAAATGCTGTTTGTCAGTCCTGCCATGTTCACTTTCTAGGCCTCCTTTTGCCCACCTGGAGGCCTCTTGTCAGCTTGGGAACTAGAAAGTACTTTGGAAACTATCAAGTGTGGTACTCTCCCCAAGAGCCTGGAAGACCAGGGGAGGGTTCGCTCCTGGGGAAGGGGCCTTAGGAACACGCCCCAGCGGCTGGGGGGCGGTTTGAGGCCAGCCACCTCACACTCCACGCTCTAGGGGCTACGGCTGGAATGCGCTGAGCCACAGCAGCCACGTGAATCATTATGCCTCGTCAGGTTGAGCCTGGGGCTTCCAGACACAAACCAGCTCTGGCTGGGCTCAGGGAGAAGGACACCCTCCAACCAGGGTCTCCTGTGCCTGGGGTGGAATTCCAGGATCGTGTCTGGTATCTTCCTTCCTGTCTAACCAGCCCTGGTTCTGGCACAGCTCCTTCCACAGACCCGCAGACGGAGGGCATTTTGTCCACAACCCCCTGCTTCTCTGACCTGTGGCTGCACCAGCAGGCGTTGAGCCTGGAGAGACCTGGGGGACACCCAGAGAAGGTTTTCTAGATGATTGCATGCCAGGAGCCCAAGTTCCGGTGGGCAGTGAGTCCGACAGGGGTGCAGGGGGCCTGTGGGACGGTAGAGGTCAGGACAAAAGTAGAACGGGGGTCCCCGTATCTCTCCTGGCTGGCGGCCACTGGGTACCTAGTGCTGGGAGACCAGGCCTTCTCCCATCTGTATTAATGCTTGTGACCTGGGTATGAGCCACCAGCCTCCATCTGATTTGTTCAGGTGCCCAAAACTTGAATGAAGTCGCTCAGAGGGGCTGCGGTCACGTGTCGTGGTGGCCTCGAGATGTGGAAATTTCTGAGATGTGGAAAGGGCTGGAAGGGGCAGACAAGGACACAGGAACAGAGGGAAGGAGAGTCGGTCAGAAAGGGGCTTGGGCAGGGCAAGGAGAAGGCCAGTGAGGCCCCCACAGCTGCAGGCAGAGCTCACCTGGGAGCCGGGCAGACAGACCCAAGAACGGGGGCGGGGAGGGCCCAGCCCAGGGCCCCTGCATACCGGTACTCTTGGACCTGCCCCTGCTCCCCCACCAGGCATCTGGGACAAAGTCCTGGGCCGGTGCAGAGCTTGGTAAAAAATAATTAATTTTTCTTTTTAAGCAAAAGCTCTGACTCAGGCCTTGTTCTGTCCTGAACAGCAGCATCCTTGCTTGGGCCTGGACCCCAGAAGCTGCTCAGGGCTGCTCCCCATGGCCTCCCCATGGCCAGCCTGACTCTGCTCTGTGGCTCCAGGCTCCACATGGGAGACCTCGCAGCTTCCAGGTGAGTGGGATCCAGGCAAGTCCTGAGGCCGGAGTGTAGCTGGGAGGGGCCAGGCCGTGGAAGCCCCCCGGGTTAGTGTGAGTTACCTGTGCTGTGCGTGGGGCAGACAAGGGAGTGCCTGCGTGGAGACAGCTGTGGATCTGGCACTATAGTAACAGGGGGCCTGTGACCGTCTAATCAGTGGGGACAGAAAACCCCTACCTCGAATCGCCCTGGGAATGCTCCCTGCCTTCCACAGAGCCTCCAGACTCCTGTGCCCTCTGCTTCCCTCTCTGGCCTTCCTGAGAGGTGAGAAACTGTGCTTCCTGCTGCAGGGGGAGGGGGCAGCCCGACCAGCTGCTGTGGGGGCCTCCAGTGCCTCAGCCAGGTGGGGGGTGGGGTGGGGGGTGTTTATGAGCAGCCGAAATGGCTGTAAAAGTGGCACCTCGCTTCACTTATGGCCAGGCCATCCCCTCCCCTACTGGCCCCTTGTCTTGAAAACCTTCCAGAGAGACCTGGAACCTGAGAGAGATCTGGGATTAAAGTTTGGGTGGAGGCTCTCAGCCTGGGGTCAGGGTTCAGCCAGAGGTTAGAGGTCAGACTGGGATAAAGACTCAACCTGGGGGAAAGCTCAATCTGGGATCAGGGTTGAGACTGCGATTAAGGCTGATTTGGGTTTAGGGCTGAAGTACGGGGGTCTGCAGGCCATTGCCCCCAGGCGGGGCCAATAGCTTTTCCGAGAGTGAGGCCAGGCTACAGAGCTGAGAACTGAGCCTCTGTCTATGCTGTTTGAGTCTGGTGCCCACCCTGGCCCCAGGGCGTGTGTACCTTGGCCAGAGCCCTACTCGGCTGGCTGGCTGGCGGTTGATGGCAGCAGAGGCTTGTCAGCTTAGGGCCATTGCACCAGAAACAAGTCCCTGCTCCGGTTCTGAGTTCCAGTGACTATCACGACTCCTCCTCCTAGGCTCCAGCCTGGAATCTGAGAGGGGAGTCCCCACAGGGACTCATTCCTACTCCCCAACCCTCACCCAGGCCTTTCAAAATGCCATTGAAACTGACCTGAAACTGACCAGAAACTGACCCTGGGGCCCTGGGGCTTGCTTGTCAAAAAAGGTGAGGTTGGCTCTCTACCAGTTAATGTGTGACACCCTACCCCCATGGTGGCACTTTAACCAAAGGCCTAAGGGTGTTAAGGGACCAGTGGCTCCACCCTCAGCAGTGGAATGTCCAGCAGGGGGACTCTGGAATGAGACACATGAGTTATGGCTACTGGAACACCCTTCAGGGGCCCAGAGCCCAGCAGACCCCATTCTACAGACCTATCCACAGTTTACCCTGGTCCTTCCAAGTATAAATATTGTTTCCAAATCTCAAGCTTTCTGATGTCAGATCTAAGGACTCCCCCATCACACCTAGTTTCACCTCTTTTTTTTTTTTAATTTTATTTATTCATTTTAGAGAGGAGAGAGAGAGAGAGAGAGAGAGAGAGAGAGAGAGACGGGGGAGGAGCAGGAAGCATCAACTTCCATATGTGCCTTGACCAGGCAAACCCAGGGTTTCGAACCGGCGACCTCAGCATTTCCAGGTCAATGCTTTATCCACTGTGCCACCACAGGTCAGGCCTAGTTTCACCTCTTAGTTCTCTGAATCCCTCCTTGAATATCCTTTTCCTGTCACCAAAGGGCAGGGGTGGTCAGTGGTCATCAATCATAAAACTTAGAGACTTGCTGAGAAACAGAGACATAAACCTGAGACCATCAAAATGTAACACTAAGAAACACAAGTGTTCTTTAAGTTCTCTAGGTTCACTCTGAGCACCTGGGCCTCTGTCACCACAGGGGCCACACATCATAGGGGGCAGCCTCCAAGTCAGAGCCCCACCCCACTAGCGGAGGAGGTGGGGACACCAGGATGGAGGGATGTCCCGTACACCAGGTCACGAAGAATAACGCTGGCAGAGGAAACGACAGAGGCAAAGGCAAGGGACTGAACACAGGGAGAGGCCGCGGGCAGCACCTGTTGGGAATAGTCATCTTTGGAGGAAACTGCCTCAAACAGCACAGTCCTTCAGTGCCAGGACGAGGAAGTCGTGGGCAGCGGGGCACAGGGAAGGGTGTGGCCACACAGTGTGTGGAGACTGCTGTGCGGGCAGCGGGCAGCGAGGAGATAGGCAGGTTAGAGCCTGGAGAAGGGTAGGCTGCCAGGAGGGCTGGCTGCATGCAGCTGGATTCCAGTGGCCTTAGGACTTGAGCTTGGGGGACCCATTCACATTGAGCAGGAGGATTTGGGGGAGGGTGTCTGAGGAGCTCAATTTCCACAGCTGAGTCTGGGGAGTCCCCAAAGCCCATGAGTCTGGACACCCATCCTCCAAAGCACTAAAACAGTTAAGTTAAAAGTGCCCTTTGAATGAGCTGGTCAAGCCCCCGTTTTACAGAGGAGGAAACTGAGGCCCAGA
This sequence comes from Saccopteryx leptura, assembly GCF_036850995.1. Lineage (NCBI taxonomy): Eukaryota > Metazoa > Chordata > Mammalia > Chiroptera > Emballonuridae > Saccopteryx > Saccopteryx leptura. Next base: position 8,483,306 of record NC_089512.1, on the reverse strand, counting down.
CGGCAGAAGACTCATCGTGCCCCAAATACACAGTTGGTAAGTGGGCCATCAGGGGCTGTTACTCAGTCTGAATGATATTTCCCAGGGCCCCACAGTCACATTCGCTTCCTCGGGACCATCCTCACAGCCCTCCGGCCCAGGAACCCCCGGGCCCTCCAAACACCTCAGCTTCCCAACCTGGTACTGAGAGTTGGTAGACTTGGGCTCTGAGGCACCCTATCCTAGGCGCTCAGGTGTCTCCACCCCGCCAAAAGCACGTAACCCCGCCCACCCGACCCCAGTCCCCAAAGACTCCTCCCTCTCATTCCCTAAACTGTTGGTCCCCAACGGACTGGGCCCGCCAAGGGCTTTTGGGGGTGTGACCGGTTGGGAGAAGGAGGTGGGGCCTGCGGGTGGGGGTCTAGGCTGAGCCCCTGGTCCTGCCGCCCGGAGCCGGCCCGGGTGGAGTCAGGGGTGGAGCTGCAGAGGCCGGGTCGAGTACAGATGGATTGAGAGTTGGAGAGACCCGGACCCGAAGGGACGCTAGGGAGGGAAGGAGAGGAGCATGAGGCTGGAGGCGCGGGCAGGGGCGGGGGCGGGTCCAAGGCCCCGCGGACTGACCCACTCGGGATGTTCCGAGGCAGGGGGTCCAGGCGAGGGCGGGGCGGGCGGCGGCGGAGCAGCTTCCCCAGGGACCCCGCAGGCGAGCAGACAGAGCCGCGGCCACGGGCGCGCGGGGCACCTCTAAGTGAAGAGGGCCTGCTTCGCGGCTGGGGCCCCTATTCACCGGCGCGGGCCGGATGATAAGAAAAAATAACGTCTGCGCCCGGGAAAAGGAAGCGGCGGCAGCGTCCCGGGCCGCGTTCCCATGCCCCGAAGTCAGAGCTCCCCGGCTCCGTCCCCTCCACACTCACATCCCACTGCCGTGCGACCCCGGGCCGCGGCCTCTAGAGAACGTCCCGGGCAGGGGGCAGAGGGCTCCGCTCGCTCCTCCGTACACGGTGTCGAAGGCGACCGAGGGGGGCGGGAGCAGGAGAGGCCCAGGGAGGGCGCGGGGGAGGGAAGGGCGCCCAGCCGCGGGGGAGGGGGAGCGGCAGACGCCGAGGCGAGGGACGCGCGCGGCAGGCGGCGGCTCCGAGCGGCGGCCGGGCGGGGGGTGCTGGAAGCCAGGCGGGCCAGGGGGGATCCCGAGAGCTCCATGAAGTACCCCTGGGGCCGCGGACGGGGCGCTGTCCTGGGGCGGCTGTCGGGGGGTCCCCGACATCCATGGCTAGGCGGGGGCCGCGGCGGCGCGCTCGGAGTAAGTCGGGGTCGGGGGCCGGCGCCGAGGGGAGGAGGCCGGAGTTGGGTAGGGGTGACCGGGACGGGTGGGCTGGTCTGTCTCAGTGTCAGTCGGCGGCGCCTCCTCGGAGCCCGGTGGAGCCGCCAGCCCCGAGCCTCTCGGCTCCGTGGCTTTTTTGGAAACTTGCAAATGTTTTCGTAGAGAGAGAGAAGGGGGAGGGGAGGGAGGGAGCGAGGGAGTGACCGAAACGGAGCTCGGGGCTGCTGGAAGAACGGAGGCCAAGGCCGGGGGAGCTAGACAGACTGACAGGCAGACGGACAGAGCGTCCCGGCCGCAAGCGCGCTCCAGCCGCGCGGGCGCAGGCGGGGCTCCGGCCCGGGACGGGGAGGGGGTGCAGGAGGCGGCTGTGGACGGAATGGAGATGTGAGGGGGTTGAGGGGCTAGCAGCAGGCGACTTGACTACCAAAGGTTCCAGTGTCGCTGCAAAGTCGGGATCGCGTCCCCAAGCAGCACGCCCCGAGCGGCTCAAATCGCGCCCACCCCGGCGCGCCCCGCCCCACCCCACCCCACCCCCCTTGCGCTAGCCGCGGAGCTAAAAATAACAGCCCCGTGCGCCCCCCGCAGACCGCGACCCCAACCCCTCCCCCGACCCCTCCCCCACTGGGCGTGGGGCGAAGCCACAGCTCCTAGTTCCCCAAAAGAAAAAAAAAAAAGAAAGAAAGAAAAGGCGGCGCGGGGTGTGGGGGGGCAAGGGGCGGGGGGCGGGCCGGGGGCGGGGGGCCCGGCCATATGGATGTGATTTCTCCGCTCCGAGGCAGACGGGCAGCTCCGCAGCGCTCGGCGCCCGCCCGCCGCCCGCCGGCCCCCGCTGCCTCCCTTCCTCCTCCTTCTCTCCTCTGCGCTCGCTCGCTCGCTAGCCCTCGGCGCATGGGCCCCGCGTTGGGCCCCGGGGCCTCGGGCCGCCGGGCTGCCGGGGTCTCCTAGGCCCGGGCGTGGGCGGGGCAGCCCGGCCTGACGCAGCTCTGTACCCCACCACCATCACCAGGGCCGGCGGCGGCGGCTGCCCCGAGGGACGGGGCCCTAGGCGGTGGCGATGGGGGCCGCCCGGATCGCGCCCGGCCTGGCGCTCCTGTTCTGGTGCCCGGTGCTCAGCTCCGCATACGCTCTGGTAAGTCCCCAGTCCGCACTCCAGGACAGGCTGCGGGCTTGCTCAGGAGTGTCCAGGGCGCAGAGTCTTGGGTTCCCCGAGTAATTAGAACTTTGGATGGGTGGGGGGGTCCCTCTGACTCAGGATCCTCGGTACCTGCTGTCTCTGGAGTGTCAGAATTCTGGGTTCTAGATGCCTAAAGTCTCCCTGTTCCTGACGCCTGGGTGTGGGGTCCCAGGTCTGGAAATCAGTGATTGGGGATTCCCTATCTTTGGCTTCTCTGAGCACCACTGCTCTGGTTGTCTCCCTCAAAGATGACAGTGTGATTTAGCAGAAGACTGGGCTTTGGTCCTGATGTGGCATCCCACAGACTTTGCTCTGGGGGTGTCTGTTTTCTGCAAGTTTTATTTGCAATCCAAGACAGACGGCTATGGATCTGAAGTCAGAATACCCGAGGCAGGGGGTGGAAGCCAGAGGACCCTCCAGGTCCCAGGGTCCCAGGCATGCACACACACTTGGCACTCACGCCCAGCTTTACCCAGAGTGGAAGCTGTTTGCCCAGGGAGGCCGTGTGGTGTGGCATGGAGGAGCAACGGAGTGCCCTGAAGGAGATGGACCTCACAGAACATTTCTACAGGACAGGCACTCTGGAGGGGGACTCCAGTGAGTGAGGGAATTCATGGGAATATGGGGGACCCCATCTGTACCCTCCTGGGAGCAGAGACCAAGAGGGGACCAGAGGGAGCAAAAGAGACAGGATAAGAGATGAGGAGATAGGAAGAGAAAAGAGACAGAGACAAAGAGGAGGTGGGTCGAGAGCTCCCCAGAGCAGGAGCAGACAGGCCAAGAATAGCAGAGAAGAACAGGGAGACGTGGGCAGAAGCCAAGCCTGGAGAGGCGCAGGGGCAGTGCCCTCTTCATCCCGGGCCAGGGTCTGGGGGCCTCTGTCCAGTAGTCAGTCAGATCCCGCCCTCAGGCCTGGCCCCGGGGACCAGCCCGGTGCTGATGAGGCTGTCTGCCTGTGCATCTGACTCCAAGGCCCCTGCCGTCTCCCCCACCTCCCAGGTGAAGGCCTTTGCCTTCTAGAAAGACAGGCACTGCAGGCAGCCTCCTCCTCCTGACCAGATCCCTACCCAGGCAGAGCCCCGAAGAGGAGGCTCTGGGATTCCTTCAGCCCTGCCCAATGCCTGGGTAACCTTGGGCTCTCCCTCACACCTCAGTTTTCCCATCTGTAAAAAAACAACAAGAAAGAAACATTTACCTAAGAATCCCCTGATCTGGGCTCTCGTCTCTGCCACGGGCCTTGGCGTGTCTCACTCACCCGTGCCCGTGTCCCATGACTCGGGCTTCCCAAAGCCAGAGACATCACCCATAGGAGGACTTGTAGACGGAGAAACAGAGGTGAACCCTGATGAATGCCGGGGCCCAGAGCCCTTTCCTCGTCCTCCCCTTGGGCCAGGCTCACCTTTCCCAGGGCCCCCTGCAGGGTGTGTGATCATAGCCACTGTGCAGAGCCGGCGGCGCAGTCTGTGTGTGCGTACACGTGCGTGCGTACACGTGCGTGCGGCTGTCCAAAGATAGACAAGGTGATGGGCCTGGGTGTCTTGTGAGTAAGTCTGTGTGTCAGAGCAGGGCTCTGTGGACTCTGGGCATGGTGTTCCCTGGGACTGTGTGAGTGTGTGAGTCCATGTGTGAGCTCACGTGTGTCCGGGTCTGGACATGACTTGCAGGAGCATAGCTGTGCTTGCATGTGTGTGCATCTGTGGGTACGCGTGCACCCAGGCCGATGGGTTTCGTATTTCTACCACTGTCTACTTACCAGACACTTCTAAGCACTCTGCAATATTAACTAGTTTATCTTTCCAAAAACCCTCTGAGAAAGGTTCTGTTATTGTTGCCATTTAAAAAAAAAATTATCTTTTAGATTTTCTTTACTGATTTTAGAGGGAGAGAGAGAAAGACAGGGGGTGGGGAAAGAGCAGGAAGCATCAACTCATAGTTGCTTCTCTTACGTGCCGTGCTAGGGCAAGCCCAGGGACTCGAACTGGCGACCTCAGCACTCTAGGCCAACACTCCATCCACTATGCCACCACAGACCAGGCCCCATTTTTTAACTGACTTGAATCACACAACCAATATGACCATTATTTATTGCACGCCAACCAAGTGCCAAGCACTGTGACATGGGGTGGAGGGTAATGGATTCCCCAAGGCCAGACACTGGTTTCTGGGGAAACTGAGGCACGTGTGGCAAATCTCCCTAGCTTAGCTCTGGCCCAAGGCTGAGGGTAGGGCAGGAGGTGAGGTGTCAGGGCTGACTCTGCTCCAGGATCTTGTTGGGGCATCTGCGGCTGGACTCTCAGGCCGTGAGTGCACAGGACCGTCCCTGGCTTCAGGGCCAAAGGATATGGCCCGAGAGTCACCCAATACGCTGTGGGTTCTCTGGGCTCAGCTAGAACCAGCGAGAGCCTGCCAGCCTGCCAGCTCCCTCTCCTGACCCCGGGCACTGCCTCTCCCACCCATATCTATGCCGGTGCCCACCCGCCTACCAGCCCCAATTGAGAGCCTCTGCCACCAAACCTGTCTGCGGCCCGCATAGCCAGCCCCAGGACCCGGCTCACATCTCCAGGGATCTCAGGGTTCGGGGGTGCTTTTCAGTGGCCGGACTCAGCTGGTCTGTCCGGTGCCTTACAGGGAAGAGTACCTGCCAGACTAGGGTCAGGAGGAGTGACGTTTGGAGGGAGGGGCGAGCCCACAGGTTGTGAATAGAAGGCAAAGGGGTGGTCTTATCCTTGGGGACGTGGCATTCTAAGGACATGGGAAGGAGAAAGTGCGGGAGGAGAGGCTGAAGGTCATTGTTGGGGGCTGGAGGTCATTGTTGGGGGCTGGCCTTAAGAGGAGAGATGTGACTTCAGAGTCACTCGGGAGGGACCGTGGGGTGGGGGGAGTGCAGGGGACCCCTCCCAGTCTGCTCCAGGAGCAGGTCAGCAACAGGGCTCACTGTTCAAGACAAGAAGGCACCTATGTGTATTGAATAGTTCCCCAGGTTCTGAGCTAGAAACATTGTGTTTTCTCACTCCATCCACTCACCCCCCCCCCGTTTTCTGGGCAGGACCCTGGGGTTCCCCTGAGTCTGCATGCAGCACAGGTGGGATTTGAACCCAGGTCTTTAGACTTCCGCACTGAGCTTCTTCCTCCAAAGCAGAGTGAGGACTTGCGCTGGCAAGAGATCCCCACGTCCACTCTGGGTTTTCTCTTTCCTCCTTTTTTTAAAATATAAAATCCCATTATTTTACTTTTATTTTCTGATTTTTTAACTTAACTGACACTTGAAAATGTTCTTTCTTATTAAAGAGTCAAATAACACAGCCCTGGCCAGATAGCTCGGTTCCCAAAGTTATTCCAACACTCGTCCCAAAGTGCAGAGGTTGCCAGTTTGATCCCGGTTAGGGCACATATAGGAGCAGAGTGATGTTCCTGTCTCTGTCTCTCCCTCTCTCCCACCCTTTATCTCAAAAAAAAAAAAAAAAAAAGTCAAATAATACAGATAAACATCATCCTTGTTTACATCTAAGTCCCACACCCCTTTTAGAGAAAACTGTTTTTAACAGTCTTGGGGGAGGGATGTACTTCCCACCTTTTCTGTTTCCGGAAGGCCTCTTCTGTGTACCTGTCAAGTGGATAGTTTCATTCTGTTGTTTCTGGTTTGTTTTTAAATAAACTATCAGTTTGCAGATAGGGCTCTGGCATATGTTTTTCTACTTACAGGTGGGCCTTGGAGACCTTCCTGTCAGTAAATGTGAATCTGCCCTTTTTTTAACGCTGCGTAGTATTCCAGAATCTGGGAATCATGCGTCAGTTCCTCGGAATGTGCGTTTAGATGACTGCATACTTTTCGGGTGGTGTGTGTATGTGTGTGTGATTCCAGACCGTGGCAGCAAGCTCCTTGAAATGCCCTCTTGTGTCCCCGTGTGACCAGTTCCCTGTGGGATAGTTCTAGATTCTGTGATTGCTGGTCTGAGAACACCGCATTTGTAATTGTCATAGACGTGGCCAAACTGCTCTCTAAAAAGCCGCTGGGCTTATGCCCCCAACCCCAGGAAACAGCAGGCAGGTCTCTTCCCCACACCCTCTGGCTCCCAGGAGACTGAGAGCATTCTTTTCTTCACCTGTGCCATTCTGATAGGTGAATAGTGCTGTCTCGTGTCATTTTAATTTGCTCCAATTACCAGTGAGCTTTTGGACTTGACGTTGGTTTTATGGTCCGTCTTCTAAGAGCTTTCTCAGAGCCGTTACCCGTCTTTGTCGGGGTTGTCTTTTCCATATTGATTTGCTGGAGCTTTTTATATCACCTGCCCTTTAAACCCCCACCCCCACCCCCAGCTCTGGGGACCGACCGCCTGTGGATGGAGCAGGAGGGGGGGGGCAAGCCCTCCCCTCGGGAACTTGGGTTTTCTTCGGAATGTTTTAATGAGGCATCAAGCGGCCTCCCCCAGATTCCTGTTGTGGGCCTTCTGGGGACACTCCCTGGTCCGGCCACCACATCAGGAAGGCCAGAGAGAGAGAGAGAGAGAGAGAGAGAGAGAGAGTCCCCAGGAAAAAGAAAGGGTGTGGTGGGGGTCGGACAGACCCCTTCCATTGTCTGCAGAATAGAGTGGGACGTGGAGAGGGTGCAGAGCTTTGCTCCCAGCCGCAGAGACGTCAGAACCTGCAGACCTGTAAGAACCCAAACTCGGGGACCAGCCTTGTGCGGAAGTGAGACCCGGCGGGATCCTATCCTGCTGGCCGGTCAAGCCGTGGCTGGGTTAGGCCGTACCGTCCTCCTGGGCCTCGGTCCCCCAGGCCAGGTTTTTAGAGAGCCCTCCCGTGAAGATAGATCCACCCTGTCCTGGTCACCGGCTCCATCCCGGGCTCCATCCTGCCGTCTGTCCCGAAGGCCTCCATGCTGGCCAGGATGAGAGGCTGGGAGGCGGCACAGTGCCCCCCCCAGTGCCCCCCCCCAGCCCCAAACACAGGCAGCCTGTTCAGGAAGGCCTGGCGAGGGGGAGGGACAGTCCGCACTTGTCAGCAGTGGCAGGCCGGAGTGTCGCCAGCCGGCGGGGAGCCCGTCCCAGCCTGCTCTGGCCAGCCGGGCAGACTGAGGGCAGCAGGACGTCGGGGGCAGTCCCTAGCCAGCTGGCATGGGAGACATTGAGGGGTGCCAGCCTAGGCCCCAGGAGTGGAACCTGGAGAAGGGGTGTAGGAAGGCCAGGAGGTCATAAGGGGGTCTCCTGTTCACCAAGGCTTTCTCCTCCTGGTTTTTCTCAAGGCACGAACTCTCTCTGCTCCTAATACTCGGGCACAGCTGTCCTCTGCTGTCAGAGCTGAGCACAAGCCGCTACCACCACCACTGTAACCATCTGGTCACCTGTGTGTCCGCCTCCACCCCTGAATTGCCTCTGTGGAGGCTGCCTTAGGTGCTCTGCAAAGAGGCGCTTGCCTGGCGCAACAGCAGATGAGATCCGAGCGGGTGGGAAGCTGGTGCTGAGGCTGCACTAGAGAATCCAGGTGGTGGGGTGCGTCCTCCTTCCTCCCCTTCCTCCAGGTGGCAGCCTGTGTCAAGCAGACCTCAGCCCCAGCCTTGACCCTCTTCTTTTTTTTTTTTTTGTATTTTTCTGAAGCTGGAAACGGGGAGAGACAGTCAGATAGACTCCCGCATGCGCCCGACCGGGATCCACCCGGCACACCCACCAGGGGGCGATGCTCTGCCCCTCTGGGGCGTCGCTCTGCCGCGACCAGAGCCACTCTAGCGCCTGGGGCAGAGGCCAAGGAGCCATCCCCAGCGTCCGGACCATCTTTGCTCCAATGGAGCCTTGGCTGCCGGAGGGGAAGAGAGAGACAGAGAGGAAGGAGGGGGGGTGGAGAAGCAAATGGGCGCCTCTCCTGTGTGCCCTGGCCGGGAATCGAACCCGGGTCCCCCGCACCCCAGGCCGACGCTCTACCGCTGAGCCAACCGGCCAGGGCCTACCCTCTTCTTTTTTGACGGTGACTCTCAGCTACAGTGTCCCCATTTGTAAGATGGGATGTGGTGGAAGGTGAAGGACATGTGGCTAATGTCCAGGGACAATGGCTGGCGCCAACAGGTAAAAGAGCTCCTTTGGGGTCATGTCCAGGGATGGCCACCAGGTGACCAGTGTCCTCTAGAGGCAAGCAAGAAGCCAACAGCCGCCTTCCCCCCAGGGGACCAGGCTGAACCCAGCCGGAGGGATGGATAGATGACCCAAGAGGGCACCCTGAGGCTGCACTGTACGTGGGAGAAGCACCTTCCCCAGGGGCAGAGGTGTCAGCTGATGAAGAAGGATCCCTTGTATTTCCTCCATAGTTTTGCCCGGAGGAGACTTTGGGCCTGTCTGGGATCAGGGACAGCGAATGTGTGGAATTTGGCAGTTAGGAGAGGCACTGAGAGGAGTGGCTCTCATCTGCTCAGGGCCATGGGACTGGCTCCCTCCACCACCACTGTCACCATCACACCTCCATCACCCACCTTGACCCTGCCTCCTCCCTGTCCTCAGTGCCACCATCGCCGCCCTCCTCGGCTCCAGCACCATCCATCCTCAGCACCATCCTCAGCACCATCCTCGGCGGGGTCGCCTCGGGAGCTGGCTTAGAGCTGTGTGCTCCCGGGGGGAGGGGGGTGGTGAGCAGATGGCTTTTCTCTTCCTCTCGGCTTCTGAACTCAGGAAATGAGAAACACATCCGGGCCTCTTGACCACACACTGCTCTCTCCCTGGGACAGCAGCTTCCATCTTTGTAAATAACATACTGGCTTCCAGCCCCCCGTCTCTGCACCCAGCCTGGGGCCCCTCAGGTGCCAGCTCACTGCTCCCAGCCTGCCTCTCTCCGCCTTCCCCCAGCTAAGGTCGGGGCTAGACGCAGGGCTACGGTCAGGTCAGCACCCCACCCCTGCGTGCTCACGGGCTGCGTATCGCGCACACGTGTGCACACGGGAAGGCTCCGTGTGGGGCTGACCGTGGAGAGAGCGTGCCACAGGGGCGGTGTTGAAGCCCTCCACTGAGTAGGTCGGAGGAAGTCAGCCCTAACCTAGCACAGAGGTGAGTTAAGGTCGGCTGAGGCCCCGGGTGCAGAAGAAAATATTGGGCCCTTAAAAAGAAAGGGAAAATAAAAATACACGTTAACCATATTTTTAAATAAATAAAAATATGTACTATTAATGTTAAAATTGCACATAGGAAACTGAACTTGGTGTCATTAGGAAAAGGCATGACGTTGGGGTTTTTGCGGGGCCCTTCAGAAGTCGGGACCCAGGGCGCCTGCCCGGTGTGTCTGTCTGTTAAATCCGCCTCTGTCTAACCTAGCACAGTACGGGGGTGTAGAGGAGGGGGATTTGGGGCACCTGGCATCAGGGTTAGGTGGCCCTGTCAGTGTTGTGTGTGACTGACTGACCCCTGGTCATGGCCCAACCCTGGGTCCTCAGTCTTTGCCCCAAAAAGCCAATATCCACATATTCTGGATCTAAAATGATACAAGTCCGAGTCCTCCACCCCAGGCGCCAGGCCAAGAAGACTCGGGTTCTGCAGAGGTGGGCTGTGAGGTGACGCAGTAGCCAGGCGCGAGGGGACTCAGAATCGGAGGGCAGCCTTTCCCCAGCACCTCCTGCAGAGAAGACCTCAGTCAGCGCAGGGGCGACGGAGGGGCTCTTTGGCCCCCCACGCTCACTAGAGCAGCAGCCTTGGATCTCAGTGTGAGTGCCGGGTGCTCCCGAAACGCAAGGAGTTGGGAGGTCCTTCCACCCTCCCCCCAAAGGCTTGCGAGGCGCATCACCCAGTAGTCCTTCCTCATTCCTTCTTCCCAGTCCTTGGGGGTGCACCTCCCGTCCGCCCCTCGCTGTGGCCCCCACACTCAGACGTCTACCCAGATGGTCTCCTCCCCAGGCCCCTCTGGGTCCCGGGCTTGGGGTGCCCGTGGCGCCCAGCAGCAGGGGGTCCATAGCCAGGCCTTCGTGCTGCTCCCGGCCAGCCCTGCCTGGCTCTTCACGCGGCACAGCAGGGCCTGGAGTAACGTCGTCAGAACGGTGATAAGATGCCCTAGGAACTTAACTGTTGTTTATATCAATTAGGCTCTGGTGAAATTGGTTTTGTTACACTTCATTTCGCTTAAAGTCTCAGAACCTACCAATGTTAACTGAGGTCTCGCTGTGCCTCTTTTAACCCTCTCCACAGCCCTGTTGTTAGCCTGGTTTTACAGGTAGGAAACTGAGGCACAAGGATTAGACAGCTTTCCTGGAGACACAAAGCCTGTCCGTGGTGGAGGCAGGATTTAAACTGCGGTGCTGGTAGCAGAGTCTCCTGGATTTGGAGAGGGCGCAGCCGGAGGGAGGGGTGATGTGAGCCGTCAGGCAGGGGAGCTGATAGTGCTTCCTCTACTCAGGCTTGAATTCCCCTTGCTGCCATGGCGGTTCTGCCATGATTGGGTGACAGAGAAATGGGCCATTACAGTTCAGAGGCCAGAGATGGGGCCCCTGTCCCTGGGGATGAATGAAGGAGTTTGGGTGTTGGGGGGTGCTGGAAGCACACACTGTCCCCCGTCCTGGGCTTTCCCAGACCCACCATGAAAACGAGAGTCCAGAAAAGAGGGTGTGCCTCCTCTCGGCCAGGGAGAGGATGAAGCCAACAGCAGCGGTGGAGGCTGAGCCGTTCCAAGGGCCAGCCAGTTCCTGGTCATGACAGACCAGTCCGTCAGTCCGTCTGCCAGCCAAAGTAGCGTCTTCAACCCCTGACTGAGTGCCTTTGGTCTAACCATCAGCGTGGACCCTCAGTCACACTCAGCGGGCGAGTGTGTCCGCTGGGAGCGCTGGTGTGCCAGTCCTTAGGGGCGGGGACGCCTGCCTCCTCCGTCACTCGGGAGCTTTCTGTCGGGAAAAGTGCGGTGCATGCTCTGGTTGTCTTGAGAGATGGCGGCGGGTAGAAGGAAGAGGGGCCGTGGGAAGGGGCTGTGGTGAGTGAGGAGGAGTAGGACTATGGCAGAGGAGGCACTGACAGTGAGCAGGGTCTGGTGGCAGTGAGTTCCCAGGTTGGAGCCGTGTTTGAAGGCCCCTGGATGTTGCCCTTGGGGCTGGTGGTGCTGGTGGAAAGAGCCCTGGTGATGACGACGGTAATGGTGTTCTCGCAGTGGTGATGGTGCAGGTGGTGATGATACTGGCAGTGGTAGTCCTTGCTCATGACGCTGGTGGCGCTGGTGATGACTGAGTGGTGACAGTTGGGTTGGTGGTGTCGGTCACGGTGATGACCTGGCGGTTACTGATGGAGGTGTGAGTTGCATCAACGGAGATGGTAGTGAAGGGGTGTTGGTAGTTAATGGTGTGATGGGGGTGGGGTGAGACCCCTCAGCAGCCTGTATCCCCAATACCAGGGGCACAGAGAGCTTCAGGTTAGTGTTGGAGCCCCCTAGATTAGGGCAGGCCAGAGTTGTCCTCCCTCGAGCCGCCATAGCCAGAGGGTTGCCAGCAAGCTGCTGCAGCCCTTCCGGGAGCCGTGGGCATAGGGTTCAGCTGAGAGCTCGGTGTCCAGCTCGGACTCCAGAGACCCGCAGAAGCGCGGACACCCACGCACGTACCCTAATGGGCAGAGCAGCCGTATCGCACGCCGTCCTTTGCCCAGACCACATGTTCACTGCGTGCTCAGAGACACAGCCTCAAGTCCGCAGCCCCCGTGTGAGAAGGCCCAGAGACGGGCGCACGGCAGCGCACATGCCCAGCCACCCAGACGCGCATGCGCAGAGGCGCTTCGGCTAAGTGAAACCAGCAGAACCCAAGGCCGGCAGAGCCAATTGGAGACTCCTTGGCCCTGGAAGCCCTTGCTGCTGCCACCAAGAGACTCGGTCAATTAACTTCTCCCTGCAGCCCAGCTCCTTGCCCCGCCCCAGCCAGCCAGCCAGTCCTTCCCCGCGGTGCCGCCCCTCCCCCACCCACCTCCCTCCTCCCCTGCCTTCTGCTGGTCCTCCTGCCCTGCAGAGCTCCACTCAGACGGAAGGGACCCGGCCAGGCTCTGCCCTGTGGAGCCTGAGGAGACACAGCGCTGCTCTGGGTCTCAGGGGACATGTCCTTGTCCTGGGGTCTCGGGGAATGCATTCAGCTCTTGTGGGTCTCCGTCATGGGCTTGAGCACACTGAGCTGTTTCCAGGGCAAGATGCTGCCTTCACCCTTTGACTCATTTTCAACCTTCAGTCAGGGGAACGGATGCTCGGGTGAGACCCCGCTCCCAAGATGCTCTTGTTCCCCTCCTTAAAACGGCGCAGGCGAGTCCCAGTGGGTGGAAGGAAGTCCAGGCAGATGGAACAGCAGGAGCGGAGATCTGTCTGCGTTGTCAGAGAGAGAGAGAGGTCTGCTTGGATGGAGGAAGCTTCCAGAGAATCAGTGGGAGCGGGGCTGTGGGTGACTCCCACTCAGCCTGCACAGGAGCGCTCGGCCAACCCAGACCACGATCCCACTATCGGCTCCCTCTTGGCAGCGCAGCGGTGGGCGGGGCCGAGGTCCTCACACTCACTGGGGAGAAGGCCAGGATGGGAATGTGTGACTCGGAAGGTCCCCCAGGGCGCTAGGACTTGAAGAAATCCAGGACCAGTTATTTTCCCCGGAGCTCAGCACTCCCTACCCACCCCCACTCCCACCCAGGTTCCCAAAGGCGGCCTAGATCCTGTGTGGACCCTTTCTGAGACATTCATCCCTTTCCCATGCCCCCCTGGGGAGCAGACTGATAGAGTATCAGTGACTGAAGCATGCAGGGTTACTAGCGGGCAGACGGGGGGGACAGCCCCCTCCCTCGGTTTTTCCTCTGGTAGGGCAGCCCTACCCCTTGGAGCTGGAGCTTCCGATCTGTAAAGTAGGAGCGACATAAAGCAGAGTTCCCACATTCCAGAGTCAGGGCCTTTGGGGAGGGAGGAATCCCTCTGGGAAGTTGGAATGGTTGTGGGACCTGCTAGGAAGTTCTGCATACAGTCTGAACTTCGACTTGGTAGGTGGATGCAGATGACGTCATGACCAAAGAAGAGCAGATCTTACTACTGCACCGTGCCCAGGCCCAGTGCGAGAAGCGGCTCAAAGAAGTCCTGCAGAGGCCAGGTAGGGGCTGGGGTGTGGGGGGGGACCTAAGGAGGAGGGTCTGGGGACGTGGCCAGGAGAGGGCGGGGCCAGAGGAAGGCGGAGTCCAGTCTACACAACCCAGTGGCATCAGGGGAGGGTTGTCCAGGTAAAGGGGGGCCAGGCCAAAGTGAGGACTAAAAGTGGGGTGGGCCAGGCAAGATCGAACTCAGCAGGCTCCGAAATGCGCTGCGCCTCTCCTCCCAGGGTAGGGGTTAGATGGTGCGAAGGCAGCTACAGTTGAGTCACCTCCAAAGTGCTTAGATCCGTGAGGCACGCTGGGGTTAGGAGCACAGACAAGAATGCTAGACCCGGCCTGACCTGTGGTGGCGCAGTGGATAAAGCATTGACCTAGAAATGCTGAGGTCACTGGTTCGAAACCCTGGGCTTGCCTGGTCAAGGCACATATGGGAGTTGATGCTTCCAGCTCCTCCCCCCCTTCTGTCTCTCCTCTGTCTCTCCCTTTCCTCTCTAAAATGAATAAAAATAAATAAATAAATAATCATAAATTTAAAAAAAAAAAAAAAAAAAAAAAGAATGCTAGACCCGGCCCTGGCCGGTTGGCTCAGTGGTAGAGCATCGGCCTGGCATGCAGAAGTCCCGGGTTCGATTCCCGGCCAGGGCACACAAGAGAAGCGCCCATCTGCTTCTCCACCCCTCCCCCTCTCCTTCCTCCCTGTCTCTCTCTTCCCCTCCCGCAGCCAAGGCTTCATTGGAGCAAAGATGGCCCGGGCGCTGGGGATGGCTCCTTGGCCTCTGCCCCAGGCGCTAGAGTGGCTCTGGTCGCGACAGGGAGACGCCCCAGAGGGGCGGAGCATCGCCCCCTGGTGGGCAGAGCTTTGCACCTGGTGGGCGTGCTGGGTGGATCCCGGTCGGGCTCATGCAGGAGTCTGTCTGACTGTCTCTCCCTGTTTCCAGCTTCAGAAAAATACAAAAAAAAAAAAAAAGAAAGAAAAAAGAAAAAGTGGGGTAGGCCAGGCAAGATCGAACTCAGCAACCTCCGAAATGCGCTGCACCTCTCCTCCCAGGGTAGGGATTAGATGGTGCGAAGGCAGCTACAGTTGAGTCACCTCCAAGGTGCTTAGATCCGTGAGGCACGCTGGGGTTAGGAGCACAGACAAGAATGCTAGACCCCACTGGGGTGGGCTGGGACAGCCTCCTGGGGAGGAGGTATTCAAGGCAGGTCCAGAGGATGAGTAGGTCCTGGAAAGAGGCCACCTGGGCAGAGGGCAAGGCAGAAGTAAGTATTCAGGGTCAGGGGAATTGAGGGTCCACGGGGCTGGATGGGGCGGAGCATAGTGGGCCAGGGATGGGTGTGTGTGATTCTGTCAGTCGTGGTGGTCACTGTCCAGGAGAGGGTGCTGACCTGAGGCAGGGAGGGCTTCCTCCCACCAGCACAGTATCCTGGGACCCCTGCCAGGGGGAAGGTGGGAGTGACGCTCACCCGGCTTCACAGCTCCTGCCCTCATCCCAAGCCGGTTCTCATCTTGAGTCCATTTCTTCGAAGCAGAGACGGGGCCTCATTAGCACCCATCCGGGCCTCTGACATCTGTCTGATTAATCTCATCAACCCGAAGAGGTCCAGACCCGGAATGGGAGGCTGACTCTGGGCTGGGCCTGAGGCTGCAGGGAAGGAGGCTGGCACACCCAGGACGAGGTTGAGCACGATGACAGCTCTGTAGTGCACACCCTTTCCTCACACTCACGGGCCTCTCGCATCAGCTCCACCAGTGACTCCCCGGTTCGCTGCCCGGCCACATCAGGGTCTTGGGGGTCAGGTGGGCCCTCCTTGCTTTGATTCCTGAACCCGGTTGTGGGAGCCTGGAGGCACTCCGTTCTGCCCCTTCAGTTCCTGATCCAACCCTCTCTTCCCACTGGCGCCCTGCGGATGCCCCGGGGTGCAGGCAGGAAAACGGCACGGCCGTGCTGCTCCAGTCCGGGCTGTGTGTCTGCACTTAGCTTCCCACTGTTGCCGCAGACCCCAACGTGGGAAAGCCAGGGCGCCCTGGCATGGGCTGCGGCTTCAGGGATGCACGTCAGACAATGAGGGAGACTTCTCAGTGAGGAACGAGACCTCGGGCGTCTCTCCCAGGGAGAGCAAGCCCGGGCCCCCCCCCTCAGACGGAGTCTCCAGGGTCCCTGTGGGTCCCTTGGGCACCCCTGACTTGAGCCTCCGAGGTCAGAGGGCAGGGTAGGCGGGCTTGCCTGTCTGCTCCTGACCGCTATGCACTCTTGCTCTTGTCTTGCTCCCCGGCAGCTTCTTGACCTGCCCAGCTCTCCCACCCGGCTTTATTTTCCCTGCGTAACCGCTCTGTTGACATCGCCACAGCTGTCTGCTTTGGCCATGCGCCCCCTGGTGGGCCCTTTGCCTCCTGCGTGGGCTCTGCTCACCCTGGGTCCAGGGACACCACCCGCGCCTGCCCACGTCTTGCCCACATTTACCGCTCAACCTTCTCGTCCACTCCACATCGCATGGTGCTGGACCCCGTCTGAGCCCCTCTGACAGTCTCCACCCCTTTGATTACCTCTGCACCTGGCTAGCGCTTGAGAGTTTGTAAAGCACTTACTAATCTGTCATCTCGGCTCTCCCGGCAGCTGGGATGTCAGCAGCGCAGAGCACAGGCCCTGCTGCACAACCAGGGAGGCTGAGGTAGGAGGTCGCCCTGAGTGTCCTGCTGTGGCACGGTTGACAACCCTAACCGCCTGATTTCTCCAGCTGACATCCTGGAATCGGACAAAGGATGGGCGTCTGCATCCACATCCGGGAAGCCCAGAAGAGAGAAGGCATCTGGGAAGCTCTACCCTGAATCTGAAGAAGACAGAGAGGTGCCCACTGGCAGCAGGCGCCAAGGTACGCCCACACTTCCATCTGAGACCCGCTTGGCCCACCGGCCCCGCTGCCCACTGCTCTCTCCCCTTCGAGGGAGCTCATGCTCCTGGGCTCTCCTGGAAAGGCAGAGGCTGCTCCCCTCCCAGGAAGGCAGGGGAGGGGCTGGGAGGGAACAGCCGAGGGGGGCAGCATGTGAAGGCGACAGGCAAGCTGGATGGGCCCAGCCCCTAGGAGATGTGGGCAGAGAATGTGCCCTGCACCACAGTTAGGGGGACCCGGGGCTACGACCCCTTCTATGGAGAGAGATGACAGAGCCAGGGAGGTAGAGGGGCAGAGAGAGATACACAGAGACAGAGAGAGACAGAGATAGAGAGAGGCAGGGAGAGACAGAAAGGAGACCAGGAGCTCCAAACTGGGACTGGGACTCCCTCAGAGGAGGGTGCACCAAGACACTGAGTGAGGCGGGCCATAGAGACAGGCAGGAGAGTAGGGCGGGGCCGAAGACAGCGGGACAAGGAAGAGAGAGAAGAAGAGAGGAAGGGCGAGGCAGGGCCGCGTTGTCCCCCAGGGAGGGAAGGAGAGACAAACGCGGAGTCCGGCTGCAGCCACAGGGCCGGTTTGAACCGGCTGGGTGGGCAGCAGATTCCAGATGGGCCACATCTGGGAGGCTGTGGTCACCCTGTGGCTCCCCAGGGACCAGAGGGAATTGTGGGCCTGGCCAGGCGGGGCTGGGAATATGGTGCCCAGGACAGAGAGCCTTTCACCAGGCTGGGGTGGGTCCAGCCATGCAGGC
The DNA here is from genome assembly GCF_036850995.1 of Saccopteryx leptura. Classification (NCBI taxonomy): domain Eukaryota; kingdom Metazoa; phylum Chordata; class Mammalia; order Chiroptera; family Emballonuridae; genus Saccopteryx; species Saccopteryx leptura. The sequence continues at coordinate 8,466,141 of NC_089512.1, read as the reverse complement.
AGCCTTCCAGGGTGGCTGGAGAGTCCTGTGGTTGGAGCCCTGCAGGGGAAAGAAGGGAACTGGGGGTGTGGAAAATGGAAGATTCAGAAGCTGGGGACCCTTGCAGGTCACGTAGCATCTCCGCTGTGAGTCCAGAGCCCCACAGGGGACTTGTCGCCCTCCCTCAAATCCGCAGTGAGCACTTACGTTACCTCTGCCCCAAAAGTGTTCTTGGCTGGAATTTCACAGCAGGTGCTTGGGGCGGGCCTTGGCTGGTGGCAGGAGCGTGGGTCGATACGGTCAGTGCCACCTTCCCAGTGCAGGAACTGAAGTACAGAGGGCGGACACCTGCTTGAGATCCGCAGCTCTCTGGGAGTCCAGCCGGCACTGGAAACGAGACCTTCTGCCTCCTGTCCATGGTCCCAGCAAGGGTCACATAGGAAGCATTTTCGGTGGAGGGAGAGTTAGTTTGTAAACTTGCCCTTCTCCAGGGACATCTGGAAGGTGGGGCCAAGAGCAGAGAGAAGAGAGAGAGCTGGCCAGGGTCTGAGCACTCAAGGAGGGCAGGGCCTTCGGCTATATGACCTCAGCAAATATTGGCCTCTCTTGCCTCTGCCAACCTCAGGGCCAGCGCCAAGACCTGCATACAGGGGCATAGTGAGTTCTATGAGGCCGTGTGGGTTCAGGGCACAGGAGGGAGGAAGGGCTTAACGCAGTGTCTCCAGAACACTCCAGGCCTGAGTTCCCTAGTCCTGGGGTGTAACTGTCCCTGAGGGGGCCAGCAACCACAGATGTAGTCATCCCTCTAGGTCACTAACCGTGGACTTGACTGGTGTCCCCACCTTGTCTGTCTGTCTCTATGGGCACAGGGCGCCCCTGCCTTCCTGAGTGGGACCACATCCTGTGCTGGCCGCTGGGGGCACCAGGGGAGGTGGTAGCTGTGCCCTGTCCTGACTACATTTATGACTTCAACCACAAAGGTAAAGTGGGCTGGAATAGGGTGGGCTCCAATAGGGGTACGAGAACGTGGAGGTCAGGGTTTCAGTGGCTCCATACCCTTCTGCCCACCCCGACCCTCCCATGGACCTGCAGGCCATGCCTACCGGCGCTGTGACCGCAATGGCAGCTGGGAGCTGGTGCCAGGGCACAACCGGACATGGGCCAACTACAGCGAATGCGTCAAGTTCCTGACCAACGAGACCCGTGAACGGGTGAGACTTTCTCTGTCCCCAGCCTGACTGATGTAAGGCCACCCACACCATTTGCGACCCGTGACCTAGTCCTGACTTCTCCAGCATCCTTAACCTGGCTTCTGTTACCCTGGGTGCTTTTCCCACCTGTACAGGAGGTGTTTGACCGCCTGGGCATGATCTACACCGTGGGCTACTCTGTCTCGCTGGCCTCCCTCACCGTGGCTGTGCTCATCCTGGCCTACTTTAGGTGGGCGGGGCGAGGGGCGGGGCGGTGTGGGCGTGGTCGGGGAGGGGCCGGGTGTGGTACCTCCCTCGCCTTCACTGCACCCCTGCCCCAGCCGGGTGCCCCGACCCACCGCGCACAGCCCGCTGCCTGCCCAACCACCGCTCGTCCCCATGCCCCCACCCACGGTGATGTCGCGCCCCCGCAGGCGGCTGCACTGCACACGCAACTACATCCACATGCACCTGTTCCTGTCCTTCATGCTTCGCGCCGTGAGCATCTTCGTCAAGGACGCGGTGCTCTACTCGGGCTCCACCCTCGATGAGGCCGAGCGCCTCACCGAGGAAGAGCTGCGCGCCATCGCCCAGGCGCCCCCGCCGCCCGCAGCCGCCGCCGCCGGCTACGTGAGTGCACCTGTCCCGCAGCCCACGCCCGGGGCCCCTGGCCACCGCCATCTCTCCCGGCCTGTCTCCTGCCACCTCTGGCTTCAGGCCACTCACAGCCACCTCACTGTGTCCCTCGCACCCCTCAGCCCTGCTTTCAGCCCCTACTGCCAAGGGCTTTGTGAGGGTCCCCCACTCTGGGCGGGGTCACCTGCATTCCTGCCTCAGCCCTGTACGCCCCAGCCACCTGTTTCTTCACCTTTGCCCTCTGCCACTGTCATGAGTGCTCTCCTGCCCTCTTGGTAGGGGACTTGGACCAGAACCTGCCCCTTCTTCGAGGACTTGACTAGCGTCATTTGTCCTCTCTCCCCTTTACGCTCCATCCCCCCTCACCTCCGCACTGGAACCCCCACATGCCCAGGGGCAGGCCGCCCTCTGGCTAACTCCAGCTGGTCTCCTAGGCTGGCTGCCGGGTGGCTGTGACCTTCTTCCTGTACTTCCTGGCCACCAACTACTACTGGATTCTGGTGGAGGGGCTGTACCTGCACAGCCTCATCTTCATGGCCTTCTTCTCCGAGAAGAAGTACTTGTGGGGCTTCACGGTCTTCGGCTGGGGTACGCGGGGGCGGGGGGGCCGCTGGGGCAGCGGGGGGCGGAGGGGGGGACAGGCAGTGTGGGTCTGTGGGGGACAGGCCCAGAGGGGACCACTGAGGGTAGGGCACCCACACAGCATATCCCGTTCAGGATGTGGGACTTAATCCTGGGTCAAAGGTCATCCTGGAGCTGGAATGGGGATCTGGGGCCCTCTCCCTCCTGAACCCTGTTTCCCCACCAGTACCCTCACTGTGTGGAGCCCACAGGGCCCACGGCCCGGCTCTCAGCTTCCCCTGGGCTTCCTCTGGGCTTCCTCAGCCCCTCTGCAGGATAGGGAGCCCAGCTTCGCTCTCCTCCCCCGCGGGCTCCGGATCAAGTTACTGATAATTGTCCATTATTGTTGGCAGCTCCAGAGCTTGGCTGGGCTCTGGGCAGCTGGCCAGGCTGCAGAGGGGTAGGCCTGGTGGCTGGAGCCCTCCCAGTGCTCAGCACCCAGAGGCCCTCAGATCAACAGCCACCGCCTCCCTGCTCCTTGGCATACACCCTCACCTTGACCTCACCCATGGCAAGGCCCAGAGTTGGGGGCGACCTAGGCCTGGTCCCAGGAGTTGAGGATGGCTCTGGGGCTAGAGGGTGTCAGGGTAGGGGGGAAATGCACCGATGGAGAACACAGGGACTTTGTAACTTTGTGGCACAGGAATATCACAGCTCTCTTTCTCACAAACCCAGGTTGTTCCCTCCCCCTCCCGTGAGTGCTCAATCCTAGAATGAAGTGTGGAGGGCTGGGGGGGTGGAGACCCTGGCTCCCTTTCTAGAGGCAGAGCTCAGATGTACCATGCGCCACCTGGGCTAACTTAGGCCTGGGCACCCAAGGTTCCCCTGCGGTTCTTTACCTAGCTAGAATGACAACCCTGACTCCATCCAACTTCATCCGTGTGGCTAGGACCCTTTAAACTGTGGGGGGGAGTGCTGGGAGGTAAAGATTCTCCCCCACACAGGGGACCCCCCACTCCGGAGCAGCGCCCTGTAGGGGAGGGGAGGAGGAATGGCCTAGGCGTGGATAAGTGACTGATACCTTGTTCTACCACGACCCCCACAGGTGTGATTGTGTGTGTAGGACATACAAGGTCCAGATGAGGGCAGAGGGTAGAACGGGGTCTTGAGCCCCGAGGGGAGGCTGTTGGGGTAGCAGGGCAGCACAGTCCAAGGTCTGGCCCTGTCACCAAGGTGTCCAGGGTCAGGGTGGGGTCAGGGACGACGATGATGTAAGCTCGGGGTCATGAGGGATGAGGGGACTGGGCCTGGCATGGTGGGCTGAGGAGGGACATCTTGAACAGCGTCTGCAGTCCCTCACACTCTGTCCCCCTCTGTGCACACAGGTCTGCCTGCCATCTTCGTGGCTGTGTGGGTCAGTGTGAGAGCCACCCTGGCCAACACCGGGTAGGTCCAGTGGAGAAGGGGGCTGGGGTGACACAGGCCAGAATCAGCCCTGGCGCCCTCTTCCTCTGCGAAGCATATACGGCGGGGGCCTCCTATTCCCTGGCCCTGCGTGGCCCCAGCGTCAGGAAGTTTCAGTCCAGCTTTGAGCCAGGTAACCCCTCAGGATCACAAGAGGCAACTTCAAAGGAGGACTCTTGAGGGTGGCCTCAAGCCTGGCCAAACCGACACTCCCCTGTCCCGTGTTCCCCACAGCTAATTTCAGAGTAGACCAGCTCTGGGGCGTCTCCGTGGGCAGGCCAGGGTGGGAACAGGACAGGTGGGAGCTGATGCTTCTCCTTCTCCCAGGTGTTGGGACTTGAGCTCTGGGAACAAGAAGTGGATCATCCAGGTGCCCATCCTGGCATCCATTGTGGTGAGCAGGGGTGGCCACGGGGCTGGGTGGGAGTGTGGGTCACTGACCCCAGTGATTAACCCTTGACAGGGGCCTGTAGAAGCTTCCCTGGACCCCAGGGTCAGAGCCACAGGGCCTGAGATGCGGTGGCAGTGGCAGTGGCAGAGCAGAGCCTGGGTGCGGCGTGGGGTCCTGGAGGCCTCTGCCTGCCCCGCCCTGGGGTGCGACGTGAAGTCCCAGCGGCCTGCCCCTGCCCCGCTGGGGTGCAGCACGGACACTCAGCCCTCTCTCACTCCCACAGCTCAACTTCTTTCTCTTCATCAACATTGTCCGGGTGCTCGCCACCAAGCTGCGGGAGACCAACGCCGGCCGGTGTGACACGCGGCAGCAGTACCGGTGAGCCACCCGCCATGCCCAGGCTCCAGAGTTCAGAGCCCCTCGGACCCCAGAGTCACGTACAAAAGCAATAATAAGCTTGTTTTGAGGGGAGGCCCCAGCTCCTGATTCCCTAGCTGGTCCCACCAAACGTGATGGGATCTCACCTGGTATCCGCAGGCCCTGGGGGCCCCCCAGAGCCAACCTGGGCCACTCGGTGCCAGGTGCCGCACCAGAGCCCGGGTTTGTGAGGGCGGAGACAAACCCAGACCTCTCCTCAAAGAGCTGGTCACAGGGATTCCGAGGGACAGATGGCAACGGTTGGCCTCAAGAAGGTGCACATCAGCTGAAACCTGAGGGGTGGGCCATCGGGGAGTGACCAAGTGCCTGCAGGGGGCCCCTGGGACAGGGGACTGTGGAAGCCAGGGGTCCCCAAACTTTTTACACAGGGGGCCAGTTCACTGTCCCTCAGACCGTTGGAGGGCCGCCACATTCAGTGCTCCTCTCACTGACCACCAATGAAAGAGGTGCCCCTTCCGGAAGTGCGGCAGGGGACTGGATAAATGGCCTCTGGGGGCCACATGTGGCCCGCGGGCTGTAGTTTGGGGACGCCTGGACTGTAAGCTATGGTCCACTGCAGGAGCCTCCGAACCACAGGGCCTTAGGAGCCCTTTGCTAAGACAGGAAAGTATTGTCTCTGGTGAACTGGCTTACCCTCTGCTAGCGGCCAGAGCCTCAGGCCCCTTAGTGGCTTCTCGAGCCTGGGGCTGGCAGGTGGGGGTGGCGGGCGCCTGTCGGGGGGGGGAGCGGCAGGGGCCTGACCTGCCCTCCCTGCTGGCCCAGGAAGCTGCTCAAGTCCACGCTGGTGCTCATGCCGCTCTTCGGCGTCCACTACATCGTCTTCATGGCCACACCGTACACCGAGGTCTCAGGGACGCTCTGGCAAGTCCAGATGCACTACGAGATGCTCTTCAACTCCTTCCAGGTGCGCCTGGCTGAGGGCGGGGGGCTGCTCCCCCCTCCAGACGCGGCCCTGACCCCTGACCCCCGACCCCCGCGCCTCTCTCCACAGGGATTTTTTGTCGCCATCATATACTGTTTCTGCAATGGCGAGGTAAGCGGTGGGCAGCAGTGGGGCAGGGCAGGGAGGACGCAGACGTGCCAAGGGGTCCCCCGCGTCCCGTCCCTCTGTTCTTCTGCGGTTCTTCCTTGATTTCTCCAACAACATCCCTAAAGACATACAGTGAAAAGTCTTTGCAGGTGATTCAGTCAGGCCCAGGATGGGCCAGGATTTGTGAGCTCATCAATCTCTGGCCATAGCCCAGTGTCTCCCCAGCCCCACAGTTGAATTCTCCATGAATTCCCCATGATCCATATTGAGCGGCTCGGTCACACTCGGCCATTTGAGCCTCGTAGCTTCTGGGTGTGTCAGCCGCCTGCAGCCAGACACCACGTTCTGCAGATGACAGGGCTTTTACTCGGCCTTGGAGTTTTCCAGGGATCCCGCCTCCTCTGCCTCCTTCCAGTGCCGAGCGTTGTCAGGGCAGGGATGGGGCACTGCTGGGGTTGGAGTGACAGCTGGCGGAGGGGTCGGGGGCACGCCTGATGGCCCCCCGTGCTCCTGCCGCTCCAGGTACAGGCTGAGATCAAGAAGTCCTGGAGCCGCTGGACGCTGGCACTGGATTTCAAGCGCAAGGCACGCAGCGGGAGCAGCAGCTACAGCTACGGCCCAATGGTGTCTCACACGAGTGTGACCAATGTGGGCTCCCGCGCGGGACTCGGCCTGCCCCTCAGCCCCCGCCTGCTGCCCGCTGCCACCACCAACGGCCACCCCCAGCTGCCCGGCCACACCAAGCCAGGGGCCCCGGCCCTCCAGACCACACCGCCCACCGCGGCCGCTCCCAAGGACGACAGCTTCCTCAACGGCTCCTGCTCAGGGCTGGACGAGGAGGCCCCTGCGCTGGAGCGGCCGCCCGCCCTGCTGCAGGCGGAGTGGGAGACCGTCATGTGATCAGGGACCCAAGGGTTGGACCTCTGGACAGACAGACGGACCAAGAGACGGGTGGCTGCCGGGCTGCCCACTCACGGCTGGGCTGGGAGGACGAAACAGGAGGAAAACAAAAAAAGAAAGAAAAGGGAAAAGGAAGCAGTGTGTGGCTTCCTGTGGTCTGAGCTGGGGCCCCGAGTCACTCCAGGAGGGAAGGGGGCTGGCAGTCAGGGGGAGTTCTGGAGCCTCACCTCAGGTGGGGTCCAACAACACGGGCCAGTCCCTGGGGCCAGGGCCCAGTCCGGCAGAAAGGGCCTGGGAGAGGCCGTGCTGGGTCTACAGAGGCTCGTCTGCTGTCCCGGTACCTGGAAGACCCCTGTGCAGGAGTGCACCCCAGCCTTTCCCTGCCACCAGCTGCCACCTCACCTGCTCCCCACAACTGTACCCAAGCCCCGTGGGGGACCCAGGCTACCTTTGGCCCTGTCTCCCCTGAGTCAGCTCTCCACCTGGCCCCCAGTCACTGTCTGCCCGAGGCCAACAACAGGTCCTTCAGGTTCCTGGCCATGTGGCCTAAGCCTGAGGCCCTACTACAGGCCCCTTCCTGCCTGCCTAGTGGCCATGCTGTGCCCCGCTGAGGCTGGGACACTCGGTGAGCCCTCCACACCTGACCCGCAGCCTGGACCTGACACATCCCTAGTGACCACACATCTCTAGTGACCGGAGATAGTGGGGGGGGGGGGGGTACCAGAGTCATTAAGTGAAAGGTCGGCTGGGGTCTCTGCTGCAACTCAGAAACTGTCAGGGAGCGCGGGGTCTGGGCCCAGAGAGCCGGCTGGCAGGACTCAGCAGCTCACTGTGGGCCTGAGGGTAACTAAGCATCCCCACCCAATACCTACCCACCACCTTCTGTCGCCCCTGCCCAGCCCAGTCTGGGGCCCTGGAATGGCATAGGCTCTCCTTGGCCTGACATTGAACTAACCCAACTGCATGACCCGTGCTCCAGCCAGACCGGGCTTCTTGCTGGGATGTGCCGATGGCCCTGCCTCGGGCCTCTGCAAGCTGGTGGCCCAGCCCGGCCCTCCTTCCCCTCAGCTCCAGCTCAGTGTCTTGTTTTCCTCCGTGGACCCACCTGCAGCAGCACCCCCTCACTGGGGGTTAGGCAGGGTCGTGAGGCCAGGGCCTCCAGCTCCCATTGGCGGTGGGTGGGTGGCGTGGGCACACTCTGAGAAGCCTCAGGCCCAGCCCCGACTGACCTTCCAGATGGTGGGCAGGGCGAACAACTGTCCCGGGGCCTGGTGCGCCCCTGGTGCTCCAGGACGTGAGCCGCTTGGGGCAGGGCAAGAGGGGCACAGGCTGGGACGCGGAGGGCCACTGAGCCACGCTGAGCGTGCAGCGTGCCCGTGAGCACTGGAGGTTCTGAGGGAGAACACTGAGAAGGGGCCCTGCTCTAATGTGGAGGCCAGAGGAGGGCACAGGGCCAGGGGAAGCAGGCCGCCGGGCAGGGAAATGGCCATGTGGTGGGGAACTGGCCGTCGGGAAGGGCCCTCGGGTCAGGCGTGGCTGGGGGAAGGAGACCTACACAGGACAGACCCCAAATCCCCCCACAGGGTGGTCGGGTGCCCCTCTCCAGGAACCAGAGCTCCGGACCTGCAGACCACTGGGCCTTCACAGCACCTGACCCCACCCGCCCCACAGGCAGTCCCTGAGCCCTGGGCTGGCGGGGCCCCGGGCTCATCTTCCAGCCCAGACCCCTCTGGAGGCTTCTAGAGCCCGTGGGGCCCACTCACCCTGAAACCTTCCGACTGGGCACCCTCAGGCAAGGCTGTGCCTTCCCCCACAGACTGGTGCCCCAGGACAGAGTTGAGCCCCTCTCTCAGACGGGACTCCCTGTAGGGCAGGGTTTGTGCTCTTCCCGCAGAAGGACAGGACTGTGCTCACCCCTCAAACTGGGTGCCCCCAGGACGGTGAGGTGCTCACCCCTCAGACTGGGTGCCCCCAGGACGGTGAGGTGCTCACCCCTCAGACTGGGTGCCCCCAGGACGGTGAGGTGCTCACCCCTCAAATTTACTAACCTCAGACTGGGTGCCCCCAGGACGGTGAGGTGCTCACCCCTCAGACTGAGTGCCCCCAGGACGGTGAGGTGCTCACCCCTCAAGCTTACTAACCTTTTCCTTTCAGAGGGGCCCTCCAGGATAGGGCTGTGATTCTCTCTTGGACTAAATGCCCCCAGGACATGCTGGGTACCCTCACTCAGGTTTAGTGCCCCCAGGAAGGGCCTAAACCTTCCATATGCAACTGGACGCCTCCTTGATGAAGGCTGCCCCCCTCAGGAGAAGGCCAGGACCCCCTCATTAGACTGGGCACCATTTCCCCCTGAACTGGACACCCGGGACAGGTCAGGCCCTCCTACAGCAGTTCAAGCCTCTAGGGCAGGACCAGCCTTCCCACTCAGGCCCCCGAGCCTCACCTGGGCTATGCAGGTGTTGGCAGAGGAAGTGGGAGCCCTCAGTGGGCCTGGCGGGCAGTCAGGACCCTGTTTGCCTTGAGCAGGGGCTGGAGCCAGGTGGTCACTTCTCCCTTCAGGGCCCCACGGCTCAGCCAAGCCGCAGGGAACACGTAAACACCGCCTGAGTCGGGCGGCAGGCAGACAGGCAGGGAGAAGGGCTCCAAGAGACCCCTACTCCTCGGCTTCCTTGGCCATGGCCGCCCCGGACTCCAAACTGGGCCAGGAATGGGGCCTTCGGCTCCCACCGGTCTCGGGCATGTGGACAGGCCCTCTTCACCTGTCTCCTGTCAGCCCGGGCTGGGAGAGGGACCTCTGAAGATCCTTAGGGGGAATGCACCCTCCTGGGGGCCCCTGGAACACAGGCCCGGCTTTAGGGAAGGCTGGGGGAGGCCACAGCTCCGAGCTCCAAGGGGTCTGCAGGGTCCAAGGCCATAGAAGAGACAGCTCTGCCCACCCTCAACCTGCAAGCCCTTCGAGAACTGAGACTGAGCTGGGCTCCACACGTCCACCCAGAGAGGGTGGGCGTGATGACTGCCCCCTCAGCCCTCCCACCTGGGCAGGTGGGGAGGGGAAAGCAGGCAGAGGAGAAAGGGGAGCGAGTTCCCTGGAAGATCAGAAAGGACATGACCCTGCCCAGGGGTCTGAGAGGACGCCGCCCTGCTCTGAGGGTGTCTGAGGGGACACAGACCTGTCCCGGAGGTATCTCAGAGGGCCCTGGCTCTGCCTTGGTTGTTAGAAGACAGATCTGGCTGTGGGGACCCCAGGCCGAGGGGCCGGAGGAGTGTGGCTTGCCGGGCACACAGGCTGGGGTGGGTCCAGCTGCTGGTCCCTGGCGCCTCCTCGGTCAGCTCCAGGCTTCCATGCCAGCCCGAGGCTACCACAGCCAACTGAAACAAGCTCCGGCCGGGGCCGAGGCGGTCGGGACTCCCCAGCCAGACTCCCTGGCTGGCTCCGTGTGTGTGCTGTGTGATCCTGGCCAAGCAGCCTTCCCTCTCTGAGCCTCAGCCTCGCCTCTGAGGTCAGGCCCCTGTCAGGTCTCCTGGCCGGTGTGATAGTGCCCGGGGCCCCCTGGCTGGGTTCTGGCCGCCTGGACAAGGCTCCTATCCTTCCTTCAGGCAGACATGTGGCCCTCAGGACCCAAAGCCAGAACATCCTCAAGTAACAGGTTTCCTCCTTCACCAGCCTCAGCCATACAGGGGGAGGGGGGCCCAAAGAGGGTGGGCGTGGGTTCTGTAGAGCTCCCCCCACCCAAGGGCTGCGGGTCAGGAAAGGGGCCAGGGTCTGGGAGGCAGAAGACTGGATTTTAGGCCTACAACTGTCCCTTCTGTCCTCAGCCTTCCGTCTGTGGGGGAGAAGAGGGGACATGGGGCCCCTTCATGCGCCTGCATAAATTGCGCCTCCATGTTCAGCCCCCCAACTCCTACCATCAGTCTCAGTGGCGGCAGAGGCAGGTTTCCATCCCCCCCACCCTGACTGGAGCCCCCTTTGCAGTTCTCCTCAGCGGGTACCACTGTGGGAGGGGACACGGCCATCACCCCTGGTGGGGAACTCCGGGGATGAGCAGCCCCCAGGGGCTCCTCCTGGTGAGGAGGAGGGGAAAGGCCACCCTGGTTCTGGGCATGGGAGGGTGGGCTGGTGGCCACCCGAGCTCCCTTCCCAGAGCTTCAGAACCTGTGGTCCAAACTCTCAGAACCTGGCACACAAGGCCCTCACCTGCTGCTGTCCACTCTCACGCTGTGCTCTGCAGTCATCCCGAGACCCTCCTGGGGACCCTGCGCCCCAGCACCCTTTCCCAACTCCAGTGTGCAAGTCAGGGGACAGCCTGGGTGTCAGTCATCCCGAGACCCTCCTGGGGACCCTGCGCCCCAGCACCCTTTCCCAACTCCAGTGTGCAAGTCAGGGGACAGTCTGGGTGTGAACCACGATGTGCTGGCCCTGTCCAGAGGCCACATTGTCAGGCTCCCTGTCCCCAACTAGCTCAACATCGATGATAAAGGAATGTGTTGTTTGTATGTATGTGTGTGTATGTGTATATCTGTTCACACATGTCTAGCTGTTTGATTCTACTGTATATCTGCATTCCTACATATTTGTATGTGTATCTGTATGCCTGTCTATTTGCATGTTTGTATGTAGGTCTGTGTATGCGTGTTTGTGTGTGTCTGTGTGGACCCGTGGCCCGAGAGCGCCGCCTTTGGGTGGAATGTGTATGCGTTTGTGCGTGTGTCTGTGTGGACCCGTGGCTCGAGAGTGCCGCCTGTGGGTGGGATGTGTGTGCATTTGTGCGTGTGTGTCTGTGTGGACCCGTGGCCCGAGAGCGCCGCCTGTGGGTGGAATGTGTATGCGTGTTTGTGCGCGTGTGTCTGTGTGGACCCGTGGCCCGAGAGCGCCGCCTGTGGGTGGAATGTGTATGCGTGTTTGTGCGCGTGTGTCTGTGTGGACCCGTGGCCCGAGAGCGCCGCCTGTGGGTGGAATGTGTATGCGTGTTTGTGCGCATGTGTCTGTGTGGACCTGTGGCCCGAGAGCGCTGCCTGTCGGTGGAACATGTATGCGTTTGTGTGTGTCTGTGTGGACCCGTGGCCCGAGAGCGCCGCCTGTGGGTGGAACATGTATGCGTTTGTGTGTGTCTGTGTGGACCCGTGGCCCGAGAGCGCCGCCTGTGGGTAGAATGTGTATGCGTGTTTGTGCGTGTCTGTGTGGACCCGTGGCCCGAGAGCGCCGCCTGTGGGTAGAATGTGTATGCGTGTTTGTGCGTGTCTGTGTGGACCCGTGGCCCGAGAGCGCCGCCTGTGGGTAGAATGTGTATGCGTGTTTGTGCGTGTCTGTGTGGACCCGTGGCCCGAGAGCGCCGCCTGTGGGTGGAACATGTATGCGTTTGTGCGTGTATGTCTGTGTGGATCCGTGGCCCGAGAGCGCCACCTGTGGGTGGAATGTGTATGCGTGTTTGTGCGTGTGTGTGGACCTATGGCCCGAGAGCGCCGCCTGTGGGTGGAATGTGTATGTGTTTGTGCGTGTGTGTCTGTGTGGACCCGTGGCCCGAGAGCGCCGCCTGTGGGTGGGACTTGGCCCAGAGGCATGTTTGGTTTGGCCCTCACAGTATTTTCAACATCTTGAGCCAACTTTTAAAAATCAGGATATTTCACATAAAAATTCAGCTTTCCAGTTTCTCTTAAAAATTCAGAAGCCCTGGCAGCCTCGGGCCTGCGCCGCCTCATGTCCTCCTCCGCAGTCCCGCCACGTGTCTCGTTCACCGGCGCCTCGAGGATGACGAGTCTGGGATCCCAGAGTGTGTGGGGGGGCGAGTACGAGTGAGTGAGGCGAGCCTGCACTGGGGTTGTGCACACGTAAGTGAGCGTGTGTGCGTGAGGTCTGTGAGCGCCCGCACGTGTGCACGCACTAGCAGATCTCCGTGGGGGGACGGGTGTCTGCATGTGCACGGGTGGGTGGGAGGTGTCGGGGGGCACGTGTGTGTGAAGGCATGCATGTGCATGTGTGGGGCTGCGTGGCTGCGTTCGTGACCATGTGGAGCGTGTGGGCTGCTGTGGTCTGGCGCACTCTACACAGGGGCCTCTTCCGGCCTTTGACGGGGAATCTGGTTCCCGGCTTCTGGCTGGGCTTCCTTGTGGGATTTATTTCTGTCCTAGTGCCCACAGGAGGCCTGAGTAATGGGAACATTTAAAGAAAACCAGTAAATACACAGAGAAGAGGCAGGCTGGCCGGGAAACTCAGCGTGGACACCCAGGCCCGGCCCACAGCACCCGAGACCCGAGGCCCCAAGGCAGCCAGAGGACCCGGCGCGCTCGCCTACTCCACTCTGAGTCACCCACCTGTCCAGCCAGGCCCGTCTGGTGGGTGAGCACTCCCCCCCACACACCTGGAAGCCCCTGGGTCAACACGCAACTTGGGAGCCAACAAATGCTCAGGCCTGGCCTAGGAGCTGAGGGGCATGGACCCTCCGGTGGCCCGTTGCCCAGCTGAGTGGGACAACAGCCCGGCCATTCTGTCCACACCTCACTCGTGCCCACAGGAGGAAATGAGGCTGCCTGTGACCTGACAGGCTGGCCCTGGCCCCCGGACTGGAAGGGCACTTGACTTTCCAACTGGGGCCCACACCCCCTGAAGTGCCGGGATCCCGAGGAAGGACAGCATGCGCTGGGGCTGGGGGTGCCGCTGCTGTCCCAGCACGTGGCCCCCACTTGGCTGGGTTCTGGGTTGTCTGAACTCTCAGGCCCATCCGATACCAGCCACTTAAACAGCACAGGCCCCGTGGGAAAGGAGAGGTGCTATTTCTGGTGGGGTTATGTGCCTCACACCAGAATTCCTCAAGCTGTGGGAAAAGCAGGCTGTGCTGACCAACACTCCCTTCAGGGGCCCTGGTCGGTGTCTCCTGCTGCCCCCCAGTGGCCATATGCGGTCTCAGCTGGGTGCACTCGCCGGGCCCTTAGGGCCCTAAATGCCAAGTCGCTGTCCCATTGTAACGCCAGGGCAGACAGTCCTGGGGCAGACGAGGTCTTCAGACTCCAAGGTGGGTGTTGGCTCCCAGCACAACTCCTGACACCACCTAGAATCTGCTCCTGGAGGGCAGGGCATCATTGTCAGGGGTCCCAGTGGCATCCCAGCCCCTGGGACAGTGCCCAGCACAAGGCAGGCACTCAGGAAACAGGCCAGATTCACGCCTGAATCCCCAGCTCCTGCAGGGGTGGCCACGCTGTGGCAGGTCCTAGACGCGGCTCAGCCCTTAGAGGCCCCCTGATGGTGCGTGGGCATTTCGCACTGGGGCCTAGAAGGTGGCGAGCAGCACGAACCCCAACAGGCGACTTGGCTAGGAAGATGCCTGGCAGGAAGGCAGACGGGCAGACTCCCGAGCAGATTTGCTCAAACCAATCATCTTTACATGCCTGATATGCAGCCCACTGAGCTGGACAGAATTTTTCCCTTGTAACTTTAGGGACTATGCCTCCCTTGGACCCAAGTCTGCCATTCCTCCTTGTGGTACAGGCCCTGCACCACTGGGGTCCACTTGGCCCCTGGGGGCCCAGCCCTAGAGTCCTGGGCAAGACTCCCCCCTGGCTCTCTTGCCGCCCCCCTTACCGAGAGGCACCAAGCCTGGGCTGCTGGGCCAGCAGGCCCTGTCCTCCTGCCCTCTGCTGCAGAAGGGGCATCCACAGTGTGGCAGAATATTTCAGGCCTGACACCTCTCCTGAGATGACCCAGAGGCCAGATGTCTTCCAGGATTTCAAGCAGGAGGGACGTGGAGTGTTGGGTCAGTCAGGGTTGTCCTGGAGAACTGCCTGGACTCACTAGGGCTCCGTCCAGAGCTGGGCACTGCCACTCCCTGGCCCGTTTCCTCAGTCCTATGACAAAGGGGCTGCTGGGGTCAGAATCCCCCACCTGTCCCTCTAACCAAGGCCAGGACTCACTGTGACCAACTTTGGCCCACTCAATCTTCCACAAAACTCTAAAAAGCTTGTTGTCTTTTTAAAAACAGAAAGCATACTTAAAAAGACACAATTTAACATGATTTACCATTTTCTTTGCTCATCACCGAAAATATTTTTAAACCTTTATTTTTAAAAATAGATGTATAGGAAGTTAAAAAAAAAGTACAGAGGAGTCCTGTGTCCCATTCACCCAGCTCCCAATGAGTCACGTCTTTATAACTAGAGCACAATAAAACCAGAAACGTGTGTGGTCTATTTCATTTGATCACATGTGCAGACTCATGTAATACCCACTGCAATCAAAAGTCTTCTGTCCCCGCAAAGGTCTCCTGCGAGCTACCCTTGTATATAGTCACACTAGCCCCACCATTCCTAACCTTGGCAACCACAAATCTATTTCCTGTCTCTATGATTTTTGTCATTTCAAGAAAGAGTGAAAAAGGTGAAGGGATCAAGCAAAGAAAACAAAACTTCTAGACACAGACGACAGTGTGGGGATTGCAGGAGGGAAGAGGGAAAGTGGGGAGGGGAGGGAGGAAGGCAGGCGGAGACAGATGGTGAAGAGGGAGATTGGGCCTGGGGGTGGTGAACACACAATGCAACACACAGACGATGTACTGTAGAACTGTGCACCTGAAACCCGTATAACTTTACTGATGTCACCCCAAAAAACTCAAAAATAAAAAAGAATGTTGTAAATATGAGGTGTGATCTTTTAATATATATATATATGTATGTTTTTTACTCTATCCAAGACATTCCTTTTACTAAGTTCGTTCCTTTTCACTGCTGAGTAGTATTTCACAGTAATGAATGTGGCACAGTCTAACCAGTCACCTACTGAAAGACATTTTGTGGGCCAGTTTGTTTTACAGCAGGGGTAGTCAACCTGGTCCCTACCGCCCACTAGCAGGCGCTCCAGCTTTCATGGTGGGCGGTAGCGGAGCAACCAAAGTATAAATAAAGATAGATTTAACTATAGTAAGTTGTTTTATAAAGATTTATTCTGCCAAACAGCAAAAATCCGATATAAAGTACTTGGTAAGTAATTATTATTATATGCTTTAACTTGCTGTAACTCTATTTTATAAAGTAAAATTACTTCTCTACTTTATAAATCACCATTACTGTGGAACCGGTGGGTGGTTAGAAAATATTACTACTAACAGAGATACAAAAGTGGGCGGTAGGTACAAAAAGGTTGTCTACCTCTGTTTTACAGAATAAAACTTATTTAATTTCCACTCTATTACTCTCCAGAATACAGGGCCAGGTAAAGGAATGCCCTCACAGACTGCAGGTCACATGTCAGAAATTTGTTACCATTTTTGTGTAATATTTTCATTGCAAACTGAAGAAAGGGACCTAGATTTTGGTCTGATGATGACTTGGCAACCTCCATTAATCTGTGTTCTTTTTTTTTTTTTTTTTTTGTATTTTTCTGAAGCTAGAAATGGGGAGAGACAGACTCCCGCATACGCCCGACCGGGATCCACCCGGCACACCCACTAGGGGGCGACACTCTGCCCACCAGGGGGCGATGCTCTGCCCCTCCGGGGCGTCGCTCTGTCGCGACCAGAGCCACTCTAGCGCCTGAGGCAGAGGCCAAGGAGCCATCCCCAGCGCTCGGGCCATCTTTGTTCCAATGGAGCCTCGGCTGCGGGAGGGGAAGAGAGAGACAAGAGAGGAAGGAGAGGGGGAGGGGTGGAGAAGCAGATGGGCGCTTCTCCTGTGTGCCCTGGCCAGGAATCGAACCCGGGACCCCTGCACGCCAGGCCGACGCTCTACCACTGAGCCAACCGGCCAGGGCCTGTGTTCATTTTTTTAAAACTGATGCATCCTGGACAAGTTCAGACTACCTGGCATTCGTTAGGCGTTCATGCATGTGGTGGTTCTCCCCTAGCTTTGGGCGATTACAAATCAAATTGCTAGAAACATTTGTATTGTTTTTATATCTGCTTGTCCATTTGTGTGGACAGTTTTTAGTAACTACCACTTGCAGCATTTATTATCTCCATTTTAAAATTTCAGCTGTTCTCATAGGTGTACAATGATATCTCATCATGGTTTTAATTTGCATTTCCCTAATGGCTATCTTCCATGTGTCTGCCACTTACATCCTTTTTGGTCAAATGTCTCATGTCTTTTGCCCATTCTCTAATAAGATTTTCTTTTTTTTTTTTTTTTTTACTATTGAGGTTTGAGAATTTCTTATGTTCCTGTTAGGAGTCCTTTATCAGATATGGAGTTTGCAAATATTTTCATTCTATAGCTTTTCATTTCCTTCTCTTAAGACTTTGTTGGAGCAAAAGCTTTTCATTTCAGTTAAGTCAAATTTCTCTAATGATTTTTTATAGATTGTGCTTTTGGTCTGCTGTCTGAAGCTTTTTTTTTTTTTTTTTTTTTTTTTTTCATTTTAGAAAGGAGAGAGAGAGGGAGAGAGAGAAGGGGGGAGGAGCAGGAAGCATCAACTCCCATATGTGCCTTGACCAGGCAAGCCCAGGGTTTTGAACCGGCGACCTCAGCATTTCCAGGTTGACGCTTTATCCACTGCGCCACCACAGGTCAGGACTGAAGAATTCTTTACCAAGCTCTGGGTCCTGAAAGTTTTCTTCTAAGAGGTGCTACAGTCTTACATCTTACATTTAACCTATGACCCACTCTAACTTTTGTAAAAGGTCTGAGGTTTAGGCTGGGGTTCCTTTGGTGATTTATGACTATCCCATCACTCCAGCACCATCTGCTGAAGACGATGCTTCCTCCGCTGAGCTCATTCTGCACCTTTGTCAAAATTTGGTGGGCAGGCCCTGGTTGGGTAGCTAAGTTACTTAGAGCGTTGTGCTAATACACCAAGTTTGTGGGTTCGATCCCGTCAGGGCACATACATATAGGAAGTGACCAATGAACACACACTAAGTGGAACAAAAAAATGAACGCTTCTCTGTCTCTCTAAAATTCAAAGAATTAAAAAAAATTAAAATGAGATTAAAAAAAATAATAATGGGCAGTGCCTGTGTGAGGGTACCTCTGACTTTTCCACCATTTTCCATTGATCCGTGCCTATAATCCCAATACTGTCCGTGCCTATAATCCCAATACTGTCCGTGCCTATAATCCCAATACTGTCCGTGCCTATAACCCAAATACTGTCCGTGCCTATAACCCCAATACTGTCCGTGCCTATAACCCCAATACTGTCCGTGCCTATAACCCCAATACTGTCCGTGCCTATAACCCCAATACTGTCCGTGCCTATAATCCCAATACTGTCCGTGCCTATAATCCCAATACTGTCCGTGCCTATAATCCCAATACTGTCCGTGCCTATAATCCCAATACTGTCTTGATTACCGCAGCTTCTTAAGTCTTGAGATGTTTGATTCCTCATGCTTTATTCTTCTAGTTAAAAATTGTTTAAGCTACTCTAGTTCTTTTGCCTTTCCTAATATTTTAGAATAATTTCGTCTATACCTAAAGACCTTATTGGGATTTTAATAAAAATTGCATTACACCTATACATTAATAAAACCACCTGGGCTTGGTGATTTTTTTCATGGTTTTTAAACTATGAATCCAATATCTTTAAGTCACTGAGCCATGTAGATTATTCCCTCTTGGGGGAGGGGCGGTAGTCTGTGCTTCTCAAGGGACCGGTTCACTTCATCAGCCCGTCAAATCCACGCGGTCAGTTGTTTACACTATCCCCTTAACGTCCTTCTGGTGTCTGTGGAGTCTGTAGTGACCGCCTTACTTCACTCCTAATATTTGTAATTTGCCCTTTCTTTTTCCCTCTGTCTTGCTAGAGGTTAGTTCCTGGGTGCTTTCTGCGATGCTGAGCGTCTTAGCTCACCACTTCCTCCCACTGCCTGTGGTGGGCGCTGCGGGCCGCCTTCTGCTCGCCTTCCCATCCCCCTTTCCTGTGAAATCTCAATTCCAGTCATGGCGGCAGCATGTACAGCCTGAAACACCCTCCCTCCCCACGGCCGTCGCGAAGCGTGGACCCAATGGTGATGGCAGGCCGGGCGCACTAGGCTAGCAGACGTGGTTTCTGCAGGCCTGCCCTTTGCCTTCATGCCTAAAGCCCCACCCTGGGGTGCAAAGCTTCCCGGGGAGCTGAGGAGGGCGGCGGGGAGACAGATACACCAGTCTGGATGGGAGTCTCCTGTCTTCCCGATTGAGCTTCCTGGGGGCTGGAACCCCAGGCTCCTGCCTCTGCCCGCACGCACCGCTGCTGTGCCTATTCCGCGTGGCCCGCTTCACTTCGCCACAGTGATCTGTTTTATAAGTCAAGGCCAGCTTACTTATGCTTCCTTTCTCTCCACCCCTTCTTATGGCTCAGATTTCCCGTCTCAAGACAGTCTTTAGAATCCTTAAGGAGAATCCTTATTTTATTTTGAAAAAAACAGCTTTATTAAACTATTCATCTTGCCTGACCTCTGGTGGCGCAGTGGATTAAGTGACAACTTGGAACCCTGAGGTCGCCAGTTTGAAACCCTGGGCACATAGGGGAGTTGATGCTTCCTGCTCCTTTCTCTTTCCTAAAAAGAATCAAGTCATAAAAAAAAGACATATATCCCATACAATTCGTCCACTTAAAGGGCACACAGTTCAATGGCTTCAGCATATTCACAGATTTTTAGACTATTTTTATGACTCACAAATATACATATATTTTAGTGCAAGTCTGCTGGTGACAAAATATCTGGTTTTGTCTAAAAATATCTTGTACTTTTAGGATATTTTCTCTGAGTATAGAATTAGAATTTTCAGTTGGAAATTTCCTTTCATCCAGTTAACACTATCTGTGGTTGAGATACCTGCTTCTGTCTCGCTCAGAGAAGCATCAACTCGTCTCACTTCGTTGTTCCGTGCAGTTGTGCACTCGCCGTTTGCTTCTCTATGTGCCCTGACCGGGGGTCAAATCTGCACCTCTGGTGTGCTGGGTTGACGCTTTATGCACTGAACCACCTGGCCAGGGCCTGTTGTCATTACCTACTTACCTAGAATTTCCAACCTGGTTGCAAAGAGAGGATCAGTGCACACAGCTATTCTGCACGATGTCAGAAACAGAAGTGGTCGGCCATTCCTCCTCCCAGTACTCTCCTCCCCCGGACTCCTGTCGGCTGAAGGACAGCCGTCACTGGGAAAGGGCTCTCAATCTACCTTTTCTCCCTCCTCCCGCATCTCTGTCTGCCACCTCTGACCGTGCGCTTTAACCTCCAATTTATTAACTCTTCTCTTTGCCTAGAAGTTACAACTAGCTCTTCTAATGAGTTTCCTATTTCAATAAACATTCTTTATTTCCAAGATTCCTAATCAGTTCTTTTAGACTGAATCCCTGTTCTTGAATTACAGGGGCTGGGCCCCTCTTTTCCCTCTCTGGTAATAAGACAAACGCCCGTGCCGAGGCCTGTTCGGATGCTCCTGTCTCAGTGCCCTTGGGTATATATTCTCCCGCCTGTTGGGTTCTTGGCCGCACTGTAGGCACTGGCTTGTCTCACGTGTTCTCTCAGGAAGAACACACTGAGCTGACAAGGGCAAACCCTGAACGGAAATCGAGAGTATCGTCACTCTAAAGGAGGCGAGGGTCTAGCCGGTCACAGGCACCTGGGGTCAGAGCTGCGGCCAGCTGTCACTCAGAGGTCAATTTCACAGAGGAGGTGCAGGACCTTGGGGGCCCAGGTCCAAGGCCACACCCGAAACCCAGCCTATGCACCTCGGTCTCCGGCAGAACGGACCGCCCCCATCCACACGGGGCCCCGTCGCAGGGAAGGAAGCCCTAGTCCGGCTGTGGCGGGAGAAGTGGGAGGAGGGCCTGCCCGGCGCTGGCTCTGGAGAGAGAACAGTGCCCAGGGCAGCCCAACGGGGAGGCCTGCCGGACCCAGCTCCTCTCTCGCTGCGGGAGGCCCCCAGACCAGGGTGGGAGCTTCTCCTGGCTGTCCCGCAGAACATGCAAAGCCTAGCCTTGGGCAGGGCTGAAAAGAACTCTCCGATCCTGTTGGTCCCTCAGCGGCTCTGAGATGGCCGCCACTGACCAAAGACTGGGCCCTGAAGTCAGCTTGAACCCGCTCCGCCCAGCACAGGGCTCACTCACATTAAGCATCACCTCTGTAGCCGCCCTGTTGTGCAGTCCAAATCCACAGCATCCCAAGGACCCAGGAAATACTTTATAAAGTTCTGCTACACACAGGTTCTACTTGTTTCTTATTCCCCCCAAAAAAGTCCACAATACACATATACATACAGATGTACAGACACAGCAAGCTCCAAAGCTGCTGGGGCTCTGCCCCCACTCAGGGGGGTGGGGACCGCTCGGAAAACAAGGAGCTGACCTCACCCACGGCGGGGTCCCGACAGGGCAGGGAGTCGCTGCTCTGAAGGCAAACTGGAAGCAATGGCAGGCTCAGCCCCCACCCCTGTCCAAGACCACCCTCCTGCAGGGCAGGCCTGACAGGCGCACGGGGGACAGGAAGCGCCTCAGTCAGAGTCGCAGGCCTCTTGTCCAGTGCTGGCGTCCACTGCAGAGGCCAGGCTGTCCTCCTGGCCTTTCAGCCGCTCACCTGGGCAGACAGGAGGGACAGAAGGGGCCCTGTGCTTGGGCTACCACCCAGCAGCAGGGGCTCCACCCCGCCAGGCCCCGCACTTACGGATCAGCTCGGCGATGGCCTTCTGGGTCCGCTTTTCTAGTTTCTCCAGCTTCTTGGCTACGTCTCTCTTGAGGTCCCTACAGCAGGGAGGCAGGAGGAGGCCAGAGGTCGAAGGCTGGCCTGGTGTGGCCTTGGGGCCCGCCTCGCCCGCAGCCGCTTGGGCATTAGGGATCCCAGGTTAGTTGTCTGAAGAGACCATCTGGACAGGAGGGCAGGATGTTTCTCTCTCCCTTTCCACATCCTCCAAAGCCCAGCGCCAGCCATCTTTCCCAGTCCCGGGGAGGCGGAACTGGCCCACAGGCCCAGCCGGCACAGGTGTCCAAGTCTGGACGCTCTCTCGGGGGCCCGCTTTAGAGGCTGCCAGGGGGTGAGCTGTCCAGCCCACTGTGGGCACTCCTCCCTAGCCGCTGTTCCTTCACCACCAGGAGCTCCCAGAGGGCACACAGCCTGGTCCCCTGGCTCTGCGTTTCCTCGGACACAGCCCCATGCTTTCGCTTCATCAAATTCGAACACTTTCCTCTGGCGCCGTGCTGCCAGACTCACAGACAAGAGGGAGGGCCTGTACCCGGGGCCCACAATGAGGCCCAGGCCAGACGGCCCTCTCCCCCCAGCCCAGTCACAGGGGCGCCAGGGGAGACTGAGTGTCCTCAACTCAGAGAGGGAAATGAGGTCAAAGGGCACCAGGCTAGTTGGTGGCAGAACTGGGACAGGAATCTATGTTTGCCCTTCCCACCCTCTCCCTCCACCCTGCAGCTCCCTGAGGGCCGCGGTCCGCCTTGCTCAGTGGGGCTCTCGGAGGTGGGGCAGGTGCTCACCCTTCTTGGGGGACGGCTGCCCCCTCTGCCTGAGGACTCCCCACCCTCTCAGGATCACCCCCATCAGCCACTTCCCTCTCACATTCCGTGTCTGTCCTCAGCACTTACTGCGGACGGCAACGACCTGTGTAGCTGCAAGTCTATGCTGCCCGTCTCCCCACCGTGAGGGTGGGAAGGCCCAGGCTGAGGCCGAAGCCAATGCCGGGCACCAGGAGTGCCCGCCACAGTCGGTCTGCACTAGCCTGCCCTGGGCAACTCACCAATCCGGCTTCCGGGGGGCGAGGTTGGCCAGGTCCTGGGGAGGGAGGAGACACGTCAGGGCTGGAGGGGCCAGCCCCGAAGGAGGCAGGAGAAAGGGGAGAGAGGTAGGAAAATGGAAGAAGGGAAAAGAGGAGGAGGGGGAAGGGGAGGTAGGGCGGTGGAGAGGGAAGAAATGAGCAAAGAGAAGGGAAGGGAGAGGAGAGCAGGTGGGACAGGAGAGAAGGACCCACAGAGCAGCAGCCACGGGCACAGCAGGCACTCACCACTTCCTCGATGACCGGCTCCGGCTTGGCGGCCTCCAGCTGCTCCTTCACCTTCTCTTCCACTAGAGGGCGCAAGACAACAACGGGCCTGTTGGACGGGCTCTGCCGCCCTCTGTGGCCACACTGCACACTGCACACTGCGTCCACAGCACACTGCACACTGCACACTGCATCCACAGCAGAGGGTGCAGGCAAGTTCCCGGATGACCCCGGGCTTTCTCGTCTCCAGCGCTCCCCCTGTCCCCCTGCAAGCCAGATGCAGAAACCCTGCAAAGGCAGCTCTGGAGGAGGGCTGGAGTTTCCCAGGACGAACGCAATCCTGGGGCGAGGGAGGGCCAGCAGCAGGCAGCCAGCCAGAGTAGCCAGAGCCCAGGCTCCCGTCCCTGCAGCTGTGAGAACAGTGGCCTGGATACATCCAAAGTCCGCCTCTGTGAAGGAACTCTCGGACTGAAGACTCCCATACACCCAGGGGCTCTGCAGACATCCCCTGGGCCCTGGACTGGCGACTGGCCCAGCACAGGCGGCCTTCTTCTAACCTCAGTCTCAGACGGGTGCTCCCCAGACCAGGGGGACGGCCACCTGGCGGCGTGTCCAGGCCGCACCTGGCTGCTGACAGCACCATGGGCCTCCAGGCGGGCCCAGCCCTGTGGGCACAGACGCTGGGAGCATGAACACTAGCCGGGCTCTGTGGGCTTCCAGCCTGTCAGTGCCCCCATATTCGCTCATGGACCCCTGCCCTGCCCTACCTCACCACCTCCAGCCACCGTGCTTACCAGAGGCACGTGACCAGCTCCCCCTCCCCCTCCTCTTGCCTCACGGTCCCCACGCAGTGCCACTGGACCCACCACAGGGGGGACCAAAATGCCTGGGACACAAGGAGATGAGGAAGCAGACTGGGGTGTGGCCAATGGGCAACACTTGACTGTTTTACAAGATAATTGTATTTACTCACTTATTACCCACTGAATTAAAATTGGTACCAATAAGAGAACAGAGCGAGCCAGGAGTCTGGGTGATAAGCAGCATCCCAGCAGCTCCAGTGTAGATGGTGTGAACAGACTGCCTCTGGCAAGATGGCCCCAGAGGCTGAGTTGTCCCCACACCTGAGACTGTGGCCCCTGGGCCAGCAGGCCACCCTCTCCCCCACCCTCTGTGCTCTGGCACTGTCACACGTGACCCTGGGGGGCGTCTGCCTGCCCACCGCTCCCCGAGCACCTAAATGTTTGGCCCCTCACTGGGGTCTGACACTGGTCCTCGAAAGGTCCCCGGGCCACTTCCACTTCTCAGCCCCGAAGGTTCCTCTGAGCTGTGGCCTCTTCCCTCCACAGCCCCTGGGAGGCTACCAGTCAAGGTATGAACAGGGCAGAGCAGGCACAACCAGGCCTCTTAGTGCCCTGATGGCTTCTCTGCGGTCGCCCAACACTAACTAGCTGTGCATCTGCCATGAAATGGTGACAGAGGGTCCTAGAGGCCCACCTCCAGCCCTGGCAATGCCAGTTCTCCTAGAAGAGAGGGCAGCACCTGTCCAGGTGGGGCGGCTGGCAGTGCCATGGAGGAGACCCCGGCTCAGCCTACTGACCCGCCACTGGTTTGGCCTGGGGCACCCGCCTCCTCTTCAGGTCCTCATCCTCGGGGACGTAGTTCCGCAGCCTGAGTTCCCTGAGAAAGCAGAGCGCAAACAGAGATAACATAAATGTGGGACACAACCTCGGTCACCCCGTACACGCACAGATCAGACTTCCCGAGCTGCACAAGCTGCTCACTTCCCGGCCTTCCTCCTTTGGCTGATGTCCGGTAAAGAGGGAAGCCAGGGACAGAGGCGTCCATGTGGCCCGCCCCTCCGGGCCTCAGGCCCTCTGCCTGCCATTCGGCAGCTGGGCTGGCTGCTCGCCCATGGTCCTGCCTGCACTGGGGGCCCGTGCCCAGAGCTGGGGCCAGGGGTGCCTGAGCAGCACTTATCACGTCTCCCCTGGACTATCTTCCATTGACAGTTACCAGAACTGAGGGTCCGAGAGACTGCACCATTTTTCTGAGGTCACACAGCAATGGTTGCAGCGTCTCAGACCGAGGCAAGGTATGGCTCCAAGCCAGGGCCAGAGCTTGGGCTGCTACTCCTGAGGCAAAGCTAGTAGTCACCCCTTAGTCCCCAAGCCTGGCCTCTTCTCAGGCCCTTCAGACCCCGGAGTCACTGGTATAATACACACTCTCAGCTCCCGGTGTCAGGGTGTGTGTGCTGCAGGGCTGAGGAGAGGGCAGTGCACTCTCTCAGCTCCCGGTGTCAGGGTGTGTGTGCTGCAGGGCTGAGGAGAGGGCAGTGCACTCAGCTCCCGGTGTCAGGGTGTGTGTGCTGCAGGGCTGAGGAGAGGGCGGTGCACTCAGCTCCCGGTGTCAGGGTGTGTGTGCTGCAGGGCTGAGGAGAGGGCGGTGCACTCAGCTCCCGGTGTCAGGGTGTGTGTGCTGCAGGGCTGAGGAGAGGGCGGTGCACTCAGCTCCCGGTGTCAGGGTGTGTGTGCTGCAGGGCTGAGGAGAGGGCGGGCAGTGAGCAGGCTGGGAGAGCCGCAGCCATGGACAGCCATGAGGACCGCACAGCCTCGTCCCTGCAAGGGGTCTTGAACACGCTGCCAGCACAGACCCAAAAGCTCTGTGAAGCATGGAGCCAGCAGGGACCAGAATCACACTCCGGCACTGCCAGTGCCCACGGTGTCACGGTCCCCTCAGGCAGGGCAGCTGTCCCCAGCACTGCCCCTAGAGGCGGGACCCCTGGATGACTCACAGCGGGCAGAGCGTTCCCAGGGCTACGCTTCGTAAGGCAAAACGGCCCACGGGGTCAGACCATCCAGAATGGGCCCCACCTGCCACCAGGTGAGGCTGCAGTGTGGCTCCTCCTTCCTCACTGCCGCTCTGAGCCCTCCCAGTCCTGCTGCCCCTCAGAAGTCCTGGCCTTCGGGACACGGGGCATGTTCCCAACCCGCAGTGTCCCAGTCTCGCCCACGAGCCCTCTCTCTGTGTCAGGCCCCCAGGGGCTGCTGCGTTCCCCACCCTGGCAGACAGGCCTTTCCAGAAGAGAGGGGGCAGGTGTCTGTGACCACAGCTAGCAAGTGGCAGCAACATGGACTTGGGGACTTCCTGATGTCAAGTTTTGGCCCCCGTTCACCAGCACCACCTGCCCCTGCCCGTCTGCCAGAGCTCCTGAGGTCACGGCCTCGGGGCTGGGCTGCACCTCTGGGACCAGGGGCAGTACCAGCATGGCCTGTGGAGGAGGCCTGCCGCCCACTCTGAGGGGCAGGGACACCGCCTGTGCCCCAGGCCTCAGGTAAACCCCAGGTCACAGTGGGTGTGAGCTGTGCATAGACTGATTGACTTTCCCTCACAGCAGGGTGGGGAGGAAAGCGGAAGAGAAACTGGGTGTGGGAAGAAAACGGCAGGGATTAGTGAGGAAAAAAACTGTCACTCTCAGTGGCTCCAGGGTTCCATGAGCCATCAGTATGAAAGGAGAATCGGTGGGAACGGTACCCAGGGCTCAGGGCGGTAACGGGCCACGCCCCTACACCCACCCAGGCTTCAGAAGAGCAGCTGGACCCAGGAGGACGCAGCAGGGGGACAGGGAACGCCACACAGCAGCCCTAGGGCCCCCTGTCCCTGCTCCCCCTGGAGCTGAGCCCTAGCCAAGCAATCAAGAACACTGGGTCCCGCCTGACCAGGTGGTGGCGCAGTGAATAGAGCGTCAGACTGGGATGTGGAAGGACCCAGGTTCGAGACCCCGAGGTTGCCAGCTTGAGCGCGGGCTCATCTGGCTTGAGCCAAAAAAAGCTCACCAGCTTGGACCCAAGGTCGCTGGCTCGAGCAAGGGGTTACTGCTCGGTCTGCTGAAGGCCCACGGTCAAGGCACATATGAGAAAGCAATCAATGAACAACTAAGGAGTCCCAACGAAAAACTGATGATTGATGCTTCTCATCTCTCTCCGTTCCTGTCTGTCTGTCCCTATCTATCCCTCTCTCTGACTCTCTCTCTGTCCCTGTAAAAAAATAAATAAATAAATAAATAAAAAATAAATAAAAATAAAAAAAAAGAACACTGGGTCCCAGTCCCATTCTGGGCCTCAGTTTCCACATCTGTAGAAAAGGAGGCTATGATGGGTGTCAGGTCTGTCATGCTGGGTTCTCCTGACTTCCTCTGTGAGAGCTAATGAAGAGTCGTCCCTCACTAACGTGCCCTCAACTGCCTCTCCCACCCCCTCCCCCACCCCTCCAAAGGGCAAGTCTCTGGGCTCGGTCACGGGCACTGGTTTCCAATGCAGGATGCCACCCTTTCTGCCCTCCGCAAACAACTTAACAAAACCTGACAAAAGGTTCGGGGTGGGCAAAGTATTCAATGTGAGTACCTGAAACACAGCTTTTTCTTGCATTATTATTTATTAATTATTGTATTGTTTGTATCATTTGTTTTATTATTGTTGCTATTTTGTATCCATACTTATGATTTAGCTTTTAGGAAACGATGGCTAGTAATTTAACCACTGACCAACGAAAGTGGATATTTACTTGAACCTACTTTTTGCTCACCCCTGTGTGTATCTATATATATATTTTAAAGATTTTATTTATTGATTTGAGAGAGAGGGAGCAAGATCGTAATTGCTTCACTGATTGCTTCTGCTATGTGCCTTGACCAGGCAAGCCCGGGGTTTCGAACTGGTGACCTCAGCATTCCAGGTTGATACTCTATCCACTGTGCCACCACAGGTCAATATATAAATATATATATTTTAAAAATATATATATATTTTTAAATGTTCCCTGTTGCCTTTTTTTGTCTTTATTTTTTTCCATTTTTTTAATCTTTTATTTTTATTGAATCCAGAGAGAGGAAGGGGGTAAGGGGGAGACAGAAGCATCAATCTGTTTCTGTATGTGCCCCAGCCAAGGACCGAACCAGCCACCTCTGCATCGCAAGACAATGCTCCAGCCAAGCGAGCCATCCAGCCAGGGCTGTATATTATTTTTTTTAATCTATTTGTTGGCCTTGGAGAAGTGCCAAGGCAACAAGGATCTGGGGCCTGGGATCACAGGCAGAAGTTCAAGGGTAGCTGACAGGGGACAAGTCTTCCCCTTAGCGCATCTGTCTACTGACAGGCAGAACCTCCTGCAATCTCATGTGGCTAAAGAGGAAAAAACCAGTGTTCAGGGCAGCCAAGACGTAGGGTCCACGCTTGACCCCCGTCTTCAGAGCAGGGGTGACCTAAAACAGACTGAATCGCAGCTTGGCCTCCGCAGTTGCTGATGGGTCTGCCCTTGGGCAGAAGGAGCAGTGTGACCGGGAATGAGAGGGCGCCTCTTAGTCAGTCAGTCCTGAGAGGGTGAGTCAGGGCCCCCGCCCAGCTGCCTGCCAGAGCTGGAATAAATTCTCTCTACAGGAAAGGAAATCATCCAGAACCTCATGTTATCTCTGAAACTTTTCATACCTGATATCCAGGACTCAAAACCACGAGAAAAAAAACAGCAGAAATGTACTCACGGGACATCCAAATATTAGAATGATCAGAGCTGAATATAAAATAATTGAAATTAATAAAAGCTCAGGAAGGTAAACTATAAGATGGTGAATTTCAGCAGAGAATCCAAAATTTTAAAAAGCAAATGGGGATTGCGTAACTGAAAATGTAACCCACATTAAGAACTCAATAAATGGGCTCAATAGCAGTCTGAATACAAGTAAATAAAGGGATAGTCAACTGTAAAATAGGCTAGAAAATGTCCAGAATGAAGCAAGAGGAGGAAAAGTTGGAAACTACAGAAAAGAGAATAAAACACATGCAACATGATAAAAAAAAGATCTAACAATCATGTAGAGTCCCAGAAGCAATAGTTAGAGATGACTGAAAATTTTTTATAAAATTAACAAAAAAACATCAAGCCACAAATTAAAATAAAGCGCTATGAACTCCACAGACAAGCATACCTAGGCAAATCATTACCAACTACTGAAGACCAGAGACAGAAATTCTTAAAATTAAATTAGACATCCAACTGGCAAAACAGGAAACTCTTAGCAGAAACAATGGAAACCATAAATCTAGGTAAAACGGCCTTCATCAGAGTATCTGTTCTTCAAGAAACACAAAAGGGAGCGCTTTAGACACTAAAGGAGCCGCCCGTGGTGGCCAGGGCGTAGGGCCTCAACTGGGACGCGGAGCTCGCTGGCTTAGAAGCCTCAGGCCGCCGGTCAGGGCCCCTACGAGATGCCACTGCTACGAGGTGATGCTTCCCGCTCCTCCCACCCCCACCACCTCTCTCTCTCTCCTCTGTTTAAAATCAGTAAGTGAAATCTGTAAAAAAATAAAAATAAAGTCAGTAATCTTAAAAGAGGAAAACTACACTAGAGGAAACGATCTCAGAGGGAAGCCCAGTGAGCCCAGGCCCTTCCAGGGCCCCGCCCTCTGCGTCCCACGCCCTGGACCGGCCGTGTGGGCATCCGGGATCTACGCTGGGCCTGGCTCTTTCCTGCAGAGGGCAGACACAGTGGCTACTGTCACTCCCTCTGATGCAGGGTCCCTGGTGTTCCCAAAGCAAATCTGAACTTCCTAACAAGCCCTGGCAATGGTCCCCCATAGCCGGCTTTCCAGTCAGATGCCACTGGGTCACTGGCAGCCCTGCCTGCTACAGTTTCCTGCCCATCAGGCTTCCAAAGGAAATCCAACTAGACAGTACTCTCCTTCCCAAAGTGTCCCCACCACCCGGGGTACAGCTGACTTCTCTCTGGGTCCCCTCTCTATCCCACGTCCCCCGTACGTCACAGGCCATGGCCCCTGCATGTGGTCCCCAGATGGCAGCTGTCCGTCCTGCACGGCCCGGCCCGGCCCAGCCCACGCCACCCCACACGCTCCCAGAGACCGGTTCCGCTCAGCACCCAGCGGCCTGCGAGGGCTGCGCGTACGCCTGCCTCAGGCCGGCAGAGGGTTTCCGAGGGTACTCCTGGGGAAAGGCTCTATGAGTAGCCTGGGCTCTCTGTGCCCCCCGCCTTCAGTTAATTTTAGAGAGAGAGGAAAGAAACAATGATTTCTGTATGTGTCCTGACTGGGGATCCAACCCACAGCCTTGGTGTTATCAGGACAACGTTCTAACCCACTGGGCTTCCCATCCAGGGCCTCTCAATGCTTGGGAAAACAATGCAAGAAGCAAAGAAGCCGTGCCCACAAGATGCAGAGAGGGCAGGGATGTGGCTGGGTCAGGGCAGCCAACTCCACCGGGACTTCCATTGTCTTTGTGGCAAACAACAGGGCGATGTCCAAGTTCTGTTGAGTCTCCTTCTTAAACACGGAAATGCCCTTTCCGTTTCCTCTCCGGCACTCCCTCCCGTGCCCCCTTTACCGGGGAGACCTGTCAAGTGCCCAGAGAGGAACGTTCGGCCAGGTGTGGCCAGGCACAGCGACCTGTGCAAGGTCTTTCTCAAGGCCAGCTGCACGGCCCCCAGGCATGGGCTGGCCAGGGCCGTTCGGGGTGTTTTTCACACCCTCCCGTGTGCCCCTCACAGGAAGGGGGTGGAGGAAGTTGGTGTTCTCTGTAAAATGTGAAACCCAGGAGCAGAGTTCTAGAGTAGCAAAGGGGAAGGAAGCTTCCAGACACTCCTTCACTAGCAAATGGGTCTTGAGAGAAAGTCTGCACAGCTCATGGAGGCTTCCTCCCTGGCCCACCTGCCCACTCGTTCATTCATCTACCAGCCTCACCTTTCAGGGCCTTAGCCTCTGTCCTCTCCCCATTGCTCTTAGGGGCACATGTGTCCTCTCTGTCCCATGCAGGGAGGAGACCTGGCGGGAGGCGCTCCTCAAGGTCACAGACCCGGGGAAGTGAAGGCCAGGAGGAGCTGCAGGCTCCTGGGGACCAGCCCTGGCTGGAGACATCAGCCACTCGGAGCACAGACGGCTTTCGGGCTGAACAGTCAGCAACGAGGCATGGGGCTCTTCCAGGAAAACACCCCCCACAACCTGCTTGCTTTGGGCTCTACACATGGAGACACCCCCACGTCCTCAACGTAAACAGCAAGGGCTTGTCTGGTGCTGCCAGAGGCCGTGGTGACGATCCAGAGCCTGACCTCGTCAAGATGCAGCAAAGCATTCAAACCCCAAAACTAGTTCTGTCATTTCCTTGAAAAGCATTGGCTGTTCATAGAAATAGTAGCAAAATAGGAATATGCAAAACCCAAAACATTCCACGTGCAAATGCTTCTGGTAGTGTGCCCTGACACAGCCATGGGGCCTCTGGGCCAAGATGGGCGGGCCCAGCATGGTGCAATCGGACCACCTGGCTTTGAGAGCAAAAAATACCATTACAGGGACAGTACAAGATCAGGACGGAATACAAACGCTGGAAATGTCTATGGAGGGATGTTTCTGTTTGGTGGTTCTTCAACGTTTTAACTTAGGACACTTGATAGTTGGCTTAACAGCACATGAAAATTTTAAAGAGGTCAGTGGCTTCCCCACTTAAGGGTGACTCTGGCCTCTCTCCTGGGACAGGGGACAGATATAGGGCAATAAAAGCTCTCCCCTTCCATCCAGCCAGCCCTACCTCCACCCTACCCGCCTCCACTAGGCCCTACCAGTGCTGGACAGGGCCACATCACATGGACTAAAAACACCTCAGGGGGTTCAGGAAAGGGGGTGGGAGGAGCTCCCACAATCCTCCAGGTCTGGCAGTCTTTCTTTTTTAATTGACTTTTTGGATGAATGGAGGATGGACGAAGGGAGGAAGGGAGGGAGGGAGGGAGGGAGGGAGGGAGGGAGGGAGGGAAAGAGAGAGAAAATGCACTCATTGCTTGATTCTTGTATGTACTTGAACCAGGAATCGAGCCTGCAACCTCGGTGTATCGGGACAATGTTCTAAGCAACTGAGCAACCCGGCCAGGGCTCCAGGCCTTGGTGTCTTGCCCTAGCCCAGAGTGTAGGCAGTAATGAATGGGATAATGCTACCCCCCAGCAGGAAATCCCCCCACAGGAGAATTCTCAGAGGCTGCCCCTAAGGACAGCCCTTCGACCTAAGGTGGAGGTGGGGACTGACATTTTCCACACGTGGAAACAGTTTAGAGAGCTCCATGGATGTGCTCGAGGCCTCTGAGTGAGGGAGGAACAGAGCCAGACTCCAAACCCAAGTCTCTGCCTTCAGGTAGACCCCTACCCCAGCTTCCCCCACCGGGCTCCTCGGGGCCAGCAGTTCCTGTGTAGGAGTAGAGGCTGCCCAACAAAGTGACAGGGGTCCTGCCAGGGCTGCAGGTGGCTCAGCCGTGTCTCTGCACCCTCAGCATTACCTGAGGGAAAAATCATGCTGCGTCCCCTCTATCTCCCCCATCCTGAGCCTGGCTTAAAGTACCGTTCTTGAAACTCCTCCTCTCTCCCCTATTCCACCTTCTCAGCTCTGCCAGCCTCCAGGACCCTCCCTCAGCCCCTAAAATCACAGTGACCCACCTGACTGGCGGTGGCACAGTGGCTAGAGCATCAACCTGCGACACTGAGGTCCAGCTTCAAAAGCCCGAGGTCACTGGCTTGAGTGAGGGATCGACACAACCCCATGGTTGCTGGCTTGAGCCCAAAGGCCGCTAGCTTGAGCAAGGGGTCACTGGCTTGGCAATTTAGAATTTTATAGAAGTATATTATTGATCACAAGATGGCTATGACATGGCGTATGGAAAGAGTTATAAAACAGCAGGATATGTACAGATACATGTTGGTCTATTTTCTAAATTTTCTACAATTGAAAAAATGCAAAATTTATGTATTTTATCAATTCAAATTTTAAGAGGAGTAAAATTTAAGAGGGTAATGCTTTACAGCAGCTGAACTGAATCCCAAAGGGCCCAAGATGGAACTGGACTGGCCACAATGGCTGTCTGGGGCCCATCAGGTGGTGGGACAGTGGCCTGCAGCCTAGTGCCGCCCGCCCTCTTGGGGTGCAACCTACCGCACTGACCACTCAGGGCAAGCAGATGGTGCTCAACCACAGCGGGCTGCCCTGGGCTGCGGGCTGCCAAAGAGACCACCCTCTCCTCATCACATAGCTGCCCACTATCCCTGCGGCCGCCCCTCCAACCCAGACAAGGAGGCATGTGGGACAGAGACCACAGCATCTTCCCTTCTGGGTGCAGCACTGAGGGTGAAGGTGGTGGAGAGGGGCAGACCTGCCCTGCCTGGCACGCTGGCAGGCAGAGGACAGGAATGGCCCGTTTCCTCATCTGGGACTGGAAAGGCTCAGCCGTTCCCAGCAGACGGGGCCCAGGGGAGAGGAGGGGACCCAGTGGCGCTCCACTCCCTCCCAGGTGGGAGGTCTCAGACAAGTCACTGGCATGAACTGTGGTTTCCTGGCCCCAGGGCGGGCCACGCCCACCCCCAGACTGAATGAGGGGCTCTGGCAGCACGGAAGGCCATGACAGACAAGATTCAGACTGGTTTCCAGGCGGAAGGACCCGGCGGGCTCCCACCTCCCCACGCACAGAAGGGAAGCACCGGCTCGGTCACATGCCCAGCCTGCTGGCCACTGCTTCCCGTGAGGCCCATTCCTGAAACCAGTTCTCCCCTGATTCCTTCACCCACATCCGGGGCCTATTCCTGAGCAACAGGATCAGGAAAAGCAGGTGACAGCAGGTGTCTGTGCTGCTGCCTCAGCACCAATCCCGAAGCCACCGTCCAGCCCCACCACCCTGGCTGGGACACCCCGGGCCTGGAACCGGAGGCAGGGGTGGGGGCCGCTCTGGTGGTGACCACTGGAGTGCGGCAATGTCTGCTGAATCAAGCTGACATCATGGCAAGCACACCCTGGTTAGACACCGTCCTGGGGACCCCACCCACAGAGGAGAGAAGGCCCAGCATTTACCGGCCTAAAAGGTTTGGGCACCAGGCCAGGTCTTGGCTGGGCCTCAGTTGGGGTGGAACCTCTCTCCACGTGGAACTGGAGAACCGGTTTTCCATCCTGAAGAAGGCAGGCTCGTGGCCCATTTTCTTCTGCGGGACATGACACCCACCTAGGGTGAACCACTGTCCCTGAGGGTGACTGTCCCACCTGGGGACAGACGTCAATACAAAGCCAGAGGGAGGCAGGTTGTGGGGGCTGAGGGTTTGGGGCTTGCTTGTTCAGGCACTTAACAAGACACGCTCCCCTGGCCCGTGCCCAATGTGGTGTGCCACATCTCCCCTTCCCTCCACCTGGCAGGGTGGCCGTGACCCTCAACTGTGCCCAACACAGTGTGCCACATCTCCCCTTCCCTTCCACCTGGCAGGGTGGCCATGGCCCTCAACCGTGCCCAACACAGTGTGCCACATCTCCCCTTCCCTTCCACCTGGCAGGGTGGCCATGGCCCTTGACCACAAACTCTACCTAGATCCGCCGACCTGCCACCAGGAGGAAGTGACTGAGGGCTTCAGAAAACAAGAACAGCTGCCCCGAATGAACGCCCCTCTCTGGAGGCCGCGCTCCAGGGCCCAGAGCAGTCAGAGGGGCTGCGTTAGGGACGAGCCCTGGACGCCCCTGCAGCACCAGCCACGAGGGCAGATCCGCCCACAGGAGAAGCAGGGGCCTTTCTTCTGGGGGTGGGAAGAGTCCTTCTTTCCCACAGAGCCTAGACTGGGCTGGGGCACCTGTGGGGAGCTGACTCCCACCTGGTGGGGGTTTGGTTGTATGAGGATGGGATAGGATTTATCCTGAAGAGAACAAAAACTTTAAGGAGACATTTTGATGTAGAAAATCTATGCAATTTCAACCAAAATCCTAGCAAGCTTTTTAACAGGTACAAACAAGTTGATTCTACGATTTATAAGGAAAGACAGAGGAGCTTGAACAGCTCGGATTCTGAAGTCTCTGCAGGCAGACAGGCCGGAGCCGGGCAGGCAGGAAGGTGGGTGCCCGCCCAACATGGCGGCCGAGGGGTCGGGTCCCGGGCTGCCTCCAGTCCTGCTGAGGAAACACGCTGTGCATCTGGGCAGACACCTGAACCTGCTCAACGATGCCACTTATTTGCTGAGGGTTATCTGCTGTACCAAGTAAGGGATGAGCTGCAGAAGGGTCCTGACCACTAGTGTCTTGGTCACATAGGATTTTCTCTACTGTCATCCATCCATCTTGCTGTTCTCCCAACTACTGCTCTAACTGCAAAGCTGTCACAGGCCTTATATAAAGGTTAATTCTGCCTTTTCCAGGTGTGTCTCGAGTCCTTCAGCTCTCTCTGGAGGGCCCCAAAGTGTCTTCCTTCTGCACAGTCCCCAGCGCCAGCCGGGTAAACAGCACTTGTCCCAGTCCCTCGGGAAGCAAGTCTGTCTCTCTCCCCATCTTCCAGCTGAAGATACTCAGGTGAGGAGGCTCCCTGAGGAACGTGACTTGCCCCCGGTCAGGGGGCTGACAACTGCTGGGCCTGGCCTCAGCGCCCAGGGCTGCTGCTACACCCTGGGCCCCCTCCGCCCGCCCAGGGCCCACCATTCTGCAGCCCGCTGCTGAACAGAAGTGCCGGACATGGACTTCCCCAGTCCTGACCAGTGCGTGCCACAGCAAGGGCACGATGAAGTGCTATCCCAATCAAAACTGCCACCTGTCACGTGTCTGCACACACAGAGCCACCTGTAAACCTCCCTCCCAGCGCCAGTGGCCTGTGCAGAGCCCGAGTGGAGATCTGAGCGGGGGTCGGGGGACGTCTGCCCATGCCTCCCCAACAAGGGGTTCCATCAATCACCTTCTCACACTGCAGCTCCACATCTCGGGGCCTTCCCTGCCCAAACCCTACCTCTCCGTGAGGCGTCGTCCTGCCCTCTGCAGAAGGCAGCCCTCAGCAGGCCCGGCAGCCCTCCCACACTCAGAAGAGCCGGCGCCCAAAGCTCATCCTACCTGGCACCTGGGCCAACCTGGCCTGAGCGGGCTGTTCCTCCTCCCAGGGGCCCAGAAACTCACTGGCGACTGGCCTCAGAGGTCACCCTTCCCCTGCCACTGGAATTGGAAGGTCACCTCTGTCTCCCCAGTGGCGGAAAGGGCCTGTCAGGGGCTGTGGTGCCTGCTCCCAAGCCACAGCATCCTGCTGGGAGACCCTCTTCAGACTCGGGGTAGAGGAGACAAGTCCCCCTTCTAGGACGAACACACCCCGCAGCCTCTCGCTCTTCCTAGAAAGCCTGGGCCCGGGCCCTGGCACCTTGCAGTCTGGGGTTAAATCCACACAGGTCTAGCCCACTGGTCCGGGGCCCAGGGCGCTAAAGTCAGGACACTCCAGTTTTCCCGGGGGTATAAACACTGGCCCAAGGCCACTCCAAGCGACCGCTGGGCTTCCTGACAACCACGGCCTGCCGGGTGAGGGGTGCTCAGGGAAATCCAGGCCCGCCCGCCCGCCCGGTCTCTGGAGGTACAGCTACAGAAGCCAGGCTCCCGACTGCCAGGACCTGTGCGCCTGTTCAACACCGTGTTTGAGATTCAGTCACACGATTCAACATTCAAGTCTTCTACTGTATCACCTACCCACCTACCCACTAACCGGTGACCCTTTCTTTCTCATCAAGGAGGAGGTTCAGAGAAGGGACCTCCTAGCAAAGCAAAGAGAGACCAGAAATTGGGACTAAGGGTCTGGCCAACAGCGGAAAATCTAAGAACCAGAAGAAAACCACAGCCCCTTCCACTCCACACGCTACTTTGGAAAACGTGTCCCAGGCATTTCTGGTGCAAAGCAGGCTCTGAATCTCTGTGGAGGACCCGGCCCCCACGTGCCTGCAAGCCTGGCGGGGGGGGGGGGGGGGGGTTGTTTAGGTAACTTAAGTGGACTCAACCAGATGACAAGATTTGGCAAAATAAGATACTGTCTGTGAACTACTGAGGGGGACCGGAGAACAGGGACAGGGAAAGGCACAGAGGCCTCGGAGCTGAGCTCTGACGTGTCAAGGGGACAGGCTGAGAGGACAGCCTGGAGGTGACCCGGCCAGGACAGGCCGAGTGGCTGGGTGGAGAAGGGAACCAGTGGAGGCCGCAGCTCCCTCGCCGGGGAGGGTCTGGACCAGCCTCCGCAGGGGCTGCAGAACCAGCCACGTGGGGCTCTGCGAGTGCGGAGACACAACGCAGGGTCAGAGGAAAGGCTGGTGGCCGAGTCAGCTGGCCAGTGGGGACAGGGTGCAGAGGAGGCTGCAGCCAGGAGGAGGAGGATGGTTTCAGGTCTGCAGGGTCAGAGGAAAGGCTGGTGGCCGAGTCAGCTGGCCAGTGGGGACAGGGTGCAGAGGAGGCTGCAGCCAGGAGGAGGAGGATGGTTTCAGGTCTGCAGGGTCAGAGGAAAGAGGAAAGGCTGGTGGCCGAGTCAGCTGGCCAGCAGGGACAGGGCGCAGAGGAGGCTGCAGCCAGGAGGAGGAGGATGGTTTCAGGTCTGCACGGGGCAGCCACGGGCAGAGAGGAAGACACGTGGAGACTCGGAGTGCGGAGCTGGAGGCGGAGGGCCAGAGGGAACAGGAGTGCGCAGAGCGGGGCGTGCACACGGATTACCTGTGCTTCTCCGCCTCCTCCTCCTCCTCCTCCTTTTCCTCTTCTTCTCTGAGCTGCTTGGCCTTTGGCTCCCCATCTTCCTTGTCCTGCAAAGAAAGGGAGAAAAGCACCTGCTCAGGTGAACGTTCCTCCCGCCAGGCCTTCCCGCCCAGGCAGCCAATGAAGACAGGGTGTCTCAGGAGGCACACACCTCGGTGAGGGCCCGCGGGGAGTTTCAGGCTCCGAGCAGGGCACAGGGCTGCTGCACCTGACGGCACTCCGCGGAAGCCTCACTCCTCAACCTTCAGCTCCCTCAGATAACTCAACCCCCAGGACCACGGCCCTGGCTCAGAGTGGCCCCAGGGGACACCTGCAGGAGGAGCTAGAGAGTTTTAGGCCATGAGAACGAAGCTGGCCGGTGCCACACAGGGCTCACACCGCGGGCCACCTGCCACCCTCGGGGGTCTGAATGGAGCCACGCCGAGTGGAGAATGACAGGGAAGAGCAGTCATCAGCAATCCAGAGGGCACAGGCCTCCTGACTCCCATTCCAGAAACACCTCTGCAGTTCCCTTTCGGAACAGCGCAGTCCGAATTGAAACCCCCGGGGCTCGCCCTGTCAAGGCACACACAAGGAGCAACCACAAGGGGATGCTTCTTGTTCCTTCTCTCCCTTCCTCTCCCTCTAAAATCAGCAAATAAAATCTCAAAAAGCAAAACAAAACAAAAAACCCCTTCAACCAAGGAACAGTATAACTCAAACTCGGATCAGGCTTGTAACAAGACTGACTCACCCTTGCGATGTGTTCGGGGAAATGGCGGAAGAGGGAACTAGTTATGGGGAACATTTCTTCTAAATCTGGTCTTTCGCCTGCCCCGACCTCTCTGTACGTAATCTAGAGAAGTCACGTTCATCCCCACCTTGACCCCCTATGCTTGCTCTCCGGGGGCACCGAGGGCCCCAACACAGGGACACCCCCTCACTGCTCCAGCTGCAGCAGGAAGGCTTCCCGGGGCGTCCCCTCCCTCCGACGCTACTGCCGTTAGATCAGTCTCACCCTGCGGACAAATGTACGTGCAGGATGTGTTCGTGTGTCAGGACGTGCGTGACCAGGCCCTCAGTGATGTGAGGGCCTCCAGGACAATGCCTTGTCAGAGTCTGCCTGCATGTCAGGGTGGCCCTCCGGGGAGCCGACATGCACTTCGTCCCCGGCACCACCTGCCTGTGACTCTGGCTGGGCAGTGACCTGGACACCTGTAAGACCCTGCCACAGGGACCCTGCTGCAATGAGGTTAGAACAGGCACTGACACAGAAGTCAGAACCGAAACAGCTGCTCGTACTGCCTCTCCTGGCACTTTGTGTGTGCCACTGACAACTGCCTCCCCAAGAGTGGCATGGGCTTTATGAGTCACATCCTGCCAGTGTTCACCGAGGAGACCCTGAGAACAGCCAGACGCAGCCATTCCTCGGCCACACGACTACGGGGGAGAAGACCACCGAAACCAGGCTAGAGGTTCAATCCAGAGAAAGGCTTTTGAGACGTGAACAAACCAAGATGCCGCCCCCTCCTTGCTCTTTCAACCCAGGGCAGTTTGGTCTCGTGGGACAAGACAGCAGGAACAAATGACATCAGCTACATGAGAGAGGTCACCATGGTTCTGCGGGGTGGATGGAGAATTCCAACTGAGGGATGGGCAGGACCTGCGAGTTACAGGATGGGAAAACGGAGCAAGAAGGACCTTCCCAGAGGGAGCACAGCTTGGGCCCAGGTGGGGCGGGGCCTGAGAACAGCAGGTGACTGGAGAGCAGTCGGGGTGAAGGGGTGAAAGCGGATGTCAGCAGGGCTGGCAAGGCCAGGGGGGCTGATCAGAGAGAGGAGCTGGAGGGGAGACTGGGTGCTGTTGGAGGAAGACCACGGGCTTTCCTTGGAGGCTGCAGACCCTGCAGGGCAAGCAGGCCCAGAGAGGCCTTCACATGGTGATGGCCAAAGAGGGCAGGGACAGCAGACTGCAAACTCGCGACTTAGAAGCAAGTTAGGGTTCTCCACGTGGTTGCCAGGGCTGCTAGGGCCTGGGTGGGACCCACAGAGGCCACGGACCTACACACTCCGCCCTGACTAAATGCTAGCCGATTAAGCAAGCCAGAAGCCGGGACAGTCAAAGAAAGAAGCTCCTTGCCAGTTGCCAGCCAGCAGACTCCCTGATGGCCGGAGGTGTTTACCACAGGGGAGAGAGTGACGGACGCCCTCCCTTCGCAAGGACAGAGGAGCCCGCCACTGAGGAAGGGGTGATGGGTACCTCCCCCGGGGAGTAAGGGCAAAGGTGGGAGAGAAAGAAAGGTTCAGCTTTTCCCCAAAGTGGGCTGGTGGGTAACCCCACAGGAGAGCTTCTTTCCCCAGGGGCTGTTAACCTGGACCAGCTGGTGGAAGTGGGCGGGGCTGTGGGAACGGCCTCTGGGAACAAATCCTTTGCAAACACCATGGCTTGCCAGCCCTTGGGCAAGGGCAAACAGCAGCCGTGGCTACCACCACCTGGAACCCCAGAGACACTCGAGTGCCTCAGCAAAGGCCAAGTTATTCATTAACAAAATGAGGAAACACCCAACTATCCAAAGAACAATTTAAAAAATGCCCAGCAGTTTGGTGGGTGGGGAGCAGCATTAGCTTTGCAGACGGGGTGAGGCTGAGGATGACCCAGCCTGGGTTGCTGTGCAATGAGTAGGTGCTCGAGAACAATCAAGATACGCATGTTGGCAAGAACAGGTCAACAGAGAAACAGAACACATAAACATGGGGGACAGGGACTCCAGTCTTCCTGCTAAGCAGCAGTGCAGGCAGAACAGGGAGCATTTATGAAGCGGGGAACAGCTTTCAGGTGACCCTGGCCTGGGTCAGATGTCGGGACCCCCATGCCTGGGACGGGGCAGGAGGTGCAGACCAGCTCCACAGCCCACCCCCTTTCCCAGTGCCGGAGATTCAGAGGGCTCAGAATGAAAGGCTCGCAGGACTGCTGCCTGCAGGTCTCTCCATTACACAGGGGAACTGGGAAGAGGCCATCAACAAAGGGAAAAAATTTGCCCAAGGCCACAGACACTCAATGGTAGCTCAGGTCGCATCAAGGTCCTTCTGATACCCAGACCCTCACCAACCTGCATCTTTACCAGGGAGATGAGACTGTGTATCAAGAACGGCATTTGGAGGCCCTGGCTGGCTGGCTCAGCGGTAGAGCATTGGCTGGCATGTGGAAGTTCCAGGTTTGATTCCTAGTCAGGGCACACAGAAGAAGCACCTATCTGCTTCTCCACCCTTCCCTCTCTCCTTCCTCTCTGTCTCTCTCCCTCCCGCAGCCAAGGCTCCACTGGAGCAAAGTTGGCCTGGGTGCTGAGGACAGCTCCATGGCCTCCGCCCCAGGTGCTAAGAAGAGCTCAGTTGCTGAGCAACAGCAATGCCTCAAATGGACAAAGCATCACCCCCTAGTGGGAATGCCCGGTAGATCCCAGCCAGGCACATGCGGGAGTCTGTCTGACTCCCTCCCAGCTTCTCACTTGGGGGGGGGGGGGAGTGGCATTTGGTAAAAACGGCCCTGATCCTGGCCACCTCTGCCTCATTCCCCACACTCGGAGCTGGCAGGTGCCCAGGGGAGCAGCCCAGGCAGGGCCCAAGGTGCAGAGTCCTCCCCACAGCCCTGCTGCCTGATCCTGGATGTACCCCACATTGCTAACCCCCGCCCAGGTTTCCACACCAAGGCCCCTGCCCTTACCTCCCCCGGGGCCTGCGGGAGGAAGGGGCTTCTGAGGCAAGATTTCAAGGGCTCTCAAAAACAGCCCAGCCCCAACCACTGCCTGCCTGACCTGTTTCATAATGTCTGAAATCGTTTTGCAAAGAACAAAACTTTTATAAGTAAAACTAGGGTTGCCCTGGGCCGTTAGCTCAGTCAGTTAGAGTGTTGTTCCGAAACACCAAGCTGGAGGGTCCAATCCCGTCAGGGCCCGTGTGGGAAGTGACCAATTAATGCACAACTAAGTGGAACAAATGAACGCTTCCCCCTCTCTCTGCCTCTCTAAAATCAATCAATAAAACAACAATTTCTTTAAACTAGGGTTGTACAAGGTTGGCATTATTTCTTCCTTAAATGTATAAGACTTCAGGGAAGCCATTTTGGCCTGCAGTCTTCTTTGTGAGGTTTTAGATAAAGGGCTCTGGATTTTCTATTTATTTTTGAGTCAGTCATTAATTTGTATCTTTCATGAAATACCTATTTCACCTAAGTTACTGAATTTACTAGCATAAGGTTACATATTCCTGTATTATCCTTTTAATGACGGTAGGCTCTGTGGTTATATCCAGGGATAACAATGCATGCCTTTTCTCTTTTTTTACTAGATTAGATAGAGGTTTTTCAATTTAGGGACATGTCCAGACTTGGTGTTTTAACTGTGTGTCTGATCCTCAGTCTCTTTCTGGAAGGAGCTCTCACTAGCCAAGCATACCTGCGTCTGGATGCTAAAGAGAGAGAGAGAGAGAGTGTGTGTGTGTGTGTGTGTGTGTGTGTGAGAGAGAGAGAGAGAGAGAGAGAGAGAGAGAGAGAGAGAGAGAGGCCTCGATCCTGTCTGAATGTGGGACCACTACTATGGGTTCAGTCAACCACCAGAAATGCAGAGGAGGGGCTGGGAGAAGAGGGGTGTTACACCTCCTCCTGCTCCCCCCATCCAGGCAAAGATAAGGGTCTCTCTTGCCTCAAACCCCCAGTCTCCTCTTGGTATGGGGTCTGCCCTGGGCACAAGGATGAAGGAAACAAGAACCCTGACCTCTGCCTGACCAGGCAGTGGCGCAGTGGATAGAGCGTCGGACTGGGATGCGTCGGACACAGGTTCGAGACCCTGAGGTCGCCAGCTTGAGCGCGGGCTCATCTGGTTTGAGCAAAGCTCACCAGCTTGGACCCAAGGTCGCTGGCTTGAGCAAGGGGTTACTGGGTCTGCTGAAGGTCAAGGCACATATGAGAAAGCAATCAATGAACAACTAAGGTATTGGAATGAAAAACTAATGATGATGCTTCTCATCTCTTTCCGTTCCTGTCTGTCTGTTCCTATCTATCCCTCTCTCTGACTCTGTAAAAATAAAAAAGAACCCTGACCTCAAGGATCACAGGTCTACTCAAAAGAGCGAACTCAGAACACAGAACTCTGCCAGGAGTGTGAGGAAGGCTTCATTAAATGCCGTGGACACCTGGGGACCTGGCAAGGAACAGGTGTAGGGAAGAAGGTAACCCTTACTCTAAATGTCCAATGGGAGGTCACCAGGGCCTAAAGAAGGCAGAAGGCTCCTGGCAGACATGAGAGCCGAGCACAGGCACCATCAAGGCCTGCAGGGCAGACCCACGCGCTGGCCCAGCAGGGACGGATGGAGGTCAGGGGTCGAGGGCTGACAGGTCTTCCTCGAGCGCCATGGGCGGGCCGAGCACCGCACTGGCCAACGCTCTAAGAGGGCACTCTGGCAGCCCAGAAGGTGACCTGTGACAGGAGACAAGACCAGAGACCAGCTGAGATGCCCCACGGCCAGCCTGGACCTGCCCCAGCTGCGGTTCAACGTGTGTTGGGGAAAGTGGTGGAGACGGAACGAGGGCTGGTGGCTGCCGTCAGGAGCAGCTGTGCTGAGTGCTTGCCTGGGGGGGTCGGGGGACAAGGCACAAGCCTCTCCGTCATCCTAAAGGAGCTGCTGCCCCTGAAGAGGAGACAGGAAGGGGTTAACAGAGTGCAGCTTCAGCTTCTGATGGGGGTTTCTCTCATCATCAGTCCCAGGGCTGGGGACCCAGCAGGACGAGCAGGAGCAGAAACACTTCCAAGGCCCAAGCAGGCGTGCACGCACACCTCATTAGCTCAGGGTGGCTGGCCGTGGAAACAAGGCACCAAACCCTAGTCCCCGCACAACAGGTGGAACTGGCCCCGGTTCGGGCCTTTCCAGTTCTAATTTGGGCCCCGGGTGGAGTCAAGTCAGAGAGATGAGCACAAACGGGGGTGGGGGTGCAGCAGGAAGGACTGACAATGCTGAGGGCGCACCTGGCGGGTTTTGCAATTGTACCCTGGTGCCCATCCTCAGAGCAGGGCAGCCCCGCGTGGGGGGAGGGACTTCCTGTCGGCGAGGCTGCAGCGGGAACTGCACTCCAAGGGCACTTAGGAGTTAGGGTAGTCACCGGAGTCTGACTCACCTTGAAGTGGCAGCGATAGGCCCCAGGCTAAATGCCACCAGGCCTGGACACAGACTGCACAGCTCTCTACTGCCCAGGGACTGGGGAAGGGGTGCGGAGCAGTTCTGACTCTCCGAGGCAGGCTGTGATCAGGCGGGCTGGGCTGCAGGGCCATGACTCTGGGTCCCTGGCACTCAGTTTGCTGCTAGACCTACCTGGCCCCTGAGGACATCCACTGGCACCCACGGGCCTGACACTGCCTCCAGGAGGTACGGCCTCGTGGAGGAGCACACAGGCTCTGGGCCAGGACTCCACTGGCAAGCGTGGCTCCATTTGCCATGCTATGTGACCGTGGGCACGTTACTGACCTGTGTGGCCTGTTTCCTCATCTAGGAAAACAAGGACTATCAGACTGACATTTTGGCACTATCACATGAATGAAATGACCAGGGAGGCAGAGAAAAGCCTGCAGCTTGGGGGGACAAGGCAGCAGGCCCTGAAGGGCAGGGCGAGTCTGTCCAGGGCAGGAAGGGAAAGGCTGTAGAGCTTTGTGGCTGTAGAGACTGTTTGTGTCTGCAAAGGTCACGCTAAGCTTTCACTTTCATCCTCCTCACCGAGTACTCTCTGTAGCCCCAAGGACAGGCCGCGGTATAACGTCAGAAGACGTCAGCCAGTCTCCGAGGGCAACAGATCCGATTCCCCAAGAATCAGACAGAGTTGGGCCGGGGAGGGTCACTGCTCTCTGGAGGGTGCGGGCAGTCCCTCAGGCCATGCAGAGAGAACAAGGGCAGGGCGCTGGCCTGAGCGCAGCGGGGACGCTGGAGATAAGGACTGCGGATAAGGGCCGGAACTAGGTCGGGGGCGGTGGGCAGAACAAGGGGCTGCCTGAGCGCTCTGACGGACAGGGCGGAGTGGGCGGCGACTGACGTTCTGACCATGACTCACTGGGAGAATGAAGGCGCCTTGAACAGAAAAGGTGGTGGCACCCGGACAAAGAGAAAGGGTGCGGCAGCTTTCCCGAAGATCGGGCTTGAGGCCCGATGCCGGCAGTCTGACGAAGGCCCGTGCAAAGGCCAAGGGTCCAGTGCCTCTCAAGGGGTCCTCGGCCGTGGGAAGCGGGGCTCACTGTGCAGCAGAGGCAGGGCTGGCCTCACCTCCGGTGCCCCATCTCAAGGCCTCCCCTTCACTCGAGTTTGCTTTCGTTTCTCTTCTCTCCTCACCGGAAGCTCCAGGCACCTGTCCATCACTGCTCCCTAGCACCCGGCACACAATAGCAGGTGGACCAATAGCGAACGGACAAATGAGTGAAGCCCTGGTCAGATGCAGAATTCACAGGCGAACTCCCCTTTCACAGATAAGGTTCTCCCCCACCCCACCTTACCTGGGCCTCCCACAGTGCCCGCCCAAGCATCAGGTATCACCAGGCCTGAGGCTCAGGGACTCCTAACTCAGGTCTGTGCGTGTCAGGTCCCACACTCTTTTTTTTTTTTTAAATAAAGATTTCATTTATTGACTTTACAAAGAGAGGAGAGAGGAAGGGGAGTGAGAAGCTGCTTCATTTTAGTTGTCCATTGCTTGCTGGTTGCTTGTTGTATGTGTCTTGACCAGGCAAGCCAAGGGTTTCGAACTGGTGACCTCAGTGTTCCAGGTCGATGCTCTATTTATTGTGCAAACACAGGCCAGGCTTTTTAAAAAAAGATTTTACTTACTGATTTTACAGGGGGTTGGGGGGAGTAAGAAGTATGAACTCATAGTTGCTTCACTTTAGTTGTTCATTGGTTGCTCCTCACAGTGTGCCTTGACCAGGCAG
The DNA here is from genome assembly GCF_036850995.1 of Saccopteryx leptura. Classification (NCBI taxonomy): domain Eukaryota; kingdom Metazoa; phylum Chordata; class Mammalia; order Chiroptera; family Emballonuridae; genus Saccopteryx; species Saccopteryx leptura. The sequence goes on along the minus strand of NC_089512.1, from coordinate 8,421,190 downwards.
GCCCAGGGTTTCGAACCAGCAACCTCAGCATCCCTGGTCAACTGTCTATCCAGTTGACCAACTGTGCGCCACCACAGACCAGGCGAACCTCACACTCTTTCCATCAGTTTGAGGACGGAAACAACCGGAAGCCCACTTCCCTGCTGACACAATCGCAGCTCTTTCCACCACACACATCTACTCCTTTGCTAGGAGCTGTCTGTTCCATCTTCCCCTCTCACAGTTACCTTTTCTTCCTGTAAAATGAGGGCGCAAACCCCAACCACGCCCACTTTTTAGGAGTGTGGTAAGGGTCAACTCTAACTAGGTCCCATGAGACTCGCCAGGAGAAGGGGAGCTCTGAGGAGGGCTGGACCAATTGTCATCATCTTTCCAGTAACAGCAGGCACAACAGTACATCAGACGATTAATTATTCACTTAATTAAAACCATCAGTATTTTGTAATTAATCATCAAAGAAACCTAATACAGTCAACACTGCTTTCTCCTTTCACAAATAAGAAAAATGCAGGTGCAGTTAAGTAGGCCACCCAGCGTCACCCAGCTCAGGGTTGTCAGGGCGCAAGGGGCGGGTGGAGGGGGCCTCAGGCACTCTGCTCCCACACTCCTCCTGCCTCTCTTCAAACACCAGGTGGCCTCACTGGTAACTAAGGGCACCTCATCACCACATCTCAGGGCTGACATCTCTTCCTGATGACATTTCAGAGGGACATGACCAAGCCTTCAGGAGCCCCAGATATGGTCATTTCTGGGCCAGGAACTTTCCCATCCCAGGAAAGCATCGAAGAGCGGTCGGTACCAGTAGGTGTTTACAGCTGTGTTTCTCACCTGGGCACCATTCGGCAGGTCAGTCGCTCTGAAACCGGCCAGAGTGGTCACTAAAGTTACCTGATGGGCGGCATCGTGAACCTGAAACACACGAGCTCAGGGGCACAGAGCCCACGCCCACAGCCATGAACTCCACCAGAGCTCACTGTCCTGACATTACTCACACCCTAAACAGACTCGTCCTGACCGTCGCCTGGCTCCACGGGAAAGCGGGAAACCATGGCTGATCCTCATGCCTGACAGAGCCCAGGTGACGTCTAGTGACCTTTCAAGGCCTAAAAGAGCACACACTAGAGCCGTGGTTCTCAACCTTTCTGATGCCGTGACCCCGCAATACAGTTCCTCATGTTGCGGTGACCCCAAACCAAAAAATAATTTTGGTGGCTACTTCATAACTGTAATTTTGCTACAGTTATGATTCGGAATGTAAATACCTGATATGCATTATGTATTTTCCGATGGCTTTAGGCAACCCCGCTGGGGTCGCGACCCACAGGTTGAGAACCGCTGCACTAGAGACACAGAGACCAGGGGAGAGGAGGGCAGACAACCTGCACACACCAGGTCCCTCTGCAGCCTCAACCAGGCCCAGCAGCCGGGCCAGTAGCTACACTGCAGGCCAAGTGCCCTCCAATCAGGCCAAGCATCTCCCCGATTCAGGGAGAAAATTTCAGTTAAGAAATTAACTGATGGTGAACACGAGGTCACCTCCCCACCTCCTACCCAGCCCCACCACTTCCCTTTTTTTAGAGGGGGGAAAACGCCTCCCCTGCCACAAAGCTGAACTCACAACCACCAGGACTTCCTTCTCACAGTAAGGTGCGAGGAAGAGAGAGTGACTCACCAAGGCAATGTCCAAGTATGGGACAGCCCCATGAAGCACTGTGGGTGTCCTGGAACCCCCTGCCTGTCGTCTCAGGCCCCGCTGGTCAGTTCTGGGGAATGGAACAGCCAGCCAGCATCTCTGGTCCTGAGGATAAGCAGCTGGTGTCTGACTTCCAGGTCTGTTGGGCTGGGGAGCAGACAGGATCCCCTCGCACATGAAGCCTGACTGGAGACGGGAGTCTGAGGCTGAGCCCTGAGAGGGAGGAGGGGGCCTCTGTACTATGGGGGTTCACCATCTTTGGGTCCGATGAAAAGAGCCAGGGCCTGAACACCCCAGGGAACGGCCCCTGAAAGTGACACCCTTCTACCTCCCACACACACCTGAGGCACACGTGCCAATACACACCAATTCTGCCCCCCCACCAAACAGTTCCCCAAAGCTGCCAACAGGACCACATCAGAGCTCCTGTTAGCCAAAGCCTGTGACCAACCAAAAAGAGCAGCTCTTTCCCATATAGACAAATGTCAAAGCACCCCTAGTCCATGTGTAAATAATAGATCAATTAAGAAAACTGTCTTAACAGAGGTCACACAGTGAAGTTCACCCTGCTGACACGGCTGCGGCCCACAGACTTCTAAAACAGGCCCCTGGGCTCTCCCCAAGGATGTCAACTTTCCCTGAGAAGGACCTCTGCCCAGCTAACTCCCACATCAGCCAGTCTAGTTTCTTCATTTCTTCATTCAAATGTTGACAGAGCGTCTCTGAGTCCTGTCACCTGGCAAAGGTGACAAGACATGTCTGCTGTCCTCTGGGAGTTCAAGGACTGGGGAAGCAGAGAAGTAGATGGATAGTCCCCACACAGCCTGTCCAGAGTGAGGACAGTGCTACGGGAATGCCAAGCGACGAACAGCTGGGGCTCACCTGGAGGGCGAGTGGGCTGTCCCTGCCGGGCACCCTGTCCCTGAGGGCACCCTGTCCCTGCGGGCACGTTCCACTCACGCCGACAGAGCGGGCAGGGCAGGGAGTGCTGAAATGACTGGAAGGCGTGGGCACAGCCCGAACCTGGCCCAGCTCCAGACTTCAGCGCACAAGCACTAAGAAGCCCCCGTAAGTCAGAGGATAGGCAGGAAGGTGGCAACAACGTGATCAGTGGGTTATTTACGCAGAGCATTCAGAAAGCACCATAAAGGAAAGGGCGCAGGTCACTGGTTGAGGCCACTGAAAAAAACGAGCTGCACATGGTCAGGGCAGCCGCCTTCTTACCTCCAGGACGGCAGCCAGCAGCCGCTTGTAGTCTGCCTGGAGGACAGCCCGCCCACCCAGCGGCACGATGCCATGTAGTGCGCCAAAGCTGCCCACACTTCACTCGTGCACACTTAGGGCCTCCAGCCCCACAACTGCTCTGGGACCTGGTGTTATCAGCCCAGTGCAAGGCCGAGGGTCAGAAGTAAGGAACTTAACGCAGTGGCTCACCGCTCAATAAAGAGGGATTGGCATTTACACTGAGGTTTTCTGATTGCATCGTGCTTCCAAGCCTCTCTCAGGTAAGCAGCCCCAAGGCTTGAGTGTGCCTTCTGCACCGTAGCCACTGAAGTGTGACCAGGTCCGTTCTTACCAAATGAGAAAAGAAAACCACAGATTGTGAGGGCTACAAAGGCCTCAAGTATCACCCGCACAGGAGGAACTAGCTCCAGTGGGGGAACATGTTATAAATAGATCTACCAAATAAGAACATCCCAGGGTCAGGCCTGCAGCTCTGACTGCCCAGGAGCGGGCCCTCTCCCAGGTCAACCTTCTACCACGTGGCCACGTGAGAAGCCTGGGTCAGACCACATCCCTCCTCCTGAGGCCGACCCAGGGAAGAAACGGTCTGTATGAGGCCATACCACGCTGCAAGGTGGCCTGCTGCAGGCACCAGGGTGAACTCTGGACACAGAGCAGGCCCAATGAGAAGAAACACAAAGTCTCTCATACACCAGAAACGTCCCGAGGGCCACAGGACATCCAGGGAAGTGGGCAGGAAGGGTAAGAGCGCGGCTGAAGCCCAGGTCTCTGGACTTCAAGTTGACAAGTCTGTCCAGGTTACCAAGGTGCCTAAAGCAAGGAGGGAAGGTGACTGGAACTTGAGTCCCCGCATCACTCTGTGGGCTGCCCGGTGGCTGCGTCCCACCCTTACACTGCACCTTGGGGGAGAAAGAGCTCAGCCATCCTCCAGGGAGACCCTGAGAGGCCACAGAGCAGAGGTTCTCTGCTCGCTGGGCAAATGGAAAGGCTGGGCTCCGGACAAGTGTCTACCGACTCGGTCCCAGCAACGCCCACCCAGTCTAAGTCCATCACGGAAGCCCACTGCTGATGTCAGCAAGCCCAGGCGCTCGCCTGGCCTGGGGTCCACCTGGCCTGGGGTCCCTCTCCCCATCCCTCAGTCCTAACACGGCCCCACCAGGGCGCCAGAGCTGGAAAAGCAAGTAATTCACAAGTCTGTTCCCAGGCGGCCAGGGGTTTACAGAGCAACAAAGGATGCTGCTGCTCTTAGGAGACTGGAAACTATTTTAACCTCTGATCAGCTGCTTCTCAGGGTGATGGCCTGAGGAGAAGTCAAGGGAAGACAGGTGTCTCCTCTGGTGTGATCTACAAGTGATAAAATCCTAATTAAAACCACATTTTAACTACAAATCAGAACTGGCACATTTATTTGTGGGAGAAATATTGCTGAAACAAGCTGTTAATCCTCACCTAAACATTTTCTTCAGAAGCACAGTGTGTTTTTTAACCATGTGTGGGCTGAAAGGTTGAGAAGGCACCTTCCTAGACTGCAGAGGGCCATGACACCAGGGAGCCCACGTGATGGGCCAGGTGAGTCCTCATCAGTCGGTGTCAATCACGTGGGGTGATGAGGACAGGGGAGCCTGATGTCCCCCCCCACCCATGCCCTTGGTGTGAGGCCCACAAAATTCCACTGCTCAAAATGATGCCCACCCCCTTCCCCCATCACCAAAAAAGGGTCACGTGACAGCCCACAAGCCGGCCTCTTCTCTCCCTCAGTTCACCCACAGCTGCCACCAGTGTCGCCCAGAGAAGCCCCAGCCCTTGCCCGTGAGCAGACCCTACACGCATGCAGAAAACATGAGCCCCATCAGGAAAGGCTAGTCACCGTGCAGAGCGGGGGGCCTGCTCTGCTCCTGTCCCACCCGTTCCACACCTCCAAACACCTACCACCCCGCCAGGCCCTCCACTTAATCCCTCAGCAAGTGTTTTCTCAGCAACTCTGGGGCACAGAGCCCAAGTGAGGACGTAACTCCGAAGTCAACCAGGGAGATCAGGCAGGGACAGTCCATTCACACAGGGCTCAGAAGCTCCCTCCTCCACGCCCCTACCCCGCTGCTCGCCCCCCCACTCCCTGCACACAGCGTACAGCAGTACACTGGGTCAGAGCCGGTGGGACACAGGGTGGCCTCGCCTGAGCAAGGGTCCCCACGCTGTGCGCAGGGCCAGGTGACTGACCCCTCACCCCTCCTCACTAAGGTGACCCCTGCACACCCACCGGAAAGCTCTGCTCTCACCGGATGTCTTCCTCCCCCGAGTGGCAAACAGGTGCTTTCTTTAGGATTCCAACCACCCTGCCAGAGTTCTAGAGGCACCTGCCCTAAACGCAGTGTGCAGGGGAGGGGCACTGTCCTTGAAAGGTCAGAGGTTTCTGCTCCAGCCTCTCATTTCCTAGACAGAGCTGCTCTACTGAGCCCTGATTCAAAACAGCCGGAGAGTGTGGCTCTGACTCCCCACAGGGCGTCGTTACCACAGCAACTGTATTTCCTCTTGGAATTCCTTCAAGAGTACAAGCTGTAGCTTCCCTTCAAAACAAAGTGGGAGAGGAGCCAGGGCAGCTGGGAGCTGGGATGAAGGGAAGGGCCCCTGAAGGCAGGAGGACCCCACATGGAGCTCTGCTGCGGGTCCGGCACGGACAGAGACTGAAGGCATGTGTGTTCATCCCCGATGCCCGGAAACAAGGAAACGGACAGGGCTTCCTTAGGGCAAAGGGAGACCTTCTACTAAAAAGGTGCATGCTGCTCACCTTGACCTGCCCAGTCAGTAACATGATCAGACCACCCTGTGAAGCTACTTTCTGCAGAACCGCTTTTTCATCCACCCCGCCCGCCGACACACACGTCCCTGAAACAGCTAGGTCAAGTTCATCTCCCACGTGTCCCGCCCAAACCCATTCCAGTCCTCACCTGGCTTCTCTCGGCTCACTGGCCCCTACCCCTTCCAAACGTCCCGAGTTCCCTCCTAAACAGCAAGTCTCCGCAACGCCGCAGGGCAGGCAGTCTTCTCCCTTGCCACCTAGGCCCTGGACTCCGGCACCCCATCCAGCCCCAGGGCTTCCATCTCCCCTCACAAGCATCCACTGAGTCCAGATGCCTGCCAGCCGGCCTGTCCCCACATGGAGGTCTAACAGCTCGGGCTTATGGAACCAAAGCCAGACGCGGACTTTCCCTTCAGAGCCACTCTGCCTGCATGGCTGTCTCAGAAACAGGCACCGCGCTCACCCTGTTTGCTCACCCTCACAGCCCATCTACCAGGATGCCCAGCGGCCCTGTGAGTGCCACCGCCTCGCCCCTGGACTCATGCAGGGGCCTCTTGCCTCCACAGTCAGGGCAGGGCCCCCGTGCTCAGATCCCCACTGGCTCCCTGTGCCCCTCGTGGAGGGGGCCCAGCCTCAGCGGCCCTGCCTCCCAGGCCTTCCCTACTTCCCACCCGTCCCTGCCCCGCACCCTACCCCTCCCTCTCAGCCTGCCTCCCAGAGATTCTTTCTGCCTCTCAAACATGCCAAGCAAGTTCTCTGCTCAGCTGGGAACACTCTTCCCGAGATCTTAGCATCCCCCCCTGCACCCCCTGTCCCTTACCCTCCCCCCCGCCACCCCTCTCTCTTACTCCCCATCCCCCCTCTCCCTTACCCTCCATCTCCCACACCGGGAGATCTTTCCAAACTGAGGCAGCTGCCCAGCCCCGCCCCCAACACCCACACACTCCCAACGCGGCCCTCTCAAGTCCCTAAGCTACCTTCCCTGTTTACATGCACCGGCTCCCACAACTCCAGTGGAAGCCCCGTGAGGCAGGGAGGCAGGCTGTTCACCTGGGCCTGGCACGCCCCGCAGCTGGTACTCGGTAAACACTTGTTCGGAGGCTGGCTGCAGAGCTCTGGCCGGGAGGACGGGCAGCCACACTCCAGGGACAGGAGGCACTCCGCAGCCAGCGACAGAACGTCAAGAGACTGACCAGAGTTCCATAAAAACGAATCATCTGGGAACTTTAAAAACACAGAGATCCTGGCCTGGCATGTGGTGGCACAGTGGATAGAGCATCAACCTGGAATGCCAAGCAACCAATGAACAACTAAAGTGAAGCAACTATAAGTTGATACTTCTCACTCCCTGCCCCATCCTCTCTCTGTAAAATCAATAAATAAAATCTTAAAAAAAAAAAGTACATGGACTCGAGCCTGTGGTGACGCTGTAAACAGAGCCTCAATCTGGAATGCTGAGGTCCCTGGTTCGAAACCCAGGGCTTGCCTGGTCAAGGCACAAACGACAAGCAATCAATAAACAACCAATGTGAAGCCTGACCTGTGGTGGCGCAGTGGGTAAAGCGTTGACCTGGAAATGCTGAGGTCGCCGGTTCAAAACCCTGGGCTTGCCTGATCAAGGCACATATGAGAGTTGATGCTTCCTGCTCCCCCCCCCTTCTCTCTCTGTCTCTCTCTCCTCTCTCTCTCTCTCTCTCTCCCTCTCTCTCCTTTCTAAAATGAATGAATAAATAAATAAATAATTAAAAAAAACAACCAATGTGAAGCAACTATGCATTGATACTTCTCATACACCCCCCTCTCGCTCTCTCTCCCTCTCCTCTCTCCATAAAATCATAGCTAGAATGCCACTTTAGCTACATTGTAAGGGCTTCAAGAGGTTTGTAGCTCCTGGCTGCAGGACAGGACAGTGGTGGAGCATAAGGAACACCACCACGGTCGCCCCGAGTTCCCCTGAGCAGTGCTGCTCTCCTGTACTGGGCTTCAGAGCCACGTGAAAAACAGGAACTGCCACTGGGCCTGCAAGCTGGGCCTGCAAGCTGACAGCCTGACCTCGGCCCTGAGGTCACAACCCAACCCTGAGGAGCTGGCCTGCTGGCCAACTGGTCTGCCTCTGTCTCCGGGCAAAAAGAGAGAGCACAGTCCAGGCCAAAGGCCGAGGAAACCCGACAGCCAAGGGCAAGAGTTTGTGCCAAGGTCATTTCCCTTGGAGTCTCCTTCCGCTGCCGAGGAGGCGAGAGGTCAGAGGAAGACGCGTGGCCTCACACCGCCCCAGCAGTCAGCACCAGGGAGATGCCATAGCGTTCCATCCACCCGGCCCTGAACTGTTCACCTCCTCACGCAGCTTGCAATTTCTGGATGAGCACCAAGAAATGAGGTTCAAATACAATAGAGAAGTATGTGCCTGGGCGGGCTGCCCTCCCGACCGGAAGCCCGGGCTCCCGCAGAACTTGGCCTCCGATGCACTCAACAGCATTTCAGGCCTCACCCCTGCCCGTCACTGCCAACTGCTTGCTGTCAAACCCTCTGGAGCATCCACGACTGTTCCCTCTGTGTCCATGAATGCTCCCACCTCTGACCTGCTCCCCAGGAACACTCCTTGCCAGCTGCCTCAGTCCCCCCTGCCCAGCTCACGTTCCACTCTGCCCAGGACGCAGCCCGGGCCCAGCCTGGCCTTCCCAGGAAGCGGATCCCAGCAGCACCGCCTCGCATCCTATGCAGTCCTCCCACCCGTCAGCCTGGCTGGCTGCAGGACATGGCTTGGGGCGGGGCCGCAGCCCTGCGGCATCTCCTGCCCCCAGGGAGTCCTGCCTGCGCTACAGTCTAGGAGAGTTCCCCGTGCTCCATGACCCTGGGCAGCTCAGCACCCCTGACCCTTTTTCTTTGACCCCTCACACATCAGTCACTCCAGGTGGGCTAAAAGGAAGCACTTTGTAAACTACTGTGCTGCATGGCTACAACCAAGCTCTTTTACTGAATATATGAAAAGCTTATGACCCTCATCTCGTCCCCATCTGTCACAACATCAGGACCGATCCCTCTATGATATCACTAACTACAAGTTCATATTCTGGTGGTGGGGGAAGGAAGATAACACCATCCGGAAATCAACCCCATGCCTGAGTTCCACCTGAGCACAACCATGCGTATGGCAGGTACCAGCGATGGCCCTGCACTGAGTGCTGGAGGACTAGCAGTGGGCCGTCGGCATGGGGCCAGCGGGCACCCTCCCTCCGCAGGGGCGGGCTGAGAAAGAGCTCGACTCTGGGGTCTATTCTACAGGGGTCTTGTCCTCACATCAAAGGAATGAGCCAACAACCGGGGAGCCACTTCCTCCCTGAGGGAGGAGGCCCCTTGCTGCCAACCTGTCTGCGGCAGGCAAGCTGTACTTCCTCCCCGGCTCACCGTTCACGGGCCCCGTAAGAAATGACTACAGGCTGGAAAAGCAACTCAAACTTTATACCCTTGACTGTCTTTCTTCCAGGCATTTCCCCAAATAGAAACGTCACGCAAGAACTGTGAGACTAGGCCCTGGCCGGTTGGCTCAGTGGTAGAGCGTTGGCCTGGCTCTACCACTTCTACCAGAAGTCCCGGGTTCGATTCCCGGCCAGGGCACACAGGAGAAGCGCCCATCTGCTTCTCCACCCCTCCCCCTCTCCTTCCTCTCGGTCTCTCTCTCTTCCCCTCCCACAGCGAGGCTCCATTGGAGCAAAGATGGCCCCAGGCGCTGGGGATGGCTCCTTGGCCTCTGCCCCAGGCGCTGGAATGGCTCTGGTCGCAACAGAGGGACACCCCGGAGGGGCAGAGCATCGCCCTCTGGTGGGCGTGCAGGGTGGATCCCGGTCGGGCGCATGTGGGAGTCTGTCTGACTGTCTCTCCCCATTTCCAGCTTCAGAAAAAAAAAAAAGAACTGTGAGACTGGCGTGACTTGTGGTGGCACAGTGGATAAAGCATCAACCTGGAATGCTGAGGTCTCCAGTTCGAAACCCTGGACTTGTCTGGTCAAGGCACATATGGGAGTTGATGCTTCCTGCTCCTCCCTCCTTCTCTCTCTCTCCTCTCTAAAAATAAATTTTAAAACTTTAAAAAACAAAGAACCATCAACTGGTAGTTGCAGCATTTCAGTTGTTCATTGATTACTTTTCATACGTGCCTGGGGTGGGAGGGCTCCAGCCAAGCCAATGACCCCTTGCTCAAGCCAGCAACCTTGGGCTCAAGCCAGTAACCATATGGTCATGTCTGTGGTCCCATGCTCAAGTGGGCAACCCCAGTCAAGTCAGATGAGCCCACACTCAGGCCGGCAACCTCAGGGTTTCAAACCTGGGTCCTTCAGCATCCCAGGAAGACTGTCTATCCACTGTGCCAGCAGCTGGTCAGGACACTGGCTGATTCTTGAACGTGCCCTGTCCAGAGACAGAACCTGCAACCTTGGCATATCAGGGACACCACTCTAACCAACTGAGCTACCCGGCCAGGGCTAAAGAGAAATTTCTTATGATACTGTACTTCCAGCAAGTATCTGGGCAACCAGTCCAAGTCAGTGCATAAAAATAGTCACCACCTGTCCTCATGGTCTCTTCCAACCCTAACACTCACCTGGGATACCTCTTAGTTATGTGACTTTGGGCAAACCAGTTCACTCTTATTGGTCTCAGTGCTTTCACCTATAAATCAACCTTCCTTCTTCTCCGGGTTGCCATCAAGATCAGATAAGCCAGGCAGCTGGTATCATTAAGAATGTTAAACCTGAAAACACTGTTGTCTTTATTTGTTGGTTTTTTTTAAGTGAGAGAAGGGGAGATAGAAAGACAGACTCCCACATGCACCCAACTGGGATCCACCTGGCAACCCCTGTCTGAGGCCAATACTCGAATCAACTGAGCTAGCCTCAGTACCTGAGGCTGACGCTCGGACCAACCAAGCTATTCTCAGCCCCTGTGGCTGACACTCGAACCAACTGAGCCATCTGCTGTGAGAGGGGAAGGAAGAAGGGGGAGAGGGAGTAGAAAAGAAGCAGACGGTTGGTTCTCATGTGTGCTCTGACCCAGAATCGAACCCAGGATGTCCACATACTGGGCTGATGCTCCATCCTCTGAGCCAACAGGCCGAGGCCAACACTGTTGTCTTTAATGAAGAAAATGAAACTGTAAGAGCTACAAGAAACACAGGAGCACTGTTTACTCCTGACCTCTCTTTCCGTCTTTCCTTTTCCCCATAGCACCATCTCCATCTAACACTAGATATGTTTGCTTACTACCTTCTCACCAGCTAAATGGAAACTTGTTAGGGCAGCAACCTCTGCTTTGTTCACTCCCTGCTAGACCTCCAGTGTCTTGATGACTGGTGCACAGTAGGTGCTCAGTGCACATCTGTGGAAGCAATGAACTACCAGCTTCAATAGCCCATTTTGAACCAAGCCAAACACTTTATCACCAGCTACTGACGCACCATTGATACCATAACCTGGTAACTCAAGAATGAACAACAGCTTGACCAGGCGGTGACGCAGTAGATAGAGTGTCAGACTGGAATGCCGGGGACCCAGGTTCAAGACCCTGAGGTCACCAGCTTGAGAACGGGCTCATCTGGTTTGAGCAAAAGCTCACCAGCTTGGACCCAAGGTCGCTGGCTCAAGCAAGGGGTTACTCGGTCTGCTTAAGGCCCACGGTCAAGGCACATATGAGAAAGCAATCAATGAACAACTAAGGTGTCGCAACAAAAAACTGATGATTGATGCTTCTCATCTCTCTCCGTTCCTGTCTGTATGACCCTGTCTATCCCTCTCTCTGACTCTGTCTCTGTAAAAAAAAAAAAAAAAAGAGAGAATGAACAACATATTCGAAATTGCCCCTGTAAGCAAGAAAAGGACTAGATAGAGGGGGGAATGAGAGCTCCTGGACAGAAAAGGCAGCCAGGAAAGAAAAAAGCTCCCAATGGAGTCAAGATGGTAGCTTCACAATTTAACTCTCGTTTCTTAAAAAGAATGCAAGGAAACTCAAAAGGCCAGCGATCTCTCAGTTCCAAGAGGGAAACCATGTGATTTCCGAATGCACATTTTTCAGAAATGAGTTCACAGCCAAGAGCTTTCTGAAGCCATAACTGCAAAGATGAAACCCAATTAAAGTAGCAATCAATATGCCAACATATTGAAATGGAAAAATTCCTAGAAAACAACAACAATGTATTAAAACCAACTCATAAAGAAATAAAAAAGTTTTAACAGACTGATAATAAGGAGACTGAATAAGTTATCAAAAACTTCTCAACTTTGGCATATCGGGACAACACTCCAACCGAGCTACTCAGAGAGGGCCATCCTCAATTTTAGGGACCCTGAATAGCCAAAACAATCTTGAAAGAGAACTAAGATGTGCCGGGGGTTCCGCCCTGGGGGGAATCCAGGGGTCCCGCAGGGATGGACGGCGTCGGCAAGATATCAGTGAGAGCCAAACTCTTTAGTTCATCTGCCAGGCATCTCTGCCAATTGCTAGTATAGCTTTATTTTTATACGCTGTTATAATCACATGTTATGCAGAATACATTGATTAATAGTTATTTTTGAAGGAGGGAGAGGAGGAGGGGGAGGGGCACAGAAAAAACTAGATAGAAGGTGATGGAGGACAGTCTGACTTTGGGTGATGTGTATGCAACAGAATTGAATGACAAGATAACCTGGACATGTTTTCTTTGAATATATGTACCCTGATTTATTGATGTCACCCCATTAAAATTAATAAAAAAATTTTAAAAATTTATTTTTGCTTTAATGTGGATATTCCAGGAAGAGGCTAGTACATTTCTTTAAGCTATAAATCAGGTGGTTAGCCATTCCAACTAGAGTTACACAATACCTTGAGCAGCAAGAACAATATTGGCGCAGGCTTCTAAAAGATCAGTATTGAAAAAATAAAAAATAAAAGATCAGTATTAATAACTCTGCTTTACCTAATGACCTATTGTCTAGTAAAATTATGTTTGTCTACTATTTTCATCTACTAATTAAGTTCTAACTTTTTCTCAGAGTGTTCCACTACCTGAAGGTCAGGTATGTAAGAGGAATGGAAAGTTTTTCTATTCTTCTATAATATGAAATCTTATACGTACAAGGTTTCTCTGTGGGGTTTATAGGCTTTTCTGTGGAATTCACACCCTCTGTCTCATTTCCAGAAAAATTACTGCGAATCTGCAGGGAAAGCATGGTGCAACTATTAACTCCAGACGCTAACCTTGTGCCATAAGTGATAGCACACACACCCAAAAGGGGGGGAGAAAAATCATATAAACCCAGAAAGTTAGGGGGCAAGTATCATTGTGCCTCTTCTTCATTGCTGTGACTGTGTCGACCAGCAGCTGTTGATCGGCTCCTGACAAAGATGGAGGACTAACACTTTCAAAACTTACTGCAAAGCTACAGTACCAAAACAGTGTAGAACTGGAATAAGGGCAGACATACAGACCAAAGGAATAAAATAAAGCCCTAGCCTGACCAGGTGGGAGCACAGTGAGTAGAGCGTTGGCCTGGGATGCTGAGAACCCAGGCTTGAAACCTCGATGTCGATGTCGCCAGCTTAAACACAGGCTCACCAGCTTAAGCATGGGATCCCCAGCTTGAACTTGAGATCATAGACATGACCCCATGGTTGCTGGCTTGAGCAAGGGGTCACTCGCTCTGCTGTAGCCCGCCCCCCCCCCCCCGTCAAGGCACATAGGAGAAGCAATCAATGAACTAAGGTGCCACAATGAAGAACTGATGCTTCTCATCTCTCTCCCTTCCTGTCTATTTGTCCCTCTCACTCTCTCTCCCCTCACTAAAAAAAAAAAAAAAAAAAAAAAGCCCCTAAAAAAAGCCCCTCACATGATCAAATAATTTTCAACAAAGGTGCCAAAACCATACTACAGGGAAAGAACATTCTATTCAACAAATGATACTGGGAAAGCTAGATATTCACATGTAAAAATGTTATACCATACATAATACACAATATTAACTCAGAATGGATCAAAGAACTAAAGAGCTACAGTTATAAAATTCTTAGAAGAAAACTTAGGTCTGACCAGGTGGTGGTGCAGTGGATAGAGCATTGGACTGGGATGCAGAGGACCCAGGTTTGAGACCCCAAGGTCGCCAGCTTGAGTGTAGGCTCATCTGGTTTGAGCAAAAAAGCTCATCAGCTTGAGCCCAAGGTTGCTGGCTTGAGCAAGGGGTTGCTCAGTCAGCTGTAGCCCCATGGTCAAGGCACATATGAGAAAGCAATCAATGAACAACTAAGGCAGGGGTCTCCAAACTTTTTACACAGGGGTCCAGTTCACTGTCCCGCAGACCATTGGAGGGCTGCCAAATACAGTGGTCCTCTCACTGACCACCAATGAAAGAGGTGCCCCTTCCAGAAGTGCAGTGGGGGCTGGATAAATGGCCTCAGGGGGCCGCATTGCGGCCCGCGGGCCGTAGTTTGGGGACGCCTGAACTAAGGTGTCGCAGTAAAAAACTGATGATAGATGCTTCTCCTCTCTCTCCATTCCTGTCTGTCTGTCTGTCCCTCTCTCTGACTCACTCTCTCTGGAAAAAAAAAAAAACTTAGGAGAAAAGTTTCATGATCTTGGATTTAACAATGATTCACTAGGTAGGACACCAATAGCAAAAACAACAAATAAAAAAACAGGTAAATTGGACTACAAAAAATTTAAATAAGTAAATAATCTAAAACACAACAACACAAATTTGAAAATCCATGTATGTGGAGGAGTGCCTTAAGGTATGCGAAGACTTCTGACCAGGGAAAGTCTGGTGGCCCCTAACCTGCCCCTGCAGTGTTCAAGGGTCAATTGTACATACAATGGAATATTGTTCAGCCTGAAAATGGACTGAAATTCTGACATAACATGGAAGAACCCTGAGGATGTTGTGCTGAGTGAAATCAGTCAGTCAGAGAAAGACAAGTACCCTACACTCTACCTATATGAGAGACCTAAAACAGTCAAATCTGTAGACAAACCCGGGGTTGCCAGGGGTTGGATAAGAGGGGAATGGGAAATTAATGTTTAAAGCAGGGGTCTCAAACTCAACTCAGCATGTGGGCCGCAGAGCAAGATCACAGCCGTTCAGCGGGCCGCACTAGGTCTACAAAAGGCAACTGTTACGCAACACTTTTCTCACTGCAGTTGAAAACAAAAAAAAATCAGTACAACAAGCACAATCGTACATGCAGTTTACTCAGTGTCACAAAACGACCAGAAACTGTAGTTCGCATCACAACTGCTGTTAACTAAGCTAATATCTAGCTAGGATGCTAGAGAAATGAAAAATACAAGTAGGCCCCTAGGCTTACTTAATTTTATCCAAAATATTTTGAACTTCGTGGATTAGTCTGCAGGCCGCACAAAATTGTTCGGCGGGCCGCATGCGGCCCGCGAGTTTGAGACCCCTGGTTTAAAGGGTAGTTACCATTTGGAAATGTGAAAATAGTGGTATAGTTACCTACCATTGTGAATGCACTTAATGCCATTGAATTGTACACTTTAAATGGTGAACTTCATGTTATGCATATTCTTACCACACACACACACACACACACACACACACACACACACACAGAAAAAAGAAATCAGGCCATATTTTCAGCCCACTGAAAGAATTCCTTTTTAACCTCAGTTCTCCTGATGGCCTTGGGCATTCTTCCCATGAAAATGGGCCCTAAGGATGTAGATGCCCTCTTGTCCTTTGTACTGACTTTAAACCCAGTCCTAATAATCTGGTCCCTAAACCCAAGCCAATAACACAGGCTGACTAGTCGCTGCTGAAGGCTGAAGCATGCGCTGCCCGAGGCCAGGCAGTTTGTGGGGATAACGTTCTGGCAGTGCTGACCAATTACCAAAAAACGCAGAAGCCCATCTGGCAAGGTTTCACTATTACCTCCCCCTTTAGCTGTCCCACAGAACCCCAGCCTGGCCATGCAGAAAACAAACGGGCCAGGCTGACCAGCCTGATTAGAAAGTGGAGTCCCTGTTTCCCCCTCAAACTCTTGCAGATCTAGACATTTAATGCCCTTTGTATGCTGTATCGTTGAGGACAGTTTTTATCCACCCAACAAGAGAGAACTAACTACTTCCACTCCTCAGTGGTCTCTAGGGCCCTTTCATACAGATTACCCTGTCAGATCTCAAAATAAATCGGTGAGGATAAATGTGTAGGGTTGTTATCCTCTCTACTCCAGACATGAAGAAATCAGGGGTCATGGAGATGAAGCAATCTGTCCCAAGTACCACTGCCCCAAATGAAAGGGCCAGGGTCTGCACATAGGTAGTGAACTTCAGAGTTCTCCTTGCTCTCGATTACTTCGGAAAGATGAACAAAGTAGATAGAAATGGAATCAGACCATTCCGGTGTCCAACAAGAGCAAGGAAAAATGCTTGCGAGCATGGCAACTAACAGGCTTAGGAAAGTTCATCTCCAAGAAGTAAGCTGGGAAAGAGCTAAGAGCTCTCTTCTTTCCCCGAAGTCCACCCTGACCTAAAAATGGGTCCTTCCTTTTGGATTCTTGCACGCAACGATTCCTGCTAGGCGTCCCCAGGACGGTTGGCCAGACTCAAGGAATTTCAGCACGGTTCCACGTGGAAAGCCGGGGAGACAGAAGATTCTACGTGTTCAGACGCGAACCAATCACGCCTACACCACTAACATCTGAAACGGTAAGTCGCTCTGGAGAAAAGCATCCAACAAAAGCCAAACGGCTATGACGCCCAGACCACTGCGCTGCCGGCCCACGCGCAGAAAACTCCTTGCCCGCTAGCACCAGACCAGGTGGGCGGCCGCCGACTTCTCCTCGCGCATGCTCTAGCCCAGCGCGCATGCGCATCCTCGGCAACTACCTTTTCCTAGTAGTTCCGTGCTCTCTAGTCCCTGTTCCGGGCCCGAATGCTGGCTACCTCCACCACGGCCCTCACCCCCGCATTCCTCACCTTGCGCCCCGTTTTCTCCCGTAAGGCCTTCAGCCGTTCCTTTCGACGCAACGCTTCTTCCTCTAGCCGGCCCACACCAGCCGCTGTAGCAGCCATCTTACCCGCCGACCCCCCTCCTCTTAGCTTGTCCAGGGACGAAAATGAGAACAGGAAGTCCTGAAAGCCAATCAATGTTGAGTTGCCATAGGAGGGCCCGCCCCCTCCTACCCCTACGACTCGTCTAGCGGATAAGGGGCGGGCAAAGCTCTAAGGCTTGATGCATCCAGCGCCAATCTGTGAGAAAGCGGCAAGTGGAATAAGACCTGAGTGGAGGAAGATAGATCGCATCGATCGCTCTGGTTTTCTCTGAGGGCTAACTACAGCTCACGCCATGCGGGCCAATTGCAATGTGCTGGCCCAACCTTTGTCCATTTGTTCTGATTCTTCAGGGCTCGAATGCCCTTCAGGAAGCCTTATCTGACTATCCACTCCAACACCAGCCTAATGTACCTCTGTCTTCGCGTCCAGCTACCAGTGGCTTCTAGGATGTCCACGAATCTCTAGGGCCCAGGCTCTTCTGTGTCCGCTCTCAGCTCAAAGACTGCGCAATGCAGATCTTGCCTGAATGGCCATTTCCCTTCCGGCTCATAGATGATGCCCTCCTGTTGGTCAAATAAGTTTGTATATAATGATATATATGTTTGCTTATAGTTTGCATTGGGTGTCGGGGACAGGCTGTAAGCAGGCAGGGTGGTTATAGCCTAAGGCAGGGGTCCCCAAACTTTTTACACAGGGGGCCAGTTCACTGTCCCTCAGACCGTTGGAGGGCCGGACGGACTATAGAAAAAACTATGAACAAATCCCTATGCACACATCTTATTTTAAAGTAAAAAAACAAAACGGGAACAAATACAATATTTAAAATAAAGAACAAGTAAATTTAAATCAACAAACTGACCAGTATTTCAATGGGAACTATGCTCCTCTCACTGACCACCAATGAAAGAGGTGCCCCTTCCAGAAGTGCGGAGGGGGCCGGTTTAAATGGCCTCAGGGGGCCGCATGCGGCCCTCGGGCTGTAGTTTGGGGACCCCTGGCCTAAGGCTTAGTTTTAAGACTAAGCTTTTCCCCACACCCTCGACTGATTGCATGATGTGGGGTGGTGCACTCCCATGAGGAATCCCATTATGCCTCAGATAAGTGACTTTGTATCAGAGACTTCCTTGTTTGTATATTGGATTAAAGGTTTTGGTTTCTACGCTATAAAATGGGGCAGACCGGGAGCTTGTTCTCTCTTTGTTCCTGAGATTAGTATTAGAGAGGGGGGTAGAGTAAGGCCAGGTGGAGGAGGCCAGGAGAAGCAGCCAAGATGGCGGAGTGTTGAAGGAGAAGCCAGTTTGTGCAGAGTTTGCGCAGAGAGAAGGAGATGGGGAACAGAGGTGAATGAGACTGGTGAGGTTAGATAACTTTGATTCTAGGAAACTCGGATAATCAGTGGCTTTGGGAGCCCTGAATGTAAAGGGAAGTGTTTTCCTAATGTGTGTATTTCTTGCCCACCAGGTGCAAGCTAGGATTAAAACTAATGGCCCACCAGTTCTTGGCTCCATTGTTTCATTACTGTCTGTCCAAATCTAATGCGAACCTGCACGGGCCAGCCAGCTATGATGGTGGCGTGGCTACTGGCCATACACCTCCCACCTGCAACACCCCTGGAGTGGCAAAGTACCCAGGGTCAGACAGACTACATAACCTGGAGAAGAGCAGTCCCCAGCCTGGGCCCAGTGGGCCCCAAGCAACCCCTTAAGCTTAGTTCCTGAGAATTAAGCTGAGAGTTGGTTTAGCTTTGACTGTACTAGGTAGCTACCAGGTGCACTGCTCCCCAGCAGGAACTGCCAGGGTCTTCTTTCCTGCATTAATCAGCACGCCCTGACAACTGAAAGACCTTTGGCTGAAATCAAGATCTGACAGCATGTTGGGGTCCCCAAAGTCCCATCTCTTACCACCTGGGGAGAGAAGGTCCCTTTGCCAGACTCCCATCTTGCTCCCCACAAACGACCTTCCTGACCTCACTAACCGGGCCTTTTGGTACCCTATCCCTAACATCAGGGGAGGTGCCCTGCTAGGGCCTGGTTGCAGGTCCAGCAACTGGTATGTTGGCCCAGTAGTAGTATGGACAGAGCAGGAGAAAAGGCCAGAGTGGAGGAACTGCCTAAGCCAGGACAGAACAGGATGGGGATAGGGACATTCTGTCTTCCCAAAGTCAAGGGGGCGCCAGACTGATCAAGTCCTACTACTGGTAAACTCCTACAACTCTGTGGGTCCCACAAACTCATACCCCATCCAGCCCCAACAAAGGGCCTGACTCCTGCCCAACACCTGGGGGTCCTCTCATTTCACAGGCTGGCTGGAGGATGGATAGAAAGAAGCCTGGGAAAAAAAGGAAGAAGCAGCAGCCTAGGGGTGATGGTGGCAGTGGCCCAGCTGAGTCAGGAGGTCTCTGTCCTGTCCATGCTGTCCCTGGCTTCCCAGGTAGTCCTAATTTGGCCCATCTGGGCCTCAGTTTCTTCTGTAAAACAAAGGGATGAGACAGCCTGACCTGTGCTGACATAGTGGATAAAGTGTGGATCTGAAATGCTGAGGTTGCAGGTTCGAGATCCAATGCTTGCACAGTCAAGGTATGAGTTGATGCTTTCTGCTCCTACACCCTTTTCTTTCTCCTCTAAAATCAATAAATAAAAATCTGGTTTAAAAAATCAGTAAGTTTTAAAAATAAATAGTCTTTAAAAAATAAAACAAAGGGAAGAAAACGAAAGATGTGAAGCAAGCGCTGAACCCTGGAGTGGAGGGTGCTTTCACTAGAGCACCTAGGAAAGCTTCCTGGAAGAGAGGACCTGCAAGGATTGGCTAAACCTGCCAGGGATCTGCCCGATTGATATAGGGCACTGCTTCTCCCGGTTATTTCAGGCTTGTTCCGCTCCTCTCTGAGCCCCATCCTGTTCCACAAACAGTAGATGCAGAAGAGAGGCACTTAGGTCATCCTATAAAGCGCTTAAAACAGTACCTGGCACGTGGTAAGACCAAGCTGTACAAGTGGTCTTCATGGTTATTGTTATCATGACTTGTTGAAAGACCACAGACACTGCCCACGGCCCGCAGCCCCGTCCCGTGACCCCGCGAGCCTTTCCCTTGCACGAATGGTGACAATTCCAGCCAGGCGGGCAGCAATCTGGGTAGCACCCAGGGAAATTCTCGAATCCCTGACCCCAACACTCATCAGGAATCAGGTTGGCCCTTCCCAAGGCATTGATTGATAGGAACGCGGCCTGCGGAGGGCGGGGCTGTGGGGCGCCCTCCTGGGCCGCCCTGACCTCAAGCTCCGCCTCCAGCCCGGTGCCCCGCCCTTTCACGGTCCCAG
Source organism: Saccopteryx leptura (assembly GCF_036850995.1). Lineage (NCBI taxonomy): Eukaryota > Metazoa > Chordata > Mammalia > Chiroptera > Emballonuridae > Saccopteryx > Saccopteryx leptura. Next base: position 8,401,105 of record NC_089512.1, on the reverse strand, counting down.
GAGAGGCGGGGCGGCGGTGGCCGCAGCTAAGTGCAGGAAGCGGGCGACGGTCGGTCGGGAGGAGGAGCGTGCAGATTTGGGTGGTTCAGCGCGGCGGGGGCCAGTACTACTTACCCCAGTAGTACCGCGCCGCTCCGCCCCGGAGTGACGCCCTCCGCCCATGGGCTTGGCCGAGGGCAACCGGCGGGCGGCGCGGAGGAGGAGGCGGCGGCGGCAGGTGGCGCGCAGCTGGGCCGAAGCCGGGCCGGGCCATGGCCGCCTCCGAGCGGCTCTACGAGCTGTGGCTTCTGTACTACGCGCAGGTGAGGCCGCCCCGCCCCGCGCCCGCCGTGTCCCGGCTCCGCGCGCCCCGCGCCTGCCGCACCTGCGCCCCGCACCACAGGGGCCGCGGAGATGCGCGTGCCGGGCACGCTCAGGCTCCGCACACACGCGGGCGTCCCCGGCCCGCCGGTACCTCTGGCACTTATTCTTGGGGGACTACCCTCGCGGGCGCGCACCTCCTAAAAGCTCCTCGGGTGGGGACCGCGCAGCCTCAGTGGTGCCGGAGGAGAGGGACTTGGACTGAGACGGCCCGGCACTTACCCCTTTTACAAATGGGGAAACTGAGGCCCGGAAACAAAATGAAAGATTGGCAGGGTCGGGAGGAGCAGAGAGGCTTAGTTTGCATTAGGTCTTGTCCCTCCTGTGGGTGTGGCCCCGCTGGGTGGTCATGGCCCTAAGGTCTGAGAGTGTGCATTGGGGGTACTGCCGGCTGGACTTGACGCAATCGGACACCACCCTTACCCAGAGAACCAGCAGCGATGAGCTCCTACCTGATCCCAGGCAGCCCCACCCGACGCCTGGGGGCTGGATCCCAGGTCCAGGCAGAAGAAAAGATCTGCCTTGCATGCAGAGCTGGCGGTAGGGGGGTGAGCTAGGAGGGATGTTTGAAAGGGATGGGAGGATGCCCTTTCCTCCTGAGCTCTCCACCTTGTCTCAGAGGCTACCTCAAGTAAAGCGGTGCCGGAAGGTGACTGACCCAGATGTCTGTCAGAGTTGAGAAAGTGGTGTCCCCCAAACTCTGTGTCTCGTGTAGTAGGCCCCCACTTTCCTTCTGCATCCACCGCAGGAAGGAATCTCAGGATAATGCCCCCCTCCCCTTCACACAGCACCAGCCTTTTTCCCTGCACCTGCCTGGCATCATGCTCCTGGCTCAGGTGTGCCCTGGGCACAATGGACTATTGTGTGCCCCTGATCTCGTCACTGGGGGGAAGTTCATGCTCAGATCATCTGGCCCGCTGTGAAGAGGCTGTCCAATTGTCTCCCAGAACTGCAGGCCAGGTCTGGAGCCCCAGGGACCTGGAATCCAGGCCATAAGGGCCACAGCTTCTTGAGTCCACGCAGGTGGTGAGAGGTCCAGGCCCCTGGCAGGAGCCAGTGCATGGAATAGGGTCCTTCTTTGGTGTGACCCAAGGCAAGCTCTTTACACCTCTGAGCTTCCCTGTCTGTAAATTTGGCAGAGCCCTGACCTCAGGAGTGGACTCTGCTCTGCAGAGGGGTAACCAGTAGGGCTGGTCTAGGCCAGAGAAGGCATGTGGTGACCCCATTTTAACCCTCATTGTGCTTGCTGCTTGACTGCTCCCCAGCCCCTCACTCGTCTCATTGAGTTTCCTCATCCCAGCCACTGTCACCATCTCCAAGGGTTGGTCTTTGTGAAGGAGCAAAGGGTCCAGAAGGGAACCTGCCCCTGACCCTCATGACCCTGTGATCATGGGCAGGTTCTTTTTCTTTTCTTTTTTAATTGACTGATTTTAGAGAGAGGAAGGGAGAGAGAGGGGGGAGCATTCATTTGTTGTTCTACTTACTTACGCATTCATCATCACTTCCCATACGTTCCCTAACCAGGGATCGAACCTGCAACCTTGGTGTTTTAGGACTACACTCTAACGGACTGACCTAACTGGCCAGGGCCATGGGAAGGTTCTTTGTCCTTAGTTTCTTCACCTGTGACCAGGTGGTGAATCCGAGGGGTGTTAATGGTGGGTCTGCAGGCTGAGAGCCATGCTGCTAGGGGAGGCTGCCTCCTGCCACCCCTTCTAGGTGACCTCTGCAAATGGTCAGCCCCCCTGTTCCCTCAGGAGGTGTTTAGCACTTATCTGTGCTGTTCCCCCGCCCCCAGGTCCTCCCCTCACAGGACAGTATGGGGCACAGGCTGGCTGGTTATATCCTCATCCTCGGGTGCCTGGACAGGCAAGGGGCAGGCAGCCTGGGGTCTGGCAAACAAATCCAGGATGTGAGTTTGAACTGGGAGCCAGGCAGGGCTAGGCCGCCTGGGGAGAGGAAGCTCTGCACTGCCTTCCTGCCCACTTGGTGCTGCTCCTACTCCCGGAACACTGTCCCCACCCCTCTGTGCTAGCTCCCAGGGAGTGGTGGCTCTGCTGCTTGGGGCCTTGCGAGGGACCAAGTGTGTGTGCTTGGGGGGAGGGGGTAAGATAAAGTAGAGAGCTGAGCGGATCCAGGGTATTAAGAGACCCCTGGTCCGTCCAGCTATGCAGCCAGACGGTTTCCCCAACACCTGTGCCCCTCCCTTCATCTGTGTGCGCTGACATCAGCTGGCAAACCTGTTTCCCCAGTTGTGGGTCTTGGCCCGCCCTGGGGAGCAACCCCCTTTCTGCCCTTCCTGTCCCCTCGCAGATCCCAGATTCAGACCCACCCATTCCTACCTCTATGGACCCTGCTCAGCTGGGGGCTACCAGGTAGGGGAAGGGGCTGGGGGTGGCCCCTGAAGGAAGAAGAAAGGCCACATCATTCAGTCTGAGTCCCTCAGGGCCGTTGGTATGACCCAAAGCAGGGTACATACCAAGGTCAGCAGACAAGTTTGGGGCAGAGTCCAGCAGAGCTCCAGCCAAAGCCTCCATCCTGTGTTCCTTTACACAGGAATGACCTGGTCCTGTGGGTAGGAAGCCTCAGGTGGGTCTGCACAAGCTGCTTCTCCACGTGGAAGCTTCCTCCTTTTTCCCCAAATCAAGCTGGACCTCATGATGCCCGGGTGACCCCATTTAAACCCTCATTGTGCTTGCTACTTGACGGCTCCCCAGCCCCTCACTTAGCAAGTGCTCCTTGGGTCCGGCCGAATGGCTGGGCAGGGGAGAGAGCCGCAGCAGTGACCAATCAGGAAAGCCATGCCAGAGGAGGCTGAGCCTGGGCCTTCAGGGCTGTGGAGACAGAAACAGGAGCAAGACAATGACAGCAGCGTGAAGGGGAGGCCTGGGGACGGGTGGGGGACTGTCTGGAGGATTCAACCCACCAGGGCTTTGCCAGTGAAGGGTTGGGAAGGGGTGAGAGGGTAAGGGGACCCGGGACAGTACCCAACAGGCTGGCAGTAGGGCAGCATGTAAACATTATGCAAACGAGTGGCCCCCTTTCCTCAAAAGCCCCCCCAGTGAAAGGGAGCGCTGAGGTGCACTCAAGGTCACAAAGGTCAGGGTAGGACAAACATTTAGGTTACGGGTGGGGAGCCCAAGTTGAAGTCTCCAATTTTGCCATCGAGAACTCAGGGTTCCAGGGAGATCAGGTCGGAGCTGGAGTTGCCTTTGCTCTGCCCACACCTCCCTGGTTCCTTGCCCATGGCTGATGACCTCATGGAAACCTGGTCAGGCCCTCTGCTCCCACTGGGACCTTAGCGGGGTCATATGCCTTCTGGTGCCTCAGTTTACCCTCTGGTAATGGGAAAAAGGAAGGTGGAGTAGCTCGGGCTCCTTCCAGATCTCAGAGGGCCAATCAGGGTTTCCTCCTCCCTGACTTCATTACCAAGGAATCTGAAGGTAGTGGGACTGAGGTGTTGGGAGAGTAGCAGAGCTCAGGGTTGGGGGAGGGGCTGGTAATGCCTGGAGTTGTTATGGCAACTGGGAAGCTGATGTGGAATTGTGGGGTCCCCATGGAAACAGGGTCTGTTACTCTGGAGACCCTGGGAGGAAATTCCTGGTTTCCATAGTGATAGGACAAGGGTAAGATTAAGCCCTTGGTGAGGTGTTACGGAGACCAGAAGATCCACCCCTTTCATAATCCCCTCCCCAAGTAAGGGCACGATATTGGCCCAGCCACTTGGGCACTTGGACCACTCCCCTCGGTTGTCCTTGCCCCTGACAAAGTCCCCATCTTCCTGCTTGGTCTCAGGTCCTCCAAGTCTGACCTCCAGTCCTGGTGTAGTCAGAAGCCACCTCCAGGTTGGCATTGCCATCCCCCTGCTGATGCTGAGTGGGGTGACGCCTACTCCCCAGGCCTGAAGGAGGGTGCTCTAACCCGACCCCACCCTGTCCCGTCCTCTGCCTGCCTCTTCAGTATGGAGGTGTGCACTAGCACCCAGGCCGCTCTGACTGGGACAGTCCCCACTGTGGAGCTCTGATCTCTCCCTACCCTGCTCCCAGCTCTCCGGGGGGCCCACCGAGATACTCCCGTTCCACCTGCCTAGGATAGCCGGCTGGGGCGTGGCCGCCACCATGAGGTCTTGGCTCAGCCAAGGTCTGCTGCTCATCTGTCACTCATTGAAGTGGGCAGGAAAAGATGAGTGTTGCCCTAGAACGCCAGGGGCTTGGAAGGTAGAGCCCCTGGATTTGGGGGTGAGTTCCCACTGACCTGACCATGTGCTGGTGGGTGGTGGAAGAGCCTTTACCATTTAAGCAAAGGTGTGGTTTTAAAGAGGCAGCTGAAGTGCAGAGACTAATTCGTGTTAAGTCACAAGCTACCAAGTGTGAGCACCAGGTCTGGACTCCAGAACCCGTGCCCTCAACCACATTGAGTCTGGCAAACATATCCTCTGAAGCACCAGATAGGTGTGGGTCTTGGGGACCGTCTTGGCTCTGAGGAGCATTTAGGTAGAGGAAACCTGGAGAGCAAAGCGCACGCAGACCCGAGGGCATGGGGCGGGGAGTGATGGCCTTGGGCTGGGGCATCCAGTGAGCATGGGTGCCAAAGCTGGAAATGAGGAGGGCAGCACCCAGGCAGGGCTCCCACTATGGGCAGAGGCTGTGGACTAGCCCTCAGCCTTGTGGAGAGGTGGGTGACTGGGTGACGGGCGGTGGTGGCAACCGGTGAGTTGTGCCGGTGCACCCGCTGCCAGGTGTTATTTAAGGAATTTCACTGTGGACCCGAGTGAGGTGGTTTCAGGGCAGGGATGAAGGACTTGAGATGAGGAGGTCTGGACCCCTAGGTTCAAACCCAGGGCAAGGCAGGGCTGGTGTCAGCCTTGGGGTAGAGCAAGCAGGTCTAGGGGCAGCGTGGTAGCAGGCAGCTCAGTGATCCCTGCCCCCCTGGCAGGCAGCCCCACGCCCCCATCCACACACACCGCAGCCACCTGCCCTCAGCCCTCCCAGGTGACCTCACAGAGTTCTGGGGAAGTGGCAGTACCATGCCCACCCAGGAACTGTGTGGACCTAATTAGCCCTTGGGAGCCTCCAGCCCCCAGCACAGAGTCCCCCAGGCTGGTTGAACACAGAACAGAGTCCCTGCAGGGCTGCCTGTGAGACCCCCTCCTCCCAGAGAGACTGACCTTCCCCGTACCCACAGCTTTCGCCCCTGCCCCAGGGCCCTGGGGAGGAGTGCGTCTGCTCCTGACCTTTTTAAGGGAGGGGCACGGTTGGGACCCTGGCCCAGGCAGACTGGGGTGGGGACGGGGCTGCCCGATGTTCCTGTTCAGAGCTGGAAAGGGAGGGAGGAAACCGTTTAGGCAGAACCCCTGAGAGGAGTGAGGAGCCCAAGGAGCACAGCTGCCTCTTCCCTGCCCTGGACTCCTCCAAATGTGGTACTGCCACCGGGCTTGAGGCCCCGCCCCTCCGCCCCGCCCCCACCCCCCCACCCCGCTCTGCTCCGCCTCCGGGCCCGGCCTCTGCAGGGGCTCCCGTACCCTGAGCAGTGCAGGTGAGCCTCAAACCACAGGGCCCAAGTTGGAGCCAGGCTGACGCTTCTTGGGAGAGGAAGGGAGGCCCACAGAGGTGGGACAGGCAGCTTACCCATTCCCCTGCCTGGTACTGAGCCTTAGAGACCCCCTCATGCGCCCTCCACGGCCCACGGATGGTGCTGTGATTGCCTCGGCCCTGAACCCAGCCCAGCCTGGACCTGCTGGAAGTTTGTATGACTGGGCAGGCCGCCATGGGTGTGGGTCTAGGGGTAGAAAGCAGTTTGAGCCACGCAAGTCTGGGAGGGTGACAGCCACGGAGAGGATGCAAGGCTCCTGCTTAAGTACCAGAAGCCCAAGTTAACAGACAGCACTGGGCCACGGGATGGGCGGAGAGGCTGGGGAAGCAGGCCCTGCTTGGACTAAGGGTCTGGAACGCTAGGCTCATCCATTGAGCCTTTATCTTCTGGTCAGGATGGGGAGATAATGTCAAATTTGGGCTTTAGGACTCTGGCTTGGTCTGCTGGGGTCAGGCCCCCTTCCCTGGAGCTCACTCAGTCCTGACCTGAGGTCTGGGGTGCACAGGAGCTGAAAATGAGCCGTCCATTGAGGTCCTGGCACCTGGGGAGAGGCCTTAGGCTGCTGGGTGCTGCCAGTGATGTGTCCCTTGCGCCTTCATCCTTCTCCAGTCGAGTTCCTGGCCCACCCCTCTGCCCTTGGGAAAGAAAGGCGTCTTCTGGGCTCTGCTGGTTGGGGTGGGAGCTTCAGATGAGGCCAGCACCGAGGGAGAGAAGGCAGGACGAGAGGAGTAGCTCAGGCCCGGCCAGGACAGGCTGCATGCCCTGAGAGGCTTTAGTTTCGGGCAGGTTAGAGCTGGACTAGGGCTTATTCAGGTGTGTCCCTGGAGCAGAGAGACCAGCAGGGCCAGGTGAGGAGGCCAGGACATGGGAGGGGGACAGAGCAAACACATGGATGAGTCCTCCAGATAGTCCCCTGGGCCTGAGGCCTTGGACCCAGGTCAGGGAGCTTTGGGTGCCTTGAATGGAAGGGACTAGAGCAGTTAGGGTCAGAACCTGGGCTTAGATCGGCCTGCCCTGACTCCAGGCCCCCACCTCAGGCTCATAAAATGAGTCTCAAGTCATTAAGCTCCCACCCTGCCCCTTTGTGCTCCAGGCTCCCCCCCTGGTGCTGGGCCAGGTCCCTCACAGCTTCTCTTGCTGGGCCCTGGATGCCCTGGGCCCCCCTACATCCCTGCGGTCTGCCGGGAGGAAGCGGCCCTCCTCCCCCACCGTGACTCTGCGCTTCCTGCCCCGGCTGGGGTGGGAGGGGACGTTTCCCGTTCACACCCAAGTTTCCCTGTCGGCACCCAGACTCGGGCTCAGCCGCTGCCCCTTTTACCATGGAACCAACTCTGGGGCCTGGGGTCCAGGTAACCAGCCAGGGTGGGTGGAGGTTCCCAGGGCAAGGTAGGACATTCTGCCGGAACGTGCGGGGATGTATGTACGCTGGGGTCTGCCTGGCTGACGGTGCACATTCATCTTGGCATCTAGAGTCAAGAAAGTTTCCTGCAGGTGGTGGCCACTGAGCTGGGAAAAGGTGGCAGGCGAGATCCCAGCTCTAGGCTTTGGGTCAGGGTTGGCTGGAGGGCCACAACCATACCCTAGGCATGTACACACTTAAGCCCCTCCCCTGCTTGTGTCAAACCTGCCTAGGTTCCCAAAGGTTAGAGAGGTGGGAACAAGAGGCTGGATAGCAGATGGGGGGCCCGGGAGAGGGGTCAATATGTACAGCAATCTTCTAACGCTGACCTTCCCACTTCCTGTCCTCTCCAACCTCACTGCTCTGCTTCCACTGTCTTCCCCGTGTCCACCTTCATTGATTCCTGTCTATGTTCCCTTACCCCCCGCGGCCACTGCATCCCTCTGCCCCCTCCGTTCCACCCCCAAACCTGCAGAAGGACCTGGGTTACCTGCAGCAGTGGCTGAAGGCCTTTGTTGGCGCCTTCGAGAAGAGCATCTCCCTCTGGTCTCTGGAGCCACGCAGGTGAGGGAGGCACCACACGGAGGGAGGGGAGACTGGGGGTCCGCAGCCCCCAGTGACCCCTCTCCCTGCAGGCCGGAGGAAGCAGGTGCGGACGTGCCGCTGCTACCGCTGGACGTGCTGCATGTGCTGGCGGAGCAGCTGGACGCCGGGGACCTGGAGCAAACCCTACTGCTGCTCAAGGTCTTCATTATCCTCTGCAGGTGGGTCCCTGTTGTCCCCAATGCGGGGGAGCGTGGAACTGTGGGCCAGAGGGGGCACTGGCATACTTCTGTGACCTCTCCCGTCATTCACTTTCCAGGAACCTGGAGAACGTGGGAGCAGGCCGGGGCCAGGTGCTGGTGCCCCGGGTGCTGGCACTGCTGACCCGGTTGGTGGCCAAGGTGAGGTGGGAGGTGGGCTTTACCTGGGGAAGGTGGTGCCGCAGGCGGTGGCCACTGCTGGGCTAACCTCCTTTCACCTTCTCCCCACGCCTACAGCTGAAAGAAACCCCAGCACCGCAGGAGGGCCAGGGTCCCCAGCTGGAGGAGGTAGCCCTGCATGCCCTTCTCCTGTGTGAGGGCCTCTTTGACCCCTACCAGACCTGGCGGCGCCAGCACAGCGGGTAAGAGTTGGCCCACCCAGCGGCAGAGGACCAGAGGCTCTGGGAGAGGATGGGGGTGGTTCCCGGGGCTAAGGTGTGGAGGTGGGAGATGGCTGTGTACCGGCTGCTGAGGGGAGGAGGGATAAAGTGCTCGACCTCACCCTGCCCCTGCCCACCCCATCACCCTCCCCAGGGAAGTCATCAGTGCCAAGGAGAAGAGCAAATACAAGTTCCCTTCTGCTGCTTTGCCCGGTGAATTCAGAGACTTTTTCCGAGGTGAAGCCACGCCCTCTCCCACTTGGCCCCGCCCCCAAACCTGAACCCCTTCCTGCGGTTTCCCATCCCTTAAGCAGCAGGCTTGGTGGCTGCTCTCTGAGCCGGGCAGAACCCTGCCAATCTGAGGGGTTCAGGGACAGAAGAGGAAAAGAGCACTCCTGGGCAAAATGAGTAGTTTCTTTTCTGGGCTACAGTCAAGGCCTGGCATTGGATGAGGGCATCAGTTTCCCTCCCCTCTTCCCTCCCATCTCCTGGGTCCCCTCAACCCCTTGTACCCCACTCTGATCTGGACCATCTTAAAAGTCCCTACTCCAATGCCTTTGTCCCTGTAGCCTCCATCTAGTTTCCACTCCTCCTCGAGGAGGTTTCTATACTAGGTTATCATCTCCACTTCCTACTCCCTCTTTTTTTGTGTGTGTGGCAGAGACAGAGAGAGTCAGAGAGAGGGACAGATAGGGACAGAGAGACAGGAAGGGAGAGAGATGAGAAGCATCAATTCCTCCTTGCAGCACCTTAGTTGTTCATTGATTGCTCTCTCATATGTGCCTTGACGGGGGGGGGGGGGGGGGCTACAGCAGAGCGAGTGACCCCTTGCTCAAGCCAGTGACCTTAGGCTCAAGCTGGTGAGCTTTGCTCAAACCAGATGAGCCTGCGCTCAAGCTGGCAACATCTGGGTTTTGAACCTGAGTCCTCCGTGTCCCAGTCTGACGCTCTATCCACTGCGCACTGCCTGGTCAGGCAACTACTCCTTCATCTACTCCTTCATTCTTTTTTTTTTTTATAAACAGGAACACATTTTTTTTTTAATTTTTATTTATTCATTTTAGAGAGGAGAGGGAGAGACAGAGAGATAGAGAGAGAGAGAGAGAGGAGAGAGAGGAGAGACGGGGGAGGAGCTGGAAGCATCAACTCCCATATGTGCCTTGACCAGGCAAGCCCAGGGTTTCGAACTGGCAACCTCAGCATTTCCAGGTCGACGCTTTACCCACTGTGCCACCCCCATTCTGCTCTGGCCTCCAGTTCTCCCTGGGGGCCCTCTTCTCCTGAGTCCCCTCTCTTCTGTCATTGCTGGCAAACTGGCCAGGACTTCAGGTGGGCTTGGGGCGGGATGCTGCCTGAATGGGGCAGCTGGACTTGGGAAGGCGGTGGTATCTCCTTGTCTCTAGATGTCTCATGGGGCTGCAGGCCTGGGCTAGAGCAGGGCCACCAGCTCAAGGAAGGGAGGCGTGCTTGGGGAACTCCCTGCCTCCATTCTCCCATGGCCTGAGTACTCTTCTCAAACAAACTGGATTTTGTTCCCGCTGCTATAAACGCTGTCGCCTGACACCCTCAGGATCAGACCCTGCTCCTCCCCACAGCCTTTCTCCCTGGCCCGTTTGCTCCCTGCACTGCAGCCATGGTTTGCCCTCTCGTGCCCAGAATGCGGCCGGGTGACCCACCCCCGGGTCCTTGCCCATGGTGGTTTTCTCTCCCCGCGCAGGCCAGCTCTGCCCCCACGCCTCACCTCTAACGTCCCTGCTCCTTGGCCTCCTACCCCTTCCCACCTGAATCAAGCCAGCTCTGCTCTTGCTCTTCTATCCCTGAACCCCCCACGTGATCCAGGGCTGGTCCTTTCCGCCCTCTGGGTTCAGTCAGTGGCCTGGCATCCTGTCCACCCCCCATATGACACTGTGAAAGCCCCTAGGAGTCCCCAGCAGGGACACGGGTGGGGGTGGGAGACATCTGTATGTTAGACACAGGACCGGTTGGTCGGTCGGTCCCCAGAGCTGTGGAGGAAGCTCCAACCGTCACAGGCAGAGGGACCAGGAGATTTGCATCTAAGAGATTAAACCCTGGGTTGCCCCGGGGAAGTGCGATGGGGGTGCGTGCTCACCCCAGGGTGTCTACTTTGGGGTTTAAGAATCTAGGGAGCTGGCTAGGCCTCAGGGCAAGGCCACGTTCCTTTTTAAGCTCCCCAAGAAGGGCTTTTGTCTTCCTCAGACCCCCTAGTACAGAGCAATGATGTTTTAGGACCCCTCACCTCAGAGCCTGGTCTCCTCCCTCAGATTGGGCCTCCCAGCCTCCACCCCCACTGCAGGGCTTCCGCCTCTAGCGTAGACCCCTGGTAGACCACCACCTGCAAGCTTGGTAACACTGCCCTGCCCTGCCCTGCCCACCCCACCCTGTCCAGAGAGCCTGCAGAATGCAAATTGTTTGCCTCCCACGCTGCTGCTGCGTCTCGTCCACCTCTTTGGCGCCGTCCTTGCAGGAGGGAAGGTAGGCTGGGAGGAGCCTGTGGGCCAGAGGGTGGCCGTCTTGGGGTTCTGCTGGGTGAGCCCCGCGCCCATTGCCATCTCTGTCCATACCTGCAGGAGAATGGGCAGGTGGCCGTGAGCGCCGGCTCTGTGCAGGGCCTGCTGGGTGTGGTGCAGGGCCGGGGTCGCGGGCCCACCCAGGACTGCCGCCTGGTGCCGCTGGCTCTAGAGGCCCTGGTGGGCGCAGTGCATGTCCTGCACACGAGCCGCACACCCCACCGAAATCCAGAGCTCCGCACCCTGCTTGAGGGCTACTTCCGCGTCCTTAATGCTGACTGGCCAGCTGGGCCGAGCTCGGGCCCTGAAGAGGCCCTTGTCACCCTGCGGGTCAGCATGCTCGGTGGGTATGGACTCCCAGACTCCTAGGGAGGTGGCACTGGGAGGCGAAGGCCGAAGTGACGATTGGAAGGCTGGACCAGGCAGTAGAGGGAAGGTTGAGGCTGACTGTGGGTACTGCTGGGGGGAGGGGCTGACCCTTGACCCCTCCATAGATGCCATCCCCATGATGCTGGCATGTGAGGACCGGCCAGTGCTCCAGACCACCTTCCTCAGCAACAATTGCTTTGAACACCTTATCCGCCTCATCCAGAACAGCAAGGTGGGTGGGGCCCAGACTGGGGCGGGGGCTGGAGACCCGAGGCCGGGGGAACCACGTGTGGGTGCTGAGAGGCTTCTGAGCGAACGTGGGCTGTACCAGGCTGGGCGAGCGTGGTTGGAGGGGGGCCTGCAGACTGTGGGGGGCATGGGGTTGAGGATGGCTCTGTACCCCGCGGGAGTCGGGCACTGTGGAAGGACCGGCGCTGCCCTGGCCCTTGTTTATTTGTGTCCCCTTTCCCCAGCCCCAGGTCCAGGGGCAGGAGGATGGCTCGGTGGTCTGGACCCAGGGCCTACTCCTGCCCCCTTGACTTCCCCGACTGCCCCTCTGAGCAAGGCATGGGCCATTCAGCCTTCCTCCTCTTCTCTGGGGCCTGGTGGGGCACTCAGCCTGGGCTCAGGGTGCACCCTTCCCTCAAGGGCAAGCCCCTGGCAGCTGCCCCAGGCCCTGCTCTAACCCTGCCCCTCCCTCATCTTCCTCCTTGTCTCTCCTCTGCCTCCTCCGTCCTGTGCCCTTCCCCTCCCCCACAGCTGTACCTGCAGGCCCGGGCGCCCCCTGAGGGGGACAGTGACCTGGCTACCCGGTTACTGACCGAGCCCGATGTCCAGAAGGTACCACCCTGGGGTTGACCAGCTCTGGCACTCACTTCCCTGGGCACCCAGCTGCTGGGCTCCCTTTTCTTGCCCTTCCTGCCCTATGCAGGGGGGTGAGCAGATATGTGTAAGGCTTGGTGTCGCCTAGCAGTGGGGCTGGATGTCCCATGCTATCTCACCTACCTCGTCTAAGGGAACAGGGCAGGAGTGATCTTGTCCTGCCTAGTATTGCTATGGGAGCTGGGGTCTGGCTGAGCCAAGCTGGAGGGAACCTTCGAAACTCAACCACCTACACCCTTTTCACAGAAGGGAAACAGCTCAGACAGATGTGCAGGGATTTGGCTATCGTCGTTTCTAGGAGAAGAGGTCCCCCAATGGGGCCACATCTTTCCTTAGATCCTTGCACCTGCCCTGCTCAGGTCACTGGGAGTCCTTTTCCTCCCATCCCTCCTGTGGTGCTCCCTGCCTCACCTGGCATGGGGGCTAGGAAGCTGCAGGGTAGCAGGGGCTTTGTGTGGGGCCCCCTCTCTCTGGGGGCTCAGTGCTCAGGCCCCAGCCTCCAGAACCCCACCCTGGCTTCGACCTCCTGAGGCAGCCCCGTGTGTCTGTTGCACTTGGCTGGTTTCTGAGAGCCTGTACGTCCATTTATTGGCAAGGCAGGCGAGACCTCTGGTTTTTACAGATGAGGAAACTGAGGCCTGGGGAGGGTAAGAAGGTGGCCTGAGGTCACTTAGGGGCTCAGGCAGAGCTGGAGCCAAGGGCTCATGGAGCCAAAACACAGCCTAGCACCGGCTGACAAGCTCTCCAAGCCCCCCGCCCCCTCATCCCCTCAGAGCAGGGTAGAGTGAGTAGGCAGCATGCCCCCAGCTGTCGGCTTCAGCCAGGGCGAGCCTCGGTGTCTCCACCTGGATCTGTGGGCGAGGGGTAGGGTCGGACTCAAAGGTCTCGAAGGTTCTTCCAGTGTTAACATCCTGTGATTGGTTACCCCTATTCCCTCACCCCTGGTCAATCATAATGGGTGCTGGGGCACTTGCTGGCCTGCCTGCACACGTATGTCTAGCTTGTGTGGGGATGGGTGGACACTGGGGCCCATAAGCCCACCAGAGAGGTATGGTGAGGGGATGGTGAGAGTGTCCACTGTTGATCTGTCCCCATGAGGCCCTTCCCAGCCTCGGTTCCTTCCCTGGCCTCTTTGTCAGAGTGAGTCTCGCCAAGTTGCTCAGAGAGGGCCCTAGGGTCAGGATGAAGGGCATAGCAGTTAGGCGAGGAGTATGGGACCTGGTGCCCAGCCAGAGTTGCCATGCCCCCAGGGCCCCCAGCCAGTTCAGCCACCTGCCTTGGGGCACCTGCTTCTGGCCCTATACCCCCCCTTCCTTCAGGGTGCTGCCGGCTGTGCCACCCTGGCGCCTGCCACTCCTGACTGCCCCTCCCCACCCCAAGGTACTGGACCAGGACACAGATGTCATTGCAGTCCATGTTGTCAGAGTGCTGACATGCATCATGAGTGGCTCCCCCTCAGCCAAGGTGAGGGGGCTGCTGTCCACCTGCAATAAGGGTGTGGGCTGGGACTTAAATTGACCACGTGGGCCAGCGCTGGCCTGGCTGGTGGCTGTTAGAGCAGGTGCGCTGGGAAGGTGCAGCTCAGTTCCTGGGTGGGCATGGTCACCAGTCAGCCCTGGAGCTGGGTCTCCTGGGTCAGGGCTGGGTGGGGGGAGGGCGCCCGTGGGCTGAGCACCACCTGCGTGCAGCCTTCTGAGGTGGACCCGTACCCCTGCACCCCTCTGCAGCCCCCCGCCCCTGCCGCGTGGTGACCCAGAGGCAGAACCGGGAGAGGGAGCCCTGGAAGCCGTTGCCTCTTCCAGGGTTTGTGTGGGTGTGAGTTCGCCCTGGGTGCACAGCCCTGTTCACTTCCTCCCCGTACCACCCTGCCCAGGAGGTGTTTAAGGAGCGTATTGGCTACCCGCATCTGTACGAGGTGCTGCAGAGCCACGGGCCCCCCACCCATCGGCTGTTGCAGGAGCTGCTCAACATGGTGAGGGCAGGGGCTCACGTCAGGGTCCCCAGGGCAGCCAGGGCTGAGTCAGGGCCACCATCGAAAGCCAGCTCTCTCCCTTGGGGAACTGTGTTGACTATGGCCAGTACATTCATACTATCCCCAGTGGCTGACCACTTGTTGGGGTCACCGAGATGAGGATGCTGGGCTGCTTGGGGCCCAGAAGCTGCTGCCTGTGAGCAAGTTCCAGGATTATCCTGGGGACATGCAGTTGGGGTTTAGGCCAACCCAGACCCAAAGCCACGTTTTGAGGGTTAACAGGGCTGCAGGGCTGTCGTTAGTACTGGTGGTCGTCCATGTCTCTCTGACTTCACTGAGCCTTGACACGACCCGTGAGAAGGATGGGGGAGCACGTGTTGCTTTCCTTCGTTTTAGGCAAGTAAACGGACAGAGGAAGTCCCGTGGCTGGCAGGGGGGTCTGCTCCATGCCAGTTGCCCAGGACCTGTCCTACTCTCTCTACCCACAGGCTGTGGAGGGAGACCACAGCGCACACCCACCACCGCCCATCCGCAACGAGCAGCCGGTACTGGTGCTAATGCAGTGGCTGCCGGCCCTGCCCACAGCTGAGCTGCGGCTCTTCCTAGCACAACGCCTCTGGTGGCTCTGCGACAGCTGCCCTGCCAGCCGTGCCACGTGCGTGCAGGCCGGCCTGGTGGGCTGCCTGCTGGAGACACTCAGCATGGGGGCAGCCCTGGGGACCCGCTGCCAGGAGCAGCTGCTGGCGCTGCTGCAAGCATTGGGCCGCGTGTCACTAAGGCCCTTGGAGCTGCGTCGCCTGCTTCGCCCCCCGCCAGGGTTGGCTTCGGGGACGGAAGGAGCCGAGGCGGAGAATGCCCGGCACGCGGGGGCCATCATTCGCGCGTTATCAGGCATGGCCCAGCACCAAGGCCCTGCCCGTGCCCTACACTACTTTGACCTCACGCCCAGCATGGCGGGTATTATGGTGCCCCCTGTGCAGCGATGGCCAGGAACTGGCTTCACCTTCCATGCCTGGCTCTGTCTGCACCCCACGGCGACAGCGCCTGCCACAGCCCACACCCAGCCGCTCCAGCGAAAGCAGCTGTACAGGTGGGTGGGCTGCCAGGAGCCGGGGCAGAATGCCAGGGGAAGTGGGAGAACCAGCAGGCATAACTAGCTCCACCTGTCCCCAGCTTCTTCACCAGCGGTGGCTCTGGATTTGAGGCCTTCTTCACTGCGGCGGGGACCCTGGTGGTGGCCGTGTGCACCCGGAAGGAGTACTTGACCATGACTTTGCCTGAAGTGTCCTTTGCGGACTCTGCCTGGGTGAGCCTCTGTCCTTGTGTGGCCCAGAGTGGTGGAAGGGACACTAAGCCCTGGCCTACAGCCTGACACGGTGGCTTCTGTTCTAGCACTGTGTGGCCATCGTCCACGTGCCAGGGCGCCGGCTCTTCAGCCAGAACCTGGTGCATGTCTACAAAGACGGCCATCTGGTCAAGACAGCAGCCCTCCGCTGCCCCTCCCTCAGTGAGGTGTGCCAGGCAGGGCTTGGGGAGGCTTTGGGTAGCTAAGGGGACTTGGACAGGGTAGGGTCCGGAGCCCTAGGGTGCCCCCCCCAGGCCTTTGGGGTCTGTGCGGCTATGGGGGTCACAGTGAGGAACTGGACGTAGGTGGGACCCCAGGCTGTGCTGCAACCTGATCAGTCCCCCAACCCTGGCCCTGCAGCCTTTCTCTTCCTGCTGTATCGGCTCGGCTGGGCACCGCACAACGACCACCACCACGGGGCTGCCTGCGCCACCCGTCCCTACTGCCCTGGCCCACACTCACCCCTCCCTCATCCGCTCCCAGTCAGTCCCGGCCAGCACAGGCCTCGGCTGGGGCTCCGGGCTGGCGGCCCCCCTGCAGGAGGGCAGCATCAGCTCCACCCTTGCAGGCACACAGGACACTCGGTGGGGCAGCCCCACATCCCTGGAGGGCAAGCTGGGGGCTGTGGCCATCTTCCATGAAGCCCTGCAGGCGGCGGCCTTGAAGGTCCTGTGTACCCTGGGTATGCAGCCCACGCCCCTGCCCCAGTGCCTCAGAGCTGGGTGGTTGGGACATACAAAGGCGAGAAATTACGGGTCTGAGGGGAGAAGGCATCCCTGGGAGTCTTCTGCTTGGGGTTAGATGGGGTTTGGCCAGAGGTCCAGCCAGGTCTGAATGCCCCTGCCAACCCCCAGGACCCAATGAGACAGCACCCTTCAAGCCTGAGGGTGAACTGCATGAACTTGGCACCAAGCTGCTGCTCCACTACTCACCTCAGGTATTGGGGGGCAGTAACCCTGTTACCTACCCCTGGCTCCCACACTGTCTGCTGCCCCTCCCCCAACTGAAGCTTGCCTGCTCCCCTGCCCCCAGGCCTGTAGGAACAACATCTGCCTGGACCTGTCCCCTGGCCACGGGCTGGACGGCCGCCTGACAGGCCACAGGGTGGAGACCTGGGATGTGAAGGTGTGTGTATCCGTGTGGGCGGCGTGTGCAGAAAGCACGAGCATGGGCGCGTGTATAGAGGGCGGGCTGGGTAGGGACACTACGCCCTGGGAGGTCTTGATGAGACCGCGGTTCAAGAGAGCAAATCTTCCCTGGACCCCGGTTCCCAGACTTAAGGGCATGCTGGGGTTGAGTGGGTCAGGAAACGGCTGGGGGCTGCCTTCTCACAGCCGGCCCCTCACCCTAGGATGTGGTGAATTGTGTGGGAGGCATGGGTGCCCTGCTGCCCCTGCTGGAGCGAGTGGCTGCACAGCCCCAAGAGGCTGAGGCGGGTCCAGCTGAAACACATGACCTTGTGGGTCCCGAGCTGACCTCTGGCCACAAGTCCTCAGGTAAGTGACCCTGATGCCTGGATCAGAAATCTTGGCATGATGGGGGGCTGGAGTGCCCGATGTCTCTGGCCACTGGCAGACCCTTGACCCACATCCGTCCCCTCCCCGGTGGCTGGCAGAGGAGCGGATGGAGAGAAACGCAGTCGCTGCCTTTCTGCTGATGCTGCGGAACTTGCTGCGGGGCCACCCCGTGAACCAGGACAGCCTGGTGCAGTGCCAGGGGCCTGCCGTCATCGGGGCCCTCCTGCGCAAGGTAGGCCGCCAGGGCAGGTGGGAAGGGGCTGCCCTTTCTGACCGAGGGGCCTGGGTAGGAGCACCAGGGAGAGCCTCCTGGGAGACGTGGCACTTGAGTAGGGCCTTGAAAAGGTGGGCAGGGTTTTGCTGAGGGCCTGGGGGAGGTACCAGCACAGGCTGGGTCAGGGGACTTCACAACAGACTGGAGGCTTGCACTTCAGGGACAGGAGGGAGCCACTGAGGGGTGCAGACAGGCAGGGAGCTCGTGTCTGTCTGCCTGTGTCGAGCTGAGTGGAAGCTGGGAGGCTCAACAGCGGTGGGCGGGGCCTGGGCCTGACCTCACCCCAGCTCCTTCTGCTCCAGGTTCCAAGCTGGGCTATGGACATGAATGTGCTCATGTCTGCCCAGCTGCTAATGGACCAGGTGGCAGCTGAGGGCAGTGGGCCCCTCCTGTACCTGCTTTGCCAGCATTTGCTTTTCAACTTTCACCTCTGGACACTCAGCGACTTCGCTGTACGCGTGGGTAGGTGTAGAGACTTGGGTGAAGGGTTATCTCCCGGCAGGATGGTGGTAGAGGTTCTAAGAGGTTCTAACCCCACCCTGGGGCATCTGAGTGGAACGTGACCCTCCCTGGGGCTGTCTGGGAAGAGGGTCAGAAAGGGCCCAGCTCAGCGTGGTGGCCTGAGGCCTCTGCTGATGCTCCCTCAGGCCACATCCAGAACATGTCCAGCATAGTCCGCGAGCACAGACAGAAGCTACGGAAGAAATACGGGGTCCAGTTCATCCTAGATGCCCTTCGCACCCACTACAGGTGAGGCTGGCGGGGGGCAGGTGGCTGGGGGGCTGACCTAGCTGCCTCTGGCCGTGGGGATGGGCGGTTCAGTCCCCCAGCTTACTTGCCCACTCTCCCTGTTCTCTACCGTCTGTGCCCCTGCGTTTTCCTGACCCTGGTGGGTGTGTCTGCTGGGAACGGCTCAGCCCACAGCGGGAGCGCCCCCTGGCGGCTGACGACCTGCGCACGATGCAGACATTCCTGCTGGGCCTGGTGCGGGAGTTTCTGGCGCGGAGCGCCCCGGCTGAAGACATGCAGGTGGTGCTGAGCTTTCTGGCAGCTTCGGGTGATGATGGCCAGGTAGGCTGGAGGCTGGTGGCACGGAAGCTCGCGTGAGGGGTGGAGTGTGGACCACGTGGGGAAGCCCAGCCCAGTGTGAGCCTTTGTGTCCCCCAGGTTGTGGGCACCCTGGACCTGCTGCTGGCACTGCTTCAGGGCTCCTCAGCACAGGACTTCCTGGCTGTCTTCCTGCTGGAGCCAGGGAACCTGGAGGTGCTGCTGGCACTGCTGGTGCGGCCACGGTCCCTACCTCTGCTGTCCGACCGAGTCTGCGAGGTATACCCAGCCCATCCAACCCCGGCATCCTATTCGCTGTGGCACCTGCCCGAGGTCCAGGGAGGCGCAGCGGCCTTGGGCTGGCAGAGGAAGCTGCCTTCGCAGACCTTTCTTGGAGGCACACTCCCGCGTGGTGACTTCCCGTTCCTGCGGTGACTTCTTCCCCATGATGACACCCGCGCTATACCTGCACACACAGGTCCTGCGCAGACTGCAGCAGAACGAGCGCTTACCGGAGCGGAGCCGCCAGCGGCTCCGGCTGCACGAGTGTGGCCTCCAGGGTCTTGTCGCCTGCCTGCCGGAGGGCACGGTTTCCCTCCAGCTCTTCCAGGGCCTCTACAAGCTGTTCCTGGGGACAGGTACAACCTGGTTGGGGCCAAGAGTCGGTGCAGAGGGAGGATGCAACATGGGTCTGGGAACAGCAGGCGGGAATCGGGAAGGTGTTGGTACAGAGGGGCGAGGCTGAGCCAGCAAGGGGCTGCAGCCCCTGCTGGGATCGGTCCCTCAGGCTCCTCTGGCTGTCCTCCCAGATTGCCTGAGCCTCTCAGATCTCATGGCTGTGGTGCAGCTCTCCTTCCAGGCTGACCTCAGTGTCCGCCTAGACATCTGTCGCAAGGTGAGTGTGGGAGGTGAAAGCTTGGGTAGAGTGGGGGGAAGGGGAGCCCTACCCTGACACACTATTTGCCGGTGGTGAGGGGTCTCTGGAAGCCTCCTCTGCAAAGACCCCAGGACAGGGGTCTAGTGGCAGATCTCTTGGACGAGTACCTCACTTGCTGTGCCCTGGCCCGCAGCTCTTCCACCTCATCTGCAAACAGCCTGATGTAGTGCAGATGCTGGCCCAGCAGGCAGGCTGGCAGGATGTCCTGACCCGACTGTACGTGCTGGAGGCGGCCACGGCTGGCAGTCCCCTGCCTTTCCCCCCAGAGCCGCCTGCCTCCCCAGAGACAGCCTTACCCAAGCCACCCACTGAGTCACCTGAACCTTCGGATGTCTTCCTGCCCTCAGAGGTCCCCTGCCCTGATCCTGATGCCTTTTACCAAGCCCTGTCCCCATTCTGTGCACCCTTTGACCTGGGCCTGGAACGGTCCAGTGTGGGCTCAGGCAACACTGCTGGTGGCGGTGGCAGCAGCGGGACCCTAACTCCAGCCAGCCAGCCTGGCACGCCCTCCCCACTGGATGGGCCCCGGCCCTTCCCTGCTGCCCACGGCCACCACAGCTCTAGTCTTTCCAACGTGCTGGAGGACAGCAGCCTCCCAGAGCCCACCATCAGTGGGGACGACACCTCTAATACCAGCAACCCTCAGGTGAGGCAGGCCTGCCCTCTGCCACTGCACAGCACTAACAGAGGACACCTCTGGGACACGGGGCAGGCAGTGTAGCCTTTCTGCCAGTGTAGCCCTGGCTGACATCGGGGCTGCAGCTGCCAATGGGGTCCTAGAATAGAGCAGAGACTTTACAGGGCCTCTGGATGGCTCTAAGGGTCCTATCTGGTGCTTCTGGGGTGGGGGGTGGGCCTCTGCTTATTCTATGGTATTCTTCCAGAGAACTCCAGGACAGTTCTTGAGGCCTGTAAGGACTGAGGTATAGATTTGTGAACCGCCCGATCTAGTCTTAGGAGTCACTGAAACCCCTAATTCTCCCTGGAATCCAGGCAATACCTCATCCTTCCAGGCCTCTGAGCCAGGTCGTCTGTTGACTGAATGATCTGCTTCCTGGTGTCCTTACTAGTGGTGGGCAAGGGGTGCTAAACAGGGATAGTGTGGGGTCAGCGTGACTCCCGCCGTCCCCTACCCACCCCTCACACCACCCATCTGCTCCCACAGCAAACCCCCGAGGAGGAGCTGTGCAACCTGCTCACCTACGTGCTGTTCTCGGTGACGTGGCGGGGTGTGGAAGGCAGTGACGAGGCCGCTTGGCGGGAGCGTGGCCAAGTCTTCTCAGTGCTCACCCAGCTGGGGGCCTCAGCCACACTTGTGTGTCCCCCAGACTGCATCAAGCGCAGGTGAGCAGGCATCTTGGGAAGGTGGGGGCCTCCAGGAAGCCTGCAGGTAAAGCAGACAGTCAGGGAGATACCTGAGTCCCTCTCCCATCCCCAGCCTCCTGGAGATGATGCTGGAGTCAGCCCTGACCGACATCAAAGAAGCCCCTGCTGGGGTCCTGGCCAGCCTCACCCAGCAGGTGCTCTGGCTGCTGCGGCTGCTGCAGGACTTCCTGTGTGCCGAGGGCCACGGCAACCAGGAGCTGTGGAGTGAGAAGGTGTGTCAGCTCAGAAGGTGTGAGCCACATGAGCATGCGTGTTCCTGTGAGCCCTCAGGTGTCTGGTTTGGGGGGATGAGTACACGTGTGCTGTCCTGCATGGGTCGACCCGGTGTCTCTGAGCATGGACTTGTTTCTATGTGTAAACCTGACCTGGCCCCCAGCCCACACCTTACCTTGCTCCCTCCCCATGGGCTTCTGGCCTCATCTCGTGATGGCTGCTGGGAATACTTGTGACAGCTCTTTGAAGGTGTGTGTAGCCTGCTTGACCGCCTGGGAGCCTGGCCACACCTGGCCAATGGCACAGCGGATCTCCGAGAGATGGCACAGATAGGCCTGCACCTTGTGCTCGGCTACATCCTATTGGAGGACCCACAGGTGAGCACAGGGTGGGTGTAGGGGAGGGGTGTGGCAGGTGTAGGGAGCTCTGGGAGCAGCTGGGTGCCACCCACACTCCCTTTTCATCCCCAGCTGCACGCCCAGGCCTATGTGAAGCTGCACGGGCTGCTGCAGACCGCCGTGCCCATGCGCCGGGAGGAGGCCTGCTATGTGCTCTCCAAGCTGGAGGCTGCGCTGGCGCGGGCGCTTAACACCTCCCCCTGTGGGATGGCCACTGAGGCCGGGGAACCCCCAACCACAGCTGCTACGTCTGCTGAGCGCTGCTCGTGGCTGGTGCCGCTGGTGCGCACGCTGCTGGACCGTGCCTACGGGCCACTGGGGCTGCAGTGGGGGCTACCTTCTCTGCCACCCACCAACGGCAGCCCCACCTTCTTCGAGGACTTCCAGGCCTTTTGTGCCACACCCGAATGGCGTCACTTCATCGACAAGCAGGTGCCTGCCTGTAGGGGGGTGCACGGGAAGGGAAGTGAAGGCTGGAAGCCCGCATCGAGCGCTGGTTTCGTTCCCCTGCCCAATCCTCCAGGTGCAGCCCACCATGTCCCAGTTCGAAATGGACACCTATGCTAAGAGCCACGACCTCATGTCGGGCTTCTGGAACTCCTGCTACGACACACTCATGAGCAGTGGGCAGAGGCGGCAGCAGGAGCGGGTGCATTGTCGTCAGGCCTTCCAGGTATGCGCCCAGGGTGGAGGGCGAGGAGCTGCTCCACGCATGCCCCCAGAGGACTCCTGATGGGCTGGGACAGAAAGGGGCCAGCGGGACTCACCCATTGCTCTACTCTCCACCCCCCAGGAACTGGTGCTGGAACCTGCGCAGAGGCGGGCGCGCCTGGAGGGGCTGCGCTATGCGGCTGCGCTGAAGCAGCAGGCAACGCAGCACTCCACGGTCCTGCTGCACTGGGGGGCGCTGTGGCGGCAGCTCTCCAGCCCCTGCGGGGCCTGGGCCCTGAGGTGGGTGGGGCTGGGGCTGGGGTAGGGGCGGGGCTTGGGAGGGAGGGAGGGACCTGGAAAGCCAGACAGCTTCCGGTTTGGGGGGGAGCCTAGGAGGAATCACCTTGGACTTACCTGCAGGGACCCGCCCACGCCCCGGTGGAAGATGTCCAGCGCCGAGACATACTCACGCATGCGTCTGAAGCTGGTACCTAACCATCACTTCAACTCTCATCTGGAAGCCAGTGCCCTGCGTGACAACCTAGGTGAGAGGGCGTGCTGAGTTGGGTCCACCCAACCTCATATGCTGTCCTATCTAGTTCTGGCTGAGTATCCTTGGGCCCATTGCAGGTGAGGTCCCCCTGACTCCCACGGAGGAGGCCTCGCTCCCTCTAGCAGTGACCAAAGAGGCCAAAGTCAGCCCTCTACCCGAGGAGCTGCAGGAAGACCAGCTGGGCGAGGATGAACTGGCTTCACTGGAGACTGCGTGAGCGGGGCTGGGCCAGAGCTGATTGGGGTGGTGGCCGGGACTCTGTGCGGTGTGTGCATGCTTGCTGGGGGATTCCTGCTGCAGGGCTAAACACCCTGACAGGACTGTCCCGCATCAAGTGGAGGGCTGGGAAGAGCTGTCTAGCAGAATAGATAGTTGCTCTTTTGTGGCGAAGTCCTCGAGCAGGACTGAGAAACAAACAAGACGAGGATGGGGGCCCATGGGAGTGGGCAGGGGCTGAGGGAGTGGCAGCTGGGGACATGAGTTGGTGTCCTGGCAAGACATTCAGAGACCCAAGGGCAGGAACTGTGGCCAGTCTGTACCTTGAGCAACTCTTCTCGCCCATCTGACTGGATGGCATTCAGAGAGTGTGCTTGTGGGGAAGAGGGTCCCAGAGCCTGGAGCCTGAAGTTGGTGCTGACCCCCAGGATGGAGGCAGCGGAACTGGACGAGCAGCATGAGAAGCTGGTGCTATCAGCTGAATGCCAGCTGGTCACAGTGGTGGCCGTGGTCCCAGGGCTGCTGGAGGTCACCACACAGCATATATACTTCTATGATGGCAGCGCTGAACGTGTGGAAACCGAGGATGGTGCGTTCTGATGAAGCTGGCTGGGGGGATGGTCGGAGGTGGCTGTGGTCTGGTGGGGCCAGAGGAGTGACTACTGCACCTGCTACTCACCCCTGCAGGCATTGGCCATGACTTCCGGCGCCCACTGGCCCAGCTGCGCGAGGTCCACCTACGGCGTTTCAACCTGCGCCGTTCAGCACTTGAGCTCTTCTTTATTGATCAGGCCAACTACTTCCTCAACTTCCCGTGCAAGGTGGGTGGGGCTGCAGCCTCCTCGCCTTGCCAAGCCCCTAGGCCTCAGCCCTATCCCATCCCATCCCACACTCAGATACGGAACCAGGTATACTCGTGGCTCCTGCGCCTGCGACCCCCGACCCAAGGCTACCTCAGCAGCCACTCCCCGCAGGAGATGCTGCGTGCCTCAGGCCTTACCCAGGTGAGAGCCCTGGAGTGTGAGGGGCGGGTGGGTGAGTCAGGGCCCTGCAGTTGGGAGGAGTGCCAGATAGCCCAGCTGGCTCCTCTCTTGCCTGCCCCTGCCCCCCCAGAAATGGGTGCAGCGTGAGATATCCAACTTCGAGTACCTGATGCAACTCAACACCATTGCGGGGCGGACCTACAACGACTTGTCTCAGTACCCTGTGGTGAGGGCCCACTCCGTACCCCCACTCACCCCTCTGATCTGCCAGCTCTGGTTCGCCCAAGTGTAGGCACTGATGGGAGGGGAGCCCCGGGCTCTGTCTTAGGGTGGTGCTGCCTGAGACTTGGCTTCTGTTCCCTGCCACACCCCCACATACCCTGGTCCACTCTCATCCCCTCCTGGCCTCTGTTTTCTCTGATGGGAACCCTGTCCCAGACGGTCTGTCCTGCTCCCCAGTGGTCTTTCCAAGTGATGGGTCCCCACCTGTGGGCCTTGCCCAGCCTCCTGAGGGTGAGGCAGGGCAGAGTGGGCAAGTAGGCCATCAGGACCCTCATGCAATTCTTGCCCGGGTGGGCGGCCAGTTCCCCTGGGTCCTACAGGACTACGTGTCCCCAACCCTGGACCTCAGCAACCCAGCTGTCTTCCGGGACCTGTCCAAGCCCATCGGTGTGGTGAACCCTAAGCATGCCCAGCTCGTGAGGGAGAAGTGAGCATGTGGACAAGGTGGGGCTCGGAGGTCGGGATGGGCACGGGGGGGACTTCTGCTGACACCCTAACTGTGACTCCAGGTATGAGAGCTTCGAGGACCCCGCGGGCACCATTGACAAGTTCCACTATGGCACCCACTACTCTAATGCAGCAGGCGTGATGCACTACCTCATCCGCATGGAACCCTTCACGTCCTTGCACGTCCAGCTGCAGAGTGGCCGGTGCGGCCCAGGGCGTGGCAGGCAGATGGTAGCTGGTTGGGGGGAGGTCCTCCAGACACCCTGGGCCCTCTGTCTCTCCTTCCCCCCCTGCATACTGTCTCCCCCCCCCTGCTGCCACCCCCTGCTCACTCTGCCTCTGCCCCCCCAGCTTTGACTGCTCTGACCGGCAGTTCCACTCGGTGGCAGCAGCCTGGCAGGCCCGCCTGGAGAGTCTGGCTGACGTGAAGGAGCTCATCCCAGAGTTCTTCTACTTCCCTGACTTCCTGGAGAACCAGAACGGTGGGAGCTGGCGTGGGGTGGCGACGCGAGCCAGGGTGCCCGGGGGGCCGGGAAGACAGCTGACGCGGTCCTCTGTTCCAGGCTTTGACCTGGGCTGCCTCCAGCTGAGCAATGAGAAGGTGGGTGATGTGGTGCTGCCCCCATGGGCCAGCTCCCCTGAGGACTTCATCCAGCAGCACCGCCAGGCTCTGGTGAGGACATGAGTACATCGGACAGGCAGGCCGCTGGGGCAAGGGTTTGGGGTTGGGGTCAGCGATCTGTTCCCGACTGACCGCCCCTCCTATCCCTAGGAGTCGGAGTACGTGTCTGCCCACTTGCACGAGTGGATTGACCTCATCTTTGGCTATAAGCAGCGGGGGCCGGCTGCAGAGGAAGCCCTCAATGTCTTCTATTACTGCACCTATGAGGGTGGGCAGTGCCCTGGGCTTAAGTGGGTGCTGGGCAGAGAGTGCAGAGGGCACGGGGGGAGTCCTGACTGCTCTGCCTGCCCACCCAGGGGCTGTGGACCTGGACCATGTGGCAGATGAGCGGGAACGGAAGGCTCTGGAGGGCATCATCAGCAACTTTGGGCAGACTCCCTGTCAGCTGCTAAAGGTACGACCAGCTTGGAGGTGAGTGGTCAGGGGTAGCTGTGCCATGGTGCTCACCGGCCACTTGCCCACAGGAGCCGCATCCAGCTCGGCTCTCGGCTGAGGAAGCGGCCCAGCGCCTTGCACGCCTGGACACTAACTCACCGAGCATCTTCCAGCACCTGGACCAGCTCAAGGCCTTCTTCGCAGAGGTGAGAGGAGGCAGGGCCCTCACTTCTTACTCTGTGAGATGAGTTGAACCCCACTGTCCTTGCCAACCTTTTGGGGCAGATGGAAAACCTAAATAAAGGTATTAAGACATCTTGGAAAGAGAAGTGAACATGAGAAGACTGTGGGAGTGCGGCTGGGGTACCTTCTTCATGAGGGCCAAGACAAGGTGTTGCTCCCTTAGCCTTCTCTGCTAGCCGTAGGGAGACCAGAAGGCATCTCTGGCCTTGGACAGTCCCTCACCTTCCTGTCTACACCCAGCAGGCTGGGAGGACATAGAGTAATGGGGTGGGTAGACCAAGCTTGAGACTCTGGAAGGATCTTCCTTGTCCATCCCAGCTCCTCACTTACTCTCTGGGATGTCCTCCCAAAGCCCCACTGGTTTCCTGTGTGTTTCTCAGAGGGACCCCTGCCTCTGTGACACCTCGCCCGGGACCCCTGGGGGCTGAGGGCAAAGGAAAGAGTGGTGCCCTAGGGAACAGACAGTGTGGTGGGGGTCCCGGCTGGCCTCTCGGCCACAGCCAGCCCTGCACTCTGTCTCACGTCACAGGTCATCAGTGATGGCGTGCCCCTGGTGCTGGCCCTGGTTCCCTATCGGCAGCCCCATTCCTTCATGACCCCAGACCTGCTGGTAAGTGCACTGGGCAGGACCCCACCCAGCTCCACCCCATCTCAGACTCTATCCCAAACCCTCCTCTGCCCCCTCCTACTCACAGGTGACCGTGAGTGCCAATGGGCTGCTGGGCACCCACAGCTGGTTGCCCTATGACCGTAACATAAGCAACTACTTCAGTTTCATCAAAGACTCCACCAAGTAAGAGACAGGGCTGTGGGCAGGGGTGGGCATATCCCCACCCCATCAGACTGTTGGCCAGCCGTAGGGTCTGGCTAAGGTCTCTGAGGGCCTGTGTATCCCACATGGCCTGGCCTCACCTTTCATCACCCTCACTGGGTCAGGATGCAGCGACTGCTGAATGGCCCATGGGTGCCGGATAGTGGCGTGAGTGGGCAAGCCCTGGCAGTGGCCCCTGATGGAAAGCTGCTCTTCAGTGGCGGCCACTGGGACAGCAGCCTTCGAGTGACCGCACTACCCCGGGGCAAGCTGTTGAACCAGCTCAACCGCCATCTTGGTATGAGTGGCCTGGGAGCTGGGGTGGTGCAGGCCTGGGTAGTGTCCTGAGGCTTGCCAGGAGAGGGGTGACTACTCTGTTCCACTTGTGCAGACATAGTGACCTGCCTTGCACTGGACACCTGTGGCATCTACCTCATCTCAGGCTCCCGGGACACCACGTGCATGGTGTGGCGGCTGCTGCAGCAGGTATGCTGGGTGGGCAGCTTTGTGGGGCCCCCATAGTCCAGACCCGCAGCCCACCCGCAGTACCTCTCCATAGGCTTCCAATCCTGCCCTCCTCTCTTCCCCTTCCACCCACTGCTGTGAGCAAGCCTGGGGCTCCACGACCCTCCAACTCTGGCTTTGCACAATGCCCTCACTCTTCTGAGCTTTAGCCTTCTCATTCAGGGCCCAGGATATTGGGATGCCCTCAGTCCTGAGCCAGCCCTGGCTTCCCACAGGATGGTCTCTCGATAGGGCTGGCATCAAAGCCTATGCAGGTCCTCTACGGGCACGAGGCTGCAGTGAGCTGTGTGGCCATCAGCACTGAACTCGACATGGCTGTGTCTGGATCCGAGGTATATATGCCTGTGCTTAGGGGAGGCCAAGTTTGCTGGGCATTGCCCCTGGAACCCTGAGACCCCTGCCCAGCACCCTAAGTTGCCTTCCTACAGGATGGAACTGTGATCATCCACACTGTACGCCGTGGCCAGTTTGTGGCAATACTACGGCCCCCCGGGGCCATGTTGCCTGGACCTGTGTCCCACCTAGCACTGGGGCCTGAGGGCCAGATTGTGGTACAGAGCTCAGCGCAGGAACGTCTGGGGGCTCAGGTATGGGAAAGGTGCACCCAGTCAAGACCAAGACCGGGGTGGTTGGGATTCTGTCCTTGCTGACACCTCCTGCTTCTTCCAGGTCACCTACTCCTTGCACCTGTACTCCGTGAATGGGAGGTTGCGGGCTTCACTACCCCTGGTAGAGCAGCCCACAGCCCTGGCAGTGACGGAGGACTTTGTTCTCCTGGGCACAGCCCAGTGTGCCCTGCACATCCTCCACCTGAACAAGTGAGCCCCACTGTTTATGGGTTCATGGTCCCTCAGGGTGGTTGGTGGTCAGTGACAGAGAATTCTAGGAGGCCCCCCATCCTTCCGTGGACCCCACCCTCTTTGCATGCCTGTGGGCACATCCTGCATGGCCTGTCACCTGAGTCCTCATCTCCCATTGGGGAGATCTTGCCTTTGCTCTCTCTTAGCCACACCCTTGTGGGAGATCTCTTCATGTATCAGGGTTTCATCTGAGCCATCCTTCAAATGAGGGTAGACAGTTGGCTGGATGCCAAGCTGCCTTGCAGTTGCGAGTTCATGTATCCCCTCCCTCCCTCTCCAGCCTGCTCCCGGCCGCGCCTCCCGTGCCCATGAAGGTGCCCATCCGAAGCGTGGCTGTGACCAAGGAGCGTAGCCACGTGCTTGTGGGTCTGGAGGACGGCAAGCTTATCGTGGTGGGCGCTGGGCAACCCTCTGAGGTGAGGAAAAGGGCAGCGTGGGCCTCGAATGGAGCGGGGAGTGATGGTCCTGGCTGACCCCACCCCGCTCCTCCTCCACCAGGTGCGCAGCAGCCAGTTCGCGCGGAAGCTGTGGCGATCCTCACGGCGCATCTCGCAGGTGTCCTCTGGGGAGACAGAGTACAAACCTGAAGAGGCGTGCTGACAAGCCGCCCGGCTCCGGCGCAGGCCGTGCCCCCGGCGCAGGCCGTGCCCCCGGCGCAGGCCGTGCCCCCGGCGCAGGCCGTGCCCCCGGCGCAGGCCGTGCCCCCGGCGCAGGCTCCACCCGGGAAGCCCCGCCCAGGAGTCAGCGAAGCCGTCCGCGGCACTCGGGGTGGGCGGTGCCCCACCCCGCCCAGCTCAGGGATTGGTGGGCGGTGTCACTCCAGGAAGCCCCGCCCCTCGCCGGCAGAGGGGCGGCCCGGAGACCCAGAACTGGCCCTAGCGGCCACACAGCACGTTTTGCACAGTCTGGAGAGGGGAGCTCAGCCTCCCAAGACCCTTGTTCCGGCAGAGCACAGGAACCGGGTTGTGGCCTTAATCCCTAAGGCAGACCCCGCTCTCCCATTCTCGGCAATAAATTTGGCCTAGTTTTGTAGCTGTTCCCCTCCGAGTATGCGCGCGCGCAGCGTTTCAGCCTGCCCCGCTCACGGTCGGGACGCGCGTCCCCCTGGACCTGAAACCTCCAGGGCAACTTGTCCCCTCCGCGTGGCCTCAGCTTTCCCAGCTGCACTGCCCCTGTCTTTCGGACCCCTGCCGGTCGTTCTTCCCGGCTCGTGTTCCCACTCGTCAGTCCTCCACGGGATCACCACCGTATGCCACTCGCGCGCTCCCACGGTCCAGGCCTGGCATCGGGTGGGAGCATCTGCATGTCCCTTTGCATAGTGGGGCGAGACCTTGGTGGCTTGCGCCTCTTAGCCCGCCCCCTTGGGCCCCTCAGGCGGCAGCCCCTGCCGCTGAGTTCCCAGGGCCACCTTCCCCCACCTCCTTAGTGCCCTTCTGCGCGATCCTGCAGGTGTTGTCCGTGGTAGTGCGGCGTCTGTGTTGGGGTGTTTGTGGGAAGCCAGGCTCGTGTGGGCGTGTTTTGTGGGCCTGGAGACGGGTGTGTAGTGTGGGGCGGTAGAGGCTACAATCCAGCAGCTCTGGGTGAGTCAGGTATTCTGGTCACAGGCCCATCTGCCAACCAGGATCCCTGAAGGGCTTCTCAGGGGGTGATACAAACATCCACACCCCATCGTAGCAAGGCCCACTGCAGGCAGCCTCTGTCTCAGACCCACTTGCCAACCATGCACTTTGCCATAAACATGGGCACTAGGCCTTGCGCAAGGTGAGTTTGGAGTAGACCAAGCCAGATGTGGAATGGTCGAGTTGGAGGGCCTCCTCCCAGGTCTCTTCATTCCTTTTCCAGGCAAGATCCCTCAGCCCAGACCTGAGCCTCCCCTCCCCAAACCTCAGGAAGTGAGTCCCAGCAGGATCAGCCCTGTGGGTCCAGGTGGCGCCTGGGATGAAGTGGTCCTGTCCTTCAGACTCCAGGCCTCTGAGTCCGTATGCCCTTTGTCCTTGCTGAACCCAAAGTACCCTCCCACCCAGCCTCAGAGCTGTGAGGAAGTGAGTGCCGGACACTAACCCTGGAGGCACGAGTGGGAACATAGTCACTCCAGGAAGGAATAGGGTATTGGGTTCCTGGACTCAATGAGAAATCTGGGGGAATTTCCCACCAGCCAGTAAATCTCTGGCCTGCTTCTGGCTGAGATGGGGGTGGGCATCTCCTTGGTCCCTCCATGCCATCCCTGGACTCAGGTCTGCCAGCCTGCCCTCCTTCCTCCTGCACTGCATTCTGGTTCCTCCATCTTGGCCAGCTGCGGCCAGCTCTATTACCCCCATCCATCTGACACAAGAGGAAACTGGTTCAGATTGATTGGGGGGGAGGGGCATCCAGCCCTGGAGTGAATCAAAATGGAGTGAGCCATGAGAGGAGGACAGACTACCCCAACGTACTCTCGGCATTAGGCCTGAGGTATTCCCCCCACGTCCCTACACATAACCCCTTCTGGACATCGAGAGGTCTCTCAGCTTCCTTGCCGAGGCACTGCCTGTGACACTCCAACCCCTTCCCTAAGAGATGCACCCTGGGAACACTCCCAGCCAGCAGAGCAATACTTCACAACTCCAGCCACAGGGAAGGCATGATCCCTGTGGGGCAAGCCCCATTTGATCCAAATTTTTGAGCACTGGGTAGGTCACAAAAGTGCAGTCAGACTCTGGAGTTCCCGTCCACTGTGCCCTGCCTGCACTGGACTGTGGGGACAACTGGCCTCCAGGCAGAAAGAAACAGCAGCAGCTACTTGCTTTGCAGTTCAGCTTTATTTTGCAAAAATTTACAAGGTCTCCTGTGCACAGAGGCCCCCATGGGGACCAACATGAATCAATGTGTTCTCACAGTCCAGACTTGGTTGGGAAGACAGGATACAGTTCAGTACCATAGTAGACAGACAGAGAAGGTATAACAGGAGGCAAGAAAGAGAAAGACCAGGAGAGATCAAGGAAGTTTCCTGGGACAGGAAATTCCTCCCAGTTTGACAGACCAAGAAGGTAGAACAGCAAACACAGATGTCTGGAAGCCTGGGAGACGGGACCTCTGGGAAGGGCTAGGTGTCCAAGAGCGGTGAGCAAAGGGAAGGCTATGTGAGACAAGCATGGGAAAAGGGGCCTGTCAGCTCTTGGTGCTGTGGTATATGAGCCTTTGATTACAGAGTAGGGACTATTGTTTCAAATCTTTGGTCAGGAAAGTAGGTGAGGCTGCCCAGGGACCCTTGGTTCCTTGTCCCTGACCTTGTCTTTCCTTTCTCCCACAAATAAGATTTCCAAGGGCAAGACAGGAATAGGAAACCCCCCTTCCCCTCTGGACTCAGCCAGCTCCCTCTGTCTCAGTGAGGGTTGGAGCAGGTAGGCAGGTCCCCCTCCCCCCTCCCACAGCTGGCGCTCACATAAAGACAGCAGCTGGCCAAAGCTTGGACTGCAGAGCTGGGGGCCCTCGACAGGGACCAGATGCATGGGGACCACAGTGTCTCCTGGGACTCTCCTAGCAGTCTGGGGGCCAGTACCCCCAGCCAGGGTGAGTCCCCTTCCGCAGCCTACAGTCCCTCAGAGCAAGCTCTGCCACCATCCAGCCTGTCTAACCCTCATTTGCGCTTTCTGTCTCCCATCCCAGGGTCACGTCCTGAACTTCGCTCCTGGCTTTACCTTCATTTCTCTGCAGCAGCAAGAGGAAGTGGGAGTGTCAGACAAAACTGACCAGGGCTGGCAGGACCTGGTCGCCAGGCTGAGGCTGTGGGGACCACGGCCCAGTTCCAGGTGCCTGCCTGCACCTTGCTGAGGGACTGGGCCATCCAGGAAGGCAGTGGTGCTCCCCTAAGGGTGCTAGAGGACACCCTGGTGACCATGGGCTGTGAAGATACGGGCTGGCTGGGTCCTGGGCCTCCCACCAAAGGGCTGCTCTGTGCTGTGAGAGATGCCTTCACAGCCTGGCCTCTCGGGGTACCTGCTCCAGTGCTCCCTACCGTACCCAGCTCCCACGCCCCCCTTCCATGGGCTTCTTGGCACTGGAGGCTTCAGCCTGCTCTCTTCTGGCGGGACACAGAAGGTCCAGCCACGACTCACCTTCCCTCGCCCTACCTTCCTCCAAGAGAGGGACCAGGATACGGGGGAGCTGGCGGTCAGGAGTAGGCCTGCCCTCCTGATCCTTCCTCCACTTCCCCTTCCTTCGTCTGAACTGGTTTTCCTACTTTCGTATTCCATGTAAATGTCAACTTTGGATTACTGTGCTGGCTCTGTCTGGCCCCGTGGGCCTGTGAGACAGTGGGTGGCTATGAGGCAGAGGCACAGAAGAAGGACGGGGTCCCTAAGTCATGGGAGGGGCACCTGGGCCGGAAGGCAGTGTTTCCGCAGATGCGTGAGCTCTGGGGGCACCCAGCGGAGGTCGCGTCCTGCACCTGCCATCCACCGGCTGGACCACAGAGGGAAGCTATTCTAGCTTTCTGAACTGGAACTTCCTTAGCTGAAGAATGGTAAATAGAAGGGCAGGTCCATAGGTGCCCCTCACCTTCTAAGACTCCCAGGTTGAGACCGTTTTCTTGACTTTTGCTGTGACCAGTAACAAGGGTAGGCTGGAGGCCTGCCCCTCTAGGCAGGAGGCAAGGGGAAGACTGGGCCTGGGAGGCTGGTTACCAAGGGCCTCTGATCACCTCTAAGTGAGAAAAAGGGAAAGAAGGCTCTCCTTCCCAGGCCCACGCTCCAGACTTCAGAGACGGAGGGCCAACATGCCTCTGCTGCTGTTTATCTGATTTCTACACAAGCCAAGAGCAAGCAGATCACGCCACCCTCCTGAGGGACACCTGAAGTCAGGGCAGCTGCACCAAACCACCTACACCCCACGCATATGCCCGCCCTGGAGAGAAAGGCAGGCAGGCTGGATACCATCCTGGCATCCACCATCCAAAGCACCGCTACCCAAACTCACTCAATAGAAGTGGGATCCGGTCACGGTCCAGGGGGCTTGGGGTAGGTCCTGTCCCCTGGTGGCTGAGATGTGATGGACTGGCTGCTCAGTGAGCACCAGACTCATTAGACTGCTGCTGCTACTCCTCAGAAACAGTTTACTGGGCCTATTTAACCCTGTCAATCTTCCCTTAAAATGAGGAAGGGCAGGCTTAGAGCCACCCTCATCCTGCGATGATCCTTGGGGAGTAACAGCCCAGGAGAGAAGGTAGGAAAGACTCAGCATTCCTTCAGCTGGAAGCAGACCAGCACTAGAGACATCATGCACCTACTTCAGCAGGGAGTTGGCCAAGATGTGACCAAGGATTAGGTTGGTGGTGAATGTGAAATCTTGTATAAAGTGGCAGGAATGGGTTCTCAATTAGCTGGCAGCCCTGGTTACCACTGAGGGGACTGGAGTCTGAGGTGTCAAGGGGTGTGTGGAAGGGGATAAGAATTTGGAAAAACTCTACACGGAGGTAAAATAACAATTCCTCTTCAAAGGTGTCCTCCCCAGTCACTACCCTTTAATAGACGGCTGCCTAAATTTCCACGGAAAGCTGAAACCTGGTGCCTTGGGCGGGAACCACGAGTTTGGCCTGGCTGTGAGCAGCAGGGCATCTGGCTGCACCCTTGCACGCACCCTCGCCCCAGAGAAACACCCCCTAGGGTACTCGAGCAAGCATGTCTAATGATTACGACTTTAAAATAGGGTTTTATCTCCTGGTTCACAATTCCTCTACTATGAGGACAGGAGATGAGTAACAGCCACTGGGAACCTGTTTCCTCATCTGAACAGTGCCAGTTCCTGCGCCTCAGGGCTGGGAGGGTCAAGCGAGCACACCCTGAGCTCCCAGTGCCCAGGGTCGCACCTAGTAGCACTCAGTGCTCTAACTGCTACCCACCCCACCCAAGATTTGGTGGGCCACAGCCTCTTCCCCAAGGGCATTGCTGTGGTGAGCAAAATAGCCCCAACAAGGAAGAGGTAGAACCAGTTTCTGCAAAGATGGGCCCACAGACTGGCCTGAAGCCTTTGGCTTTCTTCATTGTCCAGACAAGCGGTGGTGGTGGTGGTGGTGGTGGTGGTGGTGGTGTGTGTGTGTGTGTGTGTGGCGGGGGTCTCCACTGGGCCCTGAAACCTCTAGGAGATGTCTACTCTCATTACAACCTGTGCACTGTACTCCTTTTATAAGAGTCCTCCCCTGTCCTATGTCTGTGTCCAAGCCCAGTGTCAGGTGCCATGGTGGGAGGTCAGGGAAACAAAACATCAATTCCAGGGGGCTCAGGAAACTCAAGGTTCTGCAGGGAAGAGTGTCAGTGCCTCTCGCCAGCCAGGAGGACAGAGGGAAGACCCGTGCCTTTCTCTTCACTGACCTATTGACCAAAGGAGCCCAGCGCCAGGGAGGCCGCAGGTCCACTACCTTTGCTCTGGAATGCCCGTTAAGTTAACTCCACGCCTGAGCTCAGCCACCAGATCCCAAGCTCACAAGTGTCAGTCACCTGGCAAATGTCTGCCTCAGTCCCAGTGGGACCTGTGGGGAACAAGGTCTATAATAAACTTCACACACCTATAGCCACCATCTCTCCTTTCTTTCTCAGTAATGTCATTATACACAAACATGTTTGACTAGCTACTAGGGAACACACATGCCACGTTCTTTAATTAATTTTATTTTTTACATAAAAAGTTCAGTAAAAATTGGATAAAGTAAAGTGATTTTAAGCAGTAAATCAATCTTATCAACATAGCACAAGGCTGGCCAAAACCACAGGGCAGCCTGCTTTGGAATATTTACATGATAACAAATTAAGCCTTGCAGGAGAACTTAAACCATCCTTACAAAGTCTTCCTGTGATCCTAGCACGTAAAGGCTAAAAGCAAAACAAAAAAACAAAAACCAGGAAAAAACAAATTATTTTCAATATATTCACATATACATTAAAATATAATACAGATCGTCAGGGTACGGGGTCGTGAGTGGGGACGCGCATGGGTCTGTGCGCCGACAGCACCGCCAAGGAGACCCAGGTCTGAGAGTCGGGTCAGGCCTAGCCAGGCTCTTAGAGCAAAGGGTCCTCCCTAAGCCCTTGCCTCTGATGGCCCCTAACCACACCCCAACAGCTCACGACCGGGGATCGCTTGTTGTAGGTTGAGCTCATTTTTGGGCTTTCAGTTGAAATCTGCAGGTTCGAATTCCCCAGGGTGATGTGTCATCAGTAGCACAGCTTTGACAGAGGGCGGGACAGGGAGGGCCCACAGGGTTTCTCCCGAGTCTGTCCTACCTGTTCACCTGTCTTCCCACCCTGGCCCCACAAGTCACTCTAATTCAGTGTCCTCTTTGGGTTTATAAACAGCCCCAAACTTTTGCATGTACTTCTTAATGTACTCCTTGGTTTTGTGTTTCACATTCTCATTGCACTCCAGGTCCTCAGGGTTCTTACAGTACTTCAGCTCCTTATTCATAACTCCATGAGTCAGCTGTCCAGGACACAGGAAGAGAGACCACAGCCACCGATCAGAGTGGAAATGATTTGAGGAGGAAGGCCAGCCTGCTGCCTCAGGGCCCTCTAACCAAGGTTGGACATTGAATAAGGAGACAGACTGGGGCAGGCTGGTGCTGGGATCACCAGAAAGGGAAGCTCAGCTCTTGAAATTTCTTAGAGAAGCACTACACTCAAGTAGGGCGCCCACTCTTCTTAAACCATCCCTCCTTGTTCCTGGGACCCAGCCTGGGCACTTGGCAAGGAAAACCTACTTTCTATGATGAGAAAGGCCTTCTTAGAAGGTACACCGTTTGCCCAGAACATTGTCAGACCACAGCTGGGGAGAATACCTTGCGAGCTAGGTGTTTGAAGTCTTCTGTCGTGGTAATTCTTCCCACTTTGCAGTCTGGTTTCCGGTAAGGGTTCAGGCACTGGACGATGAACTGGGACATCTGCAGGCAAGGGAAAGAACACACTGCTCAATATCCAGAGGAAATACCTGGAAAAGACAGCAAGCAGAGCCAGCCACACCTTCCCAGCTCAGGTAGCTGGGTTTGGACAGAGGAATGCTAGTGTGCCTGTGGGACATGGACAAAGGGGCCTGGGTCAGCCCTGAGAGGGTGTCTCCCTGGGTGGACTGAGCAAGCCTGACTGAGATGGAGGGACCCCGCTGCAGGAGTCCACTGCTGAATCTCCTGGCAGGCCCAGGTTTCGGCTAACACACATCATGTCCTTGGCACAGAGACTAGAGCTAAGTTCTCTGGCTCAGGGAGGCAGTGCTAAGAGAATGTTCCAGTGCCTCTGAAAAGGCTCAAGTACTTTGTTATTGAAGGTTACTTAGATTCCCTAAGTGTTACATTTCTTTTGGTTCATACTACAGGCATGTGAAGCAGCTGGAAGCATGATATGAGAGCAGTGGGAAAATATCCAGGCCTCAAAGGGCCCTTTTCAACATACAACTTCCAGTGTTCTCCTGAGCTGTCTCTGTCATGTTGGTCCTACCCAGTGGCTCTTAAGAGACCCAGACTCAGGACCTCTGGAAGTATTTATGGATTTAGATCCCAGGGGACAAGGGAGTGAGGTCAGCGGCACCCACTTCACTAGGAACACCCTAACAGGGGGAGCATAAAGAGGAACTGCTTTCTCCAATCCCTTAAGAATTAGGTAACCACACCAAATAAGATACTACAGAAGGAGAACTAGACTTTGAACCAGAAGGCTTGAGTTTAAATGTTTAGAACTTGCCTTCTCAGAACCAGGAGTTCTTTCACCTGCAAAAGAGGACCGACAATTCCTTTCTTGCCTACCTCAAGGGCTAGTATGGAGACAAAATTAGAAAATGGATATAAAAGTGCTTATTACCCACTGTAAAGGACCATGCGGGTATGTCATCACAGAACAACTATACAGTCAAATTACAGAAGTGAGGAAACGCCCAAAGGCAGCCACCAGCATAACCCTACACATGGCTGTGCACACAGAGGACAAGGAAGGACAGAGCTTGGGTTTAAGTCTGTGAAGCTGAGTAACATCCAAGAAACCTTACCTCTTTTCTGAATACTTCTTTGCTTTTCTTAGCCAGCTCACTGGAGGTATCTGCTTCTGCTGTCTTAGGCTTTTTTGAGGTCTAGAAATGGAAGAGAAAACACAGCAATGCTGGCATGAGAGGTCAAGCGAGTGATGCCCTGCTGCTCCAGAACCCTCCTCTCCTCAAGCTGGGATACCTGACTCGGTATTAAGGCACATGGCCTGGAGGGAGCTTGGCTCCTGCTCCCAGTCTCACCTCCTGTTTCAGTTCTGTATCCTGGCTCGGACCTCATTCCTATAAACCAAGTTCTAATTCTCTAACTCAAAGCTGCATCTTTGATGTAGCTAAACATCTCCAGGTGTTTCAGAGTCAGCTTCTCTGCAGGCTCTGGGCCCCTCAGGTCCCTGTCTGAGCCACAGTACCCCACACTGTTAAGACCTAGGCTCAGCGAGCTCCACCTTTCCTGGCTCTGACAGCCCAGGAGTCCAGGACAAAGGCAAAACACGCTGTTCTGAAGACCTTCCACCTGGAGGGTCCTACCAGGCCAGGGTCCTCATCCCAGTGCCTCTACTCCCCTTGGATACTCGTCACTTTTCCCCCAAAGGCAGGCTGGCCAGACCGCAGGAGACAGTCTCAGCACGCAGGAAAGGCTCCTTGGACTTTGGTTCCTCCAGGTCAGAAATGCAAAGAGTAAGGAGGTACCAAGGGTATGGAGGGAAGGAGGGAAGGGTTGTCCAAGTCAAGGAACAGATGGATAGATGGGAAGAAACAGGCTACTCTGTCTAAACCCTGGCGAGATGATGAACTTCTAGCAGGGCCAGAAAGGAGGCTGCCATTCCCTCAATCAGGCACTGCTGCGAGGTGAGGGGCCGGCAGCCGTGGCATTCAGAGCACCTGCCATGCAAGGTTATCACCCCATGCCTTTGCCCACCACCAGCCATCAAATTCTAGTAAATGTACTTTTCCATGGAAAAGATTATGCAGTCTTGGGGTACAGTCACTTCTGATGGGCATAGAAGCTGTAACTGGTATCATAGGTACTTCAGGTTTTGTTGGTCACTTAGAGCAAAGACTTTTTCTACTCCCACCTCACCCCTCCAGTTCTGATTTCCCCATTTCCACCAACAGTATGAATGTGCTGATGGTGGAGCTGCTGTCTAACTCTCTCTGCTCTGGACTGGCTCCAGAGGAAAGGGGCACTCCCTTGCCCTGGGCTGTTACAAAGCAGCTTTCTCTGATTTGTTATAAAAGATTTACATATTTTCCACTCCCCCCTCCCCTGTTTATTTTATTGATTTTAGAGACAGAGGAAGGGGGAGAGAGAGAGAGACAGGAACATAGACCTGTTCCTGTATGTGCCCTGACCAGGGATCCAACTGATAACCTCTGCATGCACTTCTGGATAATGCTCTAACCAACCAAGCTATCCGACCAGGGCCGTATTTTCCATTTTTCTACTTTCTTTCTGTGGCTGTGGGATCAAGATGGGGAGGGGAGGGTAGAAAGAACACCCTGTTATTCCCTGTTTTCAGGAAATAAAACAACAAAAACCAACAAGTAATCTATTTTCAAATGTTTTGCTTTGGGATTTTGTGGTTATTTTCCCCAGTACTAGAGAGTGTGGGTGTGTTTCATAATAAAACCTCAGGTAGCAAGGGATCAAGAATTGCCTGAACAAGCCAAGGAACCTTCAACACATCCTCAGATAGTCTGCTCAGAACTGAGCAGCAACAGCAATGAATACAGAAAGCCCCTTGAGGTGTAACAGGCACCTCAAGGTTTTGGAAGAGGCCAGGCTCTCAGCAAGAGTATTGTATAAACAGGAACGTTCTGGTTCCCTATGAATGAGGTATGTGTTCAGAAAGCTAAATAAATTCAGTGCATATTTAATAGTTTTCTAATTTAATCTCTGACTTGGTGAAGTTGGTAGGGCTTTAAAAACACAGTCGCAGAGCACAATCCACTGAGCACTGCGCAACTGGGATTGAGAACAGAAATGTTCAAATGAAGGGTGCCTAGACTTACATCATGGGGATGGTGCACCAAAATAAATTACTCTCAGAAGTACTGAAATTCACGTACCCCTCTTGGTCTGTGGTCTACAAATGGCATGAGAAATAATTTCAGAAACTGGGTCACGCTCACGCAAGGCCAATGCCAAGCAATACCAGGAACCAGAGTCAGAGCCTAGGATATTGATAGACACTGACATGAAAACCTAGAGAATACCCTCTAACTCCAAAAAAGTTCCATTTAAGTGTTACCATTTCTACAATTCATAAACTTTTAAAATCAAGTGCTATTAACCTTCCCAAATGCCTAGTGCTAATTAAATATCCTTTAGCTCCAGAAAAGACATTAAACTGGACCATGGTCCCTGAAACATAACAGGCTACTTCATGGGATAGGGAACACCTACCCATGGTGCAAGTGGTCTCACTGAGATTCTAGAAAGCCACAGGGTGAGGGTGAGGAGGGTGGAGGGTGCTCTCACACTACAAAAGAAAGCAATGAGTTTCCAGGTCCTCAGGATTAATCAGTCTGCCTTTTTTATATATTGGCTCCCACGGGCCATCAGTTTTGGAGCATTTTTGTGGGCACCTATATGAACAGTGGCCAGATGAGAGTACAAATGAAATAAGCAAGCATAGGGCCTGGCAAAAGCCGGAGCTTATTGCCTTTAGAAGGTCACCCTGCTGTCAGCCTTCCTCTGAGACATATCTGGATTCCTAGGGAATTGGGTTGGAATATAACCAGATGATTATGATAAGGAAGGCCGAAATACCTTCACATTCCTCAAGGTAAGGTTTCAAATCATTTTGGCTTAGGAGGAAATGGCTTTAAGCTTATTAATGGGTCTGGTAAGCACACACAGACTGTGTAACACAACAAATGCAAACTCCATCCTTTATTATATAAGGTACATACAGAAATGATCATGTCACAAAACCCACGTGCCTTGGAACCTAGGAGCGTAGCCTGACTAAAATGGGTCTTGACAAAGAGAGAGAAGGATATATCTAGTTAATGCTTCTCTCTTCCTGAATTTAATTAAAAATTCTTTCTTTGGAACATGTCATGTAAAACATTATTTGAGGAGGAACCTTTTCTTTTGGGGCAGCTTGAATCCAGAAGCAAGAGAAGCTGAGCTACCAGAAACACTACAACCATGGTTTAGTCTAAATTTAGTAGCACATGAATCTGTACACATCATTTATTTTATTTTTTTATTTATTCATTTTAGAGAGGAGAGGGAGAGACAGAGAGATAGAGAGAGAGGAGAGACAGAGAGAGAGAAGGGGGGAGGAGCCGGAAGCATCAACTCCCATATGTGCCTTGACCAGGCAAGCCCAGGGTTTCGAACCAGCAACCTCAGTGTTCCAGGTCGACGCTTTATCCACTGCGCCACCACAGGTCAGGCTGTACACATCACTTAAAAGTTTAAGAAAGAGCCCTGCCCAGATAGCGAGGCTGGTTAGAGCATCATCCCAAAGTGCAGATGTTGCCAGTTCGATCCCCACTCAGGGCACATACAGGAACAGACTGATGTTCCTCTCTCTCTACCCCTCCTCTCTTGGCTAAAATAAATAAAAATTAAATAAATAAACAAATATAAGGTTAAGAAAGGAAGATTGATTCCCACCCTGGCTGGGTAGCTCAGTTGCTCAGTTGGTTAGAGCATCGTCCTAATATGCCAAGGTTGTGGGTTTGCTCCCCGGTCAGGGCACATATAAAAAATCAACCAATGAATGCATAAATGACTGGAAAAACAAATTAATGTTTTTCTTTCTCTTTTTCTGTCTCTAAAATCAATCAAAAGGAAGGGAGGGAAGGGAGGGAAAAAAGGAGGGAGGGAGGGAGGGAGGGAGGGAGGGAGGAACAGAAAGGATCCTCTAAAATAATAAAAACTCAGAATATTCTGTTTTGGAGTCGCTACCTCCTTTAGTAGCAGGAACAGCAAATAATCTCAGTGTCTGATTCTAGATAAGGCACTTCAGCACACCTTAGCTCGTCACACATACACCAAAACAAAACAAAACAAAACAAAAAAACAAGGCAAGGGATTGGGATGTGTAGAGGGTAAAGAGGACAGGAACAAAACAAAAAAAACACCTTTGAGGAACTTTCTAGCAATAGTATTTCAAAAGTTTGACTGGATTACACACAGGCTCCAGCTACTCCACTCAGAGAGAAGTGGATTTTGTTTATGACCTGGAACTAAAGTCCTAAAGACATCACGAGGAACCAGCAGGCCTCTTACGCTATGTATCTGGCCTCCAATGTACTGCAGCCCTGGGGCTTCTCTCTGGTACCCTAACTGAGGACCAGGCTATGCTTATCAGGTAGATTAACTAACTGCTCTGCAGAGAGCTGGGCTCTGGTTTCTGACACTTCCCTCTCAAACATGATTTCCGGGTTTCTTCTCCACTGCTGGAAAGTGATCTCATACAGAATCCTTTTGCAAGTCCATCTGCAACAAAGAGCTTCCTTAAAGGCAAATCTGAGCATGTCACTGTTCAAACCACCCGTTCCCCACAACTCAGACAGAATGGAGGTTCACACCCTAAGCATGGCTCATTAGGCTTGCCTCTACTTCTCAGCTCCTACTCTGTGCTTGACTATTCTAATGATCTAAATTGCCCAAAACAGGGTCTTCATTTAAGAAAGGCCAAGTCGCCTGATCAGGCGGTGGTGCAGTGGATAGAGTGTTGGACTGGGATGTGGAGGACCCAGGCTCAAGACCCCAAGGTAGCCTGACCAGGCGGTGGCGCAGTGGATAGAGCATCGAACTGAGATGTGGAGGACCCAGGTTCAAGACCCGAGGTCTCCAGCTTGGGCGCAGGCTCATCTGGTTTGAGCAAAGTTCACCAGCTTGGACCCAAGGTCGCTGGCTCGAGCAAGGGGTTACTCAGTCTGCTGAAGGCCCATGGTCAAGGCACATATGAGAAAGCAATCAATGAACAACTAAGGTGTTCCAACGAAAAAACTGATGATTGATGCTTCTCATCTCTCTCCGTTTCTGTCTGTCTGTCCCTA
This sequence comes from Saccopteryx leptura, assembly GCF_036850995.1. Taxonomy (NCBI): domain Eukaryota; kingdom Metazoa; phylum Chordata; class Mammalia; order Chiroptera; family Emballonuridae; genus Saccopteryx; species Saccopteryx leptura. The sequence goes on along the minus strand of NC_089512.1, from coordinate 8,359,056 downwards.
TCTATCCCTCTCTCTGACTCTCTGTTTCGGTAAAAAAATAAATAAATAAAAATAAGGTTGCCATAGCATGGTCTCTTTCTTAATAATAAAAAAAAAGACCCCAAAGTCGCCAGCTTGAACGCAGGCTCATCTGGCTTGAGCAAAACTCACCAGCTTGAGCCCAAGGTCACTGGCAAGGGGTTACTCTGGACTGCTGAAGGCCCATGGTCAAGGCACATATGAGAAAGCAATCAATGAACAACTAAGGTGTCCCAACGAAAAAACTGATGATTGATGCTTCTCATCTCTCTCCATTTCTGTCTGTCTGTCCCTATCTATCCCTCTCTCTGACTCTCTCTGTCTCTAGGAAAAAAAAAAGGCCAACTCTCTGAACACTGAATAAATAATAGTAAACTTTATGCCTAGTCTCCTTTTGCTTTGAAGAACTAACTTAACATACACATACCAGACCAAAAGACTGGATCATAATTTACAGGTAAAGGGCAAAAGGTAAGGTCTCTGACGTGCTTTAAAAACTTAAGTCTCAGAACTCGCTGTATTCTTGCACCAAAGAACTTTTCTCCCTTCTGTTTATTTCTCAAAAGATATAACAAATATAGGTACAGAAATCTGGAAAGAGGGTACTGTGGGTTTTTTGTTCGCTTGTAAACTTCCAGATAATTTATTTATTTATTTTTTTAATTTTTATTTTTTGTATTTTTCTGAAGCTGGAAATGGGGAGAGACAGTCAGACAGACTCCCGCATGCGCCCGACTGGGATCCACCTGGCACGCCCACCAGAGGCAATGCTCTGCCCACCAGGGGGCGATGCTCTGCCCCTCCGGGGCGTTGCTCTGCTGCAACCAGAGCCACTCTAGCGCCTGGGGCAGAGCCCAAGGAGCCATCCCCAGCGCCCGGGCCATCTTTGCTCCAATGGAGCCTTGGCTGCGGGAGGGGAAGAGAAGAGACAGAGGGGAAGGAGGGGGGGAGGGGGGGAGAAGCAAATGGGCGCTTCTCCTATGTGCCCTGGCCGGGAATCGAACCCGGGTCCCCCGCATGCCAGGCCGACGCTCTACCGCTGAGCCAACCGGCCAGGGCCCTTCCAGATAATTTAAATGACAGCTGCCTAACAATCCTGGGCATATTCCTAAATGACTTAAAAAAAAAAAAAAAAAAAAAAAAAGAAAGAAAAAATGTGACAGCACACTAGCTAGATAGAGTAATGTAATTAATTGACTCAAATAATTCATTTGAAATTTAGCAAGCTCCATGTGGATTTAAGTTAAGTATATATCTATTTTTTATTTTAATTTTATTTTTTTTTGAGAGAGAGATAGGAAGTGAGAGAAATGAGAAACATTAACTCTTAGTTGTGGCACTTTAGTTGTTCTTTGATTGCTTCTCACACGTGCCTTGACTGGGGGGCTCCAGTGACCCCTTGCTCAAGCCAGCAACACTGGTCTCAAGCCAGCGACAATGGGGTCATGTTGATGATCCCACGCTCAAACCAGTAACCCCATGCTCAAGCTGGGAGCCTCAGGGTTTCAAACCTGGGACCTCAGCATCACCATCGGCCAGGCTTATGCATGTATCTTTTCAGCAAATGACAAATATATGATGAAGAAAAAACATTTCCCCTAAAGTGGATAAAATAAAGAAAGAAGGTAAGGACTTATTTCCACATTAATCCTCTTTCGCTCCTTCCTTTCTTCCCCTCTTAGCCTCTTCCACCTCTCTCCATCAATTTAACTAGCTAAGCACCTTTTATTTTATCTCTAATTCTAATTACTGTCTTGTCAAAGAGAGAAATGAGGAATAAGCACTTTTTGGCTGTCTTTGTTATAAAATAGTGTTTCCAAAGTAAAATATCTCTGTCTCAACTCTAAAAAGTGTTAGGGGAGGGGGAGATTACAGTTCTTTAGTGAGATTTTTTTTTTTTTTTTTAAGCAATTGGAGGGGAGATAATGAGAGAGACGCCTGCATGCACCCCGACCTGGATCCACCTGGCAGCCCATCTGGGGTCAATGCTCAAATCAACTGAACTATTTTTAGCACTTGACGCTGGTTGGTGCACTTGAACCAACCGAGTATCCTCAGTGCCCAGGGCCAACACTTGAACCAATCAAGCCACTGGCTCGGGGGGGGGGGGGGGGGACAGAGAGAGAAGAGGCAGAGGGACAGGGAGAAAAGTAGATGGTTTCTCTGTATGCCCTGACCTGGGATTGAACCCAGGATGTCTACAAACCAGGCCAACACTCTATCCACTGAGCCAACTGGCCTTTGGTGAGATTTTACTGTAAAGTTAAATTCTTTCCCACCAATCCAAAAATGGCAGGACATTAAACCACACCATCTAAGTAAGACTTCAGTTAAAGAGCCAAAATACATTTGAAAAGAAGCACAGAATAAAGAAGAATTCAATAGATCTACAGGGAAAGATCTAAGATATATTAAAAGAAACTAAAATGAAGTATGAATACTATGATCCTATTTGTGTGTTTAAAATGCAAAGAGAGGCCCTGGCCGGTTGGCTCAGCGGTAGAGTGTCGGCCTAGCGTGCGGAGGACCCGGGTTCGATTCCCGGCCAGGGCACACAGGAGAAGCGCCCATTTGCTTCTCCACCCCTCCGCCGCGCTTTCCTCTCTGTCTCTCTCTTCCCCTCCCGCAGCCAAGGCTCCATTGGAGCAAAGATGGCCCAAGCGCTGGGGATGGCTCCTCGGCCTCTGCCCCAGGCGCTAGAGTGGCTCTGGTTGCAATATGGCGACGCCCAGGATGGGCAGAGCATCGCCCCCTGGTGGGCAGAGCGCCGCCCCATGGTGGGCGTGCCGGGTGGATCCCGGTCGGGCGCATGCGGGAGTCTGTCTGACTGTCTCTCCCTGTTTCCAGCTTCAGAAAAATGAAAAAAAATAAAAAATAAAAAAAATAAAATAAAATAAAATGCAAAGAGAAAAATATCTGTTTATGTGTTTTCCAGAAAGGTCTAAGAAGAATATATGACAAACTAAATTTTTTAAAACATAGTACTATTGACATCTTGGACCAGTTCTCTGTTGTGGGGGGACTGTACTGTGCATTGTAAGATGTTTTAATGGCTTCTCTGGCCTATCCCCATTAAAAGTCAGTAGCATCACCTCAATTGTAACAACCAAAAATATCTCTAAACGTTATCAAATGGAATCCCCGAGGAGCAAAACTGCTCCTGGATGAGAACCCTTGCCCTAAAAGGCTACTATCTCTAGGGAGGGATATATAATGAAAAGAGAGCTGCTAGATAGAAAGTAAGGGCTTTTATTTTTTGTTCTACATACCATACTTCTGTGTCTGGATGTCACAGCCACCCCTACCCATACCCCCAACAATTATTACACGTGTAATTCTCCAGAACAATAAGGAAAATAGAATACCAAGACCATGTGGCTACTGGCCCTACAAAATTTGGGCACAGATTCCCATATGATCAAGAAACATGTGTATTAGCCACACTCACCTTCATGGGGTTTTCATCATATGTTGGGGTTCCCAGGTCCATCTCAGCTTCGTGCTCAAGGCTGGCATCATCTCCTGGACTTTCCCAAGTAGGAGGATCCCACTGAGTCTGCCTAGAAGAAGGTAAAAACAGCCATGCTGTCATGGCCAGAAAATAGAGAACTCCGGCACAGGCATCTCTGCTCATAGTCTTAAGATACAACAAGCAATGAGTCACAAAACAGGACAGCTCCTCCGTAAGACAGAGACATTCTTTTGACATCTTCCTAGCTGCAATGATTCAACCTCAGACACAGACTGTTTATCCCAGTGTTTTTCTGTAGCCAACGATGTGGCAACATTTGCTGGGTGTCAAAGAGAGCAGTAAAATCAAACACCCCTCTGTCTCTAATCTGGCTATGTCCTGAAAATAAGATGCAGCAAAGCCTAAGAAAGTGCATGGCATAGGTGCTTGTCCAGGCCATCCCTATGCAGATAAAGAGATCAATGGTGACTATACCTAGCATGTTCTTGGAGCCAAAAACAATAAATCATAACACACTCCTCACAATCCTTGATGCTTTAGGAGCCTTCTTGTTGTAGTTGTGCCCTTTGGTCTAATAACTAACAGCATGGAAAAGATGTACAGGCTAAAAACTTGTGCCCTCTATTAAGAATATTTTCAACTGAATACAAAAAAAAAAGGGGGGGTTCAACCATGTTAACTCATTGTATATTTATAGATGTTTTGAAAATAAGTAGGCAAGATTCCCCCCAACTGGAAGTGAGTAAATTCATGTTCAGGAGTCCAAAGTCAAGTCCCACAGGGAATGTTGTAAGGGAATCACTCAAAATGCCAAAATCCTCAAAGAAACTAGCAATGTATCCGGCAGATAAGTCCCGACATTATGGTCTTCTGTTTTCATACCATACCAAACTCTAGTCAGCAACATTAAAGGTACTTGATGTATATCAGATTTGCAAGTGATTGTGGAAAGAGGCTTATCTCTAACCAACGCAACTAATGGGAGGGGGCTGAAGAGTGCTACTGTAATCCAAGAACCACAGCAGCTGTGGGTTTATTGTGGAAAGTGAACAGAGAGGGAAGTATGGTGCTAGCTAAGGAAAACCTAGAAAAAAGACGGAAAAAGGTACAAATATAAATAAGGAATACAATCTTTATTGTTTTTGGAAAAGTGATAGTACCTTAAAAAGTTTGCTTTGGAGCCCTGGCCGGTTGGCTCAGCGGTAGAGCGTCGGCCTGGTGTGCGGGGGACCCGGGTTCGATTCCCGGCCAGGGCACACAGGAGAAGCGCCCATTTGCTTCTCCATCCCCACCCCCTCCTTCCTCTCTGTCTCTCTCTTCCCCTTCCGCAGCCAAGGCTCCATTGGAGCAAAGATGGCCCAGGCGCTGGGTATGGCTCCTTGGCCTCTGCCCCAGGCGCTAGAGTGGCTCTGGTCGCGGCAGAGCGATGCCCCAGAGGAGCAGAGCATCGCCCCCTGGTGGGCAGAGCATTGCCCCTGGTGGGCGTGCCGGGTGGATCCTGGTCAGGCGCATGCGGGAGTCTGTCTGACTGTCTCTCCCCGTTTCCAGCTTCAGGAAAAAAAAACAAACAAAAAAAACCCCCAAAAAAAGTTTGCTTTGGTATTGAAAGAACAAAGTTCTGGTCAAATTTGCAAACAATGGTTTTTAAAACCACTATGCTTTCAGTTAGTAACATAATGAGGGCTTGTTTTATAAAGGTATTTTATAGAAGGCCTTTTATTCCTTTCTTTAAGTTTGTTTGTTTGTTTATTTATTTATTTATTTGTATTTTTCTGAAGCTAGAAACCGGGAGAGACAGTCAGACAGACTCCTGCATGCGCCCAACCAGGATCCACCCGGCACACCCACCAGGGGGCGACGCTCTGCCCACCAGGGGGCGATGCTCTGCCCCTCCAGGGCGTCGCTCTGTTGCGACCAGAGCCATTCTAGCGCCTGGGGCAGAGGCCAAGGAGCCATCCCCAGCGCCTGGGCCATCTTTGCTCCAATGGAGCCTCGGCTGCGGGAGGGGAAGAGAGAGACAGAGAGGAAGGAGAGGGGGAGGGGTGGAGAAGCAGATGGGTGCTTCTCCTGTGTGCCCTGGCCGGGAATCGAACCCGGGACTTCTGCACGCCAGGCCGACGCTCTACCACTGAGCCAACCGGCCAGGGCAAGAGAAAGTTTATTTAGAAAGTCACAGGGGTAGAAGAAATAAGCTGCAGAAGAAATGAACTCAGGAAACAAGTTACAGAGGCAAAAGGGCCCTTGGAGCTTATGAGAGCGAAAGAGAAAGGTAAAGGTAACAGGGAAAGGCACAGGTGTGCTCCCTGGACTAAGAGCCACTAAGCAGAAAACATAAAGAGAAAATATTTGACTGTATAAAAATTTTAAACTTTATGTCATAAGGCATTACAAACAAAAACATTTGCAATGCCTTTGATAAAAATATCTAACAATGCTGACAAAGATATAAACTGCCAATAATCTACTAATGTTCCATCTAAGGTTAAAAGAACATACATGATGAAAAGGCACTTTTGTTTACTTTTTGTGGAAGTCTAAATTGATACAAATGACTTTTTTAATGGCAGACAGACAATATTTATCAATTTAAAATGCATGTCTCTTTTCATCATCAACAAAAGAAGGTAGAAAGATTAGTGTCTTAAGGGTGTCCAGGGTTAGTTACATATAAAATAGTGAAAATCCATCAATCAGAGTAGGTTAAATAAAATTTGATATAGCCATACAAAAGAGAAGAAGTTGACAAATTTTTTCTATAAAGATTCAGAGAGTAAATATCTTTGTCCTATGGGCCATATGGTCTCTGTCACTACTCTGTCACTGTAGTATAAAAGCAGCCACAGACAATTCCTAAATAAACGAGTGTGGCTGTGTTCCCAGAAAGTTTATTTGTAAAAACAAGTGGTCCACAGGCATAGTTTGCTGACCCTGCAACAAAGTATAAGCAAGAATTAAAAATAATGTAATTGGTGCCTGACCAGGCAGTAGCACAGTGGATAGAGCATCGGGTTGGGATGCTGAGGTCCTAGGTTCAAAACCCCGAGGTTGCCAGCTTGAAGCCCAAGGTTGCTAGCTTGAGCAAGGGGTCACTGGCTTGGCTGGAGCCCCCAGTCAAGGCATATATTAGAAAGCAATCAGTGAACAACTAAGGTTCCACAACTATGAGTTGATGCTTCTCATCTCTCTCCCTTCTATCTGTCCCTCTCTATATCTTTCTCTCTCACCAAAAATAAATAAATAATGTAGTTGTATATAAAGTTCTAAAGATTGATAAATAAATTACCAAACAACTCACATAAGATTATATACTGATGACTACAGACACACATACACACAGAAAACACATATTCACATAAAGTTGTCTGTCTAAAAAATATGTATTTTTAATTTCTAAGAAAAAGATAAATTGGGTTTTTTATATATAGCAGAAATCATCAAACTATAGCTCACAGACCAGATCTGGTCCACTGCCTATTTTCGTAAATAAAGTTTTATTGGAACATAGACATGCCCATTCATTTATGTATTGTCTTTGTTGCTTACACAACAGTGGCAGAATAGTGTAGTCATGGCAGAGATTGGCCATCAAAGACTAAAATATTATATGGCCTTTTATAGAAATGGTCTGCCTATGACCCCTGATATCTATGATGTTAGGTGAAGTCATTATCATTTTTAAAAAACTCTTTAGTTTTCTCCAAGTCTTTTTTTAATTGATTTTAATTTATTGTTTACATAGATTCTAGTGTTGCCCCGAATACATCCCCCTCCCCCATATTCCCCTCAACATCTCCCTTGTCACAGTCCTCATAGCACCCTCCCCCCTTCCCTTCAGCTTTATCCCATCCTAGCACCCCCTTTCCCTCTGTTCAAAAGAGTCTTGCCTGGAAATGCTGAGGTCGCCAGTTCAAAACCCTGGGCTTGCCTGGTCAAGGCACATATGGGAGTTGATGCTTCCTGCTCCTCCCCCCCCTTCTCTCTCTCTGTCTCTCTCTTTCTTCTCTCTCTCCCTCTCTCTCTCCTTTCTAAAATGAAAAAAAAAAAAAGAGTCTTGCATATTAAAAATCCACCCAAATAAATCTAAAAAGGACCAAAGTCTAAGGTATGACCTAAGATTTAAGATGTGATTCTGGAAACCAAGCAGACTCAAGCACAGTGAACAGCCAATGACAAAAAGTCATTGCATATAGCTCCCCTTATGGCCTGATCAGGCGGTGGTGCAGTGGATAGAACCTGGGATGTGGAAGGACCCAGGTTCAAGACCTCGAGCTCGCCAGCTTGAGCGCGGGCTCATCTGGTTTGAGCAAAAGCTCACCAGCTTGGACTCAAGGTCGCTGACTCGAGCAAGGGGTTACTAGGTCTGCTGAAGGCTCGCGGTCAAGGCACATATGAGAAAGCAATCAATGAACAACTAAGGTGTCGCAACGAAAAACTAATGATTGATGCTTCTCATCTCTCTGTTCCTGTCGGTTTGTCCCTATCTATCTCTCTCTCTGTCCCTGTAAAAACAAAAACAAAAACAAACTAAAACAAACAAAAAGGCAGCTTCTGACCAACTGAAAGCTGATCTAGGGGTGCCCACTCAGCCCTTCTTGCTTACCTTGTGATGACATGGTAGTAATAAATCTTCCCTTCTGGATCTCGGGCTGTCTTCCAGTTGGGAGGTAAGACGATGGTTTTTGGTTTTGGAGGAGAGGGGGGTGGCAGATCCAAGAGATTATTTGTCACAACCATTTCAGGCTAAAAAACAAACAAAAACAGACACACACAAGAATAATTTTTCCAGCTTTACCTTTGCTTGAACAGTTAAAGAGGAACCTGAGATCCCAGGCTAACATAAAATGCATCCACTTTTAAGCACAATGGGTCTTTGAGATTGCTGCTTTGTGCATAACCTACCTTATCTCCACTTCATGTAGTTGTTCTTTTTTGGCTTTGCTTGAGTTCCAGTTCTTCCACTCCTATAGTCTCTATCTGGCCTCTTTTCCCTAAGCTATGGTGTCACTTAATATTCCACATCATTCAGCACTTATTAAATTAAATTACTAATCCTCCCTCCACCTAGGAATAATTCTTTCCTTCCTCAAACTCCTTATATGCACCTTTCACTAAACTCAGACTACTTTAAGTATTATTCATTGTGATCCTCAACTCTCAGTAGAGTATCAACATCTAATAATAGAAATGCAATGTAGGCCCTGGCTGATTGGCTCAGTGGTAGAGCGTCGGCCTGGCGTGCAGGAGTCCCGGGTTCGATTCCCGGCCAGGGCACACAGGAGAAGTGCTCATCTGCTTCTCCACCCCTCCCCCTCTCCTTCCTCTCTGTCTCTCTCTTCCCCTCCCGCAGCCAAGGCTTCATTGGAGCAAGTTGGCCCGGGCGCTGAGGATGGCTTCATGGCCTCTGCCTCAGGCACTAGAATGGCTCTGGTCGCAACAGAGAGACGCCCCAGATGGGCAGAGCATCGCCCCCTGGAGGGCATGCCGGGTGGATCCCGGTCGGGCACATGCGGGAGTCTGTCTGACTGCCTCCCCGTTTCCAACTTCAGAAAAATACAAAAAAAAAAAAAAAGAAAGAAATGCAATGTAATGTTTGTATAAAAATGTCTAGGAGGACCCAACTCATAGCAAGCCCTCAAATTTCTGCTCTAAGTACCCACTGTGTTTCTCCCAATTGTTTCACATGTAGTCTTTTTACTCCATCTCCACTTACCTAGAACCACCATCACTCGCCAGATTGCTTAAAGAGCCTTCTTCACAATGTAAGTATTCATTCTAAATTGCTATTCTGATCATGTCATTCTCTTGCTGAATTTCTCAATGCTTCTAAGACCGGCATCCTATTTCCCATTTCATTCTAAAACAACACTTCATCAGATTTCACCATATCCTTCTACATATGGTGAATACCAAAAGCTGCCCTCCATACACACTGTACAACATGCATAGTGAAGTAGCACTGAATTCTCTACTATACTAGTCTATGGTGTCTAGTATAATTTCATACAGTATCACATTAGTAGCTGATCTTAAAAATTATTACTTCAGAAATGCAGAGCAAAGCATAGAAAATACAAGGTCAGTCAGTTTAAATTACAAATAAAAGGAGGAATTTCAGGAGCAAAATATATGTCCATTAACACAGCTTTAAATTCTATAGAAGACTAAGTAATAGCATTCCCTCAGGATGCATAGGCATTTGAGTGAAATTGGTGACTACAAAAATTAAAAACAGGCCCTGGCCGGTTTGCTCAGTGGTAGAGCGTCGGCCTGGTGTGCAGGAGTACCGGGTTCGATTCCCGGCCAGGGCACACAGGAGAGGCACCCATTTGCTTCTCCACCCCTCCCCCTCTCCTTCCTCTCTGTCTCCCTCTCTTCCCCTCCCGCAGCCAAAGCTCCATTGGAGCAAAAGATAGCCCGGGCGCTGGGGATGGCTCCTTGGCTCTGCCCCAGGCGCTAGAGTGGCTCTGATCATGACAGAGTGACGCCCCGGATGGGCAGAGCATCGCCCCCTGGTGGGCGTGCCGGGTGGATCCCGGTCAGGCGCATGCGGGAGTCTGTCTGACTGTCTCTCCCTGTTTCCAGCTTCAGAAAAGTACCAAAAAAAAAGAAAAAAAAAAAAAAAGTAAAAATTAAAAACAAACAAAAAAACCCAGAGCAAAAAAAAAGGACCAAATTTTTAAAAAAGTAAACTTTCTAAAGATAAGGTAAATAGCCAATGAGAGTTTTATCAACCAAAAGATTTCTTACCGGCTGTAAGGGCTGAGGCTGCCCAGGCGCCACTATTGTCGTCACGGCTGTGGCTGGCTGGACCACCACTCCTTGTGGGTGAGCTGTGAAAAGCTGCTGTCCCTGGATGTACTGAAGACTTGGCTGGGCATAACTCTAAAAAGTAAAATGAAGGAATGAATTCATAATGTATGCTTTTCTAGCTCTAATAAGGCAGTAATTAACATCCAAGTTGGCATAATCTTTCATTTGGAGGTATAGTGTTTGAAACTGAACCGTCAAAAAGTAACGGGAAAATGAACATTTCTCAGGGTTCTACAGTATCTATCCAATCCAGATGACAATCATATGCCAATGCCAAAACCAACAGCAGCAATAGAAAGGGAAAACTGGTTTACAGTCTCACTAAAATAATATGAAAAATATAGACTGGTGAGATAGATCCAAATAGCACCTGCCTGTCAAATCTCTATTTGCTGGGGGAAATCTATAGGCAATTGGCTTTCCCTTTCTTTTTTTTTTTGTATTTTTCTGAAGCTGGAAATGGGGAGAGACAGTCAGACAGACTCCAGCATGCGCCCGACCGGGATCCACCCGGCACGCCCACCAGGGGCAATGCTCTGCCCACCAGGGGGCGATGCTCTGCCCCTCTGGGGCGTCGCTCTGCCGCAACCAGAGCCACTCTAGCGCCTGGGGCAGAGGCCAAGGAGCCATCCCCAGCGCCCGGGCCATCTTTGCTCCAATGGAGCCTTGGCTGCGGGAGGGGAAGAGAGACACAGAGAGGAAGGAGGGGAGGGGTGGAGAAGCAAATGGGCGCTTCTCCTATGTGCCCTGGCCGGGAATCGAACCTGGGTCCCCCGCACGCCAGGCCGACCATTCTTTTTTTTTAAAGCTTAAAATGTTATCATTTGTTTTATAGAAAAAAGAAATTGTATTAAAAAAAAAATACATTTTAAATACAAAATCAGTACATTCTTAGCTTTAAATTTAACATTACTATTTCCTACCATAGTAATATCCTTAGGCTCAATACATCAAGAGTCACTCTGGCAAACTCATAATAAAAATATAGGGTTATAAGAAATAATACACAAGCTGGGTCTGGAAGAAGAAAGGGCAAACCACGTCCTAACTCAATTACCATGACAGAGGTATACAGAAGAATAAATGATAAATAATTTCACTACCTATATGAAAACAGGAAAGGACTAATACAAAAGTCATTCTCTCTTGCTCACTGGCTTTGGGAGAAGCCACCTAGCATGCAATAACAGCCCTACTGAGAAGCCCATGTGATGGGCAAGAATCCAGGCCAGTGAGCTTGAACGTGAATCTTCTGTCTTCTATCTTGAGATGGCTACAGCCCTGGTTAATATAACTGCACTAAAGAGTCTGAGCCTGAACTACCCAGCCAAGCTGCTTCAAAATCCTTGACCCACAGAAACTATAAAATAATACTTATTGCCTTAAGGTGCTAAGTTTTAGAGTAATTTGTTATATAATACACAACTAGTATTGATCAATGTAAAAAAGTGATAAAAAAAAAAGTGATAAATAGCAGGACTTCCCCAGGCATCAAATTTAACACCCAATAAACAAATTGTAAGACACAAGACAGGTCCAAAATTAGTTACCTGTACAATTGGTGGAGTTGTCTGTGAATAGGGTGATGTCACACCATAGACAGCTGGACAAGTCTGCCCTTGATAGTATATGGTCGTTTGAGACTGTGCAGGAGTAGAGTACTGCTGCTGTACATTGACAGACTGTTGGTTTGAATCCCAAACACCATAGTTCTGTCCCTGGACTGGGCCTGGGGCTGGCACTGGCAAGACCGTGACATTGGAATCTTGATGTACCACACCATCACTTGGGGCCACATACTGTGAACTGGAAACTTCCACAGGGGCTGTCACATGTGGCACCACTGGCACAGGTGGAGGGGCAGCAAGGGGTTCTGTAGAATGTCCTACCAAGGGCTGAGAATGATCATAAGGAGCAGGAGAACACACAGGGTCCATGCTGGGTGTGGGGAGGAGCACCTTTCCAGCATTAGGGTTGCTGGGATCCACATAGGCCTGCATGGGATAACCTGGTGGGTAGCCAGCAAAGGGGTGATGAGAGGCATTGTAGCCAAGAGAGTCATAGGGCAGTGGAGATGTCATTCCCAGGTTCTGCATCTGCTGCTGTTGCTTCTGAGCCTCCCGTTGAGCCACCTCTTGCTCAAACAACTTCCGACGCTCCTCTGTAGAAAGTTTATTGCGGTCTTTAATTCGTACTTTCTTTTTAGAAGTTGGTGTATCATATCTAGAAAGAAAACAATAAGAACACCACAAAAAGTTGTTTCCTAAATTATAGACACAATCAAAGCAAAAATAAATGTTATGTCACTCAATACAAAATCATTAACTTCAATTTGGCACTGGTTAAAAATCATACTCAAAGTTACTTAAGGAATCTTGCAGATAGGAGAGAAGCCCAAGGAAACAGACATCTAAATGAAAATAATTTTACCTATTCTCAGATTCTAGCATTTCAAATTAAAGATACATGTAGCATACTAAATAGATTCTTCTTTATAGCTGGGGACAGATCTATAACTACAAATAGTGGTAGAGCGTCGGCCTGGCGTGCAGAAGTCCCGGGTTCAATTCCTGGCCAGGGCACACAGGAGAAGCGCCCATCTGCTTCTCCACCCCTCCCCCTCTCCTTCCTCTCTGTCTCTCTCTTCCCCTCCTGCAGCCAAGGTTCCATTGGAGCAAAGATGGCCCGGGCGCTGGGGATGGCTCCGTGGCCTCTGCCTCAGGCGCTAGAGTGGCTCTGGTCGCAACAGAGCGACACCCCGGATGGGCAGAGCATCGCCCCCTGGTGGGCGTGCCGGGTGGATCCCAGTCGGGTGCATGTGGGAGTCTGTCTGACTGCTCCCCGTTTCCAGCTTCAGAAAAAAACAAAAAAAACAAAAACAAATTCTAAAATTTAAACAGAAACCAAAATACAATAATAAAAGCTACAGAATTTGACATATATCTGGTCACACATAGTTATAACAAATATAAATAAAGGATGGATATGCACACATGAAAGGATGGAGAGTTATATTCATATACTCTTCTCTGTGCAATACCAAGTATAATATCTTACTGATAAGCCTCATACCCTGTGATAGTTCAGTTACTTAAAATATCATCCTGATACACCAAGGTTGTGGGTTCAATCCCCAGAAGGGGCACACATAAGAGTCAACCAATGAATGCACAGATAGGTGGAACAATAGATTGTTTCTCTCTCTCTCTCCCTTCCTCGATAAATAAATAAAATTTTAAAAATCTTTACAATATCAACTTCTTTCAAAAGGTTTTGTTGCAAAGAAACATCCATAAGAGCTTCATGGATAAGGGCATATGTTTATCCAAACAACAAAAATATAAAAACCTCTAAGCAGAGCATTTCCTTTAAGTGTTAGTGGGGTGGTATCCTTAACTGCCTGGCAGAAACAAATGCAAACGGTCTAGAACAGTGGTCGGCAAACCGCAGCTTGCAAGCCGCATGCGCTCTTTGGCCCCTTGATTTTTTAGCAAAGGCCAGCTTAGAAGTACCCTAATTAATTTAATAATAATGTACCTACCTATATAGTTTAAGTTAAAAAATTTGGCTCTCAAAAGAAATTTCAATTGTTGTCCTGTTGATATTTGGCTCTGTTGACTAATGAGTTTGCTGACCACTGGCCTATAAAAGAGAGCACATTAAATCCAGGCCTCAGTGAATCCCACAGATAAAGTTCTAAAAATCATAATTTCATTAATTTTTTTTTCTTCAATTCAGTGCAAGGAAGGGAGGCAGAGACAGACTCCTGCATGGCCTTGACTGAAATTCACCCAGCAAGTCACTAGGGGGCAATGCTCTGCCCATCTGGGGTGTTGCTCTGTTGCTCAGCAACCGAGCTCTTAGCTCCTGAGAGAGCTCTTATAGCTCCTGAAGAAGACACCATGAAGCCATCCTCAGCGCCTGGGGCCAACTCACTCCAATCAAGCCATGGCAGCAGGAGAGGAAGAGGAAGAGAGATAAAGAAAGAGGGAGAGAGAGACAGACAGACAGACAGACAGACAGACAAAAGGGGGAGGCATGAAGCAGATAGGCACTTGTCCTGTTTGCCCTGACCGGGAATAGAAAAGGGACCAGCCACACGCAGGATAAACGCTCTACTGCTGAGCCAATCGGCCAGGGCCTTCATAAAAAATTACATATACTTTGCCTGATCAGTGGTGGTGCAATGAATACAGTTTCAACCCTGGGACACTGAGGTCCCAGGTTCGAAACCCCAAGGTTTCCAGCTTGAGCGCAGGCTCACCAGCTTAGAAAAAAAAACTATTGGGTATTTGCTTAGGAAAAATATGAAACCAGATCCATACCTTCCAATATATACAAAAATTCCCAATGAATTAAAACTCAAATCTCTTAAAGAATAAAAAAAAAAAATCATTATCTCAAGGGTAGGAAAGAACTTAAAACACAGTAAGCACTAACCATAACAGAACCTTATAATACATGATATATTCAATTAAATCATAAATAACAAATTCTGTATATCAAAAAATACAAAATGACTCAAAATATATGCCATAAATTGGGAAAATATTTGCAAAGATTATCACCAAAGCATAATCATATTTAGAATGTATGTTAAAAACTACTAAAACTCAGAGAAAAATAATTTAATAAATGAACAACACATAAAAGTACTTCACAGAAGAGCAAATAGAAATGGCCAATAAATATATGACAAGATGTTCAATCTAGTATTTAGTAATTAGGGAAAAGCAAATTAAAAATACAATTAGTTGCTATTACATACCCAGACAGCCCAAAGTTTAAAATTCTACAACGGATATATAAATGTAAATTTAATTTTTATTTTTTAAGGGAGAGGAGGGGAGATAGAGAGACAGACTCTCACATGCAGCCTGACTGGGATCCACCCGGCAACCCCTATCTGGGGTCAGCACTCAAACTAAGTGAGCCACTGGCTGCGAGAGGAGAAGAGAGGGGGAAGAAAGAGAGGGAGAGGAAGAAAAGTGGACAGTCGCTTCTCATGTGTGCCCTGACCAGGGATTGAACCTGGGACGTCCACACACCAGGCCAACGCTCTATTCACTGAACCAACCAGCCAGGGCCTGAATTTAACATTTAAAAAGAACATTTCTGGAATAAATGTTTTCTAGTTCTTAGTGGGTGATTATGTGGTTTGTTCCCCTACTAGTGTAACAAACACAGCTTCTGACACAGAGATCAATCAACATTTTGACTGGTATGGCACAGTAGTCACTAGAAAACAAAGTTTTGACTTTGGAAGAATCACCATTATCTTTGACAAGTGATCTCCCACCAGCCTTCCCACCCACCCATGCCCCTTTACAGAACAAATCTTTGGCTCCTCAAATAGCATTTAAAAGTTTGAGTACCAAAACTCTATTATTAGTCTTCACAGCTAATATCAAAAGAGACTGTCTCAATATTTATTGGTAAAATTTTCTTTTTTAATAAGTGAGAGGCAGGGAGGCTGAGAGACAGACTCCTGCATGCACCCGATCCAGGATACACCCAGCATGACCACCAGGGGGCGATGCTCTGCCCATCTGGGGCCACTGCTCCATTGCTTGGCAACCAAGCTATTTCAGTGCCTGAGGCAGGGCCATGGAGCCATCCTCAGCACCTGGGGCCAATTTGCTCCAACCAGCCACAGCTGCAGGAGAGGAAGAGAGAAAGAAAGGGAGAGAAAAGGAGGGAGGGGTGGAGAAGCAGAGGGTCGCTTCTCTTGTGTTCCCTGACTGGATATTGAACCCAGGACTTCCCCACACCAGGCCGACACTCTATCACCAAGCCAACAGGCCAGAGTTATTGCTCAAGTTTTATACTCACTCATCAAAAGAATACACTTATTGAGAAAGCCCTTGGTGTCCAAAATCAGAAGTGTGTGACTCAAGTACCTTCTGACTCTTTTCTCTCAGAAAAGAGAACTCACACAAGCCACTTACCTGTCATCTGGCCTTTTTGTTCCTCGCTCATATGCAGAAGGTGGTGAGAGGGATCCCCGTCGTTTCCTTTTTTCTTTACTTTGAGTTTGCTTGTCTGGGTCTCTCTCTCTGGACCTGTTAGGAGTCTTTGGGGCAGCTGTTTGATCTCTGAAGCCAACAGCATCCCTTCCTCGTTCAGTTACTAAAGGAAAAAGGATTTTCTTTTAAATTTACTTGGTAGACTTTTCTCCATCATGATAGTGCATCAACTACAATAAAATGTCTATCCAAAAAATGTATTTATAGACTCCTCCCCTCATATCCCAATCCTGAATCTGAATGAGACACGGGTCTTTTGTGTGAGTGCACTGTACTTCTTAAAAGCCTCTTCCGTGAATGCCCTTTTCTACCTTTCCCCACCGAAGTGTCAGTCAAGGCCTTCAACATCTTTAATAAGTTTTGTGGAACACAGCATGCAAGATATGCCCATTACCTTTACCAAGGCAGTCTGCTTGTCAGTTCAAAATGTAAAAGGCTTCTACTGTCCTGTAACTCTGCATATTTATAATTTGTAGAAGAGAAGCCTGGCATGCTAAGCATAAAAACCACAATAGGAAATGTCTCTTTAATTAAAAAAAGGATTAGATAACTTTATTTTTTAAGCAAGACACAGAGAGAGAGACAGACAGACAGGAAGATAGATGAGAAACATCAACTCTTAGTTGTGACACTTTAGTTGTTCATTGATTGCTTCTCATATGTGCCTTGACCAGGGGTCTCCCAGCCGAGCTAGTGACCCCTTACTCAAGCCAGTGACCTTGGGCTCAAGCCAGTGACCATGGGGTCATGTCTATGATCACACACTCACGCCAGCAATTTCACGCTCAAGTTGGTAAGCCTGTGCTCAATCTCAATCAAGCTGAAGACCTCGGAGTTTCAAACCTGGGTCCTCAGTGTTCCAGGTTGATGCTCTATCCACTGTACCACCACCTGGTCAGGCCAGACAACTTTTTATGAACTATAACTGCAAAAGGAAAATATTTCAAACACAGGTGATAATAGGTGGTAACTCAGGAATTATCAAAGCCAGAGTTACATCTTCAAAAACAAGAATGTTGCCTGACCAGGCAGTGGTGCAGTGGATAGAGCGTCAGACTGGGATGCGAAGGACCCAGGTTCAAGACCCCGAGGTCGCCAGCTTGAGCGTGGGCTCATCTGGTTTAAGCAAAAGCTCACCAGCTTGGACCCAAGATTGCTGGCTCGAGCAAGGGGTTACTCGGTCTGCTGAAGGCCCGCGGTCAAGGCACATATGAGAAAGCAATCAATGAACAACTAAGGTGCCCCAATGAAAAACTGATGATTGATGCTTCTCATCTCCCTCTGTTCCTGTCTGTCTGTCCCTATGTATCCCTCTCTCTGACTCTCTGTCTCTGTAAAAACAAGAACAACAAAAAAAACCAAAAAAACAAGAATGTCAGCTTCCTATAGAAAGATGTTACTACCACACACAGTCTCTTTACCTACATGGTTCTTCAACCAATTCCATTCTCACTACTTCCAAAAGGGGCCCTAAGTATTACTGTTCACTGATAATGCCTCCTAATTTCTCATCTCCCTGAGAAGTCTAAATCCTACCACTGAACACTTCAATATAAACTGACTGGTATTATATGCTGTTGCTTTGTGTATGTTAGTACTACTAACATTCATTAGTACTACTAATGAATCAGACTGCTCTCTTCTTGAAGGCAAAATTTCTTTTCTTTTTTTAGCGTGCTTGCGAGAGAGAGGGACAGACAGGGAGAGAGATGAGAAGCATCACTTCTTTGTTGCAGCACCTTAGTTGTTGATTACTTTCTCATATGTGCCTTGACTAGGGGGCTCCAGCTGAGCCAGTGACCCCTTGGGCTCAAGCCAGCGACCATGGGGTCATGTCTATGATCCCATGCTCAAGCTAGATGAGCCTGCACTCAAACCAGTAACTTTGGGGTTTCCAAATTGGGTCCCCTACATCCCAGGCCAATGCTCTCTATCCACTGGTGAGGCCAGGACAGAATTTCTAATAAAATCTCTCTCACAGTACAAAGCAGATTCTCAATAAACCTTAAAATAATAAAACAATAAAAGAACTGGTTGTTCTTTTTCTCACCTCTGAAAAACGTGCTATCAGTTGTTCTTTCCCTAGCAGTAGGTTTGCACATGGCATTCTTGCAGTTTTCCTTTTAGTTGGCCAGAAACTCTACTTATTGGCAAAACAGTTACTAATCTGCAGCCATGTGTATGCATTTTTTGGTGAAAAGGTAACAGATCTCATCGATATCATATACTGGTAGAAAATGTACAAATAGAACAACTGTTCCAGTTCACAGCTATCAGCATGACATCCCTTCTCTGAAGTACTATTATTTAGTTTCATCTGTATCTATTCCTAACTACCGTATTCCCACCTTTGAACCCAGGATCCTTGGCTTGGTGTTCATTTCCTTAAAATGTAGCTATTTCTTTACTGCACTCCTAAATGAAAAAGGAATCACACCAAGAGTTCATATTCTGACTGTGTCTTATAGTATGTGAGTCAGAAAAGTCATTCCATTTATTCAAGTTGATTTTCTTATATTATAAAATGAGAGTAAAGCTAGATTACATATTTCCCCAAGTATATTACAATTCTTATAAATTTTTAAAGTTCTAAAAAGCTTTTTAACTGCTTGACATTGAGAGGTAACAAAGCCAGGCTTGAGTTATAAGAATTTCTTTTTTTTTTTTTTTTTTTACTGATATTTAGAGAGAGAAAGGGAAAGAGCAGAGGAGAGACAGGAACACCTGTTCCTGTATGTGCCCTGAACAGGGATCGAACTGGCAACCTCTGCACTTCAGGATGATGCTCTATCAACTGAGCTATCCGGCCAGAGCAGCACTTCCGTAACTGAAAAACCTGAGACTAAGATTGGGGAGGGAAGCCCATATGTGAAGGAGAGACTAAAGTTGGTTCACAAAAGCCTAATTCCTGAAAAAACTATAACTGTCCTTTCTAGACTACGCCATGCACCATCCTCCAGAGGGCCACATCAGACTAGATATTTGCAAAATACTGAGGAGAACCCTCATAGATATTTAAGCTTTGACTCTCTTGCTAATAATTTCAACTCAGCAGGCACTTTGAGAAGCTAGCCTTTGATCAATTTTATAGTGATGCCACTGTTTTTATCAAGCAGTACTGTCCAACTCTGTCTTTTTTTTCTTATTTATTCATTTTAGAGAGGAGAGAGAGAAAGGAGAAAGGAGCAGGAAGCATCAACTCCCACATGTGCCTTGACCAGGCAAATCCAGGGTTTCGAATCGGTGACCTCATCCTTCCAGGTCAACGCTCTAACCACTGTGCAACCACAGGTCAAGCCAGCCTTGTTTCTTATGGGAAGGATTCTTTGCAGCTTTAAATAGGATATCTGCTAACGAAGAGATTAAACCAGTAGAATTTAAAATATCCAAAAGATACAACAATGATGCAAAGGACTCCTCACAGGTCTTTAACTATGAAGATTATTTAACCAATTTAAGATGATAAAAAGCTCTTCAAGCCAAAAAAAAAAAAAAAAAAAAAGGCCAAAAACATGAAATACCAGCTCCTTCACTCTACTCATACCAGGTCAGTGCTGGAGGAGCTAAAGAGACCAGGGTAATTGATCCCCATTGCTTTCATCTCTAACAGAGTATGTTGGAAACCCAGAAACCAGACCACCATGGCCTGTTATTTGTTCTGTAATAATGATTCTTTTTTGTGTGTGTGTGACAGAGACAGAGAGAAGAGAGACAGAGAGAGGGACAGACAGGTACAGACAGACAGGAAGGGAGAGAGATGAAAAGCATCAATTCTTTGTTGCAGCATCTTAGTTGTTCGTTGATTGTTTTCTTTTTTTTTTTTTAATTAATTATTTATTTATTTATTTATTTATTTTTTACAGAGGCAGAGATAGACAGGGACAGACAGACAGGAACGGAGAGAGATGAGAAGCATCAATCATCAGTTTCTCGTTGCGCGTTGCAACTTCTTAGTTGTTCATTGATTGCTTTCTCACATGTGCCTTGACCGTGGGCCTTCAGCAGACTGAGTAACCCCTTGCTGGAGTCAGCGACCTTGGGTCCAAGCTGGTGAGCTCTTTGCTCAAGCCAGATGAGCCCGTGCTCAAGCTGGCGACCTCGGGGTCTCGAACCTGGGTCCTTCCGCATCCCAGTCCGACGCTCTATCCACTGCGCCACCACCTGGTCAGGCTCGTTGATTGTTTTCTTATAAACCTTGACCAGAAGGTTATAGCAGAGTGACTCCTTGCTCAATCCAGTGACCTTGGCTTAAGCCAACCACCTTGGGCTTCAAGCCAGCAACCATCAGGTCATGTTTATGATCCCACGCTCAAGCTGGTGAGCCCACACTCCAGCCAAATGAGCCTGCGCTCAAGCCTGGGTCCTCTGCATCCCAATCTAATGCTCTATCCATGGCACCACCCACTAGTCAGGTTGATTCTTTTTTTTTTTTTTAAGTTTTTATTTATTGATTTTAGAGAGAGAGAGAAGTGGGGGAAGAGCTAGAAGCATCAACTCATAGTAGTTGCTTCTCCTATGTGCCTTAACCGGGCAAGCCCAGGGTTCCGAACCAGTGACCTCAGCATTCCAGGTTGATGCCCCATCCACTGCACCACCACAGGTCAGGCTCAGGCTGATTCTTAACCTTTTGAGGAGTCACAGACTGAGAATCTAATAAAAGTTCTCAATTTTCCCAATAAAGAATGAATATACACAACGAATTTTGTATAGAAACATCTACAAGACAAGACACAGATCTCTAAGTGCAGGTTGAAGAATGTCTGCTCTGGGATGAGCACTGGTCAGGAGGAGCCTCAGTACATGCCTCACAGTGGGCCTAGGAAGAGCCCAGCTCTGTTCGCATGGTGGCCCCAGCAGGCCCACACGCATCCTGTTCCTACAACCAGAATCTATAAAGAGAACTTTAAAAAAAAAAAAGAATGTCTGCTCTACAGGAACAAATGAATAGAAGAACTACTAAAGGCCATGACTTCAAGGAAATCAAGGGTAGCATAAAGAGACATCTCCTTTGGCTAAATTTCACCTTAAAAAAGCATAAAAATACAAGTTTCCAAACCTTTACACCAAATATTTCATTTACCTAATTACATATTGTCTGGTTTCAAACAGAAGATAGCTCAAGTCTTATCAGCTACCTCTGCATGTTTCCAAAAGAATATTTGTAAAGCTACATACACAGTATCTCTGAATACCTACCTGTATTCTCCTTTTCAGTTTGACTTTTCTTTGGAATTCGATACACCTCCTGCAAAAAATAAACCAAAAGAAGACTTATTAGTGTGGAGTGGAAGTGGTGATTGCTTTGAAGCTGAGTGATTTCACATGGCAACAAAGAAATGGGAAGGAACGGGTCGATATTTACTTATTTTCCAAAATTTGACTTATATTTGGCTTTCTTTTTTTTAACAGAGAAAGAGAGTGAGTCAGAGAGAGGGATAGATAGGGACCTGGGTCCAAGCTGGTGAGCTTTGCTCAAACCAGATGAGCCTGCACTCAAGCTGGCAAGCTCGGGGTCTCGAACCTGGGTTCTCTGCATCGCAGTCCAACGCTCTATCCACTGTGCCACTGCCTGGTCAGGCTATATTTGACTTTAAGAATATTTCCCAGTTCTGCCTGACCTGCAGTGATGCAGTGGATCAAGTGTCAACCTAGAACGCTGAGGTCATCGGTTCAAAACCCTGGGCTTGCCCGGTCAAGACCCGTATGAGAAGCAACTACTACAATGAGTTGATGCTTCCTGCTCCTCTCCCCGACCCCAAACTTAAGGAAAAGTAATACAGCCATTCATCAGCACCTACCCACACTATAGGAAAAAAATAGGTATCCTGGCAAACCTAGGCACTCTGAAAGATAACATGTTTATTCATGAAGGGTGATTAGAACAGACATATCAAGGAATGTCTCTGTCAACTAAGAATTACACAATTTTAACCTAACTACTTAGTTTCTTTTTCATAAGGTCTTGGCATTATAAGTATTCATTACAAACATTTATAGTAATTTATTACACAGACCTCAAGTTAGGACCCATTCTGTGGTAGCTATTAAGTACCAGGGGAAATGCTTCCCAAAGATACATTCTTAATTCCAAAAGTCTAGAGCAACTGCTAAGTAGAAAATGTATTCTGATATTCACAAAATGGATGAGTAGTGGCCAAGAGCAATTGACTATTAGTGAGCACCTAGCATCAGGAAGAACAAGTTCTATCAATATACACCTAAACACAGTGTTATTAACTTGATCCTCCTCTACATATAGTCAAAATTGCATATAAAATTTAAACTGGAAAATCAGATTATCTACTTTGAATCCCTAAAAATACAACTAAATTTTTCCAAATCCCACATACTGAAAACTAAGAAGGAAGCAGTCATGCCAAGATTATTGTAATATTTCTTAAGATCATTCTGTTTTGTGAACCGGTAGCAATAGTGTTAGCCTACAGGATATGGAAGTCTGTTTGGAATCCCTGTAGGCTACTGAATACCCTGCAGAAAATATTTACCTGAGTTGGCTTCATTTGCATTAACCCTTTATGTAAAATCACTTTGTTAAAAATTCTACTCAAGAGACGGCATATTATGAGAGAACACTGAGTCAGGGGACCTGAGTTCTGGGACTAACCCCGCCCTCAGGCCTAGAAGAATCTGGTTCCCCAGTCCAATTAAAATTCTTTATACATTACCCTATTTTATTTCTTTGATGTCTAAGGGCTGTTCCCAACTAACAAACACACTCATATATACTCAAGCAATAATTCTTCAGGGGCCAAGATTATCTTACGCTTTGCTATATCTCTAGATAGCACCAAGACCAGTGCTGGGCACAAAACACTTGCTCAATTCTGTACTTGTTGAATGAACCAACAAGTGAAATTCTACTTCTAATTTGTAGAAATCAACCACACTTTGCTAAATAAACTCAAACTATTACATATCTCATACTTTTTATTACTAAACTTATACTATCATTCTCTTTCACCCCTGGTAAGAACACTATTTACAGGCCTCACATATAATCACAAACAATACATATTTCCAGGGTTGGATGAATAAGTGTGCCTCTGCAACATTTTAAACTCTTCATTTCTTAGTACAATCTACTCCTGGCCAATCACTCCTCTTTAGTCAAAAGCTTGAAAATCAGTCTTCAGGTATGGTTTGAGAAACACTGAGTCATCGATAGGCTCATGTGAGACCAATGCACCCAACATTCCTTTTATAAAAGTGTTTAAGTGTAGATGGAAATGCTATTTGTGGAAATACAGTTTGCTCATTTTTATAACAACTATTTGAGCAACAACTATGTGGTAACAGCAGATATTAAGGGCCTCTTATGTTTTGGACACTGGAGATGCATAGTACCTGTCAACAAGTGTTCAGAGCCTTATAATAATAATCATGGCTGACACTTCTTATTGTGTGTCATATTCCTTCACTTCATTCTCATATACTTTACCGCTAAGAGGGTATTTTTGCTATATCTATAATATATACAAAATAGGCTCAGAGAAATTAACTATCACAAGGTTATATAGTGATAAAATGAGTTACATATTAGGCCTAGAATCCAAGCCTAGATCTGCATTTGTCCAAAGCACAGTATCTTTTTTTTTTTTAAGTGAGAAGCGGGAAGGCAGAGAGAGAGACTCCCACATGCACCCCAACTGGGATCCACCCAGCAAACCCCCTACTGGGAGATGCTCTGCCCATTTGGGTCCATTGCTCCATTACTTGGCAACCAAGCTACTATTTTAGCACCTGACGCGAGGCCATGGAGCTATCCTCAGCAACTGAGGCTAACTTGCTCCAACTGAGCCATGGCTGCATAAAAGGAATAGAGAGAAGGGGAGGGGGAGGGGTGGAGAAGGAGATGGTCACTCTCCTGTGTTCCCTGACCGGGAATTGAACCCAGGACGTCTATATGCTGGGCTGATGCTCTACCACTAAGCCACTGGCCAGGGCCAAAGGCACAAACTCTTAACCACTATTACTATTATTACCTCATAAGCACTCAGGAAAAAGAGAAAGTATACATACACTATCTTATAATAGGCATATATGAAATGGTAAGTGAAATATAACAGAGGGATACTAAAACTGGTTTGGGTCTTAGGAGAGAGGACTGGGAAAAGCATCCTGAAGGAAACAGACATTTGACTTGTCTTGAAGGATGACTAAGAGTTGTACATAGAGGTTGAAAATACAAACATGGAAAACTGAACATGTGTTTATTCCAAGTCTATACTTGAAGTCCTAAAAAATGACAGTGAGAGAATAAAAACAGTATAAACTCATCTATAATAACTTTTCTTTCTAAGCATATTAGTTATGCAGTACTAAAATCTGTTGCATATTTAAATATTTTATTATATTCCACTCATTGTCTTTCATGTTATTTTTTGATGATTCACGCATTCACACAAAAATAATATATCCATGAAATAAGATGCTCTTAAAAAAAAAAGACACCAAGAATAGTAATAAACTCTTGGTAAGTAAAACTGTAATAGAAAAAAGGGGTTAGGCCCTGGCCGGTTGGCTCAGCGGTAGAGTGTCGGCCTGGCATGCAGGAGTCCCGGGTTCGATTCCCGGCCAGGGCACACAGGAGAGGCGCCCATCTGCTTCTCCACCCCTCCCCCTCTCCTTCCTCTCTGTCTCCCTCTCTTCCCCTCCCACAGCCAAGGCTCCATTGGAGCAAAAGATGGCCCGGGCACTGGGGATGGCTCCTTGGCCTCTGCCCCAGGCACTAGAGTGGCTCTGATCATGACAGAGTGACGCCCTGGATGGGCAGAGCATCGCCCCCTGATGGGCGTGCCGGGTGGATCCCGGTCGGGCGCATGCGGGAGTCTGTCTGACTGCCTCCCCGTTTCCAGCTTCTGAAAAATACAAAAAAAAAAAAAAAAAAAATTACCAAAAAAAAAAAAAAAAAAAAAAAAAAGGAAAAAGGAGTTAGCCTTGGCCGGGTGGCTTGGTTGGTTAAAGTATCATCCTGAAATGCAGAAGTTGCTGGTTCGGTCCCCAGTCAGGGCACAAACAGGAACAGATTGATGTTACTGTCCTTCTTTCTCTCTCTCTCCTCCTCCCCTTCCTGGCTCACAAAAATCAATAAATAAAACTTGTTTTAAAAAGGAAAAAAAAAAAAAGGTTGAGTATCTCCCAGATAGAATAAACACATCAAGAAGAAAAATAGGAAATTAAAAAATAAATTAGAGGCCCTGGCCGGTTGGCTAAGTGGTAGAGCGTCGGCCTGGCGTGCAGAAGTCCCGGGTTCGATTCCCAGCCAGGGCACACAGGAGAGGCGCCCATCTGCTTCTCCACCCCTCCCCCTCTCCTTCCTCTCTCTCTCTTCCCCTCCCACAGCCGAGGCTCCACTGGAGCAAAAGATGGCCCGGGCTCTGGGGATGGCTCCTTGGCCTCTGCCCCAGGCGCTAGAGTGGCTCTGGTCAAAACGGGCGACGCCCGGGAGGGGCAGAGCATTGCCCCCTGGTGGGCGTACCGGGTGGATCCTGGTCAGGTGCATGCGGGAGTCTGTCTGACTGTCTCTCCCCATTTTTAGCTTCAGAAAAATACAATAAATAAATAAATAAAAAATTAGAGAATATGTGCTAGAAGTATATATGTAGTGACAGGTATGCAAAGCAAGGAGAGTGAAATTGTCAAAAAAATAATACAAGAACATTTGTTAGAACTGAAAGACATGAGCCACCAGATGGAGAGGTCTCAAGTACCTACCACAATAAAGAAACTGAAATGGCATCAGACTTCAACAGCAATACTATAAGCTAGATAATTATGAAATGATATCTTGAACATTTTAAAAGAAAATTTAGCCTGACCTGTGGTGGCAAAGTGGACAAAGTGTCAACCTAGAATGCTGAGGTCGTCAGTTTGAGACCCCAGGCTTGCCCTGTCAAAGCACATACAAGAAGCAACTACTACAAGTTGATGCTTCCTGCTCCCCCTTCTCTAAAATCAGTAAATAAAATCTTTAAAATAAGAAGAAAATTTATTACCGAATGATATCATAGGATCCAAACAAGCAGGAATAGAATAAAGACATTTTCAGATTCACAAGGTCTCGTAATTTTATCTACCAGAAGAGAATTCTAAAGAGAATACTATGGGGGTTCTAAGATTCAAAGATTCTAAATTCTAAATTGTCTCAAACATCTCATAAATTGTCAGTGTGCATTGTAACATATTAGATACTTAAAAAAGACCTTACAATTCCTGAGAGAGTGATGGAAAAGCTTTGGAAAGTTAATGTAAATAAATTATCCAGCATTTAGAGTAAAATGCAGGCATGTAGTAATACATAAAGGTATATAAACTCAACAACTACACATTCAATATAGCTTTTTACATTTGGAGACAGGTGAAAATAGGAAAATTATTTTGGGGACCGCTAAGGCAGAAATCACCCTGAGCATAAGTGAATTCTACCAAGATCAATGGGTCTATAATCTTCATACAACATCAGAGTGGTTAACTATTTCATGGACTATCAGAAAATTTCTCATGGACTGGCGGTTGAAAAACAGTGACATAGATAATGTATTGAATCTCTAACCTTTATGCAAATAACCAGGAAGTAGTGGTTATTTAAAGTAACACCTGCAGCTCTGGTCAGATAGCTCTATTGGTTAGAGCATCGTCCCACAGTGCAGAGGTTGCCAGTTCAATCCCTGGTCAGGGCACATACAGGAACAGATTGATGTTCCTGTCTCTCTCTTGCTGTCTCCCTTCATCTATTAAAAATCAATTAAATATTAAAAAATTAAAATATAATAAAGTAATACTTGCAAAAAAATCTTAAGATGTCATCCAAAACTATTACAATTGTGAAAAAAGTTGTCTTCCAACAATACTGGCCCTAACTGAAAAGTCTAGTTATCTGGAAAAACATTTTTGAGCTATAATTAGCAAATTATTATTTTTTATATTAGGAAAGGAACAGACATTCTAAATATGAAAAAAATAATAAAGCTGTTAATAGAAATGTGCATCTGAAAATGAAGAACTAGCCTGTAAGAGAAAAGATTATGAGCTTGATTCTGAAGGGCAAGTGGAAGAGAGAGACAACAGAAAGCTGAAAATATAGACATAAAGTTCAGGAAACAGGCAAAGACAAGAGATCCACATTAGGAAAATCTCTAAAAGCAATAATTTACATTGTGTACTATAGGAGATTACCAAGAGAGAAAGTACATAGAGAAAAATAGGCTAATTTGAAAAAAAAATTAAAAGGTGAAAAGTCTTTACACTTGATTCATACAGTATATTTTCTATTTCTTAATAAACACTTGTCAGCATTCCCACTTCTGGGAAGATAGCCAAAGGAAATGAAAACAGGATATCAAAGAGATACTTGTATTCTCAACTTCTTTCCAACATTTATTCACAATAGCCAACACATGGGACCAACCTAAGTGTCCGTCAATAGATGAATGGACAAAGAAGATGTGATATATATATATAATGAAATATTATTTAATCATAAGAAAGGACATCTTGCTATTTTTGACAACATGGATGAACCTTGAGAATATATGCTAAGTGAAATAAATTAGACAAATACTGTATGATATCTACATATTATATGCAAGCTATATAAGCCAAACTTACAGAAATAGAGTAATAGGCAAGGTGATAGTCAAAGAATACAAACTTCAAGTTATAAGATGAGTAAGCTTTTGGAATCTAATACAGTATAGTGAATACAGTCAATACTGTATTATATAATTAAAAGCAGCCAAGAGTGTAGATCTTAAATGTTCTCGCCACAAAGAAGAAATGGTTATTATATGACATGACAGAGGTGTTAACACTACGGTGGAAATCAGTTTGTAATATATATAAATGTATCAAATCAGCACACTGAACACCTTAAACTTATGCAATGTTATATGTCAATTACATCAAAATAAAGCTAGGAAAAAATGTAGATACTAATACAAACAAAAACAAGTTTTAGTTCAAGAAATGTTATACAGCTATGATTTGGATGTTCTTTTCTTTATTGTATATGGATCATCATTCCTTAAAGCAGTTAGATTATGTTTAAAATTACAGTAAATAGATTCTCAGTAAATAGAATCTTCTATGAAAACAAAAATGTTCACTTTTAATTAGTTTTCTTATAATACCCATCTCTGGTTAAAAAACAGAAAACACTTGGACAAGTTACCTCTAGGTCTTTAAGGAGGCCTATAATGGAATGCTTTCTTCCAACAGTCTCAAAGAGTAGTCATTAGAAGTTTGTTGGCATAGCATTGCAGCTAACTTTTAACATGTCCCAAAGGAATTGCTGGAAATAGTTTGTAAAAACAGAATCAAAACAATATTATGGTGGCGCAGTGGATAGAGCATTAGACTGGGACGCGGTGGACCAAGGTTTGAAACCCCGAGGTCGCCAGCTTGAGCGCGAGCTCATCTGGTTTGAGCAAAAAGGTCACCAGCTTGGACCCAAGGTCGCTGGCTCGAGCAAGGGGTTACTGAGTCTGCTGAGGGCCCGCGGTCAAGGCACATATGAGAAACAATCAATGAACAACTAAGGTGCCACAATGAAGAACTGATGCTTCTCATCTCTCTCCCTTCCTGTCAGTCTGTTCCTATCTGTCCTTCTCACAAAAAAAAAAAAAAAAAAAGTAAGGAATGAGGCCCTGGTCAGTTGGCTCAGTGGTAGATTGTCAGTCCAGTGTGTGGATATCCCGGGTTCAATTCTTGTTCAGGGCACACAGGAGAAGCGACCATCTGCTTCTCTACCCTTCCTCCTTCTCTCTCTCTCTCTCTCTCTCTCTCTCTCTCTCTCTCCCCCCTCACCTCCCACAGCCATGGCTTGATTGGCTAGAGTAAGTTGGCCTCAGGTGCTGAGGATGGCTCCACGGTCTCCACCTCAGGTGCTAAAAAATGCCTCTGGCTGCAAGGGTGCAACGGCCCTAGATGGCGCATGTGAGAGTCTGTCTCTCTTCCTCCTCTACTCTCACTAAAAAAAAAAAAAAAAAAAAAAAAAAAAAATGAGTAAGGAATGTAAATTTGTAACTTCCACATTGGGCACCCATGGGCACCCACCTTAGAATCCTGATTACAAGTGCCATTTTAATAACTGGTTCACCAAACTCAGCAAAAAATTAGGTATCAGTTCTGCCGAACCTGTGCAAAGCAGCTGAATCCCACCACTGATCTGTATAATGATCATTTCAATTGGTACATAAGTTATTTGAAAAAACACAACATATCTTAATGATAAAAACACTCGGCAACCTAGTAAGGGCATCTATGAAAAACCCACAATTAACATAATTAATGATGAAAGACTGAAAGATTTCTCCCTAGACTCAGAACAAGACAGCTGTCTGCTCTCACTCTCTCTATTCAACACTGTATTGGAAGTTCTAGCCAGGGCAATAAGGCAAGAAAGAGATAGGAAGGGCATCCAAGTTGGAAAGAAAAAGTAAAACTCTCTTCACTAATGAAATGATCATGTGTGCAAAAGATCCTAAAGAACCAACAAAAAATACCTATTAAATAAATGACCTCACCAAAATTGCAGGATTTAAGATCAACATACTAAAATAATTTCTATAAACCAGACTGAACAAGCCAAAAATGAAATCAAGAAAATAATTATATTACATTAGCATCAAAAATTAAATATTTGGGAATAAAATTTTTTTTTTTTCCGAGAGAGAGACGGGAAGGGAGAGAGAATTAAAGTATCAACTCGTAGTTGCATCACTTAGTTGTGCATTGATTGCTTCTTGAATGTGCCTTGACCAAGGATTGGACCTCTGGCTCAAGTCGAGCCAGTGTCACCTTGCTTAAGCCAACAATCTTTGCACTCAAGCTGGTGACCTTTGGGATTGTGTGGACGATAACCTGCTCAAACCAGGGACCCAGCTCTTAAGCTTGAAGAGTCCATGTTCAAGCGAATCCAGTGTTCCACAGGTTGATGCTTTATCTACTTTGCCACCAACGGTCAGGCAGGAATAAACATTTTAACCAAGGAAGGGCAAGGCTAGTACAATGATATTACAAAGTGTTGGTTGCAAGAAATTAAAGAAGACTTAAATAAATGCAAAAATTTACAGTTATGGATTGGAAAACTTAAGGTTAGAATAGTAATACTATTCCAACATGACCCACAGATTCAGTGTAATCCCTATCAAGATTCTGACATTTTTGCAGAAATGGAAAAGATGAAAAGAGTTATGGGGTAGATAAGGATAATGACAACACAACAAAGCGAATGTGTTTAACACCACTGAACTGTATATTTTAAAATGGTTAAGATGGTAAATCTTATGTATATTTTACCACAACAAAAAGAGGTGCAAGACAAAAACAAGATAGAAGATACCACCTTCACACTTACCAGGATGGCTATTATTTAAAATAAATAAATAAATAATAAGTGTTGGTAAGGAGGTAGAGAAACTGGAAACTTCAAATATTGGTGGTGGGAATGTAAACTGGTACAGCTACCACGGAAAAGAGTCTGGTAGTTCCTCAAAAAGTTAAAACAGAGTTATTACCATGACCCCAAAATTCCACACCTATAGCCAAGAGAAATGAAAACAGGTTTTCAAACAAAAACTAGCACATGAGTATTCATAGTAACATTATTGCTAAAAGTCGAAAGAGTAGAAACACAAATGTCCATCAACTGATAAGTGGATAACAAAACGGTATACTCATACAACAGAGTATTAGGTAGTTATAGAATGGAATTAAGTATTAATACATGCTACCACATGGATACACCCTGAAAACACTATGCTGAGAAAAATAAAGCCAGACACAAAAAGCCACATATTGTATGATTCCATTTATCCTCATTATTCAGATTGTATATCAACAAATTCACGAACTCAACTAAAATTTATTTACAATCCCAAAATCAATATGTGAGACAAACTTCATTAACTATTCCCAAAAAAGATGAGCCAACTGTTGATGTTTTTTGTGGTTTTTCCAAAAATGACTGACATGATCCAACACAAGAAACTGGTTATACTGGCTGGCTCTAGGAAACAGGACATGGAGCATGGGTAGAAACAAAATATTTCACTGTATGCCTTTTCAATTTTCTCATTAAAATAAAAAGGAAAAAAGAAAACATGCCTCTAAAGAAGCTCTAGACACAGTATCAAAAGACTTCTGTGCGTTGTGACCAATTTCACGGTAAAGACCACCCCCTGGAGGCTGTGAGGTTGCAGTCAAAGGCCTAAGGAATTGGGGCACTCCCAAGGCAACTTCTAATGCTGTTTTTCAGCAACTATCATACCTTTCTTTTTTAAATCTTTTTGTTGTTGTCTTTTCTTTTTTTCCAGCAAGTGTTATACCTTAAACGTCCTCCTAGTTCAGTGCCATACAGTTTAAACTTGTCCTCCCCAACTTCCTTCTCTAGGCTTAACTCACCTTGACTCTAATTCAAAGACTCTACCTTAGCAATGCTGTTTTATTCAATATACATCTAAAATGTGGTAGGCTTACACTAGCTGAAGCACAAGGTGAATGAACAACTGACATAAATCCCTGCTATCAAGGTCTCTCAAGCCCAGTAGTAAATATGTGTGCAGACTAATAAAAGTGCTTTTATGCTGATAAGTAATCACTGAAGAATATCAAGGTCATGATCTCATCAAGGTCACAATGATTAAATGTTGCTCCAATTTCACATTTATTTTCTAGGCAAACTAATTTCAAAACTAAGAATTTAACTTCAAATTTAACTATCTCCTCTATAATCTTTCTAATCATAACTTAGCCCTGGCCGGTTGGCTCAGCGGTAGAGCGTCGGCCTAGCGTGCGGAGGACCCGGGTTCGATTCCCGGCCAGGGCACACAGGAGAAGCGCCCATTTGCTTCTCCACCCCTCCGCCGCGCTTTCCTCTCTGTCTCTCTCTTCCCCTCCCGCTGCCAAGGCTCCATTGGAGCAAAGATGGCCCGGGCGCTGGGCATGGCTCTGTGGCCTCTGCCTCAGGCGCTAGAGTGGCTCTGGTTGCAACATGGCGACGCCCAGGATGGGCAGAGCACCGCCCCCTGGTGGGCAGAGCGTCGCCCCTGGTGGGCGTGCCGGGTGGATCCCGGTCGGGCGCATGCGGGAGTCTGTCTGACTATCTCTCCCTGTTTCCAGCTTCAGAAAAATGAAAAAAAAAAAAAAAAAAAATCACCAAGCCCTCCCAGTAACTTCACTGAAGTCACATATTCATTGACAACCCAACAGCGCATGCACAGTTAAGACTAGGAGCCCTCTTGCTGTCCAAATCATCTTTTTGAGCCACAGTTCATTTTTTTCCCAACTCATATTTACGCACATCTCTGTTTGAGAAGCTGTTCGTATTTATGGACCTCTTCTTGTCTCAAAAAAGTTTTGCATGCTTTCATGGGATTCTGAAAATCTCCCAAAGTTCAATCATGGATCACACTAAGGAAAAAGAGGTACTTGAACAAAACATTAAAATGAGTTTTGTGATTTCAAAATGAATCTGGATTGTAGTTTTTAAATCAAAAGCAGATTAAGATAAATCTGAAAAGTATTTACCATAACTTCATGAATTATCTAGCAAGGATATAGAATCACTATTTGCTGGATCAGAAAAAGGATTGGAAAGAATATAGGATTTAAGTCACAAGACTTGCCCTGGCTGGGTAACTCAGTTGGTTAGAGTGTCATCCTACTACACCAAGGTTGTGGGTTCAATTCCTGTTGGGCACATACAAGAATCAACCAATGAATGCATACATAACTGAAACAACAAATCGATGTTTCTCTTTCTCTCTCTCTTCCCCCTCTCTAAAATACATACATACATACATAAAAAGCTAAGTTGCAAACTCAGAGCATGTTTGTTTTCATTTACAGCTGATAAAACATGACCACCGTGCTCAAGTGACCAAGACAGAAGCAATGTCTGCCTTCACACAATGTACAATTATGAAATATTATCTGCTATGACTAGTAAATATGTTATAAGAGCATATAGAAAGGGCAGAATACTATGTGTTGGTAAATAGGAATGGTTTTCGTAGGAAAGTAGAAAAACCATCTAAACAAAAGAAAAGTGTTTTCAGAAATGAGTAAATACGTGTGCTTACAAGTGTGTATGAACATTAGTAGCACAGGCCCACTGGTGGGCCAGAATGACTTGAAGTGAGACTACGTGAAACACATGAGGAACAGACTATACCATAACACATAAACCTTGTTAAGAAAAATGAACTTAGCCCTGGCCGGTTGGCTCAGTGGTAGAGCGTCGGCCTGGCGTGCAGAAGTCCTGGGTTCGATTCCCGGCCAGGGCACACAGGAGAAGCGCCCATCTGCTTCTCCACCCCTCCCCCTCTCCTTCCTCTCTGTCTCTCTCTTCCCTCCCGCAGCCGAGGCTCCATTGGAGCAAAGATGGCCCGGGCGCTGGGGATGGCTCCTTGGCCTCTGCCCCAGGCGCTAGAGTGGCTCTGGTCATGGCAGAGCGACGCCCCGGAAGGGCAGAGCATCGCCCCCTGGTGGGCAGAGCATCGCCCCTGGTGGGCGTGCTGGGTGGATCCCGGTCAGGCGCATGCGGGAGTCTGTCTGACTGTCTCTCCCCGTTTCCAGCTTCAGAAAAATACAAAAAAAAAAAAAAAGAAAAATGAACTTAACATTGGTACTCAAAGATATATGCACCCCCATGTTCATCATACCATTATTCACAGTGGCCAAGCCATGAAAACAACCAGTGTCCCTCAACAGAGGATTAGCTAAAGAAGATATGGAATATATACATAATGGAATACTACTCGGCCATAAGAAATGATGACAGAGCATTTACAACAACATGAATGGACCTTGAGAACAGTATACTAAGTGAAATAAGTAAATCAGAAAAAGCTAAGAACTGTATGATTTCACACATAGGCGGGATCTAAATAAAAATGAGACTCATGAACACAGATAAAAGTGAAGTGGTTACCAATGGGAAGGGAGTAAGAGGGAAAAATATACAGTGATGGAAAATGATTTGACTTTGGGTGATGGGCAAGCAACACAATCAACAGTTCAAATGCTACAGAGATGTTTACCTGAAACCTATATACTCATATTGATCAATGTCACTCCACTAAATTTAATTTTCTAAATATAAAAAATGAACTTAACCTTAATAGTATAATGAGAAACCATTTAAAAGTTTTAAATAGTACACCAACAGGAATACATTTTATTTTCCAAAAGGTCACTCTGGCTACTACATGTAGCACAGAGTGTTACAGACCCAGTCATTCACTATTATTAAGAGTTAACATTATCATAACCATAACTATGAAGACACCACAATAAAAGTAACTATTATTACAAAGATTAAGAAATGGTCCTTGCCTTTGAAGAGCTCATGGTCCAGTGAGGAGAAACAAGAACCTAAGCAAGTAATTTTAGTAATCTGGTAAGATTACTACCACTGTATAAAAATACAGAAAAGGATAGAGCACTACAAAGGATGAACTGCAACTGTAACTCTGAATAAAGGAAGATAAACAAAGAAAAGAAAGGATATTCTAAGCAAAGAGAAAAACATATAAAGGAAATGGAAAGGTAAATACATATATAACCCCTTGTGACCCCTTATCAAGCCAGTGACCTTGGAATCATGGTGATGATCCTGCACTCAAGCTGGCGACCTTGGGGTTTCAAACTGGGGACCTCAGCATCCCAGGTCAACGCTCTATCCACTGTGCACCACTGGTCAGACCACGCTGTACTGGCCTGTGGTGGTGCAGTGACTAGAGCTCTGATCTGGAATGCTGAGATCACCAGTTCGAAACCCTGGGCTTGCCCTGTCAAGGCACACACAACAAGCAACCAGTGAATAGCTAGAGTGAAGCAACTACTCCTTGTTCTCCAACCCTCCTCCTTCTGTAAAATCAATGTCTTTTAAAAAAATCTTAAAAAAAAAAAGATATGACTGTAGCATAATAGAGGATATTATAAAGGGAGAAAGAGTGGGAGCAAGAAGTATAACTAGGAGGCTGTTAAAATAGTCTAAGCAAAAAATGGCAAGAGCTTGAATTAAAAATGGCAAAAAGAGAGGATATGACTTATTTCACATGTAGGACAAAAGAAATCTTAGGTGCCCCAAGAAATACCACTTTTTAAGCAGAATAGGAAAAATCAGTGAGAGCCATAGAAGGAAACTCAAGCCTGACTAGTGGTGGTGCAGTGGATAGAGCATCGACCTGGGACACTGTGGCCTCTGGTTCAAAACCCTGAGGTTGCCAGCTTGAGCGTGAGGTTGCTGGCTTGAGCACAGAATTAGCGACATGATCCCAAGGTTGTAGGCTTGAGCCCAAAAATCACTGGCTTGAGACTCCCCCTATCATCCCTTCTTCAAGGCACATATGAGAAGCAACCAATGAACAATTAAAGCAAACAACTATGAGTTGATGCTTTTCATCTCTCTCCCTCTCTTTCTCTTAAAAAAACCCAAAAAACCTAAAATACAAAACTCAAATAGTTCAGAAGAGGATGTGGTATCAGATTAAAAGCAAGAGAAATGACAGAAATTAAGTACTTCATGTGTACACATATTCATTCACACACATACAGAAATATACATATATATATTTTAGTTTGCTGATAGCTTCTACAAGTAATGCCCCAGTAGCAGTGACATTATCTACCTTGATATTTTTAACATTATTTCTCATCACAAGGAACCAGAGCTTCTTAGAGATTGGCTGATTCCATGGGCTGGGTAAGGGAAAATAAAATACAAGATGAGCCTGAAACAGCATGTTATGCTAGGTTAAAACACACACACACACACAAAAAGAAGAGACATGTCAAAATCACATAGAAGAGATCTTACAGGATCTCTCAATGCCCAAATAAGGGACATTTAAGCACTGAATAAATAATAAAACTAATGAATCGTAATTCAATGAATAAAAACAGAACCTATGAGTCTAAACTGATATAAATTAATGAATAAAGAACTAAATGGGGACCTGGCCGGTTTGTTCAGTGGATAGAGGATCAGCCCTGGTGCCAAGGATAATTCGGTTGGTCCTAGAGCATCAGCCTCATGTGCTAAAAATAGTTCAATTGAGGATCAACCCAAGACGGGGTTGCTGGATGGTCTGTCTCACTATCTCTCCTCGTCTCACTTTAAAAAAAAAAAAGAACTAAATGAGAGAGCAGGGAAAGCTCTTGCTTATAATAGAATGCCAACCAAAAAACACAGCAGTAAAAGGAATGGTGGATTAGAAAATCACCACCTGGCAACCATCATACATAGTTATGTGATTCTATGCCATACACAGTTAGGCAAATTCACTGGATGCTGAAACTAATGGATAAATCCGATTATTTTTCTCTTTTTATATATATATAAAGTGAGAGCCGGGGAGGCAGAGACAGACTCCTGCATGCGCCCCCACTGGGTCCACCCGGCACGCCACTACCGGCAATGGTATGCCCATCTGGGGCCACAGCTACATTGCTCAGCAACTGAGCTATTTTCTTTTAGCACCTGAGGCTGAGGCTATGGAGCCATCCTTAACGCCCAAGGCCAACATTTTGCTTGAACCATTTGAGCCATGCTGTCGGAGGGGGAGAGAGAGAGAGAGACAGGGATGGAGAAGGGGAGGGGAGAAGCAGACGGTTGCTTTTCCTGTGTGCCCTGACCCTGAATCGAACTCAGGACTTCCACATGCCAGGTCAATGCTCTACCGCTGAGCAAACTGGCCAGGGCCAAATCTGATCTTTTAAAAAAGAGTATTTACTTATTTACAATCATGCTCCTATGCGATACATTTTACTTAGATAGGGAAAAACAGTAACTTTACATTGGAGAAACCAGGCGGACACCACCATAACCAAGTGATCAATGTTGATGATGCCAATAGTGGAACAAATCAACATCACATGAAGAACACTACTGTCATAATCTGGACTAAAACTGTATAACCTGAACCCAAACAAAAGAAAACCTGACAAGCCAAAATTGAGAAATATTCTAAGAAGTTCAAAGGTATTAAAAATGTGAGGTTTATAAAAGACAAAGACTGAGGAATTATTCCAGATTAAAAGATATTAAAGTAATATAATTCAATGTAAGTTTTGATACCAGGTTAGATTCTGGAACAGAAAAAATGATTTTTTTTTTTTTTTTGCTATAAAGAATATTATATGCAAAACTGGCAAAATCTGAATAAGGTCTGTTGATTAAATAATAGTATTATATCACTGTACTTACTGTAATCTGTTGATTTTGATTTGTCTCCTGAAGTCATGTACAAGAATGCTGTCATTTTAATGAAATACACACTGAAATATCTAGGGGCAGTAAGCATCTTATTTATAACTTACTCTTTAAAAGTTAAAAAATTTTAAGAGAAGAATGATATGGCAAATTTGGTAAAATATTAAATTGGGCAATCTGAGTGAAAGGCTTAAACTTTTTTAAGCTGCTTTTTCTACATTTGTCACTAAAATGTGTATTACATGCAGAATACATAATAGTATGCTTACAGCTTTCCTAATGATATAGGTCTAAAATTACATCAGAATAAACATTTAAGAAGAAAAATTTGTATCTTTTTCATTATGGTTATATATAAAACTAGATTATACCAATTTATCTATATTCAAAAATTGTCATTTCCAACTAAGTTGATCATGGTCCTGAGGAGAGAAAAATATTCCTTAAAGGTCTCTTCTAGCCCAGTAATTCCATAATGTATATATTCTCCCACTTCTCATATAGTCTTATATCCAAATAAAGTAACTTTCCCTAAATAGAGTTAAAACATTTTTTTTTAAGTTATTTGATGGGCTATAAAAACGTGATCATTATGTCTTTAGGGAAATAAAATTATGACCTCACCCAAAGAATAAATTGTCAAAATGACTTCATTCAATATCAAATGTTTAGAGCAGCCAAATTCTGTAATTCCTTGTTTAGGTCAGGTGTTGGCAAATTTATTCTGTAAAGGACAACACAGTAAATATTTTAGGCTTTGTTTGTCATACAGTCTCTGAAGCAACTCCTCGACACTACCACTGCAGTATAAAAGCAGCCATAGATAATATGTAAATAGACAAATCTGGCTGTGTTAAAAAAAAAAAAGATGTTTATTTACAAAAACAGGCAGTGGAGCACATTTGGCCAATCCATGATTTAGACAAAAGTATTTATCCAATAATCAAAAAGAGACTACTAATAAGTTTAAGGCCACATTTGTCTTTTACCAATGACAAAAATAATTTCAATGTACCAGTACCACCTAATATAGTGTTCTTGGGGAGCAATTCTAAATTTTAAAGAAATGGATAAATAATATTGATCTTTTTATGGATACAGAAAAATCTCTACTAAGGATTTTGAAATTTATTACAGAAATCCAGGGCACATAATTTCATTTTGAAATGTTGCATTGCAGACTTCAGATACAGTACTGGTTATAGATAGAAATTTTAAGCAGTGACTCAAAACATTTCAGTTGAATAACTCTATTTTATTTCTGTAGAGAGCTTAATGCTTAACTTTCTAGAAAAATAATGTGTTTGTTGAATTAAAAATAATGTCTGGAAATAAAGACAAAAGATAAAAATAAGAATGGTCATTAAGAAGAGTCCAACTTATCACATGCACAGAATGTTGTTCCTAAATCATCTATTTATCTATTTGGGCCTAACTGTAACTACCCAGCATTCATTATAAGAAGATGCACATCCTATAACCTAAGTGTTTACAAGACAGGCTCTGGAATCATTAGCCATCTAGGTTGTTTAATTGCAACTGAAACTGCCAAATTCGTGGGAACCTTACCTCTTTATCTCATGATCCAAATGAATGAAGATTTTCCAGTCAAGGTTATAATTAAGCAACATTTATAACCAGCTGTCTTGCCCTGTGAAGTCTAGGGTATATTTTCAGCATGAGGGGTGATGTACAACAATTCTTTTTGCAAAGGAAATATATGCACATGTCCCTGCTGAAAATGTAGCCCAGTAAATTTGTTCGTGAAAGTGAAGACATGCTCATGTGTAGCAATGTGCTAGGTGATGCTTCTTGTTGAAGTCTACTTTAGAATCAAAGTATGTAAGCCTTGGGGAACCAAGGCAAGGCAGTGATCCTGTGTATAGAGGGATAGAAAAAGTAGCTCACTTAATCCTTTCTCGCCAGGAGTCGGGATTTTCCCGGAACGACATCCATTGTCGGCAATGGACGCACCAAAATAACGCCGGCGCCAGTGAGTTAACCACCTCTGTCCTCTTTTCACCTATTTTATTTTTCATGCATCATCCAACTTCCCAACCATCTTCCTGTTTCTTCACAGAATGCACGCTAGGTTCTTGTTTTTCTTCAGCACGAAGTTGAAAATGGAGTTGAGAAAAGGAGACACATGGTCAGCTGGTGATGTTAACAAGCTCCTTGCTGCCCTGAGAAGCTAGATGGAAATGGTTCAAGTTACAAGAGGGATCATCATCAGATCTGGGAGGACAAAGAGTAATTCATGAATCTTCATTCCCTTCCCTCCCGCCCTCTTTCATTTATTGATGATCCCTATAGTCTGCCTTCACAACAAAATCAAGATTAAGGAATCTGAAGCAATCTCTTTCAGTTCTTTGCTCCCTCCAGTGTGCAGAAAGGCCAAGTGGAACACATGTCCAGCAATGTTAAAAGTGGCCCCAGAAGGTCAGGGAAGCTTCTTAGATCAATGATTTTTAGTACATCTTGGAATTACACCAGCAACTAACACAGTACTTGGCAACAGTTGCTTAATAAAAATTGGTTGAATAAGAAATTTTCTTTTCTGCCAGTGTCTACTTGAACACATAGGTGGAAGTCAGACAGAAGTAGTTAACTCTTTCAATGCCGGGATAAGTGTAAATATACTGTATAGTAACCACATCAAGTCAATGTGTTTCTCTAAAGTGTTCAAATTATGGGTTCCTGACTTCAGAGTTCTTATTGGATGCTAGCTAAAGTGTTTTTAGGACAAGAATAATCACAGTTTTGAAATTAGAACCATTGTAAATGTCACTAGAACAATAGATGAATTAAGAACCCCAGAACCAATGTGTAACAAAACATCGCAGTTCAGTCAAGCAAAAACATTTTTCAGTAATGCAATTCTAGATGGGTATTGACTCCAGAGCAAACTAAAAGTTTGAAGAAAGAGGATTTTATTTAATGGTTTCCTTAATGCTAAGAACCGGGATAAACCCAAAGTATAAAGAGTAAGAAGGATGTATTTTAAGTATGATAAAATTTTAAACCTTAAATCAAGAGGACCATCATGCTACACGGTACTGTACAACTGCTTTGATCTTTCAGATAGGAGTGGCTAAGATAACAAGCAGGGGAAGAAATAATTTTGTAGGACTCAAAAATGTATGTCTAGCACGTGAGTTTGAATTACCAATAATATCTAATTGGGTTAAGGAAATCCCAGAGAATAGTTCATACCATTACAATTACAGTAAGAAACTACCATACAGAAAAACAAAAATATTTACTTTCTCCAGATTTTAAGAAGAGACAGGGTTTTAAGGAATTATGACAATTAAGTCTTTTTCTTTTTTCAATTATACCAACCAAAGACTTCTCAGACAAAGGTGAACTAGACAAAGGTCTAGAACTCCCTCCATCTCTATAAAACTGTGTCTATAAGGCCTTTCCTATGTATGCCTGTGTCCTTATCTACATTTCCACCTTTCTTAGGAGCCAGCCATAATGCAAGCTCTGCAAGTCTCCAAACCCAAGAGAGACTTCTTTCAGGGAAGAATAAAGTAGACCTTAAATAAAGGTCCACCCAAATGACTATTCCAGCATCTCTTTCAATTAATTACAATTCCAGTTCCTGTATTCACATGTTATGTCATAACCAGATTCACTACAAATCCTTCCTTTTAGATTTATAAAACGTCAGATTTCCAAGGCAGAGTCTGGCTGAACTGTACGTGATAAAAGAGTAGCATGAGTAAGAGCTCAAATGGGTAAATGAGCTGAAACCACACCGTACTTAAAGAAGGGTCTCAACAAAGCAAACTGCGAATGCCAAAAATAAGTCCAGTACACAATCAACTACTCATTTTGCTCAGTGTAAGGCCAGTTCCATATGGGTCAAATCACAGTCTTAATTGGATACAGGGAGGATTCAGGTATCCATCTTGCTGCAAATAAATCTGTACTGCTGGTTTATCTGGTTGCTTCACCTCTGGCAGAAGAAAGGAGGAACAGAAAAATAGAAGCTAGAAATTTAACCTGTTCTCACAGGATCCCCAAGACCTGGATCCCAGATCTAGATCACTTACAAT
The DNA here is from genome assembly GCF_036850995.1 of Saccopteryx leptura. Taxonomy (NCBI): domain Eukaryota; kingdom Metazoa; phylum Chordata; class Mammalia; order Chiroptera; family Emballonuridae; genus Saccopteryx; species Saccopteryx leptura. The sequence continues at coordinate 8,317,428 of NC_089512.1, read as the reverse complement.
AGAAATGTACCATATTTCTCCTAGATTCATCCTGTTACTTCTGTGTTTATCCAAGAGCAAAACTGGATTTTCTGCAAAAGTAAACCCTGCACATCTTGCTACATTCTTTAACAGGAGATTATGTACGTGTTAGGTGTAAGGGTTCCACATCTCTCTATTTTTCCTCTATATAGCATCTTTTATCCAAAGAAACAGGCATTTAAAGGCAGGTCTATTTCAGATACAGTACTGGAATTGAATACCAACTAGCTCTATATAAAATTGTTTTACTAGAATAGAAATTTATGTTAAGTCATTTTTAATGAAAAGTTGCTAAATTACCTTGGTTTTCAAATTAATATTTTTATTCTAAATTAATTTTGAGTTAATCCAAAAACTAATTTCCATTTAGTTTTAAAATTCATTTTTTCTTAAATAGAATCTTAGAATTTTCAAATGAAAAATCATACATTTGTTACTCAAAGGATTTTTTGCTTTTGTTTTCACTATAAAGTGAACTTGAATGACTAAAGTCCCCATTGTGATAAACTTTTCTAATGAGAAAATGGGAACATTTATGTATTAGTTTGGCTGGTATATCTTTTGTCTAAATTTAAAAGACATTTGTAATTAGCTATTATTCAATTTTTCAAAAATACATGTATAGCTAAAAAAGTAGGTAATTCAACTTAAAGTTTGTGCAACTCTAAACCTGAGTACTTCAGATTAAAACGAACAAAAATGTTTTCTTACCTTTAGGTCTTTCCAACTGTCCAGGAGCTTGGTGGCCAAATCACTTATATCTACTGTTTTGTCTAGCTGCTCCTGGCTCCTCTCACTCTCCACATCAGACACACCCTCCTCTTCATCTTGGGACGGCGTTTCCTCAGCAATGTGTTCTTCCAGTTTTGTGCCATTGCTCTCTTTAGGCTCTATGTCCATGTCAGCCTCTGGTTCAGATGTGGGTAGCTTACTGCCCTCCACAGCAATTTCACAATCAACCTTAGATTCAGGCAGCTGTTGTGTGAGTAGCTGTTGTGACTGTAACTCTTCCTCTTCTTCTACAGGTATGTGTTCTAACTGGTCAAGGTCCTCTTTGCCATCTTTGCCTTCTAGCTCACTGGTAGCATCAGAGATTGCACTGTCCATGCTATTTTCGCTTATAATTTTAAGTCTGCGAAACATGAGCTTCTTGGGAGTGTCTGCGTCTGCTTCAGCACTCAGCTTCGTGGAAGGATCAGGTGTGTTGAGTGGTGTGTGAGCCCGTGACGTATTCTCACTAGAATACCCATCTCCTTCACTCAATTGAGGAACAGCAGTCTTGGTCTGAGACCAGCGTTGAATAATTGGAAGTACTTTGCTTTCCTCCAACATATTTTTAGTAGGAATAGGTAAGTGTTCCAAGGTCTTTATAATCTGATTAAACACAATAAAAAAATCATATCACTTTGTACAGTTGATTTTTCAAACCTCTGGATGGGGGTCAGATCATTTCTGCAGGAGCAGTGGGGTTCATTTTTATTGTCTTATTAAATTAAGACCTAAATCTCTATAACCACAAAAAATGTAAATGCATTATTTTCCTACAGAAGGGAAAAAAAACTTTTAGTAGAATTCACTAGCAAGAATAAAATGTACAGCAGATAACTGCTCACAACATCAAATAGGACTGATTAATATTAATGTTACTCACCAGTAGTTCTCAAACATGGGTAGATTTTTAAAAATATATATACTACTAGACGTCACCTTGGGTATCTTTTGCTAAAATGTTTTCCAACTGACTGTGATACAGTCATGGGAACTATGAAACAACATATGTTTAAATCATACATCATATGCACAGATAAAACTATAGGTATCTACTTACTTTTTAGCCTCTGATAAGTAGCTGTCTAGCACAGAGATTCTCCCTTCATTCAGACAGAACCACCCTTCCCACCCTGAAATCCAAGAATTTCTTCCAAAGTACACCCTTCAATGTAGTTCTACCGAAACCCCAAGGGTTCCCCAACTTCTACTATTGCCAAATCTCCTGGGAGAAGAATGAAAGCAAGACCAATCATTTATTTTCCCACTTCCATGTCTTGTTTTTTTTTAAGAGTATCATTAAATTACTTTGGGATATTAGAAATTTTAATGAAAAGGAACCACATTTAAACTAAGTTAGAAAATACTGTTTATTTCATGGAACGGTATAAATCACAACTCTACTACCAATGCTGCCAATGAACATTTACTTAAATCTCTTAAGGCACTTACTTACTCCTCAAAATGTTTGTACTCTTGTCATCCAGAATTCATTTCTTCACTAATTTTTTAGAACCCCAGAATTTATGTTTTATATAATCTTCTATTTTTTTAAGAATGATGGTTTTAGCAATAAACTGGATCTTTCACTTAACTATGATATTGTAGCTTGCTCTCTCAGTTCCTAACTATGTAGTACCAACCTTAAGAAATATATTATAAAATCACAGGGCAAATTCACTATACTAGTAAGGTGTATATAAAGGTTATAGTTGGAATGACATTGGGTTGATAAAAATACTTAACACAAGTGGTAAACAGAATGCTAAATTCATTAGCTCTGATATTATCACATACCACCAACCTAAGCAATCAGTATAGTGGTTTTAAGAAACAAGCAAGTTGAATGTGAACTGACCTCTTCCTGAAGCTTCTGGTTACTTTCCCGGCCTTCACCTAGCTCTGCCATCCAGATCCACAACAAAGACAGCCCATGACGTTCTAGAAAGGACTTCAGGCAAGACTGTGAGTGTGTATTCTTCCATGGTGGAAGGGAAGCAGGATGCAGGGTATTTTGGGGTGGGGGTGGGGGAGAAAAATACCAGACAGAGCGTTAGAGAGGGCTCACAGAAAGGACTAAAGAGTTGATTTGTATCCCCAAAAATCTAGAAACTATTTTGATTAACTCAATTAGAACTATATATGTAACTAATAAATGCTTTAAAGTAAGAAATTACAATCTTCTTTGACACCTAAAATGTATCCAGTCAACCTGGACTTTAAAGCAAGAAAATTATATAAACAGTAATATGTCATTTACAATGAAATTCAATTCTAAAGAACTAAGAAAAAACTAATTCACCATTTTTACTAAAAAAGCTAAAAGTATAAAAATTCATCTTTAAATAACTTTCTTTTCTATCTTCCTTTCAGAGGCTTGTTCAAAAGACCCTTTTGCTATTCAATTTTTTAAAAGTCATCCATATTTTATTATTCAACTTCTTGTGGCATACCTAATAAATTGGAGTAAATGAGATTACTGTTAAAATTTCTTGCTTTGAGAGCATGTGGTAAAAATGGCTTTGTTTTGCTAATAAAGGGGGAAAATTATCAAGTGTCATAAATTGCTACACACAAAAAATATCCCACCATATTCTCTAATTAAAGAGAAACAGTAAATAAGATCTACTAATAGACATAATGCTGAACTAGTAAGCCATTTTTAAGAGTACAAGCTTTCAACGTCATGTAGAACTCACATAGCCATTTTAAAAATAAGAGTAATTCTTCTCATCAGAATTATTTCTTCACCACTCATTTATTCTGAATTGTAGTTTAAATGTCCCACCTCAAATTCAGAAATAAAAAATAAATGAATATCAAAGTGTTCACCTGTATGAGCTTGAGACAGGTAAGTTTCTGTTCCAAAGTTTCAATTCTAACCATTAGCCGGGATAAGCTGAGCACCTGATTTTTATCAGAGAGACCCTCACCATTCTCCATCAGAGCTTCTAGCTCTCCATCCACCTACCACAGCAAAGAAATATATCTGGTTATAAAACAACAATAGAAAGAGCCCCACTAATCTAAGTTAGAATCAGACAACCTGGAAAGTTGCTCAACCTCATCAATAATAAGAAAAATGCAATTAAGACCATAATGAGAAAGCACCTGTTATATGCCAAGTAGAACTCTAGTGTTGGAAGACATTGCAATGAACCAAACCATAAAACTCTGCCCTTGTCAAAAAAAAAAAAAAAAAAAAATCAAGCATTAACTTGAAAAACAAAATGTTTATATTCTAATGCCTACCGATTGCACTCCTAAGAATAAGCCCGAGAAAAACTTCTGCACATGTGTATTCAGAGAATCATAAGAATGCTCACTGAACAACCATTAATAGCAAAAAACTGCCAACAATCCAGATGTCTGTGACCAGGCTGGATAATGTGGCATGCTCACATGATGGATATTATACTGCATAAAAGGAATCAAGAGCAGCCAAACGCAACAGTGCTCATCAATCTTACAGTTATGTGAGAAAAGCAAGTTTCAAAAGATTCCACACTGTATGAATCTGTTTTTATGTACCTCAAAACCAATTTTTTTTTTTTACAGGGAAAGAGCGAGAGACAGAGAGAGGGATACATAGGGACAGACAGACAGGAACGGAGAGAGATGAGAAGCATCAATCATCAGTTTTTCGTTGTGACACCTTAGTTGTTCATTGATTGCTTTCTCATATGTGCCTTGACTGTGGGCCTTCAGCAGACCGAGTAACCCCTTGCTCGAGCCAGTGACCTTGGGTCCAAGCTGGTAAGCTTTGCTCAAACCAGATGAGCCTGTGCTCAAGCTGGCGACTCAGGGTCTCGAACCTGGGTCCTCCACATCCCAGTCTGATGCTCTATCCACTGCGCCACTGCCTGGTCAGGTTCAAAACCAATTTTTTTTATAGCTACATATCTGAAAAATCTATTTCAAAAAGGCAAGAAAGTTAAGACATAAAATTCAAAGACAGTGGTATCTTCTAGGGGCTAAGCAAGAAGAAAGAAGCAGAGAAGTGTCACAGGGGTTTACTTTATAATTATAATTTCTAACTTACATATATTCTTTGGATGTTTCAATATTACATTTCAATAACAGGGAACAAAAAAATTAGCCCTGGCTCGACAGCTCAGTTGGTTAGAGCATCATCCCAGAGCACAGAGGTTGCCAGTTTATCCCCAGTCAGGGAACATACAAAAATCAACCAATGTTTGCATAAATAAGTGAAACAAATCGATTACCCTCTCTAAAATTAAAAAAAAAAAAAGTTAAAAAAAAAATACAATCTTAATGGAGTTTAAAAAATAATTTCCTGTAATAGTCAAGTCAAAAAGGCTAATAGACTATATGACCCATTGATCACTTCCATGGAACCTTGAAGAAACATGTGAAGAGACATGTGCAAAGATATAACTTTTGAAGATGGCCCGGGCACTGGGGATGGCTCCTTGGCCTCTGCCCCAGGCGCTAGAGTGGCTCTGGTCAAGGCAGAGCGACGCCCCGGATGGGCAGAGCATCGCCCCTGGTGGGCGTGCTGGGTGGATCCCGGTCGGGCGCATGTGGGAGTCTGTCTGACTGTCTCTCCCCGTTTCCAGCTTCAGAAAAATACAAAAAAAAAAAAAAAAAAAGATATAACTTTTGATATTAAGACCAAAAAGCTGGAAACACAGTGTCCATTAGTAGGAATATATGTATGTAAACTATCATGTGAAAACCTTTACAGAAGTTAAAAATTTATATATAGATATATATATAAACATGGATCAAATTTTAAAATAAGAGGAAAAAAATTGCAGATATATACATACATATTATACCATTTCTAAAGCTCTACACAAAACAACTCATTATATTCTAAAATGCAGAAAAATTGGCTCTTATGGCCACATGTGTCTCAGAGTTAGGAGGGGATGAGAGTGCTCTCGACAGTGTGACTGCAGTACAACACAGGGTTAAGCACAAAGACAAGAACTCAACAACCTCACTTCCATCACCTCCTGGATGACCTTGTACCCTCTTTGAACCTTTGTGTTCTCATCTGTGAAAAAGGAAAAATCCTTATACCTTATTTAAGTAAGGGCTTATTTTGAGAATTAAATGATTTAATGTGTCAAATGCTTAGAAGAGAGCGTGGCATATAGTTAAACTGTATATTGCTCCAAGAAGAGTGCTGAAGCACACACAGTACTCTAAAGAGCTTTTTACACACTAGATGGTAGAAACAGGGTATTTGTTATTAACTCTCGACTCTCCCTTTTTGCATGTTTTACATGCCCTTTTCAATATTTTTTACTATCTCTGTATTCTTACTGAATTCAATTTCTCTATAACTAATTCTCTCCAATTAATTTGGACTTAATGACATCTTTTATTGTTGTTGTTGCTCCACTTATTTATGCATTTATTGGTTGATTCTTGTATAGGCCCTGACCAGAGATCAAACCTACAACCTTGACATGGGGATTATGCTCTAACCAACTAAGCCACCCAGCCAATGCAATACATCATCTTTTATCTCTTCCCCTCATGATGTCTTCTATCTCTTCACCTCAGCAGTGAGACTGATGTCATTTACAACTCTTATCAGTTTTGGTTACTAAAAAGCCCAACAATGAGCTGACTGTAAAAGTTCACAGCAGGATATTCTGACTAAAACCCCTAACCCCTAGCCCTAGCTCCTTCTCCTAGCCTTCCATCAAGATTCACTGGTCTGGGGACGTGCTCAGAAATGTGCATTTTCATTATGGACCCTCCAGGTGGTTATGAGGCTAAGATATATTGCTCTGAAAAAGGAATCCTCAGAAAAAGGGAGGGGGAATTTATCGACAAAAAAACACAAACAAAAAACTCACAAAGTACTTGTCCTAGTTAAGAGTCCCTTTTGTAACAAGACTCCTCCCACCTACAGTAGTAACCCAGGTGAGCTGGGGTAGAAAGAGCCTATCAACTGCTGTTTTAATGTATTAAAAGACGATTCCTTTCTCATTCTTGGGTTGCCTGTTACCTCTCAAAACTCACTTACACTCCAAGGATGGTTTTCAGAGATTTTAAGAACACTTAAAGACTCTAGAGTTCCAAACAGAAGATGGACCGCCTGACCAGGCGGTGGCGCAGTGGATAGAGCATCGGACTGGGATGCGGAAGGACCCAGGTTCGAGACCCCAGGATAGCCAGCTTGAGTGTGGGCTCATCTGGCTTGAGCAAAAAAGCTCACTAGCATGGACCTAAGGTCACTGGCTCGAGCAGGGGGTTACTCAGTCTGCTGAAGGCCCGCAGTCATGGCACATATGAGAAAGCAATCAATGAACAACTACGGTGTCGCAACGAAAAACTGATGATTGATGCTTCTTATCTCTCTCCATTCCTGTCTGTCTGTCCCTATCTATCCCTCTATCTGACTCTCTCTCTGTCCCTGTAAAAAAATAAATAAATAAAAATTAAAAAAAAACACAAAAAAACAAACAAACAGAAGACGGACCTATATATATATATACATATATATATTTATATATATTTTTTTTACAGAGACAGAGAGAGAGTCAGAGAGAGGGATAGACAGGGACAGACAGATAGGAACGGAGAGATGAGAAGCATCAATCATTAGTTTTTCCTTGTGAGACCTTAGTTGTTCATTGATGCTTTCTCATATGTGCCTTGACCGGGGGCCTTCAGCAGACAGAGTAACCCCTTGCTTGAGCCAGTGACCTTAGGTCCAAGCTGGTGAGCTTTTGCTCAATCCAGATGAGCCCACGCTCAAGCTGGCAACCTCAGAGTCTCAAACCTGGGTCCTCGGCATCCCAGACTGACGCTCTATCCACTGCGCCCACCACCGGGTCAGGCAAAGATGGACCAATATTAAAAGATTAGAAATACAGATCAGACTTAAGTGAGCTAACAGATAAACATTTTACTTTTCCTTAGCATTTAGTAGGAGTTTTACAGGCTTTGAAATACTACTAGCCCATGTGTTTTCAAGATTACTTCATTAGTTCTCAAACGTACCCAATTCTAATCTCTATGAACCTGAAACAGCAACCATCCATCCTTCTTTTTCATGATTACCTCACCTGAACCTGAATTTCTCTGGTTGTAGTTTTGACTTTTCAAACTTCAATAAGAAAAGCTACCTCCCTTTCTTAAATATATATGGTGAAACCTGAAAGAAGATGGAACACTTACTGAATCCTTCTTACGAGATCGTTCCTTCTTCATTTTCCCTCCTGCTGCTCTGATGCTGACTCTATTCTCGCCTCCCAGGTAACCCCGGCAATTAGCTGACCCACAGAAACATTTCTGAGCTTCTTTTCTGTTCAACGAGCATAGGAAAGATGTCAGTACATGAAAGTAAACCATATAAAAATGTTGACAATTTAACATTACAAGAGAGAAGTTAATCCAGCCTAAAGATGAAAACAATTTTGAGATTCCAGAAAACCTGATACTATCTAATACAAATACCTGAAAATTCCTCTCAAAAATAGTCATTCATTTTCCAATCCTCCTTTATTAGACAAAGCTAGCCGAGAAATTAGGGAGTAATTTCATTTTATAAAAGTACTTATTAATATATGAAAATAAAAGCTCATATATATATTTGGACTAAGAATAAAATTGCATAAATATTTTAAATAGTTAACTGGCACATTAAACAACCAAATGTATTATTACAAACAGATATGCAGATATAAAATGTATTATTAGTACAGGATACTTAAAAGGGAACACATTAAAAGTTATCACATAAGGATGAGACACTAATAATATAGTAGAATTCACTTGGAAAAGACAGGATAAATGCTTGATTTTTTTCCCTTTTTAATTTTTAAAATTAGTTTTCAAAATCATGAATCATCAATCATGACAAATGCAATTTATCTTTAAAGCACCATTAAAACTCAAGGATTTTATATAATGTGTTTCAAACCACTGCAGTTATTATCCTTATTGATGCTTAAATGTTTAATAGGAATCCTCCCACTTTTGCTAAGTGACAGCCTATTCAACCTTGCTCCTGAGTCTTTGACATGACCCTCCTAATCCTCAACTGGTTTTCTGGTATGACAAGATAATCCAGGATCACCTTGTTCAATTCCTGCCTCAAACTTGAAATCAGACTTTGCTTCAAGGAATCCTATTATTTGTTAGTGAGATTTTTGTAAAACCACAAAAAAGATGCTAGGGGTATTCATTGCTACTGCATTAGTTCCTGATTTTGGTAAGCAAAACCAGATAACAAAAAAACCTAGGTAATAAATTATTTTTCAGAGTACAATATGATATAGATGAGACAAGATTGTGAGTTGACAACTGATAGATTAATGATGAATACAGAGATTATACTATTCCCTTTACAACTACAGTTGACATTTCTATTTTTGAACTACATTAGAAACATAACTATATAAATACAACATATGAAGTTCAGATGAAAATTATGCAGTTTATGTACAATATCCCTTAATGGCCAAAATTGTCATACAGTAGAAAAAACACATAAAATTGAAACAATACATTATAAATAAGAGCTGGTAATATATATATATAACTTCTTAGTAATTCAAATCAAATTTTTATATCTGAACAGTTATTTCCCCATCAGAAGCAGCAAAACAGAATAGAAACAATACTCACCCATATCTTTGGAACTGATAGTCAAATGTTAACTCTGAGCCTGAAGGAACCAGTTTGGTGGTAAAAAACCCAACTCTCAGCTGTCCATTCACAGTCCACTGAGATGTTGTTTAAAAAAAAAGAGGGAGAGAAATTAGTAACTGATTAATAAATGTGTTTTTTATTTTTATTTTTATTTTTTTATTTACTTATTCATTTTAGAGAGGAGATAGAGATAGAGAGAGAAAGCGGGGAGGAGCAGGAAGCATCAACTCCCATATGTGCCTTGACCAGGCAAGCCCAGGGCTTCGAACCTGCGAATTCAGTGTTCTAGGTTGACGCTTTATCCACTGCGCCACCAGAGGTCAGGCAATAAATGTGTTTTTTAAAAAGATCATCGTTAGGCCCTGGCCGGTTGGCTCAGCGGTAGAGCGTCGGCTTGGCGTGCGGGGGACCCGGGTTCGATTCCCGGCCAGGGCACACAGGAGAAGCGCCCATTTGCTTCTCCACCTCCCCCCCTCCTTCCTCTCTGTCTCTCTTCTTCCCCTCCCGCAGCCAAGGCTCCATTGGAGCAAGGATGGCCCAGGTGCTGGGGATGGCCCCTTGGCCTCTGCCCCAGGCGCTAGAGTGGCTCTGGTTGCGGCAGAGCGACGCCCCAGAGGGGCAGAGCATTGCCCCCTGGTGGGCAGAGCGTAGCCCCTGGTGGGCGTGCCGGGTGGATCCCGGTCCGGCGCATGCGGGAGTCTGTCTGACTGTCTATCCCCGTTTCCGGCTTCAGAAAAAAAAAAAAAAAAAAAAGATCATCGTTAAAAAAAAAAAAATCATCATTATCAACCTTAATTATGCATGTGCCTCTTTAGAAAATAAAGGTTTTTCCAAGTAGGTAAATGGGGAACTTTTTTCTTTAAACAAACTAACATATTTAAGTGTTACTCTTATTTCCAGAACTACCAGACTGACTATATATAATGTCTCTAATAAAAGTAACTGCTATAGGCCCTGGCCGGTTGGCTCAGTGATAGAGCGTCGCCTGGCGTGCAGAAGTCCCAGGTTCGATTCCCGGCCAGGGCACACAGGAGAAGCGCCCAACTGCTTCTCCACCCCTCCCCCTCTCCTTCCTCTCTGTCTCTCTCTTCCCCTCCCGCAGTGAGGCTCCATTGGAGCAAAGATGGCCTGGGCGCTGGGGATGGCTCCTTGGCCTCTGCCCCAGGCACTAGAGTGGCTCTGGTCGCAACAGAGCCATGCCTGGGAGGGGCAGAGCATCGCCCCCTGGTGGGCGTGCCGGGTGGATCCCAGTCGGGCACATGCGGGAGTCTGTCTGTCTCTCCCCGTTTCCAGCTTCAGAAAAAAAAAAAAGTAACTGCTATATTAACTAATTTTAACACACATTTCCACACAGTAAAGATTCAGTTGTACTAAAAATAGGCAAATGGGGAATGGTTGGTGTCACTGAGTATCACAGGCAAATTTATATTACCTTATATTACATTAAAAGTAAATATATTGTAGCCTGACCAGGTGGTGGCGCAGCGGATAGAGCATCAGACTGGGATGCGGAGGACCCAGGTTCAAGACCCCGAGATTGCCAGCTTGAGCGCGGGCTCATCTGGTTTGAGCAAAGCTAAACCAGCTTGGACCTAAGGTCGCTGGCTTGAGCAAGGGGTTACTTGTTCTGCTGAAGGCCCATGGTCAAGGCACATATGAGAAAGCAATCAATGAACAACTAAGGTGTCACAACGAAAAACTGATGATTGATGCTTCTCATCTCTCTCCGTTCCTTTCTATCCCTCTCTCTGACTCTCTCTCTGTCTCTGTAAAAAAAAAAAAAAAAAAAAAAAGTAAATATATTCTAAAATAAGTGATAGGGAAGCAGGGGAAAACAATGCCAAAAGTTTAATTTCATGAAGCAGTGATCATATGGCTGAATGTAGTAAGAGAGAAGAGAAACATCAAAAGAGATATATCAAACTCAAGAATTAAAATGGGGGTAAACACCCAGGAGTTAGACCTTTTAGTTCCAGAACACTTGAAAGGTAAGTCAACTGTTGAGTTCCTTATCAGACCATTTGAACATGTTACTGATGAAAAAAACCCAGACTTATAAAGATCAACGGACATAGTACAGTTGAAGTCTCACAGCGAGATATGTGATCATCAGCTGCAGGCAAAACTAGAACCGTAACTTAGGTTAAATAATTTCAGACTGGGCCCTGGCGTGCTGGCCCAGTGGTAGGAGCATCCGCCTAGCATGTGGATGTGCTAGTCTGATTCCTGGTCAGGGCACACAGAAGAAGCGACCATCTGCTTCTCTACACCTCCCCCATGCCCTCCTTCTCTCTCTCTCTCTCTCTCTCTCTCTCTCTCTTTCCCCCTCCTGCAGCCATGGCTCGATTGATTTGAGCAAGTTGGCCCCAGGTGCTGAGGCTGGCTCCATGGCTTCACCGCAGGCACTGAAAATAGCTGTTACTGAGGAAGGGAGCAACGCCCCAGATGGGCAGAGCATCATCCCACAGGGGGCCTGCCCAGTGGGTCCCAGTTATGGCACATGTGGGAGTCTATATTTCTCCCTCCCCTGCTCTCACTTAATAAAAAAAATTTTTTTCAGACTGGTGTCTCCTATTTGTTACATGGTTCAGCTCTTAGAAAGAGTCAGATCTAAGATCAATTAGAACACAGATCAAAGGCAAAAACCATCCAGGACTCAAAAGCAATATTTAAATATGAGAGGTAATCATTGATACACATTTTTCTAGGGAATGGGTCTATAGTTTTCTTAACCTAAGAAAAAACCAAAGTTCTAATGTATAGACTTTTTTTTTTTTTTTTTTGTATTTTTCTGAAGCTGGAAACGGAGAGAGACAGTCAGACTCCCGCATGCGCCCGACCGGGATCCACCCGGCACGCCCACCAGGGGGCGACGCTCTGCCCATCAGGGGGCGATGCTCTGCCCCTCCGGGGTGTAGCTCTGTCCCGACCAGAGCCACTCTAGCGCCTGGGGCAGAGGCCAAGGAGCCATCCCCAGCGCCCGGGCCATCTTTGCTCCAATGGAGCCTTGGCTGCGGGAGGGGAAGAGAGAGACAGAGAGGAAGGGGGAGGGGGTAGAGAAGTAAATGGGCGCTTCTACTATGTGCCCTGGCCGGGAATCGAACCCAGGTCCCCCGCACGCCAGGCTGACACTCCACCGCTGAGCCAACCAGCCAGGGCCTATTTCAGGTACTATTTATTATTGCATAACCTAAACTTATTTCAAAATAAAAATTTTAACAACATAGAATAGGAAAAAATGACTTAAAAATAAAGCCACAGGCCCCGGCCAGGTAGCTCAGATGGCTAGAGCATCAACCCAATACACCAAGGTTGCATGTGCTATCCCTGGTCAGGGCACATAAAAGAATCAACCAATGAATGCATAAATAAGTAGAACAACGAATTGTTGTTTCTCTCTCTCTCAAATCAGTAAGTTAAAATAATAAAAATTAAATACCAGATACCTTTGACATAGATGCTAAAATGGTCAGAACAGCAATCATAAACAAATACCCTAAACTCTAAATCTACCTCAACTTACTTTTTGAGTCTCACAGTTCGGTTCACAGCTGTGATTCATGAAACGAGAGCAATTTCCTTTCTGAGTAGCATCTATTATCTATGGAAAAGGATAATTTAAGAGTTAAAAATGAGACCTTAAAATATACTTGCATTTTGTAAAGAAAAGGCACTATGCAAATTTAAAAGCCCATCCCAGAACCCCTTTCCTGAAGTAGTACAAGAGTACTACTTTACATATCAAAGTGATGTCCACTTCCTCTGGAAGATCTGCTAACTATAAACATTTTACCTATAGACAAAATTATCTCCCTATCTATCACTTTCTTCTTTACTTTCAGCTATTCTTTTTCTATTTTAATATTTTATTTACATAAAACCTTATGAAAGCATAAACATCAGCGAGACATTTAACTTAGCATTCAGTAACTTTTTTACAGTATAAACTTGAAATTGGAAACACAATGGAAAACAGAGATATGATCTATAAGTATAATTAATCAAAGTGAACAGCCTTAAAGTATACCTTTAAAATGAATTCTAAGTGAAAGACCTTTAACAGTTTGTGAAAATATTTATATTCTATAGTTTTCTATGAAATCAAGATATTAAATTGCAGCTCTCAGACTATAAGGGCTAAATACCTAACTTCGTATCAAATGAATGTGGCTCATCCACCATCTTCTTAAAATATATGTAGGAGGTGGTAGCAGCAGTGGTATGTGTGTGTTCTTTTTATTTTAAATAGCATTTATGACTTCTTCTATTTTTCATTTACAGTTGACATACATTATTATATTAATTTCAGGTGTATACCCCAATGATTAGACATTACATACATAACTTAGTAAGTGATTATCCCAATAGATCTGTACCCATCTGACACCATACAGTTATTAGAAAATTGACTACACAGTGTATACTCTATGCTGCACTTGGTATCTCCATGACTATTTTGTAATAACCAATTTAATTTGTACTTCTTAATCCCTTCACTTTTTTCACCCATCCCCCAACCCCCTCCCATTTGGCAACCATCAAAATGTTCTCTGCATCTGAGTCAGCTTCTGTTCTCCTTGTTCATTTATTTTGTTTAGATTCAACTGTTGATAGATGTGTATTTACTGCCATTTTATTGTTCATATTTTTTATCTTTTTTTCTTCTTCTTCTTAAAGACGACCCTTTAACATTCATATAATACTGGTTTGGTGGTGATGAACTCCTTTAGCTTTTTCCTTTTTCCTGTGCTTTTATCTTGCTGCTTTTGAGATTCTCTCTTTGACTTTTTAACCTTTTGCATCTTAATTAAATGGATGTCTCTTGATGTGGGCTTCTTTGCATTCATCTTCTCTGTGACTCTCTCTGCTTCCTGGACTTGTATGTCTATTTCCTTCACCAGATTAGAGAAGTTTTCTGTCATTCATTTTTTCAAATAGGTTTTCAATTTCTTGCTCTCTCTCTTTTTCTTCCAGCACTCTCATGATGCTAATGTTGGTACACTTAAAGTTGTACCAGAGGCTCTTTACACTAGCCTCATATTTTTGGATTCCTTTTTATCTTTTTTTTCTTTTTCTTTTTTTTTAAGATATTTATTTATTTATTTATTTATTTATTTATTTATTTATTTATTTATTTACAGAGACAGAGAGAGAGTCAGAGAGAGGGATAGATAAGGACAGATAGGAACGGAGAGAGATGAGAAGCATCAATCATCAGTTTTTCCTTGCGACTCCTTAGTTCATTGATTGCTTCCTCATATGTGCCTTGACCACGGGCCTTCAGCAGACCGAGTAACCCCTTGCTGGAGTCAGCGACCTCGGGTTCAAGCCGGTGAGCTTTTTTTGTTCAAACCAGATGAGCCCGCGCTCAAGCTGGCGACCTCGGGGTCTCGAACCTGGGTCCTTTGCAACCCAGTCTGACGCTCTATTCACTGCGCCACCACCTGGTTAGGCACCTTTTTTTCTTTTTGCTGTTCTTATTGTGTCTTCTTTGCTTCCTTATATTCCAAATCGCTACTTGATTCTTGGCTTCATCTACTCTACTGTTGATTCTCTATAAATTATTCTTCATTTCAGTTAGTGTATCCTTCAATTCTGACTGGCTATTTTTTTTTATGGTTTCCATGTCTTTTTTTATGCTGTTGAAGTTCTCACTAATACGTTCATTGAGCATCCTTATAACCAGTGTTTTGAAATCTGCATCTACTAGATTGCTTGTCTCCATTTTGTTCTTTCTCTGGAGTCTTTTTCTGTTCTTTCATCTGGGACATGTTTCTTTGTCTCCTCACTATGGCAGCCTCCATATGTTTGTTTCTATGTATTAAGTAGAGCTGCTACATCTCCCAGGCTTGGTACAGTGGCCTAATATAGTAGGCATTCTGCAGGGTCCAGTGGCACAGCATCCCTGATTACCCAAGCTGGGCACTCCAGGTGTGCCCCCCCCCTCCCATGTAGGCTGTGTATACCCTCCTCTTGTAATTGTGTCTTGTTAATGTGAGATTACCCCACAAAAGCCACTCAGCTGGACTGGCTGCAACACTAACCTCCAACCACTATGGTCCACCCCACAGAGCAGAACTCACTTCAGCAGTGCTCTGCTGCCCACTTGGTCCACCCTTGAGTGGGTCACCTATAGAGGTGGTTGGGTGGTGGTGCCTCAGTGTAGTCTAAAGCTGTCCACTCGGTGCACTGGTTCAGGGGCTTCTCAGGAGGTGCAGGTCAGGTTAGCCACTGTCTGTGTTCATGTGGGCCACCCAGCATGAACTACAAAGCAATCTGCAGATGGCTACTACTTGCGCTGGTTTTAGAGGTGCCCACGCAAGACCAAGCTGTGAACCAAGGCTGGCTACTGCTAGTGCTGGGCTTGGGTCCACTTAGCAAGAGTTAAGGGGCACACTGCGGCCGGATGCTGCTTGTTTGAGAGATTTTAGAAGCATGAGCCAAGACAGGCCATTCATATGGAAAAGCCACTAGAAACAACTTGAATGAGCCCAAAAGTTGGGTAAGGCAAGGTCTCAGGGAATCATCAGGACAGGACGAACAGTGTTAGCCAGGTTGGTGGGAGTCTCAGATGTGGCACCTTGTGGGGAAAGGGATAGCCTCTGCCAGCACTTCTGTCTGGGAGAAAGCTGCCTCCCCCCTCAGCTCTAGCCCTGGTGTGGGACAATTCTATGTCCTGGTGCCTTTCAAGCTGCTGCCCCAGTGCTGGAGCTCAGAAGGAGTGAATCCAAGTAAGTCCATGCATGGCTCTTTAAGAGGAACTGCCTGGGACCTTCAATGTCCCTCAGCCTCAATCCCTACTGGTTTTGCAGCCACAAGTCATGGGGACTTCTCTTCCTGGCACTGGAGCCCCAGGACACCCTTCTATCCCCTCTCCTCAGCAGGATGCTTCACAGCCAAGATATCCCTCCTGATTTTTATCTGCCACACGTGGATATGGGAGCAACCAGTTTCACATCTCTGCCCCTCCTACCAGTCTCAGTGTGGCTTCTCCTTCAATTCCCTAGTTGCAGGATTTCCATTCAGCCAGATTTCAGGCAGTTCTGAATGATGGCTGTTCTGTAGTTTAGTTGTGATTTTGATGTGGTTGTGAGAGAAGACAAGTACCACTTTCATCTACGCTGCTATCTTGACCAGAAGTTCTAGCTATTTCTTATACCCTACTATATTCCAATCTCACTTCATGTGTGTATGACTTCATTTTTTTTTTTTTTTTTTAATTTTATTTTATTTTTTTCTTTCATTTTTCTGAAGCTGGAAACAGGGAGAGACAGTCAGACAGACTCCCGCATGCGCCCGACCGGGATCCACCCGGCACGCCCACCAGGGGCGATGCTCTGCCCACCAGGGGCGATGCTCTGCCCATCCTGGGCGTCGCCATGTTGCGACCAGAGCCACTCTAGCGCCTGAGGCAGAGGCCACAGAGCCATCCCCAGCGCCCGGGCCATCTTTGCTCCAATGGAGCCTTGGCTGCGGGAGGGGAAGAGAGAGACAGAGAGGAAAGCGCGGCGGAGGGGTGGAGAAGCAAATGGGCGCTTCTCCTGTGTGCCCTGGCCGGGAATCGAACCCGGGTCCTCCGCACGCTAGGCCGACGCTCTACCGCTGAGCCAACCGGCCAGGGCTGTATGACTTCATTTTAAAGTGCATGCTATACCACAGTGCAGTAACTCTCAAACTTGTGCATGTGAATTCCCTGGACTGCTTGCTACAACTCCTGTCAGGCCTACCTCCAGAGTTAGATTCAACAGGTCCTGGAGTCTATCCCTAGGGTTTGGATTTCCAGACTGAATGTAGAGATAAATATGAGAGTCCAGCTAAATTTTATTAAGCCAGACATTGAAAAGATTTGCAAAAATGTGAAACAAAGGCACTCACTAAAAAAAATTTTATATTTTCATAACTATTTGTGTCAATATATAATGGGAGTAGTATAACTGTTTACTACTTAAACAGTTTAATATATCTTTTTCAATTTCTCAGCTTTAATTTTTAATATAAATATTGACAAATATAATCTATACAAACAAAAGCTCTTGGCCCTGGCCAACTGTTGGCTCAGTGCTAGAGCATCGGCCTGGTGTGCAGTAGTCCCGGGTTTGATTCCCGGCCAGGGCACACAAGAGAAGCACCCATCTGCCTCTCCACCTCTCCCTCTCTCCTTCCTCTCTGTCTCTCTCTTCCCCTCCCTCAGCCAAGGCTCCATTGGAGCAAGGTTGGCCCGGGCGCTGAGGATGGCTCTATGGCCTCTGCCTCAGGTGCTAGAGTGGCTCTGGTTGCAACAGAGCGACGCCCCAAATGGGCAGAGCATCGCCCCCTGGTGGGCATGCCGGGTGGATCCCGGTCGGGCGCATGCGGGAGTCTGTCTGACTGCCTCTCTGTTTCCAACTTCAGAAAAATACAAAAAACAAACAAACAAAAAAAAGCTCTTTGGGGGGAGGTCATCAATAATTTTTAAGAATTGTAACATGCCCTGGCCAGTTGGCTCAGTGGTAGAGCATCAGTCTGGCGTGTGAATGTCCTGGGTTCAATTCTCAGTCAGGGCACACAGGAGAAGCACCCATCTGCTTCTCCACCCCTCCCCCTCGTTTCTCTCTATCTCTCTCTCACTCTCTTTCTCTTTCTCTCTCTTTCCCTCCTGCAGCCATGGCTTGATTGGAACGAGTTGGCCCTGGGTGCTAAAGATGGCTCCATGACCTCTGCCTCAGGCACTAAGAAGAACTAGGTTGCTGAGCAATAGAGCAATGCTCCCAGAGAGGCAGAGCACCGCTCCCTAGTGGGCTTGCCAGGTGGACCCTGGTCAGGGTACATGCAGGAGTCTGTCTCTGCCTCTCCTCCTCTCACTGAATTAAAAAAAAGTTGTAATATGAAGCATGTATGTTTACATTTTTATATATGTAAATTTACATGTATATATTTATATAAATATATAAATAAAAACATTATGCCTCACCTGTGGTGATGCAGTGGGATAAAGTGTCAACCTGGAACACTGAGGTCACCGGTTCAAAACCCTGAGCTTGTCTGGTCAAGGCACATATGGGAGTTGATGCTTCCTGCTCCTCTCCCTTCTCTCTCTCTCTCAATCTCTCTTTCTCCCCCCCCCCCTTTCACTCTTTCTCTCTCTCTCTCTCCTCTCTGAAAATTAAATAAAGTATTTTTTTAAAAAAAACAAACAACATATTATATATACATATATATCTATACGTAAGTACCTCCCTTTCCCATCCTTTTTATAAACACAAACTATGTATACTGTTCTCTCCTTTTTTGTCACTTATTCTAGAGATCAGTCCCTATCAATGACCCTTACAAATTCAACAACTTGCAAATCTATTTCAAAGCAAATACATTCATGCTGCTCACCTCATCATTCTTCAGGGCCATAAAATAGTAGTGGATATTTTTGTTTCGTGCATACTCCTTCACCCGGGCTTTAAACTCTTTATGATCAAGTACCTCTCCACAATATTCCAGGACAAAGGTGTTCCTGGCGAAACAAAAAGAAAATAATAGCACTTCCCACCTAGGAGCACTTTCCTGTATGAAAAACACATACGTTCAAGCAAAAATAATGAATTTAAAGAAATATTCCAAAGTGGATGAAACTGGTGTTACACAAGACATAAGTAAAATAGATGTAAAGTACCTAGCATCTAACTGAGTTTAATTTTCTCCTTCCTAATGCTTTTAAAAATTTTGATTCTAAGAAGCTTTCATAATTTATACATAGTACCAAGATGCATATTCTTTCTCTAACTGAATATTTTTAAAAACTTGCAAGTATGGTTTACATTGTCATGAAAAAAAGTTACTCATAGCTGAGAAACAGCTCTAAAGAAATCAGGAGGTACTGAAAAATTAAAGGTTTTATGTTTTAGGAAAATAGAAGGCAACTTAAACAAATAGAACAGCCCTCTTACTACCTTTACTCTCAAAGGTCTCAAACAATGTTAAAGGTCAAATATGCCATTTCTCTGGCAGCCTTCTCCTTTTTTTCCTCTTATTTTAAATTTTATTTGCATTCTCTGAGTTTTTTTTCTAGCACTTATCAATAATTATTATGACTCTGTCCGTCTCTTTCTCCATGGCTTCCTGAAGTTACTTTCCAGCCTTGATTGTTCTTTCCTTGGTTATGTACCTATTTTGTCATTGAAGATATTAATTCTAATTTCTAGTTCTCTTTCCCTTCCCTTTATTCTATAAACGATCATTCCCATCAATGACTTCATGTATAGTTTTATTACCTCCATGTAGGCAAATGCTTCTCTATGCTTTGGTCTCAACTTCTACCCTGAAATGACCTCCCTCAAGTTTTATCTTATTCCTTCAAAATAAAAAATGCCTTAACTCTAATTAGAGATTGTTGGAATTTGTTTACAACATATTAATATAATCAATGCACTTAAAGAAGAAATCAGCCAATTGAAAAAAATTTAAACCCTTTTAATTTAGAAAATAAAGCTGTTAAAAACAAATGAGAATCAACTGGATTTAATAGATATCTTCAGAACCTTTCACCCTGACACAGCAGAATATACTTTCTTCTTAAGTGTGCATAGTACATTCTCTAGAATAGACCACATACTAGGGCATAAAACAAGTCTCAAAAAATTTAAGAAGATTGAAACCATATCAAGTATCTTCCCTAACCACAACGACATGAAACTAGAAATCAACTACAATAGGAAAACTGAAAAACACTCAAACACTTGGAAACTAAACAGCATGTTATTAAACAACGAATGGGTCAACAATGAGATCAAGGAAGAAATAAAAAATTTCCTTGAAACAAATGAAAATAAGCATAGAACAACTCAAAATTTGTGGGACACAGCAAAAGCAGTCCTGAGAGGGAAGTTCATAGCATTACAGGCATACCTTAAGAAGCTAGAAAAAGCTCAAATAAACAACTTAATCCTGCAACGAAAAGAACTAGAAAAGGAACAGCAAGTAAAGCCTAGAGGAAGTAGAAGGAAAGAAATAATGAAGATCAGAGCAGAAATAAATGACATCGAGACTAAAAAAACAATACAGAGGATCAATGAAACCAAGAGCTGGTTCTCTGAAAGAGTAAACAAGATCGATGAACTCACCAAGAAAAAAAGAGAAAAGACTCAAATAAATAGAATTAGAAATGAGGGTGAAGTAACAAGGGATACAGCAGAAATACAAAGGATTGACCTGACCAGGTGGTGGCGCAGTAGATAGAGCATTGGACTAGGATGTGGAGGACCCAGGTTTGAGACCCCAAGGTCACCAGCTTGAGCATGGGCTCATCTGGTTTGAGTGCGGGCTCATCAGCTTGACTATGGGATAACAGACATGACCCCTCGGGGTCACAGGCTTGAGTCCAAAGGTCATTGGCTGGAGCAAGGGGTCAATGGCTCAGCTAGAGGCCCCCGATCAAGGCACATATAAAAAAGCAATCAATGAACAACTAAAGTAATGCAACTACAAGTTGATGCTTCTCATCTCCCTTCCTATCTCTCTAAGAAAAAGTGACCCTTTTATTGTATTACATATAAAAAGTTTAAGAGTTAAGTGGAAGGCAACATCATTTATTCATTCAACAAATATTTACTGAGTGTCTAGCAAGTATGCTTTAATTCTCTACCTCAACATCCTCATATACTCTCATCTACTCTGATCTCAACTCAGCTTTATATAAACTAATACATTCTGTCCCAACTCCTTTTTAGTGAAGAATTTCAGAGATTCTATAGCAAACACTCAGTAATTTCTTGGAATTATAAGAAACATAATTATTAGACAAAAAAGAACCTGCCTCGTTCAAATGTTACAAGGGACAAAATGCTCTTCTTTTAATACATAGAGACAAAGAAGTTTTTTTTATTTCCTAAAAGTGGAATTTTTTATTTTACATTCCAGCTACCAAGTGGTCTTCTGTACAAAAATCATTAAACTTCAGAGTTTAATGAGACAAATTATTTTCCTACAAAGTATCTAATCAACTTCAACAACACAAAAAATGAAGTGAAAGGTGATTAAAACATAACCTACGAAGGAAGGTCTTTGGCAGCTCTCAAGCCCCAGCCTTTCTTTTCTGTGAGTATAACTTCCACATCTGCATGCTGTTTTCTCTGAAATCGTCTATTGGAACAATAATCTCCATTTGGGCACCGAGATGAACTGAAATTAGAAACGGAGAAAATTAATTCTTCAAAGCAGCGAAATAACCAAACACATGTTTGCTAGAATACACAGCATATCCATAGCTTTATGGTAAAATCAGCGTATGTGTGGTAAACCTCCAGGTGAGCCTTTCTCAATACATCTTTCCACCCTGAAGGGATTCCTAGGAACTGAGTATCTATATTTTAACTTACCGTATTTCCCCATGTGTAAGACACACCCTGTTTTGACATTTTTGAGGTCTAAAAACTGGGTGCATCTTATATAGTGGTTGTGGCATTTCAAATGTCATAGATCAGGGGTTCCCAAAGTTTTTACATAGGGGGCCAGTTCACTGTCCCTCAGACCGTTGGAGGGCTGGACTATAAAAAAAAAAAACTATGAACAAATCCCTATGCACACTGCACATATCTTATTTTAAAGTAAAAAAACAAAACGGGAACAAATACAATATTTAAAATAAAGAACAAGTAAATTTAAATCAACAAACTGACCAGTATTTCAATGGGAATTATGCTCCTCTCACTGACCACCAATGAAAGAGGTGCTCCTTCCGGAAGTGCGGCAGGGGGCCGGATAAATGGCCTCAGGGGGCCGCATGCAGTTTGGGGACCCCTGCTATAGATGGAACTGAGGACGAGGCAATATATGAAGACAGTGATTCGTCATCAGACACAGATGAGAACAAGCTAATGGATGGGAGTTTTGACGGTGATGAGGAGTTGTATGCATTTTATGATAAATAAAACTTGAGTTCAATAACTTTATGCAATACTTTTTTTTTTTTAATTTCAGGTCCCAAAATTAAGGAGCATCTTATACATAGAAGTGAGTGTCTTATACAGAGAAATACAGTAATCAGAGGATGCACACAATACAGTCTTGTCACCTAGTCATCATCTACCCCCTGGGTGTCTAAGATACACTTCCAGGTTGCACGGAGGGAAGCTTGCAGTACTTGTGACAACTCTGCAGGGCTAACGTATTTTCTCCAGTGCACTTTCTCTTCTATTCCACACCAATCATCATTTATTTGATCTTTTGAATGCAGCTAATTGACATAAATTTAGTAGAAACCAAAGTCACCATTAAATATATCCTTGTTCAGAGAAAACACTAGGTAAAGTGGTAAGTCTCCTCCCCCATGTATACTAGAAAAAAACAATACAATCAAACATTCACTAAAATCTCAATATTCCCAAACTGGCAGAAATGAAGGTTTTAAATACTGAGTAGGGCTAAAATAGAAATTACCAATCATTCCCAATACATTATTATTTATTGCCAAACTAGTAATAAATAACACTTTTATACATGCTCAGAGGATGGAAGATCTACTTTAGAGTGAAGTAGCAAAGGAAAGCTTTCAGGAGGGAGCAGAACTAAAGCAGAATCTCTAATGACACATAGGATATGGATAGCAAGGAAAACAAGAAATGTAACAGCAGTGCCTGGCTATGTGCAAAAATCGGAAACACAGCCTATTTGAGAGAAGAAAACCAAAACTCCTAAGGATAATTGACAAAAAAAGGTGGGTTGCTAGAAGATGGAAAGGCTGGTTGTTGCTTTACTATGAAGGGCTCTGAATACCAGGCTCAATTTGAGCCTAATCCTGAGAACTACAAAAGTTTGAGTATCAAACAAAGGAAATTCTGTACTTCATTATCTGTTTAGCAAGTTGGCAAGAAAAGCAAGACTGCAGAGACTAGGGCAATCATGTCAAATCAGAAGAACAGTGCTAACTCTTATGTCTCCTCCTCTTACATGTATACTGCCATCTCTACTTTTAGTTTAGGTAAAGAAATACTAAAATAAAATACTTTTTCTTTTTTTGAGATATGTTTTGTTTTTATAACACTATAACATGAGCAAAACCAAAACTGGACTTTGAAAGAGAATACTTCATTTACGCTAAAAGGTACCTACACTATAAATCAACTTAATGTTCTCTTGACATTAAAAAAATTTATTACATTAAAACAATTATTGCCTAACCAGGCGGTGGCACAATGAATAGAGCGTCGGACTGGGATAAGGAGGACCCAGGTTCAAGACCCCAAGGTCGCCAGCTTGAGCACAGGCTCATCTGGTTTGAGCAAAGCTCACCAGCTTGACCCAAGGTCGCTGGTTTAAGCAAGGAGTCAATCGGTCTGCTGAAGGCCCACAGTCAAGGCACATATGAGAAAGCAATCAATGAACAACTAAGGTGTCTCAACGAAAAACTGATGATTGATGCTTCTCAATCTCTCCGTTCCTGTCTGTCTGTCCCTAACTGTCCCTCTCTCTGTCTCTGTAAAAAAACAAAACAAAAAACAAAAACAATTATTGACTGATTTGAGAGAAAGGGAGAAACATCGATTTGTTGTTCCATCTATTTATGCATTCATTGGTTGACTCCTGCATGTGCTCTGACTAGGGATTGAAACCACAACCCTGGTGGTACTGAGAAACGTTCCAACCAACTGAACTACCCAACAAAGGCCACATATTTTTTAATGTAAAGATGTTTATGGTTCGTTAGAAAAATATAGAAGCAAATGTCTATCAATAGGAGATTAATTCTTAGAGGTTAACTATGAATAAAATACATAATGCAGCTAAAGGAAAGATTTAAATAGGTCTGTATGTGTAGTTCTGAATAGGTCTTAAAAACATGTATTGCCTGACTAATGGTGGCACAGTGGATAGAGCGTCAACCTGGGATGCTGAGGACCCAGGTTCAAAACTCTGAAGTCACTGGCTTAAATGCAGGCTCACCAGCTTGCACATGGGATCACTGGCTTGAGTGTGGGATCATCAACATGATCCCATAGTCACTGGCTTGAGCAAGGGGTCACTGGCTCAGCTGGAGCCTGAGTTCTCAACCCTCCTGCCCGTCAAGGCATGTATAAGAAACAATCAATGAACAACTAAAAAGTGCCACAACTATGGTTGATGCTTCTCATCTCTCCTGTGTGCCTCTCTCTAGCGCACACACTAAAAAATTTAAAAATAAACAATAAAAAACTTATTAAGAGTGGGGTAAGAGGGGTAAGGGAGAAAATAATTTTTAAAGTACATCTTGTAAGGCCTGACCAGGTGGTGGCGCAGTGGATAGAGCATCAGACTGGGATGTGGAAGGACCCAGGTTCGAGACCCAAGGTCGCCAGCTTGAGCGCGGGCTCATCTGGCTTGAGCAAAAAGTTCACCAGCTTGGACCCAAGGTCATTGGCTCGAGCAAGGGGTTACTCGGTCTGCTGAAGGCCCGCGGTCAAGGCACATATGAGAAAGCAATCAACGAACAACTAAGGTGTCGCAACGAGAAACTGATGATTGATGCTTCTCATCTCTCTCCGTTTCTGTCTGTCTGTCCCTATCTGTCCCTCTCTCTGACTCTCTCTGTCCCTGGAAAAAACAAACAAACCAGTAGTACATCTAGTAAGATTTCATTTCTATACATAAAAGAGTAAATATTTACCTATGTTGATATAGGCATAAAAATTATCTGGGAAGACTACAAATGGACAGATTGAAGTTTGGGAGAGAAAGACATTTCATTTCATGAATTTTTGAAATGTTAGGGTTTTATCTCATTTCACAGTAAAAGTTAAAAAATACCAACACTAACCACTCAGGACATGAACATTTCAAAAAATAAAAGGAGACTAGATAAAATTAGTATTACATTGTTAGTATTTTAGGGCTACTTTACAGAGCATTTACTATTGTAAAATAGAAGTAAAAAGGTTAAATTTTACTCTTCACTACTAATTCTTTTTAATATTTCAAGACATTTACTATTGATTGAACAAAAGCAGAGCATTCTCATTTACTTACCATTCAATCATGAGGAGACGGTTAAGACAATCTTCCCCACATGCTATTTCACCTTGGGCTCTCTCATCTTTAGAAAGAGGTGCACACTCACACTGCATTCGCTTAATATCCCGATGAGATTTATTCTTCTTTCTATTGGGTAGAATTTTATAAAGACTGGTTAAATAAATCTCTTGGCAATGATACAACATACACACACAAATAATGTGCTAACTCTCATTAGTTTCATATTTAATGACTCTGGTTAAGTCAATTATTCAAAAGAAAGAAAACACCTAATCATTAGAATTTGTGAGACTGAAACACTACAAATTGTGTTGCAAAAAAAGATGAGAGAGGCAACGTCAGCCCTGGCCAATGGGAGAATGTGGTAAGTTCAAGTTTATCATTTTGTACTCAACCCTTATTTCCTAATCCAGGTCAGCTAAGCCTGGAACTTTGAGCAATTCCAAGTGTTAATACTCATACTTCGCTCAGGAGAAAACAGAAAAACCTTGGAGTATAAAATAGTGACACAGCTGGGGGTAGGGGAAATTGGAGGTGGAAAGAGATTGCAAGGGACAGGGGGACATGATGTGTTGTGTAGATGGTGTTATATTGAGTGCACACTCGAAACCATGTCAACACAATAAATTTAAAAAAAAACAGTGACATAGCTGATTAAAGTTAAGCTCAAAAATCAGTCCTGCCTGACCAGGCAGTGGCGCAGTGAATAGAGCGTCAGACTGGGATGCAGAGGACCCAGGTTTGAGACCCCGAGGTCGTCAACTTGAGCACAGGCTCATCTGGTTTTAGCAAAGCTCACCACCTTGAACCCAAGGTCTCTGGCTTGAACAAGGGGTTACTTGGTCTGTTGAAGGCCCACAGTCAAGGCACATATGAGAAAGCAATCAATGAACAACTAAGGTGTCTCAACGAAAAACTGATGATTGATGCTTCTCATCTCTCTCCATTCCCGTCTGTCTGTCCCTGTCTATCCCTCTCTCTGACTCTCTCGCTGTCTCTGTAAAAAAAAAAAAAAAAGTTTTTAATTAAGAATTTAACTAAATCAAATCTTTCAGAGACTCTTTCAATAACATCGCTTTTGTGCAAATCCTATTTTAAAAAACGAATTTTAAAAAATAATGAAGTATAACTACAAAATAATCAGGGAAAGGCTTCAGAGAAAAACTTTCTCAATGCAGGCAAATTATACTGAAGAGAGAAGGAAAACTGCTCAGAATTAACTGGGTTCATAAAAACCAATGCCAGAATTTGCAAAGTAAAGTGAAAATGTGACTATTTACTGGCCATTTTGTTGAATTCTACTTTTGTACCCTGTCAAAAAGGAAAGAAGAAAGAAAAAGAAGGAAGAAAGGGAGGAAGGAAGGGAGAAAGGGGGAGAGAAGGGGGGAGGGAGGAGGAGAAAGGGAGGGAGGAAGGGAGAGAGGGTGAAGGAGGGAAGAAGGAAGGGAGGGAGGGAGGAAGAGAGAGAGGGGGAGGGAAGGAGAAAGAGAGGGATAAAAGGAGGGAGGGAGGGAAGGAAATTAGATAGCCCTTGGAGGGGGCAGTGAAAATCTAAATAGGTAAGTGCACTTTTGAGATTTTTCTATTTCTATTTTATCATGCAACTACATTTCATATAATTAAGCTCATATATTCAGAACGGTTAAAAGCTAATTTTTTAAAAAAGAGTGAAAATTTGTCAGATAATTATTAATTACCCCTACCTTTCTGTTAAATAAACATTTTCTTCAATCAGATCAAAGTAACAAGGCATCTTCCCTTGCTTGGCACACTCCTTCCATCGCTGCGGGTCCCTGAAATCCTCCATGACACAGGAAGGCCCCACCAGCGCCGAGCCTGGGGGCACTGCAGTCTCACACTGCTGCACCTCCACTCGAACCTTCTTTCTGTCCTGAAGCTCGCCATCGCTTTCAGAATCACTCTCCAATTCCTGCCTCCTCTTTTTAGGAGGCCCTCTATCTTTCATATCGTTTTTTTCTAAATTTTTTGAAAGATCTTTCTTTTCATTTGTAGCTAAAGAGTCCTTAATGGAATTGCTGCTTATTTCAGGTGCTTGCACTGACCCCTTGTCCTTCTGAAGGGATAGAAAAAATTTACTGGACTGGCTTGAAAACTGAGATCCTCCTCGTTGATCCCAATTCTCTTCCTCTTCACGATCATCTGTTAAGGAATCTGGCACCTGACCTTGAATTCGATCATACACAACTCCAGTTCCAGGAGGTCTACCTGCTGATCTTGGATCCCAGTAGCCATTGCCTTGCCAGTAACCACGTGTTCCACCATACTGTTCTGTACTTTGCTGATACTTGTGTCCACCACAGGCTCCATAGCTGCTATCAGGCTGCTGATATGTGGTAGTAGGCTTTTCTTGTTGAGAGAAGTCCCACCCTATGTGTCTGATTTCTTCCAATGAATGGAAGCCATCCACTCGGGAGATCTCACAAGAGGAAGAAAAATTCAACTCTGTTCTTCCCAGTCTACTATCTGGCCTATTAGGAAAAGTGGTCTGTTGCCGGCACTTATTTGGAATATCTTCAAAATCATCAGAAGAATAAACTGGCAGCTCTTCTTGCCTAGAAGTTATTTTGGCTTTCACCATTTCCTCAAAATGTGGATGACCTAGGTGGTCAGATTTTATATCAGAATGACTTGTACTATCAACCCCATCACTCTGAGGATGAGGAATTTCAGTCAGGTGGTTATCTATTTGTTTTCTGCTAGTCTGTGTAAAACAAATTTCTGGATTCTTCTCTGTTCCTTTATGAAGAAAAAACTTCTCAGTTTGAGGACAGGCTTTACTTGATATACTCTCAAATTTTTCCTCATATGAATGTCTCCTTGACTCCAATCTCTCATCTTCCCAGTGGTCAGAATAGTGTCTGTAACTTTGACTGCTTCGAGAAGAACATGGACTTGTTTCTTCCATGGGCAGAGTAGAATTCTTTGGCACAACTACAACAGACTGAAGACGGTTTCTTGGAATACTGCTATCATCAGAATCTGTCTCTTCTGAATCGCTTTCATCACTTGAACTTTCCGAGGAACCAGAATACTCTTCATGAACAGTAGACACAATCTCTGAGGCATGACCACTACTGTCACATTTTAAACTGTATGTCACACAGTCACTGTCTTCGACGGTTAAATTCATATCACAAGAAGAATATACAACTTCTGAATCATCAGAAGTATGTTCATGTCCTCTTCCTCCTTCTTCATCTAAAGAGACTTCTGGTCTTCCTCTTTTGTCAGGCAATATGGAATTCCCTTCTTCTTGAGCCTCATGCACATATTTCCCAGATAACCCATTATTATGCCTGTTTTCCCAGGAAGCAAACCCTCTTCCAGAATCAGAAAGGCCACTATCTACTTCTACTATCATTTCTTCCTCTGTAAGTTTCAACAACTGTGTGCTTTTACTCTTCAGTACAGCATCCGAAACTGGAGATGTGTTCTCTCCACATTGCAAGAGAGCCAAATTGTCTACTTTTATTCCTGGTGGGAGACTCTGAAGAGATGAAG
Organism: Saccopteryx leptura; assembly: GCF_036850995.1. Taxonomy (NCBI): domain Eukaryota; kingdom Metazoa; phylum Chordata; class Mammalia; order Chiroptera; family Emballonuridae; genus Saccopteryx; species Saccopteryx leptura. Next base: position 8,288,502 of record NC_089512.1, on the reverse strand, counting down.
CAATGCCTGAACTCCCTATAGGTTGATATAAATCAAAATGATTAACAGCAGCTGAACTAGTGCTACCAATACTCTGCTTATATTCTTCACATGCAAATTTTGAGTGTTGATCTGTCAGATTTCTATTATCACATTTTGACTTCAAATGCACATTCATAAAGCTATTTGAAGAAATCTTCATAACTGAAGGCTCAATATCTTCAGCTGCAGAATGACACAAAGAAGGGTTGCTGTCATTTGACATACAGTATCCATCTGAATCTTTGGTTTTACAGCTAGAAATGCTCCTATCAACTGGTTCTTTAGCTACTGTTTTTGAATAGTCTATAGTCATAACTGGCAAAGACATGAGTTTATCTTGGTGTTGTGACATTGGAGGTGCTGTTTCTCTAAATGGGCTTTCTGACTTACTACATTGAATACAAGTATCATCCAAGTCTTTTTCTTTACATTTGTCAATATTCTGAAATCCATTTGATGAAAGTATACATGCTTTGACCAAAGGGGATACCTCCAAGCCAAGCACACTATCATCAGAATTCATCAAGACAGTATCCGTTTTAGAAGTGCAAAATGTTACCAAGTCAGATTCTGCACCAGGAGATCCATTTATATTTAATTCTAGGGGACAATAACTTCTTAATTGATCATTCTTCACTTTAGATAAAGAGTCTAATTCCTTAATACTATCATGGCTACCATGTCCTATAAATTCAGACTTAAAAATAGGTGATTCTTCTAGCTTTTTAGAAGTAGGTGAATCATTTAATCGATTTGATAGAGATGGAGACCCGGTCTTTTCTCTTTCAGGAATTTTACTAATCATTCTTACTTCACTACCTTTTGAACAAGGAGTCTGTAAACTAAAAGAATGAGACTGTTTGATTTCCTCAGTTAATTCTGCACAACAGAAGGAATTTTTAAATTTATCAGACTTGGGTGTTGATTTTGAAGAAGTAGATTTATAACGGGAAGCACTGTTTTCATGCTTGGAATATGATGATCCCCGTCGGAATCCCAGTTCATGAGAGGGAGAACATCTTTTCACTGTTTCATTTTCGGAAGTCCTTTTATATTCTCTTTCTAGTTTTGAAGAATACTTTCCTCTTTTCTCCATCTCTACATAAGAGGACTCAGCTTTGCAGTCCCGATCAGATTTAGAATAGGATGATGATGTCCTTAGGTCTCTATAAGAGGAGGAATGAGATGAGGTACGCCTTGAATATGTCTTCTTATATTCATCTTCTGAGTCAGAACTTTCTCGTGCCCTGTTATCTGTATATGGCCGAGAATAGCGTGCCCTCTCTCGATAAGGGGAACTCCTATGGTAGCGACGATCAGAGTCATAATAATGGGATCGTTCTGAGCGAGAATAAGATAAGCTAGTTCTAGAGCCTCTGTCAGATCTAGAACGAGATCTACTTCGCCTTCGCTCTCTCTCTGATCTACATCGAGAGGATATATACCGAGTATCTCTTTCAAGTTTTGAGTAGCTAAAATATTTATCATCTCTTTCTACTTTAGATCGTGAAGATTTCCCTAAATCCTCACTCTTTAAAGGTGCTGAGCTCTTTTTTGAATCTCTTTCCTTTTCAATGCTTGCTGAAAATTTTAAATCATGTGATCTCTGACTTGAGGAAGTCCGAACAGAATCTTCATCAGATTCTGAACCAAGAAAGGTGCCTTCAGATTGTGAGGATTTCTTCTTAGAAACTGGTTTTTTAGAGCCCACACTACTCTTAGAACTATCTGGAATTTCTTCTTCCTTCCCAATATGGGAATCTTCTTTTTGTGAGGGAACATCTGCTTGCTCCTTCAAATTTTGAGTTATGTGTTCTTCTGAACTATTAGATACAGTGTCCTGCTTAGTGTCCACTTCTGAAGATTCTGGTACAATTGTCACTGGTGGTTCCTTCAAGGCTGTAACTGCTACATCTACTGGTGCTGTCATCAGAGCTGTTATTGGTGTATGTGGCAAGGCCACTGGCTCTGTTACTGGTGCTGGTGGAGAGGGTGTAGTGGCTGGTGGAGGGGGAGGGGGAGGGGGAGGTGGTGGAGGCGGTGGAGATGTGGGTGGAGAGTCTATGGTTGTTGATTCTGCTACGACTTCTGGTAACGGTACTATGGGGGAAGGTGCTGTCACTGCCGTGGTTGTAGCTAGCAGTGGCCTGGATGTTACATGAAGCAGATGTTTCTTAAAATGAATTTTGCCCAATTCTACCCTTGATTTTGGTGGGGAAGAGTCTTCTGCAGTAGATAAGGTCTCTCCAATGTCCATTTTAACTTTAGGGGTCAAGTCTACTTGAAGAGGTATAGCTGGGGAATTTGGTGTATCATTTTGCTTGTCATTGCCAAGTGCAGTCAGAAACCTGTTCGGCAAAGTTTTCTTTGTAAGGCTGAAGCTGAATGACACCTTCTGTCGTCCTTGTTCCTCCAAATTAACTTTTGTCTTGGTGCCTTTGGGCAAAAACCGACTAGAAGCAACACCTTTGAACATTGGTCCTTTGATGAAACCTGTTTTCTGCACATTTTCAATTTTTGCCTATAAATGAACGAAACAAGCAGTTACTGCTACAATCAAGTTACTTTTAAATGGCTAGCATCACAGTTTAAAATGTCAGGAAAATGAAAGGTTTTTTTAAATGACAAATAGTATAAATTTCAATGAGTACATAAACATTTTTTAAAACTCTTTACTATGAAAATTTTCAAACATACTCCAAAATTTGGAGAATAATAAACCCCTAAGTACCCACCTGAAGTTTCCACAACCCTAGCCTCCCCATCTCACTCCTTTTACAAATGAGGTTAACCATATGAGACCTTTCTGCCTTCTGGAAAATCACTCTACCCTGGCATACCACCACCGTCTCTGCCTAGGCCCCACATACTCAGGTCATGTTGATTTAGTCTGATCCTATTGTATGAGTGACAAATACAAAGTATAATCCCTAAGAAGACTTTTCCCTCCATTACTTGCCAAACCAACACAGGAAATGGAGGGCTTCAGAAGTTAAATGCATAAACTAGGGTATAGACCAGAACTTCAGAAAAAATCTACAACTCAAGCCTAAATTAAGGATGGTACACTACCTATCTGCAACATTCTTTTAATTGATGTTCTTTAATTAATTCTGGCTAGTTTTTTAAGAGAATAGTTTTTCCCCCAATATGGAAAATCTAAAATCAATTTTCAAAATTATACAGTAACCATTCAAGTGGGAAAGTAAATATCTTCACATGCATTATCAGAGAGCAGTTATATTCAACTACTTACAAGAAACAGAACCCACTTTTCAAATTAAATCTTACATGGAAGCTCATTCACTATGTAAAACAGGTAAAAAAAAAAAAAACAACAAAAAAAAAACTGTCTCCAGAGCTGCCAGTTTCCTTTATCTTACCTAAGCTCTGGAAGCGTCAAACTTTAAAAACCATATTTTTGGTGTGTATAAATAACACCCCTTCCTGGAATAAGTTCCTGTACATCCAAAACAAAAATTAGACAAAAACTAATACTTCATTTTACTTTTCAAATAATAGCAAAATTTTAAATGTTTTCAACCCCATAATTACTAAATAAGTAGTTAAATTATACTTACCTCATTTTCTTCTTCTCTATTGCCATCCAGCCAAGAAAGCATGCAAAAGAATAAGAAGAAATCATAAATACTTTAAAACAATTGAAATAAAAGTTATTTTTGTTTTGTTTTTGAGAATTTTTATAAGAGTTTGAATAAAAGTTTTTTTTATTAAAACTCAGAATACCTACAACCTACAGGTATATTCTATATGAATTGTCTGTTCCTTCAAAGCATCAGGTACATTTTAGTATGGCAAATATTTATTGAAGGTAGTGCCATGCACTACACTAGGTGCTATAGAGTTGAATAAAGTTGAATCCCCTGCCCTTAAAATTCTTATAAATACATATCATTTCATTACAAAAGTAACTCCAGCCCTGGCCCAGTAGCTCAGTTGGTTGGAATATTGTCCCAACATGCCAAGGTTACGGATTCACCCCAGTTGGGGAACCTGCAAGAATCAACCAATGATGGCATGAATAAGTGGACCAGCAGGTCAATGTTACTCTCTCTCCCTTTCTCTCTCTCTAAAAATCACTAAATTAAAAAAAAATTTTTTTTAAGTAGCTCCAACATAATGGAGTAAATACAAAGATAGAAATGTAAGTAACTCAAGTTTAATGGAAGGGCAGGAATACAAAGAATCATTCCTAAAAGATTAGTTTTTGAAAAATATATTTGTAGGGATACCCTGGCAAGGGCACAGAGATTAAAACATAAAATTATATGTGCAAGGTGACTATAAGCAATACAATATTACTCAAGTATAAAGTGTATGCAGAAAGAAGCCAACAGTTAGATGAAGCAGGAGCCAGTGGCCTGGTCTAGAGGCCAGGTTTTTCCTGAAGAGAATCATTATATCTCCTAGATTAGTGGTTCTGAATCTTTTTTGGTATACATTCAACAGTTTCTTTGCTGATAGCAAGGCATATATACTCTGCTCCACATCAGAGCATACCACTCTCTGAGCTCCTAGGTATGGTCTAACAAAGGTAAACAATGATAAAACAATGATTCTGAGGAATCCAAAGCCAAAATTTTGGTGCACACGTGTACCAGGGCACAATGGGGAAAGGGAAGCTACAAAAGGACTTTAGGCTGTAACAGCCAGATTTATAGTTAAAGCAGGTCACTATGTAGGCTATGTCGCCAAGACTGGACATAATCTGTTTTAAATGCCCCTTACAATAAAGGTACAAAAACCCTTTCCCCAAATGTAGGCCCGATACCACCATAATTCAGTTCATTCACCAGGTAGCCATATAAAACTAAGCAAAAAAGGAGAAAAACAGTTAGCAATACATGGATAACACCTGAAGAAATACCTAGCCTAAATACTTTTTCTACTCTAAAACCACTAAAAATTTCACAGATGTGATCTTAAAACAACCGTATTTCACCGATTCTGTGATACACATTTTCCTTATATCCAACACCTCTGCAGGATGCATCACACTACCAATAACATCATAGTTTAATTGGCAGTGTTTTTTTTCTTAGTGATTCATAAAAATATAATTGTGTCTTACAATATATGGCATACTAGATTTGATTTAAACTAGTAACAGGTCGGCCCTCGCCGGGTAGCTCGCTTGGTGAGAGCGGAGTCCCGACCGCAGGTTAGATTCCCAGTCAAGGCACACAAGAGACAACCAATGATGGCACGAATAAGCAGAACAAGTCCAACAATTCAATGTTTCTCTCTCTCTACCTCTGCCTCTCTCCCTTCCTCTCCCTCTAAAATATCAATTAAAAAAATAAAAATAAATTCGTACCATGTAAAATTTTTTTCTAGAAGAGGTGCCTGGAGATGTCCAAGCACTTGGCGTGTCATTCGTATTCGGACTCCTCTCTCAGAGGACACTCAGAGCTTTCGTGCTTATCTCCATGCTGTCCCTACAGATGAAGTGCTAGAAATACTGAGGTGACGGACTCTTTCCCAAGCCTCAGCCATTCTACTCTAAACAAGCAAATGAAAAGAAAATCCTAACAAACTATGAAAGTCATCACACGGCCAAAAGGCTGAAGAAACAATTATAGGCGTGCGACTGGCGCGGGTGAGGGGTAATAAAGGTCCATTTCAGAACCCAGAGAACTGCTAGACAGAGACAGCAAGACATAACCCATAACTTGATAATAAAATAAAATGTTTATGATATAAATGATATAAGCACATACAGAAAATTTGGAGAAAATATCAAAATTTTTGTCATTAGAGCATTTCATGTTAACAGAAAAATCAAAATACAAAAAAAGTCTGTAATTCAACCCATCCATGGACAACTGCTATTGAAATTCTCAGTCTATAAAGCCTTCTAACACTACTTCTGTGTACTTGTGTGAGGAGAAGTTAAACAGATCTTTGTTTTTCTTTTTAAGTATAATAATGACAGCAAGCAAGCCAAGTGGTTAGATAACAGAAAAAGTATTGAATCACAACAAACTGAGGGGGTTGGCCCTAGCTGGTTGTCTCGGTGGATACAGGGTCGGTCCAGTGTGCAGACGTCCTGGGTTTAATCCCCAGTCAAGGCACACATGAAAAGCAACCATCTGGTTCTCTTCCCTCCCACTCCCCCTTCTCTCTCTCTTCCTCTCTCACAGACAGTGGCTCGACTGGTTTGAACAGCAGGCCTGAGGATAGCTTGGTTGGTCCAAGCATTGGCCTCAGGCACTGAGGATAGCTCTGCTGATTCAAGCAGCCACCCCTGACAGGTGTTGCCGGGTAGATCCTGGTCAGGGCACATGCGGGAGTCTATCTATCTCCTTTCCGCTCAGTTAAAAAACAAAACAAAACAAACAAAAAAACCAGACTGAGGGAATGATCTTGAGAGAAAGGGATATAGATGAGTGAAGACATAGTTTATTTTCAAAGTAAAGTAACTGTATCCCTTTGGCCTCTATTTCTCACTGATATTAACAGAAAATTGGGAGAAGAGAAAGGGTAAAAGACTTGAAGAAAATTAACACGTGGAAAAGAGAAATAAAAGCAAACTATAAATCTTCAGTGTTGCTGCCCAAAGTTGGACATTACTAATTTACAACAGAGCTCATCAGCACACTTATTCTCCTGCTGGCGGCACTAAGCTGTCCAAAAGCAACTAGAGGAAACAAATGGTGAGTTACTCCAGCAAGTCGGGTGGAACAAGAAGGGTAGAGAGCAAGGAGTTGAGAAAACTGAGGGCATTCCCAAGAATGTTGAAGTGACTGACCTAAAGATCCACAGACAGTAAAAAAGGGAGTGAAATCTGAAGAAAGCTGATGAACTGTAGGAACAGGTAGGGGCAAGATATCAGCAGCTTCAAAGAGTAGATCTGGTGGAAACCAAAAGAGAGATAGAACAGTAAGTGAAAGTATTGTCAGAGTAATATTTTACAGTTGGTGTACACTTCCAGGGCATGACAATACCTGGGTATGACCATGGGAGTATACTGCCACAGCAATAAGAGGATGAGATCTTTTTTTTCTGGTGGCAGAGAGAGGGACAGATAGGGACAAACAGACAGGAAGGGAGAGAGATGAGAAACATCAATTCTTCGTTGCGGTTCCTTAGTTGTTCATTGATTGCTTTCTCATATGTGCCTTGACCAAGGGCTACAGCAGACCAAGTAACCCCTTGCTCAAGCCAGCAACCTTGGGCTCAAGCTGGTGAGCCTTGCTCAAACCAGATGAGCCCACGCTCAAGCTGGCGACCTTGGGGTCTTGAACCTGGGTCCTCCGCGTCCCAGTCTGATGCTCTATCCACTGTGCCACCACCTGGTCAGGCAAGGATGAGACCTTTTTGAAGAAATTAATGAAATTATGAGACCACAATTAGTACCAAGAATCAGCCACAGTGTTTTAACAAAAGACCTGCTTTAGTAAATAACAAAATGTCAAGAACAAAGAATAGGGTATGGAAGCCAAAGCTAGATAGATGTATGGAGTCCCCCTGTGCCCCCTCCATGAAAACTAAGGAGGCATGTGAAAACAGGCATTTAACTCTCTAGCCTAACATCACGCTTGAGTGGCCTTATTCCTTCTTTTGAAAAGTTACTACAGAAGAAAAATCAAGCCCTGGCCAGTTAGCTCAGCGGTAGAACGTCGGCCTGGCGTGCAGGGGACCTGGGTTCGATTCCCGGCCAGGGCACATAGGAGAAGCGCCCATTTGCTTCTCCCCCTCCCTCCCCCTCCTTCCTCTCTGTCTCTCTCTTCCCCTCCCGCAGCTAAGGCTCCACTGGAGCAAAGATGGCCCGGGCGCTGGGGATGGCTCCTTGGCCTCTGCCCCAGGCACTAGAGTGGCTCTAGTCGCGACAGAGCGACGCCCCAGAGGGGCAGAGCATCGCCCCCTGGTGGGCAGAGCTTCGCCCCTGGTGGGCGTGCCGGGTGGATCCCGGTCGGGCGCATGCGGGTGTCTGTCTGACTGTCTCTCCCCGTTTCCAGCTTCAGAAAAATACAAAAAAAAAAAAAAAAAATCAGAGAAATACTGCAGCAAGTTGTATGTCAAAATGTACATACAGTGTGCAGATCTGTAGCTTGCTGAAGAACTGTTAAAGAATGTTGATTCATCCATGTCAACACAAAGAGAAATCATTATTAGGTCAGAGAGCACCTGTGGAAAAAGACTTAAGAGTTTGTCATAGCAAGGTGAAAGAACCAAAGAAAGGACATGAAGGTGAAAATCAACCAACCGCTCTGGCCAGGCAGTTCGGTTGGTTAGAGCAGCATCTCAACATGCAAATGTTATGGGTTTGATCCCGGTCAGGGCACATACAGAAACATAGTAATGGTCTCTCTCTCTCTCTCTCTCTCTCTCTCTCTCTCTCTCTCTCTATTTTAAAAATAAAGTCAAGCAACCAACCAACCAGCCTCTCGGGTTAGGACACAATAAATAAAGATTCCAAAGGAAGGCCTGGTATAATGAGAGAGTTGACCAAATGAAGACTGTTCATAAATTGTTATAAACAAGTTGGATAGTAAGAGAAGCTATTCAGGACACCATGAAACACAAGAAGTGATTTTTATGGAAATATTTTTAGTTATTCTGGAAAAAAAGATGACTTATACAGAAGCATAGTGATTTATTCAAAATATCAGAAAATATTCTTATTTTGTACAACTACAAAAGTTAGACCTCTGACTAATAGAAGAACAGAATGAAAGATTTTAGCTCATTTTAAGTTAGAATATTTTAATTAATTTATTTGAAAAATATATACATCCAGGGGAATATTTATAGTACAAGTAAATGTATATATACATACAACTAAAATTAGATCTCTCACCCCAGTGACAACTGTTGTTAAGCTTTGTACATCCTTTCAAAAACTGTGTGCATATATGAGCATATACATCTCTTTTTAAGGATAAAACATGCACACAAATGAAAACATCTTCCCAGGAGCTTAGGATGGTACCATGGTCTTGCTTCAGGCACTAAAATGACTCCAGTTGCAACGGAGCAACACCCCAGATGGGCAGGGCATCGCCCCCTAGTGGGCTTGCCGGTGGATCCCGGTTGGGCGCATGCAGCAGTGTCTCTCTGCCTCCCCACTTTGAACTTAAGAAAAATAATAAAAAAATAAATAAAAGAAAGAAAACATCTTTCTGCACCTTGTTTTTTCTCTACTTAACACCTTAAAAAATATTTTTTAACTTTTAAAAAAGCCTGAATATCATTAAATATCAACATATATAGATGTAGCTTCAGCTGTAGTTACCAGCATAAAAGCTTTTCATGTATATAAGTCACTGGTATCTTCTTTTTTCTGGGAAGTGCTTTTCAGACCCTTTGCCAGATGAATCTATTTAGTTGTAGGTCTTTTGTACTGATTAATAAAAACAAGACTGAGGCATCTACAACTGGAATGTGTCACTGCAGAAGGGATTAATACTTAGGCTTCCTTGTCATCAGAAATGTTTGAAAATCTGAATAAGAACTTACCCCAGATCAGATAGAATTCCTTTCCTAGATATAAAGCTAAAAGTAAGACCCAAGAAGGTGTCATTCCAGGCCTTCGGTTCATTGCACTTCCTGAACCAGAAACAGCATTTTACTTTAACTTGATTTTACTAAGTAAAGACTTTAAAGATTCACCCCTACCTAATCTTTAAAGATCTCTTACTAAAAGTCAAATACTTAAATCCAGTGTTTCTCACATTTGAGTGATGTCCTTAAACTCCCCCCACCTCTTTAAAAGGGGAGAAAATAAACACCTAAGAATAGATCCTAATTTAAGAACAGTGACCTAAGAAATTAAAATTAGTCTATTTAAACTTATTTTACTTGAGCCTGACCAGGTGGTGGCGCAGTGGATAGGGCATCGAACTGGGATGCAGAGGACCCAAGTTTGAAATCCCATGATCACTGGCTTGAGCAAGGGGTCACTCACTCTGCTTGTAGCCCCCAGGTCAAGGCACATATGAGAAAGCAATCAATGAACAACTAAGGTGCTGCAATGAAGAACTGATGCTTCTCTTTTCATCTCTCTCCCTTTCTGTCTATCTGTCCCTATCTGTCCCTCTCTGTTTCTATCTCTGTCACCAAAAAAAAAAAAAATTATTTTACTTGAAAAATACCACTGAAAAGTAAGTTTTCAAGTGAAACAAATTTTAAAACTTCAAACTGTGAAAGTTATTTTTAAGGTCTGTGGGTTAGAAAACATATCAAAATTAATTTCTTTAAATTGATAATTGTACAGAGTTATATAGAGAATGTCCTTGTTTATAGGAAATATACATTGGAGGATATGGGGTAACTTTCAAACATTTCAGAAAAAACTAACAATATGTATATATTTATAGATGTTTACACACATGTATGCATGTGTGTATATATTATATATGCATATTTTTATATATAAAGAGAATGATAAATGGTAAAATGTTCACTTGTAAGGCATGTGGGTAAAGGCTATATAGAAAATCTCTACATTCTGTAAGCCTGAAATTATTTAAAAATTAATTATTTCTTTAAAATAAGATAATGTTATGGGGATGTAAAGTAAAAAATAGAGAATATAGTCAATACTACTGTAATAACTCTGTAAGGTTCCAGATGGGTATTGAAAATATCAAGGGGAACACTTTGCAAAGTATAGGAGTATCTAACTACTATGCTGTATACCTGAAACTAATACAAAATAATATTGAATGCAAACTGTAATTGAAAAATAAATTTTTAAAAAATGTATTGATTTATAGAAAGAGGACAGAGTGGGGGGAGGGAGAAGCAGAAAGCATCAACTCATAGTAGTTGCTTCCTGTATGTGCCTTGACTGGGCAAGCCTAGGGTTTCGAACTGGCGACCTCAGAGTTCCAGTTGACACTTTATCCACTGTACCACCACAGGTCAGGTGAAAATAAATTTTTAAAAAGATAATCAAACATGAAAGAGTTTTAGATCTCCTCACAGAATATCTACCTCTTAAAAATTTATTTAAAAAAAATAATAGTATGTGGACCCTTGGAGGTCCTAGAATCTCAGCCAGAGAAACTACTTCAAATCTTTCTAAATTCATATTCATTGATGAAACTAAGCTACATAAAAAATAGACCCTATAACAGAATATGAAATTGCAGAAGCAGGGTATTGTGAAGAGACAAAAACTCAAGATATAAGACAGGAGAACTGGCTGATAACAAAAGGAAGGAAGCCACTAATGACAATCTAAAGACTATTTCATAACACTGCTTATAACATATCCCAGCCCAGAGGTACACTCAAGTAGTACTCTGGGTACTCCAGAAGAAAGGTGGCCACAAGTAAGACCCATGGAGAAATATTGGCAGGGAACCCAGCTCAAGTACTAAGTGATTATCTTCACCACTAGGAAAGAAGTGGAATTTTACAGCTTGTTTCTTTTTTAGGTTTGTTTCCATTTTAGGACTCATATTTCTTTTTTAGGTTTCTCAATCTTTGATCTGCTCCCCAACAAGTACAAATGAAAACACTGTCCTGGAAGAAAAGTTGGAATGAATGCACTGAAGTCATGCAAACATTTACATATTTAGGCACTTGAAGTGCTATTATTATTGTTATTATTTAGAAATTAATTGCCTTAGATAGTCAATATTATGAAAAAGTACATCAGAAAGAAAGTCTTAATAAGAAAACTTTTATCACAAAGGATCACATCTACCTAATTCCCTGCTTGGCTTATGGTCATACACATTTGCAAACCTCTTTTTTTTTTTCTTTTTAACAGGGACAGAGAGTCAGAGAGAGGGACAGATAGGGACATACAGACAGGAACAAAGAGAGATGAGAAGCATCAATAATCAGTTTTTTGTTGCGATACCTTAGTTGTTCATTGACTGCTTCTCATATATGCCTTGACTGCAGGCCTTCAGCAAATTAAGTAACCCCTTGCTCAAGCCAGCGACCTCGGGTCCAAGCTGATGAGCTTTTTGCTCAAGCCAGATAAGCCTGCACTCAAGGTGGTGACCTCGGGGTCTCGAACCTGGATCCTCGGCCTATCCCAGTCCAACACTCTAACCACTGCACCACCGCCTGGTCAGGCTGCAAACCTCTTCAAGAGTCAATCCTTCTGTAGGTCAAGGTTTTGAGTAGGGAATAGGTGTCCTAGCTAACCACCCTGAGTTAGCTAGGCCTAAAGCAACTATATCAGACTGTATCAGAATGTATCTTTCCAATGCATACAACCCACTGATTGCCCAATGACTTGTTTTAGAAAGGCAACAATGTTAACTATAAGTATATATCAATCACAAAGCTATTAGTTCAATAATTATTTAAGGATCTACCCCTCTCAAGGCAGTGTTAGCTCTGTAAAGGCAAGATGTCAAGTTCACCCACTAGGAATTTCACACTTTTAAGTAATATGGCACAGAGGTATACCAAATAACTATAACACAACGTAAATAATAATTGCCATAAATGAAAAGGTTAATAAGGGGCTTTCTTTTCAATTTTCCTTTTTTCAGTTCAACCTAGTCTCACTTCCCTGATTTTCCTTCATGAAAGCAAACCTTCTTCATTATTTTTTACTTTGCTTATTAGCATGGCAATATAACATGACAAAGAGATCAATGGATAAAGATGTGGTTCATATATACAATGGAACACTACTTAGTTATAAGAAATGATTATAGATTGCCATTTACAACAAGATGGATGGACCCTGAGAACATTATACTAAGTGAAATAAGTAAATAAGAAAAAGCTAAGAACTCGATGATTTCACACATGTGTGGCATATAAAACTTGAGATCATGTACATAGATAAAAGTGAAGTGATTATCAGGGGGAGGGAGCAAGGTAGGAAGGGGAGTGAAGAGGGATAAATATATAGTGATTGAAAATGATTTGACTTTGGGTGATGGGCACACAACGCAATCAACAGTCCAAATGCAATAAAGATATTTACCTGAAATCTATGTACTTATTGATCAACGCCACCCCATTAAATTTAATGGCTAAATTTAAAAATTTAATGAAAAAAAGACCAAACTTTAATGATACCTAGGATGAAATCCTGTTTCTATCATTTACTAACTCACTGACTTGTGCCACTTAATTCCCTTTCTGACTCCCCTAGATACCTATTCCAAGTATCTGTCACTACCACCTCCCTGACCACTCTTAATTGATGATCCCAACATTTGACTCAGTGCCCTACCCTCTTGCCTTCTCAAATACTTCTATTTCCTATTTATTCCCTTTCTTCTATCATCAATGTCTGCCCGTGCCCCTCCTTTCTCATTAAACAGTTTTATATACCTTACCTTAAAAGAGGGGAAGGGCTGGCCCTGGCCGGTTGGCTCAGCGGTAGAGCGTCGGCCTGACGTGCAGGGGACCCGGGTTCGATTCCCGGCCAGGGCACATAGGAGAAGGCGCCCATTTGCTTCTCCACCCCCCCCCCTCTGTCTCTCTCTTCCCCTCCCGCAGCCAAGGCTCCATTGGAGCAAAGATGCCCGGGCGCTGGGGATGGCTCCTTGGCCTCTGCCCCAGGCCCTAGAGTGGCTCTGGTCTCGGCAGAGCGACGCCCCGGAGAGGCAGAGCGTTGCTCCCTGGTGGGCGTGCTGGGTGGATCCCAGTCGGGCGCATGTCTCTCCCCGTTTCCAGCTTCAGAAAAAAAAAAAAAAAAAAAAAGAGGGGAAGGGTGTCAACACCAGTGACCAACACCTTAAAGCCAATAGTTGATTTCTTTCCCAGCCTTTCACAGAAGACATTGCTCCTGTTTTCTTCTTATCCTCACTGGCCATTCCTCCTTAATGTTTTTTGTTGGCCCTCCTATGCTACCAGACGTCTTCACATCTCAGTACTCAAAACCTTGATCCCTGCTTGGCCTGCCTCCTTCTCCTTCTACTCTGCTCTCTCCTACCTCATCTAATCCAGATTCTGGGCTTTAAATTTCGTCTATAGACTTGTGATCCCACATCTCCAAGCCCAACCTCTTTCTATACTTATTTACCAAAATGTTCCCTGGACATCTCTACTTGGATGTCTCCTATTTAACTCAAACGTAACATGGTCAAAATGGAACTAATGATGATCATTCCATGCATGCATACACCAATTATAATTATCATGAACACATATTGCAGATTTACATAACAGCCTGGTGGCCTTTCAAAACCATGTATCAGATCATGCTTGCTTATTGTCTCTTTCTGACCTTACATCTCTTCAAAGTTTCCCCTCCTCCTTCCCTAGGTTCTCAACCCATTAGCTTTCTTTCTGGCCCTCAAACACTCCAAGCTCATTTTTGGCCTTTTCACCTTCTTAGAAGGTTCCTTCTTAGAATATAATTCTATTCCCCCTAGATCTTTCACAGACTGCTCATTCACAATAAGATGACACTGCAAATGTTATCTCCTCCAATATTTCCCCATCATTCTTAAAGTACCTTATTTTACTCCTGGCATTTATCAAGATGAGGTTTTTTGTTTGTTTTAATGTAGCGCCTGTTTCCTTCCCTATAATACAAGCTCCTTTAAGGCAGGTATTTGGTTTATCTTGTTCACAGCTGCACTTAGTGCTCTTACACTACTCTACCCCCCAGAAAAATCTGAGATTTCCTCAACTTCAAAAAAATTTTCATATTCTACCTTCTACCACCTTCCTCTTCATTCTGCCATCGTCCTGTCTCAGCTTCCATACACACATCATCCCCCCACCCATCTTACTCCTCTCAACCACTGCAGTCCCACTTTCATTCCCTTGACAACTATGTCTGTTCTGACTCATCACTGTACTGTCTTTTCCTACCTCTTTCTTTACCATTCCAGACACCACTGCTAAACTCAACTCTTAACCCGTATGTTTTGTAGAAGGACAATCACAAATAGCTTTCACCTGGATTTATTGTTCCTGACTTCCCAATTAGAATTTAAATTACAAAGAGACAAAGGTACCATCTTGCTCCTATTGTATAATCTCCCCTGGGCTTTCCATTCACATTCCTTGCATAATTCTCATAACTTTTTGAATCAAAGAAATTCCTTAATAATAGTACCAAATTTTTAGCTTTCCAATTTCAGGCAATCCTCAAATGAAAGGTGAGAAACATCTCAAAACTGACCTGTAGAGAAAACAAGCCATACCGGCCATAAATTAATTTATAACATTTGCCATACTCTCGCCCAAGAAATAGGATCCATGAGGACAAGTAAATTAAAACATTGATGAGCCCGACCAGGTGGTGATGCAGTGAATAGAGCATCAAACTGGGATGTAGAGGACCCAGGTTCAAAACTCCGAAGTCACTGGCTTGAGCATGCACTGATCTGGCTTAAGTGCAGGCTCACCAGCTGGAGCACAGGGTCGCTAGCTTGAGCATGGGATCACGTATATGGAATCATAGACACCAGTGGTCCCCAACCGTTTTTGGGCCACAGACCAGTTTAATGTCAGAAAATATTTTCACAGACCGGCCTTTAGGGTGGGACGGATAAATGTATCACGTGACCGAAACAAGCGTCAAGAGTGAGTCTTAAATGGATGTAAGAGGGAATCTGGTCATTTTTTAAAAAGAAAACATAGCTCTGCCGGTTGGCTCAGTGGTAGTGCATCAGCCTGGCATGCAGGAGTCCCGGGTTCGATTCCCCACCAGGGCACACAGGAGAGGCGCCCATCTGCTTCTCCACCCCTCCCCTTCTCCTTCCTCTCTGTCTCTCTCTTCCCCTCCCGCAGCCAAGGCTCCATTGGAGCAAAGTTGGCCCCGGGCGCTGGGGATGGCTATATGGCCTCTGCCTCAGGCGCTAGAATGGCTCTGGTTGCAACAGAGCAGCACCCCAGATGGGTGGAGCATTGCCCCCTGGTGGGCATGCCGGGTGGACCTGGTTGGGCGCATGTGGGAGTCTGTCTGCCTCCCCGTTTCCAACTTCAGAAAAATACAAAAAAAAAACAAAAACAAAAACAAACAAACAAAAAATAAAACATTGTTCAGACTTAAATATAAATAAAACAGAAATCATGTAAGTTATTTATTCTTTCTCTGCGGACCGGCCCGCAGCCCGGGGGCCACTGATAGACGTAATCCCATGCTCATGGATGGTCACTGGCTCGAGCCCAAAGGTTGCTGGCTTGAAGCCCAAGGTCGCTGGCTTAAGCAAGGGGCCACCTGCTCTGCTGTAGTCCCACAGTCAAGGCACATATAAGAAAGTAGTAAATGGCCTGACCAGGCGGTGGCGCAGTGGATAGAGCGTGGGACTGGGATGCGGAAGACTCAGGTTCGAGACCCCGAGGTCGCCAGCTTGAGCGCGGGCTCATCTGGCTTGAGCAAAAAAAGCTCACCAGCTTGGACCCAAGGTTGCTGGCTTGAACAAGGGGTTACTCCGTCTGCTGAAGGCCCACGGTCAAGGCACATATGAGAAAGCAATCAATATAAACAACTAAGGTGTCAAAACGAATAACTGATGATTGATGCTTCTCATCTCTCTCCGTTCCTGTCTGTCTGTCCCTATCTGTCCCTCTCTCTGACTCTCTGTCTCTGTAAAAAATAAAAAAATAAAAAAATAAAAATAAATAAATAAATAAATAAAAAGAAAGCAGTCAATGAATGAACAACTAAGGAGCCGCAACAAAAAGTAGATGCTTCTCATCTCTCTCCCTTCCTGTTTGTCTGTCGCTATCTTGTCCCTCTCTGTCTCTGTCACACACACACACACACACAAAAGAACTTTGCCAAATATTTTCTTCACCAGTCTCATGAGGGAACATGCTGAGAAAGTGATGAAGCTGCAGAACCAACAAGGTGGCCAAGTCTTCCTTCAGGATATCAAGACACCAGACCTTACAACTGGGAGAATGGGCTAAGTGCAATGGAGTGTACATTACATTTGGAAAATGTGCGAATCAGTCACTACTGGAATTGCACAGACTGGCCACTGACAAAACTGACCCTCATTTGTGTGATTTCATTGAGATTCACCACCTGAATGAGCAGGTGAAATCCATTAAAGAATTGGGTGGCCACATAACCAACTTGAGCAGGTTGGGGGCCCCCAAACTCGCATGGCAGAGTATCTCTTTGACAAGCACACCTTGGGAGACAATGATGAGAGCTAAGCCTTAGGCTGGCTTCACAGAGCTACAGGGGTGACTTCCCCTGGTCACCAAAGCAGTATATGCATGTTGGAGTTACCTTTACCATTTCTATAACTTGTACCAAATCATCCACTTATGTCCATTCATTTGTACCATTCCTTCAAATAAAGTAATTTGGTACCACTCTCCCCCCAAAACAAAAATGTCTATGGTTTTTTTTTTTTAAATGTCTATATAAAACCCTTCATATAGTGCCTGGCACATAGTGCTCAATACATGGGAACTGTTAGTCAGCAATTTGAATTATATATTTGTAAGATTCTTTGATTAGCAAGTGTCTACTGTGGTAAGGTACCAAAGAATTGCAAAAATTAATATTAGTATTTTAGGAGAGAAAGTCAGGTTTCTTGCCCTGTCCTTACTTTAGAGAATGGAGGCAGAAGGAATGGGAGTTTCCTGACTTACAAGGATGACTGGGTCATTTAGTTTAACTATAATTCTCTGAAAAGATTAAGGTTATCTGAAGAACTTCCTTTCCCTTTCAATAAGAGACAAAATTTACATACCACCCTACACTGATTTTTTTTTTTTTTTTTTGTATTTTTCTGAAGCTGGAAACGGGGAGAGACAGTCAGACAGACTCCTGCATGCGCCCGACCGGGATCCACCCAGCACGCCCACCAGGGGCGATGCTCTGCCCACCAGGGGGCGATGCTCTGCCCCTCCGGGGCGTCACTCTGCCGTGACCAGAGCCACTCTAGTGCCTGGGGCAGAGGCCAAGGAGCCATCCCCAGCGCCCGGGCCATCTTTGCTCCAATGGAGCCTTGGCTGCGGGAGGGAAGAGAGAGACAGAGAGGAAGGAGGGGGGGTGGAGAAGCAAATGGGCGCTTCTCCTATGTGCCCTGGCCAGGAATCGAACCCGGGACCTCTGCACGCCAGGCCGACGCTCTACCGCTGAGCCAACCAGCCAGGGCTTACACTGATTTTAACTCTCCCTCTCTTCCTGGAATCCTGAAAGTAACATATACCTCCTTTTCCCCCAAACTGTATGTCAGAGGTCGGGAACCTTTTTGGCTGAGAGAGCCATGAACGCCACATATTTTAAAATGTAATTCCGTGAGAACCATACAATGACCTGTGTACATTATGCATTATCCAATAAAAATTTGGTGTTGTCCAGGACGACAGCTGTGATTGGCTCCAGCCACCCGCAACCATGAACATGAGCGGTAGGAAATGAATGGATTGTAATACATGAGAATGTTTTATATTTTTAATATTTTTTTTATTAAAGATTTGTCTGCGATCCAGATGCAGCCATTAAAAGAGCCACATCTGGCTTACGAGCCAAAGGTTCCCAACCCTTGCTGTATGTAGTCAAGGGTATATAACCAGCCTCAGAGCTATATTTGACACTGCACGGTTTGGGCCAGCTATACCCCATGTTAGTCATATGGACTTAATCAATAAAACTCCTCAAAAATTCATTTGGACTTGGTATCTCTATGTAAACTCGCAGAAGTAAGGTACAGTACTTCACAACACTACTATTAGAAAATAAGCATAAATAGTCTCAGCCATGTAGCTCGGTTGGTTAGAGCCCTGGTCGGCAAACTGCAGCTCGAGAGCCACATGCGGCTCTTTGGCCCCTTGAGTGTGGCTCTTCCACAAAATACCACGTGAGGGCGCTACCTCGACAAGGAATGTACTTACCTATATAGTTTAAATTTAAAACATTTGGCTCTCGCCTGACCAGATGGTGGCACAGTGGATAGAGAGTTGGACTGGAATGCGGAGGACCCAGGTTCAAGACCCCAAGCTCACCAGCTTGAGCGCGGGCTCATCTGGTTTTGAGCAAAGCTCACCAGCTTGGACCCAAGGTTGCTGGCTTGAGCAAGGGGTTACTCAGTCTGCTGAAGGCCCACGGTCAAGGCACATATGAGAAAGCAATCAATGAACAACCAAGGTGTCGCAATGAAAAACTGATAATTGATACTTCTCGTCTCTCTCTGTTCCTGTCTGTCTGTCCCTGTCTATCCCTCTCTCTGATTCTCTCTGTCCCTATAAAATAAAAACCAAAAAAAAAATGGCTCTCAAAAGAAATTTCAATCGTTGTACTGTTGATAGTTGGCTCTGTTGACTAATGAGTTTGCCAACCACTGGGTTAGAGCATAATCCCAAAGCTCAGAGGTTGCTGGTTTGATCCCCGGTCAGGGTACATACTGGAACAGATCGATGTTCTTCTCTCTCCCTCCCTCCCTTCCTCTCTCACTAAAATCAATAAACAAAAATTAAAATAAAATAAAATAAGCATAAATAGTAAGAGCCTTGCTCATTTTTTTATCCCCAGGTCTTGGCATTGATAAGGGGCAAAGTAATCTTTTTTTTTTTTTTTTACTACAAGAGACAGAGAGAAAGGAAGGAAGAGAGATGAGAAGCATCAACTTATAATTGTGTCACTTTAGCTGTTCACTGATTGCTTCTCACATGTGCCTTCACTGGGGGGGGGGGGGGTGCAGCCAAGCCAGTGACTACTTGCTCAAGCCAGTGACCATGGAGTCATGTAGATAATTCCACACTCAAGCTGGTGACCTCGGGGTTTCAAACCTGGATCTTCAGCATCCCAGGTGACGCTCTATCCACTGCGCCACCACTGTTCAGGCCACAGTAAATTACCTTGAACAAATGAGGAGCAGAGAAGTGGAGGTAGGAGATAAAAGGTAGGGAGAGAATGAAAATGGCAAAAATATGGAGTAATCAATCATAGAGGAAAAAGGGAGTTTTAAAAACTTAACTCTAGTCTTCAGGCCAGTGCCAGTTAGCTAAGTTTTGTTACATATCCACAAGTACATAAATTGAAACTAAAAAGTTTAGAAACTTCTACAGCAATCTGACCTTGACCAGTGATCAATAGGCTTATGTAATTTATGCTTTTTATTTTTTTGAAATAATTAGATTGACAGGTAGCTGCAAAAATACTACAATGAGTCCCTGTACTACTCTTCACCCAACCTCCTTCCAACAGTGACTCTCATATAGCCATAGTCCAATAATAAAACCAGGAAACTGACATTGGTACATTACTGTTAACTCAACTAGGCCTTATTCGGTTTTCCCCATTCTTTTTAATCTGCATTCATATTCATTTGTGTGTGAATGTAGTTCTATGCAATTTTATTCCATGCATAGCTTCATATTACCAGAACAATCAAGATACACGACTTCCATCAGTGGTGTATTTTACTTCATTTACATTTTTACTTCATTTTTCTATGAATTACTTTTTATTGTATGTTTAAAATGTATCATCAGTCCATCATGGACTGGAAAAAAAATTTCAAGAAACACTCAACTAAAACATGCACAAATTGGCTATATCCTATTTGGAACCCCTCATTCCTAAGTAATTGATAATTAGATTTATTTTCTCCTATCGAGCAATACACAATGTTAACTTGAAGCATATTTAGAAAGTCCCAACTTTTCTTTTTTAAAGCAGAGGATGCCAGAAGTCCCCAATATTTTGTACGTTAGGGTTTTCTTGCTACGTGACCAAGTTCTAGTCTTCACTCCTCAGTCTTTTACTCCTACTGTACCCAACAGACCAAGGTAAACAAAAGCCACTATTTCACTGCTTATGCCTCTAGAAAAGTGCAACATGTGGGGGATAAACAGACAACAAGACCTTAAAAAAAAAGGACAAGGAAAAATGTCTTTGTCCTGGCCAGGTGGCTCAGTTGGTTAGAGTGTCATCCTGACATGCTGAGGCTGTAGATTCAAGCCCAGGTCAGGGCACATACAAGAATCAACCAATGACAGCACGAATAAGTGGAACAACAAATCAATGTTTTTCTCTCTCTAAAAATCAATAAAGAAAAAGAAAAAAGCCTCCAGAAACTTCACAATGCTCATCCAAAAATCTCTTTTGGATTTCTATTTTACTTTTCCAGATTCCTGAAAATACACTAGAATAATTTCTTACCTGGAGCTCTGAGAAAATTTTCAGTATGTTTACACCACATGTCATTTATTAAGAAACTTTCAGCTCCTAGCCCACACTTCCTACACACTTGTTTGTGAAAGTATGACTAGAACCCTATAAGCTACATTTCTCCTTTTGACACTAATAGCATGTGCTAGATAGAGGAAGACCAAAATACTGGAAGAGTAAAAGCGAATTTGCCCCTTCCTGTTGATCATAGTTCCTATGTGTACTGACCCATCGATCAATGTGTTTCACCCTGGTGTGATTCCAGTTTCTCCATTTTTTCCCACAATCCTAGACTAGCCTAACTGCAATTCCTCACAAACACCAACACCGGTAAGTCCAATACCCACTTCCTCAGAGGCCTCAGCATTGCAGGGCCCTACTCTAAGTTCTAGGTTCTGGTAACTACACCCTCTTCCCTTTTTTTCTCCCAGTTCTAGGGTAGATATAGCTACTTTCTGCCTTCCTCTGTTACCTCAGTGTCCCCTTTTTGTTTTCTCAGTTCTCCAAAAACACTTTTAACCAATTCCTTACATTAAATTCTATTTTCCTGACTGACAAAGAGTAAAACAATCTAAGAGCTTAGAGCTCTTTTCTTAGAAGGTTATACTAAAGGAGAAACATAAAATAGAAATAATTATTCCAACATAACTGTGATATTCATCACTCTAATGCCAAACTGGAGTTCAGTAAACTTCTTATAAAGCCACTCTAAAAAGCGTAAAACTGAGATGAGCCATTCTTTCCTGAAAACTTAAAATCTTCTTTCAATTTTTTAAAACCATAAAATCATTCTTAGTTCATAGGCTGCACTAAAACATGCGAGCAGGCTGGATGTGGTTCACTGGCCCATTTGCTAACCCTTGTGCTAAGTCATGCCTCTTACATCACTGGCTTGAATGCAGGGTCGCTGGCTTAAGCCCCAAGGTCACTGGCTTGAGCAAGAGGTCACTGGCTCAACTGGAGCACCCAGGTCAAGACACATGAGAAAGCAATCAATGAACAATTAAAGTGCCACATCTACAAGTTATGCTTCTCATCTCTCTCCCTTCCTGCCTGCCTGTCCCTATCTCTCCCTAAAAAAAAAAAATCAAATAAATTATGCCTCTTACTAAATCAAAATATTATATTAATTGGCCTCAAAAAATCTGCTTCAATAAACCTAGGCTTACACTATAACTAACCTGAAACTTCATTGAAACAGAATGGTGTCACTTACCCTCCTCAACCTTTCTTTTAATGAAGACAGAAGATAAGAAAATTTACTAACAGGGAAATTTCAAAGTATGATCTAGGTTCTTTTTAAGTATTCATCAAACTTGTATACATTCTTTATACCTTTATAACACCATAAAATAAGCACTGCTTTTTAAATTATAAATAATGCAAATTTCTGAATCAGAGAATCATTAATTAGGGTCTTAATGATATACAACTTAGGTTAAAGTAAAATGGCTCCATTTTCCAAGCAATTCTTTGAGTAGGGAAAACATCTATAGACAACTAAACAAGCTATATGGATTTATTTATTTATTTATTTTTGAGATAGACAGACAGAAACATTGATCTGTTCCTGTATGTGCCCCTGACCAGGGATGAACCACAAGCTTTGCATATTGGGATGATGTCAGAAAGGAAATTTCTTATTTCAAAGTAACCATAATTATACAGCCTCTCTAGTTAATCCACAACTACTTTACTTTCCTAGTATCAGCATAAGGAATGATATTTCTTTGGCATCTCATGGTCCCACAAACATGTTCATTATTGCTACTTGTGAGCTCTGTCCACTTGTTGGAAAACCGTAAGTTCACATCCTAAGTGCACCCGTGGACTGGGACTACCTCACCACCTGGACACAGCTTGTATTGATAACAAGACAAAAGCAGCACAAGCGGCACCACAGTGTGTTACATGAGAAAAGCAGCGATTAAACATTACCTTTCTCAACAAAAGGAAATTATCTACAGTAACATAAATTTTGTTGAGGTAAATAAAATATTTTTTTTAGGAATAGGTGCCTGACCTGTGGTGGCACAGTGGATAAAGCGTCGACCTGGAATGCTGAGGACCCAGGTTCGAGACCCAGGGTCGCCAGCTTGAGCGCAGGCTCATCTGGTTTGAGGAAAAGCCCACCAGCTTGAACCCAAGGTCGCTGGCTCCAGCAAGGGGTTACTCGGTCTGCTGAAGGCCCACGGTCAAGGCACATATGAGAAAGCAATCAATAAACAACTAAGGTGTTGCAACGCGAATGAAAAACTAATGATTGATGCTTCTCATCTCTCTCCGTTCCCGTCTGTCTGTCCCTGTCTATCCCTCTCTCTGACTCACTCTCTGTCTCTATAAAAAATAAATAAATAAAAAATTTAAAAAAATGTTTAAAAAAACAAAAATAAAATAGGAAAAAGAAAAAAGAATAGGAGTCAAATTCTAAATAAAATTATGAAAGCACTATCATAAATTACCAATATATTCACCCCATGGGAAAACAGATTTGAAAGGAGACACCTTCCACATAGCACATGTCATAAGGCCCTTTTAAACTGCTTAACATAATAACCAGACACCTTAATAAAACAATATAGTATATCCATAGTACAGAGCAGTAGTCGGCAAACTCATTAGTCAACAGAGCCAAATATCAACAGTACAACGATTGAAATTTCTTTTGAGAGCCAAAATTTTTAAACTTAAACTATATAGGTAGGTACATTCCTTATCGAGGTAGCGCCCGCACGTGGTATTTTGTGGAAGAGCCACATTCAAGGGGTCAAAGAGCCGCATGTGGCTCACGAGCCGCAATTTGCCAACCAGGGGTATTGCCTGACTTTTTTAAAAAAAAGATGAGCACGTCTTATACATAAATGCAAACATAGAGATGATGAAATATGTAGAAAAAAGTGATATGTAAAAGGGTATGACCCCATTTATGAAAAAAAAAAAAGGAAAATGTCTGGAAAGGTGGAATAGGAAAGAGATGTTAAATTGGGATTTTTCCTTTTCCTCTACAAACATCTGTACATATTATCTTA
Organism: Saccopteryx leptura; assembly: GCF_036850995.1. Lineage (NCBI taxonomy): Eukaryota > Metazoa > Chordata > Mammalia > Chiroptera > Emballonuridae > Saccopteryx > Saccopteryx leptura. Next base: position 8,264,409 of record NC_089512.1, on the reverse strand, counting down.
CTCTTTTTGTAATAAACAATTTTGCTTTAGTAATTTAAAAAGAAACCGTATTAAACATACTACAGACACTGTTATTGTTCCTAAAATATCACATTTACAATTAATACAAAGAGATCATAGTAAAGTACCTCCAAAGCTTGAATTTAAAGCTCTATTCTCAGATATTAAAGAAGATTACAAGACATGACAATTAAATGAAATGTGTAATACCAGACTAAAACAAGAAGAAACTCAAATGTGAACAGTAATGAGCCCTGGCTCACGGAACAGTAGATATAGAGTTGTCCCAGAGTGCTGAGGTCACCTAGTTCAATCGCAGGGTCATGGCTGGCTGGTTCAAACCCTGGTCAGGACTCGACCCCAAGGGTACTGGCTCCACTGAGAGTGCTGACTCGACTCCAAAGGTTGTGGGTTTGATAGCACAATTAAGTGGAACAGGGAGTTGATGCTTCTCTCTCTCTCAAAAACAGTTTAAAATAAATATGAACAGTACTGTTATATTAAATTGCCTGAATTTCATTACTATATATTTGTTATTTAAGAGAATGATTGTTATTAGGTAGTATTATAAAATATTCAGGGGTGAGGGGTCATAGTATTTGCAACTTACTCTCAAATGGTTTAGTCAAAAATAAACAAACACACCTGACCTGTGGTGGCACAGTGGATAAAGCCTCGATCTGGAATGCTAAGGTCGCTGGTTTGAAACCCCGGGATTGCTGGGTCAAAGCACATGACTTCCAATCAATGAACAATTAAAGTGAAGCAACTATGAGTTGATACTCCTTGCTCTATCCCCCCCCCCATAAAATCAGTAAATAAATATTTTTTAAAAGTACATATCTTTTATATAAAAAGATAAAGCAACTGTGGCAAAATTTCAATTACTTGTTAATCTAGACAGAAAGTGTATAGGAATTCAATATACTATTCTTGTACCTTTCCTGTAAGTTTGAAGTTTTTTCAAAGTAAGTTTCTTCCTAAAGAGCAGATCTCAGAAAGAAAAAGGATTCTGCCTGACCTGTGGTGGCGCAGTGGATAAAGCATCGACCTAGAATGCTGAGATCTCTGGTTCAAAACCCTGCACTTGTCTGGTCAAGGCACATATGGGAGTTGATGCTTCCTGCCCCCCCCCCATTCTCTCTCTCTCGTTCTCTCTCCTCTCTAAAATAAATAAACTTAAAAAAAAAAGATTTTTTTTTCATTTTTGACAGAGACAGAGAGGTTCAGAAAGAGGAACAGACTGGAAGGCAAAGAGATGAGAAGCATCAATTCCTTCCAGCATCTTAGTTGTTCATTGATTGCTCGTTCATTGACAGCTTTCTCATATGTGCCTTGACTGGGGGGCTACAGCAGAGCGAGAGACCCCTTGCTCAAGCCAGTGACCTTTGGGCTCAAGCCAGCAACCTCGGGGTTTCGAACCTGGATCCTCTGTATCCCAGTTCGACGCGCTATCCACTGCACCACTGCTTGGTCAGGCAGAAAAAGGATTCTAAACCTGATTTTCAGTGACTCTAGGTATAAATGGTTCAGTTTCCAACATATATGTCTCTCACGATCTTAACAATAACTACCTGCAGTGGAATACAAAATAAGGTACTCAATAGAACTCTGGAATAATTAACAAATGATGAAGTCAGTCAACTTTTTATTCCATAACCCGGCTAGTCATATGTTCTGTCATCCAGAATATGACTATTCTAGCTTCTCTGCTAAAACTGACAATGCTCATGGAAAACTGAGTATCAAGGTCAAGAAAAAGTTATCACAAATATCTATTAAGGAGTAAATCATAATGAATTTCAATTTAATGGGGAACAGGTTAAATCAATTAGTCACTACAGTGAAAGGTGGCAGAAAAGATTTATGAGTTCCAAAGTTCCACTAAGGAAATTAGGCAAGTACGGTTGATATATAATATTGTATGTACAAAGTGTCTTAGCCATTTGGACATTTCTTAGGAAAACACAACTGTATCAATAGTTGCTTGATACCTTGCTAAAGATACATTGTATCACTAGAAGAATGGTCTGCCTGAAATCTAGAAATGGCAAGAACAAAAAAGAGGGACATGAATGCTGGAGAGGTATACTCTATCCTAAGTAGTACCAGGAGAGTTTATGAGGCTTTCCATACTTAACCACAAAACCCTTCAAATAGTACTTTGGCTTCCCATGTCCCTCGGCAGCCCAAAGAGAGTGCCCTGGCCTGTCGAATCATGCATCAATCACTACAAAGCTATTTCTCTTATAAAATAACAAAAATACTGATTCATGTACTGTATACAAAGCTACTAAATGTCTACCATATGTGGAATCTGGTGATTACATCATGAGACTTTCTCTTAGTTGGCCTCCTGTGGCATCTCTATCGCCAATGTAGCTAGGGTGAATTATGCGAATTTAAAGAATTTACTATCCTCGCAGCTTTATGTTTTATTTAAAGATGCTGAAAGATTTTTTCCCAGTTAATAAACTTTGTTTTGCCAAATTCACCATGCTCTTCACATTATGGCACCTTGTAAAGTACTGCTCTTTCTGGCTGTATCTTTTCCATCCAATATTAATCCTAATTCTTAAATCCTCATTCTTAAAACCCTTTGCAGAAAATGCTATTATGCTTGACTTGGGATGGAGTGGTGGTGAATACACAATATGGTGTACAAAAATTAGTTGTAGAATTGGACACCTGAAACCTGTATAATTATGTTAAATTGTCACCCCAATAAATTCAATTTAAAAAAAAGAAAGAAAATGCTATTCACAACTTGCCCAGGTTAATAATACTAGTAAATAAAAGAGGTGCCTAACCTGAGGCAGCACAGTGGATAAAGTATTAACCTCGAATGCTGAGGTTGCCTGTTCGAAACCCTAGTTTGTCCAGTCAAGGTACCTATGAAAAGCAACTACTATGTGTTGATGCTTCATGCCCCCCCTGTCTTTCTCTCTCTGTCTCTCTCTCTCAAATTAATAAATAAAATCATTTTTAAAATTTGAAGAAAAAAGTAAAAGAGGTAAGATTCTAAACAAGGCATATGGCTCCAGAGCCCAGAGGTTTAACTATTTTTGTGCGATAGGCCATATGGCAGTCTGATAAAGCCTGTGGATGCCTTCTTAGCTTAGTATTTTTAAATGTATAAAATACACAAGCCCTGGCAGGATAGCCCAGTTGTTTAGAGCACCATCCCGAAGCACAGAGGTTGCCAGTTCAATCCCAGGTCAGGGCACTAAAAAAATAATAAAATACATGATTACAAAGACAAATTACATTGGGGACAAAAACCCCAAATGTGTGATATAATAATATGCTTCTTAAAAATCTAGAGGTGGCTCTGATATCTACTGTTTATTTCAATGTAATGATAAACATTAATAACATTTTGAGCTATCTACTATAAGTACAAGATATTATAAAAATATCTGTGGCTATGCCTGATCAGGTGGTAGTGCAGTGGCTGGAGCATTAGACTGGGACACAGAGAACCCAGGTTCAAAACCACCAGGTCGCCAGGCTCACCAGCTTGAGCGCTGGGTTGTTGTCTTGAGCGTGGGATGATAGACATGACCCCATGGTCGCTGGCTTGAGCAAGGGGTCACTCACTCTGCTATAGTCCTACCATCCCAGTCAATGCTCATATGAGAAAGCAATCAGTGAACAACTAAGAAACTTCAAGGAAGAATTGATGTGTCTCATTTCTACCTTCCTGTCTGTCTGTCCCTATCTGTCTCTCTCCTCTCTTATTCTCTGTTTCTGTCAAAAAAGAAAAAGAGCCTGACCAGGTGGTGGCGCAGTGGATAGAGCATTGAACTGGGATGCAGAGGACCTAGGTTCAAGATCCCGAGGTCGCCAGCTTGAGCACGGGCTCATCTGGTTTGAGCAAAAGCTCACCAGCTTGGACCCAAGGTCACTGGCTCAAGCAAGGGGTTACTCAGTCTGCTGAAGGCCCGTGGTCAAGGCACATATGAGAAAACAATCAATGAACAACCAAGGTGTCGCAATGAAAAACTGATGATTGATGCTTCTCATCTCTCTCCGTTCCTGTCTGTCTGTCCCTGTCTATCCCTCTCTCTGTTCCTGTAAAAAAAGAAAAAATATCTGTGGTTAGTACTACTAGTAAAAACACAAGTACTGTTAATAGTACTGCAGTTTACTATTTACATTAGTAATTAAAAGAAATGCTAACTTCTAGTTAGAGATTAACAAAGAGGTAATTTTTCCCTTAAATTTATGGATGCCATCCATCCATGTTAAAACCTCTACACTGTACACTATAACAATCCTCTCAATGCTACAGTTTAAAAGGACCCATCCTCCTGGATCCTTCTCTCTTTCTACACTGGATCTCTCTATATATATTTTTTATTTTTATTTATTTTGGTGAGCAAGAGACAGAAAGGGAGAGAGATGAGAAGTAACAACTCATAGTTGCGGAACTTTAGTTTTTCATTGATTGCTTTTTCATACATGCCTTAATAGGGAGCAGGGAAAGAAGGGAACTCCAACCCAGTCAGTGACCCCTTGCTCAAGCCAGCAACCATGGAGTCATGTCTATAATCCCATGCTCAAGCAGGCGAAACTTCGCTCAAACCAGCAACCTCGGGGTTTTGAACCTGGGTCTTCAGTGTCCCAGGTTGACACTCTATCCACTGTGCTACCACCTAGTCAGGCTCTATACTGGATATCTTGATGATCTTACCCAGTCTAGCAGTTTTGAGTAATACCTAAGTTAATGACTATAAAATTTATCTCTAGTCCAGATCTTTCCCCTGAACTCCAGACTAGGGTATCAATTCAACCCAAACGTCTAACAAGCATCTCAAATTCATCAAGTCTAAAACCAAACTTCTCATCTATTCCCCAAACTTGCTCTTCTTATAGTCACCCTTCTCTCTGTTGACAGCAACTCAATCTTTTTTACTGCTCAGACCAAAAACCTTATAATCATCCTTGGCTCTCTCACATGCTACATTTGATCTATCAAGAAATCATATCCATTTGATCTTCAAAATATATCCAGAATTCAACCATTTCTCACCATCTCCTGTCACCACCTTGGTACAGTCACCAGAATCTCTCTCCTAAATTACTAGCTTAATTTTCTTTTGAGAGAGAGAGAGAGAGAGAGAGAGAAGAGAGAAAGAGAGACAGGAATGAAGAGAGATGAGAGATAAGAAGTATCAACTTGTAGTTGCGTCACTTTAGTTGTTCACTGATTGCTTCTCATATGTACCTTAACCAGGGGACTCAAGCCAGCAACTTTGGGTTTCAAGCCAGCGACCATAGGATCACATTGACGATCCCATGCTCAAGCCAGTGATCCCACATTCATGGTGAGCCTGATCTCAAGCCAGTGACCTCAGATTTTCAAACCTGGGACTTCAGGATCCCAGGTTGAGGCTCTATTCTAGGGGTCCCCAAACTTTTTACACAAGGGGCCAGTTCACTGTCCCTCAGACCATTGGAGGGCCGGACTATAAAAAAACTATGAACAAATCCCTATTCACACTGCACATATATTTTAAAGTAAAAAAACAAAACGAGAATACAATATTTAAAATAAAGAACAAGTAAATTTAAATCAACAAACTGATCAGTATTTCAATGGGAACTATGGGCCTGCTTTTGGCTAATGAGATGGTCATTGTCCGGTTCCATATTTGTCACTGCTGGTCGTAACAAGTGATATGATGTGCTTCCGGAGCCGTGACACGTACATCCCGCATCACTGGTAGTACTGTACGTGAGCCACGCTGCACTTTGTGGCGACGCCACATACAGTGCTCCTCTCACTGACCACCAATGAGAGGTACCCCTTCCGGAAGTGCGGCGGGGGCCAGATAAATGGCCTCAGGGGGCCGCATGCAGCCCACCAGCCATAGTTTGGGGACCCTTGCTCTATTCATTGCATCACCACTGATCAGGCTAGATTACTAGCTTCTTTACAAGTTTCCATGCTTCCATTATTGTTCCCCCTTGCAAACTGAGTGGTTCTTCTGAAGCTGATAGCAAACCATGTCACTCCTCTGTTTGAAAGCTCCGGGAAAAGTACTTATAGTAGCTCCACAGAGACCTGTAAAATCTGCACTACCCCCTGACCCAATCTATTACTACTCTGTTTCATTCATTCTAGTCTAGCCATAATGGTCAGAACTCACTAGGTCTGCTTCAGTGCCATGGGATTAACTATTATTCCCTCGACTTGGAATGCTTTCCCACCAGGTATTAACATGGCTAACTCCCTCTTCTTTAAGTCTTTGCCTGTATATTACTTTTTTTTTTTTTTAAGATTTTATTTGTTGATTTTACAAAGCAGGGGGAACAAGAAATATCAACTCACAGTTGCTTCACTTTAGTTGTTCACTGCTTGCTTGTTGCTTGTCATATGTGCCTTGAAACCAGGCAGGCCCAGAGTTTTGAACTGGCAACCTCAGCATTCCAGGTCAAGGGTCTATCCACTGTGCCACCACAGGCCAGGCACCTATAGATTAGTCTTAAGAAGGCTCACCCAGTCCACCTCATTTTAAATTGCAACATCTTCCCCAGATATTCTGGACCACCCTTGCATTGCTCCATTTTTCAAAGCACTTACCTTTGAACATTCTATATTATTTATTGCTTATCACCCATCACTAGCGGGTGCCCACAAGGGCAAGTTTGTTTTGTACAAACTTGAATGTACAAAACAGACATGCATATGTTCAAAGAACAGCACTTCAATCTCTGCAAAATACTTGCCTGTCTCTAGAAGAGTTCCTTGAAGATTCTGACTGGCTCTAATTTGCAGTGTCCTCAACACCTGGCCCTGGGCCTGCCCAATAGCAGGCACCTAAAGCACAGATACTTAGGTGATTACAGCCATTTTCACCTGAAACACAATCCTATCTGCCACAGAAAAAAGCCTGGTCTTACAGTTGTGCCTGATTAAAGAGTGAGTACAAGACAAATATCAGTTGGAACATCAGGTTCCAACTGTTACTTCAAAATGAATTTACTTGTTTCATACCTTAATTTTTTCATGTATCTAAAAACAATTTCAAACAATCTGAATTCTAAAAAGGGTGTTTAGTCATTCCTTCCCCTAGCCATGTCACCCCTCCCAAGCCCACCTAATCTTCTCATGCTTGACTTAAAATCCTAACTCTTAAGTTTCCCGATGACCCCAGCTAGAAGCACTTACATGCACCACACATGGGCCAAGTGCTTTTCACACATTATTCTCATTCAATCCTCCCAAAAGGCCTATGAGGTTGCTACCATTATACACCTATTTCAAAAATGAGAAGTCCAAGCTTAGAGAGATGAAGTCACATGTCGAAGGTTCAACTAGTATTCAAAACCAGGTCTGACCCTATTTCCTTAACCCTACACTATACTACTGCTCTTCTCTCTCCAGTGGTATAGTCCCTGTCTTATACATACCACCTCATGAGGTTTGCTGTCACTTCCTTTCTCTAGGCTTCAGTTTCCGCATGTAAATCAGGTGGTAATGTTCAGGATGCCTACTAAGATCTCCTCCAGTTCTCATAGTATTATGATAGAAAACACTTTATAATTCTTTATATAGTCCAGGCAGGTCAGTACACACCACATACATATTTCAGAACTGAAACTTAGTCACTATTAGCAATCCAAAGCAGTGGAGACAGAAAAGCAGTGAAAAAATTCCAAGACCTTGTGTAAAACAATAAAACATTCTTGATTTCCTCCCCACTCCCCATGTCATATGAAAAATTATGTTTTCCCTAAAGAAATGTAAGGATGTGATCTTTAAAGCTTCTGGACTCCACCAAACAACTTAAAAAGGAACTGAAAGCAGGCACTTAAGCCATTCAGGGGCTACCATGTTATTTTGTACAGGACAAGTGCTCAATAAGAGTTTATTAGACCATGACCATTTTTTTCCTTTTAGGTTTTCCAAGCCCCAAACCAAAAGCCTAAAACATAAGCTTTGTAATTCGGCCAGTGATCATGCAGTAAATCAAAACAATCTAATAAAGGTACTGTTAACCTACATGCAAACAACCCATGAAAGGAAAAGGCCATGTTGAGAAAGCTAATTGCACGGAAGAGTTGGGTTTTGTTTTAGAAAGGCAGAATAATTAGTTTTCTTTTCTGTGCAGAGATAACCATCAACAGCCCAACAGAATCCTTCTGTGTTGCCCTTGAAACTAAGAACTAGCAAGTAAGACCCAGACTTTTCTGAACTGAGGTGAAAATATTTGGAAGGGTTCAAAAAAAAAAAAAAAATCATAAGAGGGAACTAAGGTACAATGTGTCCAAAGGAAAAAAACTATTTGTATCATTCTGGTCATACAAGTGACAGTTTCATTTGAAATCCTGGATGTTATGACTCATATGGCAGGTCTAGACGTCAACCAACACCAGCAAATAGGAGTTGAGGAATAGCTCGGTAAAACAATAGTCTTGCGAGGCCGCAGGGAAAGAAGTGGATCCAGGCGGTGGAGAGGAGGCTCCCTGAGGCATCACATACTGTAGCAGATACAGCCCTGAACCCAAATGTAAAAACGTCCTAGGCTGGAAAGACTATTGGGCAAAAGCGTATTTCGGTTTTCTAGAATACTGTCTCTGAGGGATTCCTCCTCCGACTCCTGGTTTCTAAGGAAGTCTTCACAAGGTGCAGAAAAGTCATCCGTTTAGGGTGAGAGGTTCCCGTGACCAAAGAAGCCGTGTCCTTCCGAAAGTGTGCAGATCTCTCAGTCTGGAAGAAAATGTGTGCCCCTCCGAAGGCTTTCACTTTCAGGCGGAAAAACAACCCCGGTGTCACCTCCACATCGGGGCTGCACAAACCTCGCCACCATTACAAAACCGAAGTGCCAAAGGTGCAGAATCTGGAGCCAGAAGCGCTCCGAGGTCAGGATCCACTGCCCGGAGAAAAAAACCGAACCCAAGAGTGCAGCGCGGGCCCTCCGCGGGCCGGGGCCGAGCGACGCGCGCTAGGCCCTTCCGGTCCCAACTGCCGTTGCCAGGCGTCCGGGTGACGGCTCGAGCTTCCACCCGAGCCCGGGGATTCGCGGCCTACCATCGCCAGTACCGTCTCGCTAGGTCGGGCACCAGGAGCTGCCCCGCCTCGACCCCTTGGCCTGCAGCGCGGCCTGAGCGGGCCGAGGGGAGCTGGAGGAGCCCTCCGGCCCCGGGCCGTCCGGGTCGGCGAGGACGCGGCGGCGGCGGCGGCGGAGGCCGTGGCCGCCCCTCCCCCACCGGCCCGGCCCGGCCCAACCGCCGCTGCGACGCGAGGAGCCGCGCCAACGCCGGGCCCAAGCGCCGGCCCACGGCGGCCCGGGCGAGGCGGCGGCGCGGGCCTGCTCCCCACGCCGCCCGCGCGAGTCCCCCGCGGGCCCGTTACTCCTCGCGCAGGCCCGCGCCGCCCTCGGCTCGGGCTGAGACCGCCGACGGCAGCGGAAGGCCGCGGGGCTGATACTTACTCAGGGGTCGGATGCTCGGGATCGTAGAAATCCCCCATCTTCGGCGGCGGCTGCGGCGGCAGCTGCTTCATCTGGCGCGGCTGGAGGCAGCGACGCGAGTCCCCTCCCCGCGGCAGGGCGACGCGCGGGAGGGGAGGGGAGGGGAGGAGGCCGCTGTTCCGACCGCGGTGGCGGCGGCGGCGACAGGGCAGCCCGCGTCGCCCGCTCGCTCGCTCCCTCCCTCCGCGGCCCGCCCGCCGCGCTCTCCCCCACACTCTCACTCGGGAGCGACGCGCTCCCCGCCCGCCCCTCGGCCGCGCAGGCCCGGCCCCTTAAAGAGACACACGCTCGGGCCGCAGCTGCAGGGCGACCCCGGGCCGGCGCGGGCGGGGCTGGGCGCAGCTGGCCGGCCGGCCGGCCGTGCGTGCGCCTTTCCGGGACAGTGACCCCGGGCCCCAACGCTGCAGACCCGCCCGGGACCGGGAGCGGCGGCGTCGCCGCCACCTCTCCCTCCGGCCCTCCGCGGCCGTCCGGGGCGGAGGCGTCAGCCGGCCCGCCTCACGGTGGGTCGCAGGCGACGTCGGGAGAAGTGACCGAGCTCGCCGGGACTCTGGTCTCCGTGCCCCGCCACCCTCGAAGACTTGCCCGCCCGGAGCACATGCGTCTGCAGCGGCGTCGGGGGCCTCTCCACGGGCGCTGGGGTAACGCGAGCGCCGCGCCAACGGCGCCCCTCTTCCCTCTCGCCCCTCGCCATTATACCTCCTCCTCTCTTCCTCTCCCGCTTGCCTCTTCACCTCGTCCCCTCGGCCAGGACGGAGACGGAGCAGGCCCGGAGACTCGCCCCCAGCCGGGCTCCCGGGACGCCCCGCGCTCCTGCCCGCGGCCTCACTGCGCCCCCACCGCCCCTGTCCCCACCTCCACCCCCCGCCGCCCCCTCCCCAAATCCGGAGGGCTGCGGCTTCTGTCATCACGCTTCCTAAGGTCTTAGAGGAACTGCCCCTTAAAGATGGTTGTTCATCACTTTCCTGCAAAAAAGTGACAAGGTGAGATTAAGTAAGATGACTTGAAAGGGCTATGAGTTTTTAGTTATTTTCGGAAGGAAGAACAAGAGGGCCTAAATGCCCCTTAGCTGAACTCTCAGGACGTTGAAGATGTTCACGGCAGTTGAAATTGGGGTTCAGAGGGTGAACATTTTTTTGTGGATTTTCTTTTTTCCACTACAGTTTTAAGTCGGATTTCACCAGCACACAGTTGGATGAAGGAAGGTGTTATGCACTGGATGCTTGTGTACCCAGCGTCACCAAATTCATAACGTTAAAAATGCCAGTTCTCAAGAAGATGGTCTTAGGACGTGGGGCCTCTGCAAGGTGGTTCGGTCTGGAGCGCGGGGCCCTCGTGAAGGAGATCAGTGCCCTTACAGACGACACCCCGCTGCGCGCTCTCCGTGTCTGCCACGTGAGAATAATAGTGAGAAAAGGCGCGAAAGAAGGTTCTCATCAGAACTCAGTCATGCTGGCACCTTGATCCTGGACTTCCAGCCTCCAGAACTGTGAGAAACAAATTAACAAATTTCTTTTCGTTTACAGTCACCCATTCTATAGTGTTCTGTTGTAACAGTCTGAACTAAAACAATGTGTCATAATTACTGAAATGTGATCTAAGAGAATAAACATTCTTTACTAGCTCTTTTTTATTTCCTATATATGCAATGCATCTATATGAGTATACTTACATATGTGGATAGTGACTATTAGTGTTTGACCTACATTGTGGGAGGGAAAAAAAAGCATTGTGTCTCACTTGGGGATTTTGTTGCCGTTTTTGGGGGGGGGGGTTGTTTTTTTGTTTTGTTTTGTTTTGTTTTGTTTTGTTTTTACCTGGTGCCTTTAGGCATAGCATCCAGCTCTAGTGATCATCCTGCTCCCTAGACTCAGGTCTCCTGTGGCCACTTTTCTACAGACCACAAATGTTACCTAATTTCTCTGTGCTTTTTCCCATTGTAAGGTTAAGAACATTATGAGAGACATGTGGTCTCACTGTTAATAGAATTCAGTGGGGTTTTCTTTTTAAGATTTTTATTTATTTATTTTATTTATGCAGACTCCTGCATACAGCCGACCTGGTTCTACCTGACAACCCCATCTGAGGCCGATGCTTGAGTGCCAAGCTATCCTTAGCACCTGAGGCTGACACACTAGGACCAACTAACCAAGCTATCCTCAGCACCCAGGGCCATGCTCAAACCAATCAACCTGGCTGTGGGAGGGGAAGAGGGAGAGTAGGGGGAGAGGGAGGGGAAGAGAAGGAGATGGTCGCTTCTCCTGTGTACCCTGACCAGGAATTGAACCGGGACATCTAAATGCCAAGCAGGTGCTCTATCCACTGAGCCACTGGCCAGGGCCAAAATTTTATTTATTGATTTCAGGTGGGGGGAGAAAGAGAGAGGGAGCAAGAAGCATTTGTATGTGCCTTGATTAGGCAAGGCCAGGGTTTTCGGCAACCTCAGCACTCCGGGCTCTATCTACTGTGCCACCAAAGGTCAGGCTCATGGTTACTTTCCATGCTTCCAGTTCCACAGGGGTATTATCCACGGCCCAGAGGATATTGTGATTATTAAACTAAAATAAACATGCTTGTACAATGCCTCTCATTGTGTAAGCGTCCAGTAAGTGTTATCTTTCAGGCTTTGAGAAAATAGATTGGGGCCCTGTGCCTTAGTTGCCACATAGGCCGTTGGGAGCCACTTGATACTGGACAGATAAGCTAATTTTTTTTTTGAGGGGAGGGAAGGGTAGGCAGAGACAGACTCCTGCGTGCGCCCGACCAGGATCCACCCGGCAAGCCCACTAGGGGGTGATGCTCTGCCCATCTGGGACAGTTGCTCCATTGCAACCAGCATCTTTTAGCACCTGAGGCGGAGGCCATGGAGCCATCCTCAGCACCTGGGGCCAACTTGCTCCAATCAAGCCATGGCTGCAGGAGGGGAGGAAAAGAGAAAGAGAAGCAAGAGGGAGAGGGGTGGAGAAGCAGATGGACGCTTCTCCTATGTGCCCTGACCCAGAATCGAACCCAGGACAACCATATGCCGAGTCGATGCTTTACTGCTGAGCCAACCGGCCAGGGCCATAAAAGGCCATTTTAATTTTAGGTGGAAGTGGCTGAAACAATATGAAGTATGAGGTGATAGGTACCTAAACTGAGGGGAATGAGAAACAAGCAGTCAAGTACAGGTTTCCTATTTTCTTAATAGCAAAGGAAATTCACTTGCAGAAGGTGTGCAGCTGGCCTCCATAATACCTGGTCTTAAGATAGCATTAGTCTGCCCTGAGCAGTTAGCTCAGTTAGTTAGAGCATCATCCCTATATACCAAGGTTGTGGGTTCGATCTCTAGTCAGGGCATATAAAAGAATCAACCAGTGAGCCTGACCAGTGGTAGCGCAGTGGATTGAGCATATTAATTAGCCTGGGACACTGAGATCCCATTTTCAAAACCTCGAGGTCAACAGCTTGAGACAGCGAGCATGTGGGCTTGCCAGTTTGAGGGTGGACTTGCTGGTTTGAGCACAGGATCATCAACATGATCCCAAGTTTGCTGGCTTGAAGCCCAACATTCCTGGCTTGAGCAAGGGGTCACTGGCTCAGCTTGAGCCCTGCCCCCCTTGTCAAGGCATGTAGAAGTAATCAACAACTAAAATGATGCAACTATGAGTTGACACTTTTCATCACTTTCCCTTCCTGTCTCTCTGTCTCTGTCTGTCTGTCTCTCCCTCTCTCCCTCCCTCCATCTCCCTCTCTCTGTGTCTCTCAAATCAATAGAAAAAAATTTTAGAAAAGTAAAATTATTTTTTTCTGGTTTTTTTTCCAGGTTTTTTTTTTTAAATTTTTTTATTTATTCATTTTAGAGAAGAGAGAGATGGAGAGAGAGAGAGAGAGAGAGAGAGAGAGAGAGAAGGGGGAAGCAGGAAGCATCAACTCCCATTTGTGCCTTGACCAGGCAAGCCCAGGGTTTTTTCTGAACCGGGAACCTCAGCGTTCCAGGTTGATGCTTGATCCACTGCGCCACCACAGGTAGGCTTTTTTTCAGTTTTTAAAATGTGGCTGGTACAACGTTTTAAATTACATTTGTGACTTGTATTTAGTTCCTACTGAACAGCACTGATACAGAATATATAAAGAACTCGTGAAAATTGGACCTGGCCGGTTGGCTCAGTGGTAGTGTCGGCCTGGTGTGCAGAAGTCCCGGGTTTGATTCCCGGCCAGGGCACACAGAAGCACCCATCTGTTTCTCCACCCCTCTCCCTCTCTTTCCTCCCTGTCTCTCTCTTCCCCTCCCGCAGCGAGGCTCCATTGGTGCAGAGATGGCCTGGGCACTGGGGATGGCTCCATGGCCTCTGCCTCAGGCGCTAGAGTGGCTCTGGTCGCAACAGAGTGATGCCCAGGATGGGCAGAGCATCGCCCCCTGGTGGGCATGCCAGATGGATCCCGGTGGGGTGCATGCGGAGTCTGACTGCCTCCCCGTTTCCAGCTTCAGAAAAATACAAAAAATAAAAATAAAAAAATTTTAAATAAAAGAACTCGTGAAAATCAATAGAAAAAGACAATCCAATTTTTAAAATTTGCAAATATCACAGAAGAAGAAAATTAATGGCCAAGAAACATTTGAAAAGATGTTTCAAGGAATTCAGGCACAATACACAGTTAGTGGGAGCATTACTTTGTTCAATGTCTTTAGAAAACAATTTGGCATTACTTAGTAAAGTTGAATATGGCCCCACTCTACAACCTAACAATTTCAGTCTTTAATATACAAACTAGAGAAACTCTTTTTAAATTTATTTTTCAGTTACAGTTAACATTCAATATTGTATTACTTTCAGGTATTGCAACTTAAGTGATTAAAGAATTTATATGTCTTACAAAGTGATCATCCCATGAGTCTATTACCCATCTGACACTGTACATAGTTATTAAATATTATTGACTGTATTCCCTATGTTGTGCTTTACATCTCATAGCGTGTGTGTGTGTGTGTGTGTGACACACAGAGAGAGAAACAGATAGGGACAGACAGACAGGAAGGGAGAGAGATGAGAAGCACCAAGTCTTCATTGTGGCACCTTAGTTTCTCATTGATTGCTTTCTCATATGTGCCTTGACCTGAGGGCTACAGCAGACTGAGTGACCCCTTGCTCAAGCCAGTGACCTTGGGCTCAAGTTGGTGAGCCTTGCTCAAACCAGATGAGGCCCACGCTCAAACTGGTGACCTCGGGGTCTTGAACCTGGGTCCTCCGCGTCCCAGTCCGACGCTCTATCCACTGCTTCATGGCTATTTTTATAACTATCAATTTGTACTTCTTAATCCCTTTTACCTTTTCACCCATTTCCCCACCCTACCCCCAACCTGGTAACAGCAATTTGTTCTCTATATCTATGAGTTTATTTGTTTTGTTTTTTAGATTCCACATGTAAGTGAAATCATATTTGTCTTTCTCTGACTTGTCTCACTTAGCATAATGTGACAAGATTTTATTCTTTTTATGGCCACATAATATTCCATTATATACATGTACCACATCTTTTTTGTCCATTCATCTATCAATGGACATTTAGGTAGTTTCCATATTTCACTATTGTAAGTATTTATTATATTTTATTTTTTAATTAAATGAGACATAGGGAGGCAGAGATAGATTCCTGCTAGTGTGCGACAGGGATCCACCCAGCAAGCCCCCTACAGGGCAATGCACTGCCCATCTGGGAAATCACTCCATTCCTCAGCAACCAAGCTTTTCTTAGCACCTGAGGCAGAGGCCAAGGAGCCATCCTCAGTGCCTGGGGCCAACTCACTCCAACTGAGCCATGGCTGCAGGAGAAGAAGAGAGAGAGAGAGAGAGAGAAGCAAGAGGGGAGGGGTAGAGATCACTTCTCCTTTGTGTCCTGACCAGGAATAGAACCCAGAACATTCACAGACCAGGCTGACGCTCTACCACTGAGCCAATCAGCCAGGGCCTGAAAGTAATTCTGCAGTGACCATAAGAACACATATATTTTTTTGACATAGTGTTTTAGATTTCTTTGAATAACTACCAGAAGTGGAATTGCTGGGTCCTATGGTAGTTCTATTTTTAATTTTTTGAGGAACCTCTAGATCATTTTCCATAGTCGCTGCACCAATTTACGTTTCCACATCCTCGTCAACACTGTTGATTCATTGATAGTAAGCATTCTGACAGGTATGAGGTGATATCTCCTTGTGGTTTTAATTTGTAGTTCCCTGATGATTAGCGATGTTTAGCATCTTTCAAAGTAGAGAAACTCTTGCTTATGTACACCAAAGGTCATGTTCAGAAAAGTTCACAGTAGTATTAGCAAATGTCCATCAACTATAGTTTGTTTTTATATAATGGATGATTAAACAGCACTGAAAATGAATAAACTTTTCAGCTACACCTATCAAAATGATTAAATTTCAGGAACATAGTAATGAGCAGGGGGAAAAGGCATAAAAAATGTTACAAGTCAAAATTAAACAACAGATTGCATAGGGAATTAAATGTGGCAAAACTCGCCTGACCAGGTGGTGGTGCAGTGGATAGAGCGTTGGACTGGGATGCGAAGAACCCAGGTTTGAGACCCCGAGGTCTCCAGCTTGAGCGCGGACTCATCCGGCTTGAGCAAAAACAGCTCACCAGCTTGGACCTAAGGTCGCTGGCTCGAGCAAGGGGTCACTTGGTCTGCTGAAGGCCCACGGTCAAGGCACATATGGGAAAGCAATCAATGAACAACTAAGGTATCGCAATGAAAAACTGATAACTGATGCTTCTCATCTCTCTCCATTCCTGTCTGTCTGTCCCTATCTTTCCCTCTCTCTGACTCTCTGTCCCTGTATAAAAAGCAAAACAAAACCAAAAAAAAACAAACCTTGAAGTTATGTACAGAGGAAAAAAAAAATGTGGCAAAACGCAACAAAGCAAGGGAGAAGTAAAGAAAAATCCAGGGTAATTTTTTTTTTCTGAAAGCAGACAAGGATCATATGGGTATACCCAGGAGGCTTCAGAAAATAGGTAAAATTCTATATCTTGAACTAGGTGGTTAAGTACACAGGCATTGTTTTCCTGTTATTTTGTCTACCCTGCTTAATATTTGTTTTTTATTTTTTTAGATTTTATTTATTCATTTTTTAGAGAGAGGAGAGAGAGAGAGAGAGAGAGAGGCCTGACCAGGCGGTGGGTGCAGTGGATGGAGTGTCGGACTGGGATGCGGAAGACCCAGGTTCGAGACCCCGAGGACTCCAACTTGAGCACAGGCTCATCTGGTTGGAGCAAAAGCTCACTGGCTTGGACCCAAGGTCGCTGGCTCAAGCAAGGGGTTACTCAGTCTGCTGAAGGCCCGCAGTCAAGGCACATATGAGAAAGCAATCAATGAACAACTAAGGTGTTGCAACACACAGCGAAAAACTAATGATTGATGCTTCTCATCTCTCCGTTCCTGTCTGTCTGTCCCTGTCTATCCCTCTCTCTGACTCTCTGTCTCTGTTAAAAAACAAAAGAGAGAGAGAGAGAGAAAGGAGAGGAGCAGAAAGCATCAACTCCCATATGTGCCTTGACCGGGCAAGCCTGGGGTTTCAAACCGGTGACCTCAGCATTCCAGGTTGACACTTTTACCCACTGCGCCAGCACAGGTCAGGCCAATATTTGTATCTATTTACTATTTAACAAAAACTAGACTGTGTGTTTATCCTTTGACCCAGCAAATTCTGTTCCTAAAATTCTAGTTCACGGAAATAAAAACCCTTGTACATAGATTTAAATGTACCAAAACATCAACTATATCATTCTTTGTGTGGGGAGAAAGAGTTTGTAAACAAAGGATTGAATGAATACATTTTATAATATTATGCTTTCATGAAAAAGGAGGACTTTTCACTGTACATACTAGATGTTCCGGAGGCGTTTCCATGAGGTTTTGAGGTTTGCGGAATGGGAATAGGCAAGATGCTTAAGGATATATAAATGTACAAATATACATGCATATATTTGTTTGATTTTATGAGCATGGAGAAAGATATGAGTGGATAGATGCCATTTAACTGAGTTATGTTTATTTGAGAGTTGGGAGAAATGAAGGAGAAAATGTAAGAATAAGGAAAAATTACTACCACCACAACACAGTAAATATTGTGATCATATCGATTCAGTTGTTTGTATACATTTAGAAGTCCATTCACTCTTTCACAGAGCAGCACGAAATTTCTGGTGGACTGCCAGCAGTCTGCAGACCATCAGTTGAAAACCACTGATGTACTGACTGTATGTTATGTATGCTATACTTTTATAACTGGCAGCACAGTAGCTTTGTTTACACCAACATCACCAGAAACATAGAAGTAATACGTTGTGCTATGACCTTACCACGGCTATGATGTCACTAAGCAAAGGTGGAGTATTTTAGCTCCATTATAATCCTATGGGACATGCCTGACCTGTGGTGGCGCAGTGGATAAAGCATCGACCTGGAAATGCTGAGGTCGCTGGTTTGAAACCCTGGGCTTGCCTGGTCAAGACACATGGGAGTTGATGCTTCCAGCTCCTCCTCCACTTCTCTCTCTCTGTCTCTCCCTCTCCTCTCTAAAATGAATTTTAAAAATAAATAAATAAATAATCCTGTGGGACCACTGTATATGCGGTCCATCATTGACTGAAATGTTGTTATGCAGCACATGACTGTATTTTAAAAGGGATTCTCTTTTCTGAGCAGCAGGTATCAACAGTGGGCTTAAAATATTCACTAAACCATATTGTAAATAGATGTACTCTCACATAGTTGGGTCACTTTAGTTCTTCATTGATTGCTTCTCATATGTACCTTGACAAGGGTGAGTTGTTGAGGGGGTGGTGCTTAAGCCAAGCCAGTGACCCCTTGCTCAAGTGACCTTGGGCTCAAGCCAGTGACCTTGAGCTCAAACCAGCAAACTTGGGATAATGTCAATGATCCCACACTCAAGCTGGCGAGCCTGTGCTCAAGCCAGATGAACCCATAGCTCAAGCAGAACCTTGGGGTTTCACACCTGGGACTTATGTATCCCAGGTCATGTTCTATCCACTGTGCCACTGGTCAGGTTCATTGGTTGATTCTTATATGTGTCCTGACTGGGGATCGAACCCACAACCTTGGTGTATTGGGACAATGCCCTAACCAACTGAGCTACCCAGCCAGGGCTTATAGAATGCCTTTAGAATACCATTACCTGGAAGGGTCAGTCAGCTAGATACCACATTGTCCATTGAATACACTTTGTAATCTTTTGATTCAGTCAAAATCTTACCATTTTTCCCTATCCAGTGGTTATACTGCACTGGATACCTTTTTTCTAGAAATCTTTTTTGTATTTTTATTTTTAAAAAAAGAAAGAAAAGAAAACCTTAAGCAGTTGGAAAAATAGTGACCCACAGAAATGTCCCCCAGATGGCTGTTGCTGAACATCAGACCCAGCACCTAGACAATAGCTGGATTTTACCCAGAAAAACTTTTAATTCTATTTTTTTTTCCAGGCAGATGTTTTAACTCTGAAAGTACAAATATTTTAATCAGAGTCATACTAACAATGGTAAATTTAATTGAAAAAATATTTCTTGCTCAGACTCCATTCAGCGTATTTAATCCATAAGTTTTCTACATACTACCACTACAGTTATTCATTTTTGAACTCAAATACAGTTAGAAAAATAACTTGAGAAAAATATATTTTGGGTTGTTGTTTTTTATTAATTTTTAAATTGTTTTTATTTTAAATGAGAAGCAAGAAGGCAGAGAGGCAGACTCCCATATGCGCCCTGACCGGAATCCACCTGGCAAAACCACTAGGGGGCGATGCTCTGCCCATCTGGGGCAGTTGCTCCATTGCTTGGCAACCAAGCTATTTTAGCACCTGAGGCAAGGCCATGGAGCCATCCTTAGTGCCCGGGGCCAAATTGCTCCAACTGAGCCATGACTATGGGAGGGGAAGAGAAAGAGGGAGAGAGGAGAGAGAGGGGGTGGGGTGAAGAAGCACATGGTGCTTCTACTGTGTGCCCTGACCAGGAGTCTAACCTGGGACATCCACACACCAGGCGGATGCTCTACCACTGAGCCAGCAGGCCAAGGCCTTTTTTAAAATTTTAAGTGGAAAGACAGGAGATAATTAGGCAGACTCCCCCATGCACCCTGACTGGGACACAACCGGCAACCCTTGTCTGGGCCAATGCTCAAATCAACCAAGCTACCCTCAGCGCCCGGACATTTGAACCAATCAAAATGTCTCCTCCTTGTGGGAGGAGAAGAAAGAGAGAAAGGGAAGGGAGAGAGAGGGAAAGAAAAGCAGATGTTTGCTTCTCTTGTGTGCCCTGACCAGGGATCGAATCCAGGCCAACACTCTTTCCACTGAGCCACCAGTCAGGACCTAGTTATTTTATTGAGGCTACTTTTACTAATACATTTATTTGTTTGTTCATTCCTTTTTTAAAATTTATCCTTTCTGTACCCTCCTCTATCTCCTCCAAACCCCCAAGTACATTTTATTTAGAAAATACTTGAATCTTTGAAAGTTTTTTATACCAGATGTACCTGATTATAGCTTTTATCAATATGAGGTTTATTTAGTCTTTATTAAAGCTTTTTTTATCAAGTTACATTTTCCTATCTTGATATTGTCATGAAGAATTGATTCTTTTTTTTTTTTTTTTTTCTTTTTTTTTCATTTTTCTGAAGCTGGAAACAGGGAGAGACAGTCAGACAGACTCCCGCATGCGCCCAACCGGGATCCACCCGGCACGCCCACCAGGGGTGATGCTCTGCCCACCAGGGGGCGATGCTCTGCCCATCCTGGGCGTCGCCATGTTGCGACCAGAGCCACTCTAGCGCCTGAGGCAGAGGCCACAGAGCCATCCCCAGCGCCCGGGCCATCTTTGCTCCAATGGAGCCTTGGCTGCAGGAGGGGAAGAGAGAGACAGAGAGGAAAGCACGGCGGAGGGGTGGAGAAGCAAATGAGGCTTCTCCTGTGTGCCCTGGCCGGGAATCGGAAGAATTGATTCTTTTGTCAATTTGCAGTCAGTAACAGTTTATCATGTGCTATTTTAACCATCAACAGTTTTATTTAATGTCAGTTATTTATCAATTCTACTTTTTCTGACTTTAGGATTCTGTTTTACCTTGAAGAATGATGCCATTGTCTAAAATTTCAAGTTCAGGTCTTCTGTTTTCTTCCAGATTTTGTGTGTCAAATATTTACTCTCTGTGCTATGCTATTGTGTGGACAAAAAACAAAGAATGTCCTCAAAGTAAAAACCTTAAGGACAAAGACATTCAGTTAGATTTGTGACACTTGATTCTCCTCTATCCATCCTTCTATCCACCTATCAATTTTCTCACCAGCCTATTTACTTAGTCATTTATTAATCCTTCCATCCACCTAATTACACATTAATCTACTCCATCCAACCATCCAAACATCCTTTCATTCATTTACCCACTCACCCACCATCCATCCATCCCTCTATCCATCTATCCATCCATTTACAATTCACCCATCCACTCAACCATCCATCCATCCTTCTGTTCAATCATCTGTTCTTCCATCCATAGATCCATTCATCTTTCCATTCATTAATCCACCCTTGGTTCTTAATTTTTTATTTATTTATTTATTTATTTTTACAGGGACAGAGAGAGAGTCAGAGAGAGGGATAAATAGGGACAGACAGACAGGAACGGAGAGAGATGAGAAGCATCAATCATCAGTTTTTCGTTGGGACTCCTTAGTTGTTCATTGATTGCTTTCTCATATGTGCCTTGACTGTGGGCCTTCAGCAGACCGAGCCAGCGACCTCGGGTCCAAGCTGGTGAGCTTTTTTTTGGCTCAAGCCAGATGAGCCCACGCTCAAGCTGGCAACCTCGGGGTCTCGAACCTGGGTCCTTCCACATCCCAGTCTGACGCTCTATTCACTGCGCCACCACCTGGTCAGGCCACCCTTGGTTCTTAACCAGGGGCAATTTTGCTCCCAGGGAACATTTCAAAATGACTGGAGACATTTTTATTTTTTTAATTTTTAAAAAATTTTTATTTTATTTATTCATTTCAGAGAAGAGAGAAAGAGAGAGAGAGAAAGAAGATGGGGAGGAGCAGGAAGCATCAACTCCCATATGTGCCTTGACCAGGCAAGCCCAGGGTTTCAAACTGGTGACCTCAGCGTTCCAGGTTGAGGCTTTATCCATGCGTCACCACAGGTCAGGCTGGAACTTTTTAATGCTTGACTTGGGTGTCAAAACTCTTAAATTCTTTCTTTTTTGTGGTTGTAATCCAAACAGAAGAGATTCTCACCCAATATGATTCTGTTATTCTGAGGGAACAGAAATAATAACGGGTATTTGTGGAAGCCTTTAGACATTACAGAGTTCTCATAGACATTACCTTGCACGATCTTTTCAGCATCCTGTAGTGAGATAGGCAATAAGCGCTGCTGCCTGCATTCTATAGATGCAGAGATTGAGCCTCAGAGGAGTAAGGGCAGCCGAGGTCACAGACTCTGAGTGGTGGCACGTGGACTTGTATAGGGTTCTCACATCCTGCACTTTTGTTTCATGTAGCCAGCCATGTTCTCGATGCTCTCAGCCTCTCTGGGAGCCTTACACGTCTCTCCTTCAGTCCCTCTCACCTTCTGCAGGAGAAGTCCAGGGCTCAGCCCTACAGCAAAGAGGGTTCCTTCCACCCTTTCCATCTCTGCCCTTGCCATCATTCCCAGATTCAAGAACAATGTTGTCTACTACACACTCCTCGACCTCAGCTTCCCAATGCTTTTCACAGCTTTTTTTCTGGACAGAGCAGAGTCTCCTTCAAGGGACTTGTAACAGCGTTCAGAAATCAGTTTTTCACAAGCCACTTAGTTGTCAAATCACAAATTATGGCTGGCTCTTGAGATGAGTGTGCCCCTTCCATACATGCAAAACTCTCTTTTATCTTCCAGCCTTTGGGCCTGACCAGGCTGTGGCGCAGTGGATAGAGCGTCAGACTGGGATGCAGAAGACCCAGGTTCGAAACCCCGAGGTTGCCAGTTTGAGCGCAGGCTCATCTGGCTTGAGCAAAAAGCTCACCAGCTTGGATCCAAGGTCGCTGGCTCCAGCAAGGGGTTATTTGGTCTGCTGAAGGCCCACGGTCAAGGCACATTTGAGAAAGCAATCAATGAACAACTAAGGTGTCTCAATGCGCAACGAAAAACTAATAATTGATGCTTCTCATCTCTCCGTTCCTGTCTGTCTGTCCCTGTCTATCACTCACTCTGACTCTCTCTCTGTCTCTGTAAAAAAAAAAAATTATCTGATATCTTCCAGCCTTTGGGACTATATTTCTGCAAATTAGGTGCCTATCCCGTTATTGTTGGAAAGCTGACCTGGTAGAAATGTCATCCGCTCATAATAGGCTATTTTTATTAATAAAAATATTTTTCTATGCCTGGCCTGTGGTGGTGCAGTGGATAGATCATCGACCTGGAATGCTGAGGTCGCTGGTTCAAAACCCTGCACTTGCCCAGTCAAAGCACATACGACAAGCAACCAATGAACAACTAAAGTGTAAGAACTGTAAGTTGATGCTTCTCGCTCCACCCTCCTCTGTAAAAATCAATAAATTTTAAAAAAATTATTTCTAAATTAAATGTAATTCTTGTTAATAAAAGCAATTCAAACTTGATAGAGAAAATGTGTGAATATCTATGTATCTGATGTAATTTTCAACTGATATGTTAAATAACATTTCCACGACTGCTTCTATGGAAACACAGGGTTTAGATGTAGAAGGAACCCAGAGGCCTCCAAGACGTTTCTCCCTGGGTTGAGGGCTTCTCTCCCATGGACCTGACTGGGGCTGCCCAGACGATGCTTCACCCTCCAGGGACTGGGCGCAGTCTGCACCAAGACCTTCCGTTCTAGGGCAGAAAACTCTCGTCCCATCTTATCCTCCCAAAATGACAGAAAATATGCCCTCTTTGGTCTTGACTTCTCAGATTGAATGTCCCTCGTTTCTGTTATTCCTTGTTTGACAGATTTTTCAGAACTTCTTGTGATGCCAGTCACTGTCGTCTGGGGAGTTTGTCCACTTAAAACACTGCCTCCAGCCCCCAGCATGAAGTTGCAAGTGTGACCTGGCAGATGCGGTGAGCAGTGGGATGCCCACTTCCTTGACCCTCCTAGACACTTGACCTCCAGTAACACTGTCCAGGGTCGCACTGGGTATATTTTTAGTGGCTACCTCTACTGTCAATTTTTAGTTTGGTCTTAAGAAGCCATCACAGGATTAATTGGAGAAACATAATGCCAGTCTAAATGCTGCCTTTTAAAATCCAAAACCCACTTTGATCGGAGTGTATACATGTATGCACTCCATTGACCAGATGCAATGCTGGACACATTGATATCTTTATTATTATAGTTACTGTTACTGACATAGCAGTTTCAGTTGGTTGAGGCCCTGTTGTACACTACACAGACATTAATTTCTTCATTCCAGAGAGCCCCAGGATTGATTATTGCTCTACACATAAGGAAAGGAAGGCAGGGAAATTGGACAACTTGCCCAAGGTCCCATGCTAGTGTGATATGGAGTCCTGATTTAAACTTAGATGTCTCACCCCAACACCTGTGCTTCAGAAAAGTGCAACCTGCTGACCAACAGTCAGGTTCAGCATGAGGCTTCCTGGCCCAGTTGGCAATGGGGCAGGTGGATTGGAACCTCCGTGCAGTACCAGAGGAAACAGCGACAGAGGTGTCTGAGCCCTTTGGATTAAAGACTGTGGAAGACAGGGAGGATTATTCAGAGCTTTTTGTCCTACCTTGAATCTCAGCACTTTAGAAAGAAAACTTGGGTGCTATATTGGTTCAATCTTACCCTTTTAATTATATATTTTAAAAAATAATATATGCCTGACCAGGCGGTGGCACAGTGGATAGAGCATCGGACTGGGATGTGAAGGACCCAGGTTCAAGACCCCGAGGTCACCAGTTTGAGTGTGGGCTCATCTGGTTTGAGCAAAGCTCACCAGCAAGGGGTTACTCGGTCTGCTGAAGGCCCATGGTCAAGGCACATACGAGAAAGCAATCTATGAACAACTAAAGTGCCACAACAAAAAGAAACTGATGATTGATGCTTCTTATCTCTTTCTGTTCCTGTCTGTCTGTCCCTATCTATCCCTCTCTCTGACTCTCTCTCTCTGTCTCTGTAAAAAAAAATTTTTTTTTAATATATTATGGAATTATTAAGATAACTTTTAAAATTTTATTTCACTGACAACCCCACTAACTTAATATTGCATATGCTTTTTCCCTTTAGTTCCATTTATATATATGTGAATTTGTTTTCATACTGGGAAGTCCCAGGAAATAGTGGAGAACATGACTCAGAGTTGTCCCACCAAGGAAGAGGTGGCTGGGTACTTATTCATTAACTCATTGGTTGCTCCTAAAGGTGTTAACTCCCTGGCATTTGGGCCCACTTAGTGGCACCTATGTTTGAAAAAGTAACCTATGTATAAAGTTGCAGATGCTTTCAGTAGGAAGCCATTAGCAGGAATGGTAAGTACAAGGCACTACAGTCAAGGCATGACAGTATCTGCTACATAAGGTGACATTTAAGCAATGACTTGAAGAAAGTAAGGAAGTAAGTCATGGACAGTTAGGGGAAGAGTATTTCAAGCAGGGAAAACAGCCAGTGCAAAGGTCCTGAGGCAGAAGCTGTCTGGCATGTTTGAGGAAAAGTAAGGAGGCCCACGTGAGCAGAACAGAGTGTGCAAGGGGAAGAGTAGAGGAGATAAGAGTAAACTCACAGGAGGCAAGATCACATAGGGTCTTGTGAGCTGGCTTGAGGAGTTGGGTTCCACTCTGAGAGAAACGAGTCATTAAAAGTTTGACAAGAGGTGTGATGTGATCTATATTACATTTCAAAAGGATCAACCAGGCTGCAGCTGTAGAGATATACTATAAGAGAGCAAGGGAGGAAGCAAGGACACAAGAAGTTGTTGCAATATCCAGGCAAGAGATGATAGTGCCTTAGGTCAGGATAGGGGCAATAGAAGTGATGAAGTGGTCAGATTTTTAGTATAGTAGAAAGGTAAAACCCACTGAATTTCTTGACAGATATAACGTGCAGTGTGAGAGGAAGAAAGGAATGAAATCTAAAATTAAAGATTTGGCCTGAGCAATTGGGATGAGATAAAGGAGGTGATATTTGGGAGCATGGGGGACAATTAGGCAACGTGTTCTAAACATGATTTGTAGATATCTTAATAGATTATTCAAGTGGAAATGCCAAGTGAGCCATTGGCTATACAGGATTAGAGTTCAGGAGAACAGTTGAGGCTAGATATATAAAATTGAGAGTTAGCATACAGATGATGTTTAAAGCCACAGATTTGATAAGGTCATCAAGAGAGTGAAATTCCTGCCTGACCAGGTGGTGGCACAGTGGATAGAGCGTCAGACTGGGACATGGAGGACCCAGGTTCAAAACCCTGAGGTTGCTGGCTTGAGCATGGGCTCATCTGGTTTGAGCAAGGCTCACCAGCTTGAGCCCAAGGTTGCTGGCTTGAGCAAGGTGTCAGTTACTCTGCTGTAGCCCCCGGTCAAGGCACATGTGAGAAAGCAGTCAATGCAGCACACTAAGGTGCTGCAACGAAGAATTGATGCTTCTCATCCCTCTCCCTCCTGTCTGTCTGTCCCTCTCTCTGTCTCTGACACCAAAAAAAAAAAAAAGAGAGAGACACGGTGAGTGATATTCCTGTTATCTCCTCTGTAACTGATTAGATGTATCTGGGATCTTTTTCTGCCCACCAGTGCTTTCCTTTATTTTATTTTTTTATATATATATTTTAAATTATTCATTTTAGAGAGAAGAGACAGAGACAGATAGAGAAGGGAGGGAGGAGTAGGAAGCATCAACCCCCACATGTGCCTTGACTAGGGAAGCCTGGGGTTTCAAACCAGCAACCTCAGCGTTTCAGGTTGACACTTTTACCCATTGAGCCACCACAGGTCAGGCTATTTTTTTAGATTTTTTAAATCTATGCTTTCAATTTTTCTATCACTTCTTCCCTCTATGCTGCAATTCTCGGCAATTTTTTTCAGATCCAACATCCAGGTCATTAATTCTCTTTTTCAGTGTTTCTAGTCCATCATTTTAGCTTTTAGAATTACATTTTTTCTTCATTCCTAGAAATTCTACTTTTTAAAATATCTACAATCTATTTTGATACCCTTTATCATATTTGTATTTCTACTCTTTAAAACGTAAACATATAGCCTGACCAGGCGGTGGCGCAGTGGATAGAGCGTCGGACTGGGATGCAGAGGACCCAGGTTCGAAGCCCTGAGGTCGCCAGCTTGAGCGCGGGCTCATCTGGTTTGAGCAAAAAGCCTACCAGCTTGAGCCCAAGGTCGCTGGCTCCAGCAAGGGGTTGCTCGGTCTGCTGAAGGCCCACGATCAAGGCACATATGAGAAAGCAATCAATGAACAACTAAGGTGTTGCAACGCACAATGAAAAACTAATGATTGATGCTTCTCATCTCTCTCGGTTCCTGTCTGTCTGTCCCTGTCTATCCCTCTCTCTGACTCACTGTCTCTGTAAAAAAAAAATTAAAAAAAAAAATTAAAACATAAACATATATATTGTGTAGTCTTTATTCAATGACTTATCTGAAGTTCTTATATAAGTCTTTTTCTGCTTATATTGTGCCTCCACAACCTGTGTTCTACATGTGTGCCTGTGTGTGCATGTGTGTATGTTTAATCTTTGGAGCTCATGTACTAGAGCTTGTGAAATGCTGTATTGCTGGGTAAAGGGCACAACCAGGGCAAATATAGTAGATTTTGTTGTTGTTGTTCTACTAGGTGTTTCAGCTTGGAGCTAACTTTTACACTAATACCTCAGCCTGGTGGTTCCTGGACCACTCAGTGTAAGTTTGAATCCCCACCCTGTGCATGGTTACAAATTCCCATAGGATCTGTGCCCCTCATCCCCGGGCAGTGTCCTCGTTATTTCCCCACGTCAGTGGTGAAACTTTTTCTAGCTCCCCTCTTCAGAGATGAAGCCTTCAGGATACCAGCTTTATGCAGGCAGGGAGTCCCATTTTCCATTTCCTCTTGGGCACGGGTCAAAGTCTTATTTCTCGGACTGCGGTGGACCTATCAACGCTCAAGGGTAACCTCCTCCCACACACCTCCCCATCTCTAGCAGCCACAGCCAGCTCATGCGCTGGCCACTCTGGTTCTCACCTCTCCAGCTGCTGACAGTTCCCTTTCTTTCCTGCAAATTTAGCTTTGCATTGAAAAGAATGTTATATTTTAACCAGCATCTGTTTGTAGAAGGGTCATCTGTCACATCGTGGAACTAGAGGTCCCTTCATGGGTGATTTTGATAGATTAGCTCAGCAGAAACCACTTTCTGGAACAACAGGCCCAGTTGAGTGGACACGATGCCCCCAGCTCCCTGTCATGTTGGAAGCATCTGCTCCTGTGAGGAGTTTGTGTGGAGGGTGATCTACCAAGCACCATTCTGGCTTATTCCTGCGGCTCTGCCCAGAGAGATGATTACTTGTTTCAGTTTGTGCCAAAACTGACCAGGGAGGCCCCTGTGGTGACAGATGAGCTAGAGACAAACGTGACCAGCTGCCATTGCCAGCAGCCCCCACCTAGGACTGGCGGGCCAGCAACTCTACGGAGGGGTGCCCAGCATGCCAGATGCCACTCCGGCCAGTGACGGGAGTGAAGGGGAGGGGGATTATCAGTACCACCAATGTCTGCTTCCTGTGGCCCCGGCAAGATGATGCATCCCCTGAGCACCATGTCCTGTTTCCTGAAATGCTCCCAAAGACCCAGGAACCACAAACAAGTCCTGGTCAGAGCAGGGACTGTCAAGAAGGGAAAGAATTGGAACTCTCTGCCCAAGGCCTCAAATAGCGGGGAGGGGACCAGGCCCTGGGCATACCTGCCTCTTTGGCCCCAATCCAGAGAAATGTAAGAACTGACCAGCAGGCCTGTGGTGCATACCATTGTGCTGGTCAGTGACAGTCCCCATGTGTGTCACCCGGGGAATGACTCAGGAGACTTCAAAGCTGCTCTGGAAAGCCTTGGCATAGCAGAAGCCTCTAAAAGCTGTTTTAAGACCATTATGTATTATTAGTCAATGAAAGAAAGAGAAAGCAGCTGGTACACCTGAAACTAATATAAAATAATACTGAATATAAACCGGAGTTGATAACATTTTAAAGAGAGAGAAAAGGAGCCGGCAGAGGCCTCAAGGAAAGCCTCTCTACTTTCTCTATTTTTTTTTTTTTTAATTTTTCTGAAGCTGGAAACGGGGAGAGACAGTCAGACAGACTCCCGCATGCACCCGACCGGGATCCACCTGGCACACCCACCAGGGGGCGACGCTCTGCCCACCAGGGGGCGACGCTCTGCCCACCAGGGGGCGATGCTCTGCCGAGACCAGAGCCACTATAGCACCTGGAGCAGAGGCCAAGGAGCCATCCCCAGCGCCCCGGGCCATCTTTGCTCCAATAGAGCCTCGGTGCGGGAGGGGAAGAGAGAGACAGAGAGGAAGGAGAGGGGGGAGGGGTGGAGAAGCAGATGGGCGCTTCTCCTGTGTGCCCTGGTCGGGAATCGAACCCGGGACTTCTGCACGCCAGGCCGACGCTCTACCACTGAGCCAACCAGCCAGGGCCACTTTCTCTAACTCTAACGAAACCCCATCCATCTGCTCACTGACAGCCTGAAGAACAGAACGATGGGGTCTTGGATTGGACAGACGCCACCAATCCATCTGGTGCAGGTTCTGCAGGCTCCTCATCAGACAGCCTCCCACTGTGGGGCCCCTGCTGCCAGCTTCACGGTTGGACTGCTTTCATGTTAAGGCTCTTCTAATTTTGAGATTAAAAATCTGCCTTGCAGCCATTTGGACCTAGACCCAGTCCTCTGGTTGCTGAGGAAGCAGGGCCTCCCACCTCCCCTGGCTCAGGAAGACAGAGAGGATGCTCCGAGGGGACCTCTAGTCCAGGGAGCTGGAGAACCAGGGTCCCGCAGACTGGCTCACCCCCAGGATGTGCACGCCGGCAAGGAAACAGGCTGACCGGCGGGACCCAGGCCTGCTGGGAGGAGCCCGGCGGAGCCACTGGTCCACTTTCTTACTGAAGGTTCAGTGTTGACCCCATGTGCACATAGGAAAGACATTGTCCCAGACAGGAAATAAGATAAAGTTCTTCTTCGATAAGCACTAAACATCCAGACTACAAAGTTATTTTATCTTGTCCCTGCATATAAACAGTGCATTTACACCGAAAGTGTTCTGTGAAGATAAGGAAGGGTGTCCTTTGCAGGGTGTGCCCCCTGGCAGGCAGGCAGGCCATTGTGTCTTCCCTGGGCCGGGCCCCAGCCTTGGTGGAGACCGGGTGGAGCTCCGTGCAGGTGGCCCAGCAGCTGCACGGGAGCGGGCAGGAGTTGCTGGGGGTCTTCTGCTCGAAGGCACTGGAGATGAGTCCCTATTTTCTATGTGCCTGCTGGAGGCCCATCATGCATTTCAAGTAATTGTGCTGGACACAGAAAAGGGGAGAAAACGGGAATCGATTAGGAGGTGTGGACTTAACAAGGACTCAGCAGCCATGCCACTTATATCCACCCCATCGTTCTTCCTGCAAACACCAGTGTCAGGACAAGAATTCCCCCGGACTAGCCCCAATTCTGTGAGAAATAATGTTCCATTCTTTCATCCTAAAGAAAGCATGTAAAACTGCTTTAAGCCCTGGCCAGGTAGTTTAGTTGGTTGGAGTGCAGTCTGGACATGCCAAGATTGTGGGTTCAATCCCCAGTCAGGGCACATACAGGAATCAACCAATGAATGCATGGATAAGTGGAACAGCAGATCAATGTTTCTTTCTTGCCCTTCCCCTCTCTCTCTAAAATCAATAAAAAATAAAATAAAATGGTGTGGTAGGCATATTTCAGAGAAGACATGCATGCCCTGGCCAGATAGCATCATCCTGAAGTGCACAGGTTGCCAGTTCAATTCCTGGCTGGGACATATAGGAACAGATCCATGTTCCTGTCTCTTTCTAAAATTAATAAAAATAGACATTAAAAAAAGAAGACATGCATGTTTCAGGGGCCCACTTGAAAATTTGTAACAAAAAATTAGGTTCAAATAGAAAAAAGGGTTCTTCTATCTCCAAAGGGGTGGGGGCCTGTGTACACTAAAGGGCCCTCTTTCTGTAAATGAACTAGATGTTCGTGAATCCTACTCTTTTTTGCACTGTGAGGCTCCCAGAAAGTAGGAGGAAACTGAGCTGAAACAGAAACAGTGGGCAGTGAGTGAGCAAATGCTAAAACCAACTTGGAATATGGAGATAAATCTTAGATTCCCCACAGGGCTGGGGAACTGAAGCCAGAGCTCTCCCATTAACTGGAATTCCTTTTATTCCCCCATTCTTTATTGCAGTAAAATACAGATAACACAAATTTTACCATCTTACTTATTTTGAAATGTACAGTTCAGTGGTATTAAATACATTCCTAATGTTGTACATCCATCACCACCATCCATCTCCATACTCTTTCCATTTTGTAAACATAAAACTCTGTCCCCATTAAACAATTACTCTCCATGCCCCTCCCCCCAGCCTCTGGCAACCCATTCTGCTTTCTGTCTCTATGCTTTGACTACTCTGAGCACTGTATCTCATATAAGTGGAATCGTTCAGGATTTGTCTTTTTGTAACTGGCTCGTTTCACTTAGCGGCTGCACCCTTTTGCATTCCTACCGACTGCACAGGGTTCCAGTTACTCCACGTATTCACTAACACTTGTTATTTCTGTTCTCTGACAGTAGTCATGGGTGTGAGGTGGTATCTCACTGTAGTTTTGATTTGCCTTTCCCTAATGATTTGTGATATTGAACATCTATTCATGTGCTTATTGTCCATTTGTATGTCTTCTTTGGAAAAATGTGTATTCAAAGTCCTTTGCCCATTTTTGAATTGGGTTTTGTATTTGGGTTGTGGAGTTTCAGGAGTTGTCGATATATTCTGGATACTAGTCCCTTATCAAGTTGGAATTCCTTTTTCTTTTTAAGATTTTTAAAATTTGATTTTTAGAGAGGAGAGAGAGAGAGAAGGGAGGAGGAACAGGAAGCATCAACTCGTAGTAATTGCTTCTTCTATGTGCCCTGACCGGGCAAGCCCAGGGCTTTGAACCGGTGACCTCAGCATTCCAGGTTGACACTTTATCTACTGTACCACCACGGGTCAGGCTCAAGTTGAAGTTGGGGTTTTTTTTGTATTTTTCTGAAGTGAGAAGCAGGTAGAAAGAGACAGATCCCGCATACACCTGACCAGAATCCACCCAGCATGCCCACTAGGGGGTGATGCTCTGCCCATCTGGGGCATTGCTCCATTGCAACCAGAGCCATTCTAGCACCTGAGGTGAGATCATGGAGCCATCCTCAGCGCCCGGGCCAACTTTGCTCCAATGGAGCCTTTGGCTGGGGGAGGTGAAGAGAGAGAGAGAAAAGAGAGGGGGAAGAGTAGAGAAACAGATGGGCATTTCTCCTTTGTGCCCTGGCTGGGAATTGAACCCGAGACTTCCACATACCAGGCCGATGCTCTACCACTGAGCCAGCCAGCCAGGGCCCTCAAGTTGGAATTCTTTTTTTTTTTTTTAATAGAGACATAGAGTCAGAGAGAGGGACAGACAGACAGGAACGGAGAGAGATGAGAAGCATCAATCATCAGTTTTTTGTTGTGACAACTTAGTTGTTCATTGATTGCTTTCTCGTATGTGCCTTGACCATGGGCCTTCAGCAGACCAAGTAACCCCTTGCTCCAGCCAGCGGCCTTGGGTCCAAACTGGTGAGCTTTTTGCTCAAACCAGATGAGCCCACGCTCAAGCTGGTGACCTCGGGGTCTTGAACCTGGGTCCTCCACATCCCAGTCCGATGCTCTATCCACTGCGCCACTGCCAGGTCAGGCTGCTTATGTTGAAGTATTAATCCCCAATGTGATGGTGGAGTTATCCCAATTTATCCACAGGGGATATGCTTTAAGACCCCTGGTGGATGCATAAAACTGAAGATAGGACTAAACCCTATGTATGTATACTATGTTTTTTCCTATACTTAAAGGAAGCACATTACGGCTTCTCTTTGGCATATCCAAATTGCCAATATCACTACTCTTGTTCCTTGGGGCCATGATTAAATATACAAGGATTACTTGAACATAAGCACTGCAATGCCATGACTGTTGATCTGATAACTGGTATGGCTACTAGGTGACTAACAGGTGGGTAGCATATACAGCGTTGAGACTCTATAGACAAGGGGATGATTCACGTAGGCTGGCTCAGCACTCACCAGCCATGTCCAAGCCTGGCCACGGTCTGTGGGACCCCTGTTGTGCCCAGCCCAGCCCCCAGACTCTGGAACTGGTGGAAGATAGCCCCTGACTCTGGGTGACTCTGCATATCCCTGAGCTGGCATATTCCCCCTGCACCTCTCTGAAGTAGAGAGTGTGATCCTGAGTGTCCTGGCAATGAGATCTGGGAGGCCCCGCCTTCCTGGACACGAAGCAGCCCTGACTTACCTTCTGTTCTGTCTTGACTTTGGCGTTGTAGAAGGAGATGGAATCAGGGCCCTCAGGCAGCATCGTCTGCTGCAGCTGGCTGAACTTGTCCTGGTCATCTTCTCCCTAGGGGAGGCCCGACTCAGGACTGTCCCTTTCCCTCAGCACTGTCAGGATTCATGCCGACAAGGCCCGTGGAGAGCATGAGGGCAGCCCCTTACTGGGTCTGCAATCCCCTCCCGTGATAGCTCACAACCTCTCAGGCCTCTGCTTGCCAGCGTCATCACAGACACCCTGTAACTGCTGTCTGGGCAGGATGAGCCACGCAAAAGGGCAGCAGCAGTAAGTGGGGTCATCTGTGTCCCCATCCTTGATAACTGGGCACAGACCTGTAGCTTCCCACCTGCTTGGGAGCAGCTCGTACACTGCCATGTCCGTGGGGAGAAGAGAGGATGGGGGCACTGCCCACTGCCCCATGCTCACCCATCACCCCCACCCCTGCCCGGTGCTACTCACCAGAGACACAATCCTGCTGACAGGCACCATGCCCGGCCGGATGCTGCTGCCCGGCTTCAGTGCCACCTGCATGTCCTCAGGGATGAAGAAGGACTCATTGTACCAGATATCAAACTCTGCAAGGAGGAAGGGAGACAACAATATGAGGTGTAGAGGAGTCCCTGAGGAAGCAAGTGAAGGTTGTGTATGCCTGTCATGGGTCCGCCTTCTGTCACTTCCTGTTCCAGGGACTCACTCTTTCCCATCTCTGTCTCCTGCCATCAAAGTCGTGGAAACAGATCTCTAAAGCCCCTGCCAGGCCCCTGCCTCTGCTAGGAAGCTTTGAAGTTGCTTCTAGGACCCAGGTGGCAGCCAGCCCTGTGCCTCTCAGAACCTCAAGTGGCCGGCCAGCCTTCCCAAAGGACGCACCGGTGAGCAGGCGGTGGCGACACTGGTCCACCAGGTGCTGGCAGTACTGGATCTCGGCCCTGAGGTCGCACAGGCCCTGATACTCAGAACGGTACTGCTTCTTGAGGTCTTGGAGCTTCAGGAGCAGCAGGAATTCCTCCTCGTCGATGATAACCAGCCCCTGTTTCTCATACTCACCTGTAGGGAAATGCAGGGGCGGGGAATGAGGTGCCCCGCTGCAGTAAGGGGGGACGGCAGCCCAGGAGGGGAGCGGAGCGTGCCGGCCAAGTGCAGGGCGGGAGACGAGAGGAAAGGTGGGCAAAGCACAGGGTGGCCAGGCGGCCAGGACGTGTCTCACGGGAGAGGGAGCTCAGACCAGAGGGCCACACTGGCATTTCTAGGACAGACAGGAGGGGTGGGCAGGGGAAAGCATAGAGATGTCTCATGCTCCACACTTACTTTGATCTTAAACCCCATTAGTCAAAAATACTCAGTAGCACCTTTATTATACAGATGTTTACCTTTTCTTGTCAGTTATATACATGGACTGCCATCACTGGCTAGTTCCCCAAGACACTTGGGCAAGGTTCCTTATTAATAACAGTGCATGTAAACCCAAATTTATTTATTTACTTATTTACTTTTTATTTCAATTTTAACTTATTAGATGACAATCGTTAACCCCATATTTCAAATTATCTTCCTGATGATTTGAGCATTCATCAGCTACTTATTTTTTTTATGACTGAGAGAGGGAGAGGGACGGATAGGGTCAGACAGACAGGAAGGGAGGGAGATTAGAAGCATCAATTCTTCATTGTGGCACCTTAGTTTCTCATTGATTGCTTTCTCATATGTGCCTTGACTGAGGGCTCCAGCAGACTGAGTGACCCCTTGCTCAAGCCAGCAACCTTGAGCTCAAGCTGGTGAGCTTTTGCTCAAACCAAATGAGCCCGCGCTTAAGCTGGAGACCTTGGGGTTTTGAACCTGGGTCCTCCACGTTCCAATCTGACTCTGTATCCACTGCACCACCGCCTGCTCAGGTTCAGCTACTTTCTTGTTAGAGACAACTAGGTGTGTGTATCATACTGAGTAGCTATCAGAGGCTCCAGGACTTTCTGTTAGAGACAATTAGGTGTGTGTATCATACTGAGTAGCTATCAGAGGCTCCAGGACTTTCTTGTTAGAGACAATTAGGTGTGTGTATCATACTGAGTAGCTATCAGAGGCTCCAGGACTTTCTTGTTAGAGACAATTAGGTGTGTGTATCATACTGAGTAGCTATCAGAGGCTCCAGGACTTTCTTGTTAGAGACAATTAGGTGTGTGTATCATACTGAGTAGCTATCAGAGGCTCCAGGACTTTCTTGTTAGAGACAATTAGGTGTGTGTATCATACTGAGTAGCTATCGGAGGCTCCAGGAGGAGAGGAGTCAGTTGTGCTATTAGTCATCTCCTCTACTCGAGGTCACTCTCTTTGTATGGACCTTTTAAAGCAGTAGTCCCCAAACTACGGCCCACGGGCCGCATGCGGCCCCCTGAGGCTGCACTTCCGGAAGGGGCATCTCTTTCATTGGTGGTCAGTGAGAGGAGCATAGTTCCCACTGAAATACTGGTCAGTTTGTTGATTTAAATTTACTTGTTCTTTATTTTAAATATTGTATTTGTTTTTTTACTTTAAATAAGATATGTGCAGTGTGCATAGGAATTTGTTCATAGTTGTGTTTTTTTTTATAGTCCGGCCCTCCAACGGTCTGAGGGACAGTGAACTGGCCCCCTGTATAAAAATTTTGGGGACCTCTGTTTTAAAGTCTGTCAGTTCAATGAGGATAGTTGGGTTAAGACAAAAGAACATGGCCTGACCAGGTGGTGGTGCAGTAGATAGAGCGTGGGCCTGGGACACTGAGGTTCAAGGTTCAAAGCCCTGAGGTCACTGGCTTGAGCGTGGGATTGTAGACATGACCCCATGGCTGTTGGCTTGAGTCCAAAGGTCACTGGCTTGAAGCTCAAGAGGGAAAAAAGAGACAGTGATTTGTTTTTCCACTTATTTATGCATTCATTGGTTGATTTTTGTATGTGCCCTGATTGGGAATCAAACCCACAACCATGGCATATCAGGGTGATGCTGTAACCAACTGAGCTACACAGCCAGGGCCTGGCATGAGAAATGGTCTTAGTGACAGTGATTTCCTTGGCCCTCTGGTATACCCATTCTCATTTCTTTCCTTGGTTCTCATGCCTTGACCAGCACCCCTACCCTAATCAGACCACTATAGGCAGTGAGGAGAGCACACCAGGACGGAGGTACCTTGTGGGGGTCTCCAGCTACCCTTCTACCTGGAGAAGCCTCTACAAAGCCATGGCAGCAGTGCATCGAGATGGGAGGCCTAGCACCTGGTTCTGAGATAAAGCAATAATGGGGGGCCCACAGGAAGAAGCTGGCGGACAGGGAAGGACTGAGGCTCCCCAGGGCTGCGCAGGGCCAGTGACCCAGGGGTAAGGGACATACCCAGCAGCCCCATGTGGCCTCCCTCCAGCTCAGTCCTCCAGTGCCCAAGGCTGTCCCATTCGGAGCAGGATGACTCGGGTCCCGCAGGCCCCAGCCATCTTCCCATCACGTTCACCTTGCTTCTCCCTCAGTGACTTCTGGACGTTTAACGCCTCCTTGGCCGCGTTGATCTCGCGCATGATGGCATTGATGCGCTGTGTAGTCTCGCTGGCCCTTTTCCTCCGCGTGTTCAAGATGGCCTTGTTTTCTTTGAAGATGCGGTTGATCTCGCTACCTCGTTCATTCTTAAAGTCCTCAAAGGCCACAGGCTTGGGGGGTGGGGTGCTGGGCCTGAAGATGGGGAGGGGGCAGCAGCTGTCTTGGAGCCACCAGGCAATTCACCTTTCTTCCCTGGGGCTTTGTGAGCCCCACCTCCCCGACGGGAGCTACCCTGTGGGGCTCATTCCCTCATCTCTGTGTCACTCAGCACACTACGCGCACGCACGGGACCTCTGAAGAAAACAGGGAAAGCAAGGGAACGTGTAACAAACAAAACAAAGCAGACCCCTCACTACCTGTCGGCCACCGCACTTTGGCGTATCTCTTTCAGGGATTTCTTTGATAGATTTTTAAATGTTTGAGGTTGTGCGGCATATATATATAATTTTACATCTTACTTTTTCTCTCAGAGCATTCTTTTTTTTGTGGCAGAGACAGAGAGAGTCAGAGAGAGAGACAGACAGACAGGAAGGGAGAGATATGAGAAACATCAATTCTTCGTTGCGGCTCCTTAGTTGTTCATTGATTGACTTCTCATATGTGCCTTGACTGGGGACCTACAGCAGACCGAATGACCCCTTGCTTGAGCCAGTGTCCTTGGGCTCAAGCTGGTGAGCTTTGCTCAAACCAGATGAGCCTGTGCTCAAGCTAGCGACCTCAGGGTCTCGAACCTGGGTCCTCCACATCCCAGTCCAACACTCTATCTACTGTGCCACCACCAGGTCAGGCTCAGAAGATTTCTTTTTTTTTTTTTTTTAATGTATTTATTTATTTATTTTTTACAGAGACAGAGAGTGAGTCAGAGAGAGGGGTAGACAGGGACAGACAGACAGGAATGGAGAGAGATGAGAAGCATCAATCATTAGTTTTTCATTGCGCGTTGCAACACCTTAGTTGTTCATTGATTGCTTTCTCATACGTGCCTTGACCACAGGCCTTCAGCAGACCGAGTAACCCCTTGCTGGAGCCAGCGACCTTGGGTTCAAGCTGGTGGGCTTTTGCTCAAACCAGATGAGCCCATGCTCAAGCTGGCAACCTTGGGGTCTCAAACCTGGGTCCTCTGCATCCCAGTCCGACGCTCTATCCACTGTGCCACTACCTGGTCCGGCAGAAGCATTCTTTTGTGCTAATAAAACCTCTTCAAGAACTCTAGTTAGTGAGATGAGAGATTTAGTGCTGGGGCAGGGTTAGGGACTCATGTGCACCTGACTGTGAAAGGGATGGATGGAGGGAAGGAAAGAAAGATGGACACATGATATAATAAGTACAGTAATATGCTAATTGCAAAATCAAGGGGTAGTCACTTTTCCACTTTTCTGGATGTCTAGAAATGTTCATAAGCAGGGGTAAAAAACAGTCTTCACGTACATCCTTGTACACTTCAAGGGCAGAGATAATATTTCACTTAGAGCCCTTTTCCCTAATGTTGGCTATTCAGGTGTTTCCAAAAAAAAAAAAAAAAAGGCTTTTTAGCTTTTCAAAGTAATGATGCAATAAACATCTTCTTGCATAAATCTCTGTCTACATTATTTATATATAAATTATCTAATTATTCCCTCAGGATAGATTCCTAGAGACTCAGTTACTCACTCGCCAGGGAAACGGTGTAGCTGGAGGAAGGGGCCTAATACCTTGAGAATGCTTTGCTTTTTGAGTTTCTTATTCCAAAAATATATAAATTTAATCACTAAAATAAGTGCTATCTGTCAGGTCTAGGATGATTCCGTGTATACTTGTGTATCCCGGTGGCTCCTGACGTTGGGACGTTTTGGATGCTTAGAGTCCCCATGTTTCTTCTTTTTGAACCGTGCTCCTAGTTTTTGCCTGTTACCCCCTATTTTATGCGCAGGTGCTCTCTGCGTGTTGAGGATCACACTCTGGTTATGGATGGTCTGGTGCAGGAGCCAGCGTTAGATGGTTACCTGAGCGGGCGTGTTTCCTCCTTCGGGGAGTCCGAGGGAAGGGTTTCAATGTTGGAGGTCTCCCGGTCCCGCAGAAGCATGTCTTTGACATCCCCGTCCTTGGAGCTTGGGGTCAGCTGAGTCTTGGAGGGGGAAAGATCCATGTCCTTGCCGCTCACAGGGCTGCTGGCACCTTCTTTTCTTGCCCAGGAGCTGGAAGGAGAAAGTAGGGAGACACCAGGGCTCCGTCATGGGCGGGGAGGTGGCCGCCATGCTGACTGGAGTGGTGTTCTCAGCCCTCATACATTAGAAGCCCCACCCCACTCAGCCTCTATCTTGATCAGATACCTAGGCCACAGGATAAAGAGTATGACCCTAAGCCATGCAGATAGGGCAAAAGAGGAGAGCATCCCCCCCCCCTTTTTTTTTTCCTGAAGTTGGAAACGGGGAGGCAGTCAGACTCCCGCATGCGCCCGACTGGGATCCACCCGGCATGCCCACCAGGGGGCGATGCTCTGTTGCAACCAGAGCCATTCTAGCACCTGAGGCAGAGGCCACAGAGTCATCCTCAGCGCCCGGGCAAACGCTGCTCCAATGGAGCCTTGGCTGCTGGAGGGGAAGAGAGAGGCAGAGAGGAAGGAGAGGGGGAGGGGTGGAGAGCAGATGGGCGCTTCTCCTGTGTGCCCTGGCCGGGAATCGAACCTGGGACTCCTGCACGCCAGGCTGACACTCTACCACTGAGCCAACCGGCCAGGGCCCATTCCCCTCCTTTTATGAGAAGAAGGAACGCTCCCTTTAGCGTCTCAGGAGGAGACACCTGGGAAGAATGGGCCATCTCCAGGTTTGAAAGCATGAGGACCTGTGGGGTGGACCATAGGCTCTCAGGAGCCTCGTGACTACTGTGCTATCAGTCACACAG
Source organism: Saccopteryx leptura (assembly GCF_036850995.1). NCBI lineage: Eukaryota > Metazoa > Chordata > Mammalia > Chiroptera > Emballonuridae > Saccopteryx > Saccopteryx leptura. The sequence continues at coordinate 8,224,873 of NC_089512.1, read as the reverse complement.
GCATCTCTGGGAAGGAGCGCACAGCCTCCAGCCAGGGCAGGTCCCATTGGTCTGTGGACCAATGGGGAAGCAGGACAGGTCTTCCTGCTGCTCTGACCAGTCCACGGCCTACTCTCCCCACCTACACCAGTGCCCATGCCAGCTCCCAGGAAAGTGGCCGCCTGCCCTCTCCAAGTGATGGCACACAGGCCCTCCCTCCCAGAGAGGCACATCTGAGGCCTGAACTGACAGAAGGCTGCCCCCAGGTCTTTCCATTGACTCCTCCTCTTCATTTTCTTGCAACAAGTGTGCTGGGGGCTGGAGGGTGAAGCTCCCTCCATCTGTTATTGCGCTGACTACCTGGCAGCAGAACAGAGAGGGCTGGGGTATCGCTGCCCTTCCTGGAGTGCGGGAGGCGGCAGGGGCATCAGCAAGCCCTGCTGCCCAGCTCTACAAGCAGTTTCGGCCTGCATCCTTTCACAAGTAACAGTAACAACAGACACCTATCCTCGTTCCCAGGTGCAGGGACTCCATTCACTCACTTGTCCTCACGACAACCCCAATGACTTCGATGCTATTATAATTATTCCCACTTCAGAGATGAGAAACTGAGGCACAGAGAGGCTCTCATGCCTCACGCAAGGTGACCAGGTGACCCCTTGGGTGAAAAGGCACAGAGTAAGGGGGCGAGCGTGGCATCACCTGCAGAACCTGTTCTCTTGTCCACTGTAGAACACACGAGTGTGGCTTAGTGAGGGTGGCCACTATGTGAGCCTTGACCCTCTTCCCACCTGGCACACTCAAAAGAGTCTAGCCTGAAAGGTGAATTTGGGTTTTTGGGTGGTGTGAGTGCTAGTCAGCTGGGAGGTGGGATTTCTCCATGAAACTCTACAGGGCGACTGCTGGCCTGGCTTCTCACTTCAACTCTCCTGCTCAGCAGTGATTCGGCCTTGGAAGTGACTACCCCTCTCTGAGCCTCGATTTCCTCATCAATAAAATGGAGGTGTTAGCTCCCCTCTCCTGGGGTTGCTGTGTGGACCAGGGCGGCCAGCCTCAGCCCAGGTCCCACAGATGTCACAGTGATGACATGCACTGTGACCACATAGTAGCTCAGATGCCAGGGGGAAGAGGGAGACAGTGTGCCCTCCCTTCCACCAGCTCAGGAGGGCCAGGTGCTGGCCAGGCAGAGCAGCAGGAAGGGCACTTACCTGAGCTGCTCTCTCAGCGCCTTCCTGGACTTGGCCTTCTTCCCGGGTTTGGCAGAGAAAGCAGCGACCCCGATCCCGAAGCCTTGGCCGTCAGGCTCGCCCACGAGGTGACCGTCAGCGTCCATGAGCCCTGCCTGGGTAGAGGCCAGACGCAGGGCTGAGGGTTAGAGCGAGGGTTTGGGCCCCTTGGGGAGACAAGTAAATATGGGCTCAGGTGAGCATGTCTAGCTCGCATCAAGATGTGGCTGCCGCCGCTGCTGCTGTTGGCTGCAGGCTGTCCCCAACAAATCTGTCTCTGCCCAGCCCATCAAATGGCCACGTGCCACATCAACTCCGCTCACTGGTCTGGCATTTCATTTCATACCTGAGGATCCTAAGGCCTGTTCCCAACCCAACTCCAGGCATTGGTTTTGTTTATTATTAGCCTTGTTTCCAATTTTGGAGATCATTTTTAATCACGTATGGTTACTCTTGCAGAGGTCACCCCATACTCATCCTGGTATTACCTTTCTCTGTGACAACCCTAGATCATCTTTATGCAGGACACTTGCTGCCTGTGGAAAGGTCTGGGGATAAAAATCTGACGTGAATGCTGTCAGCAAGAGGCAACCGTGCTTACCTTCTGGACAGCAGAAATGGTTGCAAAGTCATTCTTGTCTATGAGGGTGTACTTCCGGCGCAAATTGGATTCCACTTCCTGTTCCTGTTGGCTTGGGAGAGAGAGTAAGAGAATACTTCATATCTGGGGCCACGCTGAAACTACTAGAAAAGAACTGAGTACGGGAGTTAGATGTCGTTTGGGTGTGGCCCCTTGTGAAGGAGCCAGGCCCTTACCATGAACCATACCAGATAAAAGAAGCTCATTCTATGTCCCTGAATCCCCAGTGTACACACCCCTTGTCAAGCCCCCAAATCTGCAGGGCCCGCCCTATGTGCCAGGCACATATGCTCCAAGGTGACTTTAACAGGACTGTAAGCCTGCACTGGGGTGGGCCACACTTCCCCACCTGAGTTCTGTCTCTAACAGGCCCTTTGGAATCATGTGACCAGCTTCTGTGACATCACCCAGCACAGGCCACTCAGGCTACAGGTATGTGTGTACTCAAATAAACCACAAATGCCTCCTGAGGTGGGGCTGGGGGAACAGGGAGTAATCGTGATGTCTTGGCCATGTTCAGGGCATCCTGTCCAGTTGGTAACCTCAGGAAACATCCACTAGGACGGCCTCCTCTCTGAGTGGCCCTGGAATGGAGGGCTGTCCACCAGGCTGCCCCCTGGAAGGGAAGGGCAGGAGGATCTGAGCTCAGGGGCAGCGACTTTCAGGGACACCGGGGCCCAAGCATATCCCGAGGACTCTGAGCTGTAAGTCAGGCGGGTAGGGAGGGTCCCCTACCTCAGAACCACCCGGAACTGGTTGAACACCTCCTGGATCTGTCTGAGGTTAATTATCTGGAGAGAAGAGAGCAAAGCAGAAGTCAGACCACAGCACCAGGGGACCGAGGCTGTGTCTGTGTTGGTAGATGTGTTAGGACCCCTGCACTGGCCCGTTGACAATGTCTCAAGAACAGGGAAGCTGCAAACAGCCTCTCAACAAAGGGGCAGTACAAGCCCTTCTCAAGAACAGAGGAACACCTGGTAAACAGCTTTCTAACCAAGTGTTTACTGAGGCTATAAAAGTCACCTTTTCTAATGAAGATTTCTAGGAAATAAAAATGACTCTAGTTCTTAAAAATACAAAGAAAAGCTTGACCAGGCGGTGGCACAGTGGATATAGTGTCGGACTGGGATGCAGAGGACCCAGGTTCGAGACCCCGAGGTCGCCGGCTTGGGCGCAGGCTCATCTGGTTTGAGCAAAAGCCCACCAGCTTGGACCCAAGGTCGCTGGCTCAAGCAAGGGGTTACTTGGCCTGCTGAAGGCCCACAGTCAAGGCACATATGAGAAAGCAATCAATGAACAACTGAGGTGTCGCAACGAAAAACTGATGATTGATGCTTCTCATCTCTCTCGTTCCTGTCTGTCCCTATCTATCCCTCTCTCTGACTCTCTCTCTCTGTCTCTGTAAAAAAAAAAGTATGAGGAAAAAAATACAAAGAAAAAATTTAAACGTGTTGTCCTCAGTTCTCTCCTGCTTCCACAAGGTTCCACTGCACACCTTTCCGTGTGGGCACAGACGTGTACATGCCCGTGGCTGGAGGACAGCCATCGGCCTCCCCTCGTCCCTGTAACCCACAGGAATGACCACACCTTTCCGTGTGGGCACAGACGTGTACATGCCCGTGGCTGGAGGACAGCCATCGGCCTCCCCTCGTCCCTGTAACCCACAGGAATGACCACACCTTTCTGTGTGGGCACAGACGTGTACATGCCCGTGGCTGGAGGAAGGCCATCGGCCTCCCCTCGTCCCTGTAACCCACAGGAATGACCACACCTTTCCGTGTGGGCACAGACGTGTACATGCCCGTGGCTGGAGGACAGCCATCGGCCTCCCCTCGTCCCTGTAACCCACAGGAATGACGTCTGACCAAGGGTCAGCCTGGGGCTGCTCTTGCTGGGGGTTCAAGAAGAGCCCACCCCTCAGCTGTCCCAGCTGCCCACAGTGATGACAGGACAGGGGTCTGCCCATGCAGTTCCCTGATGAAGAATTGCTGGCCTGCACGATAAAAACAGAATTGCATCTCACTCCCTGATGCTCCTTCCCTGTGTGGCTTCCTCCTAGGCTCACTCCAACATGGGCCCAGGGGGTCTTCCTTAGAGACAACCAGCATGACTGTCATCCTTCACCGGCCTTATTCCACCTGCCACAGCCCGCACCGGAGGTGCTTCAGCTGCGTCCATCCCAGCTCAGTCACTCTTCCCACTTTGTAGGCGAGGTACCGGAGTGCGCGAGCTAGGGCATTTTGTGGTCACTCAGCAAGGAGAACGCTTCGCTGGGACTCCGTCCAGAGCAGCCCGGCTCCAGGACCTCCTGTGTGCTCTAGGCTAAGGTTAGGCTACTGGCCGTGCTGGGGGGTATCCACGACCTTTTACCCCTAAACACGTAGCTGAGGCTCTGGTGGGCTGAAGGGAGGCTGAGGCTGAGGGTCCGCCACCACCCACCCCATGCCCATTGCACCCCCGAGGTGTGAGGTTCCAAGGCCAGCACAGCGCAAGTCGGGGCGTGCCCGGGACAGGGAGGCCCAGGGCGCTGGACACGGTGCGGCCAGGGAGGGTTCCTTACGTCAATCTCGTCCAGCGTCCCATCCAGGAACCTCCGCACCTGGGAGTGGATCTCGGCAATCTGGTTTTCATCCATGGGGTCGTAGTTCACAAGGGGGCGGTTGGCCTTGGAGGAGGATCAAGATCATGTCCGTAAGCTCGATGCACCTGAGCCCCCGAGTAGGAGGCTGTCTGAGAACCGAGGTGGGGAGGTTGGGCACAGGCCCTGGTTCCTAAACCAGCCCCATGCCCTTCACCATCAGGTCCTGGCAGAGAGGGCCTGACTCACAGGACAGGTGCTCTGGTCAGCGACGGACAACTGAGTCACTGAGGGAAGCAAAAGCCCCCAATGTGGGCCTGCTGCTCCAAGCAACGGGGTTCTACTGGAGGATCCGAGGACGAGGGCCATGGGAGGGAGGGCTGTCTCTGTCTTGAGGCCCCTCTGGACCATGGGCATCAATCCAGGCAGACCACTGGAGGACCCCTCCCCGCCCCTGCACTGCTGGCTCCTGGCTGCTTCCCCTGCACACCCCGAGCCTGCCCCACCTCCCCTGACCTTGACTCATCGTGTCTGCCCCTGTATCCCAACCTGCCAGGCCCCATCGTCCCGCCTACTGCCCATCTCTGCTCCCTGACCATCGGATACCCCTGCCCATGAGGCAGCCCGGGCCCCCCAGTCTCTGTCCCCTCTGTCTCCCTGACTATTTGGCCCCCTACCCATCTGGCTCCTGTCCACCCAGTCCTTCTGCCTCCAACCCGAGTCCCTCTAGCATTCTAGTCTCTCCCAGCCCCTTACCAGGCTGTCATGGATGGCTAACTCCTGCTTGAGCAGTGCCAGCTCCTTCTCCAGGTTCTTGACCATTCGCTGCCAGGGAAGCACAGTTGGTGGGGGCAGGGAGGAGAGTCAGTGAGGCCGCCCTGCTTCTCCCACTTCCAGCCCACAATTCTCTACCTGCTCAGACACTCTAGCCCTTCCTGGTGATCCATGGCCTAGGATCTCAGCATCTGGACAATGCCCTCCCCACTGGTGACTATTTCCCAACTGGGCGAGTTTAGGGCCTGAGGGGCCTCAGCAGTCCCTGGCCTCCGCCTCTTGCAGCAGAGAGGACTAAGAACAGAGTAAGCACAAGCATCCCTAGAGCAATCTCAAAACCCAGCTCCCAGGAGCTCTGGGCACACTTCCAGCACACCAGGATAATGGTCCTCTCAGTGCAGCCCACGCCTCCAGGAAGCCCTCCATGCACAGCCGTACCTTCCGCCCTCACCCTGCCCAATCACTGCATAAACCCATCACCATTCCCACTGATCATCATGTGTGTCACCTCCAATTTTTGGCTGCTACCAACAATGCTGTAAGAACATCTCTGTACTTATATCTCTGGGTCCTTACAGGTTTCTGTAGGATAACACGGTGTCCTCTGTGTCTCTGCGTGATCTGCCTCCCATGACCTTTTTCCTACTGTGCTCCACTCTCCCACTAAACTAGCACACCACCAGCTCCGCCCTGCCAGCCCCGCTGCCCAGCACAGTCCTCTCCTAGGCATTTTCATGGCTCCCTCCTGCACTTCCTTCAAGGCTTTGTTCAAAAGCTTCTAAATTAGGCATACTTCAATCGCCGTATGGAAGACGGCCCCCAACGCCCACACCACTCTTTAAAATGTCGCTCTAATTTTGTCAAGGCACGTATCACCAGCATACCCTAGAGCACTGCTGTCTAATAGAACTTTCTATAATGATGGAAATGTTCTATATCTGTGCCACAAGCCACTTACAGCTATTAAGCACTTGCAATGTGACGAGTGTGATGAAGAAAGTCAATTTTAAATTTGACTTAATTTTAACTACTTAACCACTTGCACGAAGTGGGTACTATGTTGAACGAGCAAAGCTTTAGAACAAACCTATTTTGGTTTTTAAATGTTTTTAAAGAAAAATTGCAAAAAGATTAATTAAGTAATTTTTATAAATGTATGTTTAAGGTATACACATGATGCTTTTATATACAGATACATAATGAAATGAGTACACAGTCAATCTAATTAACATATGATGGTATCTCCTCAACTAGTTAGCATTTTTGTGTGTGGTAAGAGTATCTGAGATCTACTTTCTTTTTTTCCTATTTTCTTTTTTTTTTTTTGACAGAGAAACAGACAAACAGAGGAACAGATAGGGGCAGACAGGAAGGGAAAGAGATCAGAAGCATCAATTCTTCATCACGGCACCTTAGTTGTTCATTGATTGCTTTCTTATATGTGCCCTGGCCAGGGGGCTTACAGCAGAGTGAGTGACCCCTTGCTCAAGCCAGCAACCTTGGGGTCATGTCTATGATCCCACACTCAAGCCAGCGACCCTGTGCTCAAGCTGGTGAGCCCACACTCATGCCAAAGACCTCAGGGTTTCAAACTTGGGTCCTCTGTGTCCCAGTCTGACACTCTATCCACTGTGCCACTGCCTGGTCAGGCTGAGACCTATTTTCTTAGCAAGTTTCCAGTATACATTGCAGCATTATTGACTCTACTCACCATGTTGGACATCAGATGCCCAGAACTTATTCATCTTATTACTGAGCATTTGTACCCCTTGACCAACAACACTTCCCCATTCCTCAACCCCGGCCAGCACTCCTGGTAACCACCACTCTACTTTCTGCTTATATACTTGACTTTTCTATATCTCACGTGCAAGTTGGATTATCATGCAGTTTTTTGGGTGTGTCTGCTTTATTTCACTTAGCATAAGGTCCTTCAGGCCCATCCATGTTGCAAATGGCAGGATCAGGAATTGACCTGTTTCTTATGTGTATTATATCTGTCTCTCCCACTCCCAGCGGACTGACAGTTCTTCAAGGACAGAGATTGGTGTTTTTATTTGTATACTAACGCATCCCAAGTGCTTTAAAAAGTGCCTAGCTCATAGTAAGCGCTCTATAAACTTTAGGTGAATGGGTCAGTGATATATTTCCAGAAACAGAATTGCTAAGTCATTTTACAGTTGATAGATACTGTCTGAGTGCCTTCCGTGTAAGAGACACAAGGGACTTGATGCTGAGACCCTTCACCATAAACGACAGGGCTTCTTTTTTTTTTTTTTTTTTTTTTTTAAATTTTTTTTTTTTAATTTTATTCATTTTAGAGAGGAGAGAGAAAGGGAGAGAGAGAGACAGAGAGGGAGAGAGAGGAGAGAGAGACAGAGAGAGAAGGTGGGAAGGAGCTGGAAGCATCAACTCCCACATGTGCCTTGACCAGGCAAGCCCAGGGTTTCGAACCGGCGACCTCAGCATTTCCAGGTCGACGCTTTATCCACTGAGCCACCACAGGTCAGGCATGGCTTCTTTTAATTGTCAAAAAATGACCACTGCTGGCCGGTTGGCTCAGCGGTAGAGCGTCGGCCTGGCGTGCAGGGGACCCGGGTTCGATTCCCGGCCAGGGCACACAGGAGTAAGCGCCCATTTGCTTCTCCACCCCCACCCTCCTTCCTCTCTGTCTCTCTTCCCCTCCCGCAGCCAAGGCTCCATTGGAGCAAAGATGGCCCGGGCGCTGGGGGTGGCTCCTTGGCCGTTGCCCCAGGCGCTAGAGTGGCTCTGGTCGCGGCAGAGCGTCGCTCCGGAGGGGCAGAGCATTGCCCCCTGGTGGGCAGAGCATTGCCCCTGGTGGGCGTGCCGGGTGGATCCCGGTCGGGCGCATGCGGGAGTCTGTCTGACTGTCTCTTCCCGTTTCCAGCTTCAGAAAAAATACAAAAAAAAAAAAAAAAAAGACCACTGGAGGGCGCCCTTGACAGCTGGATGCAGAGACCAAAGCTGTGACCAGTCTACAGCAAGAGGTGGCAAAAGCCTGGAGTCCTGGATGCTCAGTGGCAATTCAGGACACAAAGCCTTATAGTCAAGGCACATGACCAGGGTCTATTCTGCCTCTGCCCCTCTTGGTAGCACAAAGATTGTCTCCTTAAGGTGGGTTTCCTATGAGGTGACCAGGAGAGGCTAGTTGGCCCCCTCCCAGCTGAGTGGTCTCAGCTCTAGAAAATGCCTCATGTCCCAGCTGGGGAAAGTCTGGCTGAACTGTTGGGGGTCTCTAGCTGGATGAGTCTGTCCAATGTGGCACAGAGAGCCAGGGTTAGACCACTGGGCCAATCAGGTGATTGAGAAAATGGGCCATCTGCTCCCAAGGGTCCCCAGCCTCCATGTCACACCCTGGAGCATGCATGCCACTTCTAAGGCCTGGCAGGTTTAGTGGCCTCCACTGACTCTCTTCTATGGACTGGAGAGAAGCTGCTTAAAAACAAAGGGCTGGAGCAGCAGAGCCCACGGAACAGGGTCTGGCAGCACCACCTGGCTGGCCAAGCCTTATAAAAAGCAGAAGCATTTCCTGGATGGGCTCAATGCCTTGGAAATAGCACAGACTCACAAAAGTTCCCTGATGCTCAGGTGCTTTCATCAAAACATAATGAGGGTAAGTCCAGCACCAGGCTAGGAGCAGCCCTCAGCCTGGAAAGTTTCCCTATTGCTACCCCACTACAGCCTGCAGGTGTACTTCCTCTTGGCAAAGGAGGGTACCCCAAGTTTCTCACCTCACAGAATCACAGCCTGACGGAGTGGGAGGGTCACCCGAGGTCATCAGTCCAACCTTCCTAGTTCACAGATGAATACCGAGGCTCTGAGTCTGAGCAACGCCCCATGTAGAGCTGGTGCCAGAGGTGGGTCAGGAACCCAGTCTCCTGCCTTACGGGCAGCCCCACCAGCCAAGGGAATTCGCAGGAGCTATTCCACCCCCTTGAAGACAGGTGTCAGTACTGAAGATGGTCCTGGGAACAAGCTGAGAGCACTGGCTACAGTCTAGGAATGGTGGCAACCAATATAATTCTCCATGTCTCTCTCAAGAATTCGGGCTTATTAAAGGAAAATGCTTATCATCAGGATTATCAGCACCTTCATCTTTCATGACATGGAGATGTGGTTGTCCAGGACCAACAATGCAGATTTCAGAACAAATATTACATTAAACAGCCTGACCAAGTGGTGGTGCAGTGGATAGAGCATCGGACTGGGACGCAGAGGACCCAGGTTCAAGACCTCGAGGTCGCCTGCTTGAGCGCAGGCTCACCTGGCTTGAGCAAAGCTCACCAGCTTGAGCGCAGGGTTGCTGGCTTGAGCAAAGGGTCACTCAGTTTGCTGGGGACCCCCGTCAAGGCACATATGAGAAATCAATCAATGAACAACTAAGGTGCCACAGCAAAGAACACTGGGGAACAATTTTCTTTTTCATTTTCTATTGCATGAGGTTTTAGAACTGTTTCTATATATTTCTGCATTGCTGATTCCAAATCTGAAATCCGTTTCTTTGTTGCATGCTCTAGTTTTTATGCAATTTTAATTTTTTTTGTTACAGTTAATGGCATGCATTTTTTAAAATTAATTTTAATGGGGTGACATTGATAAATCAGGGTACATATGTTCAGAGAAAACATCTCTAGGTTATTTTGACATTTGATTATGCTGCATTCCCATCACCCAAAGTCCAATTGTATTAAAAATATGGAACACTTCACGAATTTGCGCGTCATCCTTGTGCAGGGGCCATGCTAATCTTCTCTGTATCGTTCCAATTTTAGTATATGTGCTGCTGAAGTGAGCACGCATGCATTGGTTTTTAAATTGGAGTTAAAGGGCAACGACTCTTGGATTGAACATAACCACAAGGCAATTAATGTTTTACAAACATCACTTTTACATAATTATAGTTGTTTTTAAATGTAAAAAATTATTATCTGATAAAAACACCCTCTTATTTTGTTTTAAGATTGAATCATGGCTTCTTCAAGTAGGCGTAAATGTAAGAATAGTCCTGACACCTTCTGTTATATATGTGGCTGTTACACACTTCAACGTCAAAGGTGCAATATTTCATCATTTGTGACACATGCATGTATTGTCTATTTTCAAGTTCCCCTTGGCGATCAAGACAAGAATTGGGCTCCTCATATTGTGTGTCATGATTGTGAGGAAATGCTTCCTGACTGGACAAAAGGAAAATGCAAAGGAGTGCCTTTTGGTATTCCTATGGTTTAGCATGAACCTAAGGACCACAGCAGTGACTTTATTTCTGTCTGATCCATACAGAGGGTATCAGCAAGAAATAATGGCATATGATTGCATATCCTAATATTCCTTCAGCAATACGACCTATCCCACACTCTGAGACACTCCCGGTTCCAGTTTTCAATGGTTTTATTTCTTCTAAGGACGAAAAAAGTGAACATGGTGATCAAGTGTATTTTGATAAGATGCATGAGGAAATGGTTGTAGAATCTGAAGGGTCTTCTTCTGATGCCAAGCAGTCATTAACCCCTCAGCAGTTTAGCCAACCCGAATTGTATGGCTTAGTAAGAGATTTGGGCCTAGTGGATCAAAAAGCTTTGGTACATATATACTATGGAATACTACTCAGCCATAAGAAATGATGACATCAGATCATTTACAACAACATGGATGGAACTTGATAACATTATACTGAGCGAAATAAGTAAATCAGAAAAAACTAAGAACTATATGATTCCATACATAGGTGGGACATAAAAATGAGACTCAGAGACATGGACAAGAGTGGGGGGGTTATGGGGTGGGGGGAAGGAGAAGGAGGGGGTTGGAGGAGGGGAGGGGCACAAAGAAAACCAGTTAGAAGGTGACGGAAGACAATTGGACTTTGGGTGATGGGAATGCAGCATAATCAAATGTCAAATTAACCTAGAGATGTTTTCTCTGAACATATGTACTCTGATTTATCAATGTCACCCCATTAAAATTAATTTAAAATTTATTTTTTTTTACGGAGACAGAGAGAGAGTCAGAGAGAGGGATAGACAAACAGGAATGGAGAGATGAGAAGCATCAATCGTTAGTTTTTTGTTGCATATTGTGACACCTTAGTTGTTCATTGATTGCTCTCTCACATGTGCCTTGACCGAGGGCCTTCAGCAGACCGAGTAACCCCTTGCTTGAGCCAACGACCTTGGGTCCAAGCTGGTGAGCTTTTGCTCAAACCAGATGAGTCTGCTCTCAAGCTGGCGACCTCGGGGTCTCGAACCCAGGTCCTTGGCATCCCAGCCCGATGCTCTATCCACTGTGCCACCGCCTGGTCAGGCTATTAAAAAAAATTTTTTTTTAAAGATTTGGGCCTATCAAAGAAAGCAGCTGAGTAATTAGCCTCCAGGCTTCAAGAAAAGAATGTACTTCACTGGTCAGTTAAAGTATCCAATTTTCCAATTTCAGGAAGCGTGAACAAACTTTTGTGGACTTTTTTCTGAAGACAAACACTTTGTTTACCATCATGATATCAGTATAGTCTTCTCAGCCAGCTAGGTGTTACCACTTACAGTCCAACAGAATGGCGGCTATTTCTTGACAGCTCTAAACGGAGTCTGAAATGTGTTCTTCTACACAACGGTAATGTTTATGCAGTGGTTCCAATTGGTTATTCAGCTCATCTGCAAGAAGATTATAATGACATAAAAATTGTCCTCGACTTTCTGAAGTATGAGGAGCATAACTGGATCATTTGTGTGGATCTTAAAATGGAAATTTCCTGCTAGGACAACAGAGAGGTTTCATGAAGAATCCTTGCTTTCTGTGTTTGTGGGACAGCCGAGCTCAGGAGAAACACTGGACACAGAAGGAGTGGCCGAAATGTGAAGCTCTGGAAGTAGGGATGCAAAATATTGTGAATGAACCTGTAGTTAATTGAGACAGGATCATTTTCCCCCCACTTCACATCAAACTTGGCTTAATGAAGCAGTTTGTTCAGGCTTTCAACATATTATTTCTGTTTTTCCTGCCTTGTCTTTGAAGAAGATAAAAGCAGGTGTATTCGATGGACCTCAAATTCGAACCCTCATACGTGACAAAGAATTTGCCAGGAAGATGAATAAGGAGGAGAAAGCAGCATGGCAGTCTTTTGTGGCAGTTACAAAGAACTTCCTTGGCAACAAAAAAAGCAGAAAACTATGAACTTCTCGTTCAAAGGATGCTGTTGGCTTTCTGTGACATTGGATGTAACATGAGTGTTAAGATTCACTGCCTGAGCAGTCACCTTGATAAGTTTCCCGAAAATCTTGGAGCTGTTAGTGATGAGCAGACTGCTGCTGGAGCATCAAACGAGATTGTCCTCAACAAGTACACAAACACAAGAGCTACAAACACAAATTTTTGTCTGAATAGAATTTAAATAAGTTTTGTGCAAATTTTATGATTAAAATAAATGTTTTAATATGTTCTATTTAGAAATTGTAGACAAATTCTGATGCAATCATATATTTTAGTGTATTAGTGTATTTACTGCATTATATAAATTATTATGATGCCCAAGAAGACATTCTACTTCATTATGTCAAACTAAATGTCGAAAAATTTACAATAAGATGAAAACTTAAAATCTTGAATTGCAAAAAAAGTGTAGCTTACAGAGAAAAACTAATGTCAGATTTGAGATCAGCACACTAGAATTAGGTAAGAACAAGTGTTTTTGTGGATGCAACAAAAATTTTGTTCCCCAGTGGAACTGATGCTTCTCATCTGTCTCCCTTTCTGTCTGTCTGTCCCTATCTGTCCTTCTCTCTCTCTCTCTGTCCCTGTCAAAAAAAAAAAACAAAAACAAATAAAACCCTTAGTTATTCCTCGGTACCCACAGGGAATTAGTTCCAGGACTCCCCATCCCCATGGACACCAAAATCCCAGGATGCTCAAGTCTGCTACATAAAATGGCATAGATCAATGCATATAGTTGGGTCTTTGTATCCACAGACTCCCAATTGCAGATAAAAAAAATAAATTAGCCTGACCAGGCGGTGGCGCAGTGGATAGAGTGTCGGACTGGGATGCGGAAGACCCAGGTTCGAGACCCCGAGGTCGCCAGCTTGAGCGCAGGCTCATCTGGTTTGAGCAAAGGCTCACCAGCTTGAGCCCAAGGTCGCTGGCTCGAGCAAGGGGTTACTCGGTCTGCTGTAGAACCACGGTCAGGGCACATATGGGAAAGCAATCAATGAACAACTAAGATGTCACAACGAAAAACTGATGATTGATGCTTCTCATCTCTCTCCGTTCCCGTCTGTCTGTCCCTATCTATCCCTCTCTCTGACTCTCTCTGTCTCTGTAAAACAAACAAACAAACAAAAAACCTTAAAAAAAATTAAATTAAATTAAAATTTAAAAATTACATTAAACAGCAGGGAGGTCCTTCCTGGCAGGCACAACGCCCACCCAGCCAGTTTCACAGGTGGTAATGTGATTGTCCTGAGCTAAGTAAGAGAACATCAAGTACGAAAATAAGAAAAATAAATAAACTTAAAGCTACAGAAAAGGATAGCAATTAACACCATGAAACTAAATCGGACCACCCCCAAATCTGAACTTGACAGCATGCAGCCGTATTGGCAATTGTTTTGTTTTCTAAGAAATAAAACATTTCAGATAAATGTGAAGTCCCTGTGTACCCCAGCCCACGTCCATTCCCCCTGTCATCCCAGAGGGAACTTCCGGCCCCATTTGATTCTTGTTACTACCGCATGCTTTTTCTTCTACTGCACACACACATACACAGGTGGTACCCCTCTTAGGATGGTTCGGCTGATAATTTTTTGACATTATGATAGTAAAATAGCGATGCATGTTCAGCAGAAACCAACTAGGCTAAACTATGATGTTTGGTAGGTTAAAAGCACTAAAAAAAATTTTTCCCCCCATTAATTTGAGGTGAAGGGAAGAAGGAGAGAGAGAGAGAAGCATTAACTCATTGTTCCACTTGTTTGTTCCATTTATTGTAGTTGTGCACTCATTGGTTGCTTCTCATGTGCGCCCTGACCAGGGATTGAACCCACAACCTAGGTATACCAGGACGATGCTTTATCCACTGAGCAACCCTGCCAGGGCCAATGCATTGTCCACTTATGATATTTCCAATTTAGGAGGGTTTATCAGGATGTAACCCCATTGTCAGTCAAGGAGCATCTGTATCCATGAATGATAATCAGTATCACTTTGCATGTTTCTTTCTGTTTTAAGGTTTTACAGAGGGAGGAGAGGGCAGGGTAGCAAGAAATAGCTACTCATAGTTGCTTCACTTTAGTTGTCCATTGGTTGCCTGTCCTGTATGCCTTCACCAGGCAAGCCAGGGCTTCAGAGCCCAGCAACCTCAGCATTCCAGGTTGACGCTCTATGGACTGCGCCACCACGGGCCAGGCTGCGTGTTTTAATTCTTGGTGTAGATGTTAGATGCTATAATTTGGACCACGTCAGTCCTCACGTGAGATCATCCATGCTCACAGTCCTCGTTTTGGCTCTCTCCCTGCACAAGTCATTTCTCTGCTTTCCTGTTAAAGACTACTGATCACATTCCTAACTTTTTTCTATTACAATAAGCAGTGTGAACACTGTCTTCTGTAAATCTCTCTTTCAAACAATTTTTTAATTCATTAATTTTAGTGAGAGAGGAAGGGGGAAGACAGAGAGAGACAGGAACATTGATTTCTTCCTGTATGTGCCCTGACCAGGGATCAAACTGGCAATCTCTGCGCTTTGAATTGATTTTGTAACCAACCAGCTATCTGGCCAGGGCTCTTCTGTAAATCTCTCTCTCTCTTTTTTAAAGATTTTATTTATTGGTTTCTTTTTTTAGAGTGAGAGAGAGAGAGAGAGAGAGAAAGGTGTGGGGGAGGGAGCGAGAAGCATCAATTCTTCATGTGCTTGACCAGGAAAGCCCGGGGTTTTGAACCTGCAACCTCAGTGTTCTAGGTCGATGCTTTATCCACTACACCACCACAGGTCAGGCTTGTGAATCTCTTTACACACATAGCTGAGAATGTCTCTAGACTAGATACATAGAACCGACAGATGGATCCGTAGAAGTGAGCAGAGTGCTAGCTTAACATTCACTGAGCATTTACAACATGAGAGCACTGTGCTAAAAGGTTCCCACCTACGATCCTATTCTTCACAACATGTTTTTTGAGAGTGGCTTCTATTACTCCCCAAGTTCACAAATGAAGAAACTGAGGCTCAGAAAGAGTAAGTCTCTTACTGAGGTTATACAGCTGATGAAGGACAAGCTGCTGAGCCAGGAAGGCCCAACACAGGGGCCGGGACAGCCCAGAGCAGGGGCCGGGACAGCCCAGCGCAGGGGCCGGGACAGCCCAGCGCAGGGGCCGGGACAGCCCAGAGCAGGGGCCGGGACAGCCCAGCGCAGGGGCCGGGACAGCCCAGAGCAGGGGCCGGGACAGCCCAGAGCAGGGGCCGGGACAGCCCAGCGCAGGGGCCGGGACAGCCCAGAGCAGGGGCCGGGACAGGGGCCGGGACAGCCCAGAGCAGGGGCCGGGACAGCCCAGTGCAGGGGCCGGGACAGCCCAGCGCAGGGGCCGGGACAGCCCAGAGCAGGGGCCGGGACAGCCCAGAGCAGGGGCCGGGACAGCCCAGTGCAGGGGCCGGGACAGGGGCCGGGACAGCCCAGAGCAGGGGCCGGGACAGCCCAGCGCAGGGGCCGGGACAGCCCAGCGCAGGGGCCGGGACAGCCCAGAGCAGGGGCCGGGACAGCCCAGCGCAGGGGCCGGGACAGCCCAGCGCAGGGGCCGGGACAGCCCAGCACAGGGGCCGGGACAGCCCAGCACAGGGGCCGGGACAGGGGCCGGGACAGCCCAGAGCAGGGGCCGGGACAGCCCAGAGCAGGGGCCGGGACAGCCCAGCGCAGGGGCCGGGACAGGGGCCGGGACAGCCCAGCGCAGGGGCCGGGACAGCCCAGCGCAGGGGCCGGGACAGCCCAGCGCAGGGGCCGGGACAGCCCAGAGCAGGGGCCGGGACAGCCCAGCGCAGGGGCCGGGACAGCCCAGCGCAGGGGCCGGGACAGCCCAGAGCAGGGGCCGGGACAGCCCAGCGCAGGGGCCGGGACAGCCCAGAGCAGGGGCCGGGACAGCCCAGTGCAGGGGCCGGGACAGCCCAGAGCAGGGGTCGGGACAGCCCAGAACAGGGGCCACGACAGCCCAGAGCAGGGGTCGGGACAGCCCAGAGCAGGGGCCGGGACAGCCCAGAACAGGGGCCACGACAGCCCAGAGCAGGGGTCGGGACAGCCCAGAGCAGGGGCCGGGACAGCCCAGAGCAGGGGTCGGGACAGCCCAGAGCAGGGGCCGGGACAGCCCAGAACAGGGGCCACGACAGCCCAGAGCAGGGGTCGGGACAGCCCAGAGCAGGGGCCGGGACAGCCCAGAGCAGGGGTCGGGACAGCCCAGAGCAGGGGCCGGGACAGCCCAGAACAGGGGCCACGACAGCCCAGAGCAGGGGTCGGGACAGCCCAGAGCAGGGGCCGGGACAGCCCAGCGCAGGGGCCGGGACAGCCCAGAGCAGGGGCCGGGACAGCCCAGCGCAGGGGCCGGGACAGCCCAGAGCAGGGGCCGGGACAGCCCAGCACAGGGGCCGGGACAGCCCAGCGCAGGGGCCGGGACAGCCCAGAGCAGGGGCCGGGACAGCCCAGCACAGGGGCCGGGACAGCCCAGCACAGGGGCCGGGACAGCCCAGAGCAGGGGCCGGGACAGCCCAGCACAGGGGCCGGGACAGCCCAGAGCAGGGGCCGGGACAGCCCAGAGCAGGGGCCAGGATCCTTCATGACTGAGCTGGTGGTCCTCGAAGTGCAGCCGCAGAACAGCAGCAGCAGCAGGGTCACTGGGGGACTTCTAGAAATGAGAATCCTCAGGCCCCACGCCAGACTGACACCATCAGGAACTAAGGGGATGGGTCCAGGGACCTGTGGTTCGACAGGCTCACAGGGTGATTCTGATTCCTGCTCAAGTCTGAGAACCAGCTCCAAGCTCTGTTCCCTCCTCAACCTCCAAACCATGGCCAAGTCCCACAGAGCCAGAGGGACTGTCATTTTCCTGCAGGACTGAGACTCTGGAAAGTTTAACTGGTTTGTCACGAGCTGAGGGCATGCACATGCTCCTGTCTGCAGAACTGTGATTCCGTAGCATTTTGAAGGAAAGCCAAATGATCAGTGCATGTGTCTACTTTACTAGATGTTGCCAAAATGCTCTCCAAAGTGGCTGTATCCATCTACTCTGACCAGAAATAGAGGCATTCCTGTTGCAGGACATCTCGCCGCCATTTGGCATTGTCAAAAAATTCTAATTATTGCTAGTCTTGGGTGAAATTCCACTAAGGTTTTAAATCACATTTTCCCAAGTAATGGTAATGCTGAGCATTCCCTCTAACTGGTCAGCTCTGCTTGCTGGGAGGGATTACTTAGTCTGGGAGGCAGGCGGTTCTGTGGCCACATACCCAGTTGAGTCTGAGACACGGTCCTCACTGCTTTAGCTCTGAAACAGTTAGCTTTGGGGAGCTTTCGTACAGAAACCCGGGGTACTTGGCAGCCCTGAAGCCCGACATGTGACCTGGGTGGAGGTCTGGCCTTGCCCTTTCACCTTAATGGCAGCCCCCAAGGGGGTGTCCAGGGACTCTGAGGACCCTGGCCTACCCCGGAATGGAAAGGGACTGACCCAGGATCGCATCTTTGGCTGAGGCAGGAAGGGAAGCCAGCTCATGTGACCCAGGCAGCAAACCCACACACCTTCCCCATGGTGAGAGGCCCGCCCCTAAGTCCCTGAGTACCTCAGCATCGTGCTTTTCGTTGATGGCAGGCTCAGTGGTGACCAGCTTCATCCTGCTTGCGAACCGCAGTGACGAGAGCTGAAGACAGATCAGACAGACCTCTATGTTTTTGGCCAATTGCTTATGAGCAGAGACATTTGCAAAACAGGTAAAAGGAGTCTACGAGGAATAACAAGTCCTTGCCTAGAGAGGCGCCCCCGAGTTGGACTGCAGGGTCTCCTGGGCCCACAGAGTGATGCCAGGGGGGTCTTGCCCCAGTCCCTCTGGAGGGACAGCCAGCCAGGGGCAGCTAGGGCTGGGCGCCCACAAGGCAGCCGCACAAGCAGGTGCTGGGGAAACAGCCTTCGTGCTGCCCACGGCACTGATGTCAGGGGGCTGGGCAGCGGCCTCCCTGCAGTGGGAGCAGTCAGCGGTGGCAGCAGGCCAGCCTGTGGTCCCAACCTCTGCCATGCTGGGCTGACTCAGGGCACGGAAACAGGGAAGCAGATGTGGAGGGGGGATGGGTCACCTAGAAGTGGCCCACAGGGAGGAATGCATGGGCTCTTTCTCGGGGCAATCTGGTCTGGTGGGTAAGAGCTCTGCCACTGGCCAGCGGTGACCTCAGACAGATCCTGGAGCTTCTCTGTCAAGTTGGGAGACCTGCCCTACAGGGTCGCCGGGAGCCTTGGTGAGGAGGTGTGTCATGTGCTCTGGGCAGAACTGGCCCACAGAGAGCCCTCAGGGAGAGCCTCAGTCATTACAGTTGAAGTTGCTCCCGCGTGGGGTGAGCTCAGACTCCCACTCCAAGCACAGAACTCCTGTAGACACATGGAGCGCCAACGCATAAAGCAGCACAATCCATGACAAGAACTGTTTTAAAGCATTTGGAGAAGAGAATCATTAGCTTCCACAACCCCAATATGTCTTTGTCCCAAGACCCCAAAACCCCTCTAGCAGCTCCTTGGGACTCTGTGGGCTCAGTTCTGGACATAGATCTCAAGCGGTGTGGGCCCAAGCTTCTGGGAATAGTAGGTACCAGGAGAGTTGCCTCCTCTTCAGGGACCATCTCTGGGGTGGGGATAAGGGCACAGAGGCCTGCCACTGTCTCAGAGGGCATCTTTCTCTCTCTTTTTTTTTTTTATTCATTTTAGAGAGGAGAGAGAGAGAGACAGAGAGAGACAGAGAGGAGAGAGAGAAGGGGGGAGAAGCTGGAAGCATCAACTCCCATATGTGCCTTGACCAGGCAAGCCCAGGGTTTCAAACTGGCGACCTCAGCATTTCCAGGTTGACGCTTTATCCACTGCGCCACCACAGGTCAGGCAAGGGCATCTTTCTCAACAGGCAGCCGAAGGCCCAGTGTTCATATGGCTCCTCTTGGGGTTCAGCCATGTTTTGTGACACCCTGAGAGCAGGGAGTTCCTGGGGCCGTCCTCTGGGGATGCTGCCTGCACGTATGGAGCTCCCATCCCTGGCCTCCCAAGTCCCAGGGCACTTAGCAGGAGAGCTTCCACTAGAAGTTGGGACAGCCCCTAACGCATGAAGCTGGGAGGCCCTGCCGGAGCACTTTGCTCTGCAGGGTCCCTGGAAACGATCTAAGTGGATTACCCAGATGACTGAAGCTTGCCCTAAACATCCACATTTTAAAAGCAAAATGCCCAGGAGAGCTTTCCAAACCTGATTACGGTGGCTGGCCCTTCCGAGGAAAGAGGGAGCCTGGGCTGGTTAGCCTCTGGTTCTCATACACTTCCCCCCTTCCTAGGTCACCTGTGTCCTGCCGCTGGGTGAATCTCCCCGAGTCACAACTCCAGCCACAGCCCTTTTCTACTCAAACCCTATGACAACCACAGTCACCTGCACAACAGCCAAGGCCTCAGCCGGGACAGCAGGGCCCATCCAGGCCCTGCAGCGTCGGCTTCCCCTCCGTCCTGAGCCCTCCCCTGCAGTGGCCAGATGGTCCTGGCATGGGCCACCCCTTCAGGCCCGCCAGACGCTCTGCCAAGAACACCGCTGCCTTCCCTACCACCGAGCCAGCTCCGTGCCCACCTTCCTCACCCCAGCTTCAGGACACATCCGCCCTTCCATCCCTCACCCCGCCTCTGAAGGACCCCTCCATCTGGGCCTCTTGTTACTGAGGGCCATGGTTGGAATCTCGGAGGCCCAAGGCCATGAACGAGTCATCTCCACCAGGCTGCTCCCCCACCATCGCCAACGCTTTTTATGTGGCAGATACTTAATATCTATCAGCTCATACCAGCTGTATAACCGTGCCGAGAACCCTGAGTTACTCTCAAGATTTTTAAACACGTGTGATTATAAAGAACAAGGAGTCAGCTGCCCTCAAGTCCGGCTCACGGGAGCAGCACCCCGGGGAGCCCAGTCTTGGTCCATCAGAGTCGGTTTTCAACCTGATCTTGCTCAGGCTGCCACGCAGAGCCTGCTTCCTGCTCTGCCTGGTCCTCGGCACGGCCTCCGCCCCTGGGTGCTTGGTATTTGGATTCTGGCTGGGCACCCCTCAGCAATTTGGGCTCAGACTCACCCCGGGATCCCTCCTCTCTTGACCATGTGTATGGCTTGTGTGCCAGCTGAGCCAGCTGCGAACCAGCCTCGCCCGGCCCTGGCACCCACCAGGAGAGATACCAACCTGACTGTAACTGGCTGTCTTTACGTACCGTCTCTTCTACCTGGGCAGCCTCTCCATAGATGTTTGTCACAAGGACCATATTGCAATTTCCCCCTGCAGAAAGCAGGACAGAAAAGGGTCATGAATCATGTGGGCTTTCCATCAAGAGGTTCCTTTGAGGATGATGAGGGTCTGTTAGGAACTGAATGTTTGTGTGCCTCCCAAATTCATATGGTAAAGTCCTAACTCCCAACTTGATGCTTTGGGGTTGGGGCCCTTAGAAGGTAATCAGGTTTAGATGAGGCCATGACGGTGGGGCCCCAAGATGATGCAATTAGAGCCCTTAAGAAGAGAGAGACCAGAGCTCGCTCTCTCTTTCCAGCCTCTTTCTCTCCTCTCTCTGCCATGTGAAAACAAAGTGAGAAAGCAGCCATCTACAAGCCAGGAAGAGAGTCCTCACCAGGAACCATGTCTACCAGACCTTGATCTGGAACTTCTGGCTTCCAGAATGGTAAGAAATGTGTTTAAGCCTCCCGGTCTGTAGTGTTTTGTTGTAGCAGCCCAAGCTGGCTAAGATAGAGTCAGAGGACAAACCAGCATGTTTGAGGCTGGGAGGCAAGAGGAAGAGGAAGAGGAACAGAAAGAGGAAGAGGAACAGAAAGAGGAAGGAAAGAGGAAGAGCTGCCAGATGTACCTCAAAGAGGAGCCGAGGGAATGGTGGTGGGAGGTGGCCTCCAGGAGGGGCAGGGGCAGGGTTTGCTCGTGGTAGCACTCAATTAATAATCAGACACCGCCTGACCAGGCGGTGGAGCAGTGGATAGAGCATCGGACTGGGATGCAGAGGACCCAGGTTTGGGACCCTGAGGTTGCCAGCTTGAGCGTGGGCTCATCTGGTTTGAGCAAAAGCTCACCAGCTTGAACCCAAGGTCACTGGCTCGAGCAAGGGGTTACTCAGTCTGCTGAAGGCCCGCGGTCAAGGCACATATGAGAAAGCAATCAATGAACAACTAAGGTGTCGCAATGCGCTACGAAAAACTAATGATTGATGCTTCTCATCTCTCTCCGTTCCTGTCTGTCTGTCCCTGTCTATCCTTCTCTCTGACTGTATCTGTAAAAAATATAAATAAATAAAAATAATAATAATCAGACACCAATGACTGTGTCATCAGGCCCAACACAAAGTCCTGGGACACAGGATGACAAGTCCCCTCTGTCAAGGAGACTATAGGGGAAGGAAAGGTCTTCAAGGCAGTGGAGGGTTCTGCCAGCTGGTTTAGGGATCAGAGGAAATGGGAAGGTATCCCCAGCAGAAGCTTAAAGCTCAGGCCAAGGTTCTGAGGGGTGAACAGCACGACATGTTGGAGCTGAAAGAAGGGGGCACTGTGCCTGATTCTGCCTCTTCAGGTGCGTCTGAGGTCACTGTGAAAAGGCTGCACGTACGTCTGTGCCACCAAGAAGGAGTACTCCGTTATCCCCAGCAGCACGTATGCCAAGGCCTGTCCCTCCTCCCTGTGCACCAAGCACACCCTCACCTAGTGAGTCCTTCAGGGCGTGTGTGAGCTTGCACTGCCGGAAGGGGATGTGGTCCCGCTTCTGGTCCGCGAGGGCGATGATGGCCTGCTCCAGGAATGACAGCGACTTGTTGATGTAGGTGGCTTCCTTCAGGACTCGGCCCTCAGACTACAAACCAAAGGTCAGCTCTGCTTCAGACCAAGTGGAGAGGCTGCTCACGGAGAACACTGCAGGTCTGTGGCCGGGCCAGAGCCTCCTTCCCAGAACCCCAGGGTTTTCTCTCAATGCCAAGGGATGGTATTCTGTCCTGGGCTAATAACATAGCGTACTAATACTCAAAGGAGCACTCATACAAATACTCAGGAGTGCTCGTGTGAATACTTTTTTTTTAGTTAACAGTTTTTTCATGTATTTTCCCTCTTGGGCATTTTAACATATCTTTTTTTTTTTTTTTTTTTTTTGTATTTTTTTTTTCTGAAGCTGGAAACGGGGAGAGACAGACAGACTCCCGCATGCGCCCAACCAGATCCACCCGGCACGCCCACCAGGGGCGACACTCTGCCCACCAGGGGACGATGCTCTGCCCCTCCGGGGTGTCGCTCTGCCACAACCAGAGCTACTCTAGCGCCTGGGGCAGAGGCCAAGGAGCCATCCCCAGCGCTGGGGCCATCTTTGCTCCAATGGAGCCTTGGCTGCGGGAGGGGAAGAGAGAGACAGAGAGGAAGGAGGGGGGGGTGGAGAAGCAAATGGGCGCTTCTCCTATGTGCCCTGGCCAGGAATCGAACCCGGGTCCCCCGCACACCAGTCCGACGCTCTACCACTGAGCCAACCGGCCAGGGCCTTAACATATCTTTTGAAGTTGCATATGTTAATTTCCAATGTTTGGCATTGGAATTTTAATGAGTCCAATCATAATAATCCTTCAGGCCCTGGACTGTTGGCTTAGTGGTAGAGCATCAGCCTGGTGTATAGAAGTCCCAGGTTTGATTCCTGGTCACAGGAGAAGCACCCACCTGCTTCTCCACCTCTCCCCCTCTTGCTTCTCTCTCTCTCTCTTTCTCTCTTCCCCTCCTGCAGCCATGGCTCAATTGAAGCAAGTTGGCCCTGGGCACTGAAAATGGCTCCATGGCTTCCGCCTCAGGCACTAAGAAGAGCTCGGTTGTTGAGCAATGGAGAAAGGCCCCAGATGGGCAGAGGATCGTCCCCAAGTGGGCTTGCCAGGTGGATCCTGGTAGGGATGCATGTAGAAGTCTGTCTCTGCCTCCCTCCTCTCACTAAATTTAATAATAATAATATACTCCATACATAAAAGTCAAAAAGACTTATATACATTACCTTGTTAATTAGCCACAATTCTGACTTTTAGATAGGGGAGAGCTTATTATCAAAAAAACAATCAGAGAGGTTAAAAGATTGATTTTAATATATAATAGAGCTAAAAATAGAAATCATAGCTTAATGCTCTTAGTCTAAGGAACTCTCTCTTTTTTAATTTGTTAATTATGTTTACAAATTAATATGTTAATTATGATTGACATTCAATATTATATCAGCTCCAGGTATATACTCTTGTGAATACTTATGCAAACACTCACACTTATACACAGAGAAATGCTAAGCACCAGCATGAAGCATTTACTGAGCACTTACTGCGTGCCAGGCGCCTTGCTCAGAATTTAGGGGCCATGCTCTCATTTAAACTTTACAAAAGTCCTGTCAGGTAGGACCTGCCTCTGTGTTGCAGGTCTTCCACCTCTGCTAATTCTGTCCCTCCAGCTCTTCAGGGTCAAGCCCCACGTGCTCTACCGTGCCTAGTTCAGGACTGTGCTCACAATGACGGGTGGCCCATGGGCATGGACCACTACACCAGAAACGGGGCCGTGGCTTGGTGAGAAGGAACCTCCTGCCCCCCACTTACCCCAGACTTCCCCAGCCTTTCTGAGCCGGCTAGATCCACCAAGTTAATTTTGGAAGTGATGTACTTTTCATCTGATAAGGTCCGCGAATGGGCCTATGAAACATCCAAACAGAGATTAGACTGCAGCTTCACAGGGAGAAGCTTCAGACTGGGCGGCACCATGGACTTGACCACCAATCCCAGGCTATTCAAAGAGCTCACACGTACCTCCACGTAGATGGTGAAAATGCAGTGCGACCTGGATGAGTTTTTGTTCATCGTGTGGGAGGCTATAATCCTATTGGTTTCTCCCTTAAGAAAAGGCAAAATGTGGACATTTTGAAAAATTTACAGAACAAGGCACTTGGGTCATTTTAACTATACCAACAGCTACACAAGTGATCTCATACCACTGCAGTCAGCTGGGCCTCCCAGGCAAATCTCACTTATAGACTAGCAGAATGGGAATGGAGTCTAGACCTATACTTTTTTCTTTTTTTAATTGATTTCAGTGAGAGAGGGGGAGGGGGAAGGAGGAGAAAGAGAAAGAGAGAGAGAGAGAGAGAGAGAGAGAGACAGGGACACTGAGCTGTTCCTGTATGTACCCTGACTGGTGATCAAACCAGCAACCTCTGTGCTTCAGGATGATGCTCCAATCAACCGAGCTATCCAGCCAAGGCCTAGACCTATACTTACACCCACTGCTAGGGATGTGTAAGTATGTATAGCTTTCTGAAAGGGAAGTGGCAAGAAGAGTTAAGTGCCTTCAAAATGTTCATAAAGCCTGACCAGGCAGTGGCGTAGTGGATAGAGCGTTGGACTGCGATGTGGAGAACCCAGGTTCGAGACCCCGAGGTTGCCAGCTTGAGCACAGGTTCATCTGGTTTGAGCAAAACTCACCAGCTTGGACCCAAGGTTGCTGGCTTGAGCAAGGGTTACTCAGTCTGCTGTAGCCCCACGGTTAAGGCACATATGAGAAAGCAATCAATGAACAACTAAAGTGCCACAACAAAAAAACTGATGATTGATGCTTCTCATCTCTCTGCGTTCCTGTCTGTCTGTCCCTATCCATCCCTCTCTCTGATTCTCGCTCTGTCACTGTAAAATAAATAAATAAATAAACATCTCCCCTGATTTATTAAAAAAATGTTCATAAATATTGAATTTTTTTTTTTTTTTTTTTTTTTTAGAGAGGAGAGAGAGTGAGAGAGAGAGAAGGGGGAGGGAGGAGCAGGAAGCATCAACTCCCATATGTGCCTTGACCAGGCAAGCCCAGGGTTTTGAACCGGCGACCTCAGCGTTCCAGGTCGACGCTTTATCCACTGCGCCACCACAGGCCAGGCAAATATTGAATTGTAATCAACCCCCCCATATCCAATAAGTAGGGAATGATCTATCTGTACAATGGAATGCTATGCAGGCAGGAAAAATGTTGGCAAATGGGTTTTGTTCTGTTGGTTTTTTTTTTTCTTCTGAAGTTGGAAACAAGGAGGCAGTCAGACAGACTCCGCATGCGCCCGACCGGGATCCACCCGGCATGCCCACCAGGGGGCGATGCTCTGCCCATCTGGGGCGTTGCTCTGTTGCGACCAGAGCCATTCTAGTGCCTGAGGCAGAGGCCATGGAGCCATTCTCAGCGCCCGTGCCAACTTTGCTCCAATGGAGCCTTGGCTGTGGGAGGGGAAGAGAGAGACAGAGAGGAAGGAGAGGGGGAGGGGTGGAGAAGCAGATGGGTGCTTCTCCTGTGTGCCTGGCCGGGAATTGAACCTGGGACACCTGCACGCCAGGCAACGCTCTACCACTGAGCCAACTGGCCAGGGTCTGGCAAATGGTTTTTAATAACAGAGAGGCAGAATCCAAAATCATATCAAGCTGACTTGGATACCACATTAAAAGAATCATACACCGTGACCAAGTCAGACTCACCCCTGGGATGCAAGGATGATTTAACATAAGCAAGTCAGTCAAGGTGATCCACCCCATTACCAGAATGAAGGACAAAATTCTATGATGGTCCCATCTAAGAAAGGCAAAGCATTCATAGAAGAAAGAATAAACAGATGTTGCTACCAAGATGTTCATATTACTTCTTGGTAGGGGTTTATAGGTCATTTTTACTTTTTTAAACAGGTCTGTTCTTCCATTTTATTTTATTTTATTTTATTTTATTTTATTTTATTTTATTTTTATAGTGTGCTATTTTAAAAAATTTGAACATGTACTATTTTTAAAAATTTGAGTCTTGGCCAGATGACTCAGTGGATACAGTGTCATACTGGTGCGCCGAGGTTGTGAGTCAGGGCATGTACGAGGAGCAATCAATGAGTGCACAACTAGGTAGAACAATGAGTTGATGTTTCTCTCTCTCTCTCTCTCTCTCTCTCTCTCTCTCTCTCTCTCCCTTTCTCAAATCAGTGGAAATGGTTTTTTTAATTAAAAAAAATCAATAATTTGTATTTTAAAGGGACAGCAGGCCCTTGCCTCTAATTCACAGGATTGGACCCTAAGACCAGAATACACTTAAAAGGAGGTATGGTCGAAATGGCTATTTTAAGAGAAAAAAATGCCCCTGAGAAATGCTATGAATAAGCCCCAAAGCAGTGATGCCATGGCCCCCTGGAGAGCGTGGAGCACCCAAAGAGGAGGGAGGTCCTGGGCTGACGCTCTACAGCCCTCTCACTGTAAACCTGTCCCCCAAATACAGTGACATCCACAGAGAGAACAGGGGTCACTTCACTTTTATCCTCCAGTCCCCTCTTTCTGAAGTGCCTTCTTTCCTGTCTTTCTGGTGTCCATTAAATAACCTCTGAAGGCCACAGTAGTGTCCTTTCCTCCATGAAAAGTCTGTGCTGATTGCCCTCACCCAGGCCCTCAGCCATCTAGGAGCCTGTCTCTCCTGGAGCACAGGTCACACTGTGTGCCCTCTCCCTTCCCCCTCCATAATGAGCTTCTTTTTTTTTTTTTTTTTTTTTTTTTTTTTTTACAGAGACAGAGAGAGAGTCAGAGAGAGGGACAGATAGGGACAGACAGACAGGAACAGAGAGAGATGAGAAGCATCAATCATTAGTTTTTCATTACTAGACCTTAGTTGTTCATTGATTGCTTTCTCATATGCGCCTTGACCGCGGGGCTTCAGCAGACCGAGGAACCCCTTGCTCAAGCCAGCGACCTTAGGTCCAAGTTGGTGAGCTTTTGCTCAAACCAGATGAGCCCATGCTCAAGCTGGCGACCTCGGGGTCTCGAACCTGGGTCCTCCACATCCCAGCCCAACGCTCCATCTACTGCGCCACCACCTGGTCAGGCCATAGTGAACTTCTTTAGGCCTCAGAATTGTCCTTCTACCGTCAGAGTTCTGCCAAGATCAAGCCCTAGAAGGCATCAAGGTTTGAGGGGTTATTGCTGATAACAAAATGCCTGGTTC
This sequence comes from Saccopteryx leptura, assembly GCF_036850995.1. Lineage (NCBI taxonomy): Eukaryota > Metazoa > Chordata > Mammalia > Chiroptera > Emballonuridae > Saccopteryx > Saccopteryx leptura. Next base: position 8,197,428 of record NC_089512.1, on the reverse strand, counting down.
AGCTCTTAATACGAGAAACACCCAAACTCGAGCTTCTGAACAAAATCCACTGAGCGCCTGCGTGCAGGGCCCTGCGGTGCAGCCAAACTGCCTCATCTTGATTGGTGCAGCCACCATGGAAAACAGTGGGGGGTGGTCCTCAAAAAAGAAAAAACGTTACTACCATATGACCCAGCAATTCCACCTCTGGGTATTTATAAAATAAGTAAGTCATGAGATACAAGGTACACCATGGTGACTATAATTAATAATATCATATTGCATATTTGAAAGTTGCAAAAAGAGTAGATCTTAAAAGTTCTCATCAAAAAATTGTTGACTATGTGTGATGACAGATGTTAACTAGACTTATTGTGGTGGTCATTTTGCAATATGTACAAACATCAAATTGTTATGTCGTATACCTGAAACTAATATAATGTTATATGTCAATTATTTTTGATTTAAAAAAAAGAAAAGAAAGGCCTGACCAAGTGGTGGTGCAGTGTGCAGAGTATTGACCTGGGAGGCTGAGGTCCCAGGTTAGAAACCCCGAGGTCGCCAGGCTCACCAACTTGAGTGCGGGGTTACCAACTTGATCATGGACGTGATCCCATGATTGCTGGCTTGAGATCAAAGGTTGCTGGCTTGAAGCCCAGGATTGCTGGCTTGAGCAAAGGGTAACTGGCTTCCCCCCATGTCCCCATGGTTGTCCCCCCCCCCCTAATGTGCAGCAGCTATGAGGAAGGAAGGAAGGAAGGAAGGAAGGAAGGAAGGAAGGAAGGAAGGAAGGAAGGAAGGAAGGAAGGCAGGCTGATCTCATCTGATTCTCATAACCTTTTGGGTTAAGGTACTGCTAGTGTCCCCACTTTTACAGATGAGCAAATTGGGGCTTGGAGAGATTAATGATTTGCTCAAGAAAAAGTCTTCCTGGCTTGAAAGAAAATCAATTCCAAGTCCTACACCTTTTGAACTGTATCTCAGCAGCCATACAATGGACTAAGTATTCAGAAATCTTCCTACAGCAAAACACCTGAAGATGACAGACAGAATATTTGAAATTCCCTTTTGAATGCATAGCTGAGACTGCAAGAAAGTAAGGGAAACACCCAGGAGTCCAGACACAAAGCAGGAGTGGAATCCCACCGGGAACTGCAGGCAAGAAGCACAGCTCTGGCTGCCCTGAGGACACCTGCAGAACAGGCTGTGAGGCAGCCCTTGCTGGATTTCTTGGAGTTTCTCTGAGCAATGAAATCAAGTTATAAAGATAACAGATCAAGAGAATATCTCCTTTTTCCAGCAGAGTAATTTGCTCTTCACATTCTAAGGGTGGTAGACCTGGAGTCACTTGTGTCCTCCCCTGACTCACTCCACTCCCCAACTTCTCCATCCAAACCATCTGTTCCCATTCAAAAGGTGATAAAAATCTTCTTCTCCAGAGCCAAATGCTTAGATTCCAAGGTAGAGACCTTTCCCAAGAGAGGATCTGCTTACAGTTCAAAACAAAGGCATGCTCTTTCTCATTCTCCCTCTCTGTCCCTACCTGCCCTCTCCCTCCCAAATCTTTCCCTACCCCCCCCACCACCACCAGAAGGGAAGAGGACTAAGAGTACCAGCTCCTACAGAAGCTCTGAGATGCATAATTTTGGGATTCCTCTGCAGTACTATGGACATCTGACATCCCTGCACCCCGCTGTCCCCTCTGAAAGCACATGCGACTTCCGCCGTCACTGTGCTGCTCTGTGAGAGACTGGAGTGTAGGAAACAGCGCTACAAGACTAGTAGAGCCACTGTTACCTCTGCTAGGCTCTGAGCGATAGAGACCTGATTTCTGATTCGGAGGCCTGGTGTTCCTGCTTGTGTATGTGTGTACATACACGTGTGGGAGGGGCCCTTCCTGGTTCTGGACTCAGCGCCTTGTAATCCAACCACGTAGGTGAAGTCAGAAAAGCTTTGGGTCTAGCCAAGGGAGGCATCTGATAACCCCTGCCCCTGAAGTCTGTGCCCTCTGGCAAAAGAGAAACAGAGGCAAATCTGCTGCAGAAAGTGGAGAGCAAGAAAACTACTTCAGAACAGGAATTATCTCTGAATAGAAGGGATAAAATAATGTCTCCAAGAGTTCACAATCGCCTGACCAGGCGGTGGCGCAGTGGATAGAGCATCGGACTGGGATGCGGAAGGACCCAGGTTCGAGACCCCCAGGTCGCCAGCTTGAGCGCGGGTTCATCTGGTTTGAGCAAAAGCTCACCAGCTTGGACTCAAGGTCACTGGCTCGAGCAAGGGGTTACTCGGTCTGCTGAAGGCCCAAGGTCAAGGCACATATGAGAAAGCAATCAATGAACAACTAAGGTGTCGCAATGTGCAACGAAAAACTAATGATTGATGCTTCTTTTTTTTTTTTTTTGAAAATTATCTCTGAATGGCGGTATATCACTAAGTTTTGTTTATTTAAATTTTCTGCATTGTTTCTTTCTTTTTTTTTTTTTTTGTATTTTTCTGAAGCTGGAAACGGGGAGAGACAGTCAGACAGACTCCCGCATGCGCCCGACCGGGATCCACCCGGCACGCCCACCAGGGGCAACGCTCTGCCCACCAGGGGGCAATGCTCTGCCCCTCCGGGGCGTCGCTCTGCCGAGACCAGAGCCACTCTAGCGCCTGGGGCAGAGGCCAAGGAGCCATCCCCAGCGCCCAGGTCATCTTTGCTCCAATGGAGCCTTGGCTGCGGGAGGGGAAGAGAGAGACAGAGAGGAAGGAGGGGGCGGGGGTGGAGAAGCAAATGGGCGCTTCTCCTATGTGCCCTAGCCGGGAATCGAACCCGGGTCCCCCGCATGCCAGGCCGACGCTCTACCGCTGAGCCAACCAGCCAGGGCCTGATTGATGCTTCTCATCTCTCCGTTCCTGTCTACCCCTCTCTCTGAATCTCTGTCTCTGCAAAGAGTTCACAATCACAACCTCACCCGAACACGAGTTTGGACATAAGTATATACTACTCATAAGCTCTGACATTAAGATAAATATTTGATTTAAGGAGGCCCTGGATTGGTAATGTCCCCTAGGTTCCTGAAAGGAAAACAAAGATACTAAGGACATTAATCCTTATTTAGTTCTATACAATAAATGCCCATGATTTAATGTTAAGTAGCGGGGAAAAAAGGGGGACAATTTAAACTACATAAAGAAAAAACTACACAGGAAAGAAAAAAAACACTAGAGGGAAATAAACTAAAATATACATTATTGTTGCCACGTGTAGAAAACAAATGAGTGAATTCTATTTTTTATTCCTATATTTTTTAGCACTACCTGAAATTGTTATAATGAGAATATATTAATTTTCATTCTGATTATCAAGGTGAAAAACAAAGAAGAAAGGAGTGAGGAAAAAATAAAAGAAAGGAAAGGAGGGAGGAAAGAAGAGAGGAAAGGTAAGAGGGAGGAAAAAACCCTTAGGCTCGATCATCTCACCTCAAAAAGGAGGCTGAATGCATCCTCCTCCTGGTTTGTGAGGTGGACCGACAAGCCTTTAATAGAGACCCCGTGAGGGTTTTCCACGATGGTCACTGGTGTGACTGAGGGTCCGATATAGGGCAGAGTGGACAGGAGATCAAACAGGCTCTCATTATAGATTTCCAGGTAAGAAACACGCACAGTGATGGTATGTGTGGGGCGTTCCTCGATCATCCTAAATACCTAGATGGGGAGATTGGACACAGTCACCAACAGCAGAGCTGCAATGACCAGCTAGTGTTAGGCAGTTCTAACCCCAGGGCGGAACACCAAGAAGTGCAGTAAGAAAATCCTTGTCCTAAAAGAACTGACAGTCTGGTCGGTGTGAAAGACCAGGTCATCATCATCAACAATGATTATAATTCTTGGTCCACTCGGTGATATTTATTATCGTCTTGTTTTTTGAGGCCTGACTCACAGCTAACAGTTGTACAGCTCCAGGGAGCAGAGGCACGAACAGAAAGGACTCTGGAGTGAAGATCTCCTGTTTTAGGGGGTCTCACCAGATATAAGCCTCTTTCACATCCATGAGTGCATCCCATGCTCCTAACTCCCTGTGACTGAAGCAGGGCAGTACCCATCTGTGGGATGTGCCAGACCATAAAATGATTTGTCTGTGGTCACTCAGTCAGTGTGGGAAGAAGCGAAGCCAGAACTCAGCCTTCTCCACTCTTGTTACCCTCCCCGGCCTTCTCAGCGGGTGACTTTGGAGTTGTCCTTGCCCCTCTCTGGACCTTAAGTTTCTGATCTGTCAAATGCAGGGTCGGGCCCGATGACCCCCCAGGTCCGATCCTGTTCTAACAGCCTAGCTCTGTGCTGTCCAGCAGGACAGACTCTAGCCACAGGTGTGTCTAGTTCTGCCGAGCACTCAGAGTGTGTCTAGTGCAAACGAGGACATGGATCTTAAACTTTGCTTAATTTCAATGAACTGAAATTGAAATTAAAAAAACTGATTCTAAACTCAGTTATTGGTAAACTCAAGTATGTTTGCAACAACTTGGTTTTATCAATCTTTATCAACTGGAAATTTTATGAAGGAGACACACAGATCAAGTATCTCTGGTGAATATTGATTGTCTGTATGGAAATGTGCCGTTAAGTGTAAAATACACACCGGATATCAAAGACGTCGTGTGAGAAAAAGAATGTAAACTGTCTCAATAACATTCGTGCTGACTACATGTAAAAATGATATTTTGGATATACTGAGTTAAATAAATTATATTATTACAATTAATTTCTCATGTTTTACTTTTTATTATTTATTTATTTATTTTTATTTATTGTCATGTTCCTTCTTATATGGATCCAAACTTATCCTGGACGATGAGTTCTGGGTTGCCAAAGATTTGCTTTTCGCACCTGTGTTTGTTTTTTTACTGTTTTAAACGTGGCTACTGACAAACTCAAAAGTGCATGTGTGACTTGCATTGTATTTCTGTTGGGCAGCACTGGGCTAGACTCCTCACGTCTAGGATCCTGAGACACGGAAGCTCAAACAGGACGTGCTGTAAAGTCATAGCGTGGACGGCTTATACCCCCGAGGGACACCCACACTCCTTACAGGAAGGACAGCGACATACAAGAAGCTCAAGATGCTTTGGGGGGAAAGCCCTTTGCCTCCCGTCGCCAGCGGGTCCTCAGAGAACCCAGGCTAGCGAGCCCCAAAGGAAGGCCCTTCCGTCCTGTCTTTTGCCTCCCGTCGCCAGCGGGTCCTCAGAGAACCCAGGCTAGCGAGCCCCAAAGGAAGGCCCTTCCGTCCTGTCTTCAGTCACACTTCCCAGACCCCCAGCGCAGACTCAGACAGACCTGGGGGCTGATGTCGCTCGGCTTCCTCCCAGGGCCCTTCCTGGGGCCGTGGGGATGGAAGCCGGGGCAGGCCCGTGAGGAAACGCCGCAGCGTCCATCCACATCCCCTCGTTAAGCCCAGGAAGGAACATGATTCACATGACAGGTTCGCAGAAGCCAGCGAGTAGGTCCCACTCCCTTTCACAAATGAGGAAGCAGGCTCGGTGTGGGCATGGGTGTGGGCCAGGCCGAAACCCGAACTCCTGGTTTCCTGAGGCCTCTGACACACTGACACACACCCAGCCCACCATGTGCATCCTGTCTCCTCTGAAGGCTGCAACTCAGCTATCCCAGCGGCTGGCTGGGGGTCGACAACATCTATGGGAGAGAGAGGGGATCTGTGTGGCGCCCCGCCCCGGCCCGCTCTCTACCTGCTGCAGGGCCCGAGGGAGGATCCCCCGGTGCTTGTAGCTCCCCGTTGCCCCCGTCATGGTGTATGTCTTGCCGGCTCCCGTCTGCCCATAGCACATGATGGTGCCTGCAAACATTTCAAAACACGACTGGGTGACCTCCAGGAAATTAGCTCTAAGGATGATAGCTCTCCCGGCCCCCCGTCACGTCCAGAGCCAGCCAGGCCCCTGGCGTGAAGACGGCCATCAGAAGCCGCCAAAAATATCAGCAATTCCTGCCATGGAGGGCGGGCGGGCAGGGAAATAGGAACACAAATGATCATGTCGTACTCGACTGTTCCCTCGACCAAGAGAAGATCTGAACCCAGGGTTCCGAGGAAAGCAGGGACTCCCAGGGAGTAAGAACGGGGAATTTTCCTGTGAAGATGGGGAGATAAGAGCGCTGAATTCCAGCGCCCTTCTTTAGTAAGCCATGAGCAGCCAGGGGCTCTCTGGGGGGCTAGTCAGGCAGGAGGCAAGAAGGGCTTTCAAAATCCCCAGGAAGAGATGGGAGTGGGAAGGGCATTTCCTGTTACTAGTGAGAGTTCTTTGTAGACTGCAAGCTCCCACAGGACCAAACAGGGCTGCTGGTTGATCCTATGCTACTTGCAGAAACAGCCCACCAGGACCAGGTCCTGATCCGGGCCGCTGCGCCCTCCGGGCCGACTTTCACTCACAACTCTCACATCCTTTGGGTCCAGCGTCACCGCCAGGCTCCAGGACACAACCACAGGTCACCCCGGGCTCCAGTGCCCATCTGCTCTTCCTCCCAGCTTGGGCGGCCTGAGCCAGATCCCATCCCCAAGTCTTCTCTGTTTTTCTCTGTGTTTTTCTGTTTGTTTTGCATCTGGGCATTTCCACAGCAGATCCGCCTGGGCAATGATGTGCCATGGAAATCAGTGTTTGCCTTTGCCTAACAGATGCTTTACTTCCTGGGATTGGTAGGTTTTACCAATTATAAGGGGCCTTAATTCAGCATTTGAGCTGAAAGTCAGAAAGAGTGTCTATTAACCCGACACAAAGGTGCAGGAAGGAGTCACTTCCGCTGGGACCGAGAATCCATTGTGGTTCCAGAGCCCCTGGGGCCCAAGACTTATAACCTCCCAGGGACTCAGCTTCTCTGTCTCTACCTCCTCGGACCCACATTCCCTCAGGGTCCATGGGGACCACACTTCCCTTACCACAGGGCGTGATTACAATGTCTGAGCATCTACACTCAAGGGACTTTTAAACAGACCTAAAAGTTGTAAACAGAGTACATTCTAGCCAGCAGCCACCATATGGGCAAAGTCTATAAACTGTGATATATTCTAAGGCTTTTTAAATTTTCAAAAAATTTTAAAACATACCAGAGGGAGAGGGGGTGGGAGAGAGGTAGAAGAGGGTAAAAGGGGGAGAAAAAAAGATTTAAAAACAATCTTACATGGAACAAGTTTATAAAAATTTCCTTATACTGTAAAGCTTTTTTTTTTTTAATTAATTAATTAATTTATTTATTTATTTATTACAGAAACAGAGAGTGAGTCAGAGAGAGGGATAGACAGGGACAGACAGACAGGAACGGAGAGATGAGAAGCATCAATCATTAGTTTTTCATTGCGCGTTGCAACACCTTAGTTGTTCATTGATTGCTTTCTCACATGTGCCTTGACCACGGGCCTTCAGCAGACCGAGTAACCCCTTGCTGGAACCAGCGACCTTGGGTTCAAGCTGGTGAGCCTTGCTCAAACCAGATGAGCCCGCACTCAAGCTGGCGACCTCAGGGTCTCGAACCCAGGTCCTTCCGCATCCCAGTCCGACGCTCTATCCACTGCGCCACCGCCTGGTCAGGTCTTTTTTTTTTTTTTTTTTAAAGATTTTATTTATTGATTTCAGAGAGAGGCAGGAGAGAAAGGGTGTGGGGAGGAAGCCATCACCCCACAGTAGCTGCCTCTTGAATGTGCCCTGACTGGGCAAGCCCGGGGCTTCGAACCAGCAGCATCAGCATTCCAGGTCGATGCGCCATCCGCTGCGCTACCACAGGCCAGGCGAAAGCTGCTTTTCATTTGTTAGGAAATCAAACTCTACTCCTGTTTTCAGTGATACATTTATATATAATCCTATACTAGAATATGAACGGTAGATTATGCTGATAAAATGAATGGAAATAGCTCCAAGCAGGTAGCCTCGAGAAAAATGTTTGGACTCCATTAAATTCATCATAAGGGATATGAAAGAGTGTCTTTGCCCTGGCCGGATAGTTCAGCTGGTTAGAGACTTGTCTGATATGCCAAGGTTGCAGGTTTGATCCCCAGTCAGGGTACATACTGGAACAGATGGAAGTTTCTGTCTCTGTCTCTCTCCCCCTCACCTCTCCCTCACAAATCAGTAAGTAAAATAAAATATACATATTTTTTAAAAAGGGCATTATCTTGAAAACTATTATCTGAGATATTTGAAACAGGATAATAGCTGAATCCCCATGACTGATAAAGAGCCAGGGTCATTCCTGTGAAGGGAGAGTCCAGGACATTGGACTAAGCCATGCCCACAATGTCACCAAGCAAATATCAAGAACACAGAGACAGACAAATAAACAAACCCAAGTTAGTAACCGAGGTTATATTTTATTTTATCCACCATATAATACTCGCACCTCTTCCTCCACAAGGGGCTCCACAGGTTCTTAAGTTAAACAGTTAATTAACTAAATTACCATTATAGCCACTGAGGGCCTGAGACACCACATCCTTCGCAACTGTCTCATAAACCAAGTCTTGGGAGGCGTTGTGGAGAACCCCATCCAGCTTGAACGACCAGTCTGTCTGCTGGTTATTGACAACTCCTCGTCGAGTATCCTTTTTTAAGTGAATATCAATGGTCTAGGGAAAGAGAGGGAGAGCGCGTGAGAGAGGGAGATAAACGGATGTTTGTTAGGAAACTGGGGTAAACATCAATCACCGACGGCGTGATCCGGTGCAAACAGAGGAAGCGAGCCTGAGGAAAACCAGGACTCCCATGTGTGGGCCGACAGTCCTGGTGGTTTCCTTGGGACGGGAGAAGGAAGCTCCTGCACGGAGGCCACACAACCCTTAGGCTGGCAGGGTCAGGAGACTGGAGCCCTTTCCAGTTTCGGTCCGTCTCTCCCTAGTTCACAGGGTGGTTCAGGTTCCTCGTCTATGATATGAGGTCCAGCACACTTATCATGTTCTTACTAAACCAGCTTTAGATATAGTCAGTAAACACAGGGAGGCCTTAGATCAGACAGAGAGAACACTGGACTTGGTGACAGAGGCTGGGCTTGGGCTCCATCTATCTCTCTGGTCACTGGCAGTGAGGTCTCCCTCAGCACGGTGCTGGGCACCTACTCCCACGGACACACTCTGGCCAATGTGAATAATGATGAAATAACAACTGCAGAACAGGCTCTGGTCTTGTCCAACAAGGTTACTCACTGCTATTAGAGGAAAGCGAGGGTGCCTGCCTATTGGTAAGCAGCTGATTTTTAGATACAAAGATTTCTTTAAAATTTTTTAGATTTTTAGGTCCCTCCATAGCAAGTCACTGTGGCAGCAGCTGGTTTAGGAAAATGATGATTTAGGTCAATGGTAGATTCTAAATCTTTGCAATGGGGACTTCTGATGCAAACAGATTCTTGTCCGAATCTTATACAGGCTGCCCTAACCCGGGAGTCAAGACAGAGCCACAGATAGTAAACTAAGGACGAGAGAGAGGCTCAGTCCATTCACACATTAAATTGCTCTGTGCAGCCTGATCTCTGGTGGCATAGTGGATAAAGCGTCGACCTGGGAACACTGAGGTCCTTGGTTCAAAACCCTGCACTTGTCTGGTCAAGGCATATATGGGCGTTGATGCTTCCTACTCCTCCCCCTTTATCTCTCTCTCCTCTCTAAAATGAATAAATAAAAAAAATTTAAATTGCTCTGTGCTTCTGTGCTCTCTGAAACTCCGTCCGGCGGAGTGCACTGAACATTTTCCCGGCTGCAAGGACTGTTGAAGCTTGGGCAGTGTGCCCTTGAATTCTTTTCTTTCTTTTTTTTTGTATTTTTCTGAAGTTGGAAACGGGGAGGCAGTCAGACAGACTCCTGCATGTGCCCTACCAGGATACACCCGGCATGCCCACCAGGGAGCAATGCTCTGCCCATCTGGGGCGTCGCTCTGCTGCAATCAGAGCCATTCTAGTGCCTGAGGCAGAGGCCACAGAGCCATCCTCAGCGCCCGGGCCAACTTTGCTCCAATGGAGCCTTGGCTGCGGGAGGGGAAGAGAGAGACAGAGAGGAAGGAGAGGGGGAGGGGTGGAGAAGCAGATGGGCGCCTCTCCTGTGTGCCCTGGCCGGGAATCGAACCTGGGACTCCTGCACGCCAGGCCGATGCTCTACCACTGAGCCAACCAGCCAGGGCCCCTTGAATTCTTTTCTTAAAGAATGTCTCGGGAAAAAAAAAAGAATGTCTTGGTGCTGCCCACAGTAGATATACAAATGTTCACTGAAGGAAAACATCCAATACTCAAGCTATCCTAAGCCTATCACGGGCTTCAGAAAGATTCTTAGGACCGTGATGAGGACAGAGGGACAGATAAACCTTTCCAGTTCTCTTGGTAAGACTTTCTCCCGCTGCTTTGGTGCGTTTAACACTAATCAGCTTGGCACACGCTCATCGCACCCCCTCGGGGAGATTATGGAACAGAAGATCTGGTCACCAGAAAGTTTTATGAGTATGGACAAATGTCAGTTTTTCTGGGTCATGTACAAGGATAAAGACAAAGTTATTAACCAACAGACAATTAAAAATGAAAGTTTCATGACATTCCTCATCAACAGCATTGCAGGGGAACTGGAGTCCAACTGAACTTTTCCCAATTCTGTCTTGGTCCTTAAAAGGAAATGGTGGGACAGAGAGAGGCCCAGGCAGGTGAAGGCAAGTACACTCCACTTACTTTGTTGTCATCTCCGTATCTGATCATTTCATGAGCAAAGTCATCAGTGGGTTTGACACGGACAAATGCATGAACTTTTTTCCTAGTACTCATTTTAGCTAAAAAGAAGAAAATAGCAACATTTTCAGTAGTCATCATTAAACGATACTTAGAGGGGAGGTGTCATGCATCAAGCAGACGGGAACGGAGTGATGTACAGTCCACAATTTCCTGTCCCACTGGGAGCCAGTCTTCTTTTCCCCCCTCAGCACTTCAGTGCTCTCCCCACAGGCTCAACACATACGTCCCTTCCTACTTGACAGGCTGCCTCACCGCTTTCCACCAATGACCCTCCTAAGAGACTGAACTACAAACAACGCTCCCTTTTGTGGCCTAATCTCAGAGGTGGTTTCTAGCCATGTTCTGTATCTCAGTCCACTTATGCTTTGCCTCGTTCATTATATTTTCCTTGGAAATACTATGAAAAGCCTTAAAACTACTTCTTTTCTTCATTAACATGTTTTACTTCATATGCAGCATTTTCTCTACCTCCATCAGATAAACCTAGATCAGAAAAGAGATCCCCTAGAAGTATATTTAATTTAGCCCCTAATCAAATACTCTTTCTTCTCTGGCATGAGACTGACAGAAAAATCACAGATAGTCCCCTCCTTCCTCTTCCTCTCCTAAAACCTAACTATATTCTCACCATTTCCTTTCAGGCAGAAACAGATGTGTGTGTATTCCTTCATTCATACAATCACAAATAAGTGCTATGAATAATAAAATTCTAAAATAAACATTTGATGCAGCTTCATGGAATAGATACAAGTGATAGGGTGGTGATTTAGGTGAATGGCCTTCCTATTAAATAGAGTTGTCCTACAATGGAAAAGACTTTCTCAAGGTAAGGACCATAAGGGGAGTTAACTGACCTCTAAGATCCTGTCCAAACAAAGTACGAACATTTTAAAAAGCTAAACTGTAGCCTGACCTGTGGTGGCACAGTGGATAAGGCATTGACCTGGTGCTGAGGTCACTGGTTCAAGGCACATATGAGAAGCAACTATGATGAGCTGAGTAAAGTACTTAACATTAGGCCCTGGCCAGGTTGCTCAGTGGGTAGTGTCATCCAGGGGTACCGAGGTCATGGGTCCGAGTCCCTGTCAAGGGAAGTATGAGAAGCAATCAATGGTGCACAACTAAATGGAACTAAGTGGACACCAAATTGATGCTTCTCTCCCCCCCACCAAATCAATGGAAAAAATCAAAGTTAATTATTGCACTGTTTATTTATTTATTTATTTTGAGAGAGAGGAAGAAGGAGAGAGAGAAAGAAGCATCAACTCATTGTTCCACTTAGCTGTACACCCATCACCCATTGATTGCTTCTCCTACGTGTCCTGACCCGGGACTGAAGTACCTCAGGGTTGAGCTGCCACCCTGGTGCTGTGGGAGGATGCTCTATCCACTGTGCCACAAGGCAGGGCCATTACTGCACTTTTTAAAAAAGCACATTAAATAAAGAATGTTAATATTTTACATGTATTATCTAAGAGAGTTCAATAAGTGTTTCAGGATAAAAATAATCCCATGTTTTATTTATTTATTTATTTATTTTTTTCTGAAGCCGGAAACGGGGAGAGACAGACAGACTCCTGCATGCGCCCGACCGGGATCCACCCGGCACGCCCACCAAGGGTGATGCTCTGCCCACCAGGGGGCGATGTTCTGCCCCTCCAGGGCATTGCTCTGCTGTGACCAGAGCCACTCTAGCGCCTGGGGCAGAGGCCAAGGAGCCATCCCCAGCGCCCGGGCCATCTTTGCTCCAATGGAGCCTCGGGTGCAGGAGGGGAAGAGAGAGACAGAGAGGAAGGGGGGGGGGGAGTGGAGAAGCAAATGGGCGCTTTTCCTATGTGCCCTGGCCGGGAATCGAACCCGGGTCCCCCACCCGCCAGGCCGACGCTCTACCACTGAGCCAACCGGCCAGGGCCAATAATCCCATGTTTTAAAATAGTAACGTTCCTCCACATTTCTAGACACAACTTGTGATAACCACTTGAGTTCCTCTGACAATTATATTGACTCTCATCAAATGTCATTAAAGATCTATAGAAACAAGTTAAATAGAGATAGGCCCTGCCATTTCCTTTTAGTGTCAATGATAGGGACATAAAAACTCTAGTTATAAGCCCTTCAGATGTCAAATCAAATAGCAAGTTACTTTCTTATTTGCCTATTATATATTATCTGTCCACTTCTTAAGTTCCTCAAGTGATGATTTCATGGAACTCTTGTCTACCATGGAATCATTCAGACCGTTTAATTTTTAGAAAATGAGTATGGAAGGTATTTAGGTGAGTAAAAATAATGGCTTGCCCAATTTCAGTCCTGAAATCTTTGTCTGCGAAATCAATCTTTAGAAACAAATAGTCACAAGTAGCTCCAACATGAATCCCAAACTGAGGAAACTGAAAAGAACTTCTCAATCTCCAGGTTCACTTTGATCTAGGCTATTGGGAAGTTGGGAGTGCAGGGACGTGTGTTTTCATCCAAGCAAACACTCTCAATCTCTAAAGTTCTGGGAATCATTCCCCATGCCAGTCTGAGAGCCCACCCTCCTGCCCAGGGTGCCTCCTGAAAGGTACCATAAAGTAGTGCAGCCTCTGGCAGTAGGTGCCTAGGCCTTACTCCTGGCAACCCCCAACCACTGACAGTACAAGGGCAGCACAGGCTAGCTCTAAGCAGCACCCTCCCCTGAGCCTGTCCCTTCTCTGCCCTGCAATTTGCCAAAATGCACCTGCACACGCAGTCACCCTATCTGTGCTTCCCAAGGCCCTCCCCATGCTCACACCATGGGTCCCGGCATGCCTTTTCTATTACCTACAGGAATAGAGTCACTGAGTCTGTGACTCAGCAGCTCCTCAACACCCAGACATTTGGGGACCCCATGCCATCTAGCACTTACTGAAATGTTTGTTAATGTTCTTACACCACATTACTTGAGTGGGTTTCAGCTTCCAAATTAAATTACAAGATGCTTGAGGAATAAAACTGCCTTTTATCTCTTTTGAATCCCCCCATCAGTGTCCAGAACACTGAGCAGGTGCTCAAGAAATGGTGGTTGGTGGTGATAGTCATGGTTGTAAGTCAGAGGGTAGCTGAATCTCCATATGTGGGTCCATCTTCCAGCACTATTGAGAGAGTCCCAAGGGGCATATGTTACTCCCTTCCCACTCCAAGCCGTAGGCCCACAGCCTTTCCTGAAGGACACTTGGTTTCCAAGCACCACTGTCAAGAAGCCTTGATCAGCCCTATCACTATGCCCTCCCCTTTAGTAGGGTCCTTCTCCCACATTTCCTTGTGGGAAATGTCCTCTTCCAAGGTCCTACCCTTAGATATTTCTGGTATAAGTAAGTGTATCTCTGAGTGGCCACCAGGAAACCTCTTGCTGTAGAGGTTCGCGGTTTCCTCGTTTGTTTTAGAGGTGGGAATGGACACAATTGCCACCAAGCAGATATCTGAAGGCTCGATAAAAGGATAAGGAGCATATGCTGGGACAGTAGGCACTAGGCGAGTCCGTATCTTCCAGCGCTCCTGCCCAGACCAGGGGCTCTCATGGGAGACATTCATAGCCACCAGAGCTTCAGTAGCATCTGAATCGCCCCAAATCAGGGCCCAAACGCATGCAGCCTTGGGCTAAACGAAAAACTCGAATCCAGGTATAACTAACCTTTCTCCTTTTCCTCACCCAACATGCCAGACCCCTATGTGGAGTCTGGGAGGCAATGAGCCTTAGAAGCATTCCTGTCCTTCTCTGGAGTAGCTTTCTCGTTTGAAAAACAAAGGGCTTGGACTGGCGATCCTGAAGCACCCTCCAGTTCCAAAACCGTTAAGTGCAGAAGAACCAAGAAGACTTCTGGTTCCCCGCCTCGCTCCCCCTGAACCTCAGGCGCGACGAAGGACACTCGTGGGGACAGGTAACGTTAGACTCGAAGGCCCTAAGCCGCAGCCAGGCAGAAAGGGCCCCCGCGATGCCGCGCCCTCCTGGGGCCGGGTTTCATAAATCAGAGCCAAGCTGGAGGACTCCCTATTGGAGGGGTGTTTAGATGCCAGCAACTGCCCACCACCCGGCGTACACCCCCCTCTCCTACCTCCCTTCACTCCACCCCGGGGGCTCGTGGCCCCTCCTCACCGCTCCGGAAGCAGCAGCCTTCCCACAGCGCTACCACTGCAGCTGCCGCGACGGAAAACCCGCGTGTGCGGCAACCGGGTTGTGTACACAGCCGCCATGGCAACGGGCCGCTTCCGGAGGTTCCGGAAGTAGCCTGGTGGTGGCGGAAATGAAGTTTGTGGTCCTCTGTTGAGATACGAGTAAGGTCAAGGCAGAATCGGGAAAACGGGAGATAGAACCATTGATTCTAGGAAGAATGCAGCAGCCGAAGGCGTGTGACCAGCGCCGACAACTAATGTACCAGCAAGGGAACTAAGGCTGCGTACAAACCAGGAAGCGGGGCAGCAGGGCTTCCGGCGCAGAGCTGTCTCTAACTACGGCGACCGCGCAGGGCCTGCGCCGAAGCTGCCGTCCGCGCGCGTCCGCGCCCCGCCCTGCTCAGTTTAGAGCCGGCCGGCCAGGCCTGCGCAGTCGCGGCGGCGGGGGAAGATGGTGGAGGACGGCGCGGAGGAGCTGGAGGATCTGGTGCACTTCTCCGTGTCCGAGTTGCCTAGTCGCGGCTACGGGGTCATGGAGGAGATCCGGCGGCAGGGCAAGCTGTGCGATGTGACGCTCAAGGTGCCGACGGCTGGGTGGCACGGGGCCGAGGGAAAAGGGACCGAATGGGGAGGAAAGAGGGGCGGGGCCGGGCGGGGACGCGGGGTCTAGCGGGCAGAGGGGTGAGGAAAGGAGGTTGGAGGGAGACCGTGTCGGGGAGAGAGAGGTGGCGAGCGGGAGAGGAGGACCGGGGCTGAGTCGGGAGATGGGCTGGCACGGCTTCTCAGCCCTTAGAAGGAGAGGCGGAGAGGCGCGCCGCTGAGGCCCTCGGAGCGGGAGACATTGGGGTGCCCGCCTCCTTTTCTGTCACCGACTAGAGAAAAGAGACTCGCAGCCCCTCCATCAGGGGAGGGGTGGTGGCCGTCTCTACATTCTGACGGGCAGCGCTGAAACACCTTCTCTGGTCACCGCAGGCGTTTGTTTGTGCCCCTCGAAAGTTAGCTGTGTTGTAGAGGCGCAGGCTTTTCCTCAGCAGTCACTGCTTGTCCTTGATTGTGAGACTACCCCCTTGTCTCTTAAGACCTTTTAAACTCAGCTCTGGAAGTCCTTTGAGGTGGGCAGCGACTCTGCCGCACACGGGGAGGCATCCTACCAGCACCACCACCCAAAAGTCACAGAAAGGGGACGGGTGGTTTGCGTGGAGCGGGACCTTTTAACCACCTGTTCCCTGCCGGCATTCTGAGCTCTAGAGCCAGCCTTCCTCCTGCGCTTGGCGTTTATTCCTGCAGGAGAGGCATGCTGGGCAGCGCCCTGGCCAAGCTGCTGAGCCAGGTGGAGCCCTCCAGGGGGGCAGATGCTGCTGCCGGCCGCATTCCCGGCCCCTGCGGGGCTTTGGAAAGCTCTCAGCACCTGTGGAAGATCTCGTTTAAAAACAAGATCATACAGTACAGAGCTCTTTTTGCTCTTCTTATTTTCTACAGGGTTAAGGAAACTTTTTCTCCCAGGTATGAAAGTCAAACCTCTGGAGATAGTAGAGTAGTAGAATGACTTAGTGTGCCTTTGGAGATTTAAGGATTTGGATTAAAATCCTAGTTGTAACCTTGAGCAAGTTAATTTCTCTAAGCATCAGTTTTACAAATGCAAAAATAGAGATGACTCCTAATCCTCAGTATTAGAGTGAGGATTAAATGGGAACATCTGTGGTACTCTTTGCATAATGCATGGCATAAGTTTTTCATTGCTGTAAATGTTATAGAACAGAAAGAGTTCATCCACCCCGGCACCAGCAGAGCCAAACACTGAACACCAGAACTTTGCGGTGGACAAACATTGGCCATTTTATTGATGAGTGGTGCCACCCAGGAGAATGGGAAGCTAATGCTCAAAAGTCCGAACTCCTCCATGGTGTGTAGGTTACAGATGTTATCGGGCAGAGTCACAAGGCACCCTGGGTTAGGGGTTTGGGGTCATGCTGGGAGCTGATCCATCAGAGGTGAGGTAAGGGTAATGAATCGATTCTTCAGGTCTGGAGGACAGCTCTGAGGTCTGTTCCCAGATCCCTCTGTCTGCTCTCATGGGACAGTAATGGGGGGGGGGTGTTGCTCTGTCTTAGGGCTCAGGAACTGAAATATCACTTAGCTCAAGATATTATCTTTAGTCTGCCAGAGGTCCAATCTTGTTACCAATAGTTAGGTCAGGACTGCTATCTTCTGCTGCACTGAGGGTTTCTGATTATTGGAGGAAAGTCTAGGTCTCAGAGACGGGGGGAATGATTTCTAGAGCTAGGAATTAGAACTACATTATTTAATCAAAGTCATAAGGACCCTTGGTTTCATAAATCCCTCCTGAAGATTAGTTTTCCAGTAGAGAAGTTAAGTGACTTGAGAGGGGGAAGGATCTTTAGTGGGAACCAAGAGGCTTGAGAAAAAATTAGCTGGACTAAAGGAGGCAGAGGAAGTAAATATAAATAAGAGATTAAAATAAAGGATTTTATTTATTGATTTGAGAGAGAGAAGGGGGGGCAGCCAGAAGCATAAACTCACAGTAGTTGCTTCTCGTATGTGACTTGACTGGGCAAGCCCAGGGTTTCAAACCAATGACCTCAGCATTCCAGGTTGATGCTCCATCTACTCCGCCACCACAGGTCAAGCAAGGCAGAGGTTTTCTGACATCGAGATTTGTAAGCAGAAGAATGGTCTGGTTTTGGCAGTAACACTTGGGGTGAGGAGAGATTAGTGAAAAGCAGTAAAAGGGGGAAATTTTTTTTTTGATTAAGATTTAGCCTGGAAGGGTGAGCCAGGGAAAGCTTATGAAATACAGAGAAGCAAAAAAGGCATGCTCGAGTGGGGTGGCCTCAGATGCTTCTACATAAATCAAAGCAGAGCGTCTTGCCTCTGAGTTAATGTAAATATAGCAACCCTTTAGCACAAAAATGGTTTTTGTTCATTTGAAGGGACAAGTAAATTATCAGAAGTAGTTCCAAATAAGGAAATTATCAGAGGTTCTAATGGAGAGTGTCCATTTAAATTGCTTTATTAGTTTCAAGGATCTGGGACATAAAGATCAACATAAAAGCACAGGCTAGAGCTGGAAAGTTCTGTAGAAAGCATCTGCTTCGCTGGTTTTCTAACTACTTTGTAGAGCCTGAGACATAGCCCAATGGCAGTCCTGGTTTGCCAGGCCAAGCAAACCAGGCTCTGTCTCATTTACCTCCCATTCACTAGAGCTGCTCTGTGAAATCTGTTTGGGTCTCTTCCTTTCAAGATAGTGTATCTTTCCCAAAACTTCTGGCGATTCCAGCCTATCTTCCAACTAAAAAGGTGCTAAAAAGCTGGTTGGAAGCCTTTTGTCCTGGGATGGGTTTATTGACTAGTGGGCCTCCCTCTAGGGTAGTAGGCTCTCAAACTTCAGGGGGCATTAGAATCACCTAGTGGCCTCGCTCACTGGACGTTGGGCCTTAGCCCGGAATTTCTTGTACAGTAGGTCTGGCATGGGCTTGAGAATTTGCGTTTTTGACAAAGTCTTCAGTGATGCTACTCCTGATCTGGGCATCCTGAGACCATCAGCTGTGGGGGGATGGACCTGTCATTTTCAGTGAAATATGTTCAGAGTCCATGGATCTTCAGGCTTCTGCCTCGGTGGAGTAAGCCTGCCTGTCACCATTCTAGGAACCTTATGGTGGGAGGGGACTGGGGCTTTTGCTTCTGTATGAGACTCTCACTGCTCCCCAAATGGTGCCTACCACACTCTTGTTTTTAGTGATGCCCCCGTTACCCAGGTCTGGAGTCTAGTTTATCCTGCCCAGAAAATAAACCTCCAGGTTTCTGTTGGGGCAGTGATGGAGCAGTTACTTGCCTGCTGGGGGGGGCGGACCAGTCCTGCCTGTTTTCAGCCTTCCTTAGTGCTCACACTTTGAGAGGAAACCTAAGTGTCTCCAACAGTTAAGTTTGGGAGGGCTCTGCAGTGGCTGGCCGTCTGCAGCACTCCGCGTTCTCCGTCTGAGTCAGTTACTACTCGTTTGTCTGCTTTCCTTCTTCCAAGACTTGGTGACACTTCTAATCACTTTTCAGCTTCTTTTTCTTTGGGAGCTTTGCTGTTCCTTGGTTGTCGGTCTGAGAGGTAGTATGCATAGCACAGACACTTGCCTGACTGCCTGGGTCGGAATCCTGGCTCTGCCACTTATTAGCTGTGAGAACTGGAGCAAGTTCCTTAAATGCTGGTGACTCAGTTCCTTCATTTGTAAAATGGGGATCATCACCTACCTAATAAAAGTGTTAAGGTTTCCATTAGTTAATACACTTAAGATAATCGTGTGGTAGATGCTTAGTAAGTGTAGGTGTTTAAGGATGATAACTAATGGAGTTTCTAGAGGGAATGGAGGTAAATGTGTGTGTTCAGCATGCCAGTTTGAACTGGTTTAGCTTCTGATGAATTCTAGATGATTTTATCTAAACGTAATGTTCAGGCCTGACCTGTGGTGGCACAGTGGATCAAGCGTCAACCTGGAACGCTGAGGTCGCCTGTTCAAAACCCTGGCCTTGCCTGGTCAGGCACATATGGGAGTTGATGCTTCCTGCTCCCCCCCCCCCTTCTCTCTGTCTCTCTCAATCTCTCTCTCTTCTCTAAAAAATGAATAAATAAATAAAAAATAATTTAAACATAATGTTCATTGCCTTCAAAGAATTTACAAACTGCTGCTCTACTTCAGCAGCCTGCATTTTACAGATGAAGACCCAAGCACAGAGGGAAAGGGGCTTGACCAAGGTCACAGGTTAAAGCAGGCACAGCCAGGGCTAGAGGTCCCCAGATGTCGGGTCGAGTATTCTTTCGTGCCTCTTCTGTTGCTGACATTGACTGAACTGATCTCAGTGGCTACTGTGTGAATTAATCTATCAGGTCAGTTGTAATCATTCTTAACATGTCATCGTTTCTGTCATCCTGAGCTTTAAGGAGAGTGTGAAAGTCAGCATTTATATGCATGCCACCTCTCCAGCGTCACTTGCCAACTCTTGGATTTTCTTTTTGGAAATACTTGAAATGTAAATTCCTTGGGTGCCTGTTGGATAATTAAGTTGAGGCATAACAAAAACGGGTAATACATTGGATTTTTAAAAATCATATTCTGTATCTATAGTGACTTTCAAACCTCTTTGAAAAATAAAAGTGATGAACCTCTCCCTGGAAAAATGCACTTACTTACAATATGTACAAAGTTTTGCATTCAGTCCTGAGAGCAGTTCCCCTGAAGCTCATCTTTGGATCTTGGGTCATGAATCCAGCTGAACAGTATTCTGTAAGAAAAAGCCCGTGGTTCTTCTCCTTGGCAAATCATTTTATGTTAAAGGTTAGGATAGTAGTGCACGGACTCTTGGCAACCTATAGCATCAGGCTTGTCTGGGTGGAAAGGCTTAGATCCACGGGGGCTCCCATCCCCTCTCCCAGCAGTTGGTTCATCTCCTCTCCTGTGGACCACCAGGAGCCCGGTGCTCTGGCCACCTCTGTCAGGTTCATCTTTACATCCACGGAGGCTCCCATCCCCCCTCCCAGCAGTTGGTTCATCTCCTCTCCTGTGGACCACCAGGAGCCCGGTGCTCTGGCCACCTCTGTCAGGTTCATCTTTACATCCACGGAGGCTCCCATCCCCCTCCCAGCAGTCGGTTCATCTCCTCTCCTGTGGACCACCAGGAGCCCGGTGCTCTGGCCACCTCTGTCAGGTTCATCTGGGTCTACAATTTGGGCAAACTCCCCTGGTTCAATGAGTGTTCTCCATAACTTCATTTTTATGAGATCTAGACCCACCAAATTTATTATTTCTATCCTCCTCTCACCTCTGTTTGTTTCTTACGTGGAGTGGGTCACCAAACCTGCATACTATTCGTTGACCTATAAGCTTAGAGAGAGAGGACACACACACACACACTTTGTTTTGCAATCGCTTAAAAATGGCTCCTCAAAGATCTGCTGGTATCAGTCTTCCCAGCATTTTCCCAAGGCTCCTGCTGAGACTTTGAACTCAGACCTGAGAATTTAGCCTCCAGGAAGAAATGTCTTACTGTGAAAGGCGCAGTATTCGAATACTTCCTTTTGACCCACTAAATCCACACATTAGCTTCTGGAATCTTGCCCTAATTTGTCACACTGATTTTGTGATGAAAGAGTAGGTGGAGAAGTTCTATCAGGAAGTGAAGTAAGGACTTGTTGATGCATGCCATTTTTATGTTATGTGTAATGCAGCAAGCCACACAGGTATAATTATAGAGCTAGAATAATATTAAAAGTCATCATGGAGGTCCTGTTTCAAAGCCATTCATTTTACAGATGAAAAAACCCTGAGGCTTAGAGATATTAAGGGATTACTTGAGGCAAAAGCTATTATTATCTGAGCTCCAACACAGCTGTTTGTTGGTGGATGCTCTGCTCTTATATCCTCTGAGGGATTGCTCTGTGGCCCTGCCGATGGCGTGAAGCAGAGCAGGGAGCAGACACCATCTGCAGTGTCATCCCTGGGCACGGAGCGGTGATGTATATGTTCAGATGCAGTACTGTTTTGTCGCAGGAGAGAAGAAAGATGCAGTCTTTCTTTTTTTCCCCAAGACATATGAATTCTTTTTTTTCTTTTCTTTTTTTAATTTTCTGAAGCTGGAAACGGGGAGAGACAGTCAGACAGACTCCCGCATGCGCCCGACCGGCACGCCCACCAGGGGCGACGCTCTGCCCACCAGGGGGCAATGCTCTGCCCCTCAGGGGCGTTGCTCTGCTGCGACCAGAGCCACTCTAGCGCCTGGGGCAGAGGCCAAGGAGCCATCCCCAGCGCCTGGGCCATCTTTGCTCCAGTGGAGCCTTGGCTGCGGGAGGGGAAGAGAGAGACAGAGAGGAAGGAGGGGGGTGGGGGTGGAGAAGCAAATGGGCGCTTCTCCTATGTGCCCTGGCCGGGAATCGAACCCGGGTCCCCCACACGCCAGGCCGACGCTCTACCGCTGAGCCAACCGGCCAGGGCCGCCATATGAATTCTTGATTCTTCTGAGTTTGAAATGACACCGTATTGGAAAACTTGTGCTTCTAAATATTGTTCATTCACTGAGTTTTCTATGACTTTTTTCAGGTAGTGGTGCTCATTTTCAGCCTTACGTCTTTTAAATGAGCATTTAGACCTGAGAGGAAGAATAGGTAAAGAACATGCACACTTGTTTGTTTGTTTTTTCATTTTTCCGAAGCTGGAAACGGGGAGGCAGTCAGACAGACTCCCGCATGCGCCCGACCGGGATCCACCCGGCATGCCCACCAGGGGCGATGTTCTGCCCCTCTGGGGGGTCGCTCTGTCACATCCAGAGCCATTCTAGCACCTGAGGCAGAGGCCACAGAGCCATCCTCAGCGCCCGGGCCATCTTTTGCTCCAATGGAGCCTCGGCTGCAGGAGGGGAAGAGAGAGACAGAGAGGAAGGAGAGGGGGAGGGGTAGAGAAGCAGATGGGCGCTTCTCCTGTGTGCCCTGGCCGGAAATCGAACCCGGGACTCCTGCACGCCAGGCCGATGCTCTACCACTGAGCCAACTGACCAGGGCCCACACTTGCTTTTTTAATTATTATTATTATTATTATTGATTTTAGAGAGAGAGGAAGAGAAACACTGATTTGTTGTCCCACTTATTTGTGCATTCCTTGGCTGATTTTTGTATGTACCCTCACCAGGGATTGAACCCCTAATTTTGGTGTATCAGGATGATGCTCTAACTAACTGTGCACTTATAATATGAATTCATATTCATCAAAAAGTCAGTTTCGCTCTCTTTCTTCTTCAAGTTATGTTGTTGGTAATGCTGTTGAATTCGGACATCCATTATATGAATGAGAGAGCTTGATGCTGTGACTTTGACACTGGACCTCCTCCATGGTTACTTTTAATATGACTATTCTAGCTCTATAATTATACTTGTGTAGCTCACAGCATTACACATAACACGTGGGTGGGGAAAGAGCTGGAGGAATCTTGGAAACTCAGTTACCAGCCAAGCAACCTTCATGGGGTTCATCCTGAGACTTCTGGAACTCAGCTGGCTGTCTGGGTAATTTAAGAAGCGTGTGTCTGAAGACGCTTCTTACTGCAGGTGGTTCCTTTATCGCTTTGTACAAGACTCCATTGTTTGCCCCTTGGCCACCCTGGTTCCACCCCTGGCTCATCTTGTAGGCTGGTTAATGAAAAACGAGACCATGTTGCTTTCTAAAGGTGTGTTCCAAGCCCCTCCTAAATTGCCTGCATGCCATCTACTTGCCTTCTTTGGATTTGTTGAGTGTTGCCACTTCATCGCCTCCTTGGTATGGTACCAGCCAGCTGCCCCCACAGTTAGTTGAGAAAGGCCCTTTCTACCCAAACAGCTGATCACATCACCACTTGTTTCCAGTTGGGGAGAATGAACCAATATGTGTGACCCAGGAGTTGGCAAGCATTTTCTGTAAAGAGCCAGATAGTAAATATTTTAGGATTTGTGGGTCATACAGTTTCAGTTGGAATTACTCAGCTCTGGTGTTGTAGTACGCAAGCAGCTGTACACGATACATGAACAAATGGATATGGCTGCGTTCCAGTAATACTTCATTTACAAAAACAGGCATGGACCAGATCCATTGGCTGTAGTTGGCTGACCCCTGTTGTCTATTGATACAGACTTTGTAAAGTTGAAGGCTTTTGGAGTAGGTTACACTTGCTTTATTGTCCAAGCCTAAACTTCTTCAGTTTCAACACAGTATCTAGAAATTGGAAGCATATCTTGTTAAACAGACAGATGAAGCAGAAGTGAAGAACTGCGTTTTTCCCAGCTCAGTGCAGGTGATCATGGGACTATCCTGGTCGGTGACTGATAACCGATGTAGGAGAAGTTACTGTTAAAATATGCATTCGATCTTTAACATCTTGTAGCTCTGCTGGAGCTTGAAAAGACTATTTCCAAAGCATTAACTAAAGGTACCATGCTCCCTTTCTCAGTTGAAGCTGAGGATGCTTAGCTGTTTGCAGAATGGCAGGCCAGAGGAGACCGTGAAGGCTCCTGTGTTCCGGTGCACCTGACCAGCTGTGTTCAGGGCTGTGAAGGTGAGGGCCAGAGTTTGAGCTTTCGGCAGGCGAAGTAGAGCAGTGGTTCACATGTGGCCCAATACGTGTGAGCAGAGTGTGCTGCATATCTGATCAGAACACTAAAATGCTTTCAAAAAATAAGCTCAGGAACAGATATAATGCTACTATGAACATGGTAGCCAAAAGATGCAAGTGATCCCAAGGTGCGTTGATGGTTGAATGAATAACAAAATGGTAAATTTTATGTTATGTGTGTTTTATCACAATTTAAAAAAAAGAAAAAGAGAGAGAGCTAATAAGCTCAATAAGAGTTGTTACCAGGTGGGCAAATGAGCTTGCTTGTAGTGTTCTGTGACTGTGGAGACACTGAAAACAGAATCTCTCTGTTTTCAAACCCTCTGATCAAAGTAAACATTTGATACTAAGGAGTAATCTTTCCTGTTCTTTCACTTTGTAGTATGCCACCCCAGCTGTTAAGTGCAAAGTTTTTTGGTTTTTTTTTTTTGTTTGTTTGTTTTTTGTATTTTTCTGAAGTTAGAAACGGGAGGCAGTCAGACAGACTCCTGCATGCGCCCGATCGGGATCCACCCAGTATGCCCACCAGGGGGCGATGCTCTGCCCATCTGGGGCGTGCTCTGTTGCAATCAGAGCCATTCTAGCGCCTGAGGCAGAGGCCACAGAGCCATCCTCAGCGCCCGGGCCAACTTTGCTCCAATGGAGCCTCGGCTGCAGGAGGGGAAGAGAGAGAGAGGAAGGAGAGGGGGAAGGGTGGAGAAGCAGATGGGCGCTTCTCCTGTGTGCCCTGGCCGGGAATCAAACCCGAGACTCCTGCATGCCAGGCCGACACTCTACCACTGAGCCAACTGGCCAGGGCCAAGAGCTAAGTTTTATTAGCTCAATCCGATAGCTGCACTTCAAAGGGTCACATAAAAGGAACTGACCTCTAGGAGATACGTATTTAAGTGAAGCACACAAGTAGTATGCTCATTTTTCCTATGCTAATTTGTAAAATCTGAATGTCATGTAACCTTAACAGCTATCCTATGGTCCAGCTAATAACCCTGTGATCACATGTCTTCCTAGTAAAGGTTTGTTAGCGTAGTCTACAAATTACAGATGGCTTTCAGATCTGTATTTCTACCTCGTATTTTGCTCCTAAATACTAGACCTGCATTTCCATTCGTCCTGTTGATCCTCATACTCATTATGTCTAAAACGAAGCCTCTTCTCTAATGAATCTTTTCTTCTTTTGTTCTCTGAGGATGGCACACCATCCATCTAGTCATGTAGGACTGAAATTCTGGACTTGGCTTTGGCTTATCCTCTCTCTTTTATGTGTATTTTGTGGCATTTGTCACAGTAATAATTACATAATTGAGTACAGTCTTATAACTATGAAAGCAGGGGCTGTGACTGATTATTTACTGACATAATAGGTGCTCAGTAAACCACTGTCCTAATTTAGACACTTTTTACCTTTTACCTAAACCAGGTTTTGTTTTTAATGTTAGTAACACGCTTACCCTTTAGTTAATGACCTTGTGAATGATCCTGGTGCAGTTAGCGGATTGTTTTTCTTCCATCTCAGCTCCGATCGTGCCATTCTGCTCTGAGTGGCTTCCGTTTCATTCTCATTCAGCAATGTGCTCAGCAGATCAGTCTGGGCCTTGCGTGCGCCGGACGCTGTTCTCAGTGCTGGAACACAGCTGTGAGCAGAGTAGGCACAGTCTCTGTCCATGAGAGCTTTACATTCTAGTGGGGTTGTCAGACATTAAAAAATAAATCGGTAGAAACTGTCCAGTGGCAGTAAGTGCTATGAAGAGAAATAAAGGGGGGGGGTACTGAGAGCACTCTTGTTAGAGGGACCAGAGCCAGCCTCTGAGTAGCTCGGAGTGAAGTGAGGCAGTGATCCATGAGCGTACCTGAAGGAAGAGTATTTGAGAGCCATAAGGCAGGCGCATGCTTCGTATTTGGGGGAAACAGCAAGCTGCTGGTGGGATAAGAATACAGTGATCTAGGAGAAAAGTGGGAGGACCTGGGTTGGAGATGGAGCCCCCCAAGGCCAACATAGTTCCTTGCTTGGTACCATATGACTCAGTAAATACTTGTTGAGGCCTGGCCTGTGGTGGCACAGTGGATAAAGCGTCGACCTGGAACACTGAGGTCTCAGGTTCAAAACCCTGCACTTGTCTGGTCAAAGCACATATGGGAGTTGATGCTTCCTGCTCCTCCCCCCTTCTCTCTCTCTTTCTCGCTCTCTTTCACTCTCTCTCCTCTCTAAAATGAATAAATAAAATACTTGTTGAAAGAGTGAATGAATGAACTAATGAAGGTAGATAGTAATTATTTATTTATTTATTTACGAATGCACATCAGGGCCGGCCAGGTGTTAGGGGTGTGTCTCAGAAAAGTAAGATGCATTTTCTTTTTTTTCTTTTTTTTTTTTGTATTTTTTTTTTTTTTTGTATTTTTCTGAAGCTAGAAACGGGGAGAGACAGTCAGACAGACTCCTGCATGGGCCCGACCGAGATCCACCCGGCACGCCCACCAGGGGGCGACGCTCTGCCCACCAGGGGGCGATGCTCTGCCTCTCCAGGGCGTCGCTCTGTCTTGACCAGAGCCACTCTAGTGCCTGGGGCAGAGGCCAAGGAGCCATCCCCAGCGCCCAGGCCATCTTTGCTCCAATGGAGCCTTGGCTGCGGGAGGGGAAGAGAGAGACAGAGGAAGGAGAGGGGGAGGGGTGGAGAAGCAGATGGGTGCCTCTCCTGTGTGCCCTGGCCGGGAATCGAACCCAGGACCTCCGCACGCCAGGCCGACGCTCTACCACTGATCCAACTGGCCAGGGCCGTAAGACGCATTTTCCATGTTCGTGAAGAGAGCCCAGGTTTTGCGAGCGCCTTCCCCGGCCTCTCCCACACAGGGCTCGCTAATGGGCAGAGCAAGAAGATCAGTTTTGGCTTGTCCTTGAAGGACCTTCTACCCTCTGCGTCACAGGGAAAACTGAGGTTGGAAACTTGTCAGGGAAGTAGGCAGAGCAGAGCGACTCAGCTCT
Source organism: Saccopteryx leptura (assembly GCF_036850995.1). NCBI lineage: Eukaryota > Metazoa > Chordata > Mammalia > Chiroptera > Emballonuridae > Saccopteryx > Saccopteryx leptura. The sequence goes on along the minus strand of NC_089512.1, from coordinate 8,170,463 downwards.
TTGTGGTTTTAAAAGGTGCTCCTACCCGTGTAGGGTAGAACTTGTATTTTTCCCCATGCCTAGACCGTAGGCTATCACTTCTAAGTCAGCAAGACATCTAGGGAGAGCCAGAGGGACAGTGGGGGTGCAGGAGTGGCAGGTGGTGACTGGTGTTAAGTAGGATTAAGGGAAAGACTGCTGATTTAACTGAATCTCTGATTATTCTGAGCTGCTCACAGAAATCCATCACTGCCGTCTGAGAGACGTAAGAGGGAGAAACCCAGGGGTGTCCTGTTGGTGCTGACCGCCATTCCCAGCTGACTTTTCTAGGACTGCCAGCTATGTTCTTGCTATTCCAGGTCCCCCAGACTCGGCCCTCTCTGCATTTCTCCCCTAGTTGCCCACAGTCTCCTCCTGCTGGCTCTCTCTTCATGGCCTGTGTTCTCCAGTTTGCAGCCTTTGCTCTAGTATTCCTGTGGCTTGGAGTATCCATTCGCACCTGCCAGCAGAATCCTACCCATGCGTCAAGGCTCCTTGTGTATTTCTTTTTCTCAAGGGGGGAAAAGTGGCCAAACACACCTTCCTCTGTCCTCCTAGGACACTGCTGTTGTGCCTGTTCGACACGGTCTTGTGGTCACAAGGTTGTACTCCCGTTTCCTGCTAACCTGTGTTTCTGTTAGGCAGACACCCATGCCGTCTTCTTTCTTTATGCTGCCCAGTCATCTCGGGGGGTTGTTGTGTGAACTCCCACCTTCTCATATCCCTGCAGGTGAGGTTATTCTTTCCCTCTTCTTTTGTATCTTTGCCCCCTGTTACTTAGAGTATCGTCCTGGTACCAACAGCATTAGCATTGCCTGTTAGAAATGCAGACTCTCAGGCCCCCCCTCAGACCTGATGAACTAGAATCTGGTGATTCTTCACCCTGTGACAGTGAGGTTTGAGAAGCACGGCCTTGACGTAGCCCTTCCTCCCCATCCGTACTGAACAGAGTGGAGGTGTGCCTGTGTGTTTCCCCTTCTGGGTTGAGTTTCTGCAGCATGGGAAGCATCTCTCTGGCACAGTTGTTGGCATGTGTCAGGTGCTGAGAAGTGCTTGCTGAATTACCCCAGATGGCCCCTGGCATTATGTTTGACATGTTTCTTCAGTCAACATGGTATCGAAGTGCATTTAACTGCCTGGTGTTTTGCTAGGTGCAAAAGATACCCTATTATGAGTGGGAGTCAGCCCCTCTTTTTGGCATTTCAGGATTGGTGGAATAGATAGATACCTGTCAATTAATTATGAGACAAGGCAGAGTGCGATGAATTTGGTATCTGCATAGGTATCACCAGAGGTCTAACGTGACATCAGAGGAATGGCAGTTGTTTCCAGTCCAGAGCTTTTGTGGTGGTTTCATGGACAGGATGATGTCTGATGGGTACCTTGCAGGACGTTGACAGACACTGGGACGAGGCATTCCATGCTGGGGCGAGCTTGTTCAAGGGCCCAGGCATGAAAGTCCCCATACAGGCTGTGTCTTGAGCAGGAGAAACATAGAGGAACACAGGGAAGGTGTGATTGGGGAGGTGGGCTGGATGCAGACTGAGCTTCCGTTCTCAGGGTGAGGAGTCTGGACTGGTAAGAAACATCAAGTCACGTGCTGTGGCACAGTTGGTTGTTACGCAGTGGTTTCTGTGGCCTCTGCCCTCCTGTCTCCCTCTCCTCCCATTCTATCTTGCTGGACATGGGTGGGAGGCAGGGGAGGGGTTGGATGAGGCAGGACAAGCCTGAGTGTTTTAGCTGGCTTTTTATATGGGATTGTAGCCCTAGTCCCTCTGCTTGGATCCTGGTTGTTTGTTTTTCTGCCTGGTGAGCTCCCCTTCCTGTAGTACCTGTGCAAGCCTCTAGCATACATTATAGCATGTGTTATATTGTCTTTTTTTTAGTGCTAGATGGTCAGCCACTTCCTCACCCCCTTCCGGAGTCTCTTTACCCAGTGGGTCCCCCTAAAGCAGAAAGACTCAAGCTCCTTCAATAGAGGGTTTCAGACAGTGTGCCTTAAAATGTCATCAAAACCCCAGACAGAACTCAGTAAGTTTTATTATGCTTGCTGTTTTCCAACTCCACTGGCTTGTGAGGACTAATCATTTCTGCTTATAGTGGAATGGATGAGCGTCCCTCTGCCCATGTTCTGGGCTGCTGGGCAGACTATCCAACATTCAAGATAAAGGACACAGCCGGACGAGGCGGTGGCACAGTGGGTAGAGCGTCGGACTGGGATGTGGAAGACCCAGGTTCGAGACCCCGAGGTTGCCAGCTTGAGCGTGGGCTCATCTGGTTTGAGCAAAAGCTCACCAGCTTGGACCCAAGCTCACTGGCTCGAGCAAGGGGTTACTCGGTCTGCTGAAGGCCTGCAGTCAAGACACATATGAGAAAGCAATCAATGAACAACTAAGGTGTCACAACGAAAAACTGATGATTGATGCTTCTCATCTCTCTCCGTTCCTGTCTGTCTGTCCCTGTCTATCCCTCTCTCTGACTTTCTCTCTGTCCCTGAAAACAAAAACAAACAAACAAAAAAGATAAAGGACACAGCCCTTCCCCCATTTCCTTACCTTCTACCTTGTTAGAAACAGACCTGAACGAGACAGCTATAGCGGGGCTTATTTCAGCTAGGGTTGGGAATGCACTTTATGTTAGCCCGGGGTCAAGCCCTCCACTAACTGGCCCTAAGCCTTACCATCTTTTTCTTGAGCTTTTTACTGCAGCTAACTGAATTTTCAGATAAGGTTAGAGAGTAACCCTCATGCTTTAGAAGTGCCATCTTCCCACCAGCTCTGGCAGTCCAAAGCCAGAAGAGCAAGGTTAAAAAGAAGAGGTGAACTTCACCAGACGTTTTGTCATTTGTATCTCAGATGAAGGACTGAGAGCTACCTTTTAGATGAAATTGACTTTAGAATTCACTAAGTGTGTTGACAATGAGGCACTGTGTTAAGTGCAAGGACACAACCTTTCCTTCCTGTGGGAAGAACATTCCATCTGGATGGGAGACATCCACTAGGGATATATAAATATATATAAATATAATGCATGCTATGCTGTGTGCCTGGAGGCTTGCAAAGGTGCCACAGGAAGGGCAGTACTGACTGCCTGGAGGTCGGGGCAGCCTTCAGAGGAGGACGCATTGGAGTTGGATCTTCAAGGATGAGGAGGAATCACTGGTTAGAAAAACAGGAGATAAGAATCCAAGCAGAGGGGATAGGGCGATTTAGGGGAATTTCCAGCCACGTAGAAGAGGGGAACCGTAGGGGATAAAATTGGTTGGGTATAGTTGGGAGCTAGTTTAGGATTTGGATCTGACTTGTAGGCAACAGAATGATGACTGACATGACAGACTCAACTGTATATGGAGTTATTTTATTCAGAAACTTCATTTGTTGAACAGATACTGAGTGTCAACTGCTAGTAAGGAAACATACAAAGATTGCTTTGTTGATGGAATTCAGGTTTTAGTAAGTTAAGTTATATCAAGCCAGCACCATTTGCTCTTGTCAAGGTTACTGACGACCTCCACTATGTAGAACTGTTCCCTGACCACAGAGATCTCCCTTTGTAGTTATACCCATTCTCCTCCCACCCACCACCCCAAATCTCTAGAAATCACTTCTTTGTTCTCTACTTCTCACTTTTCTTTTCTTGAGAAAGAGAGAAACAGGAAGGGAGAGATGAGAAGCATCAACTTGTAGTTGTATCACTTTTAGTTGTTCATTGATTGCAGCTCATATGTGCCTTGACCAGAGGACTCAAGCTGAGCAGTGACCCCTTGCTCAAGCTAGCAACCTTGGGCTCAAACCTGTAACCTTTGGGCTCAAGCTAGTGACCATGGGATCATATTGATGATCCCATGCTCAAGCTAGTGACCCTGCACTCAAACTGGTGACACTGCACTCAAGCCAGCGACCTAAGGGTTTTGAACCAGGGTCCTCGGTGTCCCAGGTTGATGCTTTATCCACTGCACCCTACCAGTCAGGCTCTCTGCCTCTCATTTTAAGAATGTATTATTACACCTGACCTGTGGTGGCGCAATGGATAAAACGTCGACCTGGAACGCTGAGGTCGCTGGTTCAAAACCCTGGGCTTGCCTGGTCAAGGCACACGTGGGAGTTGATGCTTCCTGCTCTTCCCTCCCCCTTCTCTCTCTCTCTCTCTCTCTCTCTCTCTCTCTCTCTCTCCCTCTCTCTCTCTTTATTACCTGACCAGGCAGTAGTGCAGTGGATAGATCATCGGCCTGGGACATAGAGGACTCAGGTTCAAAACCCTGAGGTTGCTGGCTTGAGTGTGGGATCAAGTTTACCAGCCTCATAATTGTGTTGAGTTAGTTTCTTAAAATTAATATGAGCGTGGAAAATAATACAATAATTAATACATAACAATACAAGAATAAAGTGTTTCATGTATTCACAACTTTAAACCTACTTTTGCCTCATCCTATATACATACACACATTCACATACACCTATATCCAATTAGTTCTGTTTATCTGGAGGACCCTGATTAATACAGTGAGTGACCCAGTTCTTCTGCAGCCTCACCAGCATTTGGTATTATCACTGTTTTTAAATTGTGGTCGTTTTATGAAATGTGTAGTGATATCTCATTGTGATTAAAACAATTATTTTTTCCTTATTGATTTTTAGAGAGAGAGGAAACTTGGATTTGTTGTTCCACTCATTCATGCATTCATTGGGTGACTCCCGTATGTGCCCTGATTGAGGATCAGACCCACAACCCTGGCATATTGGGCCGATGCTCCAACCAACTGAGCTACCTAGCCAAGGCTTATTGTGATTTTTTTTAAGGTTTTTATTTTATTTTATTTTTTTAGTTTTTTTATTTTATTTATTAATTCATTTTGGAGAGGGAGAGACAGAAAGAGAGAGAGAGGAGTGACAGAGAGAGAGAAGGGGGGAGGAGCTGGAAGCATGAACTCCCATATGTGCCTTGACCAGGCAAGCCCAGGGTTTCGACCGGTGACCTCAGCATTTCCAGGTCGACGCTTTATCCACTGCGCCACCACAGGTCAGGCTGTGATTTTATTTTATTATTTTTCCTTTGATTGGAGAAGAAGGAAGAAGAGAGAAGCATGAACTCATTGTTCCACATAGTTGTTTCATTATAGTTGTGCAGTCGGTTGTTTCTTGTATGTGCTCAGACTGGTGGGTCAAACCCGCCCACCAAGCCACCTGGGCGGGGCCCATTGTGATTTCAATTTGCATTTCCTTAGTGGGTCATGTTGATCATCTTTTCATATATATCTTCTCTGTATATCTCTTTTGCCCATTTTTCTCACTGGACTGTTTTTGTTTGTTTTTTACTGTCAGATTTTTAGAGCTCTTTATACTTTTTTGGGTCATGACTCTTATTTGACAAACATGTCAAAAATATATTATTAAGTCCTATTATTAAGTATTATTTGCAATATTTTTGTTGTTATTTGATCACACCTCTGAGTGTGCAGTGGCAGGATTTCTACAGTAACCTACTCTGCCATTTTGATAAAACTGGGGATCTTCTGCTTATTCAAATCAGGGAAAGCCCGTTCCTGCGTGTACAGAAAACATACTCGTAGCTGATCGCCTTTCCTTGGGCTCCTGCAGAGGAAGGACAGGAGGCCCCAAGACAAGCCTTTTAGTGAGAGCCTGCGGACTCTAATAGTAAGCCCCTTTCGTTTCTGTTGTGAACATGGGTGTACAGATACCTCTTTGAAACTGCTTTTATTTCTTTTAGTTATATACCTAGGATTGGAATTGCTGTGTCATATTGTTATTCTGTGTTTAACTGCCAGACTTTTTTCCATAGTGGCTGTACCATTTACATTCCCACCAACAGTGCACAAGGGTTTTGATTTCTACACATCTTTGCTCACACTTGTTAATTTGGGGGGGGGGGGTTGTTTTTTTGTTGTTGTTGTTGTTGATTTTTAAATAGCTACCCTCATAGGTGTGAAATGGTTCCCTCTTGTAGTTTTGATTTGCATTTCCCTAATGACTAATGATGTTTAACAGTCTTTTCGTGTGCTTTTGGCTATTTGCACTTTATGCTTTTTGTTCAAAATTATTTTGGCTATTTCAGTTCCTTTGCCTTTGCGTATAAATTTTAGAATAATCTTGTCTATAAAAATATCTTGCTGGGATTTTTTTTGTGACAGAGACAGAGAGACAGAGAGAGGGACAGACAAACAGGAAGGGAGAGAGATGAGAAGCATCAATTCTCTGTTGCGGTTCCTTAGTTGTTCATTGATTGCTTTCTCATACATGCCTTGACCGGGGGGCTACAGCAGAGCCAGTGACCACTTACTCAAGCCAGCGACCTCGTGCCCAAGCTGGTGAGCCTTGCTCAAACCAGGTGAGCCTGCACTCAAGCTGGCGACCTCAGGGTGTTGAACCTGGGTCCTCTGTGTCCCAATCCGACGCGCTATCCACTGTGCCACCGCCTGGTCAGGCTTGCTGGGATTTTTTTTTTTTTTTCTTGCTGGGATTTTGATAGGAATTGCATCAAATCTTTAAATCCACTTGGTGAGTATTGACAATTTTACTTGAGAGTTGTAACCCTTGAATTCAGTATGTCTTCTGTTGCCGGTGTAAATGGTGTTCTCGTATGGAGTCACAGGGAAAGCATTCCAAAGGACTCATACATGGGAAATTGTGAGGTTTAATGAGGTTGGAAAGGAAGGCTTCCCCTGAGTTCCCAGTGTCTCATCTCTGTTTATTCCACCACAGAAAAAGTCCAGTCTTGTCTTCATTAAGCCCAGTACAAAGACCAGAGTTCAGATAGTGTGTATCATGGTTCAGTCCAGTTTGTCCCTCCCTTCATCTGGCCAGCATAGTTTTTTCCGTTGGGCTCAGGCTGGTGCTGTGCCTAGGCCCACGTTTGGAGCCCCGCTTGGAGCGCATGCTCGGTACCAGGCAGCCATTAGAGAAATATGCTTCTTGGAGAGCATGCAAACTCCGGGCGAGCAGTGTTTTCAAGCCAGAGAAGAGAAGAGTGCTTCTTTGCAAGGCCTGGTGAGGTTGGAAGGTTTTTAAACCACAAGTGTTTTCTGTTACCTTCAAGTAATCTAAGATAATTTACTAATATACCATTATTATAATACTATAGATAATTGATTGTTAGTTTATGACAACATTTAACATATAATTAATATCTATATTATATAGGAATATGGAGACATATCGTTAAAAGTGAGCAGATAACAATAGGTTACTGTTGTACTAGTCCTGCAATGTCATGGTTATTTGAAGACTTACTATTCCTGTTTACATGTGTAAGAAAAAGTAGAAGGGAATAAGTAGGAAGTCGCAGCGCCTCCTGCTCAGTCTCCAGTAAATTTAACCGGAGAACCTGCGGTCCATTTGGATTATAACCCTCAGTGAACCTGTCATTCTTTTCTGTGGGGTTAGTCTACCTCACAGGAAACTGTTGACCTTGGGGGCTGCTAATGAGGATAGAGTTGGGATTTTGATTTCCGTGAATATTTACTGAGCTAGTTAAGGGATGTGCAAGATCCTTTCACCCTCAAGGAGTTTGAAGTCCACTGTAATAAGTAAAAACAGGAGAATTCAGTCCCTGAGACTGAGGCATGACATCTCCAACATGGAACAGTGTTACTCGTCTGAGGTCGGAATACGATTTGGGTTGGGGGTGGAGAGCTGGGCTGATCTGGCCTCGGGCTGGGTGGGTGCTGAGCGAGGTGGCCGATGGGTTGGCACCTGGGGTAGGAAGGTGAATGCTTCCAGGGATCTCCATGCGGCTAGCTCACCTCTTACCTTTCTGTTGGACAAGGCTGCATTATTTGCTGAGGCTAATTAGCACTTAAACTGTATGGGGGGCGGGGTTGGAAGAAAGAGAATAATTATAACTATGATTAAGAAACTGAAGTTTAAAAAGGCATATTGGTGGTGGCAGGCCCATACAGGCCTAATGGCTCCAATATGAATGCCTCTACTGCAGGCTTAGCTCATTTCCTTTTTAAAAGGAGCAAGCATTCTGTAAAGGACCGTTTACCTCAGCGTAGAATTCCACAAGGACGGACAGTTCATACTAGTCGGGCGGAAGGAGTCTGAATACCAGCAGAAAGTCAGGTGTGCTGTGGGCTGGGTGGGGGAGGGGTTGAGGGTCTTAGATGAGTGATCAGCATCTTCTCCTTTCTAGAGAATGTGTTCACTCCCCTCTTCATAGTGTTTGTTCCCTGTGACTCTGGAGCAGAGGTCAGCAAGTTTTTCTGACAAGGGGCAGATAGTAAATATTTTTGTCTTTGCAGGTCATTGGTCACTGTTCCAGCTACTCAACTTTGCTATTGTATGGACATGTCTGTGTTCCAATAAAATTTGTATGTAGACACTGAAATTTGAATTTTATATAACTATTAGCTGTCATGAAATACTGTCTTCTTTTGATTTTTTTCAACCATATAAAAACTACACCTAGCACATGGGTTGCACAAAAAAGAAACAAGAGGCATTTGAGATTTTGGTCCATGGACAAGATTGCTGACCCCTTTCCTAAAGGTCTTAAAAATAACTTATAAAGTTCTAAATTTGAGGATACCTTATTTAACAAGCAGTTTTATTTATTTTATTTATTTATTTATTTTTTACAGAGACAGAGAGTGAGTCAGAGAGAGGGATAGACAGGAACAGACAGACAGGAACAGAGAGAGATGAGAAGCATCAATCATTAGTTTTTCACTGCGCATTGCAACACCTTAGTTGTTCATTGATTGCTTTCTCATATGTGCCTTGACCGCGGGCCTTCAGCAGACCGAGTAACCCCTTGCTGGAGCCAGTGACCTTGGGTTCAAGCTGGTGGGCTTTTTTTGCTCAAACCAGATGAGCCCACGCTCAAGCTGGCAACCTCGGGGTCTCGAACCTGAGTCCTCTGCATCCCAGTCCGACGCTCTATCCACTGCGCCACCACCTGGTCAGGCTAACAAGCAGTTTTATAGCACTTAATAGATATCATGCACTGTTTTAAACGCTTTACAGATAGATGTTAGCTAATTTCATCCTCAGAATAACCCCATGGGGAAGGTGGTAATTCACCTCAGTCTGCAGATGTGTCATTGAGACACAAAGAGGATAAGTAACTAGCCCCCGGTCTCAGCAAGTAAATGGCAGAACCTAGGTTTGACCCCAGGTAATTTAGCACTACAGTACCTGTTCTTAGTACCATGATGTCAATGTCTCTTAAAAGATGTATCATTATTGCCTGACCTGTGGCGGTGAAGTGGATAAAGCAATGACCTAAAATGCTGAGGTTGCTGGTTCGAAACCCCAGGCTTGCCTGGTCAAGGCACATATGAGAGCAACTACTACTAGTTGATGCTTCCCACTCCTCTCCCACTTTCTCTCTCTCCACTCTCTAAAATCAATAAATAAAATCTCTTTAAAAATGTATTATTATTGACTTTCTAGCCTAAAGGAATTTTAGAGATTAATTCATCCCTACTACATCTCCATTAGACTCATTCTTATGCAGGAGCTTTATAGCCTTTATGATTCAAATTTGTGCTCAGTAAAATTATGGATTACTACTTATGCACTTTCAGCATCTCTTGTGACTGTCTAAAAGCTTAGTCTTAAGCCCCACTGATCCCAAGGGTAATCTGTCTGCACAGGCTGGGCATTTAACTGTTCACTTGTCAAAATGTTTTATTTATGTTCATTGTCAAAATGGTTTCCATCACAAAGATTACTATTCTGGGCATCCTTTGCTTTCCTGGGGAACACCTGTCTCAGATTACTCCCAGTTCAGATTTTGCCCTGCTGCCTTTCCTGCTTGAATAAGCCGCTGGTTGAAGCTTGAGCCCCACCTGCTTGTGACCGGGAACAGAATTTGTGGTGTCATGCTACACTATCCTTGTTGATCCAAAGATACCACCAGGACGAGGCTAGAAATGGAAAGTTTCCCAGTCTTTCCAAGGAAGAATGGGAAGGTGTGTGTGTGTGTGTGTGTGTGTGTGTGTGTGTGTGTGAGAGAGAGAGAGAGAGAGAGAGAGAGAAGTCAAAATTTTGGTAAGGCGCTCAGGATTTCTGGTTCCTTTTGCTGTACTCTTAGGCTCTACTCACCAGAAGGGACCTCGGATAGCCTCTGGTGCACGGATGTGCATGCCACAGGGATTCCGCATAGTTATTGCAAGGGACCCCCAAACCCACACGTACACCAGTCTGTGGGCCAGAGAAGTGATGTCCTGTACAGTTACTCTCCCAACGTCGTGTAGGTGTCATCGTGCTCAAGAGGAAAAGCTCTAGTAAGTGTGTGCGAGGCTGCTCTTGTGACCACAACTGCTGCCTGCTGAGAAACCACAGCCAGTTCAAGCTCCTTATTTGCAGATGAGAAAACTGAGGCTCGGGTGAGGGGAAAGAGATTTGCCCGAGTCACACAAAAGGGAACAGCTGGCCTGGATGCTGGCTCAGTTTGTGCCATGTCGCTTGTGCTGTGTCTCCCCTTGGTGGGCACAGATGGAGAGATTGGCACGCATTGTGACTTTTAATGCTATGCTGTACAGTACTATCCAATATTGTCTAATAGAGTGATTTACTACAATTAACGGTTACTAGTATTCATAGTGCTTCTCTTGAGAATCTCAATTTTTTATTTTTTACTCTATTCCTTGCCCTACCCCCATCAGTAAAACCCTGTATTCCAACCTGAAGCATGGTGAAGCAGGCAACTTGTCTGTATCTGTAGTAGAGCTGGCCCCGAAACTCTGAGTTTTCATCTCTGGACCAGGATTCTGTTAATCAGACTGGACTTGTATTTCAGTTAAGTATTTGTATCTTTCTGGAATCCATGGGAGTCCGAAAGACCAGAGTTACAGGCTTTATTGAAAGGAAGAAAGGAACCCTGCCGGGCACTTCTCCCGGGGAGAAGAGCACTGGTTACAGACTAGGGGCGAATTATATAGGGTTTGGGAGAGCCTGAGGGGTTACTGAGGCAAAAGTTCTGGTATGTTTCTTGGAATTCCTGTCTCTGGGGCAATAGTCCAGTAAGGGTCTGACAGATAAGCGGAACATCAAGAGGGCAGTTTGGAATTCACGTATCTATCATATCTTACTCTTTTAAGGCTGTTGCGCTCAGCCGGGTGCAACAAAGCTTTTGCTAAATCTCTGCCCAGGGTTTTGAACCAGCAACCTCAGCATTCCAGGTTGACGCTTTAGCCACTGCGCCACCACAGGCCAGGCTCACGTGTGTTATATATCACTTAATTTAGTGAGGCCAGTGAGGCCCTTCTGAGGCCCTTGTCAGGAAAAGCTAAGAACTCCAGTCTGCTCCAAAGCCCATCCATGCAGTCATTTATTCTTCTGTTCCCCGTTCGGAGCGCCTCTGCCAGGGGTGCACCTGTCGCCTTGAGTCATATCCCATTCGTGGCCAGGCTGGGTAAGTCAGCACAGATCCGTCCCTCCAAACAAGACCCACCAGTGGCAGCAACATCAGCGTGGGCTGTACAGGACACCTTTTTCCCACTGAAATTTCAGGAATTTCGAGTGACTCAGGTGATTTGGTCAAATGATGTTCACAGTATCCATTCTTGTACACCTTTATGTTTGAAATTCAAAACTCTTGAGCAGTCAGAGGGCAAGGAATGATCTCATTTTATAAGATGGGAAGCCTGTCTGAGGTGACGCAGCCAGCCGGGCCTCTGACCCCAGTGGCCGTGCCACCCTGCCTGTGTGGGCGGTGTGCCCCAGCGCCACTCCTGCCCTCACTGCTGGCCCCAGGCGTCCATCTCCCAGCTCCTCTTCTCATTTCCTTTCTTCCTTTCTGCACTTTCCTTCTCCGTCTCCTGTACAGATGCACCTTCTCTCCACTAGTGATCTTTGAATGTTGGGCTTCCTCAGAGCTGTCTTACCCCTTCTTTGCACTCTGGGCTCTCCGGTAGTGATCTCCGCCTTGTCTCGACACTGATGCCTCACAGAAGTGACAATTGAGCTTAAACTCACCTCTGTGTTCCAGACTTATTTATTCATCCACTTCTTACAATATATGTCTGTTTGGATGTCACCTTGGCCAAAACCTGACTTGATCTTCCCCCTGCAGCCTATCCCTTCTCTGTCATTCCTGATCTAAGTGACCGGCACTTCCAGTTCCTGCTCTCCCTGCCTAGAGTGACCTGATAACTTGGAGATCCTTCCTTGGTAATCTTCTCTGGTTCCTCATATTCCTAAAGTAGAATGTAGAATTCTTAAGTGCCTATCCATTCTTCCAGCTTCTTCACATTACTTTCCTTTTCATATCTGTACTTTAATCATGGAGGCCACTTTGATTTTTTAATGTTTATCAAAAGAATAGTATGTTCCTGATTTTTTTCTTTTTAAAATGAGATGAGGAGAGATTGACTCCCACATGTACCCTGACCGGGATCTACCTGGGAACCCTCTTCTGGGGCCGATGTTTGGATCAGCCAAGCTGTCCTCAGCGCCTGAGGCTGATGCTTGAACCAACTGAGCTATCCTCGGCGCCCAGGCCAATGCTTGAACCAGTCGAGCCACTGGCTGCTAGAGGGGAAGAGGGAGAGAAGGGGGAGAGGGAGGGGAAGAGAAGCAGATGATCACTTCTCATGTGTGCCCTGACCAGGGATTGAACCCAGGACATCACATACCTGGCCGACACTATCCACTGAGCCAACCAGCTAGGGCTGATTTTTTTTTCCAAATTAATTCATTCTGCTGGCCAAAGACCTATGTTTTCTCCATTGCATACAGGATCAGCTCACATTATTTACAGTAATATTTGAGTCATGTTATAATGCTGTTTCCAGATGGGGACCCGCCCAGAGCACTCCTGCACCGGGCCAGCCTGTAGTGTGTGAATTCTTGACTTCATGCAGGAAAGATTTCACAACTCGAGTCCAGTTGATTTTGAGAGTATGTTTATTAAAGCTGAGGACAGTGAAACAAAGAAAGGACTTTGGTAGCAGAAGCAATAGGAGAGAGCTCAGGCAGGGCTGCTTTCAGCTCACTGGGAAGGGAAAGTCGCGTGGCAGGAGTGAGCCAACGCGGGGCTGCTATTGGCTCACTGACAAATCAGAGAAAGGGGGCCTTGGAGACAGGTTCAGGGGTGAGACTAGGAGGAGCTGCTGCCCCCTGCTCCTCTGGTTGCAAGTCTCATGGGGACCCTTAGAGTGTTTTTTAAAAAGTACATGCCCAGCCTGACCAGGTGGTGGCGCAGTGGATAGAGTGTAGGACTAGGATGTGGAGGACCCAGGTTCGAGACCCCGAGGTCGCCAGCTTGAGCACGGGCTCATCTGGTTTGAGCAAAGCTCACCAGCTTGGACCCAAGGTCGCTGGCTCAAGCAAGGGGTCAATCGGTCGGCTGAAGGCCCACAGTCAAGGCACATATGAGAAAGCAATGAATGAACAACTATGGTGTCGCAACGAAAAACTGATGATTGATGCTTCTCATCTCTCTCCGTTCCTGTATGTCTGTCCCAATCTATCCCTCTCTCTGACTCTCTCTCTGAAAAAAAAAAAAAAAAGTACATGCCCAAGAGAAGAGCTCAGGCGTGCTTCAAGGATGCTTTGCTGTTCATGATTTTTTAAAGTACAGGATAGTAAAAAAATAAATAAATAAAATAAATAAAAAAATAAAAGTATAGGAGAGTGAAGTTGCAACACATGTGTGTTTAAGTTACCCCTTGACTTTTAGAATGTCATCTTTCTCCCTTTCAAGTGACTTCCTTAACTCTTAATTTTCCAAACAAAGCTGTTAACAGATATTAAAGTTACAGAGACTTAATAACTAAAGCAATATTGAGGAACCCTTTAAGCAAACAGGAACACTTCAGTATGCCTTTTTAAAATTTTTTATTTATTGATTTTAGAGAAAGAGAAAGAACAAAAGGGAAAGGAACATTGATCTGGCCTGACCAGGCGGTGGCGCAGTGGATAGAGCGCCACCCTGGGACGCTGAGGACCCAGGTTCAGAATCTCAGGGTTGCCAGCTTGAGCATGGGATCATAGACATACATGACCCCATGGTCACTACCTTGAGCCCAAGGTCGCTGGCTCAGCTGGAGCCCCTTGGTCAAGGCACAGATGAGGAAGCAGTCAGTGAGCAACTAAGTTGCTACAACTATGAGTTGATGCTTCTTATCTCTCTCCCTTTATGTCTGTCTATCCTTCTCTTTCGCTTAAAAAAAAAAAAGAAACATTGATTTGTTGTTCTACGTATTTATGCATTCATTGGTTGATTTTTGTATGTGCCCTGACTGAGGATTGAAGCTGCACCCTTGGTGTATAGGAATGATGCTCTAACCAACTGAGCGACCCATCCAGGGCCAGTAAGTCTTGTTAAGATCATATTATGCAGAGCTCCTGCTCAGGAAGAGGGTCTGCATCCACTCTTTGTAGAAACCAAGTGATATGAGTACTGAGTCTTTGCTGCAGTTTTAGTGGAAGTGATTTGGGTTTCCTGTTTAAATTGGTTTTTTTCTTAGAAGCCAATTTGGTGGTGTTGTATGTACCTAGGAATTTGTGTGATTGTCCCTAAATGCTTGGTGGACGCTAGTCTTTTACCACCGTGGTTAAGTGGCTGGTGCGGATACACATGCTTATTTAGTGGTAGTGTAAGCACGGGTACTAGGTGTGTGTTGTGTACACAGAGACCAGATATCCTGATCCAGCATGTGTTCATGAGTTTAGCTCTTTTAATTCGGAGTATTTCGTTACACCATAGGTTTATTTCTTTCCTTCTGTCCTGTCTTGGACTTTGAACCTAGCTCTTCCAATATTTTACATTTACTGTCTGATTCCATTTCATTGGTAATACTTCATTATTACAATAAGTACTGTTTCAGAGATGGGTAGAGCAAAATGTGATTAAAGGTAAGGATGTATGCCTGTATGCCAACTAGTCTTAACTTTTCTGACCAACCAGCTATATGTGGCGTATTGAATGTTTCTTATAAATTCTGTTGTACCAGTTCACATCTCTTTGCTACTGTACGCACGGGGAAGGGGAGGGATTTGAGGCAACAGCATAGAATTGCAGATGAGTAGAGAGAATGGCCTTTGCATAGGCCTGTGTTATTCAACATATTAAAACGGGACATATTTGTCCTCCTATACAAGCCATAGTTTACAATGCTAGGTTTATCAGTGATATAATATTTTGATTTCCCATTGTACCTTTTTTTTAAAAATAAACTTTTTATTTTGAGATAGCCGTAGACTCCCATGCAGTTATAAGAAATCATAACAGCGAGATCCTGTTTCCTTAGCCCAATTTCCCCCGTGGTAATAATATCTTGCAAAGCTGTGGTACACCATCACATCTAGGATATTGACATTGATATAATCTGCCACTCTTATTCAGATTTTCCCAGCTTTACTTTTATTGTCTTGTGTATTTGTGTATTTTATTCTGTATGATCTTGTTATGTGTGTAGGTTTTATATTTTTTAATTTTAAAAACTTCTTGCCCTGGCCGGTTGGCTCAGCGGTAGAGCGTCGGCCTAGCGTGTGGAGGACCCGGGTTCGATTCCCGGCCAGGGCACACAGGAGAAGCGCCCATTTGCTTCTCCACCCCTTCGCCGCACTTTCCTCTCTGTCTCTCTCTTCCCCTCCCGCAGCCAAGGCTCCATTGGAGCAAAGATGGCCCGGGCGCTGGGGATGGCTCTGTGGCCTCTGCCCCAGGCGCTAGAGTGGCTCTGGTCGCAACATGGCGACGCCCAGGATGGGCAGAGCATCGCCCCCTGGTGGGCAGAGCATCGCCCCTGGTGGGCGTGCCGGGTGGATCCCGGTCGGGCGCATGCGGGAGTCTGTCTGACTGTCTCTCCCCATTTCCAGCTTCAGAAAAATGAAAAACAAACAAACAAAAAAAAAACTTCTCAGTTAGCCTGACTGGGTGGTGGCGCAGTGGATAGAGCGTCTGACTGGGATGCCGAAGACCCAGGTTCGAGACCCTGGGGTTGCCAGCATGAGCGCGGGTTCATCTGGTTTGAGCAAAGGCTCACCAGCTTGGACCCAGGGTCGCTGGCTCGAGCAAGGGGTTACTTGGTCTGCTGAGGGCTCGTGGTCAAGGCACATATGAGAAAGCAATCAATGAACAACTGAGGTGTCGCAATGCGCAACAAAAAACTGATGATTGATCCTTCTCATCTCTCTCTGTTCCTGTCTGTCTATCCCTCTCTCTGACTCTCTCTGTCCCTGTAAAAAAAACAAACAAACGGAAAAAAAAAAAACAAAAAAAAACTTCTCAGTTGGCTGAGCTGGGAGAAGGTGTTATTTACTGAGTCCCTCTCCAACTCCACAGCACAACCCCCCCCCAATAAGTATTTAACCCTTGGGCCAGTTACCTAACTTCTAAATCTTGTTGTACTAATCTGTAGAATAGAATTCACAGTAGCTACTTGCAGAGAATATAAATGAGAAAATATGTATAATGGGTACTTAGCAAAAGGAACTCAATAAATGATCATCTCATTGTTTTAAGTGATGTTTTCAAAACAGATTACAAATGAGAGTATGTGGGCTTTTTTAATCTTTACACAAAAGTGTTGGATCCCAGGATTGTAGAATTGGAAGGTCCTATAATAGTTTTAGAAGCAGTGAAGGACTCCCTTAGACACTCATATTTTTAAAACTAAAATCTGCTTTCCTGTAACTTCTAGATCTGCACGCATCCATATGATAGGCCTTCTAGGATTTCAGACAACTATGGTGCCCCTTACCAAAAACTCTCTTTTCCAAACTATCTTTTAGCTGTTTCTCATACAATGAATAGCTTTTCCTTTCCCGTCTTAGTCTCCCTCTCCTAGATAAAGACACATTTTTGTTTTCCCCTTAACTGAACACAGAATTCAGATGCAATCTGGCTGGCGTATCCCAAGTTAGGCCTGTCTTCTTTTTAGCTGAGCTTTTTTTGGAAACCAGGTCACCCAGTTCATGCACATACAGCTTGTTCTTTTGGGGTTTTTGTGTGTTTTTTTTTTAACTTTCTAAATGAAAAATGCATAGCAGTTGAACACAGCAAATTGAACATGCATTTTAACCTCCGTTTCCATTAAATCTCAGCCTCCATTTCCACCTGTAATCTTACTGAAATGAGAGTAAGGGGGAGAAAAGATATCAGCAAGTGAGCAGTGAGTGAATGTTGAAGACAGAAAGCATGTGCGATGAACCTGGGGAACCTGGGTCCGGGGCGGGGGGGGGGGGGACAAGAAGAAAGGGGTTTGCGATGCGGAACCCTGGAATAACTCCAGAACGAAGAAACCAAATACGTACTGAAAATAAGATTCGTTGAAAGTCTGGGTGAAAAGCAGTTCGCTGCCTAACATCCTCCCCCACTCTTTTCAGGAGACAGGAGTTTTAGTCTTAGATACGGAACCAGAGGGACACAAAGCATGATTAAGAAGGGGTGGAATGTGGGAACAAAGTTCTGTTATAAAGCAGGATACGAATGTTTGTTGTGATTATGTAAAACCTAGTGGTTAATGAATGGTTAAACACTTCACATTTTGTTTTAAGGGTGCCAAATAAAAAAAGGACAGAGTTCTAAATAGTGAATGGTAGGACCATCTCCCCTTTCTTGTTCCAGGTATCTGCAGGCAGTGGCTCCTATCTGTCTGCAAGTAGATTCTTGTCTGATCACCCTAATGTGAAGTCCACAAGTTGACCCCACACACAGAGCTTTCAAACACCTCCTAAAGGTATGAGCAGATAGCTAAACATCACGAGACAGTTAAAGCAAGCCTCGAACTTAGAAGACAGCAAAACAAATGAGGGAAGAAAAGGACTCTGAGGAAAACAGTAAAAGCAGGGAGGAGAAGTAGAAAATTTAACTACAATATCTTGAGACCAATTAGAGAAAATATTGCATTCATGAAATATGGACAAGATTTTTTATTTTTATTGATTTCTTTTTTTAGAGAGTGTGAAAGGAAGAGGGAGAGAGAGACATTGATTTGTTGTTCCACTTATTTATGCATTCATTGGTTGATTCTTGTATGTGCCCTGAACATAAATAAGATTTTTTTTAAAGGTTTTATGTATTTACTTTAGAGAGTGAGGAGAGAGAAACCGAGAAGAGGAAGAGAAACAGGAAGCATCCACTCCCATATGTGCCTTGACCCTGGGATTTCAAACTGGGGACCTCAGGGTTCCAGGTCGTCGCTTTATTCACTGCGCCACCACAGGTCAGACTGAACAAGATTTTTTAAAAAAGAAAAGGGAATCTTCAAAGAATATGAAAGACCTCTTATAAACTAAAAATATGATAACCAGTATAAAAAACTATAACAGGAAATTATTGGACACCTGAGCAGGTGGTAGCACAGAGGACAGAGTGTTGACCTGGAATGCTGAGGACCCAGATTAGGAAACCCAAGGTCGACAGCTTGAGCGCAGGATCATCTGGCTTGAGTGCAAGCTCATCAGCTTGAGTGTGGGATCATGGACATGACCCCATGGTCATTGGCTTGCGCGCAGGGGCTGGAGCATGGGGAGCTCAGCTGGAGCCCCCCAAACAAGGCACATACAGGAAAGTAATCTGCTGGTTTTCACTATGTCTTGCGGAACAACTTTAAGCAATATTTATATGTATTACTGTGGGGTTTTTTTAAATTATGAAATACTCCCAAAGCATGCAGTCATTTAATGTCCCCAACACTAGTAGCAGAGGAGCACCTTTATTATATGAGGTACTGACAGCATCTAAATCTGATAAGGATACTTGGTATTTAGAAGGTTGTGTGTGTGATCTTGAAGGTTAGTTCACAGGGAATACACCTAAAGGTCAGTGAAAAAGAGGACCTAGTGGCAGAATCTGAGCTAGAATCCTTGAAAAAAGGTGACACAGAGATGAGGTGAGCATCAGATAGTAAGATGCTAGCAGCTCACTAATGTGAAACTTTTTTATTTATTTATTTTATTTTTTACAGAGAGAGGGATAGACAGGGACAGACAGATAGGAATGGAGAAATGAGAAGCATCAATCATTAGTTTTTCATTGTGCATTGTGACACCTTAGCTGTTCATTGATTGCTTTCTCACATGTGCCTTGACCGTGGGCCTTCAGCAGACCAAGTAAACCCTTGCTCGAGCCAGCGACCTTGGGTCCAAGCTGGTGAGCTTTTGCTCAAACCAGATGAGCCTGCGCTCAAGCTGGCGACCTCGGAGTCTTGAACCTGGGTCCTTGGCATCCCAGTCCAACACTCTATCCACTGCGCCACCGCCTGGTCAGGCACTAATGTGAAACTTGCTGAAGGGGGAAAAGACTATACTGTATGTTCTTTCCGAAGAGTAGACAGTTTTTAAGTGGAAATGTTTATGCAGCTTGGAGCTATAAATGGCAAAACTTATAAAGGGAATATCCTTTTGGTAGATAGTTGGAATGCACTTTCTAGAACTCCCTAGGCTAATGATGTGTTGGTGAGGGTTTGATACAAATTGGAGAGTTTGCCTCCGTCGCCATGAGAGCCCTGTGGGCCACACAGAGCACCAGGCAGGCCACAGTCCCCGCCGCCAGCTGGCTGCTGCCAGGGTCATTTTTCTTCAAGAACTCTGGACTCTGTGAGGTCTACCACAGCTGGTTGGTACCCAAGGACTCCCCAACTTTTGTGCCCCCTATACCTGCTCTGTCCTTGATCCCCACATGTGCCCCCTCTTTGGGTTTGACCTTGTTTCTCTTCATCTTTTCCTGTCATTGTGTATTTACTCTTCTTGAGGAACCTACTGTTAGGGGCTTCAAGGTTCTTGGCCAGTTTGTCTATTTCACCTGCCTTCTAATAAACCAGGATCAGGATTAAGTGTTAGAGAAGTCAGGACTTGGGCTTGGTGAGGGAGTCGGGGGGCGGGGTGCAGTGAAGACTGCCATAAAAGTAAAAACTACCACTCACAGCGTTCAGGCTTACATTTCTTAACCATTTTTAAGTGTGTTGTTTACATTCTTTATACACTGAGTACACTGAATTGGAAATTCTCAGGGATCTTCAAATAAGCCTCGGCCGTCATGTGGTGGGATACCTTCAGTGCCCTTCCAGTGGGGGGTGGGTTACACTGTGGAAGGGGCAGGTTGGGTCTTTGTATTAGTGTTCCTCAGTATCTCACTTTGTATTTTACTTTGCCCACAGATTGGGGACCACAAATTCAGTGCTCACCGGATCGTTCTAGCAGCCTCCATCCCGTATTTCCACGCGATGTTTACAAACGACATGATGGAGTGCAAACAGGACGAGATTGTGATGCAGGGAATGGACCCAAGGTACTGACTGCTCCGGCAGTTGGCAGGGGCCTGGGGCCTGGTGCCGCTTGCGGGCCTGCAGCAGCACGCGGTCTCCACAGCACAGGTCCATGCACGTCGTGATTAGTAAACAAGTTAGGACCTCAGCTGGTGGCCTGAGACAGGGCTAAAGTGAGGCGAGTTTTGATGGGTTTTTACTCTATTAGAATAGACATTTAATAGAAGCTAGAGTTGAAGATATGTTTTTCAGCTAGGACAGGTACAAAGGACAGGTAGAAGAGTGGTTCCCTGCACTCTTCTCTGCTAGTCGTTTTAGCAGGCAAAATGTTTTTTCAGATAAGTGTCTTCTCATGGGTCGGGAGCAGTGTTGTCCTTTAGAACTTTCTGCAATGGTGGAAATCTTCTGTTCCTCTCCAGAATTTGCAGCCACTAGTCACATGTGGCTGTGAGTGCATCAAGTGTCATTAGCGGGACTGAGGAACTAAATTCTAAATTGTTTTTCATTTCAATTAATTTAAATGTAATTTTAAATAGCTAATGACTATTATATGGGGCAATGCTAGTCTAGAAGGTAGCAGAAATCATGGTTATTTGATGGATAAGAATATTGAAGCCCGAGGAGGTCAGGCTCAAAGATTATCCCATCTAAATATCTTTCATCCAAGATAGCCCTCCATAACAACGAATAGTATTGGCCTCACACATCATCTAGGCACTTATTTGAAGTTGTCCTTATATAATATATAGAGTCACTTTGTGCTAGGTACTCTTCATGGAAATACTTTCCTGATTTCTGTCTGCAGACTTTGTATAAACATACTCCATAGTATGCCTTTTTGGGCTTCAAAAGGAAAAAGCTATGTTTATATCACTTGAAAGACTGCTGCAAATCTGTGAACTGAGGTTGTATGTTTATAACCTAGGTTGTATTCAGGAGTCCCCTGTACATGTATTGTGGGCCTGGCATTGTTCTGGGGTACTAGGACTTGAACGGCAAATATGCTACACAAGGTCACACAGGGCAGTGACATTCTTGTTGGGGAAGAGACAGTAAATAAACCAGTGTCTTTAAAATACTAGCCAGTAACTGTCACTTGTTGCCTAATCTCACAATGAAAGGAGCTAGGAAGCTGTGGTAGCCTCTGGATGATGGAAGTGAGGGAGAGAGACATCTGAGGGAAGAGCCCTCCAAACGGAAGGGCAGCCGGCACCTGGGCCCTGGGGTGAGAGTATGTTCAGCATGATGGAATAGAGGGAGGGGGTAGAGTGGAAGGTGATGAGGTCAGAGAGATGGAGCGGAGCCGGACCACAGACAGCCCTACAGACAGAATTCGGATTTCATTCTCAGTGTGAATTGGGAGGGAAATGTTGGAAATCTCATTGTGGAAATCTATCCCAAAGAAACAATAATCCAAAAACATTATTTATAATGGCAATAAGATGATAATAGCTATTATGCCTAGCAATAAAGGAAATAAATTAGAGCATATTTACATGCTGGAATTCTATAAAGTAGCCACTAAAAACAATAAACATGAAGGCAGGGTAACAACATGGTAAAGGGCCTCATAAGTGTTAAATATATTTGTACAGTTTACACATGGAGGCAAATAGGGACTGAAAATGAACCTAGACAAATGACCACCATTGACTTGTTCAGTAGTGGTATTGTGAATAATTGCTCTCGTTTTAGAATTTTGTTATTGGAGTATTTGGGCAGTAAAGGCAGGTAGTAGAACGATTCCGGCTTTGCTGAAATAACTTTCCATTCAGATAGGTTCTCAAAGGGTGTGGATGAAACAGATTTTAGAGGGGGGCATCCGTTCTTCGGGTAGTATTGTAGTATCAGCTCACTTACTGCCTGAGTCTCCTATGGGCCCAGACCCATCTCTGAAGAGCATCTCTCCTCTTTCCTCTAGTGCCCTGGAGGCTCTGATCAACTTTGCCTACAACGGCCACCTTGCTATTGACCAGCAGAATGTCCAGTCATTGCTGATGGGGGCCAGCTTCCTGCAGCTGCAGAGCATCAAAGATGCCTGCTGCACGTTTCTCCGAGAGCGGTGAGCTGATGCGAGCGCCGAGCCTGTGCTGGGGACGTGACCTGTTCACTCCTGGAATCCCTGCCAGTTTGCTGGGTCTTTGGAGCACGTAGGCTTGACTGTCTTTTCCACTCATTTGTGAGCTTCTTAAGGACACAGGCTGGACTTGGTTCATCTCCGTGTTCCCACAGAACTTGGAGAAGGAAGTGGCAATCGAGGTGGCCACTCTCACAGGGCACAACAGCTCCACCTAGGGGCTTCGGAGGTCATCACCACCAACACTGGATCCAGGTTGTGTTACAAAGTAGTATCACCTAAAAGATGCTTACAGAAGGATTTTTAGACCAGCGCAGTTTTTTCATGCCCCAGTGATATATTCTTAGTTTCTCTAAGCTTGAGTTTTTCATCTAAAAATGAGAGAATTGGCTGACCAGGTGGTGGCGCAGTGGATAGAGCATTGACCTGGGACAGTGAGGACCCAGTTCAAACCCCGAGGTCGCTGGCTTGAGCCCAAATATCACTGGCTTGAAACCCAAGGTCGCTGGCTTGAGCAAGGGGTCACTGGCTTCGATGGAGTCCCCGGGTCAAGGCACGTGTGAGAAGCAACCGATAAACAACTAAGGTGCTGCAACTATGAGTTGATGCTTCTCATCTCTCTCCCTTCCTGTCTTTCTCTCTTGCTAAAAGAAAAAGAAAAAAAAAGTGAGAGCAATTATTGCTTTGCAGTTTTGTTAAAAAGATTCTGGAGAGTGTATATAAAAGGCGTGGCAAAGAAACGGACTCACTGACAGCATGAAGCTGCTGGATGCTGTTTCTGGATGTCTGAACAGTGAGACCCAGAGAGCCTCTTTCTGTGTAAAAACAGAAAAAAGTGTAAGGTTCCGATATTAGAGAAGTCCCCTCTCCTCAGGGTTAAGCTCTCATTCTGCAACTTCGGTGCCTTCCTGCTGACCAGAGGTGGACACTCGACCAAGAATGGTGGCAGCCGCACCCACCCAGTGCGGCCGGGCGCGACCCGCTCCGGGGACAGTGCCAGGTGGGGAGTTTGACTGGGGCGGTACACCTGTCAAACAGTAACGCAGGTGTCCTAAGGCGAGCTCAGGGAGGACAGAAACCTCCCGTGGAGCAGAAGGGCAAAAGCTCGCTTGATCTTGATTTTCAGTACGAGTACAATTGAGTTTAAAATTTATTTATTAAAAAATGTAAAAAAAAAAAAAAGAATGGTAGCAGCCAGGGGAAAGCAAACCACTTTTCTATCACTTGTGCTCCTTTCCTTCTCTTCTGAGAGCTGCATTGCAGGGTGTGCATTCCCTCTAGGTGCCCAGAATACCGGGTCCAAGTGAGGCAGAACCCGGGAGGCCACCGTCTTCATTTTAAACCTTTACAAGTTGGGTCGAGAGACAGACCTGGTGTCATACAGAGTTTCCAAAGTTGAGGACAAAGTTAGTGTGGCTCTGCCCAGACCCAACCTGAGAATGATTGAAGGTAACCTTCTTTCTTCCTCTAAATTTGTTCTTTTCATTTTTTTTTCTTATGCTCAAGGCTTCATCCGAAGAACTGCCTGGGCGTGCGCCAGTTCGCCGAGACGATGATGTGCGCCGTGCTGTACGACGCCGCCAACAGCTTCGTGCACCAGCACTTCGTGGAGGTGTCCGTGTCGGAGGAGTTCCTGGCCTTGCCCTTGGAGGACGTGCTGGAGCTGGTGTCCCGGGACGAGCTGAACGTCAAGTCCGAGGAGCAGGTCTGTGGGCGCGGTGCGGCCTGCTGGTGGCTGGGGGTGCTGCTCTTTTCAGTCTTCAGTTTCTCTTCTTTATGAACAAAATGAAGATCGTGATGTGTATGCAGTTGTTGTTTATTATAGTTTGTTTTATTATATTCCATTTGAGGTTTTTTTTCTTTTCATGAAAACCTTATACATTTTAGTGTCTAAATAATATTCTATTGGTTTTATCAACGCTGCTTCCCTTATTCTTGGGTGTTCAGGTTATTTCCGGTATTTACTATTAGAAATAATGCTGCATTGAACTGGAAGGAAGTTTTTTTTTGTATTTTTCTGAAGCTGGAAACAGGGAGAGACAATCAGACAGACTCCCGCATGCGCCCGACCAGGATCCACCCGGCACGCCCACCAGGGGCGATGCTCTGCCCACCAGGGGGCGATGCTCTGCCCCTCCGGGGCATCGCTCTGCTGGGACCAGAGCCACTCCAGCGCCTGGGGCAGAGGCCAAGGAGCCATCCCCAGTGCCTGGGCCATCTCTGCTCCAATGGAGCCTCGGCTGCGGGAGAGGAAGAGAGAGACAGAGAGGAAGGAGGGGGGTGGGGGTGGAGAAGCAAATGGGCGCTTCTCCTATGTGCCCTGGCCGGGAATCGAATCCGGGTCCCCGTACGCCAGGCCGATGCTCTACCGCTGAGCCAACCGGCCAGGGCCTGGAAGGAAGTTTTGATAACTTTTTGAAAGAATCTTTTTCTAAAAGAAAGCAGAGCCTTGGGGCCATTGCCAGTGGGTAATTTGCAGTCAGGAGGGGTTTGTTTTTGTTAGGGTGAGAGAAATGACAATGCAGTTTGAGTGCTGGTGGGAATTTTCCAGAAGAGAGGGAAGAACTGGTAATGTAGGAGGAAAGGGAGACTACTGGCTGGGTTGATGTCCTGGGGTAGGAAGGGACGCAGCTGGGGCACAGGGGCTGTGGGTCTGATAGGGGCGCGGTCATTCAGTGCACCCCCAGCGCAGGCGGCGGGGCAGAGTGGGCAGCGAGGTGCGGGTAGATTCTACTCACATTCTCCTCTGACTTGTTTCAGCTGAGAGTAAGGACGAAGGGTTAGAAGTTTGAGGAGAGATGAGTAGGTATGAACGGGGGCTCTAGGAGGAGAGCAAATGGATGATGCTAGGGAAATGGAGAGGGCTTGAGGTTAGCAGTCACGAATTTAGAGTGAGCTCTGTCGTGCACAGCAGGGGGCATTGAACTCACCGGAGTAGAGATTTTTTCTGGGTAAGGGTGACTAAGGGAGATAAGCGCACAGCCGGGAAAGTGAGGGTGCCGCATAATAAGCCATGGAGCCCATGGATGGGAGAGGGGAGAGCAGCTAGGCTCAGAGTGGGGAGACCTGAGAGGGAGGCTGAGGGAGAGGGAGCCCTGTTGAAGGCTGATTGTCATCCATTACTGAGCTGTGAGGATTAGAGGTCAGGTGCTAGTGTACTTAGAACTAAGGAGGAGGAGAAGCTGTTGGCAAAGCGCGGTGTGAGGGATCATACAGTCCTCTGAGGACAAAGGAATACCTTCGTGGGGTGGTCAAGAAAAGCTTAGCTGAGAGTGTAGGGTCCTAGTAGCCAGAGAGGACCCAAGGGCAATCCTTTTGTTTCAACAGAGCCATGGTGCAAGTTGTATTGAGAGTGGCGAGGAAATACTACTTGAGCAGAGGGTGGCGAGCTGGGCAATGGAGGGCTTTGAATGCGGGTGGAAACGCGGACCTGGCCCTGCAGGTGGGGGCGTCACTGCGGCCAGGCCTCTGCTCATTGGTCAGTGGGGAAGTCTAACAAGGTCTGTGGCCGAGCGGCTAGGGAGGTTTGAAGTCACTGGTCCTGGCCTGGTCTGAAGCTGCACTTCAGCAGAAGAAGCCCCAGCTCCGGGAGGCAAGCCTTGAGGGAGCTGGTCCCCACTCAGCTGGTTTCCTTTGTGTCTGGAGGGCTGTCACCCCTGGGTGTGAGTGAGCAGTAGAAAGTGGATTGTGAGCTCAGCAGTGTGGACACTCGCTCTTCCCAAGAGCAAGGATATGACCGGGCGGCTCACGTTTGTGGAGTGATACGTCCGTAAGGGCTGGAGGGTTTTAGAGGTACCATTGTGGCTGGAGCCATTAGGGAAGGTTCCTTGGTGAACATGGATCTTGAGTCAGCTCTTAAAGGGGAGTGGGTTTAGATGAAGAGGAGGAGATGTGGGGACAGTCTAGGTGACAGGGACAGTATGAACAGGGGAAGCAGCCAGCCTGGTGGAGGGAATTCAGGAGCAGTGCGCAGGCGCAGCAGGAAGGAAGGCTAACAGGGATATTGTTGCGATGCAGAAAGGCATAGGTAACATCGACAGGTTTTCATTAGGAAGTCAAGAGGAAAGCCAGCAACTCTTACAGTAACCTAGGTTTGTGTTTTGAGATTGGACCGAATGAGGTAGCTGGGGAAGTGGAGAGAAAACAGTGGATTCAGGAGACAGGAAGGACAGAGTGAGTGACTCAGAGACTGCCTCGGTGGAGGACTTTAGGTTGAGGGGTCCAGGGAGGTGGTCTCTGACTGGGGGGACCGGCTGTCAGAGCTTCTGCTCTCTGTCATGGCAGGTCTTTGAAGCTGCGCTGGCCTGGGTCAGATACGACCGGGAGCAAAGGGGGCCCTGCCTGCCTGAGCTGCTGTCCAACATCCGTCTGCCCCTCTGCCGGCCCCAGTTCCTCTCAGACCGCGTGCAGCAGGACGACCTGGTGCGCTGCTGCCACAAGTGCAGGTGAGCAGGGTGGGCCTGCAGAGGGCGCTGCTGAGCGTCTGCGCAGAGAAGGGAACGTGGCCACCTAGGAGGGGAAGGGTTTGGAGTGGTCAGTCTTAACTCGGGCACCCAGATTGGTTTGCCTTCTGTCTAGAACCTGGAAGAGCCAGCCTCACATCTTGGGCAGAGGAATGTGCAATATGGAAGTATCAAAGCAGAGGGGGTTTCCTCCCCTAAGTTATCTGAGGATTTTGTAGCATCTCCGTTCATTGAGATATTTATGAACCTACAGACATCTGTACTGGCTGCCCTGACTCTGCCTGTACCAGCAGCTGACTCAGTGGTAACTTTCTGGGACCCCTCCCCCTCTTCAGTCAGTGTTAGTCAGTGCTCTGTTCTCGGTGGCTTTGGGCTGCATCTACAGTGATGGGCAGGGTGGGGCATGGGGCCAGCATGTGAAACTGTGACCCAGAGTACGTCAGTGACATGGCCAGAGAGCTGCCGGAACAGCTCAGAAGATGGAAGCCCTACCGGGGGATTGTTACAAAAGTAGAACTGCAGACAAAAGTGTTTATCCTCCTTCAAATTGCTTGTCCTGTTCACAGCGGGTTCTGGAGGAAGTCAGTGGCTTGGTACAAGCGGACTGAAGGTGTGTGTCAGGTAGGGGTAGAGGTGCGCCTGCTGGTTGCTGGGACCCAGTGACCCTCAGTCTCAGAGGTCCTGTTGAGGAGTTTGAGCTTTACTCTGTAGACAGTGTGTAGCCGTTAAATCAAAGGCTCTTAGGAAAACAGCTTGGACTGTAGTGTGGAAGGTGGAATGGAGGGTGGGGCTGGAGGCAGGGATACCCGACAGCAACAGTTGGCTCTGTCGCCAGAGTGCAGGTGAGAGATGGGTAACTGCAGGCCGTGAGCCACGGGGGTGGGAAGGAAGAATGGCCACAGGATAAAGGCTGCACACGCTGCTCCTGCTGCTGGAACCTCCCAAACTCAGCTCATTTAGCCACCACCCTGCTTTCCTCCTGCCAGGTGTGTGCCTGTTAGAAGATACACATCCTGATTCTGTTGGCCAGGGTGGGCTGAGCCTGCCTTGCTCCCCCAGGGTTGAGTATGTCTCAGTAGCTGTGTGCGGTTTCTACTGGATTCAGCTGGGTTCTTTGAGACCATGCTTTCCAGAAGGCTTTGCTTCCCGGGTCCCCCCTGCAGTTGGAAGTGGGGAAGCCAGGCTTGGAAATGCCACTGTGGACCTCACTGGGAAGATACTTCCCGTCCTAGCATCCTGTACCTTATTCCAGGGACCTGGTAGACGAAGCAAAGGACTACCACCTCATGCCAGAGCGCAGGCCCCACCTGCCGGCTTTCCGCACTCGGCCTCGCTGCTGCACGTCCATCGCCGGGCTCATCTATGCCGTGGGCGGCCTCAACTCAGCAGGTACCTTGCACCTCCCCCGTGGCAGAGCACCTGGGACTCTGTGGATGAGGAAGCTCCAAACAGCCTAGCCTGGTCCTCTGGTCCCTCTCCTTGCGTGTCACCTCCCTTGCCTGTCTCCATTTTATGTAATTGTTCTGTAATTAGAACATGTCAGGTATTGACACCATTAAGTCAGAATACCGGAGCCAAAGAGGCCCTTAGAAACTCTTGAGGCCTGTCCCCCTTACCTTACAGATGGGGAAATTGAGGCCCAGAGAACTTTTACAAGTTGATTTTGGCAGAGCAAGGACTGGAACTTGGGAACTTGGGTCCTGGCTCCTGAACCAGCACTCTTTCCGAATATCACATTGGCTGTGGGACAGGCTCAGCCCTGGATAGGACATAGTCAGAGACCCAGTTCTGTTACCAGGCTGATCACATGTGCTCATATGGATCCCTGGATTAGACTGTAAGAATGTCACCGTTGGGACAGTTCTCCAAAGACACGGTGGCTGCCACTCTCCACAGTACTTGTGGGCTCCTGTGATACACTTGACCATCGTGTGCTCTTGGCAGCTCTTGTATCATACAGTCAAGGTTTCAGGGAAGCCCCATGGAGCCCCGCCCCCCTGCCGCCCGGGCACCACTGCACGGCCATAGAGATTTAGTAGAGACGGCAATACGGACACCTGAATCCTGGCAGGATGGTGGCACAGGGCGTGTTATCTCCGGTGTGGAGGCCAGGCCTTTCACTGTCATCCAGCTTTGTGGGAGGTGGCGAGTTGGTGGGCAGTCCTGGAAGTTTTGTTTTTAATTGAAAGTTAATGAAAGGTGGGCACTAGTCTCTGCTGCTCGTTAACCACATGACCTCTAAGTTCTCAGTGGACAGCCTGCGCCCCAGAGCAGGGTGAAGCAGGGAAGGGAAGTCTTTTATTTGTTTTGCACAAAAGCCTGATGAAAGGTAGGCTTGGAATTCTCATTCCTTGCTACTGTGACTGCTGTTCACTGAGCAGTTAGTCTGTGCTAGAACTGCGCTAGGTTATTTACGTATCATAGTCTGTGCTAGAACTGCGCTAGGTTATTTACGTATCACGTCACTTCACCCTCACGGTCGCTCTGCCCTGGAGCTTGTCTTCACTCCAACTGTGAGAGCAGAGGCTGGGGACATAAAGCCGCCTGCCCAGGGTCAAGGGCCAGCAAGTAAAAATGGGCATTGGAACCCTTCCTCTGGGCATGCCTCCTGCTTCAGGGAAGAGGGTATTGATCTCCCTTTATCTCTGGCTTTAAGCAGGCAGGGTACCTCGTTGCAACTTAAAATTACCCTTTCTAGAAAGTGAATGCCTCCCATCTGATTCTGATTTTCCTCAAAGAATTAGGTTTGCCATTGTTGTGGCTGAAATTTGTTAGTGGGCCCTTCCAGCTTGAGAAGTTCTGTGGGAAGCGCCGATAGAATCAAGTTAAACATTCCATATGATCAGTACCCAACAGTTGTGATCTAAACGAGTGGTCTCATTTGTTTAAATTTGAGTAGCAAATTTTTATGCAGGTGATTCCCTGAATGTGGTGGAAGTGTTCGACCCCATCGCCAACCGCTGGGAGAAGTGCCATCCCATGACAACAGCCCGCAGCCGCGTTGGCGTGGCTGTAGTGAACGGGCTTCTCTATGCCATCGGGGGATACGACGGCCAGCTACGGCTGAGCACGGTGGAGGTCTACAACCCAGAGACGGACACATGGACCAGAGTGGGGAGCATGAACAGCAAGAGAAGGTACTCTGTTCCGGAAGCCGCTTGTGCCCCCGAGCAGCCCCCAGGGCGTCTGGGGAGTGCCACGTAGACAAGCAGGGCACATAAGGAAGCAGGAGCCCTGGCCTGGGAATTTCCTGCAGCCGGGCCGGCCACTGCCGGCTCCTCCTGATGGGCGAGCCCCCATCTGCTTAAAGTACCGTGCCCGCCTGGCCCGGTGAGGAGCTCGGGAGACGAGTCATGGACGTGTGGAGTCGTATTGTTAGTTCAGTGCCAGATCAGGCCTGAAGATGTGTATTATGGAAGATTCGGTGAGAGAGAGAAGCTAGACTGGACCGTCGGGAAGATTTCAGGGAAGAGGTGGAATTAAAGTGGAAACGTGAAGAATAAGGAGTGATAAGAGGAAAATCCAAGGTGTTTTTCTTCATACTTTCTTTCCCCCAGGATCCCGGGCAGGCATGTGCTTTCTCTACCCGGGGACCGTGAACCCCAGCAATGTCCTTCACTTCCAGGGCCACACCCTCCCCGCATGCGCACACGGGCACCGGGGAGGTGGACCAAGTCCACATGTCTCTTAACACATCCCTCCATCACTACTTGCTTACTCACATTTCCTGAATAAGAAGTGGGGTGGCAGGACATCCAGACGGTGCCCATTTAACCTTCCTGGTGCTGGAGTGTCGGGGCACCTCTCCTTCCGTGGGATGTGCGGAGTGTTCCCTGGGTTGAGCAGTGGGAGCTCTGGAGTGGGAGGTAGGCTGGACAGGCTCCATGGACTTCCGCCCTCAGTGAGCCACTGCCCAGAGTGAAATGCCCGCCATGCCCGGAGTGGGTTAGTGGTTTCAGGTGCAAGCCTTGTGTTTCTCCCCCAGGACTGACAGAGGAGAGGACAGCAGTGCAGCCCCTGCCCGTTTAACCAGAACAGCGCTACGGAGTCACTTTCACGTGCTGAGCTTCTTGACCTGTGCCCACCTTGAGGGGGGAAAGTTATAGGCGTTGTTTTTTGAAAGGGGCAGTTTGAAATGACTGGGCCAGTTGCTCTTTAAGGAACTTTCTGAGTATTTACCTCACAGATCGCTTCCTCGGGCCATATTGTGGGTTCGCTACTTAGAAGATCATGTGACCACACAAAAAGCTCAAGTGACTGCATGTGTGGTGAGGAAGAAGAGTCAGTGTGGAAGCAAGTCCCCTGCCACATGGAAGGGTCGTAGCTGTGATACACACGCCCTGCCTTCACTGGTGCCTCGAGCCAGGAGGAATCCGCCTTTGTGCCAATAAGAGCAGATTTACAAGGAGTCATAGCTGGTTTGGGGAGAAAAAAATATCTCCGTGAGATCTGCTCATCCTGAGGCAGTGAGCTAATGCTCTCATGGTCCTCCCCCCTCCCCCCATTGCCACTTTGGGGCTCCCTCCGCACTCCTTGGATACTTTGCCACTTTCTGTGGCCTCGAATGACTCATGGGTCCATACCCCAACCGTGGCTGCCTTGTTTCTTTGACTGCGATCAGTTCTTCCTTGTTTGTCTGGGCTGCTTTCTAGCTTTGATGCCGTGGGTTTGGAGAGTTGTCTGGGAGGAAAGTCCTCTCTCCAGCTGTTTGCTCCCCTCGCTCTGGTTAATGCCCTGTTATTAGTAGCATGGGTCCAGCTCCACTTCCTCCCTTTAAATTATAGGCTACCTTAAAATGTTCCCAGTCGCTTCCCTCCTGATGTCCCACACGACTGCCCCGCCGGTTGGTGACGGGGTGTTTTCTGCCCTTGTTCCTTCCTGTCCCGGGTCTTCCCGCTTTCTCTCGCAGTTGAGTGCAGCCCCACCGTCGGCATTTCCCTTACCCCTTCGTGCTCCTTCTTACCTCCTAGTTCATAGTTCAGACTTTTTTGTTGCTGCTGTGTCTGCTTCTGAAAGGATAGTGCCAGGTCCAGTGATTTGTGATCTTCCCACACACAGTCCCTGCCGAAGGCAAGTCCTTTCCCTCTTTCAGACTGGCTCAGGGGGTCTATTACCACATCCCTCAAAGGGACATTGTGTGCGTCAGTTTGATTTGCTGTGTATATTTGAAAGGTGGCAGGAAGCCTGGTGTATTTTATTTTCCTATTTGTCAGACACCCAGGTTTACTTATAATCATCTCCAGTATCAGGTTTGAAAACAGTGACTCGGGAAGCTTGGCGTTCATATTTCATTTCTCCGAGGCTCTGTGTAGAACAGACATGGTTATACCAGACCCTGGGTCTTTGGATTAGGAGAGGTTGGCATTGTGAACAGCATGGGAGTGGGGCCCGTCTCTTAGGTCCAAGCCCGTCTCTTAGGGAGGGGGTGCCTGTCTGGGCAGCCGGAGAGAGGGGCCCAGCCTCCTGTGCCGGGGCTGCCCCCAGGTATGGTGACAGTGGTTCTGCTCCCTAGTAGGGTGTGGCGAGGGTGGAAAGTAGGAAGTGCAGGGTACCTGACACGTGTGTGAGTGCAGGGTACGTGACACGTGTGTGAGTGCAGGGTACGTGACACGTGTGAGTGCGGGGTACCTGGCACGTGTGTGAGTGCGGGGTGCCTGGCACGTGTGTGAGTGCGGGGTACCCGACACGTGTGTGACTGTGGGGTGCCTGACACGTGTGTGACTGTAGGGTGCCTGACACGTGTGTGAGTGCAGGGTACCTGACACGTGTGTGACTGTAGGGTACCTGGCACGTGTGTGAGTGTTCACGGTACCTGACATGTGTGTGAGTGCAGGGTACCCGACACGTGTGTGAGTGCAGGGTACCTGACACGTGTGTGAGTGCAGGGTACCTGACATGTGTGTGAGTGCGGGGTACCTGACATGTGTGAGTGCAGGGTAGGGTACCTGACACGTGTGACTGGAGGGTATCTGACACGCGTGAGTGTGCAGGGTACCTGACACGTGTGACTGGAGGGTATCTGACACGCGTGAGTGTGCAGGTTACCTGACATGTATAAGTGTGCAACAACAGGAGCTGTTCCATCACCTACTGCAACAAATTAGGTCCGTGTCAAACTTGATAGTGAAGAGAGTGGGGAAATCATGGCAACAACAGACGTGTTGAGGGCCTGTGTGTACAAAGCGCTGTCAGGGTCACCCTGATGGAGTGTGGGTCGGGAGGGAGGAATTCTTGCTGAGGGGTCAGGATGGCTTCTTGAGAAGAGCGAGGAATTTCACTAGGGCCTTAAAGGTAAACGAGACCACGAGCACAGCATGGAGGGTCAGCATGAGACATAGGAAGGACTTGGTGGGGGCAGGGAGGGAGCCCAGTCAGGGCGGAAGACACGAGGAGCCTCAGAGCAGTTTCCTTCCCGTCCATGTCCCGCCTTCAGTTAACCACACACCTGGGGTTTAGGCTGTTCTGGAAAGAGGCATCTGCGGTTAAGGTTATTTCCCAGTGAGCATGAAGGTTGCCCCAGAGAGCCTGAGGCCCGTCGGGGATGACAGCTCTGTCTGTTTCAGTGCCATGGGGACTGTCGTGCTGGACGGGCAGATCTACGTCTGTGGGGGCTATGATGGCAACTCTTCTCTCAACTCTGTGGAGACCTACTCACCTGAGACAGACAAGTAAGGACTCCGCCTCCTCCGGGGCCTGGGGCTTGCTGAACAGAATGAAGCATGGCAGCGGTAGTTAGAAATCAGGCTTCTGGTGAATAGAGCGTAGCTTACCCTGTTAGCCCTTGTGTAGTACCTTGCATGTACAGCGGATCCTCA
The DNA here is from genome assembly GCF_036850995.1 of Saccopteryx leptura. Taxonomy (NCBI): domain Eukaryota; kingdom Metazoa; phylum Chordata; class Mammalia; order Chiroptera; family Emballonuridae; genus Saccopteryx; species Saccopteryx leptura. Next base: position 8,136,911 of record NC_089512.1, on the reverse strand, counting down.
GGTATGACAGTCTTGACGTATGGTATTTCAAGTTTACGATTCTCATGCCCATAACAACTTTGAAAAATTGAGATGTGAGTGTTTCAGCTTTTGCTGTTAGTGCCGTACTTTTTTTTTACATTCATTTTTTTCTGTTACTACAGTACCGTGTACCATGCAGTATATTTATGTCGTTTTCCTTTTTCTGTGGCTTAGTTGTGTTTTTACGTTCTAGTTATCTTACAACTGTATTAGGATAGGTAAGTCATTTAGTCTAGGGTTTGTTTCGACTTACACCAAAATTTGGGTTATGTCACTGTTGTAGAAACAGAACTGTGTCTTAACCTGAGGACTCACTGTAATAGGCATTTAATAACCTTTGGTGAAATGAATGAGAAATTAAATTTTAAAAACAAACAGTCTGCATATATACTGGAAGCATTTATTTAATGTTCTGTTTGAGCTAAATCATCAGCCCATTGTAATAATGGAAACGCAGGTGAAAGGATAAGGAATAGATGAACAGCACTTTCATAAAGTGGGTAGGATATGATTTGAAAAAAATTAAAAAGTTACATGGTCAAATAGTCAAAGAAGTTGGAAACTGATGTCACCCCCAGAGTCCTTATCTCTTCATAATGCAACATTAGCGTTTTGGGGTTTTTTTGTTTTTTGTTTGTTTGTTTTGCATTTTTCTGAAGCTGGAAACGGGGAGGCAGTCAGACAGACTCCTGCATGCGCCCGACCGGGATCCACCCGGCATGCCCACCAGGGGCGACGCTCTGCCCACCAGGGGGCGATGCTCTGCCCATTTGGGGCGTCGCTCTGTTGCAACCAGAGCCACTCTAGCACCTGAGGCAGAGGCCATAGAGTCATCCTCAGTGCCCGGGCCAACTTTGCTCCAATGGAGCCTTGGCTGCGGGAGGGGAAGAGAGAGACAGAGAGGAAGGAGAGGGGGAGGGGTGGAGAAGCAGATGGGTGCTTCTCCTGTGTGCCCTGGCCGGGAATCGAACCCGGGACTCCTGCACGCTAGGCCGACGCTCTACCACTGAGCCAACCGGCCAGGGCCAACGTTAGCATTTTAAAGATGGAAAATTCTGCAGTAAAGAGACATGTTTAGCCTCATTTTATTTATTTTTTTTTTTTTTCATTTTTCTGAAGCTGGAAACGGGGAGGCAGTCAGACAGACTCCCGCATGCACCCCACCGGGATCCACCCGGCATGCCCACCAGGGGGCAATGTTCTGCCCCTCTGGGGCATCGCTCTGCTGTATTCAGAGCCATTCTAGCGCCTGAGGCAGAGGCCACAGAGCCATCCCCAGCGCCCGGGCCATCTTTGCTCCAATGGAGCCTCGGCTGCGGGAGGGGAAGAGAGAGACAGAGAGGAAGGAGAGGGGGGGGTGGAGAAGCAGATGGGCGCTTCTCCTGTGTGCCCTGGCCAGGAATTGAACCCGGGACTCCTGCACGCCAGGCTGACGCTCTACCACTGAGCCAGCCAGCCAGGGCCAACCTCATTTTATATAACACCTAGCACCATCTTATAGAATTATTTTGTGGAGCACTCTTTGGAAAACACTAGCAGCGTTAGCCCCAATTTTTCATTTAAGTAATTTTTTCATGTTATGTAACAAAATATAAGCACATTAGTAGAAGGGATTCATGAAAGTGCTTTTGAGCTAATATTCCATTCATTTAACTAACTTATTATATATCAGGCAGCAAGCAGGGTATCTAAGATTGTAAGTAACCCCCAGTCTGCTGGGTCATAGGTACATCACGGTTGTCCTACCCAGGGGGCCTGTGTCTGGTGCTCTGGGGCACAGAGTGGGGAACGCCTTCATTTCTGGGGTTCAGAGAGAGGCAGGGTTAGACCCGTCATGGATAATGGGTGATGCCCATTTAGTCAGGGAGACAAGAAGAGAATCTCGGAGATAAGGCAGTGCCCGGTGTGATCAGGGAGCGAGCATGGGGGATGCGTGGCAGGGGCAAAGCTGGTGGGTAAACCAGGAGCGAGTGGTAAAGAACCACCTTAGGGAAGTTGGACTGCCTTAGAGGAGACAGTGAGGAGCCACTGGAGGGATGTGCTGCTCAGGGTCCAAACGGAAATGGCCTGATTGCCAGCCCACCTGTGAGGGGCTGTTTCAGTGGTCCAGGTGAGAGGCCAGGAGATGGGGACAAGCGGTGGCCGGGAGGAGAGCCAGCCGGGAATTGGCGACCACATGAACGTTAGAGATGAGGGAGAAGAGGCCAGAAAAATGCCGAGCTTACAAGTACAGCAACTAGGTAGCTGCTGAGCCTTGAACAAGATCTGGCAGTGCAGGGAGAAGCCCACGTGGAAGAGAGGCCTTGTTTGGGCCCTGCTGATTTCAGGGCCTCGGAGAAGAGCCACTGCGAGTCTGAGGCTGGGGGCGAGGCAGCAGCAGAGAAGGCTGTCCACAGGTGGTGGCCGAGGGGACTAAGAAGCAGGGAGGTTGCCCAGGCTGAGAAGGAGCACAGCTCGGTGCTCCCGAACCTTTTTCTGCTGTCTTTGGAGGACGGGGACACCAGATCTCACGCGTTCCCCTCTGCTCTGGCTCTTTCCTGAAGGTGGACAGTGGTGACCCCAATGAGCTCGAACCGCAGTGCTGCTGGGGTGACAGTCTTTGAGGGCAGGATCTATGTGTCGGGCGGTCACGACGGTCTGCAGATCTTCAACAGCGTGAGTCTGGGCTGTTGCTGGGCCGAGGGCACCCACTCCTTCCTTCTTTGAGAGCTATTTGCAAAGGCAGTTTTCTGGAAGAAACTAGAGCCTTCCCATTGCTGGGTAAGGCAGCAGCCAGCAAGGTTTTGGGCCGTATACTGTGTGAGCTCTGAGATTCTGAGCATGGGAACCAATGTGCACCAGGGAGGCCGAGTGTCGCCACTCCTCCCAACCCTGTTTGGTTCTGCATCGAATGCTTCATGAGACCTGGTGGGGGTTCCGCCTACAGTAAGACCAATTAGACGGCAGCGTGTGACTACAGACAGTTGAATTCTGCATAATTTGTTTGAAAGGAAACCTCAGCAGCTGTTTACTGGCGGCTGGGTCCCCGAATCCATCAGGGCTGCAGTGGGAACGCACTCTGGACGGGTTTCGGGAGACCTGCCCTCGCCGGCTCTGTCCCTCCACAGTGGAGCAGCCATGGGCGAGTCCTTCATTGAGTTCCTTAGACAGAATGGAAGGAAGGGGTCCGATTAGGCTCTTTCACCTGTCCCTGTCGGCCCAAGAGCAGAGGGGACAGCGTCAGGGCCAGAGCATGTGCTGGCAGATGTCCTCGTCGCTGGGCGTCCCGCTGGGGTCTGACACTGTGAGGCCTCTGTGCCCACGAGGGCACCCATGCCTGGGCCTTGGCTCTGACTGTCCTGTGCCTCTTTCCCTGCTCAGGTGGAGCACTACAACCACCACACGGCCACCTGGCACCCAGCCGCCAGCATGCTCAACAAGCGCTGCCGCCACGGAGCCGCCTCTCTGGGGAGCAAGATGTTCGTCTGCGGGGGCTACGACGGCTCTGGCTTCCTCAGCATCGCCGAGGTGTACAGCTCCGTCGCGGACCAGTGGTGCCTGATCGTGCCCATGCACACGCGCCGCAGTCGCGTCTCCCTCGTGGCCAGCTGTGGGCGCCTCTATGCTGTGGGGGGCTATGATGGACAGTCGAACCTCAGCTCGGTGGAGATGTACGACCCGGAGTCGGACCGCTGGACATTTATGGCCCCCATGGCATGTCACGAGGGAGGGGTCGGTGTGGGCTGTATTCCTCTCCTCACCATCTGAGACGGAGGATGGGATGTGGTGGGGCAGGGATCTGGTACAAACACAGCGCTTCCTCCCGGGGGCCATCCCTCTCGGGAGAGGCAGTGGCCAGAAGACGGGGGGACATGTGAGCTCGCCAGAGGTACAGTTTTTCCAGGTGCTTAAGTCTTCCCTCACTGTGCTGCCCTTGTGACCTCCAAGTTGAGGTCATCAAGATGCACAGCATGGGACAGAAGCCCCTCTGGGTCCCACAGCTGGTGACACGCGACGGCTTTGCTGGTCCACACATCTCCAGCTCCCACCTGCCACAGCTCTGGGCCACCCCAGGCAGACAGCCTTCCATCTGACACTCCTCGCCTGCTGTCCTCCAACCATGTAGTGGCCAATTTGTGCAGGGTGGCTGCAGCGGCCAAGCCTGTGGGGACGGGGTGTCGTGGACAGGACGATGCGCGCCTGCGTGTTCTCACTGCCGGCGAGGGCGAGGGCGTGGTCTCGGTCAGGGGCCTGGCGGCACGCGAGCAGCTCCTTCCGTCCTGGGCGCAGAGGCTTCTGTCCTCGTCTCTTGGAAGCAGGGTGATCGGAAGCTCTTCCCATGTCTAATTTTGGGATTTTGGTGAGATGTTTTTCATCTTATTCAGGAGAAACAGAAGAAAAAAAGATACTTGAAAGAAACTGAGGGAAATTTAAAGAAACACTTGAAAGAAACTGGAAAGAAAAATACTTTTTTTTTAAAGTGAACATTTTTTGCAAGAAGAAAACATGAACAAATAAAAAGACACTAAAGGGAAATCTGTGTTTAAATAGAAAACCACCCAACATGAGAAGGGCGGTGACCGCCCCCACATTCGGATCCCAGGGTCCTGAGGCCTCGTGTAGCACTTGGGGATCCCTCTGAGCCCCAGCGTGTCTGGAGTCAGTGCACTCGACTGGTCCTGTGGCAAGGTGCTCATGGGGTTTGTCTTCACACCCATCATCAGAGGACTTTTTTAATCGTAGGCTTAGCGAGTCTGCTGAATTACTGCCACTCTTCTAGGTGGGGGCTCCCAGCTGGTCACTGGAGGATCCGGGTGCCCCTGTGGTTACCTCCCACTGCCACCATGGCGCTCACTCAGACTCCCCACCCCACTGTCATTCCTTTCTCACGTGACCAGCAGAAACGGTGGGTCTGGCCAGTCTCACTTGCCCGTCGTCATTCTTAGCTAGCCGTCTCATTGCGATGCTTCCGGGGCACATTATCTGTACCTCCAGCCTCACCAAGGACTTGGTCCTTCCACCAGTCGTGGGCTGGCTTGGTCTGGTAACTTGTCTATCCTGCCAGTCCACACTGCTCCTCCATCCACTCGCCAATTCCAGGGGCCTGGCCTGCCTCCGGCCCTTGGCAGACTGTTTAGCAAGGTGGACCATTACATTCAAGCAAAACTGACTTTATGATACAGAGGACTAAAGGCTGAAAGACTCTTGCTGCTACAAAGAACAGAGTTTATATTTCTTCCTCTGAGCTTAGCAAATGACCTCTTGAAGATACCCCATGCTCCTTCCTCCCCTTCCCTGGATTGAACCTTCATGTAGCACAGCAGGGCCTGAACAGGAGGACACCTTGTGTTACCGATGCACTGGGCAGTGGAGCTGTCCTTCAACTGCTGCTGCCAAAATCTGTTGTTTTACAATGCTTCCAGGAAGACTAAAAGAGGGTACAATTACTTTAGTGCAAGACTGGGTCTTAGGGTCCCGATCTCCACCTGGGTGGCCTCCAGTCCACCGCTGTGGCTCGGAAGTCTGTTCAGAAAGGCACAACGTGGAGCCTGAGACGTCTTCCGCCCTGGTTTACCAGGGTGCAATCGCCATGTATCCAGAGGGGAAGTACCTTTGTTGCCTGCCACTTAGGCGCTGGGCCTCTGTTACAAGCACTTGAAAATGATGTTTTTGTTTTGTTTCTTTTTTAACAACTCAGTCTGAGGGAGTTTAGCCTGAGCTCATGGAGGAGCTCTGACATTCCGCACTCCCTCTTGGTTTGCCTAGAAGTAGACTCGAAGGAGGTAGGGGTCTGTATTTCCTGGTAGAGGGGAGTGTGTCAGCGCTCATCTTATTATAAAAAGCCCCTTGTTTTGTGAATTTGAAGCAGCACTGACAAGCCTGGATTGTGAAGGTGTGAAGAATCCGTTAGTGGGCTAATAAACGGGCCTTGCCTGGTCCTTAGGGTGCTGGCCCAGATTCCGCCACTGGGGTGGTAGATCATTTTCCGTGATCTGCTGCTCTTGTGGCCTGCCTGAGTGCACTCCCACCTCCGGGTGTGGAAGTGACATGCTGCACCTGACAGCGGTTCCAGGTAAGATGAAGCCAGCTCCTGAACCGGGGCCCCGAGCACAGGCGCACCAACAGCGACACTGTCACACTCTTCACAGCCATTCCTCAGTATGATGGTGAATGTTTGCAAATGGCTGGTCTGGCCCTTTGTGTTGAAGCCTTTCCAGTAGCGCTGTGAAAAGAAGAGACATCACCCAACGATATTGTGAAAGGCTGTGACTAGGAGGTAGGACAGATACTCTGCTCTGTGGGCTTGGGGTCCAGCCCAGCTCTGAGCAGAGGACTGTGACCTATGTCCTCGGGCATATCCCCTTAGATAGCACATGGGTTTCATCTGAGGTCAAAGCCAAGATGGTAGCTGAAGATCAGCCTTTTGACTTGGCCACAGAGATGTGAGTAGGTAGAAATTATGCTCCTGCCTCCCCAATTTATTGTTTCCCAGAAAATCTTACTTTTATTTATAGAACGCATGTCTTGTGTTAATAAACCAAAGAGAAATAAAGAGTACACTTCTAATATCTTCTTGCCCTTTCCTGATTTATTTTTTAAGTACATATTAGAAGTAAATTGTATTTTCATTGTAATTCAGTAATAAAAATATATTGGACAAAGTAAAAATATGCATGTGAAAATAAGGAAAAAGCCAGACAGAGCAAAAGCAGTTTGCTGGAAAATACACAAAAGATGTCACATATTTGCTCCCACCCTGACCACCCTTCTCTTGGATTCCCTTTCACTCGCTGCCGTCGGACCCCAGAGCGAGTCCCCAGTGGACTGGCGGGCCTGCTGACGGCCTGGAACCTCAGCTCCTTTCCATACCCCAGGCCCGAGGGGCTTGCTTTGGTGCACATGAGTCCAACTAGCTGCAGTCACTAAGAAAATTCTTTTATTTTTATTTAATTTATTGGGGTGACATTTGTTAATAAAATTTCAGGTTTCAGAGGTACAAGTCTGGAATACATCGTCTGTATATTATGAGTTCACCACCCCAAGTCAAATCACCTTCGGTCACCGTTTGTTGCCCCTTTCCCCTCTCCTACATCACCGGAAGAATTGTACAGCACAGATTCTTTGTAGGTCCCGCCCCAGAGACAGGGCGATGGGGCCCTGGGGCTGGGACACAGCTGGGGCACTCAGGTGTGGGCGTCTCCCCTTGAGAACTCTACTCCTACGTTTCATTTTCACTTTTCCAACAAAAGCGCCTTCCTGATCTGCCTTCCCTAGGTTACACCCTGGTTGCTGGGTTGTGGATATTAAGAGATTCTTCATTCACACTTTTCTTTTTTTTCTTTTTTTTTTTGTATTTTTCTGAAGCTGGAAACGGGGATAGACAGACAGACTCCCGCATGCGCCCCACCGGGATCCACCCGGCACGCCCACCAGGGGGCGATGCTCTGCCCCTTCGGGGCGTTGCTCTGTCGCGACCAGAGCCACTCTTAGCGCCTGGGGCAGAGGCCAAGGAGCCATCCCCAGCGCCCAGGCCATCTTTGCTCCAATGGAGCCTCGCTTCTGGAGGGGAAGAGAGAGACTGAGAGGAAGGAGAGGGGGAGGGGTGGAGAAGCAGATGGGCGCTTCTCCTGTGTGCCCTGGCTGGGAATCGAACCCGGGACTTCTGCATGCCAGGCCAACGCTCTACTACTGAGCCAACCGGCCAGGGCCTCATTCACACTTTTCCAAAAATCAGCTTATGGTCAGGCTTATCCTCTGGGTAATGGCTGTACTTGGATGGCAACTTTATTTGTTCATTTTTTGGAAGGGTATGCCAATTTCCACGTACACCCCACCAGCATGTGTTTCACACATAAGCACTGTCTGCTCTCACTCTGCCTTCTCAGGAGTCCCCACAGAGTAGGCAGCACGGCTCAGGTTAGCATGGAGAAACTGCCTCAGAAGAGCAAGTAACTGAACCTGGTCCAACTGCTGGTGCTACTGTTAACAGCCAGATCTCCATAGGAACGCCAGGTTTGCCTGAGGAGACCAGTGTCTTTGGCCTTTAAAGCGGCTGAGGGTCCAGGCTCCACGCCCAGCGTGGGGAGGTCTGCTGCCTGGCACTGTGATGGACTTCGGAGAAGCAGCCCAGGCAGTGAGGGAAAGAGAAGAAATCGAGTAGATTACAGAACCAGGCACCTCCGTGCCAGAACAGGCAGCCAGGCTCTCTCTGCGCTGTGTTACGGGAGAAAGGCCTGTGCCTGCAAAGTACCACCAGGCCTTTCCACATGGGCTACACCTTTTGCTCAGAACCAGGGAGCCCATCTGAGTGGGCTGGTGACCTTTGGCTATGCGCATCTGCTCGACTTTCTGTTCCCTTTTTTGTTCTTCGGACTCCTCCCCTCACACAAGCAGCAGAGCCATTCTTTTTTTTTTTTTTTTTTTTCCATTATTTTATTTTATTTTTTTTACAGAGATAGAGAGGGATAGATAGGGACAGACAGACAGGAATGGAGAGAGATGAGAAGCATCAATCATCAGTTTTCGTTGCAACACCTTAGTTGTTCATTGATTGCTTTCTCATATGTGCCTTGACCATGGGTCTTCAGCAGACTGAGTGACCCCTTTCTCAAGCCAGTGACCTTGGGTCCAGGCTGGTGAGCTTTTTTTGCTCAAACCAGATGAGCCCGCGCTCAAACTGGCAACCTCGGGGTCTCGAACCTGGGTCCTTGGCATCCCAGTCCGACGCTCTATCCACTGCACCATCGCCTGGTCAGGCCAGAGCCCATTCTTCATGCCAAAGGCAAACACTACTGGTTTTTATTGCTGCTCCTGATAACATTCTACAACTAAAACATGACACGGGAATCGTACAGCTCATATAGACATCCCACACTTCACTGCTCCCAATCTTCTCTCATGGGAGATGTTTTCCTCTTTGATGGATTTCAGCTTCCTATTTATCTTTTTTAGGTTTACAGTTCAGGATAAAAGCCCAGGTTCAGTAGCATGGCATAGAAAGCCACCATGACCGGTCACTTGTCCCCACTCAGCCTCCCTGAAACGGCCCTTCAGGGTGTCTGTTTAGATGGCACCCCTGCAGGAGAGCATCTCTGGCGGGCCCGGTGCCCCTCCCTGTGCGTGTTCCTGTCTCACCAGAGCAGTGGCCTGTCTGCTCGTCCTGTGTGGATGGTAAGCTCCTGGAGGCTCTCCATTATTGTGCACCCAGCACGGGGCACAAAGAAGAGGTGCAATTACTTTTTTTTAGAACTTGAGGACAGTCAGGTACATCCACATTCCAAGTTTGCTTAGTCATGCTTCCCTAATCTGCCTCTGTTTTGCATCACTGATTTTTAAAGTTTTACTGAGTTATAATTTACATCCCTTAACATTCACCCATTTTAAGTATGCAATGCAGTGATTTTTCATAAATGTTCAGAGTTGTGCAACCATTACCACTATCCTATTTTGGAATATTTTCATCATTCCCAAAAGTTCCCTCTTCTCTCTTGCCTGTGTGAAGTCAGTCATCCTCAGGCAGCCACCGTTCTGCTGTTTTCTAGATTTGCCTATTCTGGACATTTCATATAAATGGAATCATACAGCCTGACTGGTGGTAGCACAGCAGATAGAGCATCGACATGGGATGCTGAGGTCCCAAGTTCAAAACCCTGAGGTCACCGGCTTGAGCACAGGGTCACCAGCTTGAGCGTGGAATCACCGAAATGATCCTGTGGTGGCTGGCTTGAGCAAGAGGTCACTGACTCGGCTTGAGTTCCACCCCCCCCCCCACCATTCCCATCAAGACACATATGAGAGGTGATCAGTGAACAACTAAAGTGATGCATCCCTGAGTTAATGCTTCTCATCTTTCTCCCTTTCTCTCTACCTTGCTTGAAAAAATAAAATAAAGGCCCTGGCCGGTCGGCTCAGTGGTAGAGTGTCGGCCCGGTGTGTGGAAGTCCCGGGTTCGATTCCCAGTCAGGGCACACAGGAGAAGTGCCCATCTGCTTCGCCACCCTCCCCCTCTCCTTCCTCTCTATCTCTCTCTTCTCCTCCCGCAGCCAAGGTTCCATTGGAGCAAAGGTGGCCCGGGTGCTGGGGATGGCTCCATGGCCTTTGCCTCAGGCGCTAGAATGGCTCCAATTGCAATGGAGCAATGCCCCAGATGGGCAGAGCATTGCCCGCTAGTGGGCATGCCGAATGGATCCTGGTCAGGTACATGTGGGAGTCTGTCTGACTGCCTCCTCACTTCTAACTTCGGAAAAATACAAACACAAAAATAAATAAATAAATAATAAAATAAAAAATAAATGGACTCGTACAATATGTGGTCGTTTGTGTCTGGCTTCTTTTTTAAAAAAAATTACTAGCCCTGGCTGGTTGGCTCAGTGGTAGAGCGTCGGCCTGGCGTGCAGGAGTCCTGGGTTCGATTCCCGGCCAGGGCACACAGGAGAAGCGCCCATCTGCTTCTCCACCCCTCCCCCTCTCCTTCCTCTCTGTCTCTCTCTTCCCCTCCTGCAGCCAAGGCTCCATTGGAGCAAAGTTGGCCCGGGCGCTGAGGATGGCTCTATGGCCTCTGCCTCAGGCGCTAGAATGGCTCTGGTTGCAACAGAGCTACACCCCAGATGGGCAGAGCATCGCCCCCTGGTGGGCATGCCGGGTAGATCCCGGTCAGGCGCATGCGGGAGTCTGTCTGGCTGCCTCCCCGTTTCCAGCTTCAGAAAAATACAAAAAAAAAATATATATTGATTTTTTGTTTTTAAGAGAGAGGTGAAAGGAGAAAAAGAGAGAGAAACATTTGACAGCCCTCTAACCAACTGAGCTACCTTCCCAGGGCTCTGGCTTCTTTTTTTTAGAATTTTTCAGTTTTGTCCACATTGTAGAATGTATCAGTAGCTTGTTTCTTTTCTTGTTCCTGAATAGTTTTCGAGCATGTGAATATGCCACATTTTATCTATTTTCTTCCACTAAATAGTGATGGATATTTAGATTGTTTCCAGTTTGGGGCCATTATGAATAATACTGCTATGATATACAAGTCTTTTGGATGTGTTTTCATTCCTCTTTGGTAGACTCCTAGGAATAGAATTGTTGGGTCATTTGATAAGTTTAACTTTTTAAGATAACTGATAGGCCCTGGCCGGTTGGCTCAGTGGTAGTGTCAGCCCAGCATGTGGATGTCCCGGGTTCAATTTCCAGTCTGGGCACAGAGGAGAAGCTCTTCTCTACTCCACCCCCTCCTCCTCTTGCTTCTGTCTCTCTCTCCTCCTCCCCTCCTGCAGCCATGGCTTGATTGGAGTGAGTTGGCCCCGGGCACTGAGGATGGCTCCATGGCCTCTGCCTCAGGCACTAAAAAATGGCTTCAGTTGCAATGGAGCAAGGGCCCCAGATAGGCAGAGCATTGCCCCCTAGTGGCCTTACCGGGTGGATCCCAGTCAGGGTATGTGGAAATCTGTCTCTGCCTCCCCTTCTCTTACTAAAAAAAAAAAAGAGAGAGAGAGAGAGAGAAAACCTGATAAGCTTTTCCATAGTTGCTGTACCATTTTACACCCCTCTCAGCAATGGATGAGGGTTCAAGGTTCTTCACATCATTTCAATTCCTGGAATTCTCTCTCTTTGGTTATAGCCATTCTAGTGAATGTGAAGTGATATCTCACTGTGGTTTAATTCTCATTTCTTTACCAATTAATAATTTTGAGTATCTTTTCATGTCCTGTTAGCCATTTGCATATCTTTGGTGAAATACCTACTCAAATTTGCCCATTTTTAAATTAGATCTTATTAATGAGTTATATGAATTCTTTACATATTCTGGATATAAATCTTTTATCAGGTGTATTATTTGCAAATATTTCTCCCAGCTAATCTTCTCATTTTCTTAATGCTTTCTTTTGAATTGTAGAAGTTTTAAAATTTTGAAGTATAGTTTTATTAGTTCTTTTTTGGATTATGATTTAGTGTCATATCTTAAGAAACTTTTGCCCAAACCAAGGCCATGAGGAAATTCTTCTAGAGGTTTTATAATGTTAGCACTTAAATAGGTGGTGATCCCTTTGGAGTTTAGCTTTTTAAATTCATCTCTTTGGGCATGGATATCTATTTATCTCAGCACATTTGTTGGAAAGACTTCTCTTTCTCCACTGAATTGCTTTGGTGCCTTTGTTGAAATCAGTTAACTATAAATGTAAGTTTATTTCTAGACTCTCAGTTCTGTTCCATTGATCTAATAGGCTTGTCTCTGAGTCAATACCTCACTGATTATATGGTATTGATTTTTCCATCTCCAAAGTAAGTCTTAAAATTGGATAATGTAAGTCCACCAAACTTGGTTCTTTTTCAAAATTCTCTTGACTATTTTAGGTGCACTGCACTCCCATATAACCTTTATGATCAGCTTGCTTATACGGAAGTGCCTTCTGGGGTTTAAATAGATAGTGTGTTGACTTATAGATCAATTTGGGGAGAATTACCATCTTGAAAATAAGAAGTCTTCTAATCCACGAGCATAGAATGTTTATCATTTGTTTAGATCTTCCTTGATTTCTATCAGCAATATTTTGTTATTTTCAGTGTGCAAGGTTTGCACTTCTCTTCTTAAAATGTTCCTAAAGCCTGACCTGTGGCGACGCAGTGGATAAAGTGTCGACCTGGAACACTGAGGTCGCCGGTTCGAAATCCTGAGCTTGCCCAGTCAAGGCACATATGGGAGTTGATGCTTTCTGCTCCTCCCCTCCCTCTCTCCCCCCTCTCTAAAATGAATAAATAAAATCTTTCTTTTTTAATGAAGTTTCTAAAAAAAAAAATGTTCCTAAATATTTTTATGCTGTCATAGATGGGATTGCTCCCTTCCTCTCTGCAGGAGGCAGTCTGATATGTAAGTCTGGGGTTCAGGCAGAGGTTCTGCCTGGAGCTTTGTGATAAAGAATGAGGCATAAAGAAACTTAAGGCAGCTGAAGAGGCTGGGGCAGATCACTCCACCTTCCTGAGCCTCCGATGGCCCCCTCCACCCTCATCCCATATTCCTCTCCATCGTCCCTGTCCTGACCTTCGGACCCACGGGTTCCATGATGCACCGTGGAGTTGCCCCCAGGGCCTGCTTCCTTGGTCTCCTCACCCCAAATTCAGTCAGTCCAGCTCTACACTATTCATTCACTCACTCATGTAATCATTTATTTCAGAAATATTTTATTGAGGCTCTCTGCTGTGGTTCTCACCAGAGGATGGGCTGACCCCCCTTGGAAGTGCTTGCCTATATGAAGGGACATTTATTGTCACAGTGGTGGGGCAGGAACAGGGGTGCTCAGGGCCCTGCACATAAGGTACTGCCCTGGCAGGAGGACCTCATTGAGAAACTCATTCCACAGCCACCAGCAGCTGGCTCTGGAGGCCTCATCTGTGAGCACCCACAGTGCTGTCTCTCTGGGGACACAGCAAGTAATGCCAGCATGTTTTGAGGATCATGAATGCTCTGATGAGGCAAGAACACTTCTGCCTGGGGGAAAGCAGGGAGGCTTCCTGGAGGAGGTGACTTTGGTACTGTGCTTTGAAAGATGAGTAGGATTCACAGACATAGAAGGGGCAGGAATTACAGGCAGATGGAAGCAGGTGTGTAAAAGCAGAGGTGTGCGGATGGGCTCGGACTATGTAGGAAAGGGTTACTGAGGGTAGCAGAGAGTGGGTGGGTGGAAAGAGGTTGTGGTGGGGATGTGGGGTCTCCCCTTCTCCAGCCCTAGAAATTCCTCAGGATACCGGAGATGATGTCATTCTTGGCTTTCTCATACATTTCCCTGACATTGGGTGGCAGCTGGGAGAGGTCAACCTCCGAAGCAGCTGCCACAGCGGATGTAGCAGAATTATTCCTCTGGGCGACCTGCAGAAGTGATGCTGGGTGGTCACTCCCATCTCCCTCACTGATTGTCACACCTCATTTCCTGTCCTGCCCATGGCCCCTCTGTCCAGGCAGCAACATGGGTGATGGTGCTGGCGGTGGTCCCCAGTCAGGCTCTTCCATTCAGAGACCAGTCTGGACAGGCCTGGACTTTGGGACTCACTGGCCAGGACGCTCCACCTCCAGTTTCAGTTTCCCCTAATGTGGGCATTGGGAGGTGGGTCGGTTTCCAAGGAGTATTTTGGGCCCAGAGCAGAGCCAGTGTCCTGCCTGGGAAGGCAAAGTGCCCCTCCCAGCCCTTCCCAGCCCCCACCACCAGCCTCTCCTCCCCTTCCTTCCTGCCAGACAACCTCCCATCCTCAAGATCCCGCCTGACCACTTTCATTCACTGAGGACAGCCACATCGGCCCCATTCTCCAGATGAGGAAACTGAGGCCCAAGGCAATGGCTTACCTTGTTGTTTGAGATGCAGCTGAGTCCCTGGGCGCCGGCACTATCTGACGTGGAGAAGCTGGTGGTACAGGTTCGCTCCTCCTGCGGGGCAGTGATCACAGCGGCTGGAAGCGCTTTGCTGAATGTGCCTACCCCACAACCCACCCAGCATGTCCCTCGTCCTCCCAAACCGGAGCTGCAAGCTGAGGACTACCCCAGGGCCAGGGAAAGGCCACCACTGGGAAGAACCCAAGAGGACTAGATGCTCATCCATCATCAAGGTAAGGATGTTCTTGTTAGTTACTCAGTGGGAATGACCATCCTCGAATTAACATGCCTGAAGGGAGTCCATTTGTTTAAAATTTGTGGGTACATAAAAAAAGACACAGAGGAGGACACACCCATGGCTGTTGGCAGTCCCCAAGTAGTGGGATTGCGGGACATTTTTACCTTATTTTATTTTGCTTCTCCACAATTTGTTCATTTGCCATCATAAAATGTGGTTTTTTTCTAATTTTATAAAAGCGGTCATCTTAGTTGCATGATGGTCCCGCTTTGCTCTTTTTCATTTTAGTAAGTTTTAGCATGTGTTGCTTTTATAATAAGGATTGAGAATAATTTATAGGAGGAGAAAGCAATAAGGGAAAAACCGGTTTTTAAAAAGGCTTCTACAGTGAAACTTCACATGGCCAGGTGAGGTGGGTGGAGGTGAAGGAATGCACAGCCCCACCCTTGAGGCAGAGAGAGGATAGGACATCCTGTCCCTGGGCAGAGAGACTCACCCCACCCCTCCTGAAGGCACACGGTCGGGTCTGTCTCCTCCGCTGTCCTGCAAGGCACACTGTCTCTTTAATTCTGAACTGGAGCCGCTTGGTGTTGGGATCCTACAGAAGAAGCAAGTGAAAACTCCTGACCATCTCCCTTTTACAGAGGGGGGAGCAAAGGCACAGGGAGGCCGCAGTTACAAGCTGGGAGGGGCTGAGCCGAGGTCTGCACTTGCCACCAAAACCAGGGGCTTCCTAAGTGGCCTCAGCAGAGATATAAGGTGTGTGGAGCTTTCGGAAACTAAAGATACCACATCATAGCTGTCGATCTTGAGGGGTCATTTCCTGTCTTTGCCCCTCAATTTCCTCTTCTGTGAAATATGAATAAGGATACCAGCCTTGCACGCTCAGCTACCGGAAGAGAGGTGATGGGGAGGAAAGGGGACACTGGACGCCCCTGGGGAGGCTCTGGGGAGGCCAATCCCTTTCCTGTCTGTCCTTGGAGACAGCTCTGTAGATTCCTTCACGCCCAGGGCCTGGATGCAGGCTAGATTCCCAGACTCCACATTTCACGCCTGGGTAAAGGCCCAAGTCTCCCAGCTAGCCAGCTGTCCGGCCAGAGATTACGGTCCTTTCTTACCTTCCTGTGGCAAAGAACTGGGAGAAACATTGTAATAATAGCAAGAAAAGCTAATGTCAGTCAAGCCAGGCATTCTTACCTGCCTGCTGTCCTCACAGGTTGCTAAAGGATAGATGCTACAGCTTCCCTGGCCTGGGCCCGTGGACACTCACCGGACTCGGCAGTGGCATGACCTCCACCAGGCGGAACAGGGGTTGTCCTTGTGATTGCCCGTCGTTGATAGTCTCCAAGACCTGGACGGCAATCTGCCTGTGGCTCTGCTGGCTTTGGGCCACAGAGGCCATTGCTGCCAAGCCTGCCACCAGCACGAGTACCCTCCAGGCCCCTGCCATTGTTCCTTCTCTGATCCACTGCCCCTTGCTGTCCCTTTTAGGTGCTTCTCGGGCTGCCTTGCCCAAGGACTTCTGGTGACACACAGGGCTGGTGCCTTCCTGAAAGGGGCCTTTGACAGACATCCGCTGTTGGCCAATGTTTCGAAATACCATTGGCTAAGTATTGGGCAAATGAGTTTGTAAAATGTGATTTTTCAAGTCTGCTTACTTTTATTGTTACAAAATGTCACTGGGCAAGCGCCAGGCAGGTAATATATGTCTGTGAAATTGCAAATTACCTTCCTGCTTGGGAAGGGCCATTGCCTTGCTGATGTGTGCTGGAGGAGAGATTTTCACGCCAGGAAGTTTTGAAAAGAGCAGAGAAGAAGCCAGTTTTGCAGAGAGAAAGCCTTGATGGCAGAGAAGAGAAGATGTGCAGGTAGGGAACCAGAGCTGAGGGACTTTGTGAGCTCTGTTGAGACTGGTGAGGCCTTTGAAAGATTTCATTTTTATTGATTTTAGAGAGAGGAGAGTGAGAGAGAGAAAGAGAAAGGCAAAGAGGAGTAACAGGAAGCATTGACTTTTTGTTGCTTCTAGTATGCACCTTGAACGGGCAAGCCCAGGGCTTCGAACTGGTGACCTCAGCATTCCAAGTCAATGTTCTATCCACTGCGCCATCATAGGTCAGGCTAGGTATCTTTATGTATTAAAACTGTGGCCTGGCCCTGGCTGGTTGGCTCAGTGGTAGAGCGTCGGCCTGGCGTGCAGAAGTCCCGGGTTCAATTCCCGGCCAGGGCACACAGGAGAAGTGCCCATCTGCTTCTCCACCCCTCCCCCTCTTCTTCCTCTCTGTCTCTCTCTTCCCCTCCCGCAGCCAAGGCTCCATTGGAGCAAAAGATGGCCCGGGCGCTGGGGATAGCTCCTTGGTCTCTTCCGCAGGTGCTAGAGTGGCTCTGGCCACGACAGAGCGACGCCCCAGATGGGCAGAGAATCGCCCCCTGGTGGGCTTGCCGGGTGGATCCTGGTCGGGCGCATGCGGGAGTCTGTCTGACTGCCTCCCCGTTTCCAGCTTCGGAAAAATACAAAAACAAAACAAAACAAAACAAAAAAAAACCGTGGCCTAATATTTTCTTTATTTTTAAACTGGTTTTATTCCTGATTAATATAGCCAGGGGGAACAATTGCTTAAGATACTTTTTGTTCAGAGAACTAATTTCAAAATGCTTAAACAGGAAACTTGTCCTTTTAAATGAGTCGAGGCCTTTGATTCTAGGAGGAACTGGAGAAGAGTCTCCTGGTTGTGGAACCGGAAAATGTGTCAGTAGCTTTGGGAGCTCTGAATGAAGAGGGAAGTGTTTCCCTGTGTGTTTGTTTGCTCATCGGCCAGTGTAAGATTTTAATAAAAAGAATGGCCCACCATTTTTTGGCTCCACTGTTTCTTTACTGTCTGCCCAAATTTAATGTGAACCTGCATGTGAATGGCCATGATGGTGGCGGCCTGTGGCCTTACACTAAAAAACAAGTAGGTTTGGGCCACAGGTCAGGGTCTAGGAGTGAGGTGAGAGCCCTGAACTTGGGGGCGGGAGACTTGTGTGATATTGAACAAGTCCCTTCACTCTGGGTCTCAGTGTCCCCACCTGTGCTACGAGGAAGCTGCCTCCAGCTTTGACACTCCAGAATTTCGTGCTGTCTCTGCCTGGCTGGTCTGGTTTGATCGCAAACAGCCTTCCAGATTATGAATTCTGTATATGACAGTTCCTCAACCGAAGGCACAAAGGGATGACCCAATCTGAAGCTGTACCCAGGTTGACATCCACAATGTTACATACGTTCTTTTAAATTTATTTATTGATTTTAGAGAGAGAGGAAGGGAAAGAGAGAGAAAGACAAATATCGATCTGTTTCTATATGTGTCCTGACCACCCCAGCCAACTGAGCTATCCAGCCAGGGCAATGGTACATTCATTTAAAAAAATTGGCATCAACCTTTAAAAATCTTGGTTCCTGACTTTGAAAAAAAAAATAAAATCATACGATCTGACAATCCATGGCTCATGGTCCCTCATGGCTGTGAAGGCAACACCCTCTCTGGAGAGACCCTCACTCTCCACCTTGTCTTGGCCACTCCCTGCAGACAAGGCTGTCCCGGAGAGGACTTGTAAGGATTCCTAGCTGTTGGGATAGTCCGCCCCAGCAGCAGCCTAGAAGGGGATCAGCAAGAGCCTCACCATCTTCCAAGGGCTCCCATTTTCCCTTGGCTCCATCATTCCCGAGGCTCTGCCTGTTAACTTCCCAACCTGCCCTTGGTTGTGGGGCTTCTCCTGAACAAGACTCAGAAACGGGGAAGGAGAGCAACTACTGGGTGTTCCCATGACAGCCCCCCGGTGGGGAAACCAAGGCACAGAGCAGCTCATGATACTTCCTCCTAAGGGTAGAGCTGGGAAGGTCAGAGCCAAAGGGTGCAGGAGGAGCAGAGCGTGGAGCTGTCCTCCACGGGCCCCACTCGTCCTCGGACACCCCAGTCTCTGCAGGCATGCTGTATAATGGCGAGAAGTTAGAAGCAACCCCAGTATGCGTCTAGAGGGGGTCGTTTAGTGTAATTGGGGCGTGTCTATTCACGGAATACTGCTACTGCTTATTGGAGTACGGACCCATTTATTGGTGGGTGACCGTGTTCATCATAGGTTCTCAGCTGAAGAATGCGATTCTGCTGCAGCTGGTCCTGGGTCTATCGTAGGTCCACAAGGAGTGTGAATACGGAAAGATGGACACACGCTGTGCAGTTCTCTGCAGCAGTTAAGCAACGGTTCTCAACTGGGGGGGATTTTGTAAAATTCATTGTTTTAAAGAGTACAATTCGGAACATTTTCAACACCCCCAAAAGAAACCTTGTGCCCATTAGCAGTCACGCCCCCTGTCCCCCCTCTCCTCAGCCCCTAGCGACCACGAATCTACTTTCTGTCTTTATAGATTTGCCTATCCTTGGTATTTCATACAAATGGAATTGTATGCTATGTGTCATTTTGTGCCTGACTCATTCACTTAGCATGTTTTCAAGGTTCATCCATGTTGTGGCATGGATTGGTACCTCATTCTTTTTTTTTTTTTTCCCTGAAGCTGGAAACAGGGAGAGACAGTCAGACAGACTCCCGCATGCGCCCGACTGGGATCCACCCGGCACGCCCACCAGGGGCGACCAGAGCCACTCTAGCGCCTGGGGCAGAGGCCAAGGAGCCATCCCCAGTGCCCGGGCCATCTTTGCTCCAATGGAGCCTTGGCTGCGGGAGGGGAAGAGAGAGACAGAGAGGAAGGAGGGGGGGGATGGAGAAGCAAATGGGCGCTTCTCCTATGTGCCCTGGCCGGGAATCGAACCTGGGTCCCCCGCACGCCAGGCCAACGCTCTACCGCTGAGCCAACCGGCCAGGGCACCTCATTCTTTTTTATGGCTGAATTATATTCCATTGTATGGAGATACTATATTTTGTTTATCCATTCATCAGTTGATAGACAAAAATAAGTACATTTTTGCTATTATGAATAATGCCACTATGACTATTCACATACAAGTTTTTGTGTGAGCATATGTTTTCAGTTTTGTTTTTTTGTTTTTTTTTATTATTATTAATCTTTAGAGAGGAGAGAGAGTGAGAGAGAGAGAAGGGGAAGGGAGGAGCAGGAAGCATCAACTCCCATATGTGCCTTGACCAGGCAAGCCCAGGGTTTTGAACCGGCGACCTCAGCGTTCTAGGTCAACGCTTTATCCACTGCACCACCACAGGCCAGGCTGTTTTCAGTTTTTTTGAAGAGATAGATAGATAGATAGATAGATGGAATTTCTAGGTTGTGTGTTAACTCTATGTTTACATTTTTGAGGAATTACCAAACTGTTTTCCAAAGAGCCTGTACCATTTTTTATATTCACCAGCTATCTGTGAGGGTTTCACTATCTTTACATCCTTGCCATCACTTGCTTTGTCTATCTTTTTTATTACTCCCATCTGGCGGGTATGAAGTGCTATTCCATTGTGGTGTTGATTTGCATTTCTCTAATGACTAATAATGTTGAGTATCTTTTTTTATTTTTTTTATTTTTTTTATTTTTCCGAAACTGGAAACAGGGAGGCAGTCAGACAGACTCCCGCATGCGCCCGACCGGGATCCACCCGGTATGCCCACCAGGGGGTGATACTCTGCCCCTCTTGTGGCATCGCTCTGCCGCAATCAGAGCTATTCTAGCGCCTGAGGCAGAGGCCACAGAGCCATCCTCAGCGCCCGGGCAAACTTTGCTCCAGTGGAACCTTGGCTGCAGGAGGGGAAGAAAGACAGAGAGGAAGGAGAGGGGGAGGGGAGGAGAAGCAGATGGGCGCTTCTCCTGTGTGCCCTGGCCGGGAATCGAACCTGGGACTCCTGCACACCAGGCTGACGCCCTACTACTGAGCCAACCGGCCAGGGCCTGAGTATCTTTTTTTTGTGTGCTTATAGTCCATTTGTAAATCTTTGAAGAAATCTGTAGTCAGGTGTTTTGTGCATTTTTAAATTGGGTTATTTAGCCCTGGCCGGTTGGCTCAGTTGTAGAGCATCAGCCTGGTGTGTAAGAGTCCCGGGTTCGATTCCCGGCCAGGGCACACAGGAGAAGCGCCCATCTGCTTCTCCACCCCTCCCCCTCTCCTTCTTCTCTGTCTCTTTCTTCCCCTCCTACAGCCAAGGCTCCATTGGAGCAAAGTCGGCCTGGGCGCTGAGGATGGCTCCGTGGCCTCTGCCTCAGGCGCTAGAGTGGCCCTGGTTGCAACAGAGCAATGCCCCAGATGGGCAGAGCATCACCCCCTGGTAGGCATACTGGGTGGATCCCGGTTGGGCGCATGCGGGAGTCTGTCTGACTGCCTCCCCGTTTCCAACTTCAGAAAAGTACAAAAATAAATAAATAAAAATAAATTGAGTTATTTGTCCTTGTATTGTTGAACTGTCCACATCTCTTTTAATATTAAAATGTTTCAAATTTCCATGGGGGCGTGGGAGCCTCCACTGAAACCAAGGCTTTAGATGCTGTAGAATGTCTGCTTGGGGACTTTGCAGATCCCTCTTCCATGGCTCCTCAGCAGGTTCAGCTCAGATTGTCCTCAGCAGTGACAGCGGAGCAAAAGGAGGCCTGGAAAAGTTAGGAAACTTGTCCCAGTTACACCACTGAGTCCTTTGTATAATGATGAGAAACTGGGAGGCTTTCCCTGGAGAAGAGTAACAAGGAGACCTTGACTCTCTGCTCTGCTTCTGACAGGCTACCCTGAACAAGAGATCTGGATTGTTCCTATGGCCTCATGATGGAGCCAGGACCAAGGATAGGACTCCTAAGAGGAGACATGTCAACAAGAAAGGCCTCTTGACAACAGGTGGAGTCCAGCATGGCAGAGGTGGCCTGGGAGACATTGAACTGAGTCTGGACAACCACTGAGCAGGGAAGTTGGAGACTAGGGGCCACTGCATGCCTGGTCTCGCCAGCATTCATTTTCTCTACCCCTCCTCCTATCCGATCAGGCCCAATTTCCCTTTGAGGATCTGGGAGAGGATCCCTTGACTTAGTCTAAGTCAGCCAGTGACTTCCATCTCCACACCACCATTGCTGATTGGTTCAGGGTGTGCATGTGATTAAGCTGGTCCACTTAGAATACATCTCAGAACTTTTGGTGGGAATGCCAGGCACTTTTTTCTTCTCCTGGAAATAACCAAGAAAATGTGACCAGATGCAACAAAGAAATATTGGGATGCAAGGCAGGCCCCTTAGGTTACCACAGAAGGCAGAGAGGAGAGAGAGAGAGAGATATCCTTATGACATCATTGAGCTGCTGGGTCACACTTTGCATGAAGGTGGAGGGCATCTGGACATTATAGTTTAAGCGAGTTTGAGTGGACTTTACTTGCAACATGACATTGCTACCAATGTAGGACTTAGGTACCCAATGGAAAGAGGTAGGGACAGACCATGTAGCCTTTATGATCCCATCAAACCATAAGACTCTATGACACATCCAAAGTTTGATGTTGAAAGGGAGTATTCAGGCCTGAAAACTTAGGTGTGGGGCACTGAAGTTGAAAAAAGTGAGGTGTTCCTTTTTTTCTTTGACAGAGAGAGAGAGAGAGAGGCATCAACTCATTGTTCCACTTAGTTGTGCACCGATTGATTGCTTCTCATACATGCCCTGAGGCTTGAACTAGTGACCTTGGGGTTGAGCTGGTGCCCTTGGGATCGAGCCTGTGATTCCAGGATGGAACCAGTGACTTCGGTGCTCCGGGACGATGCTCTATCCACTGTGCCACTGGCCAGGGCAAGGTGGGTTTTGTTGACAGTTAAGACTTTACAGAGTACAAGTTCAAAAGGTCAAGCTCTATTATAATTTTTTTTAATTTTTTTTCTTTTCTTTTCTTTTTTATTAATTTTTAGAGAGGAGAGAGAGAAAGAGAGAGAGAGAGAGAGAGAGAGAAGGGGGAGGAGCAGGAAGCATTAACTCCCATATGTGCCTTGACCAGGCAAGCCCAGGGTTTTGAACCAGCGACCTCAGCGTTCCAGGTCGATGCTTTATCCACTGCGCCACCACAGGTCAGGCTACTCAAGCTCTATTATAGCTCTACAAAAATCCTTCAATAACTTGTGCCACCTGACCAGGCGGTGGCGCAGTGGATAGAGCGTCGGACTGGGATATGGAGGACCCAGGTTCAAGACCCCGAAGTAGCCAGCTTGAGCACGGGCTCATCTGGTTTGAGCAAAGCTCACCAGCTTGGACCCAAGGTCGCTGGCTCGAGCAAGGGGTTACTTGGTCTGCTGAAGGCCCGTGGTCAAGGGACATATGAGAAGGCAATCAATGAACAACTAAGGTGTTGCAACGAAACACTAATGATTGATGCTTCTCATCTCTCTCCATTCCTGTCTGTCCCTGTCTGTCCCTCTCTCTGACTCTCTGTCTCTGTAAAAACAAACAAACAAAAAAACTTGTGCCTCAGGGTACAACTGTGGAAGCTCTGCCTCAGCTTCAGAATCCCATAGACCTGAGTTCAAATCCTACCTCTGCCACTTTCCCAACAGTTTTGAATCAGTCTCCCTGGGATAGGATTCAGTGCCTTACCTGCAAAGCAAGACATAGCAACTCTCACCTTGTCACAGTGGGGAGAGGATTAAAGGTAATGTGGGTGGATGACCTGGGCCAACACATGAGGCAGAGGAAGCCTCAGGTGTGGTGGCTTTTAGGGCAGTGAGGCTCCGGATGTACCTGAGACTGTCAGCAGCACTGAGCTCTGAACCCCTGCAGGCTCTGAGTAGGAGATAGCTGTTAAGCTAATTTTTCAGATGAGGATGTTTAGTCACTAGGAGGTTAGGAACGGGGCCAAGACACAGAGCTGGAAAGTGGAGGTTCTGGGAGGTGCTAGGCTACCAGTCAAGGGCAGTGGCAACCAGCATGCCACTCTGCCCTCAGTGGGGGGTCTGTGGGTCTTGTCCCCATCTGCTGGAGCTGAACTGCAGAGAGCAAGGGTAGGATTCCTGGTGTTCGGCAAGAGGTTTCTCCAAGACCCTCCCTGTAGGCAATTTGACCCTGGGCCTGAGGTTGGGGCTGGGGGTGGGTGAGGCCCTGGAGGGTGGCTGGAGGAACCAGGGAGCAGGAAGTGGACATCAGGGAAAAGGCCCCCAACCCGCAGGAGGCAAGAGGTCCCCTTCAGGTGAGCGGCTTCACGCCACAATGCTTTACTCAGCCAGCAGCACAGGCTGCTGTCTGCAGCTCCTTCTGAATGTCCCCATAGCTTCCGTGCCTCTTTGAGAAGAAGGTTGAAGCAAAAAGCTTTCACAAGGGCCAGAAGACTATGAAGAAAGAAGCCCGGTGTGCCCTTGGGCAAGCCTCTGCCTTTCTTGGGCCTCAGCTTACCTCTTGCTCCAATGGGGTGGTCAGGAGGAAGGCAGAGATTACAGGACCCTTAGCCCTTGCCTAAGTGGGGTAGAGAAAGTGGTTGTGACCCCAATGATCCGATGGGGACCCAGACCTAATGTTCCAGAACCAGCAATGTGGACACAAGTTGCCACAGGACCCACAGACACAGAAATGGTGTTTAGCAAGGCCCTGGCATCTGAGTCCCACAGTTGACCTCACCCCTCACACAGCAGGTTTGGCACTTCCCTGGGGGGGCTACCAGTCTCCAGGCTCTCACTGCAAAGTCCAGGAGATCTCAAAGTTCTGCCATGTTTGGCTGTGCTACTGCTCACTGCCCAGAACCAGGCAATCCGAAGGCCCCACCTACCCCGGAAGGTCCTCCCTTTCCGCAGCCTGTACCAGGCAGTTTGTCCTAGGTAGGGGAGGGAGACATCCTCCGGTGCCTCCTTTCCATTCACAGTCACTGGTACAGGAGTGCCTCTCATCCAGAAATTAAACCTGGTCCTGAACAACAACAACAACAACAAAAAACACCACAATTTAAAATCTGCTCGGCCAGGCTTTTCGTGTAGCCAATGGTGCCCAGGCTGTAGTCTTGGCGCCATCTACTGGCTAAGTGGCATCTGAGAGCTGGGGGGCGCTCCGGTTTTGTGGACGGGCCTCAGAGGCCCCTGGCCTTGCGTATATATTTGTGAACCTGTCGTGCCGGAGCCTTTACTATGGCGAAAGTAGCCAATGCTCCCAGGGTTCTTGGAGGGCCTGGGACGCTCTGGAGGGAAGAAGAGCGCTGTATCCCTGAGCAGCTTCGTCTTGGCTGTTCCCATGGGAGCCTCCTTCTGGGCCAATGGGAAGGGGGCTGTCTCAGAGTCCCGCCCTAAGCTGCAGGTGCCCGGATGGTGGCTGGGCCGGAAGGGATACAATGGGGACCCTTTTGCCCTGGCTTCCAGTCTGCCAGGTGAGACCAGGAGAGCTTCCTCCCCTCTTTCCCTTTCTTCTCCCCCTCTCCCTTCCTCTGCCACACCAGACCTCTGACCCTCCCTCAGCGCCCACATGTGCTTTTGGCGGCCTCTTTGCCTCTCCATGTCTCAGTTTCCCCACTTGAAATACAATGATTCTGGGTTGTCCTCCAAGGAAAGTGGCATCAGAGGAGGGCTCCAAGGTTCCCGTTTCTTCCTGGATACACCTCTTGGTGCTTGTTGGCAGTCTTTCCAGGTATACAGACACCCAGCAGTGGAACTGTGCCCAGCAGTAGGGCACAAGGGACATGTAAGCATCAACCTGACAAGATAATGCCAAACTGTTTTCCAGAGTGAAGGCAGCAATTACAGCCCTATCTGCAGTGAATGTAACAGGGCTCTGCCTCCTCACCATCAACTGTCTTTGTCTGATGTGTACTCATTCATCTGATGAGCATAAAGCTGACTTCGTTATGCACTTCGGGACCACACTCCAACCAACCAATTTCCTTTAAGTTCTGAAAAACATTCTTTTTTGGGGAGGCAGGGACAGACAGGAAGGGAGACAGATAAAAAGCCTCAACTCATAGTTGCGGCACCTCAGTTGCTCATCGATCGCTTTCTCATATGTGCCTTGACTAGGGCATGTTACTTGACTCCAGCCGAGCCAACGACCCCTTGCTCAAGCCAGCAACCTTGGGCTCAAGCCAGCGACTATGGGGTCATGTCAAGCTGGTGAGCCCACACTCAAGCCAGATGAGGCCGCCCTCAAGCTAGAGACCTCTGGGTTTCGAGCCTAGATCATCAGCGTCCCAGGCTGATACTCTATCCACTGCACCACAGCCTGGTCAGGCTAAAAACTTTTTTTAAATTAATTTTTAGAAAGAGAGAGAAAAGGAGAGGGGAACATTGACTTGTTGTTCCACTTACTTATGTCATCATTGCTTGATTCTTGTATGTGCCCTGACCAGAGATCAAACCCACAACCTCAGCATGTCAGGATGACACTTGACCTGGCTGTGGCTCTTTTAACTTTTTA
This sequence comes from Saccopteryx leptura, assembly GCF_036850995.1. Taxonomy (NCBI): domain Eukaryota; kingdom Metazoa; phylum Chordata; class Mammalia; order Chiroptera; family Emballonuridae; genus Saccopteryx; species Saccopteryx leptura. The sequence goes on along the minus strand of NC_089512.1, from coordinate 8,110,992 downwards.
TTTTGACCTAATTTCATCAACTTGTAGTAGTTGCTTCCTGTATGTGCCTTGACCAGGCAAACCCAGGGTTTCGAACTGGTGACCTCAGCATTGCAGGTCAATGCTTTATCCACTGAACCACCACAGGTCAGGCCAGATTCCCCAAATGTTAACATTTTACCATATTTTCACCCTCCTCTCTCTCTCTCTATAGATCTATAAATACACACACACACACACACACACATATATATACTTATATAATATTCACTCCACCTCAGCCACTCTGGCTTCCTTGATTTCTTCAGGCTGGCCGGCAGCCTTGGCTCAGGGCCTTTGCATTTGCTATTCTCTTTCTAGAATGCTCTTCCCCTCACTATGACCTTGGTTGCTCCTTCACTTCCTTCAGATCTCTGCTTAAATACTATCTTCTCAATAAGTCTTCCATGATCAGTCAGTATAAAAGATATGAAATTGCAAATGTTCCTTTCCTCATGTTCCCACCCTTCTTTCCTCAGCAGTTACGCCATCTAATTTACCATACATTCTTTATTGTGCTAACGTCTGTCTCCCATCATTAACTGTGACCTCATGAGGGCAGAGATCTTTGCCTGTTTTATCCAGCAGCGCCTAGAACAGAGCAGAGGGCAAAACTGAATAGATATTTGGTGAATAAATGGACTGGGAAGGAGAAGACCCAGGCTCAACCTGCCTCTTCCATTCACTTGCTGAGAGACCTGAGTGGTCCACACCCTAGCCCAGTCTTCAGTTCCCACACTGGTAAAATGGGGAAGATGGCTGTGTGTCTCTGAGGCCCTTCTGGCTCTGTTAAGCGTGACCGGTTTTGAAAAAGAGGCGGACTGACGTGGCTGAATGGGTGTTTGCTGCCCCCTTGTGATGAGGCCTACACTTCCCCAAGTACTAGCTAGTCTTATGCTTCCCCAAAGTCCCAACTCTGCCTGTTTCTGAGTAAATATGTGCATTAGGAGGGCACCTCTTACCCCAGACTCCTTTCCGCTGTGTCCATCTCCACCCATTGTACCCCTCCCCTCCGTACAGGGTTTCTTGGTCTTTGATGCCTCTCATACCAATTGCCCTCCATATCACTGTGACTGTGTTATGGGCTGAATTGTGCCCCCCCCCCAATTCTATGTAGAAATCTTAATCCCCAGTACCTCAGAATGTGACTTGATTTGGAGAAAGACTTTTCTTTTCTTTTTTCTTTTTTTGTATTTTTCTGAAGTTGGAAACGGGGAGGCAGTCAGAAAGACTCCCGCATGCGCCCGACCGGGATCCAACCAGCATGCACACCAGGGGGCGATGCTCTGCCCATCTTGGGGCGTTGCTCTGCTGCAATCAGAGCCATTCTAGCGCCTGAGGCAAAGTCCACAGAGCCATCCTCAGTGCCTGGGCAAACTTTGCTCCAATGGAGCCTTGGCTGCGGGAGGGGAAGAGAGAGACAGAGAGGAAGGAGAAGGGGAGGGGTGGAGAAGCAGATGGGCGCTTCTCCTATGTGCCTGGGAATTGAACCCGGGACTCCTACACGCCAGGCCGATGCTCTACCACTGAGCCAACTGGCCAGGGCTTTTTTTTTTTAAACAGAGACAGAGAGAGAGTCAGAGAGAGGGACATATAGGGACAGACAGGCAGGAACAAAGAGAGATGAGAAGCATCAATCATCAGTTATTTGTTGTGACATCTTAGTTCCGGGGTCCCCAAACTTTTTACACAGGGGGCCAGTTCACTGTCTCTCAGACCATTGGAGAGCCGGACTATAAAAAAAAACTATTTTATATGAACAAATCCCTATGCACACTACACATATCTTATTTTAAAGTAAAAAAACAAAACAGGAACAAATACAATATTTAAAATAAAGAACAAGTAAATTTAAATCAACAAACTGACCAGTATTTCAATGGGAACTATGGGCCTGCTTTTGGCTAATGAGATGGTCAATGTGCTCCTCTCACTGACCACCAATGAAAGAGGTGCCCCTTCCGGAAGTGCGGTGGGGCCGGATAAATGGCCTCAGGGGGCTGCATGCGGCCCGCAGGCCGTAGTTGGGGACCCCTGCCTTAGTTGTTCATTGATTGCTTTCTCATATGTGCCTTGACCGTGAGCCTTCAGCAGACCAAGTAACCCCTTGCTCAAGCCAGCTTGGACTGGTGAGCTTTTGCTCAAACCAGATGAGCCTGTGCTCAAGCTGGCGACCTCAGGGTCTCGAACCTGGGTCCTCCACATCCCAGTCCGACGCTCTTTCCACTGCGCCACCACCCGGTCAGGCAAGAGAAAGACTCTTTAAAGAGATAATTAAGTACAGTATGATTATTCAGTAAGACTGGTGTCCTTGCAAGAAGAGATTAGGACACAGGCATGCACAGAAGGAAAGCCATGTGGAGACACAGGGAAAAGATATTCTTCTACAAACCAGAGTCAGGCCTCAATAAGCCAACTTGGTGACACCAGGACCTCAGACTTGCAGTTTCTGGAATGGTGAGAAAATTAATTTCTGTTGTTTAAGCCACTCAGTCTGTGATACTTTGTTATGGCAGCCCTGGCAAATGAACATACCACTGCACTCACAGGGTCCGTGTCTGGAGTTGTAGCTTAACCACAGAAGCACCACGTGGGCTGAGGTGGTCCCACTCTATAAAAGACAGCAAGGCTAGGGGAAGGACAGTTGTTCTAAGAAACACAGGGACCCATCGCCCAAGCTCCTTGGAATCTTGGAGACTAGCCAGAGCCCCCTTTCGCACCAGCAGTTCCCCCTACCTGGAACACCTGCCTCTCTATAGGATCTCCCTGTCTTGCCAGGCTCACCTACGGCTTCCTACTCCTCTCCTGTCCCTTCCTTCCTGCTCCAGCCCATGCTGACCTACAACTGCTTAATCCTGATCTCTTTTATTTTTATTTTTTTATTTTTTGTATTTTTCTGAAGCCAGAAACGGGGAGAGACAGTCAGACAGACTCCCGCATGCGCCCAACCGGGATCCATCCGGCACGCCCACCAGGGGGCGATGCTCTGCCCCTCCGGGGCGAGGCTGCTCTGTTGCAACCAGAGCCACTCTAGCGCCTGGGGCAGAGGTCAAGGAGCCATCCCCAGCGCCCGGGCCATCTTCGCCCCAATGGAGCCTCGCTGCGGGAGGGGAAGAGAGAGACAGAGAGGAAGGAGAGGGGGAGGGGTGGAGAAGCAGATGGGCGCTTCTCCTGTGTGCCCTGGCCGGGAATCGAACCCAGGACTTCTGCACGCCAGGCTGACGCTCTACCACTGAGCCAACCGGCCAGGGCCTAATCCTGATCTCTTGCTGGCCTCATGTTTGGGGCCCGGACTCTGTGTCCAGTGGCCAAACTGCTTCCAATGACTGCCTGCTTCCCTGGTACCACGTCCCCAATCGTTCCTTTCTTGGCTATGCTATGCTGTAGTCTCCCACCTCTCAGCCTGCTCTGGTCCAAGCTGCTGTGGCTACGTCTAGCAACTCCCTATGGCTGGCCATTACCTTATCATCGGAGAACCCCAGAATGGGCTGCTTTATGCTCCTGCATTGCATCTACTATATATTTTGGGGGCAACTTTCTCCTCTTCTTCATGGTTGAGGGATTGTTAGGGCATGAGCCTTAGCCTCAATTCCTCCATCTCTAACAAAGTAATCCCAGGATAGTGCTCCAAAAACAAGCTCTTTTAAGATGCTGGTAAATTTTTCGTCGCAGTCGAAGCCAGGTCCGGTAGGTGTGTTTGGCCCAGAAGGAAGAAACGAGCTTGCGCCGCACCTCACAGTTAAGTGAGGAAGACTACTACTCCCAGAAACCCCTTCGGCTCCGGCGGGAGTTTTGTTCTTCACGTCCTCTCTGCGGAGGAGACGGAACTGCGCATGTGCAAAAGGCTGCGCTGGCGGGGCGGGACTGCATCTCCCAGCAGGCCGTGCGAGCATTTTTCAGCCCCGCGTGACGAGAGCCTTCCGGCGCGGAGGGGCGGGGCGGTGCGCACGGCGGAGTCCGCAGCTGGGGTAGCCGAAGGGAGCGGCCCGGTGGCCGGCGGGCGCTATCCGCCATGGAGGCCGTGCCCCGCATGCCCATGATTTGGCTGGACCTGAAAGAGGCCGGTGACTTTCACTTCCAGCCGGCTGTGAGGAAGGTGAGCGCGCCCCCCCACCGCCCCTTCTGCGTATTTTCGTCGTCTGCCGGCGCGTGACGCCCCCTGCGCGTCCATCATCTCCCCAGGCCCTGTTGGGTGGGGCGAGGAGGGTCCTCCGCGGGCTTTGCCCCCCTCCCCCTACTTCTCCGCGGGCCCGCAGACCCTGCTACCCCTCCTCGCCCGTTTGGGGCTCGCACCGCAGCCTCGTCGGAACCTGCCACTTAACTTCTGTCCTGGGCCAGCCTTGGTTCCCACCGTGGCACCCCACTTCGGTGTGACGCTCTGGACCTGGTTCTGCTCGGCGCCTCCTCTCGCCGGAACCGCCCCGCAGGTAGCGGTGGGAGGTCCCGGCCGTCTGGGTTATCCGGCTCTGTCTGGCCCTCGGGGCACCGTCGTTCCACCACTGGACGGGGACGGACGCCGTCTTAGGACGGGGGCCCCGGTGACCCAGAAGAACGGCAGACCTGTGCGCCTGGGCTCTCTCTCAGCACCCTTTGAACCAAAAGATACAGTGCCATGTCATTTTGGGGAGGGTTGCTGCTTTTCATAACTGCCTATGTGTTGAATCTTCAGCCGGACGGGGAGTCAGGCAGGTTTCGAGTTGATGTAGGCAAGGTCAGGTGTGGCTGGTAAAACATTGGTGCCAGGTGTGTTGATTGGGCATCAGGTGCTCCCAGAGACATGGGAAGGGCCACCTGCTTGCATTGAGGGGCAGAGTAGAAGTGAAAAGGAACAGTCAGGGGTCTGTTGCAGGCTGGCATCCTTTTGATCACGATGTGTTTCACAAAGCTGTCGCCGGAGGAGGTCCCAGGTAATCTAGGTAGGTGGTGCAGGTTGCTTGAAAAAAGAACCAGGAGAAAGGAAATGGGTTTGGAAGTAGTTTCCCAAGAAGCTCTCTACCTTTCTCTCTTCACACCGCCACTGCATTAGTTCAGACACCAACAGTTTGTGTTCTGCTGAGTTCCTCATTTAATCTCTTTGGATCTCTTTTTCCTCATTTATAAAATCAGGAAGTTAGAGTAACTGAGCTAAAATTCCAAGTGTTTTGTTTTATTTTTTTCAGGGACAGAGAGAGAGTCAGAGAGAGGGATAGACAGACAGGAATGGAGAGATGAGAAGCATCAATCATCAGTTTTTCATGGCAACACCTTAGTTGTTCATTGATTGCTTTCTCATATGTGCCTTGACCATGGGCCTTCAGCAGACTGAGTAACCCCTTGCTCGAGCCAGCGACCTTGGGTCAAAGCTGGTGAGCTTTTTGCTCAAGCCAGATGAGCCTGCATTCAAGCTGGCAACCTCGAGGTCTCAAACCTGGGTCCTCAGCATCCCAGTCCAACTCTATCCACTGTGCCACTGCCTGGTCAGGCTCCAAGTGTTTTTTTGTTTTGTTTTGTTTTTTAAGTATGGGAGAGGCAGGGAAAGGGATGAGAAGCATCAACTCCTAGTTTGAGTCATTTTAGTTGTTCATTGATTACTTTCTTACATGTGCCTTGACCCCGGGGGGCTCCAGCTGAGCCAGTGACCCCTGGCTCAAGCCAGATGAGCCTGTGCTCAACCCCATGATCTTGGGGTTTTGAACCTTGGTCCTCAGCGTCCCAGGCTGACATTCTATCCACCGCCTGGTCAGGCAGATTCTAAGCTTTTGTTACATCTTTCCCAGACTTTGGTCACTTCGCCATCTGCTCTTTGATTCAGGTACAGTTCCTTACCTCTCTGAATTCCTCTTTCCATCCTTTTTCTGGTGACCGTTGCCTGTGCTATATATATATATATATTTTATTATTTTTTTTTTTGTATTTTTCTGAAGCTGGAAACGGGAGGCAGACAGACTCCCGCATGCGCCCGACCAGGATCCACCCGGCATGCCCACCAGGGGGCGATGCTCTTTCCATCCGGGGCGTCGCTCTGTCACGACCAGAGCCACTCTAGCGCCTGGGGCAGAGGCCAAGGAGCCATCCCCAGCGCCCGGGCCATCTTTTGCTCCCATGGAGCTGCGGCTGCGGGAAGAGAAGAGAGAGACAGAGAGGAAGGAGAGGGGGAGAAGCTGATGGGCGCCTCTCCTGTGTGCCCTGGCCGGGAATCAAGCCCGGGACTTCCGCACGCCAGGCCGACGCTCTACCTCTGAGCCAACCAGCCAGGGCCGCCTGTGCTATATTTTTACAATTTAATTCAAATTGTAAGTGACCCAAAAGGTGTCTCCATGCTCTTCAGTCTAGGAGGGTTCTCTCTACATAGTTGGCACTCAGGAAAATGTGTGAATGACAGTTGGGAGGGAATTTGGAGATTGTGGATGGACATCCAGTGGATAAAAATCTTAACTGAGAAGCTCCTAGGACAGGGGTCGGGAACCTATGGCCCGCGAGCCAGATGTGGCTCTTTTGATGGCTGCATCTGGATCGCAGACAAATCTTTAATAAAAAAAAAATAATGTTAAAAATATAAAACATTCTCATGTATTACAATTCATTCATTTCCTACCGCTCATGTTCATGGTTGCGTGTGGCTGGAGCCAATCACAGCTGTCCTCCGGGACAACTGCAAATTTTTATTGGATATTGCGTAAGTACACAGGTCGTTGTGTGGCTCTCACAGAATTACATTTTAAAATATGTGGTGTTCATGGCTCTCTCAGCCAAAAAAGTTTCCGACACCTGTCCTAGGAGATGATTTTGTTTGAATTTAGCCTGATGCTCTCTTGGTAGTTCACACCTACACAAGGTATTACCTGAGCGGAGACTTCCCTGGGAGAACCATGCCTCTTGAGCTGTTTAGCCTGAGGTGGTATCTGCTGCTGAAGAAACAGTTTCCTAGACATCAGCTGTTTCTCTTATTTCCTCCTTTTTGGATTAGGAAAGATACCACCATTTATTTGGGTGAACACACAGTAACTGTGTACAGAGATGTGTTGTAGAATTGGGCACCTGAAACTTGTAAAATTATGTTAACTAGTATTGTCCTAATAAATTCAATTAAAAATACAATAAAGGCCCTAGCTAGTTGGGTCAGTGGATAGATTGTCAGCCCGGCATGTGGAAGTCCCAGGTTCGATCCCTGGTCAGGGCACTCATGAGAAGTGACCATCTGCTTCTCTTTCCCTCCTGCAGTCAGTGGCTCAGTTGATTTGAGCATTGACCCCAGGCTCTGAGGATAGCTCGGTTGGTTTGAGCATCAGCATCAGTAACTGAGGATAGCTCGGTTGATTCAAGCCTCAGCCTCAGATGGCGGTTGCAGGGTGGATCCCAGTTGGGGCACAGACGGGAATCAGTCTTTCTATCTTCCCTCCTTTCACTTAAAAAAACCCCACAAAACCAAAAACAAAAGATTGTGGTGTATATTCGCACAAACCCACTGAGCAGTATGTGGTTAGGCTGGGCTTGAGAATGGCCGACTCCTTTAGAGCTCTATGGAAACTCCCCTGCAGAAGAGACTGCGGAAGCCGCTGCAGCCTGGGAACTCTTCCTTTTTAAAAAATTATTTTATTTATTGATGTTTTTTGAGAGAGGAGAAAGTAGGGGTGGGAGGTGTGGGCCAGGAAGCATCAACTTGTGGTAGTTGCTTCCCATATGTGCCTTGACCAGGCAAGCCCTGTAACCTGTAACCTCGGTACTCTAGGTCAGGGGTCCCCAAGGACTACGGTCCACAGGCCGCATTCGGCCACCTGAGGCCATTTATCCGGCCTGCTGCACTTCCGGAAGGGGCACCTCTTTCATTGGTGGCACAGTGCGGCTGCATCCTGTGTTCCTGAAGTACTGTATGTGGCGGCGGCGCTCAGGTACAGTACTACTTCCGGTGACGCAGGATGCGCGCGTCACGGCTCCGGAAGCACATCATATCTCTTGTTACGGCTAGCAGTGACAAATATGGAACCAGACTTTGACCATCTCATTAGCCAAAAGCAGGCCCATAGTTCCCATTGAAATACTGGTCAGTTTGTTGATTTAAATTTACTTGTTCTTTATTTTAAATATTGTATTCCCGTTTCTCTTATTCCTGGTGAATAAGAGAAAATACGTTTGTTTGTTAGTTTTCATGGAATTCATAGTCTAGTAGAGGAAATTTTTGTTTGTTTGTTTTGTGTTTTTCTGAAGCTGGAAACGGGGAGAGACAGTCAGACAGACTCCCGCATGCGCCCGACCGGGATCCACCTGGCACGCCCACCAGGGGTGATGCTCTGCCCACCAGGGGGCTGCTCTGCCCCTCCGGGGCGTCGCTCTGCCAGGACCAGAGCCACTCTAGCGCCTGGGGCAGAGGCCAAGGAGCCATCCCCAGCGCCTGGGCCATCTTTGCTCCAATGGAGCCTTGGCTGCGGGACGGGAAGAGAGAGACAGAGAGGAAAGAGGGGGGGAGGGGGGGAAGAAGCAGATGGGCGCTTCTCCTGTGTGCCCTGGCCGGGAATCGAACCCGGGTCCCCCGCACACCAGGCCGATGCTCTACCGCTGAGCCAACCGGCCAGGGCCTAGTAGAGGAAATTTTAAAGTTAAATGGTGACATCATTTGAAGAGTAGAAATATGTTAGTATATAGAAGTACCAGATTAAGGAAGGTCCATCTGGGAAGGCTTGCCAGGAGGTGGGTTTTGAAGAATGAAGAGGAGTTTTCCAGATTCATAAAGGGTTTCTTTTTTTGAGAGGGTGGGCTTTTTTTTTTAAAAAAAAACAACTTTCATAATGGTTGGTATTGATTTTCTTTCCTGTTGGAAATGTCTTCAATTTCCTGTTGGAATAATGTGAAGTAAGTACTAAGAGAACAGCAAGCTAATTTTAAACTGCAGTGCCAAGCTTTAGATATGGACACTGGGCCTACATAATCTTCCTTCCTTCCTTCCTTCCTTCCTTACTTACTTCCTTCCTCCCTCCCTCCCTCCCTCCCTCCTTCCTTCCTTCCTTCCTTTTCATTTTTTTTTTATTTTTCTGAAGCTGGCAACGGGAGGCAGTCAGACAGACTCCCACATGCGCCCAACTGGGTTCACCTGGCACGCCCACCAGGGGGCGATGCTCTGCCCATCTGGGGCATCGCTCTGTCGTGACCGGAGCCACTCTAGCACCTGGGGCAGAGGCCAAGGAGCCATCCCCAGCGCCCGGGCCATCTTTTGGCTCCAATGGAGCCTCGGCTGCGGGAGGGGAAGAGAGAGACGGAGAGGAAGGAGAGGGGGAGGGGTGGAGAAGCAGATGGGCGCTTCTCCTGTGTGCCCTGGCCAGGAATCGAACCCGGTACTCCTGTACGCCAGGCTGACGCTCTACCACTGAGCCAACCAGCCAAGGCCTTTTTTTTTTTTTTTTTTTTTTTACAGAGAGAGAGGAATAGACAGGGACAGACAAGAACGGAGAGAGATGAGAAGCATCAATCATTAAGTTTTTCGTTGCGCATTGTGACACCTTAGTTGTTCATTGATTGCTTTCAATATGTGCCTTGACCGTGGGCTTCAGCAGACTGAGTAACCCCTTGCTTGAGCCAGTGACCTTGGGCTCAAGCTGGTGAGCTTTTTGCTCAAACCAGATGAGCCTTAGCTCAAGCTGGTGCCTTCGGGGTCTCGAACCTGAGTCCTCGGCATCCCAGTCCGACGCTCTATGCACTGCACCACCACCTGGTCAGGCCCTACATAATTTCTTATGTGGGGAAATGCTACTGGCCCTGCACCTCCTTACCTGCTTTGGAGCCCAGCGTGCTGACTCACTGGAAGCTGAAAAAGGGTGAATCTTGTTTTGTTGTTTTTTGTTTTTTGTTTTTTTTCAGAGACAGAGAGTCAGAGAGAGGGATAGATATGGACAGACAGGAACGGAGAGAGATGAGAAGCATCAATCATCAGGTTTTTGTTGCGACACACCTTAATTGTTCATTGATTGCTTTCTCATATGTGCCTTGACCGTGGGGCTACAACAGACCGAGTAACCCCTTGCTTGAGCCAGTGACCTTGGATTCAAGGCTGGTGAGCTTTGCTCAAACCAGATGAGCCCACACTCAAGCTGGTGACGTTGGGGTCTTGAACTTGGGTCCTCCGCATCCCAGTTCGATGCTCTATCCACTGCACCACTGCTGGTCAGGAGAGTCTTGTATTTTTCATCAGTGAGTGATTTGGCCACAAGTGTTTGTGTTTGAAGTTTTTTCTTCTGGTCCCAAACACCTGCCCTTAACTAATTGTATTTGAGCTCAAGAAAAACTTACACAGGCTGGGGTATTATGTTCATCCCTGATTCATACATTGCACAAATAGTTACTGAGTGACTAGGATATGCCAGCCCTGGGAATTCAGGACTTTATGTGATGACAAAAATTCTGCCTTCATGGAACTTATCTTCTAGTGCTCCACATGATAATTCATCCTCAAGGGCAAATAAATGTGCCCGGTGGTAGCCAACCATGTGGTTTCTTGGTTTTTCCTCTCCTCCCACTCTGCCAGGTCGATCTCTCTAAATCTCCACTTTTGACCCCTGTTCCGCTAGAGGCGCTGCCTGCTGTTCAGAGTCTGCCCATCTAATTTTACTCCCCAGGTCTCTACAAGAGTGTTCACATCTGGTCATTGTCCTTGTTCCTGTCGTTACTGGAATTCCTTTCTCTTGTTCATCACCCAAGTTGATCTGTACCTCCTCAGGGTCCCTTCAGCTGCCTGGCAGTTGTACCACCCTCCAAATTCAGACAGTCCATACTGCTCCTGTCACTCACTTGGCCTGCACCACAGAGTACACACTCAGTTTGCCCTTTCTTGCTGTTTATCTTGTAGGTAGAGCTTGGTTTTCAGGTTTGTGGAGTTTTTTTTCCCTTCTAGATTTTCTTTTTTTTTTTTTTTAATAAATAAATTTTTATTTTAGTGGGCTGACATCAATAAATCAGGGTACATATATTCAAAGAAAATATTTCCAGGTTGTCATTTAGTTCTGTTGCATACCCATCACCCAAAAAGAGATAGTCCTCCGTCACTCTCTATCCAGTTTTCTTTGTACCCCGCCCCCTCCCCCTCTCCCTCTCCCTCCTTCCCTCCCCCCACCCCCCGTAACCACCACACTCCTGTCCATGTCTCTTAGTCTCACTTTTATGTCCCACCAATGTATGGAATCCTGCAGTTCTTGTTTTTTTTCTGATTCACTTATTTCACTCCGCATAATGTTATCAAGATTCCACCATTCTGCTGTAAGTAATCCAATGTCATCATTTCTTCTAGCTGAATAGTATACCATGGTGTATATGTGCCCCATCTTCTTTATCCAGTCTTCTATTTTTTTTACAGTGATTAAAAGCCTTTAAGCAAACTCTTGGCCAATACAGCAAGAATCCATAAAAGAGGAGTGTCCTTAACATGTTCACCAAGTCCAAGTTGGCCCCATCACCATGCCAAATCCCTGAAAAATGCAACCCAACCACAGTTCAGTCTGTTAGGGGCTATCACAGGGAGCAGGAGTCCCTTCTAGATTTTCCATGGGACAGCTGACTTTATTTATTTATTTATTTATTTTTTTAAATTTTTTTTATTTTTCTGAAGCTGGAAACGGGGAGAGACAGACAGACTCCCGCATGCGCCTGACCGGGATCCACCCGGCACGCCCACCAGGGGGCGAGGCTCTGCCCCTCCGGGGCGTTGCTCTGCCAGGACCAGAGCCACTCTAGCGCCTGGGGCAGAGGCCAAGGAGCCATCCCCAGCGCCCGGGCCATCTTTGCTCCAATGGAGCCTTGGCTGCGGGAGGGGAAGAGCGAGATAGAGAGGAAGGGGGGGGGGTGGAGAAGCAAATGGGCACTTCTCCTATGTGCCCTGGCCTGGAATCGAACCCGGGTTCCCCGCACGCCAGGCCGACGCTCTACCGCTGAGCCAACCGGCCAGGGCCTTTTTTTTTTTAAAGATTTTTTTTTATTGATTTTAGAGAAGGGGGGGAGTATCAGCTTTTAGTAGTTACTTTTCACATGTACCTTGACTGGGTAAGCCCAGGGTTTTTAACTGATGACTTTAAGACTATACTTTCAGGGATCATTTCTATAGTTTGAACTGGTGACCTCAGCATTCCAGGTCAACACTTTAACCATTGTGCCACAACAGGTCAGGCGTGAGACAGCTGACTCCTGAAAAACTTGCCACACACACACAGAAAGGGAAATGAGATGACCAGACCTCAGAAGTGCCTGTGGTGTTGTGTTTTTTTTTTTGTTTTTCTGAGAGACAGGAAGGTAGAGAGATGAGAAGCGTCAACTCATAGTTGCGGCACTTTAGCTGTTCATTGATTTCTTTTTAATTTCATTTCTTTTTTTCAAGGACAGAGAGAGAGTCAGAGGGACAGATGGGAACAGACAGACAGGAATGAAGAGAGATGAGAAGCATCAATCATCAGTTTTGTTTTGTTTTGTTTTTTTGTAATTCTCCGAAGCTGGTAAGGGGGAGAGACAGTCAGACAGACTCCCGCATGCGCCCGACCGGGATCCACCCGGCACGCCCACCAGGGGGCGAGGCTCTGCCCCTCCGGGGCATCGCTCTGTCATGACCAGAGCCACTCTAGCGCCTGGGGCAGAGGCCAAGGAGCCATCCCCAGCACCCGGGCCATCTTTGCTCCAATGGAGCCTCGACTGCAGGAGGGGAAGAGAGAGACAGAGAGGAAGGAGAGGGGGAGGGGTGGAGAAGCAGATGGGCGCTTCTCCTGTGTGCCCTGGCCGGGAATCGAACCCGGGACCCCTGCACGCCAGGCCGACGCTCTACCACTGAGCCATCCGGCCAGGGCCAATCATCAGTTTTTTGTTGCAATACCTTAGTTGTTCATTGATTGCTTTCTCTTATGTGCCTTGACCGCGGGCCTTCAGCAGACAGAGTAACCCCTTGATCGAGCCAGCAACCTTGAGTCCAAGCTGGTGAGCTTTTTGCTCAAGCAGATGAGCCTGTGTTCAAGCTGACGACCTCGGGGTCTCGAACCTGGGTCCTCAGCATCCCAGTCCAACGCTCTATCCACTGCGCCACCGCCTGGTCAGGCCATTGATTTCCTCTCATATGTGCCTGGGCCAGAAAACCCTTGCTCAAGTCAGCAACCTTGGGCTTCAAGCCAGCAGCCATGGGGTCATGTCGATGATTCCGCATTCAAGCTGGATGAGCCTGTGCTCAAGTCGGTGACCTTGGGGTTTTGAACCTAGGATCTTGACGCTTTATCCACTGCACCACCACCAGTTAGGTTTGTTTTATTTCTTATCATAGCTTTGAAGTCACCAAGCTGGTCTGACTGAGCCTGCCTGCCCACTTGTGTTTTACAGTAGAATGGCTCCAGGCACAGAAGACCGACCTGGATTTTTCCAGGTCATTCTTCTCTGACTTTAGTTTCATACACCAAAGGCCTATATCCATTTCACACCAGATTATTTCCTTTGCTCAGGAAGTGATAGTATGTGTAGAGAGTGTCTAAGTGTTGAATGACTTAGTCTAGTCCTAACACTCTCCAGGAGATGTCATTTGAGTGGTGCTTCCTGGCATTGTTCAGACAGATCAAGGGGCCCTCAGAAGAGATGTGGGACAGAGACCTTGAGGGGTGGTGGGGAGAGCAGGTGAGGATGAAGGTTTCTTCTTATCCCTTGTGGTCTTGGTTTGTAATGGGATCTTAGCTTGCTGACACCAAGGGGCTGAAGAATTTCCATGGCAGGAATATTTTTTTCTGGGAGTAACATTGATCTCATTTAAAACTGAATAGCGGAATATATATTGTATTAAAACTTTATATGTAGATAGAAAGTGACAGAGGACAGTCTGACTTTGGGTGATGGGTATGCAACATAATTGAATGACAAGATAACCTGGACATGTTTTCTTTGAACATATGTACCCTGATTTATTGATGTCACCCCATTAAAATTAATAAAAATTTTATTGAAGAAAAAACTTTATATGTGGGACTTGGTTTTATGTGTGTTTCTGTGGAATAGCCAGAAGAATACCCCATATTTGAGTCACCCCTGCAAGTAGAAGAATAAATGTGTTTGGTGAACAAAGGTTGTACATATGTGATGACTTTCATTGCTTTTTCTTCTTTGGTTATTGCTTTAATTATCACAGTGAAATTCCAAGATGTTATATGAGATTAAGAGCAAAAGCTAGACACCTCTGCCACCCAGAAAAGTGGTACAAGAGAAAGTGACAACACAAGGTATATCCCTGGGTCAGGAGTCAGGAAATCGAAATTAAGGAGTTCTAGCACTGCCATTGCACATCTCTGGTTCCCATTCTTCTAATCTGCAAAAGAATGGCAGGACCCAAGATGGTGTTTCCAGTGATCTTAGCCTACAAAGTTTTGTGCCATTTGTTGCGCAGTGAAAGAGCAAAGCAGTGTCAGGGACATAGCATAGACATTGGAATCAGATGCACCTGGGTTTAGGTCCAACCTCCTTCACATACTAGGTGGGAAACCTTCAGCTGCTATAAAAATTACATCACTACTCTGGTCCTCACTTTCCTCACCTGTAATATGGAGCTACTATACTTGTAAGAATCGAGAGTTAATTTACGTGAGTCCCTAGTACAGGCTTTGACATATTGTAAACAATATTTTTAGCCTAGTGTCTTCTTTCTTGGCTTAGAAAACAGCTCAAGTCCTGGCAGCTCTTGAGTCAGACATAGGAGGTGATATTAACCCCATTTTACAGGTGGAAAAACCAAGTCCACAGCAACCCAGGGGCACAGCCAGGACTTAATACCCTGTTTTGGTGTTTCTTTCTCAGGATATGGCCTTACCATTCTCTGTTACTGTTTTTTTCCTTCTCTTTTCCCTTCCCCTTCCTCTTTCCCCTTCCACTTCCCCTTCCCCCTTTTTAAAATATTTTATTAAAAAAAAATTTTTTTTTTTAATTTTTTTTTTTTTTTTTTTTACAGAGACAGAGAGAGAGTCCGAGAGAGGGATAGACAGGAACGGAGAGAGATGAGAAGCACCAATCATTAGTTTTCCGTTGCGACACCTTAGTTGTTCATTGATTGCTTTCTCATATGTGCCTTGACCGTGAGCCTTCAGCAGACCGAGTAACCCCTTGCTGGAGCCAGCGACCTTGGGTCCAAGCTGGTGAGCTTTTGCTCAAACCAGATGAGCCCGCGCTCAAGCTCGCGACCTCGGAGTCTTGAACCTGGGTCCTCAGCATCCCAGCCCGACGCTCTATCCACTGTGCCACCACCTGGTCAGGCCCCTTCCCCTTTTTTTAATTATTGATTTCAGAGAGAGAAACATCCATTTGTTATTCTGTGCATTGGTTGTTGATTCCTGTATGTGCCCTGACTTGGGATTGAACCTGCAACCTTGGCATGTCAGGATGAAGCTCTAACCAACAGCAACCTGGCCAGGGCCCGTTAGTATTTTTCACTCTTAACTTCTTCCTTTCCCTTTATTTTTTTTAAAGTGGCTCTGATTTCTGAACATGCTCTCAATTAACATTAACCTGTCCAAAGGTCTTATTCCTTCAGAAAAGAATCCTCAAATACTCGAGCCCAGCCAGGGGGCACCTCTAGTCCTCCCAACAGTGTCAGTTGTGTAGGTGCATCTGGGTCCTGTCAGTGCCTTCTAGGTTCTTCTCTTCATCTGCGGTGCCCAGGTCCAGGCTCTCATTCTGCTGGGCCTGCCTTCTCAGGTGCTCTGTTGGGAGCGTCAAATCCTAACCAGACTAGGTTCTGAGCTCTGCAGAGTTCTGGACCATAGAGGGACTGTGAGATGTCCCTGTTTGAGAACCTGTAACCGGTTTCTTTCCTCTGTTTAGTGGGGGAGTAAGCA